>NC_133616.1:15701942-18101942 GCF_964106895.1 Numenius arquata
CCTCCGCTGGTCCCCTTCCAACAGGTCCGTGTCCTTCCCGTGCTGAGGACTCCAGAGCTGGACGCAGTGCTCCACGTGGGGTCCCACCAGAGCGCAGTAGAGGGGTACAATCACCTCCCTCAACCTGCTGGCCACGCTTCTTTTGATGCAGCCCGGGATGCGGTTGGATTTCTGGGCTGGCAGCGCACATCGACAGCTCAGGTTGAGCTTCTCATCCACCAAGGGACTCAAGGGACGGGGTGCACCCACTGTGGGTCCTGTCACTCTGCGGGGAGAGGAACAGGGGCAGGAGATGGGGCGAGGCTCAGGTCCACGCAGGAGCAGAGGCACAAGCCTCTCTGCTGTGGTTCCTGTGCTGAAAATGGAGGCTGAGTATGGTCTTTTCCAACCTAAATGGTTCTGTCATTCTGTGATTCTATCGGGATAGACTAGAGAGCTGGGCAGTCACCAGCTGTATGGAATTCAACCAGCCCAAGGGCAGGATTCTGCACCTGGGACAGGGTAATCCTGGTTATGGGTACAAACTGGGGGAAGAGAGGGTGGAGAGCGGCACCGAGGAAAGAGATGTGGGACACCAAAGTATCTGATGCTTCACTTAGACCAGGAGCAGCCGGGCCAAAGGGCAGTCAGGAACTGAACACAAAAGCCCTTGTGGAAAGGAACCCCCTCCTGTGCTGACTCCATGGGGCGGTTGTGGTGCGTGCCCCTTGGGAAAATGGACAACCCAGGCTTGGCGTTGGAGGCGGCTGTACGCTTGGATTCGCCTCCGGGTAGGACAAGGTGCCCGGGAGGAAGACAAGTGCTGCCCGTGACCCGCCGTGGGAGGAAGCAGGGCAGCCCAGAGGGCTGGCCAGCCATGCCGGGCTGTGGGGAGAGCCCGTGGGACTTTGTCCTGCAGCCTCCAAGCGCAGTACAAGGTGTTATGGAACGCACCCTCTTGCCACATGTGGCTGGAGATGTCAGGCAGGGCCAGAGAGACCCGATGGGGCCCCAGGAAGACATGGCCGAGGCCTCGGTGGCTGCTGTGAAACACCGATGCCGAACACAAGAGAAGAGATGGAGCAACGGAGGCTTGTAGCGATGCTGGAACTATGTGCACGGACGGCGAGCAAGCATGGCCCGTTGCGATGTCCCCGAGCAACCGACGGCGACATCAGCGAGCCTTGGGTTCTGATGTCACCGAGGGCTGGACTGCGACGTCTCCAAGCGGTGGACTGTGACGTCTCCCAGCGATGGATTGTGACCAGGCGTCCCTCGCTGCTTGTGTCCGGGCGCCCAGTCTCAGCCAGCCGTCTCGTGCGCGGACGCCAGCCGAGCGAGTAGGCGAGGTTGGAGTCTTGAGCGAGGCTGTTGCTGGTGCTGAGGTCGTGCTCGGGGAGTTCTTCACTGCGACTCTCCGTGCGCGACCCCAGAGCCATTGGAGGATTTTCCCCGGCCCTGCCAGGTTCAGGCAGCCGGGGCAGCCAGGAGGCACGCTCGCAGCAGCAGAGGTGAGCTGGGCAGGGCAACCTCACCCTGGGCGGCTGGCGCCCTTCCTTCTGGAGGGACCTGGACATTTCTTGCATCCCTCCCCGGGCGTGCGCATGACTCTGGCCTCTCTTCCTTCTCTAGCGGGACAGCCGCTGCTGCAGCACCTGGGAGAGGGAGCGGCTCAGCATCCCCAGCTCCCCCCAGCCCACCGCAGCACCTGGAGAGCATGGCCACCGAGCTGGAGGACCGCTGTCCAATATGCCTGGACAGCTGGCAGGAGGCCAGCTACGTCCTGCCATGCCTCCACCGGTTCTGCTACCGGTGCATCGTGCGGTGGGCCGAGAGCAAGCCCGAGTGCCCCCTCTGCAAGAGGAGGGTGACTTCCATCTTGCACTCGGTGCGGGCGGACGACAGCTTTGAGGAGCACGTCATCCCACCACCTGCAGCCCCACCAGTCGTCGTCCGGCTGAGAGGAAGAGCTCCTGGACACCAGGCCGCGGTGCAGAGCCTCCATCAGCGTGCAGCACCACAGCCGCCAGCTGCGAGGTCCCTGCCCACGGCTCCGGTGGGCGGCTTCCACGCCTCCGTCTGGGCATCCATCTTCCGCCTCTACCCCACTGTCCTCCAGCCCCTGCTGCCCTGGCTGCAGCAGGAGCTGGGGCAGCTCTTGGAGGATGCCCAGGAAGCAGCAGCAGCGCAGAGGCTCGTCGTCTCCAGCCTGCGCTACTTTGGGCTGGAGGAGGAGGCTCTCATCCCGCTGCTGCGGACCTCCCTGGGCAGGCGCACGAGGAGCTTTGTCCACCAGCTTGTCGAGACCATCGTGCGCCGGTGCAGTGGGGAGGCGCGACATCGCATGGGCCTGCAGGACGCCCGTGCTGCCCAGGAGCAGGAGGGCAGCCCCGAGGATGCTCCCAGCCCTGCTGCCTCCCAAGAGGGCTCTCCTGCCCCGAGACCAGCCCTTCAAGGGGGTCCTGGTAACACCCCCAGCGCCTCCGTTCCCACCCACGAGGAGCGAGAAGAGCTGCAGGAGGACCCAGAGGAGGCTGCGCCCGGGCCCTCCACTCGCAGCCGGGGCACCCAACGCTCACCCGGGAGACCCCGGCGAGCCCCAAAGAGGAGGGCCGACAGGCCTGAGGACACCTCCCAGCCCCACAAGAAGCCACCCCGCCATCGGTGACACTGGGAGCGTGCCCCAGGGGCCGGCCGAACCACAGCCAGGCCAGCAGCTGGGACTCAGGCCGGTTCCCAAAGAGATCCCGGCCCCCTAGATCTAATTAGAATCAAAAAATAAAAAAAACAACCAAAAACATAAACAAAAAGATCATCGAGTCCCAAGCCTCCTGCCACGGGCGCGTGCACCTTCCGCTAGACCAGGTTGCTCAAAGGCCCATCCAGCCTGGCCTGGAACGCTTCCACGGATGGGGCTTCCACAGCTTCCCTGGGCAACCTCTTCAAGTGTCTCACCACCCTCCCAGTAAGGAATTCCTCCCTCATCTCTAATCTAAATCTACCCTCTTTCCGTTTCAAACCCTTACCCATCGTCCTAGCGCTACGCTCCCCAAATAAAGAGTCCCTCCCCATCTCTCCTGCAGGCCCGGTTCAGGTACTGGAAGGATGCTACAAGTTCTCCCTGGAGCCTTCTCTTCTCCAGGCTCAACAACCCCAACTCTCTCAGCCTGTCCTCATAGGAGAGGTGCTCCAGCCCTCTCATTAGCTTCGTGGCCCTCCGCTGGTCCCCTTCCAACAGGTCCGTGTCCTTCCCGTGCTGAGGACTCCAGAGCTGGACGCAGTGCTCCACGTGGGGTCCCACCAGAGCGCAGTAGAGGGGTACAATCACCTCCCTCAACCTGCTGGCCACGCTTCTTTTGATGCAGCCCGGGATGCGGTTGGATTTCTGGGCTGGCAGCGCACATCGACAGCTCAGGTTGAGCTTCTCATCCACCAAGGGACTCAAGGGACGGGGTGCACCCACTGTGGGTCCTGTCACTCTGCGGGGAGAGGAACAGGGGCAGGAGATGGGGCGAGGCTCAGGTCCACGCAGGAGCAGAGGCACAAGCCTCTCTGCTGTGGTTCCTGTGCTGAAAATGGAGGCTGAGTATGGTCTTTTCCAACCTAAATGGTTCTGTCATTCTGTGATTCTATCGGGATAGACTAGAGAGCTGGGCAGTCACCAGCTGTATGGAATTCAACCAGCCCAAGGGCAGGATTCTGCACCTGGGACAGGGTAATCCTGGTTATGGGTACAAACTGGGGGAAGAGAGGGTGGAGAGCGGCACCGAGGAAAGAGATGTGGGACACCAAAGTATCTGATGCTTCACTTAGACCAGGAGCAGCCGGGCCAAAGGGCAGTCAGGAACTGAACACAAAAGCCCTTGTGGAAAGGAACCCCCTCCTGTGCTGACTCCATGGGGCGGTTGTGGTGCGTGCCCCTTGGGAAAATGGACAACCCAGGCTTGGCGTTGGAGGCGGCTGTACGCTTGGATTCGCCTCCGGGTAGGACAAGGTGCCCGGGAGGAAGACAAGTGCTGCCCGTGACCCGCCGTGGGAGGAAGCAGGGCAGCCCAGAGGGCTGGCCAGCCATGCCGGGCTGTGGGGAGAGCCCGTGGGACTTTGTCCTGCAGCCTCCAAGCGCAGTACAAGGTGTTATGGAACGCACCCTCTTGCCACATGTGGCTGGAGATGTCAGGCAGGGCCAGAGAGACCCGATGGGGCCCCAGGAAGACATGGCCGAGGCCTCGGTGGCTGCTGTGAAACACCGATGCCGAACACAAGAGAAGAGATGGAGCAACGGAGGCTTGTAGCGATGCTGGAACTATGTGCACGGACGGCGAGCAAGCATGGCCCGTTGCGATGTCCCCGAGCAACCGACGGCGACATCAGCGAGCCTTGGGTTCTGATGTCACCGAGGGCTGGACTGCGACGTCTCCAAGCGGTGGACTGTGACGTCTCCCAGCGATGGATTGTGACCAGGCGTCCCTCGCTGCTTGTGTCCGGGCGCCCAGTCTCAGCCAGCCGTCTCGTGCGCGGACGCCAGCCGAGCGAGTAGGCGAGGTTGGAGTCTTGAGCGAGGCTGTTGCTGGTGCTGAGGTCGTGCTCGGGGAGTTCTTCACTGCGACTCTCCGTGCGCGACCCCAGAGCCATTGGAGGATTTTCCCCGGCCCTGCCAGGTTCAGGCAGCCGGGGCAGCCAGGAGGCACGCTCGCAGCAGCAGAGGTGAGCTGGGCAGGGCAACCTCACCCTGGGCGGCTGGCGCCCTTCCTTCTGGAGGGACCTGGACATTTCTTGCATCCCTCCCCGGGCGTGCGCATGACTCTGGCCTCTCTTCCTTCTCTAGCGGGACAGCCGCTGCTGCAGCACCTGGGAGAGGGAGCGGCTCAGCATCCCCAGCTCCCCCCAGCCCACCGCAGCACCTGGAGAGCATGGCCACCGAGCTGGAGGACCGCTGTCCAATATGCCTGGACAGCTGGCAGGAGGCCAGCTACGTCCTGCCATGCCTCCACCGGTTCTGCTACCGGTGCATCGTGCGGTGGGCCGAGAGCAAGCCCGAGTGCCCCCTCTGCAAGAGGAGGGTGACTTCCATCTTGCACTCGGTGCGGGCGGACGACAGCTTTGAGGAGCACGTCATCCCACCACCTGCAGCCCCACCAGTCGTCGTCCGGCTGAGAGGAAGAGCTCCTGGACACCAGGCCGCGGTGCAGAGCCTCCATCAGCGTGCAGCACCACAGCCGCCAGCTGCGAGGTCCCTGCCCACGGCTCCGGTGGGCGGCTTCCACGCCTCCGTCTGGGCATCCATCTTCCGCCTCTACCCCACTGTCCTCCAGCCCCTGCTGCCCTGGCTGCAGCAGGAGCTGGGGCAGCTCTTGGAGGATGCCCAGGAAGCAGCAGCAGCGCAGAGGCTCGTCGTCTCCAGCCTGCGCTACTTTGGGCTGGAGGAGGAGGCTCTCATCCCGCTGCTGCGGACCTCCCTGGGCAGGCGCACGAGGAGCTTTGTCCACCAGCTTGTCGAGACCATCGTGCGCCGGTGCAGTGGGGAGGCGCGACATCGCATGGGCCTGCAGGACGCCCGTGCTGCCCAGGAGCAGGAGGGCAGCCCCGAGGATGCTCCCAGCCCTGCTGCCTCCCAAGAGGGCTCTCCTGCCCCGAGACCAGCCCTTCAAGGGGGTCCTGGTAACACCCCCAGCGCCTCCGTTCCCACCCACGAGGAGCGAGAAGAGCTGCAGGAGGACCCAGAGGAGGCTGCGCCCGGGCCCTCCACTCGCAGCCGGGGCACCCAACGCTCACCCGGGAGACCCCGGCGAGCCCCAAAGAGGAGGGCCGACAGGCCTGAGGACACCTCCCAGCCCCACAAGAAGCCACCCCGCCATCGGTGACACTGGGAGCGTGCCCCAGGGGCCGGCCGAACCACAGCCAGGCCAGCAGCTGGGACTCAGGCCGGTTCCCAAAGAGATCCCGGCCCCCTAGATCTAATTAGAATCAAAAAATAAAAAAAACAACCAAAAACATAAACAAAAAGATCATCGAGTCCCAAGCCTCCTGCCACGGGCGCGTGCACCTTCCGCTAGACCAGGTTGCTCAAAGGCCCATCCAGCCTGGCCTGGAACGCTTCCACGGATGGGGCTTCCACAGCTTCCCTGGGCAACCTCTTCAAGTGTCTCACCACCCTCCCAGTAAGGAATTCCTCCCTCATCTCTAATCTAAATCTACCCTCTTTCCGTTTCAAACCCTTACCCATCGTCCTAGCGCTACGCTCCCCAAATAAAGAGTCCCTCCCCATCTCTCCTGCAGGCCCGGTTCAGGTACTGGAAGGATGCTACAAGTTCTCCCTGGAGCCTTCTCTTCTCCAGGCTCAACAACCCCAACTCTCTCAGCCTGTCCTCATAGGAGAGGTGCTCCAGCCCTCTCATTAGCTTCGTGGCCCTCCGCTGGTCCCCTTCCAACAGGTCCGTGTCCTTCCCGTGCTGAGGACTCCAGAGCTGGACGCAGTGCTCCACGTGGGGTCCCACCAGAGCGCAGTAGAGGGGTACAATCACCTCCCTCAACCTGCTGGCCACGCTTCTTTTGATGCAGCCCGGGATGCGGTTGGATTTCTGGGCTGGCAGCGCACATCGACAGCTCAGGTTGAGCTTCTCATCCACCAAGGGACTCAAGGGACGGGGTGCACCCACTGTGGGTCCTGTCACTCTGCGGGGAGAGGAACAGGGGCAGGAGATGGGGCGAGGCTCAGGTCCACGCAGGAGCAGAGGCACAAGCCTCTCTGCTGTGGTTCCTGTGCTGAAAATGGAGGCTGAGTATGGTCTTTTCCAACCTAAATGGTTCTGTCATTCTGTGATTCTATCGGGATAGACTAGAGAGCTGGGCAGTCACCAGCTGTATGGAATTCAACCAGCCCAAGGGCAGGATTCTGCACCTGGGACAGGGTAATCCTGGTTATGGGTACAAACTGGGGGAAGAGAGGGTGGAGAGCGGCACCGAGGAAAGAGATGTGGGACACCAAAGTATCTGATGCTTCACTTAGACCAGGAGCAGCCGGGCCAAAGGGCAGTCAGGAACTGAACACAAAAGCCCTTGTGGAAAGGAACCCCCTCCTGTGCTGACTCCATGGGGCGGTTGTGGTGCGGGCCCCTTGGGAAAATGGACAACCCAGGCTTGGCGTTGGAGGCGGCTGTACGCTTGGATTCGCCTCCGGGTAGGACAAGGTGCCCGGGAGGAAGACAAGTGCTGCCCGTGACCCGCCGTGGGAGGAAGCAGGGCAGCCCAGAGGGCTGGCCAGCCATGCCGGGCTGTGGGGAGAGCCCGTGGGACTTTGTCCTGCAGCCTCCAAGCGCAGTACAAGGTGTTATGGAACGCACCCTCTTGCCACATGTGGCTGGAGATGTCAGGCAGGGCCAGAGAGACCCGATGGGGCCCCAGGAAGACATGGCCGAGGCCTCGGTGGCTGCTGTGAAACACCGATGCCGAACACAAGAGAAGAGATGGAGCAACGGAGGCTTGTAGCGATGCTGGAACTATGTGCACGGACGGCGAGCAAGCATGGCCCGTTGCGATGTCCCCGAGCAACCGACGGCGATATCAGCGAGCCTTGGGTTCTGATGTCACCGAGGGCTGGACTGCGACGTCTCCAAGCGGTGGACTGTGACGTCTCCCAGCGATGGATTGTGACCAGGCGTCCCTCGCTGCTTGTGTCCGGGCGCCCAGTCTCAGCCAGCCGTCTCGTGCGCGGACGCCAGCCGAGCGAGTAGGCGAGGTTGGAGTCTTGAGCGAGGCTGTTGCTGGTGCTGAGGTCGTGCTCGGGGAGTTCTTCACTGCGACTCTCCGTGCGCGACCCCAGAGCCATTGGAGGATTTTCCCCGGCCCTGCCAGGTTCAGGCAGCCGGGGCAGCCAGGAGGCACGCTCGCAGCAGCAGAGGTGAGCTGGGCAGGGCAACCTCACCCTGGGCGGCTGGCGCCCTTCCTTCTGGAGGGACCTGGACATTTCTTGCATCCCTCCCCGGGCGTGCGCATGACTCTGGCCTCTCTTCCTTCTCTAGCGGGACAGCCGCTGCTGCAGCACCTGGGAGAGGGAGCGGCTCAGCATCCCCAGCTCCCCCCAGCCCACCGCAGCACCTGGAGAGCATGGCCACCGAGCTGGAGGACCGCTGTCCAATATGCCTGGACAGCTGGCAGGAGGCCAGCTACGTCCTGCCATGCCTCCACCGGTTCTGCTACCGGTGCATCGTGCGGTGGGCCGAGAGCAAGCCCGAGTGCCCCCTCTGCAAGAGGAGGGTGACTTCCATCTTGCACTCGGTGCGGGCGGACGACAGCTTTGAGGAGCACGTCATCCCACCACCTGCAGCCCCACCAGTCGTCGTCCGGCTGAGAGGAAGAGCTCCTGGACACCAGGCCGCGGTGCAGAGCCTCCATCAGCGTGCAGCACCACAGCCGCCAGCTGCGAGGTCCCTGCCCACGGCTCCGGTGGGCGGCTTCCACGCCTCCGTCTGGGCATCCATCTTCCGCCTCTACCCCACTGTCCTCCAGCCCCTGCTGCCCTGGCTGCAGCAGGAGCTGGGGCAGCTCTTGGAGGATGCCCAGGAAGCAGCAGCAGCGCAGAGGCTCGTCGTCTCCAGCCTGCGCTACTTTGGGCTGGAGGAGGAGGCTCTCATCCCGCTGCTGCGGACCTCCCTGGGCAGGCGCACGAGGAGCTTTGTCCACCAGCTTGTCGAGACCATCGTGCGCCGGTGCAGTGGGGAGGCGCGACATCGCATGGGCCTGCAGGACGCCCGTGCTGCCCAGGAGCAGGAGGGCAGCCCCGAGGATGCTCCCAGCCCTGCTGCCTCCCAAGAGGGCTCTCCTGCCCCGAGACCAGCCCTTCAAGGGGGTCCTGGTAACACCCCCAGCGCCTCCGTTCCCACCCACGAGGAGCGAGAAGAGCTGCAGGAGGACCCAGAGGAGGCTGCGCCCGGGCCCTCCACTCGCAGCCGGGGCACCCAACGCTCACCCGGGAGACCCCGGCGAGCCCCAAAGAGGAGGGCCGACAGGCCTGAGGACACCTCCCAGCCCCACAAGAAGCCACCCCGCCATCGGTGACACTGGGAGCGTGCCCCAGGGGCCGGCCGAACCACAGCCAGGCCAGCAGCTGGGACTCAGGCCGGTTCCCAAAGAGATCCCGGCCCCCTAGATCTAATTAGAATCAAAAAATAAAAAAAACAACCAAAAACATAAACAAAAAGATCATCGAGTCCCAAGCCTCCTGCCACGGGCGCGTGCACCTTCCGCTAGACCAGGTTGCTCAAAGGCCCATCCAGCCTGGCCTGGAACGCTTCCACGGATGGGGCTTCCACAGCTTCCCTGGGCAACCTCTTCAAGTGTCTCACCACCCTCCCAGTAAGGAATTCCTCCCTCATCTCTAATCTAAATCTACCCTCTTTCCGTTTCAAACCCTTACCCATCGTCCTAGCGCTACGCTCCCCAAATAAAGAGTCCCTCCCCATCTCTCCTGCAGGCCCGGTTCAGGTACTGGAAGGATGCTACAAGTTCTCCCTGGAGCCTTCTCTTCTCCAGGCTCAACAACCCCAACTCTCTCAGCCTGTCCTCATAGGAGAGGTGCTCCAGCCCTCTCATTAGCTTCGTGGCCCTCCGCTGGTCCCCTTCCAACAGGTCCGTGTCCTTCCCGTGCTGAGGACTCCAGAGCTGGACACAGTGCTCCACGTGGGGTCCCACCAGAGCGCAGTAGAGGGGTACAATCACCTCCCTCAACCTGCTGGCCACGCTTCTTTTGATGCAGCCCGGGATGCGGTTGGATTTCTGGGCTGGCAGCGCACATCGACAGCTCAGGTTGAGCTTCTCATCCACCAAGGGACTCAAGGGACGGGGTGCACCCACTGTGGGTCCTGTCACTCTGCGGGGAGAGGAACAGGGGCAGGAGATGGGGCGAGGCTCAGGTCCACGCAGGAGCAGAGGCACAAGCCTCTCTGCTGTGGTTCCTGTGCTGAAAATGGAGGCTGAGTATGGTCTTTTCCAACCTAAATGGTTCTGTCATTCTGTGATTCTATCGGGATAGACTAGAGAGCTGGGCAGTCACCAGCTGTATGGAATTCAACCAGCCCAAGGGCAGGATTCTGCACCTGGGACAGGGTAATCCTGGTTATGGGTACAAACTGGGGGAAGAGAGGGTGGAGAGCGGCACCGAGGAAAGAGATGTGGGACACCAAAGTATCTGATGCTTCACTTAGACCAGGAGCAGCCGGGCCAAAGGGCAGTCAGGAACTGAACACAAAAGCCCTTGTGGAAAGGAACCCCCTCCTGTGCTGACTCCATGGGGCGGTTGTGGTGCGTGCCCCTTGGGAAAATGGACAACCCAGGCTTGGCGTTGGAGGCGGCTGTACGCTTGGATTCGCCTCCGGGTAGGACAAGGTGCCCGGGAGGAAGACAAGTGCTGCCCGTGACCCGCCGTGGGAGGAAGCAGGGCAGCCCAGAGGGCTGGCCAGCCATGCCGGGCTGTGGGGAGAGCCCGTGGGACTTTGTCCTGCAGCCTCCAAGCGCAGTACAAGGTGTTATGGAACGCACCCTCTTGCCACATGTGGCTGGAGATGTCAGGCAGGGCCAGAGAGACCCGATGGGGCCCCAGGAAGACATGGCCGAGGCCTCGGTGGCTGCTGTGAAACACCGATGCCGAACACAAGAGAAGAGATGGAGCAACGGAGGCTTGTAGCGATGCTGGAACTATGTGCACGGACGGCGAGCAAGCATGGCCCGTTGCGATGTCCCCGAGCAACCGACGGCGATATCAGCGAGCCTTGGGTTCTGATGTCACCGAGGGCTGGACTGCGACGTCTCCAAGCGGTGGACTGTGACGTCTCCCAGCGATGGATTGTGACCAGGCGTCCCTCGCTGCTTGTGTCCGGGCGCCCAGTCTCAGCCAGCCGTCTCGTGCGCGGACGCCAGCCGAGCGAGTAGGCGAGGTTGGAGTCTTGAGCGAGGCTGTTGCTGGTGCTGAGGTCGTGCTCGGGGAGTTCTTCACTGCGACTCTCCGTGCGCGACCCCAGAGCCATTGGAGGATTTTCCCCGGCCCTGCCAGGTTCAGGCAGCCGGGGCAGCCAGGAGGCACGCTCGCAGCAGCAGAGGTGAGCTGGGCAGGGCAACCTCACCCTGGGCGGCTGGCGCCCTTCCTTCTGGAGGGACCTGGACATTTCTTGCATCCCTCCCCGGGCGTGCGCATGACTCTGGCCTCTCTTCCTTCTCTAGCGGGACAGCCGCTGCTGCAGCACCTGGGAGAGGGAGCGGCTCAGCATCCCCAGCTCCCCCCAGCCCACCGCAGCACCTGGAGAGCATGGCCACCGAGCTGGAGGACCGCTGTCCAATATGCCTGGACAGCTGGCAGGAGGCCAGCTACGTCCTGCCATGCCTCCACCGGTTCTGCTACCGGTGCATCGTGCGGTGGGCCGAGAGCAAGCCCGAGTGCCCCCTCTGCAAGAGGAGGGTGACTTCCATCTTGCACTCGGTGCGGGCGGACGACAGCTTTGAGGAGCACGTCATCCCACCACCTGCAGCCCCACCAGTCGTCGTCCGGCTGAGAGGAAGAGCTCCTGGACACCAGGCCGCGGTGCAGAGCCTCCATCAGCGTGCAGCACCACAGCCGCCAGCTGCGAGGTCCCTGCCCACGGCTCCGGTGGGCGGCTTCCACGCCTCCGTCTGGGCATCCATCTTCCGCCTCTACCCCACTGTCCTCCAGCCCCTGCTGCCCTGGCTGCAGCAGGAGCTGGGGCAGCTCTTGGAGGATGCCCAGGAAGCAGCAGCAGCGCAGAGGCTCGTCGTCTCCAGCCTGCGCTACTTTGGGCTGGAGGAGGAGGCTCTCATCCCGCTGCTGCGGACCTCCCTGGGCAGGCGCACGAGGAGCTTTGTCCACCAGCTTGTCGAGACCATCGTGCGCCGGTGCAGTGGGGAGGCGCGACATCGCATGGGCCTGCAGGACGCCCGTGCTGCCCAGGAGCAGGAGGGCAGCCCCGAGGATGCTCCCAGCCCTGCTGCCTCCCAAGAGGGCTCTCCTGCCCCGAGACCAGCCCTTCAAGGGGGTCCTGGTAACACCCCCAGCGCCTCCGTTCCCACCCACGAGGAGCGAGAAGAGCTGCAGGAGGACCCAGAGGAGGCTGCGCCCGGGCCCTCCACTCGCAGCCGGGGCACCCAACGCTCACCCGGGAGACCCCGGCGAGCCCCAAAGAGGAGGGCCGACAGGCCTGAGGACACCTCCCAGCCCCACAAGAAGCCACCCCGCCATCGGTGACACTGGGAGCGTGCCCCAGGGGCCGGCCGAACCACAGCCAGGCCAGCAGCTGGGACTCAGGCCGGTTCCCAAAGAGATCCCGGCCCCCTAGATCTAATTAGAATCAAAAAATAAAAAAAACAACCAAAAACATAAACAAAAAGATCATCGAGTCCCAAGCCTCCTGCCACGGGCGCGTGCACCTTCCGCTAGACCAGGTTGCTCAAAGGCCCATCCAGCCTGGCCTGGAACGCTTCCACGGATGGGGCTTCCACAGCTTCCCTGGGCAACCTCTTCAAGTGTCTCACCACCCTCCCAGTAAGGAATTCCTCCCTCATCTCTAATCTAAATCTACCCTCTTTCCGTTTCAAACCCTTACCCATCGTCCTAGCGCTACGCTCCCCAAATAAAGAGTCCCTCCCCATCTCTCCTGCAGGCCCGGTTCAGGTACTGGAAGGATGCTACAAGTTCTCCCTGGAGCCTTCTCTTCTCCAGGCTCAACAACCCCAACTCTCTCAGCCTGTCCTCATAGGAGAGGTGCTCCAGCCCTCTCATTAGCTTCGTGGCCCTCCGCTGGTCCCCTTCCAACAGGTCCGTGTCCTTCCCGTGCTGAGGACTCCAGAGCTGGACGCAGTGCTCCACGTGGGGTCCCACCAGAGCGCAGTAGAGGGGTACAATCACCTCCCTCAACCTGCTGGCCACGCTTCTTTTGATGCAGCCCGGGATGCGGTTGGATTTCTGGGCTGGCAGCGCACATCGACAGCTCAGGTTGAGCTTCTCATCCACCAAGGGACTCAAGGGACGGGGTGCACCCACTGTGGGTCCTGTCACTCTGCGGGGAGAGGAACAGGGGCAGGAGATGGGGCGAGGCTCAGGTCCACGCAGGAGCAGAGGCACAAGCCTCTCTGCTGTGGTTCCTGTGCTGAAAATGGAGGCTGAGTATGGTCTTTTCCAACCTAAATGGTTCTGTCATTCTGTGATTCTATCGGGATAGACTAGAGAGCTGGGCAGTCACCAGCTGTATGGAATTCAACCAGCCCAAGGGCAGGATTCTGCACCTGGGACAGGGTAATCCTGGTTATGGGTACAAACTGGGGGAAGAGAGGGTGGAGAGCGGCACCGAGGAAGGAGTTCACTGTTTGAGCATGTTCAGATGACAGCAACAGAGATGGTGACAGTTCTCATGCAGAAGACTTACGAGGAGTGGTTGACATCACTCGGCTTGATCAACTCAGAGAAGACAAGGCTGCAGAGTGCCCTCTTGGCAGTCCAGACCTTCCTCACGGTTGGCAGAGGAACAGAAATTCCTGATGTCCTCTCTCTATTGAGTCTCCAGCAACAGAACAAGATGAAACGGATTTGAGCTGTGCCAGTGGAAGTGCTGGTTAAATATAAGGAAAAGGTTCTTCACGGAGATGGTTGTCAATCCCAGGGACAGGCTACTCAAGCCTGTCAGACGTCAAGGAGCATCTTGCACGACGCTCTTAGTCATTTGGTTTAGTTTTAGCTCGTCTTGTGAGGAGCAGGGAGTGTAACCACATGATCCTGCTGAATTCTTTCAAACTTGAGATAGTGTACGATTCCATGATGTGTTGGGTGTGAATCTGTACCACTACCCCATTTGGAATGAAAGTAGTTGCTTCAGGCCACAACGTTTTGGTTTACACAAACAAACAGTTATTCTTTACCAATTCTACTGTTTTTCAGTTGGCTTATGACAGGCTTAGGTGCTGAAACTCTGAAACTGTCCCGTTAACTTCAGTGCTACTGGACTGTACTTCAAGCCAAGCAATGGCTGTCAGAATATGAGCCTCCAACCTCCAACTTTTCAGTGTAGGGAGTGGGAGAACATCTCAGGAGAAGGGAGGCAGGCATTAAAAAGACCACTGCCAGGTCGGTTGCTGGCCCCCAGGAGTATCCAGAGCTCTGTCTTCAGTATGGAGATGTCTCCCAAGGTGTGTTCACTGGTGCCAAAGGTAGTTTGTGTCTTTTGGATGCTCTTTCCCATGGGTGGCTTCAAGACCTGGAGGAGCCTGGGGCACACAGCACCCAATGAGAGGTAGAAGGACCTGGCTTTCTCTCTGGGCTGGCAGCAGCTCGTGGCTCTCGGTTGCTGCTGCACAGGAGAGGACAGAGATGATGGAGCCAGGCCATGGGTGGCTGCCTGCTTTCCCCCCAGGAAGAGACCTCCCTTGCAGACTGGCTCTGGGCAGAGCAGTGGAGAGCAGGAAGAACGGCGAGCATTAAAAAGAGAGGAGAGCTGAGGACCCGGTGATGCTGTCTGTCATTGCAGGCCCATTGGCTTCTGTGCCTCAAGTTACACCTGGTACAGGCTATGGGGACACCAGCACCTGCATTTGGTCAAGAGCTCTGCCAAAGGGCACCAAAGAAGCCATCAAGAGGATGGCATGGCTGCACCCCCCCCCATGTCCCACTGGGCCACACTGTGCTGAGGGGAGAGCAGGATGCAGCCTGTGTGGGGACAGGCCAGTCCCTCTCCAGGCACTGCCCCAGCTGGGTCCTGGCCAGGCATGGCAGGGGCTGGAGAGACACAAAATTTCTGGGTGCCACTGATGGTCCCAGGCGGGGAGATGGCCTTGGAGCCGTGGCCAGGATGGCAGCCACGGTGGGGCTTGTGCAGGCCTGAGAGCTGCTGGGGAAAGTCCTGGCCAGGCCCCGGGAGCTGGAGCTGTGGGTAGGGAGCATGGACGGTGCTGGCAGGGCTGACTCTGCCCACCAGCCTGGGGGCTGCACACCTGCGGGCTGGCGAGGGACCTGGGCCAGGCAGCCATCTTCTGTCCTGGCCTGAAGGGCACTGCCAGCACTTCCCACCCAGGAGCGCCCGGACCCAGCTGATGCTTGGGAGGGAAAAGGCTCCACCTTCTTGCCAAAGCCTGCTCTGATGGCCCACGGCAGGTAGAGACACTGGGGCTCTTTGGCGCTGTGTCCCCCCATCGCCCTGCAGACTCCCACAGGGGGAGGCTGGGCCCCATCCAGCCCCAGCCCGGCCCAAGGGGTGTCAGGAACTGAAGACAAAAACCCCTCTGCAAAAGCGACCGCCTCCTGTGCCGGCGGAGGAACAGGGGCAGGAGATGAGGCTCTGGTCCAGAGAGGAGCAGAGGTACAAACCTCTCTGCTTCAGTTCGGGTGGTGAAAGGTGGGAATGCCTTGCACCAGCCAGTTCCTCAGGCCTGCTCTGCTTAAAGCGGAGCTGTTGTTCTGTGTAATCACCCCCACCCCAGTGTGATCTGGGGGTGTTACAAGTGTTTCGGGGAGCTCTGTGTGCAGCCCCAGCGTGGATGCCCTTTTCAGTACAGTGGGAGTCAGCACAGGGGGTTGAAGACATAGCAAGGGTTTCCAAATGTCATATCAGCCCATAGACATTGCAATGCCTTCAGGCTGCTTTGTCTTCTCACCTGAGCAGACTCTTTCCAAATGCACAGGTAGGCTTTTCTGGGAAGAAATCCACCATTCATTCTTGTCTTTTGTTTTGAAAACCAGTGCCTGCAGCCATAAACAACATGCTGGTGGGGCTCATTGTGACCCGGCAGTGGAAGCTGTGCAGTTCACAGCCAGCAGGAGACGGTGGGCTCTCGGTAGTAGTTCAAGTCTAATTATTAGCCAGTGCAAGAAAATAAAGGAGTAAAGATGTCAGAAAGAAGTCCTCAGCCTTACTAACAGTATTAAAGGGGAGGATGTTAGTGTTGATGGCTTCTACTTGCTCACAATCGGATTTCTTTGGCCTCCTGGGTATGACTTGCTACTGTGCACTCAGTTCTTGCCTTTTTCTCTTTGGTGTGTTACTCCATCTGAATACACCTCTGAATACACTGCATGTTTCTTCTGCAGATGGCAGGTGCTATTTCTGTGTTCCCTTTGCTCCCCCCAAAAGCATGTTTTGCCCAGCTGCAGGCCTGTATCTCTGCTGCTGTTTCTAGCTTTGGGGTTCAAGACATTGCAAAAATCACAGAATTGTAGAATCATAGAATGGTTTGGGTTGGAAGGCACCTTTAAATGTCATCTACTCCAACACCTCTGCAATGAGCAGCAAAGTGTCCACCTTGAGACAGCCTGTTCACAGGAGACCCACAGCATGGCAAGCCCTTTCATCTGCTCTACAGCGTGAGGGAGCAATGCTGGAGATTTCTCTTTTACCTTGGCGTGGGCTGCTCTGAGAGGTTACCCAAAACCACATGGTGACAGCTATACCAACAAGAGCTCACTGGCACTTCTCATTTAGCAGTCCCCACCAGGATGTCCACCTCAGCACTTCAAACAATCCAGGTGCAGACAGAAGAGAGCTGGTAACATCTTGCAACATGCACCTCTAGAAAGACTATTAAAGCTGCAGGTATGCTATGTGGTAGCTTACACAGGTATTAAATATCTGTACACAGTTTACTAACTTTTCTGGTCTAGAAGGCTGCGTTAATAATGCTTTTTTTTAAAGAGTATACTTTCGCTGTGGTTTCAGTTATGACATTTCAAATTATTTAACATGATGTTTTGGGTCAAAAGAGAGTGAACTGTGGCCAAAATTGCATTTAATCTTGCTTTGCTATGGTTTCTTTAGCAGGTAGTGCCAAAACTAGTGTCAAAACCTCTTGAATTACATGCACATAATGCACCATTGCAGACCAAATCCTGTATGGCCTCTTCTCCTGTGGACTTTAGGACTAATTGTTTTAGGAAGCAGTCATTTATTGCACCCAAAGATGTTCACTCTGCATTCATTATGAAGTCATTGACCCAATAGTATGAAACCCCTTATTACTACCTTCCAAAAATTCACAGCATCACTAATCCTACTTACCACTTCTTGATCATTCTCTCCTTCCTGATCAAGAAGGACACTGGTACAGCCTGAAAAATACATTTTTATTTTTAGTCTGTGATATCCACCCTCATGTTCTATGGTGCTTTTCTTTTCCATAATGCTTTTATGTTCTTGCTACTTTCAGAACCTTTCACAGTGTCTGTCATTCTTCCCCCTGAACATCTTATCGCATCATTCCTATGAGACTGTTAGCCAAGTAACTTTGAATCCTATTGATCCTCCATATCCCAGCTCTCTGAGTTGCCCATTGTATCAGGCTTGTCCTTTAAGGCAACCACTTCAACCCTCCTAACTTATTTTTCAGGCTTCATACATGGATGTGCCAGCCCTTACTCCATCACTTAATTTTGCATGTGCCAGTCAACTGATCTTAGTAGTCTAATTTGCTTCCCTTATTTATTGCAATTGTTCCTTTTATTTCCCTTCTGGTATTTCCTGAGGTGTATTTAACCCTAGCTATATCTACTTTTTAGATCCCATCAGTCTGAACTGGGTGGTCTTCTGCACCTGTGCTTCATGTAACTAAGTCCCTTCTCTGTATATCTCATTTAGGCACTAGGAATCTGGATTTCTGTGTATCACATGTGGAATTGGCAGCATTTCAAGGAATGAAAGGTCTTGATCCTCAGCCGCTTGCCTAACAGCCAAAACTCAGTCTCCTACATTTACCAGCATCAATAGTACGAAGATAAGCCAAAATGACAAGCTCTGACCCTGTAGCCTCACACTGAGGTGTTGCATGATGCCTGCTGCCTTTGTGCCCAGCAACAGATTGTAATTTAGTCTCACAGGCCCAGTTACCCAGGTCTAATAACAAAATCTCCTGCCAGCACCAGCTACTCCTTGCTGTCTTCTACACTGTCTGCTGCCTCCAAGGTGCACTGTGATCCCAGCTGTACGATGGGTCTTACCTAGGAAATTCAAACAGTCTGAGGAGACCATAGTTTGCAGAGGAGTGTCACAAGAGAAAGGTGTTCCATCTGCAGTCCAAAGGGATCTGGCCTTGCTTTTTTGGAAAGGCTCGGATCAAAATCATTCTCTTTCCCTGGAAATAAGGTGAGCTAGCAGCATGCTACAGCTTCTCAACCTTGTAAAAAGAAATGCTGAGGAGCAGTGTAGCCGTGCTATCTGGCAACCACTGGTTGTAACAGGTTGAGCAAGAAAAGAGAAGGATCTCTCTGCAGTGTGCTAAACACTTTCTACTATGCATCCTGACAGAGAAAATGCTGCCGTACAAGACAGCTGGGGGATGGGAGTCTAGATTCAGTCTCTGTTCAGCCACTGCTCTCCTTCGTGCAATTGGCCTTATGACAACCCCAAGGCTTCAATGGAAGAAGATGCTGACTTTCCTTAATGAAGATGAAGCCCCTGAATTATTGTATGAGTTCAGTTCTCAAATGCTGTATTTTTCTTTCTGCCAGCACAGTGGGTACAAGTATACTTTCTCCCAGTCCTTCATTTTATCCCAGTTAGACTGCAGGTTCTTAAGGCTGTGTTTCTCTTTCTTTATGTATATAGAGAAAAGTACAAAGCAATAATCTCTCAGCAGAAGTTTCAAAGGCCAGCCGCCTACAGGGCAGGCAACAGTGAAGGCAATGTAGTTTTGAAACAATGAAAACAACCTCAACATATACACCAGTTCTGAGGAGGAAGGGCAAGGGAGCACAAGTGAAGGTTGAAGTCTGAGGTACATATAAACTATGAGATCCTGTCTTTGCTCAGAGTGCCTGGTAGAGCACAGTAATCATTATTTATTGGTCTAGAAAGTATAAAGATGTCCCCGAAGTACCTGGCTGCTCAGTCTCAGGAGTTTGCTCTTACACTGTGTTACCTCAAAAATCTAGGTGCGTAAGTCATTTAGTAACAGTTTTTGTTCTTGCAAGTTTATCTATGTTGCTAGAAAAATTGGTAAATAACTCTTCGTATCCACTTGCTGTACTGTATTAGCAATGTTAGAGAACAAAGATTTGGGGTTCCTTTCATACCTAAAAAGAAGTTTCCTGAAAAATTAAAGGAAGTCCTGACAGCCTTTTACCAGCCAAATCAGGAGATAAAAATATGCCAAAAATAAAGCTTCCAAAACAATTTCCCAACAAGTTCCTCCCCATGATTTTTGCAGAGCTGGAATTAATCAGCAGTCACCTGTCCTGTCCTAGGGCGCCCCTGGAGTGTGACAGTGTCCTCAAACAGGTTTTTCACTGCCATCTGCTGTCCTTTTGATGGTGTTTTATCTTCTATGACTATGACTTCTATGACTTCTAAGGCTTGCGCTGGATGCTGTCAGACAATTTTGAACCATCACCAGTCACCACCGTGTCCAAGTTGCCCAATACTCTATGTCCCCGCAGGTCCCAGGTGAAGTGCGGGGAAATGACCTGCTGCATCTCCCCTGGCCTCTTTGAGCCTTCACTCACACTTCCAAGTGGGCACTTCTAGATGGCCCAAGTACCAGGCTTGCCTCAATTTTCTGGGGTTTTTGTTATGACTTCAGAACTACTTTTAGTCTAAGCTTACTGGGAATTTGGGCTATACCAGTATGTACCATAGATATCACAAGGACAGAGGGTTCTGTCATCATCATTATAGCTATTTTAAAATGGTGTATTGGGTTTGTGTGGCAAGGTTTTGGTAAAGGGAGGTGGTGGTGGGGGGGGTGGGTGGGTGCTACAGGGGTGGCTTCTGTGAGAAGCTGCTAGAAGTTCCCCCTAAGTCCAATATAGCAAATGCCAGCTGGCTCCAAGACAGATCTGCCGCTGGCCAAAGCTGAGCCCATCAGCAATGGTGGTATCACCTCTGTGACAACATATTTAAGAACAGTTGGGAGGCATGGGGGAAACTGCTGTGCAGCAGCAGCCGGAGAAAATAGCGAGAATGCATGAGAGAAACAACTCTGCAGACATCAAGGTCAGTGAAGAAGCAGGGGGAGGAGGTGCTCTGAGCATTGGAGCAGAGATTCCCCTGCAGCCTGTGGTGAAGATGGTGGTAAGGCAGGCCATTCCCCTGCAGCCCCTGGAGGTCCGTAGTGGAGCAGACCCCACACCGGAGCAGGTGGGTGGCTGAAGGAGGCCCCCGTAGAGAGCCCACGCTGGAGCAGGCTCATGGCAGGACCTGTGACTCCACGAAGAGATGAGCTGAAGCAGGTTTGCTGGCAGGACTTGTGACTCCACGGGGGACCCACGCTGGAGCAGTTCACAAAGAACTGCAGCCCACGGGAAGGACTCATGTTGGAGAAGTTCATGGAGGACTGCCTCCTGTGGGAAGGACACCACGTGGAGCAGGAGAAAGATGTGAAGAGTCCTCCCCTGAAGAGGAAGGAGCAGCAGGAATCATACCTCCATTCCCTGTCCCCCTGCACTGCTCAGGGAGGTGGGGGAGGTAAAGAAATGGGCAGTAAAGTTAAACCCAGGTGGAAGGAAGAGGTGGGGGAAGGTATTTTAAGATTCGGTTTTATTTTTCATTACCCTGCTCTGATTTGATTGGCAGCAAATTAAATTAATTTTTCTGAGTCAAGTCTGCTTTTGTCTGCGACGGTTATTTCTGAGGGAGTGACAGAGTGGCCTTGGTGGGCACCAGGCCTACCTGGTCCAGCCAGGGTCAACCCACCACATATGGCAAAGGTTTTCTGGGCTTTCTCTATATAAGCATGCCAAGCCCATGAGTGTCAAGTGACAGTTTGGATTCACCAAGCAAGAATCTCCTTACTACAGGTGCGTGTTGGATTTGTCAGCAAGTGGAAATTACAAGAAGAAATATAGTTCCTGCTGCGATTGCAGGCTGCTGAAATTCTCACGTTACAGAGAGAATCCCGATTCCAGCATTTCTGAATACCTTCTAAGGGAAAATACGGCTCCTGCCACATATAGGCATTGACTTTCATTATGCAGTAGTAAAAAAGGTGGGTGTTTTCGTTTGGCCTCAGCAACAAAGAACCACGCTGCAAATGTGATGCCCATCTACAAGAAGGGCCAGAAGGAGAATTCAGGGAACTACAGGCCTGTCAGTCTGACCTCAGTGCTGGGGAAGAATATGGAGCAGATCATCTTGAGTGCCATCACATGGCCCATACAGGACAAGCAGGTGATCAGGCCCAGCCAGCATGGGTTTATGAAAGGCAGGTCCTGCTTGACTAACCTCATCTCCTTCTATGACAAGGTAAACCACCTAGTGGATGAGGGAAACGCTGTGGATGTTGTCTACCTGGACTTTAGTAAAGCCTTTGACACCATTTCCCACAGCATTCTCCTGGAGAAACCAGCTGCTCATGGCTTGGACGGGTGTACTCATCGCAGAGCAAAAAACTGACTGGAGGGCCAGGCCCAGAGGGTGGTGGTGAATGGAGTTAAATCCAGTTGGCAGCCAGTCACAAGTGGTGTTCCCCAGGGCTTGGTTATTGGGGCCAGTTCTGTTTAACTTCTTCATCAGTGATCTGGACAAGGGGATCGAGTGCACCGTCAGCAAGTCTGCAAGTGACACCCAGTTGGACAGGAATGTTGATCTGCTTGAGGGTAGAAGGCATAGTCTCCTCAGCTTGCTGGCACCATTGCTAGAGGTAACAATGCTAAGAAAGCAATGCTCTCTGGAAAGCACTAGAACTTTGATCTCCCCATTAGTCAAGAAATAAGACTTTTTTCCTCATGATTCAGATTTCGGATTTTTGCCAACTTGCCCATAACCTATACTGAGGACTGATGCCTTAGAATGTTCATTAACCTGTTTACTTCACGAAATACCCCCGTGGTGGTGTGCTCTCCCCGGTTTTGCCCCTCTTCCTCCTCCCCTCTCCCCCCAGCTCCTGCTCAGATTTAACAGTGATTTAACAAAACCAGTAGTTAATGCGATAGTTTTACGAGATTCGATGGCAAGGTACACTCTATTATTTACTGCATAGAGGACAGGGTCAGACAAGCTGTCAGGGAGACCCCTCCCGTTCAGTCATGAGGTTCAGAAAGGACCCCCTTGCTGTCTAAACTCCTTCTCAGAGAGGAGTCCAGGTGCAGCTGGATCCAATCCTAGTCCCAGACTTGGTCAACGGTTTACATCTAAAGGATTACATATGCGCAATCAATCCTTTACATTACTTTGCTAAGATTTCAAAGTTTAGCATGCTATTAGTCACTTACCGAGAATCTGTCACGGCAAGGAATCTTTCAACCTCAAGGAGTAGAACCTTAAGCGAGCGTCCTCACAAAAGGGGAGATCCTGGCCTGCAGCCCGCCACCATACAGGAGAGCTCAAAGGGCTCTTGGGCTGTTCGCTATTTATAGCGTAAGATAATTGACCTATAGTCATATTCTCATGGGAACAAAATATCTAGGTCCCCACTCTAGGCAGTGTTTTGGCTGCGTTGCCAGCCATCCCCCAAAGTCCAGGTGCAACTCACCGCAACTGATGTTGTGATGGCCATGACCGGCCATGGCCCGAGCAGGAGCCAGGGAGGGGAAGAACAGGGGGAAAAACAGGGAGAGCACACCGCCACACTTGTCATCCTTTCAATATGAGCCAACAGATTCATAGTACTAAAAGCACTGCTCCACGACAATAAGCAGAATTCCTGCTTACAAGTTTGAGAGTGAAAAACAGCTCTGACCCTCAATTCCAGCTGACAACTCTCTTTTTCTGTTTATACTCTGGCACGCCATTGCACTTTCAGAGCTGGACATGCCACCGCAGTCACCCAAACACCTCTCTGCCTTTGACAAGCCTTCACCTGATACACTTTTGTACAAAAAGTGGAGGCTTGCTACACTGAATAGTATGAAATGGAACAGTTTCTGATGTAATTTAGGCCATAACATCTAACTGTGCCCTATGTATCAGTCTGAAGGATGCAAAATTCAAACATGTTACAGACCATGTACTGCAGCAGTTCTATAGAGGGGCTGATCTAAACTGCCAGCGAACACTGTGGAGGTTCAATTCTAACTGGTAACTCTCAAGTTAAGATGCTTGTAACAAGATCTCAGGATGATTTATATACTGAAAAACCACTGTGGTAGTGCAGCTTTCAACGTTTAAGAAAACACTAGAAGAACTGCAGTGCTTCAGAATCCATATCCAGTAAAGCTTTTAGTCCAACTATGACTACTATGACTGACACATGAGCTACCCAAGTTGTTTTTTTTAATAGGTCTAACATAAACCCAAATTAACTGATTTCCTACTCCTTACCAAGAACTTTGAAAATGCAGTGGCTGTCAAATTTCTCGTCCGTAAAATTCATTCTTGCTGTACGTAAAATTCCCCCTGAAATGAAGTTACTGAAAGCTACTGCAAGTTTCCATCAGCTACCTTGATATGTTGCGTACTATACAAATGCTCATTTTTCAGGCACATAATTCATGCTGAGGAGCCAAGAGGTAGCATCAGCTTCCTACGTCAACCTCCCCAGACCATTTGCACAACCTCTGTCCCACCTACAGCAGATCTCCGAACGCTCTGTGTCTGGCAGTATGCATGCTCCAGACATGGGAGTTTCTTTTTGCCCCAGAAGCAATGACCCACTGAATAAGCAATACATTTGCAAGCCTTTCAGAGCCACAGAGCAGTGAAAAATGGCTGAGACTGGAAACTCCTCTCTATTGCCTCCCAGAGCAGCATGTAGAGCCATTATCACAGTTACTGTCTTTGAGATAAATTCCAAGTCTCCATGCTAGGGCACAACGAAACTCGGAGGCAAGCAGGGCAAGCGCACAGCACCAATATTCCATTGCTCTTCTAGCTGAGTTCTTCTGAGTAACACTTACAAGCCTCTTTTTAAGTTCAGCACAGAGATTAACAGTCCTTTTCAAGGCAGAGCTGGTATAAAACAAAAAGTCAAATAAAGGATTGTTTTAATGAATCGCTTCAATGCATACCATCAAGAAACTGTGTAAATATATGTATTTTCAGGAATCCTGCATTTCACGGAATTGAAACATATATAAAAGCTGACAGATTTCTGTATAAGACCCTTTATTTTAACAAATAGATGAGTCTTTACGATGAACTGGAGGCCGCAACAGCTGCTCTCTTGGGCTTCGGTGTAGTTCCCTCACGGAATCCATTCCTACAAGCAGAAATATGGTTACCACTTTCTAAAAGTACGATTCCTGCTACAGTTTATTTTCTGACAAGTAATGTTTTAGATCAAGCTTACCATCTTTTTTCAGCTTATCTCAGCAATGCACTGAAATCACTATGGAGTTCATACGTTCAGAAACTTTTTGTAAGAAACATCTTACTAGTAAGTGTTTGGAATAAGCAGTATGGTTTTCGCTCTCTTCTGCAGAAGTAAATTTGTTTCCTTCAAACAGGAAGATCTCAGTAACTGAGTGAACACAGCAGGTGTGCTGTATCTTGATGCAGAAGGCATGCCGTATTTTATGTTCCTACTAAGCAACTCAGCAAGAGATTTCATTTTGGAAGTGCAAGTTGATTTCTAACATAAACCCTCTATGCCTCCAGCCAGACACTATGACAGGTATGACATGAGAAGAGTCACCCCAACCTCAATTCTGGATATTACATTTCTGCTTCAGCAACACCCAGTGGAAAACAGGCTACAGCTGCACACTGCAAGGTATTTTCCAGATGCTGCTGGGAAAGACTGTGCTCACTGGAACAGATGAATGGATCCCTCAACTACAGCCAGGTCTGGGACCTAACAGACTCCTACTTCTCACTATTAAATCCAAACTACATTTTTACAAGACTCTTGAATTACTTAGTATTTTTCATCCAACTTTCTTGCTTATTAGGCCAGAAGCCTAAAAAGCTCAATTTTGGAACATGGAGGTTGTACAAAAGATATTCTTATTGAGTTTAACAGTACAATATCCCCACCATTACCTCGTAAGCGCAACTCAAAGCTCTGCAACAAGTTTCAGAAACTTGTAACTCAGAACCTGATGTTATAGCTACCCACTGTTAACTAACTCCCAAGTAAGAGATTGACTACTGAAGTTATTCCGCTCCTGAACTTTTTGTGTGGGCATTTTATTACAATAACCTCTGTGGTCTGTACTATCTACACTTAATAGAAACGTCAGAGCTTGTTATACACCCTATGTTTTAACAGCGAGCGAGTTTTTTTTATCCTCAAAGGAATATGCAACCAATTGTGTAAGGCATAATTTATTTCATTATATATTATATGCATACACTTAAGTGCACTAAGTGTACTGGGCTGCATGAAAAGAAGCATGGCCAGCAGCTCGAGGCAGGTGATTCGACCCCACTCTGGTGGGACCCCACCTCAAGTACTGCATCCAGCTCTGGAGTCCCCAATATAAGAAGGACATGGACCTGTTGGAAGGGGACCAGCGGAGGGACACAAAGATGATCAGAGGGCTGGAGCAACTCTCCTATGAGGACAGGCTGAGAGACTTGGGGTTGTTCAGCCTGGAGAAGGCTCCAGGGAGACCCTGCAGCTGCTTTCCAGTACCTAAACCAGGTCTACAGGAGAGATGGGGAGGGACTCTACCAGCGAGTGTAGTGCTAGGACAATGGATAATGGTTTGAAACTGAAATTTTTAAACTGATATTTGGATTGGATATTAGGAAGAAATTCTTTACTGTGAGGATGGTGAAACACTGTAAGGGGTTCCCGAGAGAAGCTGTGGATGCCCCATACCTGGAAGTGTTCAAGGCCAGGCTAGATGGGGCTTTGAGCAACCTGGTCTAGTGGGAGGTGACCCTGCCCATGGCAGGGGGGTTGGAACTTGATGGTCCTTTAAAGGTCCCTTCCAACCCAAACCATTCTATGATATAAATAAAAATAGTAACTTTGAATGATGAATTTTATAATTAAGTGATAGCTATGCAGGATTCCACACCACACAAGCTTGTAATAAGATGTTATACCTGAATCGGCGGTAGACCTTCTTCAGGTGCCTCATGCGACCAGTACCAGTGGTGTTGCGTCTTTTAGCCTTTGCACTCCAGTTATCTAAAACATACAGGTCACTGTTACTCATCTGCACCAAATAATCAAGTTGCATATTACATTTATATAGCAAAATTATTCAATCTGACAGTAGCAAAAACCCAAAATAATTATAAATTAAATCAATTGCTATGTAGTAATACTGCATATTAGCTAAAATACAGTTAAATCAGCATTAATTTGAAAAAAGCTCCACAAACACTGCAAGGCAACACAGTATTCTTCCTTGACTGGAAAAAAAAAAGCGCCATACTACTGAAAACAAAGAAACACAGGTTTTTTAAACTCAAGTCAGTTGCGAGTGCGTTACTTACACTTTCTCTTACGCTTAGCAGGGTAACCACATTTCCCACAAGTAGACTTCTGCAGATGGTACGCCTTGGACCCACACCGACGACATAAGGTGTGCGTCTTATTTCGCCGCTTACCGAATGACGATGTTCCCTTCGTCTGAAAAGCATTTCAAGACACAGCGCGTCGGAAATGCCACTAGCGCTTGCACGTCACATAACTAAAGAAAACAACCTCCTCTAAAATACACAAATCCTTTAAGTCAAATAAACACGTCAGAGGCAGACTGAAACACCGCGGTGCACCTACAGGGAGCCTCCATTTCTACAGATCACTTCCTTATGGAATGCCCTCACAGCACACTCAACAGCCGCCCCGCGAAGCCATGGCGCGCTTATCTCCAGCTCCCTGTTCCTCTCCCCCGCACTCACCACCGGTAACCGCGAACTGCTCTCTCCTGAAGGCTATTTCCCTCACGCAGACCAACCCCGCACTCGCCACAGCCGACTCTGCCGACCGAAACCCCTCTTGCTACGCGATCCGCACGGCTGCCTCGGCCACAGGAGGAGCCCCGGCCCAAGCATGAAGGGAACCCCAGAGGAGCCGCCGGAGCAGCTCAGGCGGCAGCACAGCCCTTCACCTCAGCGCGGCCTCCCCGCCCGGGATGAGAAACTCCGCTCCCCCCGCCCGGGCCTGCAGCGGCTCCCGCCGCCGCCAGGCCCTCAAGGCCCCGGCCCCTCAGCGGCCGCCCCGCTGCGCCCTCCCGCCGCCGAGCTCGGCCGCAGCACAGCGCGGGGCCGCCCCGCACCCCAGGCGGGGCCTGCGGCCCGACGGGGCCCGGCGCGGCGACGGATGGCGGCGGATCCCGCGCGCCCGCGCACAAACGCTCACCATCTTGCCCGGCCGCCAGCACCAAAGAGGCCGAGCTCCGCCCCACTTCCGCTATGCTCGGGAGAGTGCTTCCGGGGGCGCCACAGCCGCTTCCGGCCCCGCCCGCCCCCTGCCTGCACCTGGCCTTGGCAGGCAGTGCCGCCGTTTGGTGGCCACTCGTCGCCGGGCCCGGCCGGCTGGGACAGACCGCACCCCTCGGTGAGACCCTCAGGGGCCTGGGCCCCGCCTGAAAGGCGGGTTGTCGCCGGTGGCACCGGCCCAGAGGCGGTGGGTGGGGTGTCGCGGTGTGCCCTAGGCCGAGGTGCGGCTGTGGGTCAACATGTCTCCGCCTGGCAAATGGCCCGCCATTATTGACTGTAGCGCCGCTTCTGTAGCGGCCGTGCTGCTCTCCAGAGGTGCCCGCAGCTCGCCTGCAGGCTGCAGAGACAGTTCCTGGCCCTGTTTACACCTTCACTGGAAACTATTTCAATGAGTGAAGTTCAGGGGCAGGGTACTCTTGGCCGTCATGCATACTTTCAAAGTGAGCGGCCTTAAAAAACAGGCTGCCCCTCTTGCACACTCTGCCCGTCCGTGTCGTCCCCCCCCGCCCCCCCTACAGCACGTGGCGGTTGAAAGCATAGCAATGGACATCATTAACCCCAAATCGGGTTTTATTCAGATGTACCGTTGAAATTCTCATGTGCCAGCCTACCAGCCATCTTCCGTAGATTCACATTTATACCCAGTTTTATCACAGAAGAGCTAATTCAGCTCTTCTATTCAGGAAATAACGTGAAGAGACAAATTGAAGAAATTTGTGTTTATCTTTTCACCAGTTCAACACAACACCAGTTCAACATCGTCTCAAATGAGGTCAGAAATTGATGATAAATCCTCTTTAGCCCTGATTGTAGAATTATATAACCTTGTCTAACAGCTCTTCATAAAAGTATGTGTTTATCTGGCAGGCTGGATGTCCTGCTTCTGGTTTGCTGACTAAAAGTGCAGTTATTCCAAAGTACAAGCTGTTTGGGCCTGCCACAAGCCAGAAAACTGGGAGGAAACTCCCTCCCCACACTACTCCCCCTCCAATGCGCGTGTGGACTGTTGAACCCCTGTGACAAGGAGCTTGTTGTCCAGAAACAGACATCATCCCCTGGCACAATCCCCAAAGCAGGGAAGCTCTGTCCAACTGCTGCATTTTCACTCCAGGACAAACCAGCCTTGTAGAGTTGTCTCACTGTTAATTTATCCTCACTTGTTTAATGAGCGTGGCCTCTTGCTGAATTCTAATTTGCATGCTGGGGGGCTTTTGACCTCTGCTAAGGTTGAGGGATGGTGCGAAAAGCTGTTTTGACTTCAGCTGTATTGTTTCCTGGCACACAAAGGTGTGGCCCAGGCTGTTCACTCAGCTCTTTCATTCTGACTGGCAATTTCTATCACCAGAATAACACCTGAGGCAGAGGTCTTTGCTCGTATTCATTTTACCTCACCTGAAAATCCAGACATTTAGTCCACCTATGCTCCTGCTGTTGTTAAAGGAGAGAGATAAATGGTTCCAAAGAGTAAATCATCCCGTCTTAAATTAGGTGTCTAAGGTAAGCTGGAAAAATTGTCCTTGGGAGAAACCCTTCTCCTTCCATTAATTCTAACAGAAGCCTAGACAGCCCCCTTAGGCTAGGCACATAGATGGCTGAAGTTAGGTAAAATGAATTTTGCCCTGACTGACCTAAAGAAAATATTTTAATAGCAATTTTGTCTTCCTTACCAAAAATCAAAAGAGAAAATTCAGTGTCCTATGGATGAAATGCCATACAGAAAAAAGCTCATCCCAATTAACTGAAACAGTATGAATACATCCTCTAGGCTGGACTGGAGTCACATTTCTCCCAGCACCCTTGCTGTCTGTCTTTTAACTAGTGCCTCCTCTCCTTTTCTTTTCTCATTAGATCTCAGAAGTCTGGAAGATGCTCTGAAGACATTGGACAGATGCCATGGCAACAGCCTCCAAAGGAAGTATATTGGTTTGGCTGCCTGTGAGGGTATGCTGCCAGAGGAATTATTCTTGTCCTTTATGGGATAAAAATAATCTTGTTCATTTACATGTCTTCAAACCTGTTAGGAAAGAAAGGGTTTTGGTATTGTCATGCAGTTATCTTTAGTACTTGGGAACATTGGATACTTTTAGGGTAGAGAACAGGCAGAGCTGTGGCTGACCCAGTACCATCCCAGAAGCTCATAGCCCCTCTACAGGTTGCAGATGAGGACAGAGTCCACCATCACATAGTGAACCATCCTGCTCAAAACCCACAGACTCATGTACTGGCAGCTGCTGAATGGCACCAGCCTAAACTCTGCGCTGGCTAACTCACCCTTCTTTTATGGATAGGAAGTAGTACAAAATTTAGAAGGTGACGTGTCTGCATTTCAAGGTTGCCTTTTTGCTGTAGGGAACAGCAGTCTGTCACTGCAGCCGGTGTCCCACTGCCACATTTACACAGTACTTTTGGTCCAGCCAGGTCCAGTGACAGGAGAAACTCTGTCGCGCCAGCAAACACAGATCCTATTAAGCATCTAGATGAGGGTTTACTGAATACCGTGGAGGCGGGTGCCTTTCTAGCACCATGTTCTGCAGCCTGTCCAGTCTGACTGGGATTGAAAAACTGAAGCAAAATGCAACACTGGATATGCCCATCCATTTTTTCTTCCATCCCTCTGAGGTACAAGCCCCTATTCCTCCAGCTGATCCCACCAAAGGCCCATGGACCTTCCTGACCTCCTTGTTCTGCTCTGGCACTTTGCTGGGGAAGAGAAGATCCCAGTCCTTCCCACAGCTGAATCAGAACAGCCTTACAAGTAAGTACAGCTCAGGGACAGGGAGAATAAAATGGGCTGGCTAGGCAGTAGAGAAGGCGGTGGGTATGAGCACCAAATAACCTCAGTGGCATTTATTTTGCACAGGTTTGGTGTCATGCTACTACGTCACACTGTCACCAGGGTGCAGTACAGCCATACAGTCCCTGATGTGACCCTGGTGTGATTTGCTCAAAAAAATAAAGAGTAGTTGTACTGCTTCTACAAAACTTGAACACTGCTGGAACAACTTGTGTGTGGCAGATGCAAGACTGATACTCAAACGATTTCTGTATAATGTCATCATATGGCATCACTTGTGCATGTGTGGTGCCCTTTGCACAAGTTGGAGTGACTTCAAGGGATAGGAAAGGATAGAAGCTAACTAGCGCTTGATACCAATTATCTTCAGATGTGCGGACAAGATTTATTTCTAAATGTGATCTTTTAGGTCAAAGGAACACCTTTCAGTACCCTCTTGAATATTGATCACTTTGACCTAGGTAACAATGTCTCAGGAAGGCTGCAGAACTGAGGAATTAAAGGACAACCTTTTCATGAGGATCAGTTTGGATGCCTTTGTTTCTGGATATTGTCTTGATTTGCAGAGGTAGACACCTCGGTTGGAATTAGTGGGGAAGAAACTACACAGAATGTCTTTTACCAAGCAGCCACAAGAAACATAACTTTAGTTGTATAGTACCCAGATTCTTCTGTTGGAAAAGAAAACTTCCATGTGTGAATTTGAACCAGAAACACTGGTCACCACAAGATGACAGTATAGTTCAACTAAAATTTTTCTCCTAAACAACTCGGTAAAAACTCTCTAAACAGTAACAGTAAATTAGGTTAATAAATTGAAAACCATATTATCCATACAGTTCTTAAATCTCTATGACAATAATAGAAAGTATGACAAACAGCAATGCTTATGAAAAAGGCTGTTGCATGCTGCTAAGAAACTAATGATTATAATACAAAAGGCTTTCTATTTGTTTAAAATGAAGATGGGTGGAAGAAAATTAAACAGGTGTCACTAAGTTACAAAATTTCTTGTTAAAATATAGTGGAAATGATTAAAAATAATAAAAACTCTTTTATAACAAAGCTTATACAATGTATAAAATACATCTGATACTGTTGCTTCATATAGACAGTACTGGGTAGGAAAGGAAGAGCCCCTTTATCACAACTACATACTCTTTCCATGCATTCAGACTCTTCCATAAAAACCAGCACTAACTATGACCTCACATGTAGCACACTGAAATCAATGCCAGAGTTTAATAATAAAAATCAATTCTTCAAACTTTCTCTAAAGAAAGTCTCCAAGTGTTTTTCGCAATACTGAATTAGAATTCTTCATAGTCAGTCATCCTTTCTATTTATGATGGCATGAATAGGTTCTGTACAGCAGAGGTAGCTACAAACCTGGGGCACACCCGTTACAGAATGCAACAGCATGGTTCAGAGTTTTAAAATTTCCTTAGGTTTTTTGTTTGTTTGTTTTTAAATGCTTATACTTAGATACATTACAGGGTTATAGTGCATTGTTGCACCAAAGCAACAGAGACTGTCAGAGGGGATTTCACTGCTGGCCTCAAGCTTGCAGAGGTGGTTTCATGGCAATATGGGCTGCGCACCAGAAGTGGTGCACAGGAGAAAGCTACAAGTTCCTTTACAAGGTGAGGGCCATTTTCTACAAGTACCTGAAAGGAGGCTGTAGAGAGGCGGGGGTCGGTCTCTTCTCCCAAGTTACAGATGATAGGACAAGGGGCAATGGCTTCAAGTTACGCCAGGGGAGGTTCAGGTTAGATATTAGGAAATATTTCTTTACTGAAAGGGTTGTCAGACATTGGAATGGGCTGCCCAGGAAAGTGGTTGAGGCACCATCCCTGGAGGTATTCAAGAGAGGAGTTGACATGGTGCTCAGGGATATGGATTAGTGTTGGGTGGGGTTTTGTGTGTGTTTTTTTGTTTGTTTTTTTTTGTTGGGTTTGGTGGTTAGTGGTTTGTTTTCTTTTTTTTTTTGTGTTTTTTTTTTTTGTTTGTTTGTTTGTTTAATCGGTTGGACTAGATGATCTTAAAAGGTCCCTTCCAACCTAGGTGATTCTGTGATTCTGTGATTCTTCTCAGTTGAATAGCAACTAAATATTCTTGTCTTTCTGATACTATTTTGATAAAAAACAACCTGTAGTAATCTTGTTTTGTTTGATACTGTTGTCTTAAACCTTTATTGCCTTATTCATGCACAGTTATGTACACACATGCACATAGAAAAAAATTTTCACTGAAGATGCACAAAAAGCATTTGGGCCACCAGAGTCTGGAATTGTAGTTTGCATAACATTGCAGGTGGAAAGGTCCAGCTTCTAACCATGTTCCCTTTACACTGCAGCAGAAAATATTTTAGTTAGTCATTAAGAACATTTTTGTATCAGTCCAGAGCAAAGCACTTAGTTTCCTTCAGATGGTTCTGGACTTTTTGAGAAGAGAGTGGGCAAATGTTTCTCTGAAGTGGCTTAGGTGTAGCAAATTTTGTAGTGGAAAGTCAAATAGGCTGGATGATCTTCTGAGGTTCCTCCCAGCCATATTTATGTGACTTTATAAAAGGCCTCTAAGTATTAAGACATAACTGCATCTCCCATCTCCCTGGCTGTCATGTTCTTAGACAAACACATTTGACCAACTTTATGCTTGGGCAAAAAGGTCAGATCTTCACGAATTCTGAGTTTAAATGTTAGCTACTTTTCCCATTTTAGTGGTTGGCTAAATAAATGGTACAAACTCGCCTTACGCTGACAGGCCTGCATTTTAAACATCTGTTGTTCCCCAGGGTAATGTAGCTCTATGACTTGCTTGTTCTAAAGCACGTTAAACCCAAAAGATTATTATTGAATGAAAGAAAAGCAAATGTCACCTAGTCGTATATGCATATATATATGTATATAAAATCATAGAATCATAGAATGGGTTGGGTTGGAAGGGTCCTTAAAGGTCATCGAGTTCAACCCCCCCTGCCATGGACAGAGACACCTTCTGCTAGACCAGGTTGCTCCAAGCCCCATCCAGCCTATCCTTGAACACCTCCAGGGATGGGGCATCCACAGCTTCTCTGGGCAAACTGTTTCAGTGCCTCACCACCCTCACAATAAAGAATTTCTTCTATATATATCTATGGAATATATATATTCCATATATATCTATGGAGATATATAAATATATATCTCTAGTAGAAATCTCCCCTCTTTCAGTTTAAAACCGTTATGACTTGTGCTGTCACTACACTCCCGCATAAAGAGTCCCTCCCTGTCTCTCCCATAAGGCCCCCTTTAGGTACTGGAAGGCCGCTACAAGTTCTCCCTGGAGCCTTCTCTTCTCCAGGCTCAACAACCCCAACTCTCTCAGCCTGTCCTCATAGGAGAGGTGCTCCAGCCCCTTCCTGTGCTGAGGACTCCAGAGCTGGACGCAGTACTCAGGTGGGGTCCCACCAGACCAGAGTAGAGGGGCAGAATCACCTCCCTCAGCCTGCTGGCCATGCTTCTTTTGATGCAGCCCAGGGTGCTGCAAGCGCACATTGCTGGCTCATGTTGAGCTTCTTGTCCACCAACACCCCCAAGTCCCTGTCCTCACGGCTGGTCTCAATGCATTCTCCTTCCAGCTTGTATTTGTGCCTGGGATTGCTGTGACCCAGGTGCAGGACCTTGCATTTGGCTTGGCTGAACTTCATGAAGTTCACACAGGCCCAGCTCTCCAGCCTGTCCAGGTCCCTCTGGATGGCATCCCTTCTCTCCAGCATGTTGACCGTGCCACACAGCTTGGTGTCATTGGCAAACTGGCTGAGGGTGACCTCAATCCCACTGTCCATGTTGCCGACAAAGATGTTAAATGGCACCAGTCCCAGTACTGACCCCTGAGGAACACCACTCATCACTGGTTTCCATTTGGACATCAAGCCATTGACCACAACTTTTTGGGTGCGACCATCCAGCCAATTCCTTATCTACCGAGTGTTACATCTATCAATCCATGTCTTTCCAATTTAGAAACAAGGGTGTCGTGTGGGACAGTGTCAAATGCTTTGACAAGTCCAGGCAGATGACATCAGTGATATCTCTGTGCAGGCACGTACACAGGGATGGTACACACTTAGCGGTACTAGCAATGTTTTATTTCTTTATTTTTACTAAAACAATTACCAAAACTTGCCTGATTCATAGCCAGACACGGCCTAGATCAAAGCCCAGACACTCTGGCTGAAGTTTGCTAACTTGGAAGCTGAGTGTCTAAACATAACTAACAACGTCAATTCTTTTATACCTCCAGATGCTCTGGTATGAATAGTACATGGGAATACTCTTTGGAAATTAAATATAATTTCAACTGGTTGGAAAAAATCCACCTTTCCTGCAGAAATACTGAAGTAAAAGTTTTTGCCAGAAGCTCAGGAAGGGAAGCCATCTTAAATTTAAAGATAGATTCAAGCAGTTGGCTATCTTACTTTCTCAATTTTCTCACTTTTTATGGGGAATTCCACACTTGCCTAGGTATAACCACCATCGCATTCCCTCCATGTGTTACTCAGCTGTGCTTCAAGTGCATATGTAAATGATTTTATCTTTATTAAAAGTATGTGAATAATTTTATTTCTCACCAGCCATTCCTTAGAACATGACTTGATGTTATTCTCCTCCCAGAAGACTTCTGGGTAGCTGGAGAAACGCACATGCATGTCTTAACAGCGCCTTCTGTCTCCAAAGGTAAGCAGGTAACTCAGTTTTACAAGTCCCATCCAGGTTTGGCGCCTGTTAGTGTTAAAAGTACTGGTATAGCATGTACATAGCACAGTGCGTTTTCAAATTTTTCTTGTATGTTATAATTAGAAGTGTCTGAGTGTGTGAATAAATACAAAGATATGCACAAAATGTGCATTAGGTAGACATAAGGTGTCTGATTTTTTCTTTCAGTAATACGTATTTACTTCTCACAAATATTTACTGTTCAAACATTTCAAGTTTTACTTTAGGTCTAACATTCAGGGGAAAAAATACATGTATATGCAGTAAAGTGGAAGGTCAGAGAAGAAAGCATTGGAGAAAACTGGGGTACTCATGTTTAATCTGAAAACAGTAAAATAAGCCTAATATATTATTTGTTATTTATTTACTTTATCTCACATCTCACTTCAGGCATCCTAAAGAATTTACATTTCTCTTGCTCTGGGCCTATCACAAACAACTGGTTTCCCTGGTCACTTCTCTAGAAATAAAAATATAAGCTCGCTTTAAAGTAGAAAAACCCATCACTTCTATGGCACTCTACCCTGAACAGAATTGTGGGATTTGCCTTAAGTATTCAGATGTGAGACACCAACTGTAAGAAAAAAAGGCTTCGCAATGAAATGAGGAGGACAAAAGCAAATTCTATTTTTATTGAAGGTAACGCCTGTTTCCCCAGGTAAAATAAGTTTGCCTTCCCTCATCAAAATCACTGTTGCATTTTATTATTTTCACCAGCTGAGAACCTTCCCTAAGCACAAATGCTTTGCTAACAAGGGTCAGCTCTTTTTAACTCTGAAGTTACAAACATTATCTTCTGTTTATTCTGGAACATGTTTTTCCTGTATCAGGCATTTTCAGTTTTCCATTTACTGGAACTGAGGCATACTGGCTCCATCAGGGAATTCCCCTAACTTTCATGCACAATTTCCCTCTGCTATTTCACTTCAATAAAAAGGACAAAACATTGCCTGGCCTTATTTTTGTGTGCAAAGAGGACACAGAAAAGAAATGGAGATTTTTTTAACTTTTTCTTGTCTGATCACAACGTGGAGCCCACGATGCTGTGCCCACAAGAGCTGGATTGGACTAGCACATGCAGCGCAGCCAGTCTGCTGGAAGGGACACAGGGAGATGATGTTACTGGTCTGTCTGCCAAGGCAGCAGATATGCAGAAAGGTTTTCCAAAATATCCGGTTAGTTATCTCCCATTATTATGATGGGAGCTACACCTTAGCACCTTTTTGCCTCTGAACGGCTGCCTTTGGGTGGAGCAGCACAGACTCAGCTTTGCCAGCACTTACACTCATGGTGGAGAACATGCCAGTACTTGACAATTTATATTTGGTATATCATGTTAGTTAGTGGTTGTTAACTAATTGCTGTAAATTAGAAATGTTCTTCAGTTGTGTTTGAACATATGTTAGGGAGAGATGTAGCCTCAAGAGCGGCTGCTTGAGCAGGGAAGAATGCCTGAGGGAATGTTGCACTGTAAAAAGGGCACAAAACTGTGACAAGTCCAAGCTTACTTATTCTGTCTTACTATATTTTAACAGCAGAATAAAATGTGGTAACCCTCGAAGCAACAATATTGGTAATTGACTTTTTCTACTGAGTCTCTCAACTGTTTTACAAGTTTGTTATTGACTTCAGTCAAAACAGAACACCAGCCTTTCTCAAGGTACAAAATGCTGATGCATTTCGTATATGGCAGTATTTCCCTGCCCTGGCTTCATTTCTGCCTTGGAAGACACAACATATGGTCACCAAAAAATGGGCAGAGGTGTGTATCTCTCTTGCCACGAGCCCACACAAAGGAGGAAACAGGAGGTTTTTGCTGTCACAAGCCTTATAGTTTACATTCTGTCCTTGGAATCATCAGTATTTACCTCTTTTTTTGATCATTCATAAAAATTTCAAAGCCATTTACTAGCTCTAAGAAGTCTGGACATTGCTGTTAGCTGAATACTTTTTCCTACTTATTAATTGTTCCACAGAACTTCTGTCCATATTAGAAACACCATCCTTTTACTCACTCTCATGATGGTATTTCATCCAAATAAGTACGGAATGGGATGTGTTTACAGGCTATGTAAGAACAAGTGCCATCTCCAGAAATGCAGATTCTTTCAATGATATTTAGTGATACGGTCTCCACTACCAGATAAAAACATTTCCAATTTAGACAACTTTAAATCTGCTTTTTCCCTACTAATCAAAATTAGTACATACCAGTAATGGCATGGTTTGATAGGCAGAAACTTTCTGAGAGTTTCATATCTGGAAATAACAAACATTAATATGGACACAGAGGGAGATATGTACTCACCTACACCAAAAAAAAAATAAAAAAAGTATTACTGAAGTGCTTTGACCCTGTGCTTCAGTGCTGCTCCTTTGAACTGAACTGCAAGTACAGACAGAAGCCAGAATAACTCAAAAAAGGACATCACACCAATTTTAAGGGCTTATAAGCTTGTTGTAAGAGAAGTAACAGATGTTGAGTACACCTAAATTTCCCTTGAGCTCAGGTGAATCTCTGCAACTATATCAGCCCTTTTCTATTAGTGATATGGGTTTTCATTTATTGCAGTCTGATGGTTTTTGTACGTGGAGCCAGCCCAAAATTAGGGAGGGCGAAAGTCAACACTGTGTCATTTCTCTTTCTGCACAATGCTCTGCATCTGCATTGTCTCTATGAAAGTTTGCAAAAGCTTACTTTATTTGTTGAACTTTGGTTCCAGATGGACGGTATCTACAAAAGCTCACTCCAGAAAGTTTCACAGTAGCAGTTAGGGTTAATTAACTGATTTCTCGAGTAAGCTGACAAAATTTTAATGAATTTCAGATGGTCCTAAAAATAATGTAGTTCAAAAAGACATCCTAATAAGATCTGTTTCTTTGAAGTCTTGCCTTCGTTTTCTTCCCTAACTCTCCTCTATAGGAGAGAAATCTTTGTTCCACTTACTGAAAAGCATTTTTTACGTTTCAATTTCAAGATACTTGGAAATTTTCAGAGGCAGACAGATGGATTTTGATGAAATAATTTTGTTCAAAGTTTGTGGCTTGAAGCATTTTAGCTTTCTAACAAGCTTCTAGCTTTTCCAGCCTCCCTTGACCTGCTGGCCATGTTTCTTTTGATGCATCCCAGGGTGCAGTTGACTTTCTGGGCTGCGAGCACACGTTGCCAGGTCATATTGAGCTTCTCATGAACCAACAACCCCAAATCCTTCTCCTCAGGGCTGGTCTCCAGACATTCTCTGCCCAGCCTGTATTTGTGCCTGGGTTTGCCTCGACCCACGTGCAGGACCTTGTACTCGGCCTTGTTGAACTTCATGATGTTGGCACAGGCCCACCTCTCAGACCTGTCTAGGTTTCTCCAGCCTGTCAACCATGCCACACAGCTTAATGTGATTGGCAAACTTGTGGAGGGTGCATGGCCTTCATATTTACTATCTATTCTTTGGTTGCAGTCATCTCCAAAGACAGAGGATCTGAACCTTTGCAGTTTTTTCATCCTGAAAGTGGGGTGTTTCAGGGAGGCAAGTATCAGTAATGGTAGAAAAGAAAAATAAATATTCAACTTCAATGAATACCTAAATCAGGCCTATCTGGGCAACTGATCACTAGATAGGATGGTGAATTTGGATGTCCAGGAGAGTCCTGTGAAGTCGTGAGCAGTGAGGTGGTCTATATATGCTATCTAGGATGACCAGCAACTAGAAGAATATGTGCAAGGTGGTGGTTCACTGGCACTTGAGCAGATGCAGCAGCTGGCTGCATCTGCAAGCAGAAGGCTCTCCTGCTGCCCTCACTCCTTTCACGCTTCCCACCTCTTTTCTCCCCTCCCTCTCTTCCATGGCTGTATGTTTTTACCCTCTTGCCAGCTATGTTGTCCCACCAGACGTTCTAATTCATTCAAACAGCACAAAAACACCCAGATCATTTTGCTGGATTTATTTCCTGTTGTTGTAATGTATTAAACTGGCTCACAGAGAGGACTGAAGTGCACCAAAGCCAGCACCAGGTGTGCAGAAGGAACACATGGTGTGGACTGGAAGTGAAAGCAGGGAAAGATGTGGAAAAAACGGAATAGTAACTACCGTTTTGGGCAGTTTCAAGCTGCTAAATTTGTTCACCATGTTTTATGTCCTAAGTTCAGACTCCAACTCTAAAGAGCAGTAATTATTTGTTTGCCCAGTGATGACCTTTGTGTACACACAGGCTGAAATGTCTATGCTTTAGACAAGTCTGATTTATTACCTATCTGCTACTAAAGCTCTCTGAATTTTGAATTATAATAACATGATCTCTTCTCTTCCAACGCAGTTCACTCAAACCAGAACTCTCACCACTTTTGTTTGTTTGGTGTAGTTTCTGCAGCATATGGATTCCGGTATCTAAGGCAATATCCTTCTACAAGGTCCCCTGAGAAAGAATCATTTGCATTTCAGTTAGCACAGCATTAATGCTATTTGACGTATTTCATAGAGGCACATCCCAAGCCATTGTCATTAATCCTTGAAACGTGACAAATACATTAAAAGCAAAAGAGGCGAGGCAATTAAAATGCTTAAAAAAAAGAAAAGAAAAAGTGAGATGGCATTAGCAAACAGAAACAAATCCGAAAACTCTCCAAGTCAATTTCACAATTTAAAACCATAATGACAAGATGTTCTTTCTCCACCCAGTTGTCACTGGATCCTCAGCATTTGCAGCAGTCACGGAGCACAGACTGTCTTTAGGGCCGTAATACATAATAAACTCAGACAATGAAGACACAAGACTATTTAAAGATTGGTAAACTATTGAGTAACCTTAGCATCAATCCTATAAAAGGATGGAAGTCTACAGGGAAATATCACTGATATAATTATATTCTGGCTGACCTTAGTGTGAAGTAGAATACAGACAATATCATTTCATGCTGTCTCCAGACCAAGCAGGATATCATTAGCCCAGCAAGTGAAGCACTGCATTAATCATTCTTGTGCTAGAATTATTATTTGCTGCAAGACAAGAAGTGCCTTGCCTTATGGCTAACCCTTTGTGTCTCTCAAACTGCTCCTCTTTTGCTTCCCTAAAACATCATTTTTAAGCCTAAAGACAGTTTATTTCTGAATGGACAGTAGAAATGTCTGGGAAAAACTTAAAGTTGCAATGATAAAACACATTTTTAACTGCAAAATGGTTAGCAGATCATTGCCATTTTTACTAACGGTAAAGGAAAATCAGCCCCATCTTCTCTGTAAGTTACACTCTATCCCTCACAACTGCGCTGTCAGGGGAAGTAATTGGGGAGCTCCCTCAATCAGGCCTTTTATTATAATTTGTGTTATTGTACAAATGTCTATGAGTCAGACTGGGACTGTCCTAGGTGCTGCATAGTCCCTCGTCACAAAATTGCCATGTATGTATATTGTCGTGCAACTGCACATAGACTTGAGTATCAATAACACACAAAAGTAGGAAACCATCTGAATGGTCCAGAGCCTGGATGCTAAGTGGAAAAAGGTTACTATAAGTACCCTATGAAACGAAAGATGAATCAACCACTTACAGTCCCACTGTTGTAGAGGAAACTGAACATCCGTCCACTGGAAACCACTAAAGGGCCATGGGACCTGTGGACTTGCAGTCCTAGGAGCGACACAAGTCCAACTCTAACCTCCTTCTCTTTTGCACCTTCTTGGTTCAGTCTCTTTGCTTCTGTTACTGCTGAAGTGAGGATCAATAAAAAAGCAGGATCCTCTTTCCAAATGGAAGAAGATAAAGTCTTTAGGCTGAGGTGCCTGAAAATGTGTGCTAAAAGGACTATTATTCAGCATCTGCCAAAGCAACATTTTTGTCTTGCTGAAATGCTTCTTGCAAGAAGACTTTCCATCAATATAAACTCATTTGAATATGATACCCATTACCCCCCCCCACCACCACTTTCTTTACTAGCTGCATTTGGCCTCTTTTATGTTTATTTGCATGTTTTGTTTGTGAGCAAATTACAGTATATCTTTATCTTGAGGATTATTATAGCTAATGATGTTCTTACAGAAAGTGAAATTGTTATCTAAGCCATTAAAACAGCTAACTGCAAGATCAAGACATATGTCTGGAGAGATAAAATATTCTTCAGAGTTCCCATGTTCTGGGCCAGCTATTAAAGGGCTTAACTTTGTTTTAATCATTTCTTTCATAGCCAAATGACCGCTGACAATGTTGCACAAATCGGTCATAAAACTTAATAGGAGCATGAGGATTTCAATCAAAAGCAATAAAATATGCACAGAACTGATGAAAGAGTATGAATTACATTATTAGAGAGGTTCATAGTTGCTAAATCGGAAAAGTCCCAAAGACGGGCTCTGGCTTACCTAAATTGGCTCTGGCGTTGGTAACTTCTGAGGAGTGGACATAGGCATCCCTCACATGGATGGAATAACATGACCCAAAGTCTAGGCACCTTCTTAAGGAGACCAGACCATGCCAACAAAGTATGGGGTTTAAAAGTCACCATATAGGGATGCTGTGACACCAGGTGTTTGGTTTTCTGAGGACTGTTAAACTGTTCAGAATAGATATTGTGTCCGAGATGCAGTATTTGAAGAGTTTTCAGATAGAGGAGCTGCTTTTCCACGAGGGCTTTGTCCAAGCTCCACTAGGGTAAATTAATGGAAATTTCCCCAGCACTGGCATTTTCTTGCTGTTTCTGGAATGGATCAGCTCTGGGAAGTGAAAAAAGTCAAGAGAAAAAATAAGAGGACATAGAAGGGTGAGGAAAGAAAAAGCGAAGTGCTTGTAATTCTGCAAGAGCATTCCCACAAAAGGCCAGCTGTTGATGTGTCACTGAAACTAGGGTCTGTGCATGACCTTTTGCAGACTTTTACACAGGCAGGACTGTGCCAGAATTGTCTAAAACTTGCATTCAGATACATAAACTGATTTTCAGTGTGAGAACTGATACACAAAATTCAGCACAACTGCAGAAGTGGGCATTGAAGATTTGTGATCAGGATTAAACCTTGGCAACCTCAGCTTCATTCTAGATCAGCTTTTCCTATTGAAGATGGGGACTCGGCTCTGGTGTAGTGTATGTGACACCAGACATGGCCTGGGTTCTCTGAAAAGTTTTGTTCAGAGGAAAGAAACTGTGAGAGAGAAGATAAGGAAAACACGATTGTTCTTCCAGTAAATGCTCTTCATAACTTTGTGCCAGCCCTAGACAGTACATCCAAGCCTTGATTTATGTGTCTTAAAAACACTGAGCAGCTCCCAAAACAGGCTGTGTCCCTGGAGAGGGCTAGATGGGTTAAGATGAAAATTCCTCGGCAATATTCAGCCTTTTTAGGGAAAGAAAAGCAGAATAGCAAGACAGAGTGAGAGGAGACGTACAGTAGCAGACAGACTGACTGACTCCTTTGGCTGCTGAATTGAATGGAAGTGCATTTTCCCTGGTAATTGCTGGATATCTGAGTATTTAATCTAACATGAAGGTAAGACAATTGCTTACTTAATTTGTACTGATGAAGTGAATATGGCAAGTGCAATGAAATATTAATTTATATGGAGAAATACTTAGCTGAAAATGTAGTATTGCAAGAAAGAAGAAAGCTGAGGAACAACAGCTTGCACAACAAAGCTGAGGGATATCAATGTGATGCGCTCCTTTATTTCTTAAACTGACCTGTGTAAAGATTGCAGAAAGTTAGAACAGTTGCACGAGCTAACAGAAAATGCAGAAAAGCAAAGTAAGTTTGCTTTTGCTCCTCTTTTTTCAGGTGCTGGGGATTTTTCTGTTGCTGGAAGTTTCAGGCTTCTTTCCCATTTTTTCCAGGTGAGTATTTCTTTAGTAAATTACATGCTGAAGACTAAGCATGTGTAATTTGACAGACAGCTTCTGGTGCATGACATAGAGCCGGTCTTAAAGGGATCTCCAGATATATTTCCCAGGAGAGGAGACCCTGTTTGGTGTCAGTGCTGCCGCTGCCATCAGTGGTGACAAGAGTGAGGCATCACGGTGTCCCTTGCCTCTGCCCAGAGGAGTCAGCCGCCCTTTGGGAGGAGAGCACACAGCGGTGGTGGGAGCCACAGCAACACACACCTGCAAAACACAGCACAGATTACCCCAGGCCAGCCCAATCCTGGGGGCAGGTTGCACCCTTTAGTGCCCCCCACTTGCAAACGTGCTGTTTGAGAGCTGCCATGGAAGGTCTGTCTGCTGCACACTATGGCACACACGGTGCCCCTTGGCAGCTCCCTGCCCGTCTCAGGACATGATATGACCTCTCCCTGCTCTGCAGTGTGCAGCTGGTCTTTGAAGCTGGCATACGGTTCCACAAAGTCCTTGCTGATATTCAGGCTGGGTGAATAGTTTCTTCTCTTGTTCAGTGACCAGAAAGCCCGAGCAGGAACTGGTTTCACTCTTACACACGACAAGCAATTCCCAATGGCTGTAGAGGGAACATGTTCCAGCCCCTAATTTTTATTGAAGACCTGCTTTGCTGTTTAGGAGAGTTTTGCACTAATGCTTGTGGATGGATATCCCTGATGATTTTCTTCTTTTTTTTTTTAATTCAAAAAATACTATTGAAGCAGCCCTTCTCCAGTCCATTGCCGCTGGAATTCTTTTGGTCCTTGGTCTGAGTGCGATGGCTGTACTCAAAAACAGGTACAGATAGACACATTTTTTTCTGTACTCATGACTTCACAAGCATATGCTTTTTTTTCCCTTAAGGTAATTAAGGAGTTGCTATGCCTTTAAAACCCCAAGTCAGGTGTCAAGACAAAAGCCCCAGTAGAACAAGAAGGATAGATGACAAAGAAATCGGAATGGAAATCCTCTAGCCTGTCCCTCTATGTTCCTTTTCAAAACTATGATATTAATGCTGTAAAATATGATACAATATATATAATATATTATAATATATAATTATATTATATAATATATATAATATTTTTTGTTTTGGTGGTAGTTCCAAAAAGCTTAATTGATCTGTTCTCTAAACAGAGACATTCCTCCCCTGATGCTGTCTTGTACCAATACTGTTGATTTTTCATTAGTGGAGTTACATCTTATGGAAAGAAAACTTGGTGGCAAAGTATTATCCTCAATGAAAACAAGTTGATGATTTTTACAGTGCAAGTTTATTGATGTGCAAGACACTTGCTTTTGATTTTCCTTCTCATTTACTTTGATGTTGCATCAATTAGGGAAGGATTAGTCAAAATTAAAGATGCGCCATGAGACTACTTACTCTTTTTAGAAGCAAGAAGTAGCCCACTTTATGTTAGATTTTATCATCTTCCTTAATTACATTGTTTACTTTGAAGAACTTCAGTAGATTCATATCAGGCATGATTGGTCCTATTAAAAATGTAAAACAAAATTGAAATGTGTCAGCAGCTTTCTCTTGGTTTCAGTTACATATTAGGTTTTTGAACAAACTAACCAGGCTTATGCATCAGTCTAAAAACCTTATAGATAAAATATCTATTAAATTTAGAGTTTGTTACCATATTGTGGTAATACCAAGTGTGGTTGTTCTCAGAAAAACTAGTAATGTCTCATTTGCTTACAGCAGTAGAGTGGTAGCATTGTCTTGACACTAGTAAACTCTTCCTGCTTTGCATCTGTATCTTCTAATATTTCCCTTGATTTGCATTCAGATTCGGAGACGGACAGTGGCAGTTTACGGCCAATATGGGGGAAACCCCTGCTCTGGGGACGCCTTTGAAACAAGAGCATGCACCCCCACGAGGGGATGTCCAACAGAGGATGGCTGTGGCGATCGGTTCAGGTGTTTCTCAGGTATCATTCAAGATCTTTTCCACCATTTTCTGGTCATAAAGTTAAGAAAGTAACCTTGTTATCTTTGAAATTTAGTAAATGGGCAATGGCTTTACAGAACCCCTGACCTACAGATAAATTTGATTTAGCAGGATGTTTCCTTTTTTTTCAGCCTATTATGCATGTTTATAGTTTCACCTGGAGCTTTGCAAAGCTTTGCAGATAATATGCTGTAGCCCTGGTAGCCTCTCTAAGTCATTCTGCTTCACTAATTTGCCCCAGAGTACAGTTTTTTCATAACGAGAAGGTAATTAAGGAATGCAACCTTAGATGTGATTGTTCAAAGCTGTTCTAAGCTATGTTCAAACACTTTGGAAATCACTTGGGTCACGGAAACTAATGGCCCCTAAGCCAGTCCTAGTATCCAAGCAGCTTCCATTACCTTCACAAAAAAAGCACGTTACCTCAATATTTAGATATTTATCACAGAAGAATATGATAAACATATTTTGGTGCTACCACTGAGATAATCACAGTTAATCACAAGTGATAGGGTCAAAGGATGAAAGCTTGGGAAATAAATCTAAAAGTCAACTGTTTTATTAATATATCATAAACCTTGAATGTCAGTGGTTCCCTCAAGTGTACTGTACACTATTTCTTTATGTCTACATTTACTGTTGTTTCACAAGCCCTCCTGGGCACAGACTGTTCTTTGTGGGAGCAAACAAGCTAATTAAAGTGGTAGATGAATGGGGCTTTTGCTTTGAATTTACATGATTTCTTTTCTAATGAACATACATTTCTTTCCCCATGCATTTTGTTCTGATTTAGGTCAGTGCATCAGCAGATCTCTTGTGTGCAATGGAGATCAGGATTGTGAGGAAGATGGTGCAGATGAAGATCGATGTGAAGAGAAGATGACTGTATGTGATACTGATAAAACGCCTCCGAATTCAGAACTTACAGGAGCAGGGTAATGTTCTGTGCCACGCTCAGTAGTACTGGTGCCAAAAGCATTTACATTTTGGTTGTATTTACAAGCTCTGGCTCTACAGAGAGACTCCCTGGGCCTATGGTAAAAGGTTCCGTAGACAAAAGTGTCCACTATAACTGCCTCCATCATGCCAGTGGTCAGTGCAGGCAGGATGTACAGGCCCTTTGACCTGAAGCACAGATAAAGAGTACAACTCTTTATCTTTCATTCCTGCTATTTAAAAACATCTTTTAATATATGAAAAGGAATCTCAACCAATAACACATAATCATCAGGATAGAAAAAATGATCCAGCAGTGCTTATTCTTTTTGTTCATTGCTGTTGCACTTAGTACCGTGGATCCATATGGATTTCTGTTTATATATCCCATCTGACACCTAGCAAAATAGTTATCCTAAGTTTCTGTAGCCTAATTGTGTCACTTGGTATGTGATATAATTCACATATAATACAAAAGCATTTCAGAATGGAGGCCCTGTTGTTTCTGTGTTGCATTAATTGCTGGAACAATAAAACTTAATAAAGTAAAGTTGTGATAGATATGAATATCTTAATGTTAAGTGATATTGATATGTGTTCATTTTTGTTGAAAAATCAAGAGCAACATTTTGCTTTCCACATTGTAAAATGCTGGGCACACTGCAGGTTCTGCAGGTATAGAAGTCTATCAGTTGATATCCCTTTTTCTTGATTAAATCGGTTTATGATCTTAATCTGCAGATGCAGCATTCAGCTATAATGGCTCCATAATTTTCACCTTCTGTAAAATAATTTGCTACCTTTCTGTCTTAATGATCTTTCATGTATTTCTTCTTGTAGCTTTGATGCCATTACTGGTGAGACTAGGGGAAGAGTCATTCATACAAAAAGCTTTGGAGGACAATGCAGAAAGGTCTTTAGTGGCGATGGGAGAGAATACTACAGGCTGAGTGAAAGTGTTCTTGCTTATACTTTCCAGGTATGTGTCCATTAAACACAGTTTTGTATTTAGAGTCATGATTAAAACTAGGAGAATGTTGCAAAGCTTTTAGGGTCTATTGGCAGGTAGGTTTCCCTAAACACAGCTAAACATCACCTGTTCCCTCTCTGCAGTCACTTCTTATTTTGAAATACAAACTGGTGTAATCTTTAGTAGTCTTGCTAAAATGGAAGGAAAAAAAATATGATTCTTTGGATGTCATTTCTATTTCTCTCACTGTTTTCTAATTTCACAGATTTCTAATTCTACAGTCTGGGTGTAAAGCCATCTCCTTTGCATAAGTAGTGGCCTGAATCACCCCAAGAAATCTTATGTGCAGAGGACTTTGGGCTTTGTGGGGATCTTCCAGAGCTATGCCTTGTTTGAAGTCACTGTCTCAGAGATTTGTTTTGTCTCACCTTTATCAAAAGCATGCCAACCAATCCTTATTGTACTTTACTTTATAATGTAAATACTTAATATACAAATATATTAAAAGTATATATATGTAATGCTTTTCCAATAGTGTTCAGTACTTTTTATGAAATCTGAAATGGAATCAGCCTGAAAAACACATTGGATTTTTTTTTTGCATCAGGAGAGACTTGCTGTGCTCTCTAAGTTATCATTTTTAATATCCTTCATGAAGCTCTTGATACAGAGTTCTATCTTTCATCTTCTAGGTTAAAATTCAGAATGATTTCAGTTATGAGTTTTTCAACAGCAGCTGGTCTTATATGAAACACACAGAGCACAGTGAAAAATCAAACAGTGGATACAGTTATTCACACAATAATATTCTACAACAGAGTCAAAAGGTATGTATAAGTAGTCACTGTGGCTTAGTATTTTGCATAAACATTTTCACCATTTTTTTCATGTGATTTTATAGTGAGATGCAAATATTCATTTTATCCAGATATTTTTGGCAAAAAATGCATGATAGAAAAAAAACCACATAAAACCTATACAAAGAGACCTCTGGTTTAGCTATAAACTATGAAGGGTTGTCTGCTATTTTTACTTTCTCCATTTTACCTCTTTATTATTAATTTATTTATTTACTAGCTGTTTTCCTCCCTATTTGAAGAAGAAAAGTATAATCTTTTTCTCATAATTGATTTATCTTTTTCCATTTTCTTCTAATGATTTACTGCACTTTTTTTTGTTTTCCTATTACCTTTGTCAGTAGCTTGGAACAAAAATATTGAAATAATTCTGTGCTTAAAGCTAGTTTATTTTATAATACATTTTTCACTAGTAGAATTCCTTTAAGAGAGAGAACTGGTGTCTTAAACAGCCAGGAGGTCACAGTGCGTATGCCTTTGACTTTTTTTAAAAATAGCATTAGATAAATAATTTGAGAGTAACTCCAATTATGAAGTATAACATCTGTCTTATAGCAAACAATATGAAGTAACAAATTTATATGCTTTATGGCCCCCAAGCTGACAGAGAACAAGCTTATTTTACCACACTAACAATGATGTATTTTGAGACTTAGCATAACAAAGTTCAAAAGCAACTTTGAGAGGATGAGGTCACCATTATTTTATACATAGACAGTATTTTTTAATTCAGCAGCATCCGCAAAATGGCTAGAGCCTCTAAGAAAGGCTCCTCTGGACAAAACAGGGTGCAAAGACGACTTCTCTAGTGCCTCTGATTTGCTTTCAGACAAGTTTGTTAACCTGCTACTGCCAGGCTGCTGGTGTTGGAAACCACCATTAGCTTTGAAGAGTGATGTTTTCCTCCTTGTTTTTCCTTATGCTGGCTTTCAGGTACACATGAGGAAGAGAAAGATGATACAGCATTTATAAATGACAGTCCAAAAGATATTTCCGAACTTCAGGATATTCTTTTTGCATTCACTGAGTTGCTTAGACATACCTGACAGCTCTGTAAACCTGTTGGTTAGTAGCCAATATAGCGTGCATGTCATCTGGCTCATAGGAACCACCCTGACAGTGACATGGAGCACGAATGACCTCTTTTCTTCCCCCCAGAGTAAGCAGCTGATGGTTATTGAGAACAGTGTGGAAGTTGCTCAGTTTATTAACAACCGCCCAGACTTTCTCACTCTCGCGGAGCCCTTCTGGAAGGAACTGGCCAACCTTCCAGTCGTCTATGAGTACAACGTCTACCGAAGATTTATTGAACATTTTGGGACTCATTTCATACAATCTGGATCTCTAGGAGGACATTACAAAGTTCTTTTTTATATGGATACTGACAAAATGAAAGAAGAAGGTAGAGTACTAGAGTATTTGTTACAAGAAACAAAGTGAATAAACAAGAATTAAAATTTCTTTGCATGTTCTCCCAGCTAATATCTAAAATCAAGTAAGAGGCTTCTACTAGTCACCACATTCTCGTCACAGGGAAAATAAAGACGATTAGAACACAACATTTAGTTCTAGGTCCACATCTGTGACCTGCAGTGCTCAGGGTAGCACAGTTTTGATAGTTCAGGACATCATCAGGCTAAACTTGAATTCTGCTGCCAGTCTAATTCTTGAATCATGTTAAAGCTTAAAAGTCACATGGAGATGAAGGTTGGGTAAAATTGTGTAAAGCAGAATAAGTTACAAACACAGCACACTAGAGTGACATGTATGATGGTACTCAGTGGGGAGCAGTGTTGTAGGATTAGGGATTGCTCAGGAAAGAGATGAAAGAAACAATAAACTTTTTCCATGTACACCTCCCATCTCTCAGCCTCCATCCATAGGTTTTAGCAACGTGTAAACCTTCCCACAGAATGTGCTAGTTAGTTGCCCTCTAATTTAGTCATAATATTTCATGCTTCTTTTCTTTCCAAAACACATCTCAAGCCAATGGGAAACTTGGAAATTAATCCAATACACTTTCTGTGTACAGTGTTGCTAATGGATCAATTATCTGCAGGTATGAGCACAACAGACATGTACGAGTGCACCAAATCAGGCTGGAACATATTCTTTGTGAGAAAGAAGGAAGTAAAATGCTCCAAACTGGATGAACTGCTACGGAGTTCTTCAGGTAATTGTTCCACAGTAACTCGTACAGTTGACATGTCTCCGGCTTTCACCTCCTCCTAAATAGCTGTCACAATGAGGAGCTGGTGTTGATAGCTTTGTTGAGCTCTTAACACAATGAACCCAGAAGCCAAGTGCCTAGTTTAAAAAGATCTCCAACACCCATCAATCATTGCTAATGCTTTCCCAGTAAGTAGTACTTTTCTGGACAGTCTAAGTCAAGGGTGCCAAGACACCTGCAAAGCCAGGTACTTCTGATATATTATCCATGTAGTAACGAGCTCTTAATCCAGGCACAGGTGGTTGATCTGCACTGGTGAGTCCTTTCACTGCTTGCCAGTATAGTTTTTGCATGTATTGTTTCCATTTCCATTTGTAAATATAGCAATGCTGGTGTTTTCTGTGTTTCCCATCCTGAATCTACAGGAAGCAGTGGTACTAAGATTAAAGGAGACCCCTACGTAGAAGGAGGAAGCCCACGTGCTGTTGCTGGCCTTAGTTATCTAGAGCTGAATAATCCTGCTGGGAACAGTCAGAGATACTCCTCTTGGGCCGGATCAGTGACAGACTATCCCAGAGTAATTAAACAAAAGGTAAGGCTATTTTCCTGAAGCAGGCATGAGCAGATGGGATCACCCCAAGGGGAGAAATGATTAAGCTATAGCTGGTGGTTAATCAAGCTGTAGTCTGCAATCATTTTGTTTTCAGATCACTTTTTAAAAGAGAAAATAAAAATTCACAGGAAGAAAATTCCATTAACATGATCAGCTGCGTCATGAGTCTAGGTCCTTTGGCAGATCAGTACCTACAATCTTACAAACCTTCAGTGACTTTATTGAAGTTCTGCTTAAGAAGAGAGGGTCACCCTAGCATGGGAGAAAGCCTGGATTTCAGATAGCCCCTTTCCCAAAATGCATATTGGCAGGTCTGTGTGGCTTCCACTCAGCTTGCTAACTTCTGCATATCCCTTTTATCCCTTCTCTTTCTCTCTGCATCCGTAAGTTTGGCATAACTGGAGGTTCTGGAAGCCAAACATTTCTAAATTGGGCATGACCGTATTCCCTGCTACCTTGCCTAAGTCCCTTTTGGGAACTGCCCACACACTGAAGAATGGTATAAACCCAAAAGATTTCTGTCAGAAAGTGTTCAATTAAATGCAAAAGCAGAGAATATCATCGACAGAGTCTCCCACAGCATCCCCATAGGTAAGCTTAGGAAGTATGGGTTAGATGAATGGACAGTGAGGTGGATTGAAAACTGGCTGAAAGACAGAGCTCAGAGGGTCATGATTGCCCTCAGAGGGCACAGAATCTAGTTGGAGGTCCATAACAAGTGGTGTTCCCCATGGGTCAGTACTGGGTCCAGTCCTCTTCAGTATATTCATCAATGACCTGGATGAAGGGATGGAATGTACCCTCAGCAAGTTTGCTTATGATACAAAACTGGGAGGGGTGGCTGACACTCCAGAAGGCTGTGCCGCCATACAGCGAGACCTGGACAGGCTGGAGAGTTGGGCAGAGAGGAACCTGATGAAATTCAACAATGGCAAGTGTAGGGTGCTGCACCTGGGGAGGGAGGAATAACCCCATGCACCAGGACAGGTTGGGGGCTGACCTGCTGGAGAGCAGCTCTGCAGAGAGAGACCTGGGAGTCCTGGTGGACAACAGGATGACCATGAACCACCAATGTGCCCTTGTGGCCAAGAAGGCCAATGGCATTCTGGGGTGGACCAAGAAGGTTGAGGGAGGTCATCCTCCCCCTCTACTCTGCCCTGGTGAGGCCACATCTGGAGTACTGTGTCCAATTCTGGGCTCCCCAGTTCAAGGAGGACAGGGAACTGCTGGAGAGAGTACAGCAAAGAGCTGCAAAGAGCTACAAAGATGATTAGGGGCCTAGAACATCTCTCTTACGAGGAAAGGCTGAGGGACTTGGGTCTTTATGTGTCTGGAGAAGAGAAGACTGAGGGGGATCTGATCAATGCCTATAAATACTTAAAGGGTGGGTGTCAAGAGTGTGGGGCCAGTCTTTTTTCAGTGATGCCTAGTGACAGGACAAGAGGTAATGGGCACAAACTTGGACATAGAAAGTTCCATCTAAACATGAGGAGGAACTTCTTTACTTTGAGGGCGACAGCACTGGAACAGGCTGCCCAGAGAGGTGGTGGAGTCTCCAGCTCTGGAGACATTCAAAACCCACCATTCAAAACAGGACATGCTCCTGTGCAACCTGCTCTAGGTGGACCTGCTGTGGCAGGGGGGTTAGACTAGGTGATCTCCAGAGGTCCTGTCCAACCCCATGTCATTCTGTGATTCTGTAAAAATAGACAATAGGGATGTAAAAAGTTTTTGCTTATTTTTACCTTCAGTCACTGCTCAATGAAATACCATAATGTGTTGTTTAAATATCCAGCTTTTCAGGCTGGAAATAGCTGGGTGAGGATTCAGATTACTGTACACAGGTGGTCTGTGTAACACTTTTATCTCAATCGTAATCTCAAAGCTCAAGTATTTTTAAATCTGACTAATCTACCACTAGCTTTAAGGGATGCTGTTAAGCAGAGTTGTCTTTTCAGAAAAAGGCTAACTTTAAATACTAACATAAGATTTTAGCTAGCTCGCAAATCAGAGCACCTGTCAACTCTCGTGTGCTGGAGCATCACAGGAACATACTTGACAAATTGTTTTACATGACAAAATGTGCTCATAAACTCTTATATCCCAATGATAACTATTAAATATAAATATTTCTCTACTGTGTGTAGCTAACACCATTATATGAGCTGGTAAAGGAAGTGCCCTGCTCCTCAGTCAAAAAGCATTACCTAAAACAAGCCATTGAAGAATATATGGCTGAAAATGATCCCTGCAAATGTCAGCCTTGCCAGAACGGTGGTGAGGCGGCCGTGGATGGAACTCAGTGTGTGTGTTACTGCAAGCCTTACACCTTTGGAGCAGCCTGTGAGCTGGGAACTCTTGTGCAAGATCAGCCAGGTCAGCACTCTTTAAACTTGTGAGAGTCAAGAAATGGTAAAGCTTGCTCTCCTCCTTCCAGAGTCTGTTTGTCCCACTGCACAACCTCCATGAGGGGTTGATGGGGGTCATCAGTGGCTGCTTGGGTCAGATGTTGCTGCAGACATACAGTCATGCTGAGCCTGAGCCTTTGCTTAATGTGTCCAAACAATACTTAACAAAGAATGGTTTTTTTTTATTATTGTTAAATGCAGCAGACAATACTAGCCACTCAAAATGTAACCTTCTATAAATAAGTTTATATACTAAACAAATGAGTATCAATAACTTAAAAAACTTTTGCACTTTATTTTTTTAATTACTTATATTGGATATCAGAGTCTAAGAGAATATAAAAATAGCTAATTTACAGACTCCATGGAATTATACTCATGTAAAAGATGAGTTTGGGTAAGATTAGATCATTGCAATCTGGAATTCTTTATAAGGTCACAGTTTGGATCATCACTAGATCTGAACAGCACATGCTTTTTTTTTTTTTCCTTAAACCACAAACCTGCAAAGTGTTTTAATGTGAAATATTCCCAAACGTTGCATAGGTGTTGTTGATGGACACTGGAGCTGCTGGTCTTCCTGGAGTTCTTGTTCAGGGGGGAGGAAATCACGGAGCAGGGCCTGCAACAACCCCTCCCCGCGTGGCGGTGGGAAGGCCTGCATAGGAGAGCAGCATGAAAGCAGACCATGTGAAGATGAAGAGTTGCAGCATTTTCAGTAAGCAGAAAAAAAAAAACTAAAAACATTTCGAGCATGATTGCAGGAAGATTTAAAAATTTATTTCAGAAGGGTGCATAAGCTATTGAATTCAGGGAGCAGATCACTTACTGAGCTTTCATATTTAAGTTGAAAGAAAATGAAATTCAGAAGCTGTGAATTCTGATACAAGGTAAGACTAGAAAATGGGGTAAAAACCAGTAAACTTGACACCATTCTACTTAGCACTCTCTCAGATAGCCTGGCAGTGCCTGACTTAAGTAATTGTGATGTAAATGGGACGCATAATAGTTTCGAAAATGGGCTTCACTGAGAAGTGTATAATTTTGAAAGAAAGGGAGACTAAATTCAAACTAAATCATACTTTGATTTGCTTCATAGCTTGATTGAACCACACTGTTTTGATTTATCCATAACTCCTACAGAATTCTGTTCACCTCCTCCTCTCTTGGAAAATGGATTTGTTCAAGTAAGTTATTTCTAGTACTTTATTATCTGTCCTATCCGTACCTGCAGTGTCTCTATTACAGTTAATACAGATATTCACTTGCAAATTTGTATTTATCTTGGTAAGATTAGTATCAGAGCTACTGTATAGCAGCTCTCTCAACATTTCTTCCTGGCTGAAGTTTACATGACATTAGACAAGAATTCTTATTATAAGTAAATAAATAAAACCAAAAACAAAAACAAAAAAGCCCCCCCCAAAAAAACAGAACACAATCTTTACTTTTCTGGATCATGGTACCTACAGAGAAAAGTAATCTGCTTGTCCTTTACCCTATAAACATATTAAAAATTTTCTGTGCCACGTGAGTTACATGTTAAAGCATAGGAAACTAGAGAAAAAACAGTACAGAAACTAAACTGTCCAAGGTCATCCAGCAAGTCCATAGCAAAATCATAAACAGATTTTAGGAATCTTCACTCTATACCCTGTAACTCACCATTACACTTCAACTTTTTGTTCCCTGGTGAGACAATGATCTGGCAAGGTATGTGGCTGACTGTAACTTGGGCCCATTTAACAAGGGAGACTAAATTCCTCCCTTGGAACAATGGATTGTGCCTTCTCCATGTTAAGAAGCTGTCTAGAGTCTTTTTGCTCAATAAATAGATAAAAGGATTAGTTCAAAATCCATTAGTTGTCTCTGTACAACTGCAACCTGAGGCGAGATCCAAAAGTTTGTGCTCCTTCTTTTGCCAGTGATTTTTTTCTTGCTAATCAATAGTTGTCTCCCATATTGATTTTTTGGTTCACAAACTAAAAGTAAAACCCTGCAATTTGTGGAGTAGTCTCAATTTTTCAAAAAATCTCGCCTTAGAAGAGAGTAGGATAGAAAATGAGAAAAGACCTGTGTCTTCAAGTCCAGCTCTTCTGAGTGACCATATCACATTAACCTTTAGCAAGCTGATAACACACCATCCTAAGAATTAGCAAAGCCATATACCCTCCACTGATATCCCCAGAAGGCTGTTGAAGAACTTATGTTCCCCTTCTAATGCCATATTTGTAATCAGTTAATACACTGGCAGGAGAGGGCTGGTCCTTCATGGACATATCACTGCCAGAGCCCTGTCACAGGGTACCTTCAACTTTAACCCTCCCTTTGCTAAGCTAAGGTATCCTGAATATCCTGTATTCTACCAGCTAATTTGCAGCATCTTCTCCATTTTGATCACATTTACTGATTCTTGATAACCAGAATTGCCCCCAATATTCCAGGTAGTCTCATTAGTGCACTGTAGAGTGACATTAATACTTCTCAGTGTCCTCAGCTACTGCATCCCAGAATTAAAGGGAGTTCAACTCTGCTGGCAATTCTTAGATTGTATATCCAAAATTTCACCTGTTCCTTTTCTTTCAGAATGCTGAAAACTCTTACCCTGTTGGGAAAAGCATTGTTTATGCTTGCAGACATGGATATTCTCTTGTTGGCGATCCTGTTGCTAAGTGTGGCAGTAATTTACAATGGCAAGCTGGAGACAGGTATTGCCAGGGTATGTCTAATTGATTCCTGTTTTGAAATAAAACTCTGTTCCTGAATTCCAGTGAAACACCTCTGAATGTCTGTTTTCCAACATCAACAGCAGAAAAATAAACACCTGCATTTCCCAGTTCCCTAGATGTAATCAGGTCTAAACTGACTTTTACTTTGAATCCAGATATTGTAATACTGAAATAGAAACATCCCCATGAAGTCTGGTTTTATGTAAGGCTGAAAGTGATGGAGACTAAATTCCAATCCAGGAATTGCTTCCTGTGGAAGCAAAGTTTGTTTATGAATTCAGTCCTGTGGCTACAGCCAAGAACCATGGGGATGAGTCTATGTCTAAAGCAAACTGAGGAAAAGGTCCAATGGGCAACCACAAAGTTCTCAAATAACCGCCTTGTCATAAGAACAGAACTCCAAGGATCGTTTTACATCTTGGATATCTCCCCACTTCACTGTTTTCCTCTAACCCAGTCAGTAGCCATTAGGGTTTCTTTTTTTCCCCTGGACATTTTATCTGTGAGGCAGCTTTGAGTGTGATCAGGTAGACTTGAGAATTTTCAGACCTGTAGCTTAAAAGTATCCTTTCTGACTTCCAGCCAGGACTGACTGCCCACAAAATGTTAGTCCACATTGTTTAAATGCCATCTCTTTGTGTATCACTGCCTGGTCTCCCAGGGTCCTGTATGTGTGACCTCTCTCTACTAGGATGTTACTCTTTAGTACATGCCCTCAACAGAAGCATGGGTCCTAACAACAGAGAAGCCCTCTTCAAGGTAGGGCTGGACCTGCAGGCAGTAGGAGAAGATATTATCACTCTGTCCCTGGCATCGCACATGTTTGGCTGGTGTGATGAGTCAATATCCTGTGCTAACATGACTGATGTGTTTCTAAAAGAAAATCAACTAATCATACCATTCAATTTGTTAAGGAATTTGAGAGAAGATAAAATGTGTGACTGATTTTTGCAATCCACTGATTCACTGTGACTATCTCAAATGCTTCAATCCTTAGAAACGGCTTGTCTCTTGCCTGTCCTGGAGGGGGGTTTGCAAGGAGAGCCATGGAAAGCTGCATATGAGATCGGTGAGAGAATAACTCTCTCTTGCCCACACGGCATGCAGTTAGAAGGGGCACGCTCCATTTTATGCGAGCCCAGTCTCAAGTGGTCTCCTGACATGAAGACTATCCAGTGCAAGAGACCAGGTAAGCCATTGCAATTCCCCAAGTACAGCGCAGGAGTTTCTTTCCTGGACAGACTATGGCTGATGTAGATAAGATATAGGCAGAGCTGTGGCTGATACAGTAGGAGAAGCCATACTCATATCACCAGCAGAAAGCACAGAAAATGTGAGCGTGTGTTTTCTGTGGGCTGATCAAACAAGATGCCTCACTTCTTGTGAGGTTTCCTTTTGCTTCTCAGTCCCCTATAACAATCAAGTATTGTCACTTACAATATTTTAAGATACTTCCTGGGATGTATGCTGCGTATTCTGCCACCCAAGTATACTTTGCTTTCCACTAATGTTGGGCAAAACCACCACGATATGAGTTGCACTTTTGAGATATGGCGTTTCTGTCTGGAAGCTGTTCAGTGCACCACAGTCTCTGATGGCAGAGAAGGGCACAACTGGATGACTCCTTTTGCTCCTCTGACGGTATGTATTCACACACACAGTGGGACACATACGTTTGGATGAGAGTATTTAGTCACCAATAGTGTCAGTAACAGTCAACTGTATAACCAACAGCCCCAAGGATGGAGACAATGCAGTGATTTTTGGAGGAAATTTCCACTCTGCAAGAAGAGAGGGATATGCCTACTGTCTGTACTGCAATGCACTGCAACTCTTTTTTTTTTTCTTCTCTGGCAATTTCTGCCTGTCTATTTTGCTTGGCAAGTCTTAATCCACAAGGAAGATTTTTTTTTAAAGGCCACAATGTTCAATAGTATTAAATTTTTATGTTAAAGTAGAAAACTACAGACACGTAACCTAAAACACAAATCAGGATAAAGCTTTCTCAGAAAGTGTGTCCATTTGGATTTAGCAAAGTTTTGCCATTACTTGCTACCAAAATCTCCCAAGGAAAGTTTAGCAAAGGCCTATTTCATTTTCAAGCTTGGAATACAACTCGGCACTCAAAGACCAGCACTTGTGTAATCATGAAAATTCCCAAGAATCACTATTGCTTTTGTGATTAGAGTTAGTGCAGATTGAGGACTAAGGATGGAGTTTTCGTCACCATCAGTGCATAAAGATACTCAAGTTCACATTTCTACATAGGATTTCAGAGCCTTAGCTTTTCTACTGACTATAGTGAAGCCAGTAACTCTGAAACCTAATGATAAAGCTGTTGCCAGCTATGATTCAGCACTGCTAAGTGTAACAGACACAAACAGCTGCTGCAGAAACTAGATGAATGTTTAAGCTTGAACATAGACTTGTCTCCTTCCATCTGACTCATGACCTGTGGATAAATTACTGAACAGTAACTTTGCAAAGTGTATCATATCTTTTTAATAGTGTTGATTCCTTCCATGCAGTAGATACTTTTAATGAACATGCAGGATGAGACTTTGTCACAGTTGTATAATGCAAAGCCTTTTAAGTTCAACTGATAGGATAATTTCTGAGTAGACCTTTAAGAGCCCTTGTTTTTCTGACCCTTAATAGCACTGTCTGTGTTCTTCTACTTCAGTGCCCAGTGTGAAACCAGAAGTGACAGAGCCTAAATGTCAGCCATGGGAGAAAGTGCATCAGTCGCAATGTGTGTGCAAAATGCCCTATGAGTGTGGGTAAGTTCAGGCTGAATTTTGCGATGACTTTCTCACTTTATTCAAGACCAATTAAATTTCTTAAGTCTTCATTCCATGACAGATGAGAAAGCTTTACTCATATGAGAAGGAGGCATTGTACTTTGTTTGCTTTACAGCTCAATCAATGTCCTGTTCATTACTTACCTGCCTTGTCAGAGCTGTCAGTGGGTTTTAGCAGTGATGGAATTTGGTTGGATGACAGAAGGTGAAGGGATAATTTCAGCTCCACTTGATCTGTGAAATAGATGGAAAAAGATAAAATGATATTTTGAAGATTTAGAAGATTGAGAAAAAGTTAGAACAGAGGCCCTTGGGACATAAACCATCAAAGCAATAAGCTAGTGAAATAAAACAGATTTCTTTTTCCTGCTGAGAAACTGGAGAGTTATGAAAGACACAATAATCTAGTCTCCCATTTACACAGTAGTTTGCACAGACCAGTTACATCACCTTTGCTGACCTGATAACTTGCAGACCAGAGTTTATTGTCTCCTGTTTGATCTAAGCCTATATTCTGCAATAAGCAATGCAGGAGAAACATAGGGAGAGTAACTCTCAGTTCTTTGCTAAACATGGAGGTAATGGAACCAAAACAGAGGAGTAACAAGAAGATACCTTGAGACCACCTGATGCTGATGGCCAGATGTGCCAAAGAGCTCAGCACTCCAACATCTGGCTGCTTTTCATAGACTGAAGTCACCTATAAAGTCGTCAGAGTGGGTGTGAGTTCTGGATGTGAAATCTGGCCAGGTTTATGTCACAGCAGGAGCTGAGCACTTTGGAAGCTCTAGGATAACAGATCAAATATGTCCTATCCTTGTGTAGTAGGAGGAAGGAATTTTGAAGCTGTCTCAATTGATCTCAAGGTAGCAGAACTTCTCAGTGGAGGACACATACTTTCCATCAGCCGCATAGTTCAAGAGTGCCCTGCACAGTGACTCTGGATCTAAGCCAAAATTAGCACATTTTGAACACCTCAAAATTAAAATTGGTGAGCTTAGTTCAGGTTTTCTAGATCCACTGGGCACTGCTCTAGGATCTGGGGCCATTGTCTTGCACGTGGAGATAAGTGTTAGGTTTGTAACAATTCTGCTAAGGCTCTATTCCTATCCTAAATCACCTAAATATTGTAAATAATCTGGTTGTACTCTCTTTGCTTCAGCACTCATTAAAGTGAGGCAACAACTTCTCCTCTGGCTCATGGGTGTGTTGAGGTTAGTTACATAGCGGATGAGGAGAGTCCACAAAGCCAGGGAAGGCCTTGGGCAGACTCAAAATAACCTTGGAAGTTAAATTCATTACATTCAGTTATCCATTCAGGCTTCAGTTATAATTAATGTACTACTTGCCTGTTTCTATTTTTTATAATTATGCTCAAAATGGCAGTTAGATAGATAACAGTCATTTCTGTTACCTGATGCCATCTTTTCACTCTGTCTTGAAATAACCCATCTAATAATAGAAGGATAAATCATCAGCTGTCAAAGCAGACTAATCTGCCAGTCTGTTAAGGCTGTAGGACTAAGGCATGTAAGCAGATCCTGGTCCTTCCTTAGAGATCAGAACTTTACTGTGGCAGTGACTCTCAGCAGCAGCCTCTAGTCAGAAGAGAGCTGGGAATAAGTGTTCACATGGGAAACCAGGAACACCATGGTTTCATACCCATCCCGCATCCTTTAAGTTTCCAAAAAACTAGCAACAGAGACTTCCAGGTACAGAGCGCCCCACAACAGGCTGGTGAGGGGTAATTTGTCCTGCATGACGTGGTGTCTTATCGTCATCAGTTAGAGCCAGGGAATGATTCTGGGCACCAGAGCTGTGAAACTGCAAAAGCAGCTCCTGGTAGGACTTTGGCAAGGGCCAACTCCCAGATAATTCCCAGGCACAGTGGAGGAGTTACTAGGGTCAGGGACCATTCCTAACAAGCAGTCTGATGCCGTCCCCATCTTTTGGGGTCAAAGGGAGTTTAACAGTTGGGACACCAGCTATTCTGTGTGAATTGGCCCAGTGCAAAGAAGGGGTCAGAGCACAGTTAGTGTATTATATACAGATGAAATCTCAGCCTCCAGTAGGTAAAGACTATTTCCACAGTGAAACACAAGATTTGATAATTTTAAAGTACTGTCCCCTCTTTTTATCCCCCAACATTTATTTGTGTAGCATCTATGTCTCTCTAAGAGGTCTTGGCCTGTGTTATATTCAAACTTATGGTCTTGAATATAATTTTAAGAAGTTAAAATAATTTCCAGCATGCTGAGTTTTTCACTTTTTAGTTTCACTGAAAGTTACTGCCTCTCATTGTAGGTGAAAGGGAGAGAGATATTTTCTGACTTACATCTGCTATTTCATTTCTCATAGTATGTGCTTTAGCAAAAGCTTGTTCTTACCCGAGCCTTCTTTTTCAGGTAAAAGGTATTTAATTTTTCACATTCACTTTACAGGAAGATTCTTCCTTGACTCTAATAACTTCTATTGCGCTGCTGTGATGCTCCCAGCCCTGTACTATCCTTTCTCAGCAATGTGTGCAAATCATTAATTTCTTTTATGAGTACAAATTCTCCATCCTTTTTCTTATGCATCTGAACATGTTGATTTCCACTGGATTTCTCCCAGCTGACCCAGCCACAGCAAATATATGAAGCACTCTCAAGACAGTTTGAGGGACAGTTTGTACTGTACTGAGAGATTGTCAACACGGACCATGAACTCCCCGGGTTCAGCCTTCAGCAGCTGGTTAAATCAGGCTCCCTCCCCTCTTTTGGGTGTTACTGAGGTGGTGCAAAGCAGACAGATTAGTGCACTTCTGTCTGGCCTTAATCTTTTCAGCTAAATTAAGCTGCCTTGCATACAAGTTTTTGATCTTCAGACTCAGATACTGAGATTTTTCACTCAGGCAGATAAAGAAGGCCTCCGAACAATTTTAAACATAATAAACAACTTAATTATAGATTAGATGCTTTCAGTGGATCACACTTTGTACTTCCAAATTAAAGATGATATTTAAAGATGAGGTTCTTCTTATACCTCTATCTGTAAAGATAACTTTCACATTTTAAATCAGTTAAGGAACCCACTGCAACTGAGGATGCTAATGTAAGTAGGAGAAGAAATGCAGTTAGTAATCTTTGAAGACACATTTGGTTGCAGGTAGATGCAAAGTTTTTAGGCTCAGCTGACGGACTCTGTGCCAAATTTTAAATAGCTCAAAGGTGCAGGTATTTTAAATTTGCTGTAAAGCCAGCTCTTTTAAGAGGCTTCAAAACCATCTCTCAAAGAACCATTCCCAAAGCTTGGAGCAGGCACTTTCCCTCAGTGTCTTATTTATAGATCTACCAAAAAACACTTCCTAATTCCCAGGGCAAAAAAAGGAAGATTACCTTAATACTTGGCCAGCAAGTGAGCAAGATCTGAGTCAGGACTTTGCTACCACACCTTCCCTCTTCTAGATTCCTCTTTCCTACTCTGACAAGCCACTTTCACAGGGCCAGTTGGGGCACATGAAAGCTCATTAGGGTGATTTGACAGTACCTCATCAGCCTCTCCTCCCCACCAAACACCTGTTTATCTGGTTGACGCTCAGAACTGACCCATTAGACACTAAAAGTTTCCGTGGGAGCGTTTGTGAGCTCAAAAGAAGGACCTGTGCTGAAAATAAGCCTTTAGAGCTTCATAGTTGCACCAGGGAAGGTTTAGATTGGATATTAGGAAAATTTTTTACACCAAAAGGGTTATTAAGCATTGGAATAAGAGGCTGAGTCACCATCCCTGGCGGTATGTAAAAGATGGGTAGACATAGTGCTTAGAGATATGGTTTAGTGATGGTCAGCATTAGGTTGACGGTTGGACTAGATGATGTGAAAGGTCCCTTCCAACCTAGGCAATTCTATGATTCTATGATTCTATGATTTTAAAGCTGTCCATCCCCTGGGAGCACATCTCTGCTCTCTCGTACCCTGCACAGCACCTTACCTGTGGCTGTAAAGCACAGCCAGGAGGGCACAGGCATGGCCTGCTCCAAAGAGGCACTTTTTTTGTTCACTCCACACAGATGTCACTGACTGCATTGAGAAAAAGTGGAGAAGTTTGGGGGATGAGATTAAAATCCAGAAATAATGGAAAGGGTTTTTTCCTCCCCTCCCTCCCACTTGCGGCAAGAAACACAAATGGCAACAACTTCCTCGAACTGTCCCCAGACCAAACACTATTTAAGGTTGTCCAAGAGTTGTTATTACCACTTTTATGAGCTAATTTTTGTGGGTATTAGAACAATATCCTTATTTCCTTATCCTTATTCCAAGAAATAAACAAGTAATATCCCTGGACAAATAGAGCAGGTTTTTAATAAAATTTCAGTGGAGATGTATACCTATTTCCAGCAATATCTTTGGTCTCTGATGTTGGATCATAACAGGTTATTTGGTTAAAGCTGAGGCTTTTAAGGACAGCAGAGAAAAGGTCTTTAATCTTTTTTCATGTCTTATAATTAAGAAATACTTGTAAAATATTTTAATGTATGTGTATATGAAATGTTTTCTGTGTACGTACTTAGGTGCATGCATGTGTTATATATTACAAAATAATTGAGGTCTGAACTCTTTTTAACTAAAATCTCACTCTCACTGCTACTGAGGTCAATGGCAAATACCCAGTAACATCACTGTCTTTCAGAGGGAACAGACTCTGGCTCTGCTGAGGTGCAACATCCTTTGGAAAAGGAAGGAGTCTGAATTAATCACATGTCTATGTCTTGAGCTCCCTTGCTACACTCTTAGGGTGTACCTCAATGAATGGAGAAAATGGAACAAGACCCTGAATATTTTCCATTCCCTCAGCTCTTTTTAAGACGTACCAAAATAAAGCACATTTAAATACCAAGATCCCTGCTCTTGTTTTTCAGTCCTTCCCTGGACACCTGTGCTACAGATGAAAGAACCAAGAGAAACACAGCTTTAACTGTTTGCAAGATGCATGCCTTGGAGTGCATGGGCAGAAAATATTCTCTTACTAATGCAGAAAACTGCAAAATACCTCAGGCAGTTGAAATATCATGTGGATCCTGTCGTTCATGGGAAAAATGTGATGGTAAGAGATTTTTCGTAATTTAAGTAAAATTGTTTATATGCCGAAGTTAAGTCTTTATCCCCAGTCACACATTAGCAGTAGGTCTGTCCTGGGATGGTATCTCCAATCCCTTCCAGAAACACCAGGCGCTGCTAAGCTGGTTCAAACCATCTGCCTAGTGTTTGGTGTCCAAACATGGCACAAAAAAATCATGGAAAAGAACCCCCAGGATATCGTAACAAAATGCACTATCCACAGAAAAAGCTTATTCCTAGTCCCTGTTAAGAAGGTTACCCTGTTAGTCCTCTGGAATTTTTTGGGCAACCCCCTTGCCCTACTCTTTTTTCACTGTATCTATTTGTTTTAAATTCCTTAACATGGTAACTGTGGTAGTCCTTACTGCCCACAGGAATAGCTAATCCTTTCCTGAAATTTGCTGAATAGTCTTCCCAGCAGTATCTTGTGGCAAGGAATTGGATGTCTTATTCTATACTGTCTAGGAAAGCCACTTACTTTTGTTTGTACTTCACTGCCTATCCCCAGTTTCTCATATTATGATCAAAGGTGAATGTCTTTTACCTCAGAGGAAATAGTCCCAGTCGTTTGCAATCTGTCTGCAGTGGAAGTTTTCAAATTCCCTGATCTAATTTCCCTCAGTGTCCTACACTACATTGCATTTAATGGAGGGTTGCCAGAAATGGGAAGATAAAGGAGTAAATTAGGTTTTTAGAAGTGCCACAGATAGAGGCACAGTTATTGTCATATTTTGAAAATAAAAAAGATTACTTGATAGGAGTTCATCTGTTTTGTCTAACAGGGCTGAACAGACAAAAAAAATAACAAAAAAAAAGATAATCAAAACTGGCTGGAGCTTCAGCAGAGACAAATACAGGCAAAAAAAATAAACACACGGCACCAAAACAAAGACACAGTTATGAAAAATACATCTCAGATGTGACCTCCTTCTCATCTGGTTATTTAGGTGTTGTCACTGATACAACTATGTACATTTTACTTTATAGGAGTAGTAATCTTAGTGAAACTGCCTGTATGTAAATAAAGATACCAGCTGTAAATTCTCATGATCAGTTTCTTACTGTCCAAGGACAGATCCCTCATCTGTTTTCTGGACTGTGGAGCAGTAGATACTCAAACCAGTTCAAGCAGTAACATCAGAGAATTCTTTGAGAACAATATCTCAGGCACCTTGATCAAGCTTTTCCTACAAGCAAAACCAGCCTCTCCAAGCAGAGGGAGCCCCAGCAGGGGCCCCCAGTTTCCACTTCTAGTTTTTCCACTGAACCTGAACATCAGCTAATGTTACTTCTGGTTAAGAAAAGACTCAGTCATAGAATCATAGAATCACAGAATTATTGAATGGTTTGGGTTGGAAGGGACCTTTAAAGGTCATCTAGTCCAGCCCCTCTTGCAATGAGTAGAGACATCTACAACTAGATCAGGTTGCTCAGAGCCCCATCTATGTTTCCAGGGATGGGGCATCTGCCACCCCTCTGGGCAACCTGGTCCAGTGTTTCACCACCCTCATTGTAGAAAATTTCTTCCTTATACCTAGTCTGACTCTATCTTCTTTTACTTTAAAACCATTACCCCTTGTCCTATCGCAACAGGCCGTGCTAAATACTCTGTCCCCATCTTTCTTATAAGCACCCTTTAAGTACTGAAAGGCCACAATAAGTCTCTCTGCAGCCTTCTCTTTTCCAGGCTGAACAACTCCGACTCTCTCAGCGTGTCCTCATAGCAGAGGTGTTCCATCCCTCTGATAATTTTTCTATCCCTCCTCTGTACCCACTCCGACCGGTCCATGTCTTCCCTGTGCTGAGCACCCTCCAGAAAACTGCTGTCAATCCTATGGGTTTTGCTGGGAACGTTTATGTCTTGCTTTCATTGGGTTGGATGCCACCCTGAGTGTTTTTCCCCTCTGCTTTTTGCTTAGCGCAATCCAGCAGCTGTGTTTGTGACGGAGACGGGCCATGCGAGGAGGGCGGGATCCAGATCTGTGCTGAAGTGAGCGGCTCTGCTGCCCGCCGGACCATGACCGAGTGCGAGGCCGGGCGGCTCAGATGCCGGGGGGAGACCGTCAACCTTGTCAGCATAAGGCCCTGCGACACACAAAGCAAATAAGATATGTCACGGTTCGTTTTGCTTGTTGCCGTGGGGTATGTCAAAATGTGCCAACTCTTGGGCACGGACATACTTCAGACCTTGCTCTACCGAAAGAAAGCTCTGCCGTGAAGCCCACTGCGGCTGGTGAGGATGTGTGCATCGGCTCCGAATCAGAGCCCAAGGCTCTGCACTGGGCAGAGCTGCGCTCCCTGCTGCCGCCCATGACAGGGCTCTTGCTTAGGCCCCGGACTTAGCACTGGCGAGTTTACTTCGCATTGTGATCAGAATTAAAAAATATCGCTGAAGTGCAACTGCCAAAGTAGCGTTTATAGTTAGTGATGGATTACAGTGTCTGACGTTGGTAATACATTTCTCTTAAAGCCACACAAGCATATACATGCACTGAGTAGATTTAGATTAAAAAAAGAAATAAATTAGGCTTTACTGAGTAAGAGGTATGATTCCTCTCTTTTAATAAAATAACTTCTTCCTACTGTGCCTTATTCAGTTGAGCAAACAGTATGCATGGCATTGAACCTGTCCTTGAGTCTGAAGCTCTTAAAGGTCAAAACAGTGTGCATTAGCAGTAAAGCCAGCTTAAAGTAATGAGGAGACTTCTATGCTTCTAGCTTCTCTTACACAGAACCACTTCATGAAAAAACACCATTTTATGTTGTCATGAGCTATGTTTGTAAGCGCAGGTGACTCAGTTGCATTTGTCACATGCATTTATGTTTGTGCCAAGACCAGTTTGCTGGCAGACCGTTGCACACAGAGCAAAGACAGCTATAGGGAAAGTGCATCCTCACAGGAACGGAGACACCGCACATGCAGTCCCCCTGGAGGTACCTTTGGACAATCTCCCAAGACTGCTCCTGAATAAAAGAAGTCTCTTACACTCTTTCCTTACACAGCTAAGCACTCTGCCTGGTGTAGCCAGACAGCAACATCTTTGCTCACATGTGGTGTACCTTGTAAGTCATCCTGGCAGTCTGATCCCTTCTGACTGATCTCAGATGCAAACAAGGCCAAAGGGCTGGGTAGCAAGTGGGTGATCAGGCAAGTGCAGCGCTATCAGCAGGAAGCCTGTATGCTTTCTAAGTGACAGATTTTATTTCTTACTACCAATAAATACCTATCACATAAAACATCTCTCTTGGTTGTCATGTGTGTAACTGCAGCTTCCTCACATAAACCCTACCCTCAGCTGGAAAAACTTTGCTTTCTGTAGTGTTGGCAGTGAGGATTAAGCCAGAGCAGGAGCAGCATGGTTTCCCCTTGGAGACTCCCTCTTCTGGGGGCAGCTATGTTGGAAGGAAAGGTTGCCACTGCAGTAACAGCACTAACCTCCTGACCTTTATGCTCTCTGGAACTTAATGGCACTTTTTTGTTTGTTGAGCAAACCGTAAATTTTCATGAACAGCTTATAGGTGAAAGCAAGAAGAATAAAATCCAAATTAATTTAATCAGTTATTTGCTCTGTATTATTTGCTCAGGAGTAGCGTGCTTGGAGAGCAGATAGATGTTTGCCCCTTGGTTACTCCCAAGTCTCTTGTCCACAACTTCTAGCCTTTTTCTAGGGGCAACTGGCACAACAGCAAGTTTGTTGATAACACAAAACTGTGAGGGGTGGCTGACACACCAGAAGGCTGTGCCGCGATACAGTGAGACCTGGACAGGTTGGAGGTTGGGCAGAGAGGAACCTGATGAAATTCAACAATGGCAAGTGTAGGGTGCTGCACCTGGGGAGGAATAATCCCATGCACCAGGACAGGTTGGGGGCTGACCTGCTGGAGAGCAGCTCTGCAGAGAAGGACCTGGGAGTCCTGGTGGACAACAAGTTGGTCATGAGCCAGCAATGTGCCCTTGTGGCCAAGAAGGCCAATGGTCTCCCATGGTGCATTAAAAAGAGCATGGTCAGCAGGTCGAGGGAGGTCATCCTCCCCCTCTACTCTGCCCTGGTGAGGACACATCTGGAGCACTGTGTCCAGTTCTGGAGTCCCCAGTTCAAGAAAGACAAGTAACTACTGGAGAGGGTCCAGCGGAGGGCTACGAAGATGATCAGGGGACAGGAGCACCTCTTTTATGAGGAAAGGCTGAGAGGCCTATATCTGTTTAGCCTGGAGAAGAGAAGACTGAGAAGGGATCTCATCAATGCTTATAAATATGTAAAAGGTGTCAAAAGGATGCGGTCAGGCTCTTCTCAGTGGTGCCCAGTGACAACACAAGGGGCAACAGACACAAGCTAAAACACAGGAAATTCCATTTGAATATAAGGAAAAAATTCTTTATTTTGAGGGTGCCAGAGCACTGGAACAGGCTGCCCAGAGAGGTTGTGGAGTCTCCTTCTCTGGAGATATTCAAAGCCCTCCTGGACTCTATCCTGTGCAACCTGCTATAGGTGAACCTGCTTTGGCAGGGGGCTGGGACTAGAGGATCTCTGAAGGTCCCTTCCAGCACCTATTGTTCTGTGATTCTGTGATTCTGTAATTCTGTGATAGCTGCTGGAGGCAAGAAAAAATCACCTGGAAACTTCCTGATAGATAGCACAGAAATAATAGTGACACAGTGATTCATGTCTTCAAATATAGGGAAATGTAGAAAACCAGCACAGGGCCTCAAGAAATGTTGAGAGTCATCTTGATACATCAGCAGGAACAGATCTCCACATCCATAAAATAAATTAGTCTGAGATAAGACAGACAAAATATTAATGAAGCCTGCATTTCAAATGTTTCATCCAGTCCCTGACATCTCACTGCTTATCTGACCCATCTAAATCTTTGCAGGGATCCTTTTTCTCTCCTTTCTCTTTCTAATTACCCACTCCATCTTTTCCTCTCCTACTTCTCAGCCCAGCCAGCTCCTTTCCTGTAGACACCTCATAGACCCTTTCCCTCCTAGCTGCCTGCCTGCAGGTGCCCAGCAAGTGCTGTGACACTGCAGTCCTTCCCTTGCCTGACTTCTGCTACATGCTGTTTTTAATCTTGTATTTGGCCAGGTCAGAAAGCAGTTCGGTTTGATCATCCCTCCTGAAAATCTGAGGACATCTTACAGCATTTTAGGACAGACATGATGCCTTTTGGTTTGTTTTGGCATTTTGGTGGGCTTTTTTTGTTTCTTTGTTTGTTTTTTAAACAATCAGCAGACTGTCTAATGCTGCTTGGGGTGGGGAGGAAGAAGTAAAGTGAGCAGGTAGAAGTTTTCTTCAAAACAATATGACTATTTAATGGACAAAAACCAGGTTCATGTAGGACCAGTGGCTGGGACAGCAGTCTGTCCAATTGTTCGTTCATCCCTATGGTGTGCACATCTGCTGGCCACGCTTTGGCCCTTTCATTATTATCATTTAATATAAGGGACAACAAAAAAAGTTTTTATAAATACATCAACAAAAAGAGAGTCAGGGAGAATCTCCATCCTTTACTGGATGCGCGGGGAAACATTACTGCCAAGGACGAGGAGAAGGCTGAGATACTTAATGCCTTCTTTGCCTCTGTCTTCAATAGTCGGACCAGCTATCCCCAGGGTGTTCAGCCTCCTGGGCTGGAAGATAAGGATGGAGAGCAGAACAACCCCTCCCATAGTCCAGGAGGAAGTAGTTAATGATTTGTTTATGCACCTGGACACTCATAAGTCCATGGGGCCAGATGGGATTCACCCAAGGGTACTCAGGGAGCTGGTGGGAGAGCTCACCAAGCCTCTCTCCATTATCTATCAACAATCCTGGTCAACAGGAGAGGTACCAGATGACTGGAGGGTGGCCAATGTGACGCCCATCTGCAAGAAGGGCCAGAAGGAGGATCCGGGAAACTATAGGCCTGTCAGCCTGACCTCGGTACCGGGAAAGATCGTGGAGAGGATCATCTTGAGTGAGCTCTCAGGGCAAGTGCAGGGCAGCCGAGGGATCAGGGCCAGCCAGCATGGATTTATGAAAGGGAGGTCCTGCTTAACCAACTTGATCTCTTTCTATGAGCATGTGACCTGCCTTCTCGATGCGGGGAAGGCTGTGGACATTGTCTACCTGGACTTTGGTTAGGCCTATGACACCGTCCCCCACAGCGTTCTCCTGGAGAAGCTGGCAAATCATGGCATAGACAAGTGTACTCTTCACTGGGTGAAAAACTGGCTGGATGGCCGTGCCCAGAGAGTTGTAATTAATGGGGTGAAATCCAGTTAGCGGCCGGTCACCAGTGGTGTCCCTCAGGGCTCAGTTTTGGGGCCAGTCTTGTTTAATATCTTTATTGATGATCTGGATAAGGGGATCGAGTGCACCCTCAGTAAGTTTTCAGATGCCACCAAGCTAGGTGGGAGTGTTGATCTGCTTGAGGGTCAGAAGGCTCTACAGAGGGATCTGGACAGGTTGGATCGATGGGCCAAGGCCAATGGGATGAGGTTTAATAAGGCCAAGTGCCGGGTCCTGCATTTCGGTCACAACAACCCCAGGCAACGCTACAGGCTTGGGGAAGAGTGGCTGGAAAGCTGCCCAGCAGAAAAGGACCTGGGGGTGTTGGTGGACAGCCGGCTTAACATGAGCCAGCAGTGTGCCCAGGTGGCCAAGAAGGCCAATAGCATCCTGGCCTGTATCAGGAACAGCGTGGCCAGCAGGAGTAGGGAAGTGATCGTGCCTCTGTACTTGGCACTGGTGAGGCCTCACCTCGAGTACGGTGGTCAGTTCTCGTTCAGTTCAGGTGTTCTGGCCCCCTCACTACAGGAAGGACATTGAAGTGCTGGAGCATGTCCAGAGGAGAGCCACCAAGCTGGTGAGGGGTCTAGAGAACAAGTCATATGAGGAGAGGCTGAGGGAACTGGGCATGTTTAGTTTGGAGAAGAGGAGGCTGAGGGGGACCTCATTGACCTCTACAACTACCTGAAAGGGGGTTGTAGAGAGGTGGATGTTGGCCTCTTCTCCCAAGCGAATAATGACAGGACCAGAGGAAATGGTGTAAAGTTGCGGCAGGGGAGGTTTAGATTAGATATCAGGAAGAATTACTTTACTAAGAGAGTGGTCAGACACTGGAACAGCCTGCCCAGGGAGGTGGTGGAGTCACCATCCCTGGAGATATTTAAGAAATGTGTGGACATGGCACTTCAGGGCATGCTCTAGTGCCCGAGATTGTTGGTTTGCATCTGTTTGTGGGTGGGTGTGATGTGTGGTTGCAAGTGTTTGTTTTGGTTTGGTTTTGGTGCTTGGTGTTGTGGTTGTTGTTTTTTGTTGGATTTTTTTTGGTTTGGTTTTTTTGGTTTTTTTGGGTTTTTTTTGGTTGGACTCGATGATCTCAAAGGTCCCTTCCAACCAAGAAGATTCTGTGATTCTGTGATTACAGAAGCATCCCCAGCCACACTGATCCACCTCTTCACCATATTGTTGTTAAACTAACAAGGAAGTGTAGGACATTTTTCCTTGGTGGGAAAGCAAAATCAGGTGAATTAACAACAGATGAGAATAAAGAGGGGATCATGGTGTCAAAAAGCTTAGCAAAATTATGTGGCACAGAGTGGTAAACCCCTTTGTTTTACCTAATCTAAATGACCACAAGCTTCATTTGGGGGAGCCCCATCACCATGTGTCAGGATACTTGGGAGGAATTTGATATTAGGTGACCTGACCTGAGCCTTGGGCAGCTCATCTGTGAAGAGCAGAAATAGAGAGATGCAGAACACTTCCATGGCAGATAACAGGCTTTTATGGGAACTGGGCTCTTTTAAGCTACTGAGAACATCATTCTGTCTTGCTTTTGCATTTCCCGGTCTACGAGGCCAGATCCAATGAGACCTGCAATGCATACATGTCCCCAGAGGGAGAGTCTTAATGTTAATGCTCATGCAGTATGGTAAGTATCTGCCCCTGTTACCAATGAGATTAGATGCTCCCATGGATGTGTAGAGGGACCAATAGTTTCATATGTTATGTGAAGAGAGAAGGAGAAAGAATGAAGGAGAAAACTCACAGCAAGCTGGTAAATTTTTGCAAATGGCATTCAACTAAAAAAAAATATTGCGCTGTAAGAAGATGCTGAGAGACAGAAACCAACTGGGAAATGGAGTGATGTTGTGGCAGATTAAATTTGACCCAGATAGAGGTAAGGTAAACTTGTTATCCATACTGGTGATCCAGACCCATGGGATCATTTGAGGCCAGTGACTTGGAAGATATCGCCACAAACTGCTCAGTAAAAATGCTCGCCTGATGTGGCGATCTTTATAGAACAGTAACACTGAAAATGTTACTCCTGATTAACGCTATTCGGTAAACAGTACCAGCATGTGGAGCGAAATTCAGCCTTGATTGCTTCCTTGCAAAAAAGTGGTCCCCTGAGCAGCTGCACTATCAAGGCCTGGTTTTCTAGGAAATTATTTTTTTGTATAGATTCTCTGATCAGCAAGAAAAAGTCTGCACTCTGTCCTTTCCCTTGGGAAAGCACTTGAGAGATCCTCCTCTACCCAGCTGCTTATTTTTATGAAAGCTACTAAAGCATCAATACCTTTGGGACATCTAACCTTCAGTTAGGTGTTGCTGAAAGGTAGGCAACGGGTTGAAATTGAAGGGACAACACAGGTAGATAGACTCCTGCTTAAATGGCCCTGTGACAGGCTCCCTCTCTGAAAAATGGCAAGCTGGAAAAGGAAGAAGGAGATGCCCCAGAAGCAAAGGTGGGAAGGATGCTGCAGGACTGGCACAGAGCAGTAGTGGCCCTAAATTAAGCATAAGACAGAATATTTCCAAGCAGAAGAGTCACGTAGCTAGCAAAAACTTAGGAAAGAGTAAAGGTCTTCTGATATACCTTTTCCTAATCTGAGAACAGCAAGTTAGCATGTGAAGAGTAGCAGACACTTCATCTTCCTATAATATACAGTGACATGGGAGAAGCTTCCAACTTCCTCCTAGATGGGAGCCTGCCTGCATGGAAAAGATTTGGGACCGATGTGCATCTACAAACTAACTGAGGGAGAACAGGTAATGTCCACCAACCTGCTGTTGTTAAACTAATAATCATAGCACTAATCATGTGAGCTACCATTTCCAAATCTCTTTTTCACTGGAGACTGTATATCCCCAGTGTGCTTCTCATGGCTTCTTGAGCTCACCCCCCTTGGCACCCATAGGTATCCTCCACCACCCAGGGTGAGAGAAACAGGGAGCACCAGGCTGTGGTTCCTGAAGCACTCCCTGGCCTGCAGCCCTGGCCAGGGACCGCCCAGGTGACAGTGGATCACTGCCCTGCCTAAAGCAAAAAACATCACTAACTAAACCGAAAACGTTTTGAAGAAGAACATAACTTGAAAGCACTAAAAACCAGGTGTAAATAACTTTTACAAGTTATATTATTCAGGTATATTATTACCTGCCACTGAGAAGTCCCTTTTCTTTCCTGTTCTGTTAATGTTTCTTCAGGCAGCTTTGGTCAAGTACAATTCCACTATTCCACCCCTCTCCTCATAGGGCTTGCTGTTGTCTCTCGCTTGCCAGTTCGTAACTTGATGAAACACATTTGTGATTTCTCTGGGGACTTTATTCCTGATGATTTTGCCCATTGCTTTCCAACCTGGGAGCTGTTGCATTGCTTTTTTTGTTAATTCTCTCTCCAGCCCCAATAGAAGCTTAATCAATAACCTCCTGCCCTGGTCTGGTCACCACTAAAAGCAATGGGATCGCCATATTCATACCATTATTATAGACCAGCTCCATTTCCACCGCACTGGGGCTCTGCCACATTGCTCACTGTGATGAGCTGCCACTGTAAGTAACCGCAGAGCCATTACTGCATATGACAGGAGCAGAGTAATATAAACTGCAATTGATTTCTTTCTCTCTCTGCTGCAAAACACAGAAGAGTCGTCTATGGCCAGTGGAAGGACGGTGCTGGCATCCCAGATCTTCTGGCAAAACTCAGGAGACATGCTACTTGCTCAGGGCTCAGCCTCCAGGTCCTGCTCTCCTGCACGTGTTCCTCAAGGCAGCTGTTTTCATTTCTTGTGGTCAGGGGCCAGTGGGCAAAGTCCTGCCCCACAGCAGGCAAGAGTAAAGTAACAGCTCACTTTAACAGTTCTGTAAATTGACTTTTATTATATTCAGGCCTCTAAGAACTATATTAAATGTGAATATACAAAATAAAACTTAGCAAAAGGGAAGCAGTGACAAACAGCTGGAAATGGTGCTTTTGAGCAGAGTAGTAATTTAACCAGAGTAGATACTAGCTTCTGGTAAAGTAAAGTCTTGGTTTTATATTTCACTGTTGACAGCAATGACACTGAGATTTTTACAATGATTGTAGTATGCACTTCCTGAATAATTACACAATGTATGATGATAACTGAACTTGCTCATACTACAGGCCTTATTGATCTAAAGGCAACTAACGAAGACAAGCAATATTTTTGTATTTTGAGAACTGTTACTCAGGTGATCAAAGGAAAGCTATATAAATGCTGTCACATGCATAAAGCAGGTTATAGCATTCTAGTTCTGCAATTAGTCCATGCACATGCAGCAGCAAAGTCAGCCGGAAATACGTTCCAAATACAAAAATATGCCAAACTGGCATTTTTCAAGTGAGAACAACTTTATTTGGATCATCTCCCAGGATATGTTCATGCTGGTATCTCCCTGAAAGCAGGGTTGCCATCTTTGTTTCAGTGCACACCATTGCTCCCAGCACACAAATACTGGATATTGTCTTTCTGCATGAAGCTCCCACCAAGACGCAGTCAGACTGCTTCTAATCCTTGGAACACTAGCTGAAGGAAGAGAAAGAGGTATTGTGACTCTCAGTGGGAAAATTTGGGGGCATTATCTACAGAACACTTGGAGTTGTTCTTTTTTTCTTTCTACATTGTTTCGTCTACCAGATTTTATGGAAGCTTATCAATAAAATGCCTTTCCAAGAAGGTCAAATCCCCATAGGTCCCAAAGATAGCCTTAGGCTACGTGTATCTACTCTCCCACTCTTTAAATTGTCTAGACACAAGATAGCCTCACCTGGGGAGCATGTAGCTGCGCTAGGGTAATACAGTGGCTGAGCTAATAAGCCCTGGGGGGATCCGGATGCATTAATTTGAGCACCAGGCAGTGCTTTGAGATGCCAGCCAGCTTTTAGGCTAAGAAGAGGGGCCAAATACAAAATACAGATCCAGGGCCAGCACATGCCAGCCACAACTGCATCCAGCAAGGGCTGACTGCTCAGGCTGTTTTATGCTGCTGCACTCAAGACGTATTTACAAGTCTTGTTGATTTTAGAAAGAGAGGACATATATCATAAGGCTAAGAAGCAAGCCAAAGTCCTGACACTGAGTTTGTGCCTACAGGGGCAAGAGTGATTAACTGAAGTCTCTGTGTCATGCAGGCTCACATGTGCAAGCCAGCCGCAGCCCAAATGGGGATGGCAACATCCATGGCTCTGTCAGAGATAGGTGCAAGTCGTCGTGTTGGCCAGTGCTAAAGCATTTTCAGTCCCTCCAGCAAATGAGTGTTTTCGCACATGTGTGTAAACACGTACCTACACACACCCAAGCATACCCACCAAGCCAGTAAGGAATGCCGCTGCTACCCAGCTTTTTCTCAACAGGGCTCTGCACAAGGTGTCAGCCAAGAAAAATTTCACATTTACAGGAAAACCCACTGCTGTTCTCACTCTGTTACACAGCAAATAGAAGTGTTTCACAACAAATGTTGATATAGCACTCTCGGAGGAATTTCACAGACAAAACAACCATGTATTCACAGATGCTAACTGTGGATTTCACTTATGTACTTATTCAGAAATTATTCCCTAGCAAACTAAACCAAGGATATGAGATGATTATCATAAAACATCTGATACCATCAGGTATTGTTGTACTATGCTGGTTTAACTTAAGAGAGCTTGAAGGAATATATAGAGTATTGCTCGAGGGTTTGTCCAATACTGAAAAACGACCTTAGTTTCTTAAAATTTCCAGCCCAGTTTAGAGATCCCAGATGCAAAACACTACTGTCAAGTTTCCTTTATTCTTCAAAAACTGGAACATTTTTCTGGCCCTGCACACTGACCCTTTGGACTGTTGTCTGTCCCTAGTGCATGCTAGAGAGTTTCAAAACAGATATGGGCATGTGAATAAAGTAAATCAAGTATAGGAATTCCTGGGAAAGAGCAAATAACCAGTGCTTACAACAGTAAATAAAACTGGACAGGCCAGGACATTTTAAGTCCCAGAGGCAAAGAGGTATTGGTTACTTCACATCCAGACATCCTAGCCCCCTGCCACAAAAACAGTTGTCCTGCTGGAAACAGTCCTTGACCCATGTGAGTGTTTGAACTGGGCCCAAATGCTCGTTGGGGGAGGACTAGCTAGCACAGGCCAAAACATTAAATAATTCAACAGGGAGGATAACCATGTGCCCTTTCCCGAAGCACATGGCCTGGTCGTCTTTCATTTAAGTAGGTCAGACACAACCCGGCTGCTGGGCAGAGGACAGCAATGGCTGCAGTGTTACGGATACCCCGCTCTGCTGCTTCTGGGGACACAGGACTGAAACGTTCTACTCACAAAATATCCTGAACTTACATGAGCATTTTAAGTGCAACTGGTTTATAAAGTAGCAGTTCTGAAATACTTCCAGAAAATTACCCCATTGTTAAGGTCCAATTCTAAAGTGCTACTTATTTGCTAGATCATTTTTATTTCTTGGATGATCACTGTTAATAGCAGTCGTTCCCAAAACGGTTTCATAAGAGAAGTACTTACTCACCAGGCTCATCTCTGCCTTTCAAAGCTCTGCAAATAAAATCAGCAAGTCATCACATGCAATACAAAGCTTTGTAACCAGCAGTCACAGAACTTTTGTGAATCTGAGGACTGACCGTCAAATTTAGCTTTGAAAATGTGAGACTTAAATCAAGGCATTTGAAAGCTATACCTAATGCGTTTCCCAGTGGTAGCAGGTGTCATACCTTCAAGGCTGTTTCCTTCCAGTCCTCACTGAAGGCTTTATCTTTTCAATAGCCCAATTGCTGTCAATGTCACAATTACAAAGACCAGGACACAGAAAGAAGGCTTACTGGTCTTTTAGACATTTTCAACTAAATGCTGGCAATGTGGCTTCATTCTCTAACTCTGACAAGGACACAGATATGTCCAGAGCTGTCACTATAAAAAGAGAAAAACTTAAAATGAATCGGAAAAAATCCTTAGTCCCCAAACTTGATGAAAAGGCCAGTTCACTACTGCCTTCTGAAATCTAAAGCAAGCTTGTTGAATCCAGCAGGCTAACCAGTGTGTGTCATGCCTTTTTGTCCCTGCTCCTGTTGCAGTCCTTCAATACTTTTATTTTGCATCAATATTTTCCCTGGTGCATGGCCCTGGTGAACCAAGACCACCATTTTTCTGTCATGCAATCTAGCACTACCTGAACAGGATCATGTTTGAAATCATGGCACCCTGGCTGTAAGCATGGTTCACTTTTAATGGGTTATTTTAGAAGAGCAGTTTCAGGGCTTCTGGTTGGTTTTAGTTCATGAGGTAATAATCTCAGGGAACAGAAACACCAAACTTCCCTGCATATTTTACCCACAGTCTTCAGCTGTATTCATGCTGATGCATTGGGATTCAACCTGCCTTGCCCAAAATTACAATTATGCCTTGGGCAGCAGGAGGTGGCAGGCATCAAATATCGCAGCTCCTGGGGGAGCATCGATGGGCTTCAATGCAGCCAGGTCCTTCCTCAGACTTGCACCCCCTGGGGTGGCTGGCAGTATATTCAGTGACTCGTTTCTGGAGAGAGACTGTGGCAATGGCACCTACGCATCTGCTCATTATAATCTGCATCACCCTGATTACATGTGCATCATAAGCATTAATTGCGGAAATTAGGAAAAAAAAAAAGTCATCAAGTGTTTTCAACCAGTTATGGTTTATTCTGCTATAAGTTTCAATTGTCTCTAAGCCGAGATGACTTCCAGGAAGAGATCTTCTGATTTCTGCTCTGCTGTTAATTGCAGCTCTCTCTCCAGACTGTTAATCTGAAGCTATGGATCGGCTGCTTTGCGGTGCCGTGTCAGAAAGCCTTCCTGAGGTACAAGTAAACAGCCAGTGAGCTGAAGAAACAGCAGATAATCAGCTTTATTTTCTCCCTGATTGGTTTTTAACACACGGGTGACATTGACCGGGGCCTGAAGCCTCCGAGACAGCATTTGACAAGACCTACTTTTTCATCAGGGGCCTGAAATTCCCAGTTGGGGCTCATTACCCGCAATCACTCGCGTGTGATAGCTTTTGGAGTTGATTTGTCTGAAAAGCAAGATATCACCATGGGAAAACTAAGGCTCTCCTATCAGCTGTGCTATTTACACTATGCTCGCAGAATGATCTAATAAAAGAGGAAGACTAGTTTTATTATTATAACAGGATCTCAGCAGCAGAGCACAGTAGAGGGAGAAAGTCTCTGGTATCTGGGTTTTATGCTTGATAAAGAAAATACCATTAAAAGTTTTCACTTGCTGATACCTTTATGACTTCCAGCTAAACGTGCATTCCTTTACCTTCCTGACAGGGTGCTGTAGGGGCTGGGGGCTCCATGGCCCCCCAGGCAGCCAGCAGAACCAGGCAGTCCACATCACCAGGCAGCCCAGGTCTGTCCCACCCTGCAGCCAGGCATGCCCAGCTCTGGTCACCCCCCTGGGGATGGGGACAAACCAAGGTCAGGCTGAGACATTGGCCCATGGGCAAGGATCTCAATCAACGATGGCCATGGCCATGGCCAAGCAGGGCAGCATCTGATGGCGTTGCGGGGCTGAAATGGGTCCTGGGCCATGGGCAGGCTGGGGGAGGCCCGTGGGAAGACGGTCTGGGCTGTAAGTGCACCTGATTCCTTCAGACACTAACCCTTGAGATGTCTTGTGTCCTCTAGGTAAATGCTCTAGTTACCTAAGGATGATCCTGGGTGAAAGACTGCTGCTGTACAAGTTCTGGGAGCAACAGCTTCCAGAAAGCTTGTTTGTGTCAAGACCCCCAACTCCCAACTTAGGCTGTAACAGGGCTCTAGTCAGAGGGAGCGGGAAAAAGAAAAGCAACCAGGCTTCATCTAAAAAGCAACATGCTAGAATCAAGTCCCTTGGGTTCTGGGCTTGGTTATTGCAGGTACCAGGACAACTGGGCCCCAGGGCACATTGTGTAAGGAGGAGGGCACAACGCACTGCAACCATCCTGTCCCTGTTGTGCTGGTGGCTGGCTGTGCCTCACACAGGCACGCTGGTCCCTTCCACCCGGCTGTGAATAACGCTTTCTGGCTCACCGAGTGTGCAATGGGAAGGAAGCACAGGCACCTGCTGTGGTGCTCAGCACCATTTTGGGAGCCAGACTCTGACCTTGGGCTATCACAGCGCCGAGCCACACAACAGCTTTGGTCCTTTGTGGATAGAGCCAGTTATTCCTGAAAAGTGGCAATCTGATCTAGAAGACAAAACAAGCCAGTGCTGGAAATTAAATCTTAAGAGTATATACATATTCATGTATTTTAAATTTATATATATACACACAATTTTAAAAATAGAAAAGGTAAGATTAACTTCATCCAGTTTTAGACACCTATAGCATAAATATTTGTGTATGACCTAGTCACCCCCCACCTCCCTTCACTGTCAACAGAGGAAGACAGGCATCTTTAGGGCATGACTCATCTGGCCTGTTTTTAGATGTCTACCTAAGAAGACAGAAATCCTGTCCTCTAAGAGACAGTTTCTCTCCTCCACTGACTAAAAGGACAGCCAAAGATGATTAGCTTGGATGCAGACACGCACCTTTAGGGGCATCTCACTCCCAGTAACCAAGGAAGGAAGATCAGCTCACCCAACCCCCTCTGTGTCGGAAATCTTCACACCTACCCACGAGCAAACACCCAGAGCCTTGGGAGCCAGTTGAAAGACTCCTTATAGTAAAGTTGATACCTTTGAGCAGAGGGTTTATTAAAGCTAGTTAAGTTTTAACTTTTAAACAATATTATTTTTACCATTTTTATCCTGTAACATTCCACCAGCAGAGCTGAGTCAGTTTTGCTACAGATAAAGCTGAAGTCTCTGTTTTCTGAAGCAACTAGCCAAAACCTAATGCTCAGGGATCTCTGGGTGAGGAGGAACATGATGGATCTCTTCCTCTAAATACATACACTGAATATGTTTAGCTGGAGCTATCATCAATGCTGCAAATTATGCTGCTTCTGGAGGTACATCCCTGCACACCCTGGAGCATGTTGGACAGCAGAGAGCTCTGCAGGAACCCTGTGGGAAAAACTGTCTGAGATCACCCGTGGTTTATCACTCACTGGGGAAGGTAGCACTAGCAAAAGCTCTGGTTCCCATCTTCTACTGTGCTCACTGCATCTAGCAACTTTGTATTTAATAGCCACAGTCATATTTTTCACCAAGTTCTTAAGAGATGTTTACCTCTCACGCAACAGCTGAAATAAAGACATCAGGACTCGAACATTTAATACAAGATGTTTTCTCTCATAGCTGTAAGAGGAAAGAGTAATTGCTTTAACTAAGGAGTGGCCCAAGCCAACCAAAGCTTGTTGGTTACTAGTTAAACCTATGTAGCTGTTTTATCTTTAAACCCTTGAAGCAAACCTTGGATTACCCCTTTCTGAGGCTGTATAAGGATAAACATTATAACATACACTATATATATATATATCCAGTTCTCTTCTATATTTGGTCAAATTTTGAATTCTTTGTTACAATTGCAATAACTATTTATACAGAAGCCCACAACAGCAGCTGCTAATTGTCCAACCGTTGATTTGTGCCTCAGCTGTCTCACTGTGGTAAGTGTATTCTACACACACTTCACATACTCTTGTGCTAGAGAAAAATTAGATGTGCTGGGATGTTGTATGGAACTTTGTGTCAGTGGAAAGGCTCATTATACTCATTTCGGATAATGCCTCCTCTCTGACATTGAGAACAAATAGATGGGATTTTTCTGTGCAGTAGAGAAGCTGCATTACCGAGAAAGCTGTCCTTCGAGAATCAGTAAGATCTCTGTGACCCTGGTTACCCTGACAGATTCAGTACAGGTTTGCTTCATCTTCCCCAATTATAATTTATGACCCAAGGCAATGATCCATCAAGCCAGGTAACATTACTTGGAGCTTACAATGGCAAAGGAGAGACAGCATTTCCTGCCACCAGTGAACAAGAAAACTCTATCATTACCTAATATAAGTCTTCACAGTAGGAGAGGAGAGCTTATCCAAGAAAAAGATAGGTGTTGCAGGAAATATTTGAAGAGCTGCAGTCTTTGATGTGGGGGTTGGGGATACCTGTGACAGAGCACAGCAACAAACCCAAAGTCCTTGCGACTGCAGTCTTAACCCTACTGAAGTCAACAGCAAAACTCCCACTGATTTCACCAAGATGAAGATTTCCTCTGGGTTCAGTTTATGGCTGAATCATCGTCTTATTAGTGAGTGGCAGGTGACGTCTCCACTCTACGCCATAATGCTCAACTAAAACAGAAACTACGGGAGCTATCCACATCAGGAATAGAGAACAACATAAGTCTTAATGCAAGCACTTGCATAGCACACAATCACCCTGAGACTGGCAGTGCTGGAGAAATGGGGGCAGCCAGGAAGTTCTTGTCTGCCTTGTGTTTACCAGGAAATAACTTCATCGGGCAATTTATCATGGTGAGAAGTGTCAGGGAAAAAAATTCCTCCTATCAGAAACATTACTAGACAGTCACACTGGAATCAGAGTCCTGTAATGAAAAGCTAGTATAAAGGTTAGAGGGTCAGGAGCAAGAAATCTTCATTGCATGTTGAGGGTGCAGAAGGCATACATAACCATTCTGAGTGATTATTCCCCCACAGAATGCAACCAGCAACATGAAATAAGGGCCCTAAAAACAAGCTGGGGACAATCAAATTTGCAACCCTCCCCCAGAACATCACCAGCATATTAGCACTTATCTTCATTTGGAGCAAAGAGCTACAGAACTACAAGGGCAAATCTATCTCAGTTTTTTAATAACTTTTACCACACATTTAAAACAAGAAAACATAGTGCTTTATTGTATTTAGCAGCAGGATTAATTGCCTTGTTTCCTTGAGCTCCATCCAGTTGAGACTAGCTGCTGATTTTAGGAGATTGGCAACATCCCAAATAGAGGGGTCTGATACCCCCTTAGAGGAAAAATAACAATTTCACACCCAGCCCACTCCCAGCTCCCAAATGACTCTGCCCAGACCCTGATAAGGTATAACACTTATACACAGGGCAGGTTATTCATCAACGGACACTTCTTGTGCTTTATTTCCAGATTTTCGTTGCTCTGCTGACTGCTGGTGAAAGACAGTGACTTTCAGCTTTCCTCTTCTAGGAAAGCAGGTTTCTAATCCTCAGTTTTGCATAATTCTGAGTGTTGGAGGGGAAATTCTGATTGTAACTGCTCAGCAGTGGTAATTTGTGACTGAGGAATCATCTGGCACGGAGGGCAAGAAGGACAAACTACAAGAAGGGGTTAAACTGGCTGGAAGTAGAAATGTCAGAGAAGGAACAAATCTTTGCAAGGGAGTGAATTCTCCCTTGGTGAAGAGATAAGAAGCAGCCTCAGCTTCATCTTGTAGCCATCCTGGAATGCATCCTGGAGCGCTCAGGGGCCATCTTTGTGCAGCAGAGCTGGGCTGGGGAATGGACTCACAGCCAGGCTGAGGTGCTCCATGCAACTGCTCTTGGGACTGGTGCTGGTGCAAGTGTATTTAAGGAATCTGTTTGTGATGTATTTTTGCAGACTCCATGTAGAACCGTGTAGTATTGCAGTAGGACTCTGCCCAATGCATTGTTCATTAATGTTTGTGTGGGTTTTTTTAATATTTAAGCACAAACATGTGTTTAATTCACCTCCACAGTTAGCATAAAAATTTCCCAACAGTGTCTAAGGCTTAAAACCAGCAAGCTAACCCAGAACATTTCCTCCCTTCAGTTACTCTGATTTAAAATTTCATGGTTTTGAGGGCTTCACTCAATCATTGCATATTTGAGGTTTTCAATATTCTCTATTTCTCCCTGAATTTATACCATGAGTACTCAGACAGGTAGCCTCCTTCATGACCCCATTAAGTGTCAGAGAGAATGTGCAATGATGCTGAAGTCTGCCTGCCTAGATGATACAGCCAGTACTCAGCCGGCGAGATGACCACGGTACACAGCACTCACAAGTGCAGGAACAGAGCAACAAACGTCTGAGGAAAGGAAAAGTCTCATCCAGTGGCAGGGGAGACCTGAGGCAATGCTCCCCTTTCTCCCTTCCCACCTGCTTACCTCCCTCCCTCTGTGCACCCATGGAGTTATCAGCAGTGAGAGCAATCCCTATACCCCACACCCCAGATCATTTTCAGACCAAAAAAATACCCACTGCCACCCTTATCCCAAAAATCTGTTAAGTGAGCTCTATTTTTTTTGTCATCCTTTGGTTTTGATCTGCTTGTCCTTTCATAACCAGCCAAAAGTTTTCCTCAGGGTGGCTCAGCCGCACACATTGGGATGATCGTGGTGGCTGCCAGGAGAGCTGATGGGTTACACCAGACAGCTCCCCTGCTCCAGCACCTCCAGGTTGATGCCAGCACACTTCATGGCTGCCAGCACGCAATGGCTCACTGTCCTCTTCCTCCCTGTCAACTGCAAACGGATGCAGTGAAGGTGTTTCTCTTCTTTGGGGCACTGGTAAGGCATCAGGCAGGAGCACTGGGTCCGCGTGTCTGGGAATGAAGGTGTTGGAGTTTTAGCTGCAAGTGTCACAACTGAAAACATATTTCATAGTTTGACAACATTTCAAAGTCCAACAAGGAAGGAGGTTTGTGATACGTTAGTTACAAAAAGCCTATAGCGCGTACACTAGACAGTAGGGTACTAGGAGTAGAGAAAAAAGCAGCTTTAAATATCACTTTTTGCAGCAGTGGCCCATACAGAAGCAGAAAGGAAGTATCTAACTATTTTTATCCACTGGCTTTCCCTGACCTTTCTTCTAAACAAAAAGATATTAAGTTGACTTTCTGTTCCCAATTATCCTTGCACACAATGTTGCTGTGAAATGGAGTCTTAAGGTCCATATTGTGTCAGCTCCTATTTCATTAAAGCTCCCTTTATGAATGCTAAGCTACCTGCTGCTGGCCTGTGGTAAAGCTCAGTCCTGCCGGTTATTTCATTACCCATTTCTGGTCTAATCAGATTCTGACTCCTTGTATCCTTTCCCAGAAATTCTCTGGGCAGGAAACTAAGTTTCTGTGTTCCCTTTCTTAAAACATGAAAAATGTGTGTTTTCCTCCCTTTAGCTGCTTTCACATGGTATCACAGTATCTTCTGCCTCTGTGTTGGTATCAACTGCTTGTTCTGAGGAAAACCAGAACTTTCATTCCCTAAATTTTTGTGCAGAGGAGGAAAGTCCAGTTCAAACCTCTTGAGCACCACAATGAAAACTTATTTTATTTAATGTATTTTTCTCCTCTCTCATTTTTCCTCATTGAATAGGACTCCTTTAGGATTTTGAGAGAAAAACATTGGGTGCTGGCACTGGATCCAGCTTTAAGCCACTTTCATAGAGGGACAAGATCCAGGCTTCTTAGGAATAAATAAGCCCAATGTTTTTTTAAATTATAACCACTTCCCAGGGGCCCAAGATGCCTAGAGGCTGTAACAGAGTATGTCCCTTGAGAGGCACACCTAGTCATGCCCTCTGCTTCAGCCCCACAAAGAACATCTCGCCACATACTTCAAATCCTGTGCTGCAGAAATCTTGCATCTTCAAAACAGGGGTTAAGGATTGCTGCACACTGGTGCTCCTTTATTTATCGTAAGTAGACAAGGTGTGATAACGATCATGTTCGTCTCTGGAAGCAAGTGAAGGAATGAGTGTGGCTGCCACTCAGCCTTTTCCTGGCAAGAGGCTGATGTGCATGGAGCAAGCCAGCATCTCAGGCATTTACAGGAAAAGCCACTCTCTTATCACTGTTACACAGTAAATAGCTTAAGTTGCACAACAGTGTTTATCAAATAAGCCTCTTAGGGATTTCATCAGCTTAGTTATTTCATTAAAACTCTTGATAAACACAGTTTTCACATATGGATATTTGCAAATTTTACCATTAAAATCCCATTAAGCCTGATGGTCCTAGTCTTGCTTTTTAAGTACTATCATGATTTAATTTCATAATTTAATTATATGCTATTGAGGGTGTGGCCCAAATTAACTCATGAAGTACAAGCTAGTGGTTATAGTAGCCTCGCAGGGAATGGGAGATAACATTGCTGACTACATTTCTGTAATTAAAGATTCAGATGTTAATTCTCCTGAAAAAGTTCCCTTAATCTCCGAGTTCCTTTTGTGCCTTACTAATGGGAAGTGGCAATGCTACACCACTTGTGCCTAAGAAAAAAGGCACATATCTAAGTGTAATACTTGGTAGCAGAGACACGAGACTGACTACACTTTCTCATTCCTCTCATGGTAACTTGCTCGGATGGACGACAATGCTTGTAAATCCCGTGCTTGGAGCAGTGAACGAGTCAGCACATTTTATTTTTAGGTGCAAAGGGCTGGATAAATCCCACTGTTCAGAAGTCATACCTGGACACTCCTCCCAGTCATAGCAGGTGTCATAGCCACAGGGCACTTTCTTCAAGCTATTTGTAGAGAGCTTCACCCTTTCAATAGCCCAGTCTAGGTTGGAATCACCATGGCAAGGGCCAGCATGCATGAAATGAAATGACTGTTCTCCGAGGCACATTTCGGCTGAATACTGACAGCTGGCCTTGGTCACGTTCTGTTCAGAAACAGCATGTAGCACACAGATGTCTTCTGAGTAGTGGCTGCCCCAAGGAAAAAAGAAAAATTATTTTAGCAGGTTGCGGAGCAAGTCTGTGCTTCTAAACGCTCCACCAGTATCAGATGAAACACAGCAAAGCCATGGCCATGTTGGACATCTATCTAAAGACCTAAGGCTGTCCCAGCTATTGCAGAGCCTGAACCTGATACAGCATAGTGCCGCAAGATGAGGAAGCTTTGGTCCTGTCTGACAGATGGGAGGTAAAGGACATGTCCCTGCACAAGAAAACAAGAGATGCTGTTACCTTCACAAGGCATGGGAAATTTCCATGGCCCTGGGGTGGCTTGTCTGAGTTAATGCAGCCCTGAAGCTGTGTGTGCAAGACCGCGTCTGAGGCACAGGTATTTTGGGACCAATGGCAGGCAAACCCAGCCACGCTGCCGGTAGTTTTCTTCTGTATTGCTCTTGGTTCCTGAGTGGATTCGTTCTCAGCAAGTGCAGGCATTTCCAAGCAGCACCGTTTTGTTGAGCTTAGCCATTGCCCAAAGAGAGGGAGCAATACAGTTCACCTTGTTTACCCTCCTGAGTTAAGCTTATGGCTTTAATCAGCAAAACCTCTCTAGTTTTCAGAGGATTTGGCCTACAAGCTTTTGACAATGTCTATCACCCTCTGAACATACTCTTTTTTTACCCAAGTACTCTTGAGAGAGAGAAGATACCTGGTTATTTGGGCACCGACATGAATGAAATGGATCCCATGCCAAGGGACTTGCCTGTGGTCACACAGGAGCCCTGTGGTGGAATTGTGTGTTGATCTCAGCCCTACAACAGCCCAGCTGATATTCAGTTTGTGCTTATCTTTCCTATCCCCAGCCCCACACCTCCACCACATCTCTACCCTGCCAGTCATGTACTAGAAGTCCTCTAGGATAATCCTCTATTCACTTGAAGGCTCAATGGTCTGTGCAGGTCATATTGTGTAAAGAGTCAGTAAATCCTGGTCTTACATATTTTTATATGCTCTGGAGACTGAGACAAACAATGTATTTTGCAGCATTTTCATCTGAAAAAGACGAATCTCAAACACAAGGAGCATGACCTATTATAACAAGGTGATGACAGTGAAAATACAGAAATTGGAGTAATAAAGAGAAGAAAAGGAAGAGTTGTGATCTCTCGTAGCAGATGGTAATGTAGGTTATAAGGATGCACCCTGGTGTGCCATTTGGTTAATGTCATTGTTCATTTATTTCACATATAAATGGGACTATAATTTGGACGCAGAGCTGGCTAATATCTGAATGGAGTAGCCCTGGATTGCTGTTGCCTTTTGTTACTCTTCCTGGTTTGTGTCAAAACAGACTCTTGGTCTATCAGTGGAGAAATTCTGATTTTTCTTTTTCTGATGAAAGTACTTAACTTACCCACAATCTTCTTCGGGAGACATACAAACACACTGAGATCCAACCTGCTTTTGTCCTGGATTGCAAATACCTCTAATTTCAGTTTGCACATCTGAAGCAAAAGAGTGAGAGTTATTTTAACTAGTTACCAAGTGAACAGAAATACCTTAGACTCGTGCTGTAAAACCTAACATGGATTTATTTCCATTTATCCCATATTTCTCTCTTAAAAAGCTGCTGTGGTTGCGATTCCACAAGTAAACAAGAGTCTTTGCAAAAATTACTGGAAAATCCTGTACAAGAAGAGAAGCTGAAGTTTCAACAGAATGCATTATCCTACTTTACTTTCTTTCATAAAGCCTCATTAATACAGCTGGGGTTTATTTTGTTTTGTTTTTTAGAAAACAGTAGCTCAGTTTCATAATTAAAGTGTACAGTACATTGCAGCCAAAAATTCTGAACTTAATGCAGAAGTTTGGGGCTGAAATTATATCACATTGTGGTAAGGACAAAGCAAAAACAAAATTAATGAACAGTTGTCATATGTCTTAAAACCAGTCATCTGCCTCCTGGTTCTACCTAGATAAGATAAACTGTGCTGTTAATAGCAGCAGTATAGAAACAGTACAATATCTGCAGGCATACTAACCTTTTTCACATGTAATAGATCTCAAAACAGGAGGTATCCAGGACAGGTCTTTCCCACAGGTATACTGTGTTTGACCCGTGACTATAAACCCAGCTTGGCAGCTCAGCTTCATGGTTTCACCAATCTTGTACTGTTGCTTAAATGGGGAAATTGTGACACTGTCAGATGTTGGTGGCCTAAGGCATACCGAGGCTGCAATAAACAAGAAAAAAGTATAATGCTTGTTGGGTTTATCGTGCACAGATATTTACAGCAAGTCACAATGCTTCATCCGAAGAGACATAAAGACCTTCAATAACACTGAACATTTGACAGACATTCAAAACTGATAAATATTTAGCATAATTAAGTCTAGAAATGTTCAGTGCATTGTCATATTATTTAAAAATATTTTTCAATCAATAACTAAGTAATTACAATGTTTTTCTAATGTATGTTAGTATAAGTAATTGAATTTTACAGTTTAATAAGAATTGCATTAACAGCATATTTTAATTTTTCTTTTGTAAATGAAGCTATTAACAAAACAATTAAAATGAATAGCAATAGAAAGCTCATAAGTGTATTCAGGTAATTTTTTTGGATAAAATGAACAGTAAGTCAATGAAATCACACTGAGTTCTAGAAAACTACCAGAATCTCTCCTGTTAGCAAACCAAAGTCAGTTCTGATCCTTAATTGGACCATAAATACTTCAAGGCATTGATTTATTGTGGCGATTTTCAAAGCAGCCTGGGGTGGTGGTGTTTATCAGAGATACATCATCCATTTAATATAAAAAAAGGTAGACAAATTCCTCTAAGAACACTTTCTTGGGCATAACTGTCATCAACTTAAAGATATCTATGTAAGTCTGGGAACAAAAGATGAGTCCTTCTGATAAAGATATTTAAAACCAGACAAGAGAAGGACCTCACAGCATCCATCTGAGGGTTTTTCTAAAGCATTGAATATTACCGTATCCTTACAAAGCACACAATAGTAACACTTCTGAATTGGAAGAGGAATGTTGTACTGACTCAGTAGGTTTTTGCCATCTCTACATGAGATACCTTCCTAAAATGCTATTTTCTCAGGTATCATTACAGATTCTTTTTTTAAAACCTGTATTAAAATCTGTTTTGTGTCTTTTCCTTCCATTTCTGTTTTGTTGCTGGGCTAAATTAGTTTTCTCTTTCTTACGTTGACATTCAACAGGTTGCCGCGTCCAGGTTTGATCTGGCAGACACCGAAGGAACTGGTAGCCACTGAGGACATGACTACTCACACAGGCAATTTCAGCTTCTTCCCCTACAGCATACTGGCTCTTTTCATTCTAGAAAAAAGGAACCAAAAAGCCCCTCAAAAATCTACTGTAATGAGACTGGACATTGTTAAAAGAAACACTGATAAAAACCTGTTGATGTGATGTAATGAACGAGTTCTTTTCCTAATCTGAAATATGAGTCATCCACTCACCTGTTTGTCCTGCTGCACTAACTTACGTCATGGTTACAAAAGAAGGATTCTAGGACCACTGCTTGAAATGGATTTTACCTTGTCTTTGCTTCCGTTTCTGGTGGACTAGAGTCCCACAGCATGCCACACACACAGCAACACACTCAGTAGCACAGTAGCTAGCTTGGGTATCAGGCACACGTAGCAAAGAAGCTCTAAAATTTCCCAGCTCTGCAACTACTATACTTCCCTTCTGTATCACCCATCTTCCATGCTCACCCTGATAAAGCCATTTTCTGGTGGTTCTGGTCTGGAGCATCCAGACTCAGGTTCACCAATCAAGACATCCTCTTCTCTCCTGGCTTCATCATCATTTATACAAGGAGCACCTCTGAAAAGTAAATATTTGCTGGTAAGGATGTATCTTAAGCATTGTGTCACCAAATAACAATGGCATAATGTCAGGAGCTTTGGAAAGGAATGCTGTGAGTGTGTTCTGTCCTATCCCCCCTCCCCACCCTACCCCAACCCCCCCCAGTCTAAATAAAATTCTGTTAAATTATATGGTGGACATCAAAAGTTGCAGGTGTTGATAGGACAGAGACTGTGAGAGCACTTAAAAAAGTCGTGATACAGGGCTACAATTTCTATCGACATAACTCATTAAATATTTCTGTGGACTAAGAAAAAGAGGCAAAGAACAGCATATGGAGAAAGGCTCTAAGGAGTCCACGTGCTTTTAGGTTTAAGACAGTGTAGTGAAAACCTGCCTGTTGCCATCAGGCAATGGTTAAAGGAGGTGGGTCTCTCTGGGCATGGAGCTGTGCAGGCTGTGGTGTGTATATGAGGTGAGTAACAAAGAACTGTGGAGCCCATTGCTTTTAATACTCTCCTATCCACTGCAGAATCTCCTCTGTAGTCATTACAGGAGCAATGACGAAAATCCTGCTTCAGCTCCTGGTTCCAGTAGAAAAACTGAATCTGTACAAAATCTACAAATCTTGAAGATCCAAGAAACTGAGCCAGTTTTGGGTTGGGGAAGTTTTTAAGCTGAAACCATGCAAAACTGGTACATCAGACATACTCAAAGAGGGAATATGAAAAGCTTGATGGTTCCAGTGGAATTCTCTCTGAGACTGGAATATGAAAAGCTTGATGGTTCCAGTGGAATTCTCTCTGAGACTGAGTTCAGACCTAAGCCTCTAAGAGAAGAGGATGTGGTATTGAAAAAATGGAAATTGCTAATTCCCATGAATGGAAGCAGATGAGTTCTCCATGGCTTTGGACAAGAAGACATGAAAAGCAGTGGAAGAGATCTACCAGCATACTTTGGTATGTAATTCATCAGCCATTTTTTAGGAGTAAATAATGAGTAAATCCAAATTTGAAACAAGCTGTGAAGATTTTCAGATATTTCCTTCTCTCAGCCCCACCACAGAAGTTCAGACAGGAGAATTGACTGTTATTTCTCCTTGGTAGTCCCACAGCCATTCTGGAGGGCTCCTTAACTTGCCCCATGACTATGACTGTCTTTTGATTTACCATCTTCTTACCTGTCTGTGAACACAGAGACATAACAGCTCTCCTCTTCTTCCTGTTCACCTTCGCAGGGCTTCCCGCCGTTCATTGGGGAGGGGTTATTACACTTCCGGGTCCTTCTTGTTTTGAAGGAAGCATCACATGTACTCCATTCAGACCAGCAACTCCAGCGGCCATCTACAGCAACTGCAAGAATTAAAAGAAATCCCATCTTTCTGTAAACCTGTACCATACACAGTATATCTCCTAAGGCCACATACAAGAGGGATGGTGGTGAATTTATAATAGCTCTTTTCAAAGGATTTAAAATTGTTACTGTTAAGGAAGTAGACTTTCTGCGGAATGTGAAGTTTTCCAAAGAGATGGTCAGCCAAATTCCAGCTGCTTCATGAAAATCTAAAATATAGCTTCCTTTGTATTTTTGATTGCAAGTAACATTCAAACACAGAAGCAGCTTATTTTCTGCTTCTATTGCACACACAGATGTTTGAGTTTTCATGGTGCTGACAACCTTTTTAGATAGCTCACTATTTAATGAGTTATTCAATAAATATGAGCTCTAGCACCATGTCCAAACCACAAATCTACATGCCATGCAAGCTAAATTCGAACACTACTGTCTTCTCTTAACCCCTGGGATATTTTTTCTGTGCCACCATAAGGCATATATAAAAATTTTTATTTACACACATTTTCTTTTCTGCATGCATTAAACTTTCTACATTCATCTCTATTTGCATATCTTCAGTTGTTTATTTATTTCAAAATATTTCTTTATCAGGGTCAGATAATGACACCTGGAGCTGCCTAAGTGACTTTTCCTTCTGTCCCCTCTCAGTCCTGGAATATAAATATAAGTAATAATAAATATAATACTGTAAGTCTCTTCTGTTTCCCATAGGTATTACACTAGTACCAAATTCATTCAAAAACCTGTTTGCATGAAACTGGTCTTTAAATCCTTCAGAATTATGATTATGTTCCCTCTCTGTAAAATAATTCCTTAAGACAACTCCTTAAGAGTTTTCCTTCTACACTTCAATCCCATTTAGTCAAGAATAATAAGCTATAGGGAAAACTAAGGAATGGATTTCTAAATTTTTGTATCAATTATCTTTGATCTCAACTTCATCCTTATTGCTGAAGTGTTCATTTCCTAGTATCTTAATTACGTAGCTAAGGAATAGTCTTTTACCATGTCTTACAGTTTCTTTTGAGCTGTGTCTATTCAGTTTGATTTTTATTTTTATTCCTACCTATATTCTTATATTTTCTGACCATCACCATGTGGCAAGAAGTGCTATGCATTTAGTAAGGGAAGATTATATCAGATTGATCTTTGTCAAATAGACACTGGAAGGAGGATTATGACAGTATCACCCCCAAATACCTGATTTGTAACCCGGAGCTCGTGTCTCACAGTTTTTGCCATAGGTGCCAGCCTGACACAGGCAGAGGCACTCCGTCCCGGAAAGCACAGGCTTGCCGTTGTTGGGGCAGGGGGCACACTGGCAGGGGTCAAACTTGCCCACGTATTCTCTCAGGGCTCTCCTCAGGTTGCGACGTTTGGTCACGGCACATGGCACGTTCCTCACCAAATCCATGATGGGCGACACCTGGTAGACAGCCACTCGGTCAGTTACCCAGACCCAGCAGGGTCCTGCGGGGGATAGTTAGAGGATTTTAAAGGCACTAAAGCCTACATATTACGCTATATCACACAGGAGTCAGGCATGTTGAAAGTTATGGATGCTTTAAAGGAGTATGACAGTGCTATACATCTATACTACACTGTTTATATTTCTTTTATTTCCCCAATTTAGGGCTCCCTGAGCCAGTGGAAAACCAACCAAGCAGGATACCATGTCTGAAAATTCAGGAGACCACAGATGACACGGGGTTTGCTTACACCCAGTCCCTGCATGTGAGACATCCCTACGCTGCCTTCAGTGTAGTGCTTCAGGAGCTCAGCAGCTGCAGTGGGAAGAGGATGGCTGCCTACTGCATCCAGGCAGGTTTTCTGTTTGCCTCAAGTGCTTTGCTGCTGCTGCTGAGCGGCTGCTGTGCCAGCCGGGGAGCTAGGCAGCTCGGTGGGCTCACAGCAGCACCGGCACACCACTTTAAGTGGGCAGGACATACATAGCAGGGGACTGCTGCTTTGCTTCGGTTCAGCTGTGTGCCATGCCTTGCATCATAGGCCTGACAAGGGAAAGAGCACAGGGGAAAATAGCGTTCCCAGCACCACGCATTGCTTCCCTGCACAGTAACTAACCCCTGCCCAGGTCTGACCTGCTGCTGGTGCCAGAGTAATTCGCTCCTATTCCTCCCTCTTACTCTCGCTGTCTGGGGATGACACAAACCTGGTGTGGCTTATCAACAGCATGCACAAGAAGTATTTCTAATAAAACTTTATGTTATGCCCATATGTATGTGCTTTCATATCATACACAGCATCATCCCGATTTAAAAGACAAAACACCTGCAGAGCTCTGAAGAGCTGGTGGATGCTTTATTATCTCAATATCTCTAACTGGTGAGTGCTTTATAATCTCAATGCCCTTCCTGTTCTTCTCTTACCTCAAAATCAATCACCACAGGATTGTCCTTTGTTGAGTCCAACCACTCTGTGAAAACTTTGTGTCCTGGAAAAGCCCCCTTTTTCTCCCAGGCCAGAGCTGCTGCGTACTCTGACCTGCCACCTTTGACCAGGGAGACTGACCGTTCGGATGACTCCAAAATGGAACCTGAAAGGGGATTTCATCACAGTGTTGTCAGAGAAAGGCCTCCAAAGATAGTAGATGTAAAAACAGAGTTTTAAGAAAAAGTGAAGAGGATATAAAAGAATAAACTAAGATTGATTTTTTTGAAGCTAACCATGGAAGAATGAAGTCTAAGCTTAGAAAAACAATCCGTGCTATGGCAGCAGTGTCTGAACGTGTCTCCTTAGCCATGGAGATTTTCAGAACTACACAAGACACTAGTGAAAAATGCAGGGGCTACAGCAGGCTTCTCTAGAAGAACACGTTGAAAGGCAGGATCTTTAGTCCCACCTGTAAAAGCCTGAGTAATGGAAATTGATCATAGAATGAGGACAAAAACATGGTGGGGGTGAAGAAAACCCTATTTTTAGTTAGGCAGAACATGACTGTTGCCATTCTTGCAGAAAATGCACGAAGTTCTTGCAGTCCCTGAGATTTCTGACATTGCCAGGTAACATTGCCAGGGGGTTGGCCTCTTCTCCCAAGTAACAAGTGATAGGACAAGAGGAAATGGGCTCAAGTTGCACCAGGCAGGGTTTAGATTGGATATTAGGAAAAAAATCTTCACTGTAAGGGTTATCAAGCATTGGAACAGGCTGCCCAGGGAAGTGGTAGAATCACCATCCCTGAAGGTATTTAAAAGGCGAGTAGACATGGTGCTTAGGGGCATGGTTTAGTGGTTGATGGTTGGACTTGATGATCTTAAAGGTCTTTTCCAACCTAGATGATTCTATGATTCTATGAACTCCTGCACACTTATGCTCCTTGGCATAAGGAAGATGGGAGGTGAAGGTCAGGGAATGTGTTATTGATGCCCAACTCTCTCAATGAGCCCTAAGCAACCCCTAAGGAAGATCAGGACTCCATCATGATCATACATTTGTTGTTGTACCCATTTCCTGGTTCAGCATGCCTGGTCCTGGATCCAGGAATGTTTGTCAGATCCATGACTGACTGCCACTGGAACACCGATGGTGGTGCTCCAGAGCAGAGGAAGAGCGCTCCTATATCATAATTTCTTTTGCAAGTAAGAGGATGTTTCCAGTGACTGTTTCAGAGACAAGCAGTGAAACACAGACTCCTCTGACAGCAGTGGAAGAGTATCTGTGGTTCAAAAGAGCTGGGAGATCACCAGGGGCACCTAGCTAAGGGGAATGGTGTCTCCCAGGGTAAGTAGCAGGACATGGACCCTGTTCTCATCATGATCACCTTCGTGTTTCACAGTCATCCTGTTCATGGTGCATCTGTTACTGACTTTCTTTTTCTTCCAGAAGAGCACACGCCTTGTTGTTTCTGTTCGAACACACATTGTTGATTCATCCACTGACAGACCTAGAAATACCACAGAGCAGCAGCTTCATCACCATAACCCTGTTACATGATGGCACCATTGCCCCCAGGCTCCCACATCAAGGTGAGCCGTCACAGGTCTCCCTGCTCCTCACACTCCACTGGAGACTTCACTGCTTCAGGCACCTGCTTCCCCAGGTATAAACAGCATGGGACCGAGTCATGCTTACCATGCCCTTTAGGTACCCTCTCATACTAGTGCAAGTGGCATTAAGGATCACAGTTTTTAACCTCAGATTTCCACTTCTGTGGTATTGTCTTTTCATTTTGACGGTCTGGCAGTCATGGAAGTATTTTTAGAGTAATTTCTAATCAATACCAGCAACTTTAATGACTGTATCCCAAAAAGTATCACTTGGACCTCTCAGCCCTCAGTCCCACACTGAAGTATGCTGGGACACCTTTCCATTGTGGCTCCTGGTCTCGAACTGAAGATCTTAAGGGTTTCCCCAAACAAAATGACATTTACCAAGTAAGAAACCTCTTGAACTTTTCAAATTAAGACAGTGTAAAGAAAAAAAAAATATTCTTGCTCTATATTTAGGTGGTGTGAGTAATTCCTGGGTCTATGCGTGTTTAAAGACCTTTTTGCTGTTGGACAGTTTGTGAGGTGGTCTAAGACCTAAAAACAGTGATAAGAAAAGCTGGTAATCAAATCATGATATTTTCTTGTTAAACATTACATACCCGAGTTCTTCAATTCCTCAGAGCTGTACTGGTAAAGAATGTCATAGGAGCCACCCATCTTCCCAGAAGTGTAATAATGAGTACCAAAGTCATCAAATATTCTGCTGTATGAAGCATAGTTGTACTCCAGTGGCAGGTGGTTAAGTGCTTTTAGAAAGACATCTGAGAGCTGCAGATCTGACTGTTTCATTGTGAAGTTTGCAACAGAAATGACTTTATGGACTCTAATAAAGTTGGAATTCTAGAAACAAGAGAAGGGGAGTCTTAGCATCTTCATACATAATTTACTGCAGAAAGTAGAGGAACCAAGAGTATGTCCTGAGATACATTGCAATAACTAATTAATCCTGTGCATCATTCTGTTTTAACCATGAATAAATTAGCCCTGGAGTTTTCAAGAGCCCTGTGACAACCTTGAGGACAATGCTCTTTTTTTATATTGTATGTTCCAATAAAATTAGGACTCCGTGAGCACCTACCGAACAGAAAGCAAAAGAATTCCTGACATAAAAAATACACCAGCAATTGATTAGGCAACCAAAAGTTTCAGAGAAAAGACTTCAGGGACATTTACAGCTAATCTGGTGAGTGGAACAGAGAAAGGAGAGGAATGGAAAATACTGAAAGAAGGGATTTATAAAGTAAAAAAGGGAGCTTATGGCACAAGGCTGAGGTAAAGAGTTCAAGCGCAACAGGAGGGGCAGGAAACCGGAGCAAATGACCAACCAGCAGATAGGAAAGATTCATTATAAAACAATTTGTTACTGATTTATATATGGGTTCCTCTGCTGAATTTTCCTGCTGGTAGGTTGGCTCTACTCCGCTTCTGTCGTCAAGGTCACTTGGCTTAGAAGACACAAGGATGCATCTAGACAGAGAGTTCTCCCAGCCAGGACTGAGCAGCGTAACACAGGAGTTGGACCTCAGTTCTGCACAGCACTGCTCATCTCAATGCTATCATTTGCACATTGGAAAATAAGCTAAGGATACTCAGTTTTCTGCTGCAGTGAGAATAAAATGGAAGAAATTGTGTATGTAACAATTCCCAGTTTATATTCAGCTCCTGAAATAACCTGTGGTAACATAATTTTTAGGATTTTCAGGTGATTTAAGTTCTGATCCTCAATTATCTGCTGTGCCAGCTAACATTTCAGTTATGCACACAAAATTGCAGGCCACTTTGGCAAATATTGATTTTAAAACCTTAGTTGGTTTTAGCATGCACATGCATGGTAAATACAAATTTCTGTTTGAAATGCATCTTGCATTTGCATTTTCTGCTAGTAAAAGTATCTTAAGTGCCTTTATTACTAGCAATTTACCTTGCAGTTGTCAAACCCAGTGATTTCTATGTTAAATCCATAAGGCATGTACAATGTTGAAAACTCTAACTTGTGGAACAATCCCAGGAAATTGCATTCCAAAGTCTCCAGTCGTTTCTGAGCACATGTTTAATCCATAGTGGGAAACCCTTGTGCTTGTAGCAAACTTGACCCATAAGTACCAGGTATTAATACAAAATATTAGTAGGCCAGGGAAGATTATTCCCAAAGACAGGATGATTAGTCTAAAACAAGTGTGAGTACTCCAATTCAGTTTTGTTATACAACTTTTACATAAAGCAGCCAAACAGGAGCTGAGCTGCACTGATGTTGAAAACAGTAGTTTTAATTGGAAATTTTTTAGTAAACCTGGGGTTTCATCGTGCCGTTCAAGTAATCTTTCATCCCAAATATCACAACTAGAGTTGCCGCAGAGTCATGTCTGTCCTTGCCTGACAACCCCATGGATGGAGACGGTTCCCTACCTTTGAGGTCTCATTTTTTAAATTGTAGTGCAGGTAGTCCAACTCAATTAACTGCTGCCAGAAATACTAGGAACATGGGCTAAGGGAATGGGCACAAATTCTGATACAATGCCTTCAGAAGTCCTTTGACATCACAACATGGGAGTTCAGTGACAAAAAAGTGAAGAAAACATATATAAAAATAACAACATGGAGCAGGATCAGCAAGATTAGTAAAGTAGTTTATAATGAAATGTGTTACATAACATTCCAGTCCCATTTTAAGAAACTTTCCTTATATTTTAGTACAGAGAAGAGTGAGAGGAGGTCACCTGGGCTCATTCTGCACCCTACTAGGGCAATATTCAGTTAACAGATTTTTATCTGTTTATCTGAAACCTACCCAATTTCTCTTCATCAATAAAAAAGGAGGGTGAGTAGCTAAGATGCAGATCCCTGCGGGCCCCCATGCAGAATTTTATGGGGAAAAGGTCCTCCATTCTCAGAAATTTTTCTGTGGATGTGTTATTTCTGAGACTATCTTTATGACCAAGTGCATCTTGACAGCCATGAGACTCCAATATATTAGTTATCAAATCAAAAACTAACGTGGATTGATCCACAGTACATGCATACGTATAACATTACTGAGTGCATTTAATTTAACTTTTTAGAGTTGTCTCCTACTGTTACTACATGGCACTCTGGCTTCTTAATTTATGACTAGTACAGGGAAAGGAGTGGTTTACCCAATCTGATAATCTCATATCTATGTCAAATCTATGCTTTTTTAAGTGGAATAAGCCTATGATTTCTGTACTTAAAATAGAAAAGCAGGTTGCATCACAGAAGGTATGTAACAACCAGGAATAACTTGTAGTATCAGAAGAGGAACTTTTTAATGCATAATTCTGGAGATATTTTTTTTTTCAAATGTAATGCCAATGCTTTAATAAGGAAAGTAGTCTTTGGTAGCTCAGTTCAGAAATGAGCAGATAGAAATTGAATGAAAGGAAGAAATCGGAGGTAACATTCAATTACCTTTTCATATGAGGCTTCAATGGCTTTCTTGAAGGAGGAAGATGATGTGATTTGAACCCGTTTCTTTCTCGAGAATAAAAATGGGATACCAGAAGAACTTCGACCACTATGAGTGAATGAACTACTTCCATGAGCACTATCACTCAGGGGAGTTAAATCGTTGTAAAAGTCTGATGTTACATCATCCTCTTCATCTATTACCTGGAGATTCAGTAAAGCAAAATACATTTGTCTAAATAATAATCTGAAATAGAAACCTATTAAGCAATGAATTCTTGTTTTTTTTATGGAAGAAACATGCCTGATTATTTGAGACATGGCAGTAAGCTAAAAACCTGTTCTTAACACAGAAGATGAGGTTGAGAAAAGGTTAATACCTGAGATGTATACAAGATAAGTAGACTTACTAATAGTCATTTAAACCAAGCCGGGGGGGAAAAGGGGGGGAGGGGGGGAGAGGGGGGACTTGCCTGATCAAGTTGGTAAATCTCAGTGACGCTGTTGTGCAAAGCACCAAGACAACTTCAGCATCAGTTCAGAAATTACTAATTTCCCAAAACTCAGGAAAATCCCTTTGGGTGTTTGAAAGACTCATTTTTCCTCTCTTCTAGACTGGTTTAATTAATAGGGCTGCTAAGGACCTTGGGAGGTGAGGTAGTCCATTCCCCCAGTCCACTTCCATTCTTCAAGAAGTCATATGCTTTTGCATGAAAACACACTGGAATTCCAAGAAGAAAGCCTGTTCCAGTGACCCTTCTATACCAATGGCTGCTCTAAATGTTAAAAGCTACAGATGAACCCTGAAAGGTGAATCATAGAACCATAAAATGGTTAGAGTTGGAAGGGATCTTAAAGATCATCCAGTTCCAACCCCCCTGCCATGGGCAGGGACACCTCCCACTAGACCAGGTTGCTCAAAGCCCCATCCAGCCTGGCCTTGAACACTTCCAGGGATGTGACATTCACAACTTCTCTGGGGAACCTGTTCCAGTGCCTCACCACCCTCACAATAAAGAATTTCTTTCTACTATCTAATCTAAATCTCCCCTCTTTCAATTTAAAACCATTACCTCTCATCCTATCACTACCTTCCCTGATAAAGAGTCTCTCCCCAAACCCTTAACAGTTCTGCAAATGAACATCAGTAACTTAATAAACCACACAGCTTTAAAGAGACCTGGGTTAACCAAGGCTTGGTTTTATCCATTGAATATTTTTTGCATACAGTAATTTTTCACCATTATTGACAAAACCTACATGTCATGTCCAATCCAATTGTGATTTCCATGGAACATACTAGGGTGTCCTTTGTTCAGTTGCTCCTGTTAAAGTAATACTAAAAACTCACAGCACTCGTGGCAAAAATCAGCAGTTCAGATTTCATCCAGTAGCTAAGCTTTTTTTCACATCCCGCATTCCTTCCTTCCTAATGCGCTATCTATTGGCTTCAGGCAGGGCCTGCCAACACATGCACAGCCACATGTTGTGCCCTAACTGTGGTATTCAAAGTAGTTTCTGAATATCAGAACCTAAAAATCTAAAGTATCAGGTCTAAAAAAAAAATCAGCAATTTTTTATAAGGTACAAGCCAGGCTGATTTTGTCCTTGGCCTGTCCTGCAAGACTCCTCCCCAGACTGTGTACTTCTTGTCCTTCTGCCTCCCAGATTTGGTGTCCACCTCCCTTCCTGGCTGCTCTTCAGAGGGGTTGGTCAGGGAACGGGCAGGACAAAGGGGCTGAAATTGGTCAGGGAGGAATTGCGTCCCCAGGCTGCAGGTGACTAGAAGGAAGCTGGAGTTAGGACAGCCATTGATACTACAAGGATGCAGCAGTGATGCTGAAATGAGTTTTGGACTTAAACAAGCCTCTGGCCAGATTATGTCAGGGTTAAGAGGAAGGACCTTGCTACCAAGTCAGAACAAAGACATGACCCCAGCCACGAAGAAGCAGGAGAGAAGCCCAAATCAACCATGTTGTCTCTGATATATAATGCTGTGAGTAAACACAGATCTGAAAGGCATGAGTAGAGCCACCCAATTGCTCAATTTATCCCATTTCCACACATCACCTGAAGCATATTCAGGCCTCACCAGGTTGAGAAATCTCGTCCTAAGGCACACATTACCACCTAGGAATTGAGTGCATAACTTGGATTGTGCTTATGGCAATAGTTTTTCAGATAGGAGTCACTGCTTGAGAATACCTGAAAGCTGACAGCCTCCAGGTTCACTGGAACGCGATACGACCTCCTTGTCTCATTGTGCTTCACTGTTCTGCATTGTCCTCCATAGAATGAGTTGCCAAGGACTTCCCCTCGGCTCTCTCCTGCTAGAATGTGAAATCTAACAAGAAATTATTTCCAGAGATTAAACAATCCCAGAAAGACATACAGACTTGAAATAATTAGTGTTACGTAGCTGCACTGGAGATTTTGTAGGTTTGAATGAAACAGTATGAGCATCTGAGTTATGTTATTTCTTTAAAAGAAGTTCCTCTACAAGAACTTCTCATTCACACTGAATTCACCTGAATAGTGCTGGAGTAGCAATCCTGTTTCTTACTTTCCAGCAGTGCCTCACCCTTTAGAAAATCCCAACGTCAGCACGAGACTGTCACTCTAAAGCAGAGAAACACCTAAAAATGGCCTAGGAAAATGAACAAACAGTTCTTCATTTCTACCATAAGTGATGTTACCAGAACACACTGAGTTCAAAATTCAGTTAAAAAGTGCAAGACTACCTGGGACAGGCAGCCTGTGTTTAGGTTTTACACTGCTTAAAATTAGTAGCCTGGAAGAGGTGGTGGTTGATATTTTGTGACAATTCTTGTCACAGACAAACAAACATCTGTAGAGGAACATCCTCAAAATTTCTGAAGCACTTGGGATAACTGAGCTGGAAGTTGCCCATACGTGATGCTCTGGCTGCTGTGCGGCAGGAAGGGTCACTCAGACAGCAATGCTCCCTGACTGCTCTTTATCTAGTGCACCAGCAGCCCAGAGCAGGACTGGCAGATGCAGTGGGCCAGTCCTAGCCTGATGGTTTGGTTGCATTTTTATAATTTCTTGTGAATTTTAATGTGAGAGATTATGTGTTTTAATGGGATAATATCAAATTAACATCTTTATGTCAATTAGTGAGGTAACACTCTCAAGTTTATGAAAAATAATCAAAGCTGGCTTACCCGTTGCCCATTAAGTGCACACCTGGGATGCTATCATGCTTCCTGTTACATGGGGTCTTTTTCCTCCCACAGTTTCTTTCATCAGAGTTATCCCCACAGTCATTTTCTCCATTACATTCCAATTTTTTTGCAATACAGCGACCTGCACCAGAGAAACAGCAGCAGCAAGAGACTTTATGCAAAGATTCATCATGTATGAATGCAGAAAAAGGCAGTTTATCTTCTTCACTAGCAAAGGTGTGAACTTGATGTAGAAATTAAAAACAAGGCAGTATGTATAATGCCTAGATTATTCCAATAAGAATTTTAGTTCTGCCAGTTTTGCCTTGCTTTGAAGCTGCAAAAGCTTAATTTAAGGTTTTGCAAAAGGATATGTGAATAAATTTATTTTGAGGCTGATCAGGTATATTTAAATTGAAGTAAACAAGAAATGCCTACAAATTTAATAAAAATAGTGCGAGCTTATGTTCAGACAAACTCTATGGATGTGTTTGTACATGAAAAATTTGTGCAAAGAAATACTATTGGAACAGTGCTACTGTCCAGCTGTCACGGTCATACTGACATCTCAGGCTAGAGATTGCACTTGAATTACTTTTAGTTACAGAAGAAACTGCCAACATAAGCTGCTTCTAATACGCATGAAAATTTTAAGTAGACTTTTCTCCCTGCTCCTTTTCCCTGGAATATACAAGATCTGAATCATCTGGACCTTTTTTGTCTCAGTGTCTGATCTTTTGACTGTCTAATAATGCAGCAGTTATGCAATGAAGATTGTCATTACCACTTTCACACTGAAATTTATTCTTGCAGTCAACCTCCACTATGTTGCAGAGCTTAGTTGGGAAGCATGGGCGGGAATCCACCAGTGGCTCGGTACAGGCCTGACCCCCAAACTGGGATGGTCGCAGAAGTGTCCGGACACGAAACTGAAAGGCAAAAGAAATAAACCCAGGGTTGTTTGTGTGAGCTGTTTTTGTAGGTAAGTGCCCCCCCAGGCAGAGCAACGTGCCTCAGTGCTGCTGAAGCTTTATCAAAACCAGAGCCCTGAAGGAAATAATCAGTTATTTTTGTCCTTACATCCTACCGTGCCATCACCACAGGTAAGGCAGGCAGGGAACTGAAATCCAAGAGTCTCAGTAGCCCTGATGGAGTATACATGATTAAAGACTTGACAACCTGGGGTACATCACTGGAGGAATCAAAAGTTGTCCCTGTATCTTCAGTTTTAAAGGTACTGTAAGAAATGGTATGTGAACAGGCTTACAAAAATTTTTCTCGCTCTTCATCATTTCTGTTGAAATAGAAATATTCTGATAGTGGTGCATATCCCATCCCCAAACCAGCTGGCTTGGCTCCTGCACATGGGGCCTCTTGTCTGAGGAACACTGGGTGACTGGGGAAGACAAAAATGGTTTTCCTGAGAGTTTCTAAAAGTTTCCTAAAAGAAGGTCTGGGAGCAAAATCTGGAACTCACTGGGTTTTATTTCCCCAAGTCAGTACCCTCCATGCAGAATAACAAAGCTGGAGGCTGCTAGACAAATCACTGCAGATAAATTTTCCCCTCTACTGCAAGAGATTGCTGGTGAGACCTGTCTGTTTGTGACTGAACAGTTCCTCCTCTAATAATATTTCTCCACTGGAAAAACACAGTTACTTGCAGACTTCTGTTACTTCCCCCCGCGCAGGCAGACCCCGGAGTCAAACAGTGCAGGAAAACGTCTAGTAAAAATCAGTCATGAAATGGCTATGAAGGGAGAGTGCGAGGAGCAGCACCACAGGATCTGACAGCTTTTGAGCTCAAGACAATCCTTCCTTGTACTCCATTTGGGATTCATAACACTCATTATATTATTTGCGTGAGCTTCCACCTTTTCATCCCTCCCCCTCACTGGCAGCCTGCTTGCGCTAGTCTTCACACTTACCTTGGAAGTCACATCCTCCGTTCTGATGGCTGTTTATATTTATAAAGGTCACAAGCAGTAATCTTTATATAGCTTGGAGGGAAAAATGGATCACAGTCCACAAAAACACCTTTTTGCTTGAAGCAACAAATGTGTTGTATCAATATTTAAAGTTAATAAAAAAGGAATAATGCTTCTATATATGGATGTGCAGGTAAGAAACTCAGGCATTTAAGAGGATATTGATTACCAAAAAGAAAGAAAAAAAAAAAAAAAAACCAACAACAAAAAAACCCAAACCACTTCAGTTGGGAGCTATGCCTCTTTTCAGGTCTTCCAGCTTGTTTGCTGTTTCTCACTCTCTGCACTGCTCTTATACTCTCCATCCCAGTTTCAGGATGGGAATACCTCAGGGTGGTTCACATCTTACACCTAGAACAGCTTCTTCATGTCTTCTTCATCCTGCATGGGTATCAGAAAGCTGTATATGTATGTAAAGACATACTTATGATATCTGACAGGTTTTTCAAGATTGTGTTTCAGGCATGGATTTCTGAAACCGAGCAGGACATTCAGAGAGCTGTAAGCAGTGCCTGTACAGACACTCAGAGCTACTGTTGTGGTCAGCCTTAAAGCTCAGACCCACCAGCCATGTAACTACTCCAAACAATCTGCACTCCTCTCCCCTCTGCTTCCTACACCTTACATTTGCCAGGGCTTGGTTTCTTTAGATCAAATCCACTTGAACCTGACTTTTCACCTCTTCCCTCTCTGCCATCTCACCTCTAAATATACCATCAGCCAACAGACACAAGCCCAAAAGGAAAAAACACCATCCTGGGATTTTGTTCCACGGATACTAAACATATCCACCTCATTTTTGTGCAGGCTATAAAGGTTGGGGGAATGGTGCTCTGGATTTCTTAGCAGCAATCTCAAACCAATCCTGACTATCAGTGCGAGATGTACCCTGAGCATTTCTAGCCAGTGCTGGTTAGGATTTGCCAGTTAACTCTTTTTGACAGATTATTTGATCTAATTTTCCTTGTCTTTAGAATATATAAAATGCTATGGTTAAGATAAAGATTCCATTACTTTCTCTTGATTAAACAGATATGCAAATTCTAGAGCTTAATTTATCCTTTATGTGGAAAATTCATATTTAATTGTGACAATGGAACTTTTGAAGCAAGCTCTCATAAATGGATTTACGCTACTAAATCACTCCTTTCTATTTTGATCTGCTCATTTTAACTTGTTCTCTCCATCTTCTACTCTTGTAATTCATAACCAATTTCCCTTGTTAAGTTAAGCCATCATTTTGCAGATGAGTTGCCATAAAGTTGAATGTCTGAAACAAAGAGATCTCTTAAGAATAATTTCTTGCATTTAACCCATAAAATACTTTTTCTACCTACTTGTTTTTTAATGCATGGGTCACATTCTGACCAAGGGCCAAAGTCTCCAAGCAGACAGTTGATAGGACACGTTTGCTGGTTACACACACGAGATTCCTGCTTTGTGCACAGCTGGTCACAGAAGTTTTGGCTATAATATTCATCCATTCTTATTTGCCTAAAAGATTGTAGCAAGTTATGCTAAGAAGGAATCATATTCAGATCATAGATGTTCTCTAAGTGTGGGTGAAGGCTGCTAAAGAAAATTATTTAAGCCCAATGAAAAAAACTTGAGAGATAATAGGTAGTTGCAGAATGTTGGTTAAAAGAATAGTCCAAACATGCCTTAAATTTACACAGCAATTATTTTGATTCATGTTACTTCAAATGTCCCAGAGAATAGATACGGAAAGATAGAGGAGGAAAAGAGGGGATTTCTCAGAAGTTTAGAGCATACCACTGAATGGCATCTAATTTGGTGCTGCTGAGTCTTTATTTGACTTTAACTGTCATCATAAAATTAATCTTAGAGGGAGGGACTCTGTAGGCTTGCCGTGCTGGAGCTGACCCCTCCCACAGCAGTGCTCTGCACTGGGCAGAGGTCCCGGACCACTGAGCGCTGGCCTAATGTGGATGCTGCTGGCAAGGCCATCGTAGGACCTGGCTGTTCTCACTGCATCTGTTGGCAGATATAGCTTTGATTGGATACTCCATAATGCTCTATATACATAATTTTGTAATTTTTCAGTCTTGCAATTAAAATATAATTTGTTCATCTGGTAAATACTTGGATATGACAATTCTTCTCAGTATACTATGGAAGCTGGAACTTCAGACACAGGTCCCCCTCCCTAAAAGTGGTATTTTCTCAGGGAATAAATAGAAACATGTAAGTAGTGAGATAGTTTGGCCCTACCTGTGCCTGGTCTGTGTGCCGTAATTGCAGGTTTGTGAACAGGCAGACCACGACTCCCATGGGTAATGTTCACAGTAGCACCCCTGGCTGCTCCCAATCGCCAGGCTCAGCAGGATCAGATACATTAACATCATCTTGTCTGTAGTGAAGGTGCACGTGGACAGGTAACAACAGCTCAAGAAACTATCCTTTACAGTTGTGCCTGTGTCCTTACAGAGACATCTCTTCTGATTGCAGAATCTATAAATCTGTTTCACAATACAGAGTTCCTAAGCAGCGTACCTAGAAAAGGGCAATAATGCATGATACACATTTGTCAGTAATTTAGTTAATACTCTAAAGACCACAAGTCGCAATGGCTTTCTTGGCCACTCATTTATCAGGAGTACTAGCCATAACTGTGCATTATTTCTATTTAAGGAGATGCTTATAAATCATTTTGAACATGACAAATAAAGACCTGCTATTGCTCTTCATTGCCTAGAAGTATTCTCAAAAATATTTTTTTGGAATAAGAATAAAAGCATGAGACAGCTCTACCTATAAAACAACAAGCAGAACCTTAACAGTAAGCAGCCCCATCTATTACTCTGTAACCAATTCATTTTCAGATGCCTATAAACCCCCTTTGAATAAGCGCTTTGCTGCAGTGAATGCTTCCTTCAGCTTTTTGTTGTTCTCAGTTTTGACTACCCTGTCTAAACCACAAACCATCACTATTCAAAACTCATCCAAATTTTCTACTGACAGCAGAAGACAGAACAGCTAGCCTATTTCTCAGTCTAGTGGTCAGTCAAACTTCATTTGATGAAGGTTATAGGCAGTCTTTAGGAAGTAATAAAGCTTAGTAAATTTAAAAAATGTCTTCCAGACAAATTATTCATTCATTGAAAAATTCAAAAGTTTTTTCCCCCTCATAATGAGATTGAGTCAACGCAAATTTGATAGGCTGTTGTAGTAGAACTATCATTTTAGAACACTGTCATTTTGGTTTACCTCAAAAAACCCAAAACCCAATAGGGACGTTTAAAAGCAAAGTATTTATTTTAAAACAATACTCCAAAAGTTTTTATTTTTAAAAGTTTGAAATGAAATGTGCAATTGTTCTCTATTTTGGGCTTTTAGCCACATATGCTATTATGATTTTTATACCTTGCTGAGAAAAATGAAATTGCATCAAGTCAAAACATTGTTTCCTCCTTTAGTAAAGAAAGGCAGTAAATCCTCACATAACTGTCACAGTGAGAATTCAGGGCACTTTTTACACCATAATTCATCAATGAACAAGCCTTTCAGAGAGATTTCAGTAAAATCAAACCCAAAATATGGTAAAACTGAAGAGAGATCAGCAGTCTTGCCAATGAACCATGAGGAAAAGAGGTATTACATGTATTTCCTTACCTGAGTTCCTGGCTCCTTGCACCAACGGCGCTGGCTTAGAAAAGAGGTGAAGCCTTACAGAACAATTACTTTGTCCATTCCTTCACTGTACTGCACATCGAAAAACACTGTTTATTTTTGTCTGTGAGCAAAACTCCAACCAATCAACACATCAGAAGCATATCAATAGCCATATAATTGTAAGTACATGAGAGATTAATTCAACATTTTAAAGAAAAAAAAAACAAACACAACAAAATACCACAAAACACGTCCCCATATGTTTTATAACCTGTGTGCATTCAAGCCAACAAAAATCCCTTCTTATTAACTTACTGTAAGACTGTTAGCTGCAAAGTCAGTCAACTTTGCAGTCTGGTGTGACCTTGGTGTGATTTGTTGCAGCCTTTTAAATGAAAGGTTGGAGGTTTTGTTTGATTTGGTTATCTGTTAACCAAAGCAGATCTGGTCTGATGGCTGGAATGGTCAGAACAAAATGGCCTCTCCACCAGCACCCCCAGAGAGACATATTCTAGAGAGTTGTGGAGGAACAGCTCTTCCTACAAATGCAGCTGCCCAACATGAGCTGAGAAGAATAAAAATACCTTTGCATTCGGCCATAGAAGCTTAACGCTCTACAGGTGTCCTTGTGCTGCCCGATAGAGCTGCACAACCTCTCTGCCCTCAGTTTGAAGGCAAGAGTCTGAGAATCTGGTAAAATGGCACATGCTCATAACTCGTTATTTCTTTCGCTAGGAAACAGTAGAGAGAGACCAGACCAAGGCAAAATACCTGTCTGCTGCTGCACCGTCCCTGTAAAAATGGGGCTCCCAGAGAAAACAAAAATCCAAATACATTTGAGGTTATTTACAGCTCTTTGCCTTTTGCCCTCCGTGGTGAGCTCTGGGCACGCAGTGACCCTGGGGAAGTGCAGCCAGCAGACAGGAGCTGCTGAGAGCCCCTCAAGACTGCGGTGCCAGGACAGGAATTAAAATGGAAAGTGAGAGAATATACCCACGCAGAACAGAAATAACAATGACAAGCCCAAACCAAGTAGTTTGCCCTAAAAAAAAATAATAAATCAAAGTCTGGAACAGAACCCAAAACCTCCCAAATACCCAGTGTGCATCCCACCCTGAGGGCAATGCTGCATTGAATCCCCCTTCACTCTAGCAGACTGGCAGGAACATGTCAAGATGACAGAGTCCTCAAAACGTATTTCCCAATTTGTTGGGACCCAACGGCGTATATATCCTTGAAAAAGAAAAACAATTCAGAGCTTCCTGCATAGCATCATTTTCCAGTTGCCTTTTTAGTTGTTTTTTTGTTGTTGTTGTTGTTTTATTTATTATTATTTTGGCCAAGGAATTGCTGTTACACAACTTGGGGACACAATTAGCAAACTGTTGTTCTGCCAGACCCTTATTACATTGTGTAAACTTGTCATAAGAAATCAAAATAGTCATCACTCTGGCTCCATGGCTGCTGCTGGGTGGGATTTGTAAAGCTATGTGAAAAATATTGGCTTCTGCCTTTCAGAGAGCAACTCCTAACCCTCAGCACTTCCAGCTCACTGAGGGAAGCCCCTCCAGCCCCAGTGGGATGCCAAACAAGAGATGCCTGGCTTCTCCCAGGCTTAAAGAAACAAACCACAATGGTGAGCAGCAAGTCAGTGTTTATAGCAGTATAATGCAGATGGCTAAATCTTCTAGCTGAGAAGCTACTTTTACACTTTCTCTTAACAGGAAAACAAGGAGTTACTAAAAAAGTTCATAAATTTTAAAATGATTACAAGGAAAGGGCACTTCCCACAGTCCACAAGCACTCTGTGCCATTCATAATCAGAGAACAAGCTGGCAGACAAGCACCACAGTTCGCATTAACAGAAATGTTAGGTGGAGCCCGGCAGTGGTAGACTTCATACGAAAGTCACAGCCTGAGGACTGGTTGAGTACTGAATCCTTAGATTCATGTGAACTTAACTCGGTTGCCTGAAGCTGATGGGGCACAGCAGCAGAGAGCAGTGCTCGGTCTGTCTCACATTTTGGCAGAGCTGCGTGCAAATGCTGCTGTGCCCCAGGAGGCTGTCAACTCATCTGCAAGCGGGCGAGTGATCAGAGGAATGAAGGGTCTGGACCAGGACAACAAGGCTGGCACTCACATAACCAAAGTGACCAGAGAAAGAGGCTTTTCCCACATTTGGCAGCTTACCTCATGACAATGCAGGACAGTTCTCCATATATATTTCTCAGTTCCCCACAGGCTTTGTCATAAGATACCCTCAGAGCAATCTCACTCTCTTCTGCCCTGGCTGGAGATCAGCACTTGCACATATGCATCCTTCCCTTATGTCATGTTAAGGCATCAGAATAGCAGGCAGTACCCTAGCGCTGACACTCAACCTCGTGGTCACTTTTTGTCCTCACAGTCAGCTACTCGCAAGGTTTCCTCACGACCTTTTAAAAGTATGACGAATCAAATAAGTCTGCTTAGAGAAACAAACACTTAGAAATTTAGTCAGCAGCATGGCAAGTGATGGCTTGTGTGAACAAGGGTGCCTTCTAGGACTGATTTTCACATTGGAAAAGCATCAGCACCAAAAGATGCTCTTCCTCTGGACTGCAGTCCTGCAGGCTTTCACACCCGTATGATGTCGTGCCTTACCAGGTGTCTGGTCTCAAGCTCTGGTGCAGTGTTCCCCAAAGGCCAAAGCACTACCACAGGAATCACACTGGGAGCAACCCAGAGAGATCAGTGTATAGACACATGCCATTTTACAACACTCAGGCTTTGGGAGTGTCTGTGCACATATCTATGGCCTGAATTTCATTATTTCTGCAAGAATTCTTTCTCCAGCAAAACAAACATAACATCCTTCATCTCTGCTGCAGCACATTTATGAAACATCATTTTTCAAAGAATGGGAAAATATTATCTCAAAGGGAGTGGAGAAATCCAATGAGTATTCTGCCTGAGATTGTAGCATTTCTGGCTGGACTTCACAAGGTCATGTCTCATATATTTCATCCTATATCTAATTCCTCCTACTCAGAAAAACCATATTATCCTCCTAAGTCAACCTCTAACCCCTGTCTGAGAGCAGCCTGTCTTCTGACCCCAGAGCTCCGCTCAAGGGAGAAACTCTACAACTGTCGATGGGAAAGAGCAGAAGGAAGGGGGCAAACTTCATAACATTTTCTGGGAGGTAAGCAAAACAGAAGCAGAACAGCTTTTCAACTTACGTGACATCCCCTGGTGCTTGCCACATCTCCTAGGTGCAGAGAGAAAAAAACATTTGTCGTGTCCCATAAAATTCACAACTGTGGACTGTTACCACCTAGCTCCAGTTCTTTGGATGTTGAATAGCAAGAGCTTCCTGAACAGTAGCTCTCATGTCACACAGATCTTGCAGACATGGCTTCAGCTGCCTGCTCTCTGAAAAAGTCTGGAGTTTTAAGAGCATAAACTGATACTATTTACTAGACACTTTTTTCCAAAAAAAAACTTCCCAAAAACAAAGTACAAGAGAAATCTTTCATCCCTACATAGCAGATTAAAATTTTCTATCAGGCTGGACTGGGAGGAAAATACACTTTGCACTTAATTCAATAATTCAGTGGGGTATTTTTCATCCTCTTTAAAATTTTATCACACTATATGCCCCCCATGAGAAGGGATAATGAAACAGAAAAATGAAGGCACCTTTAAGCACGAAAAGCCATCTGAATGGCTTCAATACTGAGCTGTTTTGACATATCCTGTGGCAATAAGGAAAGTGAACCATTAAATATCTTATTTACCCTGTCTGTCACCGGGCTGTCTGATGACAGGGGTGGCACTGCCCCCGGCATGGCAGGACGGTGTTGGGCAGCCTTGCCTGCAGCTGGGTGCCCATTGCTTGTGTTCTGCTTCACCAGGAAAGCCGCGCCGCATCTGAAGGAGCTGTGGGACCGAAGTGGAGAGGGAAAGGCTTTGAGAAGAGGGGTTGTATCAGCACAGAGGGTGCTGCAAAACAGCAGCACTTGTGGAGAAAAACAATTTCTGCTCAAGGGTTGTGTTAGTGGATTCAGATTTTAAGCTGCAGGATTTGTAAGCGCCGAGTTGCAGCTGCCCTCTCGGGCTGCTTTGTCAAATGAAGAGTCAGGCATCCCCTCTTTTATATAGAATTTGCTCCTCCTTGACTTTAATTAACAAGATGAAATCATATTTGGTGCATCAGTAGCAGCCCAGGACTCAGGACTTCACTGTGGTACAGGTCAGCACCAAGGTCACACCAGGGCATCCCATGGTAATGGGTGGGCTGGAGCCAAGGAGGGAAACTCCAGCGCAGCACCTTCCTTCCATTTCTATGCTTTCAGGCTACTGTTTTCTCACTTCATCCCACAGATCACCTGGAAATAAAGTTAAGACTTTTCACCTTTGGAGGCCACATTGGATTTCGCCCCCGTTAATATCCAGCCGCTGCTCTGACAGACTGAGGCACGACCATGGGATTACCCAAGCACAACTACAGCAGAGGTACGTTCCCTCAGAGCAGCAAAAGCACCCCTTCTGCCAGGGGATGAAATGCCTGAAAGTGGGTTTTATCTACCACACAGTGGAAAAACAAAACCCTGGGGAAGCTAAATCCCAATTTCCACGGTTGTAAGGCACCTTATGAGCAGAGGAGAGGATAGGGAACCAACCAGAAACATTGCATACAGGCATCCCGTCAGTGCTCATCCTCCTCACCTCCTTATGAGGGACGGATGGAAAGCCGACCACCCTTTACACAACACCTTGCTCACCAAACCAGCCAACAAGGAAGGAGAAAGCAGCATCTGAACAAAGACAGTCTGAGGTGGTCTGTCTCAGAAGCGAGTCATGCACCCTCCAGCGAATGAGCCCCAGGATCTCTCATGCAGCACAGCAGGGAGCCTGCAGCAGCCACCTCTGCAAGGCTGATGGGGAAGGAAGGAGGTCAGAAAGCATCTGGCCCCAGGTGGTGATTTGGGAACACAGCTGGAAGGAGGATGTTTGAGCTGGGCTGCTTCACCCACACCTTGCATTAGCCCTGGCAAACGTGACCGTACCTTATAACATTTTTCAGAATAAATAAAAGCTATCACTAAGTAGCTACTATTCAAGCTGCTTGTATGTTGAGGAATTTGCCTCTAAAACACGCCTACGATATGAAATAAGTGATTATTTTGTTTCTTGGTTAACTCTTCACAAGTATGAATGAGATTGCATCATTAGTGACCAGTAAAACATACTGATCATTATTTTTGCAAAAGATCAGTTGAAATGTTTGTCAAAACTTTGATGGAAATTGCCTTTTTAACAATTTTCATAGAAAATACCTCCTTGCCCCTATTTTTTTTTTAAATGTGGAAGCTTACATTTATGATGACTGACATTTTTTAAAATGGAAGTTTTTTTCCTTTTTTCCTCCTCGAGAAATAGTAAAAATTTTCATTTGAAAAATGCTTGAAATTAATTTCAAAAATATAGACATATTTTTCCATTGCCTTGTGATTTTTTTTATGACAGTTTTCTCTGCTAAATAGATCTGATTTGTGGTGATCTGTGATCCCTGCTCCTGGGCCAGGCAGTCTGCAAGGATGCTTTTCCCTCCTGCAGTCAGAAACATGTACACATCTCCATAGGGAGAGCAGCATTCTCTGTTCATGGTGTCCCTTTTTATGTGCAGAGTGGGCACTCCAAGACAGCTGGGGTCCACAGACACAGGCAGCATCTTGGAGGAATCTCTTTCCACCATCCCTGCATGGGCTCCCTGGACTGTTCTATAATTTATATAATTTCTAATTTAATTTATAATTATATTAAGTTATAATAAGGGCATACTTTCTAATGCATACTTTATGTATTTTCTGATTCCTATAAGCACACAACTTATTGGGGTAGATTCCTCTGTGGAGGACAAGTTAAAGAGGGGCTTGAGTCCCAGCGAATAGTACAAGTTACAAAACGCGGCTGTGTGCCATTTTATACTGACGAGAAGCTGTGAAGGGCAAGTTTCCCCCATGCAATCCAAAGGAGATTTGTGACTTCTGCCTTCACAGAAGTGTTTTTTGCTCCATCAAGGCTTTTAAGGACCATCCAGAGTACCACAGGAGCCCCCAGCCTGCAGAGGGGCAAATGCAGGAGAGGGATGGCAGGTTTTTGGCCCCACACTCTCATTCTGCTTCACCAGCCTGGTGTTGAGGGCCTGGCCTGTGGTTTGTGGCTGGACCATGGGCATCGCTGCACGTGATCTGGCACCATCACTTTGTCCTGCACTGGTCATCTGTCACGTGGCAATGTGAGACCATGGTCTCCCTGTTCGAAGCCACCTCCTAAATTACTCCCAGTCACTGCTTATGTCATTGAGCGAATTAACCCTTTCTTGGTATACCCACCGACACTGGAACACTGGAGTGGAGGTCTGAGACAGCAAACAGGGCTGGAGATCCAGGATCCCTGAAACATCACCCAGCGAGTCATGCTGGAAGCTGTGTCTGTGTTTAGTTCTTTTACAAAAAATGAGAGCATTTCTGGAATGCTAGCAAAGAGGAGGGACAACAGAGCTGTGAGGCATTTGTACCCTGTGTTTTAGCAGGTGTTCTAGACAGAAGATAGGAGAAAATACCCGTCATTTCATGTAATAAATACCTCTGCAGCTGTATCAGTGTTAGATGCAGATAGCAGTACCGTGAGTACCTGTTATCATATCTACAGTTCAGGAGACAGAGGCTTGTGCCACAGCTGATTTCCCTGGTATGTGCCAAGGCAAACGCTCCCCATCTGCAAAGAGGGAGCCAGGGAGTGCATCGCCTGCTTTGGAAACTCCCAGGGAACCAGCTCTCAAAAGCTGACCTAAATCATAGAAACTACATGGGGAAAAGGCTCTGTTCCAGGCCACTGGATATAAACTTTGAAACTGTGGGAGCCATCTGCTCTACTGAGCTTTCTTGCATCGTGAAGGGAGGTCTAGTGATGAGCATACATAATGCGAACACTAGAAATTGAAATTTTTCTTTACAAGTTCCACAGACTGATTTCAATTTACTTCCAGCCAGTTTGCTGGTAGGTCTCAACTTCCTGAAAGAGATAACATTGTGCTGAAAATGCTGAAGGCAGGAAGATAAGATCCTGCCTGATAGAAAAAAAAGGATAGAAAAAGCTTCAAAAGGAACAATGTGAAACAGTGAGTATTCACTATCAAAAAAGTTTGATAATCATCAATCAAAGCATCTAGTAATCACCTTGTTTGATTAAACCAGCACCTGAAAGCCACCCCAGAGGGAAGAGATGAAAGGAACGGGGTGCATCCCTAACCACCACTCCCTTTCCAGTTCTTCCAGTTCCTGCTCAGACTTACTGCCTCTGGACAAAAAGAGATGATGTTCTGACTCTGCTGTTTTCTCTGGGGTCTTTTGAAGACCCGGGATAATTTCCTTTTCTCAGCAGAATCTAAATTATCACAGTCAACCTTGTCCTTTACCAGACTGGGATTAGTGGCGGTTTTGCCGGAGCAGATGCATCCCACTGCCTCTGTGGATGCAGTGCTGTGGTACTCCCTTTCCTTCAATACAGACTTAGTGATCTTTCACATAAATGAACCTCAGCCACTATTGTGCTGGGCTTGAGGGTTTGAGAGCGGTGTAATTTAAAAAGTATATACGTATTTTATATGCTTATATATATTACATACATGTATTTAAAAGATACCAGATCTGGATATATTGATGGCACCAACTTCTCCTTTTGTTCTTTCATTTGCTTGTGTAGACATAAATCCCAGCATGTGCTGGGGAAACCCAAAGGCTTTAGGGAATTTGTGCTGGAGGAGATTAACACAAACTGGATTCACCACTGCAAATCCAGTGTGCAAGTCTTTTCCCATCAGCTCAGGCTCAGTGTAATTCCCGTACCATGGCTGGCAGTGGATGAGGGCAGAAAAGACTTTTTTTGGCTTAACTGTCATTGCTCAGGGTCAACATGGTTGTGCTTGGTTCCTGCGGCAGTAGGGAGCTGTGGCACTTGGCTGCCTACAGCTATTTTGCAGGCAAGAGTAGACTCATGACTGTTGGGTTTCCTCCTCTTTCAGATCTTTCTCAAAGCAGTAAAGTTCAGCCCAAGAGAGAGGCATGGGCCAATGACAGTCTGGCATTCACCAGAGTTCTTTTGGCCAATGTTTTGTCCCCAGCCTGGCGCATTTATGAGGAGGGAGCCACGGAGCCCAGCAGGGGAGTGACCACCCTACTGGGAACTGCACCACTCGCTGCTGGAAATGGACCCCGGGGATGGGTTTGAGAGCAGAAATATTCTCCATGTCTGTGTGTGTGTGTCTTCCTGACTACACTGGTGCCTGGCTTTCTGTCTGATACAGAATGAGAAAAGATATAAGAGGGACATATCTCACCTTATTTAGAAAAGTTTATGTAGGACGTTAGTGCTAAGGGCAGAAATCAACAAAGTCTAAGAAGGAAAAAGGATTTCTCGGCTGCCGTGTACATTTTTCACATCATAAAGCCCTGTGCTACATCAAAGCACGGTCCTGCAAGCACTGATATGTGTGAATGACATTATACTCCCAAACAGACTTTTTGAGTGACTTAAATTTAAAGCAATTAAGATATGGAATTGCACAATCATTACCAAAATTCTGGCCGCTTTACTCCAGGCAAACTTCACCACTAGGGAGCACCAACAGACAAAGGTTTTTAGCGCTTTTCTGACCTGAAACCAAACTAAAAATATAAAATAGAGAATGCATTTAACACTGACACAATAAATACTTTAAATTGTGATTTTTTAAAAACTGCCCACTGAGAAACTAGATGAACCTAGAGTAATGGGGCAAGAGATTTTAATTTATTTGATCAGTAGGCAAGGTCTGCAAATTGATACCAATCAAGAGCTCTGCTGATTCATCTCTGCAACTTGTGGATATTTTTTTCTGAGTTTCTGTATGGTTGGTAACTTTATCATGATAAAAAAGACAAATATGAACACTGAAGGAATCTTTCTCCACCAGATATGAACCTTCTAGTTCTAATCCAATGTACATTACAGAGCTGAGAGAAAAAAACGGCTTGTTTTTTTTTTTCTGTGGCAAATCAGGATCAGAGGTTCCTCATGATGTTTGGCAAAGACTCAGAGGCAGACAGAAAATTCAGAGCTGTAGCTCAAATCCCAGTCTACACAGCAGAGCTGACTGACCAGAGATTGTTGCTGACAGCTCACTCTGTACACCTTCAGTTCCTCTTCCTCTTGCCAGAAGCACGACTACATGTCCTCCTTACCCTCTTTTTCTTTCTGAGTTGGACACAAAATATCAGCATTGCTGTCATGTCTGTGCAGAGCATGGTGACATTAAGGATGGTGTCAGACTGCACTGTGAAATTCTCTGGCCATTCTGGCCTTAGCTGTATGCCCCATCGGCCAGGTTCTACAGGGACATTCAGGAGCCTCAGGACATTAAAATGAAGGCAAGCCTTGAGTCAACACAACCTTGACTCCTGAATGGCTTTGTGGATACAGACCAACGTTTATAATAAACTGATCATTAATGTAGGATTTCACACCTCATCTTCTGCTTCTAACACTAGAAGACAGGATTAGCCTTGATTATTCAGTGACTCAGGAGACACGCAAGTTGCAGCTCTTCCCGGTCTTCATTTTCCCCAACGACCAGGGCATGCACTCATGCCAGTGTCAGTTGGGAAAGCAGCCCTCCCACACCTCGCACCAATTCCCACAATATACAGAAGGTTTGACTGGAGGTCAGTCTACAGCCACTGCTCACAGAGGGTCTCCTCCGTGGCTGGAGCCATGACAGCAAGGGAATTCTCCAGGCAAACGTGCCCGTGCTGCAGCTGTCAAAAGGCACAACATGCAGAGCTCTACACACAGTTCTGATGCAGTGGATGATGGCACACTGAGCACTCTTGAGAGAACCCTTTCAGTTATTGTATGGAAACTAAACTGCATTAATCTAGCCTGCCATGTTATCCCAGTTCCAGTTGGATTACAGAATCACAGAACCACCTAGGTTGGAAGGGACCCTCTAAGATCATCTAGTCCAACCAAAAAAAAAAAAAAAAAACCCAAAACAAAACAAAAAACCAAAAAACCCACACACCACAGACAACCCACACACACACCACCACACCACCCAACACTAATCCATATCCCCGAGCACCATGTCAACTCCTCTCTTGAATACCTCCAGGGGTGGTGCCTCAACCACCTCCCTGGGCAATTACGGTGTGTTATTTCTTGCTCTTCTCAATAGTCCTATCACTGTAGTGAATGAGCTCTGAACATCAAGAGAAGATGTAATTCGATTCAGTAGGAAAGCTCCTGTTCACTTGTGGATTGCCATGACATTTAAGGTGACATTCCTGAACTTGCACAGAGGGATGGCTTTTGTGCCGCAGTGCTGCTGGGCCAGCCAAGGGATGCTGATCCCCATCTGGGGACTCCTTAGCTTGCCGGGGCACTGTGTATTTGAGGTTGATGGGGATAGGAGCAGAAGTGGGGCAGCTGAGATGAAACTGAACTGAGAGCAGCAAGTACATATCTCAGTTAGGCTTGATTGATAAGCTCTGCAAAGCTGGATGGGAGAAACCATACTGAGGGTGAAAGTCTTGAGGGTATTGTCTGGGCTGTAGGATACAGTACAGAAATAATGCCCTATGAAGGAAGAAGCTGCTTCCCCTTTAGTATCAGTACAACTATCCAAAGTATCTTAGAGACTGTTTCTTTATAGTCATAGCACCCATCTAAAGCCTGGCTCACCAAAATGCCCCACAAGACATACCTTCAGTGGAGCAGGTGAAATTTGGCGGGGGACAGAAATGCGTGAACACCGTGAGCTGCAAGGGGTCCCAAGGTCTCTGCTGCAGCTCTGCCTTGCTTTGACCTGTGATATTTTTGTGCCTAAATGGCATGGCTCTTGTCAGCTGAGATGCAAATGCTCAACATCAGTGTTCATGAAAACTGTCGGTCTGGAGAGCCTTTCCTCTGGCTGGTACATACACAACCCAGACTCTTTGCCTCTTCATCGCAGGGTAACGCGGACTACTAAGGAGCTGAAGATCAGCCTCAGCTTTGCAGAGCCCTGCAGAGTCTGACAGGATTGCTTGTCCTGTAAGGTCCCAGAGCCAGCAAACCCAGCTTCAGCAAACCAGGGAGTGAACTGCAAGGTGCATGTGCAGGCAGCCTTACCCCTGCTCATTTGGGCTCATGTCCTGGAATATCCAACGCACCTGCTGGCAGTGAAGCTGAGAGTCAGCTACCAGCATCTGCCAGCAGTGAGCCTTCTCCAGAGGAAGCACTGGATCATCCTACTGTGTCTTTCCAAGGACACGGACTCCCTTTGCCTGCAACCATCCCTGTGGGAAGCAGAGACATAGGCTCAGTACTCCCTACCCAAGCCTTTGACGTGCCCAGGCCACCTTGTGACCCCATCCCAGCAGTAGGAGCAGCAGGAGCTGGCCCTGGAGGCAGGCAGTGCTCAAAGACATCAGCTGCAGCAGGACAGTGTTGTTTGCCCGGGTTCCAACACTGATGAACCTGCACTTTGGGAAAGGCGTAGGAGAACATGAGGCAGCCCTGACCTGGTGGTGATGAACTCGGTCATGACTGCATCACTATAAACTGTTTCAACACCATTCAGCTCAGCTGAGATATTTTTGTTTCATGCTAGTGTGAGTGGGAAACATTGAACTTAAATGTGCATGCAGTGATTGACAGGCTCACGAGGTGATCCGAAGATATCCCACTATGTACCTAAGACAGCTTTTAAAACTGAGCTTACAGTAGTCAATCCTTCTTTAGAGACTTAATGAGTTTAATGATCATCCCAGTAGGCCAATGGTCACTTCACAAAAACAAATCCAGGGGACAGAGAGTGAATTCAGGTAGGTTTCAGCCCCTTAAGCCAGCCCCACTGAAGACAAAAGATGATTTAAGGTGTGCCTGTTCTGCATATGAACAGGAGACCTGAGGCACTTCTGTAACTACGCCTGTGCCCTCCTCTGGAAGCAGTGGCTATTTTCATACCACAGCTCAATAAATGAAATGTGAGAGGCATCTGTGCTTTGTTTATAGCTCCATTAGCCTTTCTTGAACTGTAAATTACTTGGCAGCAGCTGAGACAAAAGGGAAAGACAGGGCTGGATGCCAAAGGAAAAGTTTGAAGTTCACAGCTAATTCAAGTCTTTCAGATTTTACTGCTTAAAGTTAGAGTTCCTTTGAATTATAAAACTCCATAATTATAAAACTCATTAGTGGAAATGGACACATTTACTACATGTTTAATTGTAGAACAGACTACTGTAAAATATGGTTTTTATATATAAGTGCTTTATAACATTTCAACTATGACCATTTTTCATGGCAGTCTTCACCCTTGCTCCTTATTCTTCATCAGACAGTAAATATAAAAGAGAATAGACAAATTGGGGCCTGCCTAGTATACCTGAAATTTTCAGTGAGGGGAGTTAGGAACAATAATCTCTACATTTCCAGCCCTCTAGTTTAACCACAATGACATCACTAGGAGAACATAAAGGCGCAGCCTGTGAGGGCCAGCAGCAGGAAGCATAGTGCTGTAATGGCATCTGGAGAATTATCAGTACCACAGTTGTGAGTAATTGCATTAATTGCCTTTAATTACACTCTGTGACCTGAAACGGGCTGCTTCCAAGAAACACGACACACAAGCAATCACGATGGGCTTAGAAAGTGACTTGAACAAGTATATGGTTAGATCTTTCTATGCAGAGTCACAGCTGGAATGACAGCCGTGTTCAGGCATATTTGTGTGCTTGTTTTACAGGTCACCCACAACAGAAGTACAGGAGCAAGCAGCAGGTCCTTCTTCACATAGGAAACCCTAGAAAAAGAGCAAATCAGGAAATGGTGCTTTGCTTTCCTTTCCCTGGAAATATACATGACCACTATCTTATGAAATTAGTGTCCCTACCCCTATAGAAATGCTTCAGAGAGCAGGTTACACCACAGTTCCTGCTGGATGGTAACTATGAGTTATGAATTACTACAGCTTTCCACAATTCCTGAAAGGAATTTTGTCTCAAATGCAGCTCTATCCCCTTTTTAGTTATGGTTCTACAAACATGAATAAACATTTACAAGTATGTGTTTTTGTGGTGAGGCATTTCTGCCCAATGCTGGACAAAATTTACTGATGAAATCCAAAACTCAATGGAGGAGTTGCTTTAGAAAGGCATTTTCTCCACCCAAACCTTGAGATGGACCTAAACTCCTGGTCCAGCATCTCAGCAGCAGAGTCAGGGCCTGCAGTTGCGGATTTACCTAATGATGCTTTGCAAGTCACATGTGTCTCCATGGCAGGCAGGCAGGCCCCTGAAATGGTTCTGCTGACGGAGCTGAGACGACTGGTTCTCTGTCACTCCCTGTGTCCTACAGTGGGATGGAGTTGGTGGTGTTGCCATGCCATCTTTACATCGCTCACCTGCAATTATGGGAGCTGTGCTCTTCTCTGTGACTCAGAATGTTTTATTCACGATCCATTTATGGTGAGACAAAGCACAGGGGACTCTGGTGATGCTGAAACTCCTTTGCATGCTAATGGCTAGGCTTTCAGCTGTGGGTCTCTAATTTTTATGCCTTATGCTGATATTTGTGTGTCTGAAGGAGAGTTGCCTTGCCAAACTTGCGGCATGTGCAGTTACCTGCATGTGACCTGCACACAGAGCGCAGCTGGTTCTTCAAATTCAATGTGCCTGCCTCTGTACCCAAGGAAAACTGTATGTGCATGACTCCTTGAACACCTGTATGAAGATGTGAGGAAAAATTATACACTATGTCATCTGGCCCAGGCAGTCATTCTGCCAGACACCCTCCTTCTCACCCTTCCCACTGAACTCCTTCAGAGAGTGTGGTGAGACCTTCAGGTTGACCCAACTGCCCGCTCAGCCGCATCTGGCAGCCTTCGTCTCCTGAGCTGCACTATAAATGCTTGCATATCCAGGAAAACAAAGGAGGGGGTCTCCATTACGCGTACATGATCTACTCATGCTGCTAAGTCCTCTGTAGCAGACATGGGTGGGAACCCACACAGCTAGACTGATGAAGAAGGAAAACTGACTCCTTGCTCCCAACTGCAGATGTCCATGCAGTCACAGGCTGTCCCTTCCCATGCCCAGGGTGTCACCAGGTCCTCAGTGACTCATTTTTGAGTTTATGATCTTCAGCCTTACTTGTATTAACACATTTTGAGGCATTCAAGAGGTGGATCCAGCAGATCAAGCTGTGATTTTGTTGTTGTCAGTCTGCCTGTCACACGAGTCTTGGTTTTACTTTTTTTTTTTAATTGTCTTAAAAATATACTGTAGAAAGCATATGTGCATACTTACCTGTCAAGGCACCTGACGGTTGCATGCAACAGTCAACAAATACAACAACCAACTGACAGCTCTACCAGGGTCCATATAATTCTTCTGACCCCCTGCTTTGCAAGCAGGAGGCAAATAAAAGAACTTCAAATTCCCTAAGACACCATTTACAAGTAACTGAGATCTTAGCTTTCCAATAGGTTTTAAGAACAACAAAATCACTCTGGAAACCAGCAGTGAGTCTCTGACTCCCTCAACTGTCCTTGAAAATCCCAGCCTAAGGTCTTGCTCGTGTTCCCATTGAAGTAATTAAATTAATGAAATTCAAGATAGGGCAGCAGAGGGTAGCGTAGTCCAGACAACCAAAAACAAATTTAAGAACTAGAAATTACAACACCCAGTCCCATGCCTTCTTTTCCATGGATTATGTTGAGACACTTATTTTTCTTGCCCTTTTCCTCATCTATTTTTAGACTCAGGAGTTTATTCACCTATTTTAAAAAATATTTTTTTCACCTCTAAATCCACTATATGATCTTCAAGTCATTAATTTTCTTGGATAAAGATATTGCTGACAAGCAGCTCGGCTTCTCACCACACGTCAGCAGAGCTGAGTGCATCCTGGACTCCCCCCTCTGCTCCCTGCCAGCTGCAGGGACTCACATTGGGGAGAGAAGACAGCGCTGTGCAGAAGGGAGGAACACACCACAGGGGGTTCTGTTCTGTGCTGGTGAGCCATGAGGATGCAGGAAAGATGGAGAAAGCTGGTGAAGATGCAAGCCCACACTGCCCTCTGGAATTTAACTCCACAGGAAGGAGGTCTCATGACTAAAGCACCACACTTGGGCCCCTGGAGTGGCAGCACTGCTAACTGCAGGCGTTTTGAGGCTTGTTTTCACACCCAGACTTTCTCCACTAAATCCTTCTATTCTCAGTGCTTGGGCACAAACAGCCCTGGTTCCTAGCTTCTGTGTATGTTCCCAGTACACAACCACCCCAGCTGTAACACTCATCCTTGCTTGTCCAGTTTACGGTGCAGAAATGACCTGCTGCCACTGTCCTCCACTGCTCCTGTTCTCTCCATCCATCCATCCATCGACTCACCCACCCTGTTTGCACAGAGGCTTGGCAGTGCTCTAGGCTGCCCTGGCCATGGTTTCTCCTCCACAGGCTGCTCCAGACTGCCATCATATCCCTCTCTGCTGAGGCATCACAAGCTGCTTCACAGCCAACTGGAGGAGCATGTAGGCCTTCTGGTGACTACGGAAGGGATATTCCAACATCATAGTTTTGGCTATACAATCTCCCATTTCAATGTCTAAAGTCAGTCTTGGTGAAAAAACCCGGAATGAGTTGAACACATAGTGTAGCATCAGCATATTGCAATCACCAGCCCCACTGTACACGAACACTTGCTTAACAACACCTTTGCCCTGTAAAGATATTCATAATGAGAGGTTTTTTAGCACTGCTAATGATTGCAGGCCTTGTGAAGAAAGCTGGCTGTACCACCGCACCAAGGGAACCTGTAGAAACAAATTAAGCAACATATATCAGAGATTTGCCTTCTTTTTGATCCTATTCACCCCAGCCAAGAAGGTCATGCAAAACACCTTTCATTTCGTTAAAGGCAATTTAAGTCATTAATGTCCAGCCGACACTGTACTGTTAATTAAGCTCTGCGGAGGTGAGAAAACGGCCAGTGACCTGAATTTTTTAAGCTGAAGAGAAACAGCAGTTACAATGCTACGGCCACGGTTACCTCCATCTCCAGGTATAAACAGGTTATTCCTTCAGACACAAATTAGAAAAGGTCAAACTTAAAAGCAAGGTCATAAGCAGAGCATTGGGAAGAACAGTAAAAGACTCTTCATTTTGAAATTCTTTTGATATTTTGTGATCATAGTGGCTGGAGCTTTTTTTAATTTAAAAAAAAAAGAGCAAGTCAGGCGAGAAGTTTCTCTTAGATGAAATGTCAGAGAGACTCAAGGAGTCTAACAGAAGGTGAGTATGCAGAGGGGGAATTAGTACAGTGACTAGAGCTGGAGGCTTGGAGAAGAAGATGATAGCAAAGAGGACCACGACCAAGCCCATGAAGTAATTTTAATTGTTTTTGAACAAGGTACCGAAATAAAAATTAGGGGTTTGGTATCACCACAGTAACCCAGCTTCATTTTTCTTATGAATGAGTGAGGTGAGATTCAATTTCACTGACAGGAATTTGGTTTTATTGTCTTCATGACTGTAAAGGTCTTGTGGAAGAATTAGAACAGTTGAAGAAAAGAAGGATACATTTCCTAAAAAAAATATTAATCACCCAGTGTGCTATCCAATTAGACATGATCCAGCTGATATTTCATAGCAGCTGTGCATAAAGACCTCCCCTTTCTAGAATCCTCACAATCTGACTAAAATGGAAGATGGTGTGATCCAGAGGCTGTTTTTAGGGTTACTAAATTAAATAAAGAAAAACAGTACTGAAACTATACACGGTGGACTTGTAGGACACATTCAGCTACAGGTGAAGCAAGAGAACAGTTCTGTACAACAGGGAGCCTGTGCTGAATGCTCTCCCAAAAGAAATCATGACTTATTTAATACAAATATTGCCTCATGTATATGTGCATGCATGTGTGTTTATTATACCCAGGCTTACTGGTTTTTGCCTAACACAAGGCAAGAATGCTGAAGAGGTGCTTCTAAAATATTGATTTAATTTTTTAAACATCACTTGAAGCCTAATTGGACTACCCACTTGAGAATTTACAAACATGAGCAATAACTGATTTTTTCAAAGTCCTCAGGGATAACCACAAAAACTGGATCTGTATTAATTAATTCACAGCAAAGCCTTTCTATCTGCATTCGGGTGGGTGATCTGCAGCTGCACCATCACCCCTTGCAGAAGGAAGTAAACGCTGCCATTTAATGCCTTAGTATTCACTGAGAAGTTCAGGGCTAACATATGCTGAGACTCTATGGATCAGCGTTGCAGTAAGAATTACTGTGTTTTATAATTCATGGCAATATAACTTTTATATCACAACAGCGCTAAATGAAGCAGCAGAGGCTTACAAAGCCAGTCGCGCCACCCTTAATGGTGGCTGGCACTGGAAATAATATACTGACCACTTGCAGAGCAACAGTTACGGCCCTCAGGACAAAATGAGCACATCTTGCATTACATGTGTTTGGGTCCTTAATGTAGGATTTTACAGGTTGCTAAGCCACTCTAAAGCACTCGTCTTGATGTAAGTCTTGAATTGCCCGGAGTACCACACAAACACATTTGAAAGTTTGGCTGGTGGCACTAAGGTAAATAGTCCCCGCAGCCTCACAGCTGCCCACATTGAACATTCGTTGTTTGTTTTCCAACAGCCCGTTTTCTCCTGATTTGCTCCATGAGCAACACTGTTAAAGGAATTAACACAGACTGGTGCAACCCAGACCCTCTAAATCCTATCAAACTTTAGCGTATTTAAGGTTCACAAGCACACTTCCAGGCAGGGAGGAAACTGCAAGGAGGGGGGGAACACTGTTCTGAAAGTGCATGTTTACCTATCCTCCTCCCTGCCAAAAATAGTCCATGCTAAACCTTTGGGTTTGAAAACAGAAGGACCAGTAGAGGTGCCTGGAAAAACCTTAGTTTACAATCAGCCACTGCGAAATTCCTGTAAAACCCCCAATACCAGTGCAACATTCTTTGCATGGGACTTGCAGGTCAGCCTGAGTGGCACCATTTTGAATGCCTGGTGATTCTAAAGCTCTTTAAAGAGCTTTAAACTAGATTTGAAAGGGGAAAGGGATAAAACCAGGCTCTCTAGAGATAAGCCTGGGGAGAAGCACACCAATGTTTGAGGGACGGTGTGCTAGTGAGGCCCTTTGGTCTGCCATCTCAGTGGAGGTAGAGGATGAAGATCCATGTGGCAGCAAAGATGCAAGGGTTATTGATGTGTTAGAAACCACGGAAGTGCCTGAGAATGGTCATGTAGGAATTAGGGCTTCTCCTCCAAAAAAGGTGCCGGGATCAATATCCCAGCTGAAGCGCCTCTACACCAACACACGCATCACGGGCAACAAAACAGGAGAATCTGGAAGTCACCATGCAGCTGGAAATCTATGATATAGCTGCAGTCATGGAAACATGGTGGGATGACACATAACTGGAGTGCTGCAATGGATGGCTATAAGCTCTTCAGAAGGGATAGGGAAGGAAGGAGAAGCAGTGGGGTAGCCCTGTATGTTAGGGAGAGTTTTGACTGTCTAAAGCTTGATGATGGTGATGAAAGGGTCTAATGTTTATGGATAAGAATCAGGGGGAAGGCCAACAAGGCAGCTATCATGGTGGGAGTGTTATAGACCAGCTTAAAGAGGCAGAAGAAAGCAGCTGGGAGAAAGCTCACAATTGCTAGCCCTTGTTCTTGTGGGGGACTTCAACTTACCAGATGCTTGCTGGAAATAAAATACAGTGAAGAGGAAACAGTCTTGGAGGTTCCTGAAGTGTATGGAAGATAGATAACTTCCTGACACAGCTGGTGAGGCAGCCAACTAGGGAAGGCACCCTGCTGGACTTGTTGGTTTTGAATAGAGAAGGGATGGGGGTGATGTGATGCCAAAGGCCATCTTGGGCCCAGTGATCATGAAATGATGTCAGTTCTTGTAGAAGTAAGGAGGGGTGTTAGCAGAACTGCCACCTTCCAGAGGGCAGACTTTGGCCTGTTTAGGAGCCTGGCTGACAGAGTCCCTTGGGAGGCAGTTCTGAAGGCCAAAGGAATCCAGGAAGGCTGGACATTCTTCAAGAAGGAAATCTGAAAGACACAGGAGCTGGCCATCTCTGTGTGCCAAACGATGAGCCAGTGGAGAATAAGACTGGCTTGGCCAAACACAGAGCTTTGTCTGGAGCTCAGGAAAAAAAAAAAAAGGGAGAATTTATGACTTTTGGAAGAAGGGTCAGGCCACTCAGGAGGACTACAAGGATGTCGTGAGATTATGCAGGGAGAAAATTAGAAGGGCCAAAACTGAACTAGAACGTAATCTGTCTACTGCTGTAGAAGACAATTAAAAAATGTTTCTATAAATACATTCGCTACAAAAGGAGGGCTATGAAGAATCTCCATCCTTTATTGCATGAGGGGATGCAGGGAGTAACATGATGACAAAAGCTGAGGAAAAGGCTGAGGTACTTAATGCCTTCTTTGCCTCAATCTTTAACAGTAGGACCAGTCTTTTGGGGGCTACCAAGCCCCCTGAGCTGGAAGACATGGGTGGGGAGCAGAATGAATCCCCATAATCCAAGGGGAAATGGTGAGTGACCTGCTGCACCACTTAGACACACACAAGTCTACGGGGCTGGGTGGGATCCACCCAAGGGCACTGAAGGAGCTGTGAAAGTGCTCACCAAGCCACTTTCCATCATTTACCAGAAGTCCTGGATAACCAGGGAGGTCCCAATTGACTGGAGATTGGCAAATGTGACACTCGTCTACAACAAGGGCCAGAATGAGGATCTGGGGAGCTACACGCCTGTCAATCTGACCTTGGTGCTGAGGAATGTTATGGAGCAGATCATCTTGAGTGCCAACATGAGGCACATGCAGGACAACCAGGCAATCAGGCCCAGCCAGCATGGGTTTATGAAACGTAGGTCCTGCTTGACTAACCTCATCTTCTTCTATGACAAGATGACCCAGTTATTGGATGAGAGAAAGGCTGTGGATGTTGTTTATCTGGATTTCAGTAAAGCCTTTGACACCATCTCCCACGGCATTCTCCTGGAGAAACTGGCTGCTCGTGGCTTGGGTGGGCGTATTCTTCACTGGACAGGAGACTGGCTGGAGGGCTGGGCCCAAAGAGATGTGGTGAAAAAAGTATTCTGTCTGCTATCTGGACACACAGCTGCAATATAGAGGCACCTGGATGTGTTATGGAGCCACGCTTATACCCTGACATGCCTGCGAACTGTCAGGGAGGTGTTACCCGTACAGGAGAGCCAGCTGCACCTTTGAAGGCCAACTTTGAGATCTAGCAAAGAAATGCAAGAGCTGTCTTCACCTACCATAAAAACGCAATTAATGGGATCCTAAGTGACACAGCTTAGATTCATCAGTCAGAGAGACAAAGAAAATGCTGTTGTTCAAGAACAGCTTGAAAGTATAGAAACTGGCAGTCATCTTGTAGTTTAAATGGGAATCCTTGGCAACATGACGTAGTGGAGGCTGCCCTTCCCAGCAACGGGAAGGCTGTTTCTGCTCCCCTGTGGGCAGCTGGACCACCACCGTCCCCAGCTGCTTGCAAAATCCAGAGAGAAGCTCCCATTCCCAAGGCTTTAGACTTTTGCCAAGTGAATATGCAGTGCCAGCAAATTAGAGCACAAATATCTTACCCTCATCTTGTAGAGGTAAAAGTATCAGGCAAGATCTGACGTAGTGGAGCAAATAGACTGAGAGCAGGCAAAACAGAGCAAAACCTGGGCACATCCTCACACCAGAAATGCTGTAAGAGGCAAGCAGAAGGCAATCCCGTGTTGAGAGGTGGCACCTGACCCCCAAACAGCTGCACATATGCAAATATGTGTAACACAGACAGGGAGAATCAACATTGGTTTTTACTCAGAAAGGAAAAGGGGTTTTTGTTTGGAAGGTCAATGTGCGCTGAACCACCTGCCACACATGTGGTGAACCTCCTGTACAGGTTTTGTACAGCAATTAAAGAAAAGATGCATGAGAAACAACAGGAGACAAACGTGTTTTGTCTCCTTCTTTACTCTTCTAAAGCTATCCATCCCCTTTACAATCACAAAAATAGTGACAGAAAGGTCCTCAAACCATTTTGTTCCCTTCCACCTTGTCCAATTACTAGGGCAGTATGGGCTTGAAGCAAGATATTCTATTTCCACATATCTGTTGGTATTTAAGTGCTCTATGCAATATGAAAGAGCCTCAGGAGAAGAGAACGGAAGAGCTGCAGACCAGCTGGCAGATGGACCTGTTCCTGGGGAGCTGTCTGGTGCTGGAGCCCAGGGCTCCTGCACCACCAAAATATTTGGCTAACATGATAGAGATTCACAATTTTGTGTTGAAAATTGTATGTTTCAGGAAACAAACTTCAAAAAGGAAACAATCAAACCCAAACCCATAGGCAATCTTGTAAAATATAGGAACACGGGACATTTCCTCTTTGTCCTCACAGAATCACAGAATCATATGGGGTTGGAAGGGACCTCTGGAGATCATCTAGTCCAACCCCTCTGCCAAAGCAGGTCCACCTAGAGCAGGTTGCACAGGAACATGTCCAGGAGGGTTTTGAATGTCTCCAGAGACAAAGACATGTCCTCTCTCCCCTTTAAGTGCATACTCATAGGCAAGAGCTCACACATACATGTCCTGTATTTACAGGGCAGAATCACCGTTCCTTTTTTCTTAGAGGATACAAATATATAGATTTACTGACAAATCTTTGTAAACACAGTTTGGATCAGCTCCTTTGCATGGCCTTTCAAAAAAAAATGACAAAGTACTTGCAACTTACTATCATAAATTCTCAATGCATCAAAATAGCACTCAGATCATTAACGCTACAATATTTACCTCTCGCTTTGAAGTAAGAGAGAACTTGTGCACACCTGTAAATAAATCCCATTTATAATTATTAACAAACTGTTTCTGAGCCTGCAGACAGGCCCACAAGACAAGACCAAAAGTTACCACTGATATTCTGCTCCCATGAAGGTTCCACTAACCCACTTCCTTCCCCTCACCTGATCCGATCCTTCCACTCACCCAATTGATGCAGCAAAGGCTGTAATAGGAGCTGCAGGACATTGGCATTAAACACCACTGGTTAACGGTATCAGGTCTTTGTCCAGATTTTGTCCAAGATGCTCAAGAGGGAGAAAAAAAGAGCTTCTTGCAGCAGCAGTAGGTCAAGTATTTGGTTTGATACGAAAAGTGAAACATTCCAGTCCAATTCTCTATTCTTCTGCACAATGCTATGGGACTAAAAGTTACTACAAAATTGTCAGCACAATTCTCCAAGCTATTTATTTAATTATTCTAGAAGGTCAAGAGCTTTTTCTGAATTTAGTAACATATATACAAGTTCTCACATCAGTTACTTGGTCTTTTAATCCACAATCTAATCTTAGCTGCACAAAGAGAATATCAGGGGAAAAGCTCCTCAGAGCTCTGCTATGTTAAACATTATGATTACATGCAAATTAACACACTTTACACATATTTGTTAACTGCAGCCTTTGCACAACTGACACTTTCAATGCACAGAAACAGCAGCCCTAAAAGTTGAAAAGCAGCTTCATCATAAATTGTTGATCTACATTTTTCTTTGTCAAGTCATTTTAGCAAGCTCTAATTTAGGACTTGGGCTTTATAAAAAAGAAAGCAAGCAGAGGGAAGATGACAAGCATTCGGGAGCAGCAGCAGCAGCCGTGTTTACTCGCTCCACCAGCAAACAGCCTTACGTGGCTCCAGGAAGGGTGGGGTTCCATTTCCTTTCATCTCCTCCTATTTCTGGTTTTAAATTGCCAATTTGTTATCATCAGGCTAAATTGCAGCCACATTTTATAAAACCAGAACCATTTAGTTGAACCCTTAGAAAGCTGAGATCCTACCTGATGTGCTTTCTTCTAGACAGAGAGGTAGGGGATCCCAGGGCACCAGCTCTTAATAAATTATTGCCAATAAAACTCAAAGGCTAAATTTCTTGTATCTTGTACTCCAAAACGGCTGGCTGGGTGGTCCATGCTCTGCTTCTGCAGTAAATGCAAGGAGCCTTACTCCTCACTAAAAAAGCAAGCATACTTCCAGCACTAGCTGGCGTTGTGTGATTCAACAGCCCCCATCAATTTCCACTGGCCTTGAGATGTACCAGCTTTGCTTGGCTGCGCTTCAAAGAGGAGGCAGATGATTGCCTCGACTATTCCCTCGCTTCCAACTTCGACTTCGCCATTCACAAGCTAAAATCCAGGTGCTCAGTTGACGCAATGGGTACTTGCGGTGGTGCTCGGATTCTGCAAGCAGCTTTTTGGGGGAAGTTCCCCCTCCCTCCCCCATTACACGCAGGCCCATTATGCACACGTACAAAAAAGGTTCAGCCAAGTTTAGCTTGCACATTTAACTGTTCTAGTAAGGAGAATACATATTACCTGATTTTCTTGCCGAGTACATTGCCTGCTCAAGCAGATGTACAGAGTAATAATCCTTGTATTATAAAAAAGCACCTGATCCGACCATATTAGAGCTTTAGTAATGCAGTAATTCAAGCAGATGACAAACTCGTCTCTAAAAGGTTTGATTAATTGGAGCCCTGCTATTTTGTGCAAGTCCATGAATCGTGGGTATGATTACCTATTTGTATAACTATGTAGTTAATTATCCCAAAGCATTCAATGTGGAAGCTTGCTTTTCATCTGGAAAAGGCTATTGTGGTCTTTATTTCGTTGAACACGGATCATGAAGACACAATAGCTTGTTAGATTGGTCTATAGAGACAAGGCATGCAGGTCAGTTTGATACCAGCCCCTGTGACAAGCTATGGCTACAGCTAATAAAGTAGTCTTGGCTCTCCAGTCTGCTGTAAATTGTGTGTGCAAATCTTTAGCCCACAAAAATACTATTACACAAATGCTGCTTGGCTGAATAGCCAGGCAGTCTTATGAAAATACGTCCAACAAATAGAGAAATGAAGGCATTGCAGGATCTTTCCCTTCAAGATAATGCTTCTAGCATCTGATAATCCTGTCTAGCTAAGGGTGTTAGGATGGATTAAATATGGAAGTAGATGAACCTGAATGATTCTGTGACCCTATGATAACAAATCAGTGGGGTTCTCAAGGGTGAGCTAACCAAGCAGAGTTTACCTTTACATCCATATAACATGAATTAACTTTTTTCCTATTCATCACTAGACAAGTGCTATTGGATTTTGATTTGTGTGAAAGGTTATGCTTTATTTACCAGCCAAAAGTAATAACTTTTTTCTTTCTTTTATAAGACAATAGCTCCTAAGTACACTCCCAGCCCCCAACTGTGAGCAGCTTAGGAACTCCCTGAGATGAATCCATTCCCTGTGTATTTATTTTCAATAAATTTATTTTTCATGAACTTGCCTAGACTCCCTTTGGGCTGATGAAAACATTCAACACCCAGCCCAGCATCCCATGGCAAGGAGCTCTGCAGTGTAACTACACAGCAGGTGAAACCCCTCTCCTTTTGTTTGCTCTGAACATGCCTCCAGCGATTCAGCCAATGCCTCCTCCCACTTGTGGGCTACCAGGTCCAGTCCACCCTTTCCACGCCACTCATGGTTTCATAGCCACCTGTCATACCTCCTCCTATCAGCCTCTTCTCCAGTCTGAAGAGTCCTGACCTAGTCTTTCCTGTGGTGGAAGTTAGCCTCAACTTTGCTCATCTTTGTTGCCCTTCTCTGAGTCTTTTTCAGATCTGTCACAGGCTCCTTAAGTCTGGGCAACCACACTGCACGAAGTAGTTGATATGCAGATGCTGCTTAGACAAACACAGCACATAATGATGAGGTCTGGCGTGTTCCTGTTTCTTTCGTCATGATCCCTACTGTGATTTGCTTTTTTGACCTCCATAGCAAATTAATTTTATCACTCCATTATTTAGTTTGTTTCAGTGCTGATGCCTAGAGTCATTAGAGGATCAAAAGGTAGACAGATGACAAACACATATTTCTCAATAGCCTGGAGAATAGGCTACAGCCATTCACTGCCTATATTCACTGCTAATTGCATTTTTAATTTCAGTTAAAATATAAAACCAGACACTTATTCTTGAAACAATCCAATGCCAATGGGATTATTAAAATGTATTGTTCACTTTGGGAGCTTGCAGTGACTCTGTAAGCTACAAGACTTGAGCACGTAAAAGTACATCCAGTATGCTTTATTTCTGACAACTTTTCATGCTTTCTATTTTTTGATGTTGTAATTAGAGGAAGAGAAGAGTTGAATTTTATGGGGTAGCAGATGCATGACCAGAACCATTTACTAAATACCTGTCTCACCTTGTGTTACATACGATTTTTTAAAGGCATCAGCATCTCCGCTGGCAGTGTTCTCACGTATCATCAGACCACTATATTAATGGTTAGGATGAAGGCAACCCATATGTGGAATAAAGTAGCTATTGCAACAGCAGGAAAGAGCTGCCCTGCTGATTCTTCTGTTAAGAGTAGCTTAGGGGAAAAAAAAAAAAAAAAAAGAAAAAAAAAAAAAGGAGAGAAGAGAACCACTTTTGCAGTGAGGAAAATTCACTCTGCATACTGAGCAACCCATACTCTCCCACTGGTAGGACACTACCTGTGAGAGAGGAAGAGGAGGATGGGAGACATTTTAAGCTGCAGGGAAATTTCACTCATGGGTTTCTGCAGGGATGCACAGAGAGACAGGCCTCCTTGGCACTGGTCGTCTTTCATGGCATCTTCTTCTGCAACCCTGGCAGCCTGCACCTGGCTCCTTGACTTCAAACTGGGCCATGTGAGAGGGCACAAAGAGTGTGGGAGCAGAGCACTTGGGCTTGTGGCTCGTTAGGAGAGGTGAGCAGAAGAAGTCTGTCCTGGAAAACAACCCTTTTGGCCTCATCAGGAAGAAAAGGTACTGTGAGCTGTAAACTCCCAGCTGTTGCCATGCTGAAAGGCTTTAGCTTCTAACATGCCACATTTCATCACAGGAGGCTGCAAAGCTCAGCCTTGCTGGCCATGCTCCTTGGTGCGGGGCTTGTCTGCCTCCCCATCTGAAGAGCAGGCCCCCAAACCTCACAGGAGGCACCAGGGAGATGAGGGAGGGAACCCACTGGCTTGCTGGCATGTCCTGGAGCCAGGCTTGAGGCAGCAGATTGTCCGCTCCACCAACACCTGCAGGCAAGCTGGGCCAGCATCAGTGGTGGGGACTGCTCACCATGCCTAGGTGAGCTGCAGGCAGCAATGCTGAGAGGGCCCATGGGACCAATGGGACAGACCAACATCGCAGAGGTCTAGTTCCTGCTCTCCATCTCCTTCCTTCTCACAAGACACTACCAATGGCAAGGGTCAGCAGCACAGGCTCATGCAGGCTACAGAGCTGGGTCAAACACTTTGGTGCTGGAGGCTAATGGGGCTGGAGAGCCCTTGCTGAGAGCCTGCTGTGTCCCCAGCAGCATGAACACATCACAGCATCCTGTGGTGTTCAAGGGTCCCACAGTAGCCAGTTGGAAATGGTAGTCCTGCTGTGATGCCCTCACCGGGCAGTCCACGTACGCCCCTAACATAATAGCACAGCCTGGGTCTAACATCTAACTCCACACCATATCACAAAACTGTGTTTAAAACTGTGTTTAAAAAGCCTCCTATGTGAAGTCATGAATGCAGCAATGAAGCCATAAACCAAGAATACAGGTACCAGAGCTTTATTAGATATTTCACTGGATACAAAGAAACTGGATTTTATATTACTCATTTTTTTTTTTTTTTACATTAAATACACATTATTGTCATAAAAATTCACATTTGCTATACAGAACTGTAGGCATTTTTTACACAACATTTATTAAAGTACCATTGAATAGATCCTAAAAAGAGAAGGTGCAGCTTTGTGACCCTTTGTGGGCACAACACACAGGGAGCTCCATGTCCTCAGTGTAACACAAACGTCCTTCCCACCAAAATGGAGAAAAATCATTCAAATGCATTAATGCTCATTGGGAATAATAAGGCTTCTGCACAGAGACCCTGAACAGCATCAGGAGGCAGTGTGGCAATAACATCCTAATTATCACCTACGTGATTCTAAAGCTACTTACTGGTGACTGAGGCAGTCAAAAACTTAACAACTGTTCCGGCAAGCTCAGATATTTCTTCTTTTTCTTTTTAAAATTGTACTTTTAAACACATATTTTTATTTTCAATAATAATAATTACACATAAACCCAGAATTCTGCTTTAAGGATCTCAGCTTCACAGCAAAACTGATTTCAGCTACTCAAAGAACTTCTCCTGATCAAATTGACTTTTGTAGAACCCAGAGCTGATGGAAGAGACATGTCATCTCACTGCAGAAAAAATAAAAAAGCCTAAGTGTACCTCCATCTTAGCAGATACTCATTGGCATATCATGCAATCTGTTTTTAATTTGGAGGGAGAAAGTTTATAACTGAATTCTCATCAGTCAAGGTGAGGCCCATCTAAGAGGACATGTACATAACCTGGAGTGTGGAGATAAACCAACCCAGGACATCACATGTGGGACACTGCCATCTTTTAGCCTTATACTTAACATCTTATTAAGAACCTGTGGACTGCTACGGTGTACTGAGGACGACAAACCTGTAACACTCAGTTTGAGCAGGGCTGCCCACAGCTGGCAGTTAAAGGGATGTGTATGCAAAAGCTGAGATAAGGAGTACTGAGCAGAGGCAAAGGAGAAGAATGGGAAGATGCTGCATTTTAACTAAGGTAACAGAAGAAGGTCTGAAATCAGACTTCTCCCTTGCCTCAGTCACTGGTCAGGTGGGTCTGACTAAAGCTGAACTCAGACCAAATGTACTGTAGGGCAGGCATACACTGCCTACTCCTGTCCAGCCGGCCTGGCACAAGGTGGACCCTCTCTTTGTCCAGTACATCTGTCAGAATTACCTTTGGCATCAGGCAGAGGCATCTCAGACAGAAACCGTGAAGGGAGAGCTAGTCCTTGCTGTAGGAATGGCAGAGAGGTCATACCTATGGGCAACGTAGAGATTTCTAAGTGGAGCACTAGGTTCTGTGAGCCACTGGGAAATTATTATAGCTTGTTTAATTAAAGCTCCTGAAAGCAGAATGCTGTATGTGTGCAGGCCAGGCCAGGCTGCTCAGCCTCTGACATTTGTTATTTTACATAAGCATTTTTACAGTCCAACCTAGACTGGAGCAGAGTTCAAAGCTTTCCTGTGAATTTACAGCTATGTTCCAGCACGGGACATGAGCAGTATTGCATAGCATCCAGGCACTTCCCCAAAGCTAGGGTACCACCACCCTGCTATCATGACTATCCCCAGAAGATGAATTTTAGGCCATTCAATTACATGATCACAATTACAGCTGGCATCAGCAGGAGCTGTGTGCGCACAGAAGTGATTTGATCTGTATCACACTGGAAATCATGTCTGTACCACCTTGTACAAACAGGCAAACATCCTATTCTTTATTTACCAATATGTAAGTGAGCTCCAAGTAACTTCAAGCTTAACTCCTTAGTGCTGAAAAGTGAAGGAGTCAGCCCTATGGAAAATCCTTGGTAACATTTGAAATCAGAACTGATAATTATGCGATTTAAACATTATTATGTGAATGCATTAAGGCAGGTTACATAACTGCCCTTTCCCTTTAGGATTAATTATTATTTCCTTGTACATTGTAGACAATCCCTACTCCCATACACACACATACCTACAAAACAGCAGCACAGTAAAAACTAAATAGATCACTGAACTCCAACATACTTGTAATCAATACATTGCACATACTATACAGCATATTTAAACCTCATTATTGGGTAAACATATACAATTCAGAACAACATTGACTGTATGTAACACAGAAGCTACCACTGAGATATGGCAAATACATCATATACACTATTAGCTTTTACTTCACTGAAAAGGCGTTCAGAAGTTTAAAATGGTGTTAACTGAACTCTTGAAATCACCAAATAGCTTACTCAGTTGCTAATACCTAGTGCTCCCTATAATATATTCAGGATAAACAGCACTGGAGCTGTGTTTTCAGGGCACCCCACTTTTTTGGTATTGTGAAGTTAAGCTCCACAATTTTAAATTCCCTTAGCAACACAGCATATACTTACCACACACTGACTATCAGCTCCCCTCTCATCCCAGGGTGAAGGTTTAGTAAATACTTTGGAGTTAATAGAAATGGTCTAGATTTGTATCAGTATGAGAGTAAGACTTAGCCCAGCATACAGGATCATACATTCCCTCTCACACACGTATGCATATACAGATATATATATACACACAGACGTGTATGTTCAAGAATGGCTTGAAATGGTAGGACCTACAAAACCAGTAATGTAACCAACAGCAAATTAATACAAGTAACCCACTGATTTTAAAACTAGGCTCCTGTGGTCTGATTCCAATCCTACCCCTCTTCCACACAAGGCAGGAATCAGACCCCGGGACCAGCTGCTCTTTGGTCCAAATCGCTGCAGGTTGGATCAGTACTGAATAAAGATATATCAGCTTGTGTAAAACCGGAAAATGGAGCCAGGCAGGTTTACACCAGCTGAGACACTGCATGTGCTGTGCAGCGCAGTCGCCATTTTTCAAGTATGACTGAAAAGAAAGGATCAAATAATCACGTGAAAAAGTCAGAAAACAAAAGCCTTGATGTGTATACAATGAACACAGCAAGGGGGAAAATGAGCACAGGAAGAAAAAAGAAATGTTTTGGCAGAGAATGACATGACAGTTTGAATAAATAGATGCTTATGAAGATCAACAGTGTAGACAGGTATTTTTCCTCTGATGGGCTGATTACAGTCATCTAATTTCCCATGTAAGATTCCCCATAATATATGTGTAGAAACCTCTCAAAGAATCAGGTCAGAACTACTCATCTGACCCAACCCCGCAAACACATTTCTGGTTGAAATCAAAGAGAGTTTTAGCTGCATATGGGTGGTAAAACCGGGCTCTTGAATGGTCCAGTTGTGCTGCATAGTCCCTTCTGGCTTGTTCTTTTCTGGCGAGATCTCCCAAACAGTATCAACAGGGAGTGAATCCCTATCAGGACTTACAGTTTTGGGGCCTCGCAGATGAAATCGCCAGAAAAGCGTAGATAATATCCCCACTTTTTTGTTTTAGTAATTAAGGCAAGTTTGTTTACCTGTCCCTAACATAAAGTGCTGTGCTTCTCCAACAGAAAGAAGATTGACAGCTAAATGAAAACATAATTTTTCTGACCAAAATTTAACATTTTGCTAAGATTTTTTTTCCCCCATTAATGGAGAAACTACATGATTTGTCTATTATCCTGCTTATCGGAGGATTTTTTTTTTTTTTTGCTTTGCTTTTATTTTCCAGCACCCAAATAATAATTAGAATAAAACTGACGCTAAGCAAACATTTCATAGCAATGCTAATAAGCTCAAGATAGCTCTATGTTTACTCATATATACAGGCACACACACACACTTTTCTTAAATAGAGCAGAACATTTGCTTTAAGTACACCTCTGTGTAAGCAAAAAGCTTGGTGTGTCTGGTGTGTGTTTGACTGGGAGGTCCCAGGAGGAATTCAGGAGGAGTTGTTGATGCTCCCAGGTTCAACAGAATTTCAATCAGAATCCAAAAAAAGAAACCTAGTTTTTGCTCCACCCAAGGATTCAGAGTATTTTACTATATCAAAAGGATAGGTTAACTCTTTTGACTATACTTAAGCAGCTGAAGGATGACAGAAGAGTCTTGAAGTAAACAAATCCAGCTAAACAGAAAAATGAAAAGAGCATTTCACACCACATCGCCAATAAATAAGCAAACATTTACATGTTGCTATGTGGGACACCCACATAGGGTGGGTTCAAAAAAAACATATGCTCATGTTTCATTTTATGTGTCTGTTACATGAATTTTGCTTGGAGAGCCTGTGGAAACTGGAAACAAGGTGCATCAACCCACCCCTTACCTTTCTCAGTTGTGGGTGAAAGCACTAGAGTTCTACCCCTTGTTCAATGCAAATATGGGCTGTGACTCTTGGTAAATTTTTGAGGCAGTTCAGGTAAAGTTTTAATGCTGTAAAAAACCTAACTGGCTTAGATCACAGATTTCACTGGGGATGAATCTTACAGTCCTAATCTATACAGAAAAAACTGCTACTGAAGGAGGCATCATAACTTCATAAAAGCTTTTTCAACCAAATTTATAATATTCCTGTCCAGAAACCCGAATACCATTATGCAAGTGTGCATGGATGTCTTTATGTCATATACATACATTTAAATGTGTCATTATACTACACATACAGTTAAAAGTTTCTTTATAGTACGCACACTTTTTCCAAGGCACCCTCTCAGTACAAAATAGCAGCAAATGTTCATTTTACTCCACTTCCTCCTAAATAGAAACAACAACAAAACCCCTATAACCCGCCCGTAACCAAACCTGTTCGATAAGACCGGTTTTGATTTTCTAAACTCTGATGGTAGATGGTAGTCCTTGTCATCTGACAGAAAATAGCAAAGGACCATATGATGCCATTCTCTTTTCTCACTCAACCAAAAGTTCTAGCAATATCAACGGAAACTTTATCTTAGTCTTAACCCATAAGCCCTGAAACATTTCAAAGAGCATTTTCCATTTTTCATTATAGCATCTAATGTTTTGCACAAATGAAATGTTTTGCTTTCCAAAGTTGTGTGCCTGTGCGTTGATGTGTGCAGGAAATACGACTGATCGCATTGTATCCAGTTAGGTGTCATACAGTGGCAATGCTCTCATTTTATAAATCACTGTGTTTTCCATATATTTGAATTTTATATATGTTTCAGGATGATCAGCGATTCTGCTGCATTCAGTAGACTTCCAAACTTGTGTTATGCTGTATCATATGCCATGAACAATTTAAGGATTATAAAGTATTGTTACTAGCCAGAAATTGAAGTACTACACTCTTTACTACAGCAATTTTTCACTGATGAAACTGGCACTGATTTTTTTTGTAATCAGCTGAGAAGTGTTGTGTTCGTAGCTGCCTTAAAAAGAAGCTTAGACTGCATGTCACATATTTTTTTTTTTTAAAATGCAGTTTTAGTTCTGCGGAAAGCAGGTTTCCACTATGGGACAAAATCCTGTCCATCTTACAGTACACACAATTTACTGATCCTATGCCCAATCCATGCTAAAACCAGGAATTCTTCCTATTAAATTCAGTGGATGTTGGATCAGACTCTTACATGAGATGAATGCTGGGATGGAGTGGTGCTCCAGGCTGGCCTAACTTTGTTCCTACTAGAACCCCGGAAAATTCACATTGGCAGCTCCTAGTACAGAGTTAGGCCAGCGTCGCAGATCTGTTGACTTGACCTAGGGCAGAGACACTGGAAATCCCCATTTTGAGAATAAAAAGCAAGCAGGATTTAGGCTGTGTTTTGTGCAAGCTACGTAATACACCATGTTTACTGTCCACTGATTATGCGTGTGTTAAAGGCATGACTTTGGATTTACTTCACAAAGGCATTTAAACCTGTAGCTCACTGATAAACACGATCAGTTAAACCACCCAACAGATGAAGTGTAGCGGCTTAAAATTTTCGGGCCAGATATACTGTCCTCGGCCTCTGGGTGTAATGTTGACACCATCAGAAATCCTGCTGTGAGCAGGCAGAGGGCAATATACATCCCATTGCTCCGAAAGCAGCAAATGTCTTGGCACTGTTCATAACCACAGAAGACACATGAATCGCATTTGGTACCTCATGGAAAACATGTAAATGGCCTTCTTTTATCAAACACTGTAAACATGTTTGGTTTTGCTCTTCACATGAAACACAAATGTAAAAAATGATCATAATTGATTAAAACATTTCCCCTACGCCCACCCACTAAAGCCCTAAACACATCAGCGTGTTATAGGAAGATTAGTGTTTTACAAGATAATTCTTTTAAAATGCGATCTTTTTTTTTTTTTTTTAAATTCTAAGTAATGCAACAACACATATCTTATAGTACTATCAAGTAGTGTCATCTTCACCTTCATCCAGGTCATAGTTGAGCTTTATGACTGTGCTGATAAAGTCACCAAGTTCTACAAAATCCGCAGTGATAATATTCACACCACTTTCTCCTGGCTTCTGAGTTCGGACCCACTGCATCATCGCAGGAAGAGCCCTAAGGAGAAAACAAGAACAATAAATACTCATAAAGCAGCAAGACAAATGCATCAAGGCAGGATTTACCAATAGTGACTCCCATTGATCTTGGTTTCTAAGGGTGACATGTAAGAAAGGACATAGGTTACTGCTCAGGCTTTTTGAAAACCCTTCTTTTTATTATTTCGACAGAGAATGAAAATTCTATGTTGATTACATTTCAGCTTCTCAGCAGAAAAGAATGAAAGGAAGATCATACAGGCTGACATTGATCCTGCCTAGGGGCAAGGCCATGGATCAGATACCTCTTCGATATCATCTGGCCATGTGACTCCGTGGGAATTCTTTATGGAAAATGAAGTAGTGGAGAACTCAAGTCATCTGCAGAGCACTTTTGACACATTCAAGGTAATACAGAAACTAATATTTTGAGGGACACTGGAGCAACCACGAATTCTGCAATATAAGTATAGCATATACCGAACACCCTTTCTTTACCAGTATTAATATCCTACCCATGGATTATATTTAATCATAAACCAGTGGTTAGTAACCGAGAACTTAAAAAGCACCACAGTCATATCAACTCTTTTCTAAGCAGGCATATTTTTATTATGTCAGACCCTTAGCATGGGAATATTGGGGTGTAAAAGATGTCTGCCTAACTGGGTTTGTGCATATAAAGAAATTTTTCTAGCACCATGAAAATATAAATTAATGATAACAAGAAATATCTGTGGGAAAATAAAGGGCTCCCCAGTCCTGCTGAGCAAGTCAAGCAGCAAGATCCAGTTTTCAGAAGGCAGAAGTTAACAGAGTTCCAAAAAACATAAGGTACAGATTTTTCAGAGAAAGCGTATTTTTCAGAGAAAGGGTAATTGACCATTGAAACAAACTCCCAATGACTGTGACAAACTCTGCAGTACTTGGACTCTTTTAAATCAAGCCTGGATGTCATTCCAAAAATACACTCTCAGTCAACCTCAAGCTGATGAGTTAAATAAAAGAACCCACGGACTGGGCAGGGCCGCAGTCAGTTTAGATGAACATTGTGTTCTCCCTTTGCTCTAAAATCTATAAATCTGTGATTCCCCCTCAGCCAGCATGTTGTTCAGCCTTTTTCTCAGAGGCAAGGTACATGTAAAATGTTGGACTGACAGTAGTTTAAATCAAGCTGAACATGCTGAACCTAAATCTGCTCCCAAAAGCTTTAGGAAAACAGATCTGAAGCAAACAGGACTATTACCAGACACAGATTTTACTTGTCAGTGGCCACCAGGATCAGTCATTTTATAAAAGAATTTTGCACAGAAAAAACGCAAGCCATTATAATTACCACCCTCCCCCCGCCATGATTTTACAAGAGAATGCACAACACTAAGGTTTTGCTTCAGCAAAATGTGCTTAAATCCAGCGTAAGATCCCCATTTAAGCCCAGCAACACACTGACATTCAGTATGACTGAAGCACACGAATATACGCACACCAGCTCATAAAACTGCACTTAAGCACTCTGCTATATAATAACCCAGCCAGCATCTTTAGATTTAAGTTTATGTAATCCCAAAAAGCTGTATCCTGTGGAACTGTAACAGGCACAGGTCAGCTGTTAAACATCCAGCAATGCCAGGACCGTTTGAAAAGATCTGCAAGCAACCAGAACCAGGACAGATCTCAGCAGAGCAGCATGGACCACCAAGGTGATAAAAGGCAGCTCAGAGAATCTGAAAACTCCACTGCATCTTTCACATGCAAGAGAGACTGCTGAACGCTGGGCAAAGACACAAAACTGAACTTCTGAGATGGCACTGTTCTGCCTTTGTCTTTAATACCATCCTACTTAAGCTCAAAGAGTTTCAGGTTTAAAGGTTAACTGATTGATTGTAGGCAAGCAAAGACTTTTTCTTCCTTCCTTCTGCATAAGTTGATACCCTTGATATTTTACTCCCCCTTGAGGCATAATTAACTTCTTTTGGTGTCCTTTATTTGTTCCAAAGCTGGTTGTGATGTAATTCTGTCTTCACACCGTAGAGTTTGCTGTCTATACAGTTAACCTTATAGACTGAAATAGTTCTTTTTTTCCTACTGTGTTCTTAGTAAGCCACCCTTTAATAGTCATGCCTTCTTTTGATTAGCGCTCTAAGTTAAGCTCAGTTTGCCCTGCCATTTCATGTCCAGTTAGGCTTGGTAGTTAAATGGGTTATTTACTTTTTACTGATATTTCATACAGGACACAGTTGCACGACCCTTTGCTCATAGGCAAACTATTAGATAAAGTCACAGAAATCTTTTGTTCATGAGACTAGAGAGCATTTAAAAATGTCAAAAAGCAAATCAGATTATCCAACAAAAAGCTTATTGCATAGAACAGCAGAGGAACACAGTCTTGTAAAAAACCAATACCTGAACAAAAGATTCCACTGACCTTAAAGATTTGATCTAGGCTATGCAACCCTGCTTATGATAGAAATTCACAGAAACAACCCATACAGATCATCTTCGTCCCATAGTGCCATCTTGAAAGTGGATGACATCAATGACTGCAAGAAACCACACGTTGCTCAGTTTCAGTACAACATCCCACATGCTCACAATAATTATTAGAATAAACCTGCTTTAACATTCCTCAGGGTGCCTTTGTGCTAGCAGCACAAACCTTGTTCACCCTTCCTTGTAATTTCCACTCTCTGCATGCCTCAAACTAGTAATTGTTCTCATTAAGGGCTTTAGTCAGAAGAACAAACCATGCTGTGTGGCAGCCACCTACATGACTGTGCTCACAGAAACCCAGTATATCCCCTGGTCTCGGTAGATATTCTTGCCATGTGGATAAGAAATGATCTTGCGCAGGAGTATAAGCAAGCCTCTCAGCCTGCAAACCCCCACAGCACCACTGCCTCCGTGTTGGGCAGGTCCTGGATCTCCGATGGAGGACGTTGATCTCCACACTTAAGGGTCTTGCTGGAGCTCTGGCACTGATGGTTCAGATCCCAACCCTGCCAAGGCTGAGGACAGCCCAGCCACGTGCATACAGGCCACACTTGTAGATACTCAAGGTTAGTAATCTCCGCTGTTACTCCACTAACTACAGAGATGTAGTCCTACTCTAACTACAGCCACAGCTCCATTGTGCTCATGTAATGATTCTTCCTAACAAAACAGCGTCATGCTGGTAATAACGACAGCAACGCAACTGTTGAAACTACATACAAGACAGGCTCTAGCTCTCCTGAGGGCAACCTCAAATCTTCCAGCTCTCCTGTGCCTCAGCTGCCTCTGCTGTAAATGATGTAGTGAAAGCTGGATGAGTTCATCAGGAATCCTACTGGCCTCAGAGATGTGCTATGAGTTTCAGCTCCACGAGTAAATGTTCTGAAGGGCAGGTAAGATGAGAAGTTCTACGTTAACGTGCTCACAGCTGGAAAAGCTGACAGATGTAGAATCTTCCAGCCCTTAAACACATGAGCCGCCTCTGTCCCACAGCTGTGCAGACTAGCCCTTGCGGCCACAGTCCCAGCTCTCGGCAGGAATCACTTCTAACCCTTAGGGGTTGCCAACACCACCGTGTAACCGAGCCACACACACAAGGGATGCTGCTTGCCTTAGCCTAGAGCCAGGGAGGAGAGAAGGTGCGCTTGTCAGCAAAACCTGAGTGGGGAGAAAGAGAGGAGTCTCCTCCTGCCCCACTACCTGGGACACTGTTCTCATCCTGCTGCAGCTCCACAGACCCGGGTTGGAGTGGGCCAGGTCCCACCCCGCCAGGCCAGTGCAGCACTGCCACACAAACCAGAACCTGAGATCAACTCCTTTTTCCATGTCAGCAGGAGAGGAGGGCTAGGGACACAAGCAGGGCAGGGATGGGAAAGCCACAGGACTAGGGGGCTTGAGCAGTGGTGGGGACGGAGGGGCAATGGCACATTACCTGGGTTTGACTATGGATTGAGATCAGTAATATTGGTGAAAAAATTTCTGTCCTGAAGGATATATCATGTATTTGCACTGACTGGGCCTGGTACCAGACTGCAGCCCCTCACTCCCAGAAGGGACAGAGAGCAGGAGGATGAAAGCAACGTGACTGGATGAGATGTGGAAGGACAACCTGGGAAGGGCTGTGGTCCAGCCCTAGCCCCCCACTTTGGCACCAGCAGACAGATCCACCACACCACCCACGCTGCCCAGCAGCCTCCTGCAGGGGCTCTCGGACCCACCAAAAGGACTGCATGAAAAGGGGGAAAGCAGATGAGACCTGGGCAGTAGGAAACTACCTATGCTGGGCAATGTAGTGTCATGTGGAGATGTTTAATGTGGTTATATTTCTTCTGAGACCACAGCTTTTATCTCTAGGTGGCACCCAACTAGGTCAGTCTGAGGTATTAATAATCTGGGCATGGCACGGGTATCAGGATGACTTACTTCACACAAGCAAATATGCCCTACATTGCAGTTTCCACCTTTTTTTTTGTTGTTGTTGAGGAGCCATGTACTTTGTCATATAGGATTGCAACAGTGATTTTCATTTACAACCCAGTAAAATCTAGGCTCAGTTTTGACAGTTATTTTATTACCTCTATTTTCCTTGTTCTGTTTGCTTGCTCGTATAAACAGCAATGTGTGCAGATTTCTTTTAAGTTTTTCATTTCTTTCAGGAACCGTTTTCTGACGTATTAAAGAACTCAGCTGAGAAACACTGCCCTAAACTACAAAACTTGCATAGCCCTTTTCAAAGCTATTGAATATTCAAGACTTTCTTTTGTTTTTTAATCTATCAAAGATCTCCAGTGGACTCCAATGGTATTGAATTTTGTTTAAAAAATAATAATTAAACATTCAAGTAGCTTCAGTTCAAACAGCAAAACTGTGAGTCCCACTACAAGCTTTCAGAAAGAAAATATGACCTAACAAATTGCATTAAAATTTGGTTTAAAAAATTTGCTCTTAGGCTATTTTAGTTCAGAAAAAGAGGTGGGTTGTTTTTTGTTTTTTTTTTTTAAATGCTTGAGTCATCAAAGCCTGACAACGTGACAGAAGACTAACAACAGCAGCACTCTAAGACAGGACCTCCTGTGGCGAAACAGCCATTCCTCTCTGCAGAGCTTCCAGGGGAGAGGAGGAGGAAAAGCAACTTCCTAAACACAAAACAAAAGGGCTGCTCACTGTTTAATGAGAGTTTGGTCACTAAAGGCAGAGAACATATTTTCTTCTGGAGTGCAGGGAGCCAGAAGAACCTAATTCAGAGTGAGAAACTGTGGTCTCATTCACAGAGTGCAATGCTGCCCAGTGTTAAGCGCCCGTTACCAGTAACACCAGCAAGAACTGAAGCAGGTCCACTTGCTCAGGGCAGAAGTGACATATGGCACTTCTTCCCTCTCCAGCGAGACACACACCCTGCTTCTCTGCAGCGTTCAAGAAAAACAGCACTCTTCTGCGGGAGGACGTATTCACACGAGCCTGAATCCCTATATCCTTTAACTTTTCACCCTCTCCATCTGATTTTACCCATGTTTGCAAGCACACTGATTAATTCTGAAGCCATAATTCAGCACACACTGATTTTGGCTTTTCAAGGATGCTGAGAATTCATCACTCCAGTGGGAGCAGTGGATATCTCCTGTGTCACTGAATCATAAAAAGCATGATAGGGAAGAACCTTGAAAAGTCATTCAAGTTCATCCAGCCCATCCTGGGCAGGATCAGCTACACAAAGATCAACTATACAAACCACTCCTGGCGAATGTCCAATTTATTCAGTTCTTCCAAGGCTCCAGTGATGGACATGTCACAACCTCCCTCTGTATTCAGAGCATCCCTAAGTAAATATCCTTATGCGTCCTCATTAGCTTCAACTGGAGTTGTACATCACCAAAAATAACGGCCACCAAAAATAGTTGTGTCCTACTCAAGAGTATTCACCCTGTCCTCACTCTGTTCCCACTAGAGATTTACTGTTCGTCAGTAAATAAGCTTCCCTAGAGAACAAGAACCTTAGGTACCATTCCACAGTACATCATTCTACCATAATTCTCTTCTGTGGCAAAATTAATTTAAAAGGTCCTCTTCTTTTACATGCCAGCCATTTGTTTCTGCCCCCTGATCAAAATTTACCATCCTGTCAGTTGTGCTAGTAGACCTGTAAGGACAAAGTAAAAAGCAGCACATGGAAATGGTCTGGATTAACAGAAACAAATCAGCCATTGTTGCTCTCCCTCTGCCCCAAATGGCTCCAGTTCCTTGAAGAGGTTTTATTTACACCAGGACCTCACAAATTGTTTAATTGGCACAAACAAGGAACAAATTACTGAAGCACAGAGATGTACATGAGCTTGGCATGAACAGGTTGGGAAGGAACTCCTTAGCTGCACTTCCTTATCCCTGAGATCCTCTCTAGGCAGCAGAAGTGTGGTCACAAAATTGGCACTACCAAAGCCAGACTGAGTAGAACCAGAAAATTTGGGCAATGCTGGGTGATGTTATTATTAATAATCTCAAAGGCACACAGGTGGGAATTCCTTTCCCTGATCCTGAATGGATGTTACACTGCCCACAACCTGTCATGTTGCAAGAACTACCAACTTTAACGTCCAACAGCCCTGAATTTATTATTCTGAAACGCTTAACTATTATTCGGTCATTTCCAATTGCTTTATACAGTTTGGAAACGCATGTAATCCAATAACACAGACAACCGTGGTGGGGTCAGATGAATATTTTAATGTAATTGATGATAGCAGTGTACTCTGCAGAGTCACCAGGGGCCAGATGTCTTCACTCTCCTGTTAAGCTGATCTTGGCCCCAGAAGGGTTTCATTTTTAAGGGGAGGCAGAAATGAGCTCAAAAGGGCCTTTCCTGCCCTCCCTTCAAAGAACATTTCAGCTGAATTTATTGAACCTACACCTCTACACTTGTACAAAAAAAACCACAATGGGATATTCAATAGCAGCAAATGATGGTTGTGGAGGTGATTAATGTTCAACATCCTATTTTTTTTTTCCTGATTCTGTGTTTTCAGCCATTGCACCTAGAGCATTAACTAGCAGCACACAGAACGCAGACAGATAGCAAAGGACTCAGTGGACCTCGTATTATAAAAGATCTCATTAATGAGGCAACTCCGGTATTTTGGCTACTCTCTTGTTCAATGCAGTGGGGAGCTGAAGAGGGAAGTGCCAGAGGTAAAAGCTTGACTGGCTGCCACACAAAGCGAGGCATTTAGCTTTTGTGTCATGACTGAAGAAGGCCTTGTAACACACCGTAGTTACGCTACTATGGACAAATATGCGATAGTCCGTGGATTAACAGGAAAACTACTGCCTGCCATGAGGATGCCTGCATTCAAAGCCTAGCTTTTTTCAGCGATTCAAGGGCTTAAGTTAGATGAGCTCACCAACTGCTCTTTTAATCAGTTTTCTCTTTGGAGATTACATGGGAGAGAAATGTCTCCCATTTTCCTATCAGTGGTGCGAGTCTTAAGCTACAAAAAAAACAGCTGGGGAAGAGAGATCCGAGTGCTGTTCAGACGTTGTTCCTTTCAAGCTTTTGTGGCTCAAATAGGGATAAGCCAGAACAGCCATTTATGCAGGTGTCTGCACATGGCATAGTTCACCTGCTTGAGACAGTCACTCCTGGTCCCAGTCCCAGCCACAAATCTGACTGTTCAAGAAATGCCAGGAAATTCACAGAAACAACAGTAAACATGGACTATGGAAATAGGAACGGGAACTTATTCCACTGCCAGTGAGACAGAGAAAACCTCTGTGGAAGGAAGCTGGAAATCCAACTCATTCATGAAACATCAGTGAGCATACTATAACGAAGCAATCCACCTAACAAAGTTTAAATGGAAAATCATGACAAAAATAATTCCCTTTGAAAAAAGGTACAGGAAAATAGTCATTTTTCATCACTGCTGCTATCTGGACAGCAAGAAGCAGCAGAGAATACAGTAAGAGCTTCAGGCTGCACATCCAAGTAACAGAAATTGGGCATAATTACAGCTCTGATTTGAATGATGTTGTGATTAAAACAAGTCAGGAAATGAGATGGTGGGGACAGAATTATATAGGAACATACATTTTTTCAGTTAATTAAAAAAAATAAATGTCTAGTTAGTGTTCAATGTAGCCAATTAAACATTCTTTTCTTACTTTTTGGTCTTTTAAAATTTAAATAATTTTAAATTAGGTGTCATTTTAAAATAAAGTTATTTTGAAACTGTCAAAACACGTCAATATTTCTAAAACATAAAGTTAGAAAATATGAAGATTAAATGTTTTCCTACATATTTTCCTCAAATACAATTAGTCATCAAGTTTGACCCAACTTCACAAATAATATCAATGGTGCTCACAGATCTGTTTTTCCAGCAAATTTCTGTTTAGCACCAAAATTCCTCCCTGCTGTACCTCTCTCCATCCGAGACACCACCTCTTCTGCCTCCTGCTGTTGCCGCTTTTGATAATGTCAGCAACTGCCTTTTTGCCTGGACTGAACTTCCTCCACCTCTCTCTCACCACCAAGCCTTTATGTGCCAAGACAGGTTTAGCGTTTCCCTTGCATGGTCTGTATCGGATAGATACACAGTGCCGAGGACCCTTACCACACTGCTGTGACCGCCACCCAGGGTTTTGCCACCCAGCGCCTGCACCGCAGGCTGTGGGGGTGTAGGGTCGTCACACACCCAACATCCCCTCCGCAACAACGGCTTCATCTCAGCGGTGAAGGCGACTAAGCTGCTTATTATCCTTTATACATTTTCTGGCTTCTAGCTCTGGCCTCACACAGCTAAACCAGCTTTGTTAATCAGCTGGATCCCAGAGGCAATATCCTCCTAAATAGCATCCTGGGCATTGCTGTGAATCATTTACCAGGAGCAGCCTTCCCTGAGCTATTCCTCATTCCTGCCACTTGCTCTCCTCACAGCCCAGTATTAACAAGCCCAAAGCATTCATATGATAAAACTTGTATTACGCCAATTATAATTATGCGAAATACAGTACCCAGGAGATATTACAGAATAGCCACTGCTCTTTCACAGTGAGAAATATTTGTTCTGGCTACAGCTGGGGGAGACATGCTCCCTGGACTACCTTCCAGCCAAGGTGGTCATGGTGAAGCACTGGAACAGGTTGCCCAGGGAAATTGTGGATGCCCCATCCCTGGAAGTGTTCAAGGCCAGGCTGGATGGGGCTTTGAGCAACCTGCTCTAGTGGAGGTGTCCCTGCCCATGGCGGGGGGGTTGGAACTCGATGATCTTTAAGGTCCCTTCCAACTCTAACCATTCTATGATTCTATGATTCTATGATCTGTCCCCCTAACACAGACTTCTCTGACTCCTCGATAACCAGTGGGTCTATGAATGAATACTGCAAGGGCAGCTGCTTCCCCACTCCTGGGTGGTGGCTTCTCACATGCCTTGAGAACAGACCTTTCCCACGGCTCCCACAAGCAACCCAGCAGGGAGAGGAACGCTGCACCATCTGGTCCTGTCCTCCCATCTCCAGTGACAAAGCAAGTGGGATGGCCAAGGCAGTGCACAGCTGCCTGTGAAAAGGCGGGTTAGCAGCCCTGCCATCATCCCGTAGAAGGGGGCCCGGGAGGAACCTGCTAATGATCTTTGTTCCTCTTTCAAAAGCTGATAGAGCTCATCCTAAAAGCAATCAGCTTTCTCACTCCTGCTTTTCCAGCTGTAAGACTGTTGGAAAACTTGACTGCTCTGATAGCAGGGAGCCCTTCTCTCACTTCTAGCCTGGATTTATCTAGTCAGCGTATAACTGTTGCTCTTGTGAGAACACTGGCCTTTAGCCTAAACTGTTCTTTTCCCTCCCTGGTATTTATTCCTCTGTGATATTTATAGACAGTAATCACATAGCCTCTCAGGCTTCATTGTGCTAGGATAAACAAGACAAGCTCTCTCGATGTCTTCAGCAATTCATTCCCTGATTATCCTAGTTAGTAGTCCCTCTCTGCATCTGTTCCAATTTTCATCTACTCCCCGGAACACGGATGATCAGAATTGCCCAGGATATCCCAAAAGACATCCTACCTGCACCTTGGCAGTAATATCACCACCTTTCTGCACATGCTGGAAATGCCTCAGTGCGTATCAAGAGGATACCGATCTTTTTACCAGATGCTTTCCCCTAAGGGCTCAGCTTTAGCCAGCCATGGGCGACATTGCAGCATCTGCTGTGCTCGTGTCCCCAGCTGATGAGATCCCACCTTACCACAGCATGCTCCTACTGTTACAACCTTGTGTTTTATACCACTGAATTCCAGCTCATTTCTAAATACTGTAGGCCTCCAGTTCTTTCCGTATGTTAGCCCTCAGCTTTCCTCTGCTACGATGATAGCCTCTTACTTTGTGTTATCAGCAAACTCCATCGGCAGTATCCTACACCTGAATCAAAGGTCCTTCATGGAAATACTAAAGACGACTGGGCTCTTTGAGGAATGCTACCATTACCTTCTCTTCAGTCTGGTACTTCCAACCAGTCTCAGCTCCATTTCTGATTCCTAAACTCCATTTCCATACAATACTTAACACTTTCCCAGCTACGTTATTAAAATTGAAAAATTTTCCTGTAAAATTTCCATAGAATTAGTTACAAAACCAAATCAAAATAATTTGATACCATCCACCTTTGGCAAAACTTCATCAACATTTATCCTATTTTCCATTAACCTCTGTATCTTTAATTATCACTTCTTTCCAGTTAAGCTGTTCAGTCTTGCCTTTGGAAAGCTTGGGGGGGCTCAGACCACTTCCCTGCCATTTTCAGATAAGGGCATTATGTTTGCTGCTTTCCACTCTAAGCTACTGGTTTCGTATCAGTGACTTGTAGCATGTTTGCAATGCTCATGCTAGTCCTTCAGCAATTCTGCTATGGAGATTACACAGATCAAACTCCCCTCTTGCTGGAATGTATTCATTTCTTACAGCTTTAGAGAACATCTTCCCCAGTGATACTGGGAGTCGCAAAGAAGAGTCCAAGAGGAATCCTGACAATTCAAACACTGGATGAAAAACTGATTTCCAAGCTCCACACTGAATACAGCACAATATAGCACAACTTAACATGGTGGTAAGCAGGATTAATAGTTATTTTAACCAACTCACACGGGGCTATCATTAAGGTATCAGAGGTACAGTTTACTTACTGCATTGTGCAAAGGAATCCACTAGAAGGAGTAAAATCTGCTTGTTTCACTCTGGTAGATATTTTTGCTGTCCTTTGAGCCACCCTTTTTAACATTCATTACTGGCAGATTTTGTAATGAACTGCTAGTAGCTGTATCTTCTTTTAAACTCAACCTTATAGGCAACAGTCTTGAAACGTCTAGGTAATGCAATCAAACATAACATGACTGACAGCAAAATTCAGTTCAGTCATAAATGTAAGTCAGACTCTTCCACATTGTATAGACCCAAATCACTAGCCCTAGACTACATCTACCATCATGCTGTCTGCCTTGGCTTCAAATAATCTTAAATTTTAAAGAGGGCAGTCACAGAATCATAGAATCATTTAGGTTGGAAAAGACCCTGAAGATCATCAAGTACAACAGTTAACCTAACACTGCCAAGCCCACCACTAAACCATGTCCCTCAGCGCCACATCTACACACATCTTCTAAATACCTCAGGGATGGTGACTCCACCACTTTCCTGGGCAGCCTGTTCCAATGCTTGACAACCCTTTTGGTGAAGACATTTTTCCTAATATCGAATCTAAACCTTCCCTGGTGCAACTTGAGGCCATCTCTTCTTGTGCGGTCACTTGTTATTTGGGAGAAGAGACCAGCACCCACAGCCGGGCCATCACTTTTGGCCAAAATAATGAGATTGATGTTTCTTAGGGAAAAATTAAAAACAGGTTCTGACTCATTTTACCTGCAAAAAAGTAAAGGTCCTGGAGATATGCCACAGTATTACTTAGATGATAGTGTCTCCCTGAAGAACTCCGTCCTTCTACATTGTTTATTACCACACACACCAGGTGAATTATCATTGTTAATAATACTGCTACTTTGCTTGGCCAGTGGTATTCACCCTATATCTAATGGATAAAACTATAATTTCCCATAGTCATAAGCAAAACGAAAATGGATATTAGGAATGAGAGAAAAAACATTATATTGACTGCAGCTTGTCACTTGATCAACAGTGACATAGAGGGGCGAGTAAAGGCTGGGTACTTCAGCACTAGACACCCACTGTGGTATTAAATAGATCTGACCCAAAACTAAGAATTGCTGTTCTGTGAGAAATTCCAGCATTTCAAAATGTGATTTTGTTTGGATTAGAAAGCAAATACAAAATGTTGGCCTTTCCCATCAAATAAAGCTCAAGACCTATTTCTGAATACAAAAATTAAAAGCTGGGAATACAGAAAGAGTATTAAATATTGCAATTAACAGTGTAACATAAATCTGAAGACAAGACAGAATTAATAGAAGCAAGAAGTTGAAATGTTTTGACACAAACTATTTTGCTAAAATAGACTTCTCCCTGGAGAAAAACACTGAAAAATGCATTCCTGAAAAAAACAGCAGACACTGAGATATTTGCAGTTTTCAATAAAAAGCTGCACCAGTGGGAAAAAGAACAAATGGTTTTGTAATCTCTGGGTCAAAACAAGTTACGCAAACATGCACTTGCTGCCACATCTAACAAAACTAACAACTATAGACCAAACTCTTAAAAAAGGAAATAAAAAATTAACCATTATACTACTGATGTGATCTCAAATTGGCTTTAAAAACAAAAATGTTTTGATGATTTGGAGAGCTCTTACTGGTTCTGATCAGCACTAAAAATAGGCAGGCATTGTGAGGTCTCATGTTTCCAGTAATACTGGTAAATTCTGAACTGATCTCATATTTTATTTAATGAGAACGCCACACTGATAAACTAGGGTTGCTATACCACAAATGAAACAAACCACATCACAGACCATCAGGGAAAAGGTAGACTAAAAAAATGCATTATGTAGCTTGTAAAAATATAGCAAGGGATTGCAGAGGACATACTAACAGTAAACTAAAATCCTCCTGGACTGAAGCCAGGGGAGATATTTAGTTGAGACACACCATAACAAAGAGGTTATAGAATCATAGAATAGTTTGGGTTGGAAGGGACCATTAAAGGTCATTTAGTCCAGTCCCTGCTGCAATGAGGAGGGACATCTTCAACTAGATCAGGTTGGTCCGAGCCCCAGTCAACCTCATCTTGAATGCTTACAGGGATGGCACATCTGCCACCTCTCTGGGCAACCTGATCCAGTGTTTCAACACCTTCATTGTGGAAAATTTCTTCCTTACATCTAGTCTGAATTTTCCTTCTTTTAATTTAAAACCATTACCCCTTGTCCTATCACAAAAGGTCCTGCAAAAAGTTTGTCCCCATCTTTCTGATAAGCCCCCCTTAAGTACTGAAAGGCTGCAATAAGGTCTCCTTGGAGACTTCTCTTCTCCAGGCTGAACAACCTCAACTCGCTCAGTGCATTCTCATCGGAGAGGTGCTCCAGCCGTCTCATCGTTTTTGTGGCCCTGATCTGGACCTGCTACAACAGGTCCATGTCCTTCCTGTGCTGAGGACTGCAGAGCTGGATGCAGTACTCCAGGTGGGGTCTCACCAGAGTGGAATAGAGGGGCAGAATCACCTCCCTTAACCTGCTGGCCATGCTTCTTTTGATGCAGCCCAGGATACAGTTGGCCTTCTGGGCTGCAAGCACACATTATCGGCTTATGTCCAGCTTTTCATCCACCAGTACCCCCAAGTCCTTCTCAGCAGGGCTGCTCTCAATTCCTTTATCCCCCAGCCTATATTGATACCAGGGGTTGCCCTGATCCGGGTGCAGGACCCTGTACTTGGCCTTGTTCAACCTCACAAGTTTGTTCAACCTGACTTATCAAGCTTGTCCAGGTCCCTCTGGATGGCATGCCATCTCTCAGGTGTGTCAACTGCACCATTCAGCTTGGTGTCACCTGCAAATTTGCTGAGGGTACACTCAATCCCAGTGTCTATGTCATAATGAAGATATTAAACAGTACTGGTCTCAATATGGGGACACTACTCATCACCAATCTCCATCTGGACATTGAGCTATTGACCACTACTCTCTGGATGTGACCATCCAGCTAACTCCTCATCCACTGTCCAGCTAATTCATCATCCACCATCAAATCTGTATCTCTCCAATTTAGAGGGAAGGATGTTGTGGGGAATCATGTTAAAGGCCTTCCAGAAGTCCAGATTGATGACATTTCTAGCTCTTCCCTTGTCTACTGATTTAGTCACTCCATCAGAGAGGGTCACTAGGTTCATCAGGCAATACTTGCCCTTGGTGAAGCCATGCCTGCTGTCTTGAATCACCTCCCTTTCCTCTGTGTGCCTTAGTGCAGCTTCTACGAGGATCTGTTCCACGAACTTCCCAGGCACAGAGGTGAAGCTGACAGGTCGATTGTTCCCAGGGTCCTTTCTATCATTTTTAAAAATGGGTGCAATCTTTCCCTATTTCCAGTCACGAGGGACTTCACCTGACTGCCATGACTTTTCAAGTATCACGGACAGTGTCTTAGCAACTACATCAGCTATTTCCCTCAGGATTTGGGATGCATCTCGTCAGGTCCCATAGACTTCTCTATGTTCAGGTTCTTCAGGTAGTCACAAACCTGATCTTCTCTTACAGTGGGAAAGCCTTTGCTTCCCCAGTCCCTGCTTTATGGTCCACCCAGCTGAGAGGTGTGGGAAGAGAGGCTGCCAAGAGAGGTCATTCCCTCCTTCAATGTGAATCGGAGTCCTGCTGGACCACTCCACTCCATTGGCACAAAGAAACACAACCTGTCATGTCAGCCATGCACTGAACATGAGAGTCCCTGTGGTGGCTCACTCTCCTCTTGGGCGATACGGACCAAGCTGCACATTCACCATAGACCTGCTGCAGTCCTCTTCCTCCTACAGACCTCTCACACCAGATGCTGATGGTGGTCAGATTCAGCTGAGCATCTGCCTTGCATCAAACATCACAGACCAGCCAGAGAGACCTTGCACCCCCTCCACTCAGCACTGATTCAGGGGGAGATCTGCTAGACAGCACAGCCTCTGTCAGTGTGACCCAACGCACTGGTATGTGGTGCATCAGTGGACATGTTATTTAAGAGATTACAAGAGTTCACAAGCATGGAGAAAAATACATACCACTACAAAAAACAACCAAACAAACTATAAAACCCCACAGATTGGAGCCTGCATCTCAGAAGAGACATACCATGAGAAGAGCTGCACAGCCGGTCAATGCTGGCTGTAAGCAGGAGAGAAGCCCAGAAGGTTACTGAGAGGGAATTACAGTAACTGAGCCTTGTGGTCAGTCCATCCAGTGCATTATTTCCAGTTGCTATAGAATAAAGAAAAGTCCTGCCTGAGCTGGAAAATATTTTTCCAAGCAACAGCCCATCTACAACTCTCATGAGAAACAGCTTAGAAGAAAAAAACACCCCAGATTTTCATTGTACGGATTCCTACTTCCACAAATGTTCCTCAGACTGCAGAGCTCAAAGGAGGGAACTTTCCACCCAGAGAAAAGTGTTCAGTTGGATTTATGTCTCTTCTGTTCTAGCGCAGCCAGACAGTAATGGCACTGGAGGGCTGTCTGATGGAGAGAGGGAGCCAGCAGCAAACGCCACTGGGTGAGACAGATCATTATCACCCTCTCTGCTGAGATTAGCAACAGGCTCAGCAGAACCTACTGTGCCTGGTGTGAGCGTGAGGTGAGACAGCAGCTCCCATTTCCAGCACCGCAGTGGTGACCTTGCTCACCGCTCTCAGCTGAGTCCTCTCCTGTACCTTCTGCAGAAGGATGCTTAACAGACGGACCAAATCGGGCGCAGACGCTCGCCACGCCACATGCTCACATTCTTCAGAGAAACAGCACCAGCCTCAGACAACACACGTGTACGTTGATGACCTTCCAGCATTGAGCTTCAGGACTGTTTGGCTAGCACCCGATGACAACCTGAAACAGCCTCTCTGGGTACAATACACCCTTTGCCTAATTCCTCCCAGAGGCAACTTTAAAGGCCAATGGTAACGCTCTGGTTTCAGATTTAATTATTTCATCTTAACTGTCCAAATCCTAATCATCATCTCACATGCAGCTGGAGTAGAAATGAAACTTGCTGGGCTGACTGCTTGCAACAGCCCAGAGGAAGAAATGAAAACAAAGCAGAAAAGACTCTTCAAGGGAGGAGAGAGACGGCAAAAGGACGCAGCTACGGCAGTGGTGAGCAGGGGCAGATCCTCCTCCTGGCGCAGGGACAGCAGTCACAAGCTCCGCACAGCCAACATCTCATTGAGACAGCAGGGAAGGGCAGTGAGGAGCTGAGCCCTCACGGCTTCAGCATCTTCCTTTATCAAAGGCAGGGAACAGAGGGGTGGCCCTGTTGGTACTCTCCTCTGGTATCAGCAAAACCAAGGCAACCCTTAATGAACTTAGCTCTGAGAAAAAGCCAGCTCACAAGGAGGCAAGTTTCTTTGCAATATCTGCTCAACCTTGGGAAACAAGGCAGCAAACAGACTGGCTAAAATGATCCCCTCCTAGTTACTCAAGCAACACAGTACACTGCTATACCTATAGGAATTATTTGGATTATGGCATTGCCTCGGTGCCGTAATTTGAATGGGTCTGTCTGGAAAAGGAGAGAAGCCAGTTTCAGAGCATGTAAATCCAAGTAAGAAGGGAACAGAGGTCCATGGCTGTCCCCTTTCACTGTCCAGTAGCAAAATTAAGAACCCATCACCCAAGATCTGATTGCATTCTTGATTTACTACACAACATTGTTTGCTGGCACAACTGAGAGCACCATGGCGCTGGCTGAAAGAAAGTTAAGCGGGTTTTGACACCCTCACCCTGAAACATATGATGGTAAGGTTCCTCCTTTGTGCTATAGCTCAGAACAAAAATTTTCAGTGGGAAAGTGCCTGCATTTCACCATGGTTCATACTCCATTCTAACTGCTCTGTCTCCTTCAAATCTTAATACTATTTTATGATATAATACATTCTGGATGACAGTTGCTTAGCTACAAAAGCTCTCAGATCAACAGCTATAATATTAAAATCTTGCCAAAGGTCAAATCCCACTGTATGATCATTCAGTGTCTTAAAGACATGTCTTTTATAATTTTTCTTAGTGTCTGACCCAAAAACTAAAAGACATTTTACTCTAATAGGCTGTGCTCTGTTGAAACAACTGTACAGCCTAGGACAATTGCTATCATTATAATTATAGACAAATTCTTATTATGGTCTCTGTCTACCTGAAATTTATATCTTATCCACAAAAAAAAAAAAAAAAAATCAATCCTGGAAGAAAATGGAATTATGAGACATTTGCCTAGGAGTAAAGCTGTAGAGAAAAGATCAATAAAACAAGGTTAAACATTTCCAGGCTTTAAGAACAAAAGAAATCAAAATAAATTTTATATTTTATCAAACCAGCATCTTCACAATAACAGTGGGTCCCTAAGAAAGAACCGCATTGCACCCCACAGACATTAATACCTAGGGAACAAACTTTATAATCTGTCTTAATAGCAGAAAAACACAGGCATTTTTATAGCCCATTCAAGTTCTGCATTATAGAGAAGGTGGTACATCACCATGACCTTTGGCCTGGCTGCTTTTCCTATTTACAAGTCCATTTCCACTCCCCCTGTTCCAGCCATCTCCTCGGTACAGAAGTGGCAGCAAGCTGCACAACGCCTTACTGCTCCTCCGCGTGCTTTGCCCCAGCACCACTCTGGCTGTAGCCTGGACGCCCAACTGCTCATTCCCTCCACAAAGGCAACCCACCTGTAACCACAGGGAAGCGTTTAACAAAATTAACTGCAGGCTTGGTGCACCTTCTGACGACAGACCCCAGGGGCTTTCTGTAGCCAAGGCTTCCTTGGCCTACCATCCAAGCGGAGATATCCAGGTGACTTCTCTAGGGACAGCATGGATGCATTCTCCCTAGAAGACTACAACTGAAAGCCCTCTAAGGCCTTGGAGGATGCTGGTAATTGTATGCAGTATTTCACTATGTGCAATAGGGTTTTAAGAGGTCACTTGAATAATTTTTGACAATTTCTCTCCACATCCTACCACTCCAGGACCATGGAGCAGCTACAGGGAATTAAAAATTCAAACTTCCAAACATATGCATGTTACTGCATGTTAGTTAGCCCAGAACTGCTCAGTTCACTGCTTAAAAAGTGCCAAGGATGTGCCTATCGATCTACTAACTCATCAGTCCTGAAGACGATCGTTTGCAGCGCGCAAGTGCTAATGCAACATAGAGGCAGGGATGCTATAGCTGCTGAGTTCGTATTTGCTTGAGTTTGTATTAAATGTCTTTGTATTACAGAAAATCATTATCAGCTTGAAATAATTGTGAATAATAACTGTGTGAATAAATCTGTAAAGGCTTGTTTGTGTAAGTCTCTATGCTCATTTTTTACTTTATAAATGAAGCAGAGAAGGACCAACCCATTCAGGAACTGTTCCCTTCACAATGAGGTAAAAGCACCTAGGCAGACCCAGGCCCAGCATCGACAAATGCACTTCCCTGGGGTCTGCACTTGTTAGCATCTATTAGCTGTAGGGTTTCCTTAGTGATCTCAATAATGTCAGAAAGATCAAAGAAAACCCAACTGACTTAATGAGCCATTTGCAATTTCACTACAGCAGCCGTGCAGGCTGAAGCATGAAATCTTTGAGACAAGTAGATGTTAGTGACAGCTTACAGCAGCGGGGCTGTGGGAACGAACATTTCCTTTTCATGATGAAAAACACTTGCTGCTTTTTGAATACACAGGGTCAGACTGTGCTCAGAGTGTGATGATGGGATCACGTAAAATATCTTTACAAGTAGTCACACACCACCTACTGCATCTGCAAGTAGGTGTTTTGGTGCATAACATGATAAAAGTTACAAGCAGGTCAAATAGAGGAAAAGACTGTGAGACATCCCCCCCACCCCCCCAAGAAAACACTAAGCCAGCTGCCCCAAAGAAACACCTCAAAGCTAAGCCACTGATAATGCTGGTGATCACCATGCCAACCTCCTTTCTGGACTAAATCCCACAGGCTACTAATAGGCATGTAAATAAATATTCTTGCCTAACAAAGTTATGAGAAATCCTGTGCTCTTGTATTTTTGTGGCATTTTAATACTATTCCAGGTTCATGACCAAAGCCATCAGACACAACCACCCAGCACTTCCCCGGAGAACGTTATACTAAAATCCTTGTGCAGACAGATGCTCCGATGATGAAACGCCACTAAAACACCTGCTGGCAAAATCGTCATGAACGTACACAGCCTATTTGGGATTTTACTGTGCCAGGCCTGTTGATGGCAGGTAAGATGCTTCAAATGTGCTCAAGGTCTCCCTGTGCTGCTCTGTGTGCAAACATGGAGATTGCCTCTGGTGTGGAAAGATTAGGGAAGTAATTAAGGATAGCTTGAGGAAGAACAGAAATACTAAGTATTTGGCTGGATTGCTCAGAGTACTTTTGAACTCCCTAGTAATATACCAGAATGATAGCCTGTGCCTTCTGGGACCAAGAAAAAAAAGAAAAAAAAAAAAGACAGCTGCCTCCAAAGTCAAACGCAGCAAGGGACAAGCATGCTTGTACCATACTCGTTAGGGAGGGACCACATCTACACTTGCCTCTCGGCAGCTAAAGAGCTCCCACACTCCACCTGTGCTGCCATAGGGTTGCTGAGCCTCAAACCCAAACCAACTCATCTCACCTTGCTCCTCTCCTGCAGCCCGTAATAGAGACAGATACCAAGGTTACAAGCAGGAAGGACACCCAGACAATTAGCAAAATATGGCTGCCACAGTTGCTATTTCTATCGTCATTTTTCTTCTTCATATAAAATAGTTAAAGAAGGGCACCAGTCAGTACCAAGTGTGGATCAAAATATCATCAAATCCCACTCCTCCAGCAACACAGAAACTCTCAAAAATTCAGCTGGCTGAGATACGGATTGGAGAAGGATCACACCCTCAGTAACTGACTCAAAAATCCCACTTCTCGCAACCTCAGGGATTATTTTTCATATAATATCCACCTATTCGCTAGCTAAATCTGACCCTGCTTAGTTTGTGACTGCTCCCAGAGATGGCTTTTCTTCAGACAACTTCTGTGGCCTACTTACTACCCCTTTTGTTAATAGTGTGGCTGCTTTGCCTCCACTTCAAAGGTTCATTCTTGTGTGCAGGATTTATATTTTTTTTAATTTGCTTTGGTTGCTAAGGGGGAAGCTTCAGCATTGTGGGCAAGGATTTAGTCACATGTGAGCTACAAGGAACATTATCCTTAGAGATTAATTTGGAAGTCAAGTGACAATCAGCTGGGTATGTGTTTATTTTCTATTTCTTGAGAGCTTTAAAAGTACCACAGGATTTCTGCATCCTCTGAAGGAATCTATTCTTCTTCTATATTATTCATCCTCAGAGACAACAAAGAGAATATCATGCCTGTCTCCAGTGTCAGAGATAAAACTAGTAACTTCACTGCAAATCAGAAAACAAACTAGATTATTATGAAGAACAGCTCTACAATCATCAAAAGGTTGTTTCACAACCGCCTTTCAGATGTACTAAAGGCAGCTGCCTCACTGTGAAGTTAATTCAATAAGCAGAGGGAATGTAATTCATTTGGTACGAACTGTTTGCTAATCAAAGAGTATTTCTTGGCATCTAAACTGTGCATGACAGAATGTTAAGCCTGAAAACATATTGTTAGCCCTCAAAGTTTTTCATCAAATCCAAGAAACGTAACATGCACGCATGCAAGTGATTTTTCTCGTTTAAGTACTGAAGATGAAAGCTGTGTTATGAAGTTTTCTAATGTCGAGCTGTGGTCCTAGGAAGGGCTAAGGAGAAATGGCTTTTCCCTCCTGTATTTGTGCAGGACAGAAAGCTTGATGACTTTCTGATTTCTCGTTCTTTCAAGTTATTGTCCCACAGAGCATTACCGGTGATGAGAGCAGCAAAGCCTGTGAGCAAGCATTATCAGTAAAAAACAGTCCTGGTATATCTTCTACTGAATTCAGTCTTAGGAGCATGAAACTGTTTGGTTTTTTTTTAAAATCAAGGTTACTGTGGGCCTCCCATCTTGCACATTTGTGCTGTGGGGAACAGGCTGAGGAATAACACCACTTTTCCTTCCAAAACGTACCACCTTAGGAGACTGCTCTACTGCAGTTTGAACATGTGGACCTCCACCACCATAAGGCCACAACGATGAAAAGCTATGAAACCAACCATCTTGGCTATGGAGGAATATTTCACCATGCTCTTTCACACGACATGCAAAGCAGCAAAAAGGAGCATGGACTGCCGCACGGTGTCTGCTTGCAGCTTTCCTGGTCTGGATGTTGCAGCTGAGAGAAACCAGGTTTTCCCTCTAAGGTGGCCACTGCTCTTCAAAACATAAATACCTCGTGACTAACAAACAACTTCAGGGATCAAAAGCTGGTATGTTTTATTGGATCCAAAAGGATCTAAACTTTGCTCTATTTTCAGAATTAAGTCAGTATGTAAATGAAAATGGCAACTGTACAGATGGAAAAAAAAAAAGGCAACTACAGGTTTTATTTGAAAATTCCAAGGGAACATTTCTTAAATGCAATATTTAATTAAGGGAGACAAAAACACCACACCAGAATTATTTGAAAAATTCAAACTTATACTACATACACATTCAGATCGTTGAAAATTCAATGTGAGGGAAAAATCCTACCCAAGTATTGTTACAAAACCGCGGCCAAGAGCAAGATATTGCATTCTTAACGCAAAGCTCTTTGCCAGCATTTACTAATAAGCAGAAAAACAGTATAAAAAGTATAAATCTATGCAACAACTAGCAACAAAAGCACCTATGTTATCCACCTGGACACCATAATGAGATTTGATCTGCATATTTATTCTGAAAAAGACAGAATAATCTTTTTACAAAAAATTACCAGATGGTTCAAAGTAGCAAGCTGGAACATATGCCCTGGCTCCTTTAGTATGAATTACACACTTTTAAGTTACTGAAACATTAACGCAGCAAGATTGAAGAGAATTCTGTAAATTCTACTAATTGTGCTGCATCTTTTAATTGCTGATCTATTTATTTTTTAACAGGTTCATCATCAAATGAGGAGCAGTTCTGAATATATTCGATGTCTACTTTTAGAATGGTTAAGTCAATACACAAGCTCAGTTTCTATGTAGATTAAGACACATTCCATGCCTGTGTCTTCCTGCAGTGTATTTTTGTAATAAAAATACAAATAAAAATTCAAAATAAGATGCCACACTTGGAAGACTAAATACTAGCTTTGGAGATAATTTTAAAGGTCAATTTCTTTTACAACATTTAAAATAGTTATGCAAAGAAGGAAAAACATATTCACGCAGCAGATGTGATTACACACTTGTGGCTCGTGAAAAATTTTAGTTGCAGTTTGGAAAGAAAACATTTCCACGTATTCCAGCCCAATTACTTTCTGACATTTCAAGTAAGTTATCATCTCAAAATTTGCTGCAGAGAAAGGCATACTTAGAGTTCACAGGCTCAAGTTGTTCAGAGCTCAGCCAAACATACCCAGAATCTATTTGAAGTTTTCATTTTTCCAAACAGCTTCAAGGAAGCACATTATGAGTCAGAGAAGAAGAAAAGGATTTTTAATGGCTATTTTCTTGATGCAGCAAGTTATAAGAACCTGGTAGTTTCTTGATTGTTCTACTTCATGTTCTAAAGAACACTCTCTCTAAATAACCCACGTTCTAAAGAATCCCTGAACAAGAAGGTGAGTGTTTAATAGTAAAATCCATCAAAAAAGTAGTATTTCACTACAGAGAAGTGCTCTTCAAACTCAGTAGAAAGGGAGATCCTGAGTCCAATGGAGTCTATAAAAACATATGTGAAGAATATACAAACAGCTGCAAGTGCAGTCACACAAGCACTTCAGAATCATATCCCACTGCTTATAAAAACCTTCTGTGTCAGTGTTTTACCATTTCAGGTAAAGTTTTCCCCTGTTTTTTCAAGTTAACAGTCACTTGGGAAAGCTGCCATAAAAATGGCTCAACTTCTCTCAAAAATGAGGGATGTTTTCTTTTAGCAGGCTGTAGCATCACAGGCACTGTGTCATTCATCTCCTAGAGGAGGACAGTGTTCCCAATAGACCTTCCTGGCAGAGACACATCCATGAAGAGAGCAGAATGCTACCAGGCCATTGATCCCCATCATAATTTTTTTTTTTCCTTTTTTACACTCTGCAACCTTTTTTTTTTTTTTTAGGGGTAAAAAATAGCTCTTGTGTCTTGGCATTAAATTTCAGGTTTCCTACCACATTGTCAAGAACATAGTCACACATATATGCCTTTAAGCTGAAAATTGGCTGTGATTTATCAAAGTCAGAACGGTATAAATAATGCATACTTGCACAGATGGCTTTTTTTGTAATGTAACAACTAATGGCCTGTCAACACAGTATTCCATGTACACAGCCTCTACAATGGCCTGCAGTCTCTTTCCTGTATGATAGATGAAGGCCTGCTAGGAGGCCAGTTTGATATAACGTGTGGTTATATGCAGAGATGTCATGGTTTGGGCTGGACTGGCCACTAAACGAAGGATAGATGCTCTCTTTAACCTCTCTCGCTTCAGAGAAAGGAGTGAGAATAAGAGAGAGCGAGGGACACTTATGGGTTGAAAAGAAACTAAACTACTCTAATGAAATATTAATAATAAAAAGGTAATAATAAGAAAATAATGAAATATATACAAAACTGTATTGTGGTTCCAGGATGATGATCACGTCACTGGCAGGCACTGGGAAAGTCCCAGACTGGACTCAGAGACAGACAGGAACCATATTCCAGATTTGGATTGAAGGCGCACAGATAGGGATCAAAGGCAGAGGAAAAGACAGAGTCCTCCTTGGACATTGGCCATTGAAGAAAGAAGCTGACCCTTTGATCCCTCAGCTTTTATCCTGAGCATGGGGCAGATGGGATGGAATACCTTGCTCGTCAGTTTTGGGTCATCTCTCTTGTCCACTCATCCCTATGGGTGTGACCCCTCTACACTCTTCCGCTTCCAGCCCTCCAGCATGACACACAACAAATTTAGCTGACCTTGGTTGTTATACCAGTAAGTATAAGCAGAAACCTCTCTGCATACCATCCCTGTGTATTAACTATAAACATCAGACCTTATCACTCTGGGAGCAGACACTGTCTGAAAAATATGCTGTTAATTTCAGAAAGCGCCTTTAGTTAGAAGAGACTTAACTGAAAGAAAAAAATCATTCTGTTCTACCTCAAACCAGGACAAGAGAGAAAAGCCACGCATCTTTAATGTGTATAAAGGTAGTTAAGGATACAAATTCTGCAAATTTTGCTGATGAGCCAAAATGAAAAAAATGTTTACCCAGCACCCAAAGCCTGATGCATAAATAAAAACTTTAATGATCTAAATCATTCAGAGAGATTTGTCCACATCCAGTAAGGAAATCCAAGGCAAGGTGTTCAGTGCTGACGGTAAGAAACCACAGTTGAAGAACAAAAAAAATGGAAAAACCTGCATGCAGAAAAGAAAAAAGCTAAACCAATCCCATAAGATCTTATTAGGCTTTAGTGCCAGATTTTATTCAAGATATAAAAGCTTCTCTTTCAATATGTTTCTCTTTAAATATTTTAGGATTATGCCAAAGTTCTGACTAATCCACAGCAGCATGGAAGGAACACATCTGCTGGAGTTTCTTTAAAAGGAATGAGAAAAGCAGCATTACCAACACACACATGCAGCACAGTCAGCACAGGCTACCCGCCACAAACTTACCTTTCTGTGATCGTTTCTCTGAGACCACTCGCAACCCCTTTCACCACCGTACTAGCCTTTGGCGTCAGCACTACTTGAGAAATAAAAAAGGAGCCCTTCTTTCTTCTTTCGGTGATTGATGCCTGGAGGAATTGAATCAGTTTTTCCGGATCTGTGGTGTTTGCCCAAGGAGCTGGCATCATCTGGCCTGGCCAAAGAAACGGTACCTCAAGAGCCACTGGACTGTGGTAGAACACCAGCACTTGGTGTTCTTTTTCCCACAGGTACTGGAGACTGACTTCATGGGCAAATATAGCAGGACACATTTTGTTTCCGTATGTGTCTTTGAGCATTTGGACAAGCTTTTCATGATGGTATTTCTGCATCCCATAGAAGTGATTGAAGTCCAAGAAGACCACTTCTTTTGGGTGGTCAGCAAGAAACGCATTGATCTCTTCCAGACCCTCCTTGACTTTGGCACTGAATAAACCATGAGCAAAGTAGAGTTCATTGTCTGGGTCTCTGGGCTTGGTGGAAATTCTAAGATCAAAATACCGGATACCTGCCCCCAGCTGGCTGGTGAAATTCATGGTCTGCGTAGCCAACCACTTCCTCATCAGCTTTTTGGCCACAGTCCCAAAAACAGACACAAAATTCTGGACCGTCTCTGGCTGCTCAGGCCCAACTGGAGAGGCTTCATCGATGTAGAAGCTAAACGAGTCATGAGACCCTAAAAACACAACAAAGGGAAACAATCAGTATTGTATTCATGTATTTAAAGTAATTAGTGATTCTTTCTTAATACACACAGTTTTCTGACCTGTACTATTGCTCATCAACAGACACCTCCCTTGCCCTTTTTTCTCAATTCACATTTGTCTGGCAGCATTTACCCCATCAGCACCTTGCAGGAACTTGAAGTAAAGGTAGTGCCTGTTTCATTGTTTGTCTGGGAGCTCCCTCACTCTCTTCAAGCTCTTGCTTATGCCCTTAAGCTCACTGAAGTCAGCATGCTATGGACATCAAGGCAATCCTGGTGCAACTCCAGCAAAGCTAGTCACATAATAAATCCCCAGAGTCAATAAGAAGAGGAGAGTCTGGCCCTGTACACTGAATCATGCACTGTCTGCTTTGCAGAACCAAAGCAAAAAAAACCAAGTCAAACCAAAAACATCCTCCACATACCTTTATAGCCAGCTAAAATACGAGTTGAAAAATGCCAAGGACATGTGAACTTTCTGCCCCTTTTTTTTTTTTATTTCAAGTCTCATCTGGTCATCAACAAGGTTACTGAATGGTGTTTTCCTTCTTAAATTTACCTCTAAAATTCTTTCCTTTCCTTTGTTACCTAAATGCAACAGATAGGGCAAAGGATAGCATTGCATGCCACTGCTGAAATACAGAAACTTCACTGCCTGCTCTTGACAAGAAGGAGATGTACTATTTAACATGTTTATGTACAGAAGTTATCATTTTCCACAACATAACAAAGTTGAATACAAATATGTTAGACACTTTGCTATGAAAAATTCTCCCTGCCTCATGATACATCCATTAAAAAAGACCACCACAAACAAAAAAGCCAACAACTTATTTTGCTTAGCATTTAGACATTTACATGAAAGCAGCTGATAAAGCTAAGGACATCTGCAAATCATTCCTCTGTAAGGGACTTTATCTTCCTTTATGGAGAGATGAGCTGACCCTAGATGCTTCTCACCCTTGTGTACCACTAGCCGTCTGGCAATCTATACAGAAGTACTGTCTGGCTGCAGGCAGAGCCACGCTCCCGCTGTCCCAGCCAGAGGGGATGCTTCTGGTCAGATTCACCGTGGCAAGCAGGTCTGCTCCTCAGCCGCTTGCAGAACTCCTTCAAGGTCAGCAGGACTTGCATTTCTGAAATGAACTGCAGCACTAGGCCCTCAGAGACCAAATCCTAGCATCAAAATGAGTTCAGAGCACAAGCTTTGCCTGCTACGGATGCTTTCATAGGTGCTTTTCAAAATTACTTTCCAAAGCACAAATGCTGTTGCAAATAAGTATCACATTAATGAAATCCTGCTAGTCAGACATTTCTGATGGCGATGCTATTTTAAGTGAACTGGAACAAACCCTATAAACTGAAGTGACAGCTGTAACATTTTCTTCTTTAACAATAAATGGAGTCACGACAAATCATCTCAGACTCTAGCTTGGATTTGGCTTTCTTTAATCTGAGAATTGTCTTAAAATTTTGTACACCCCTGCTTTTCACAGTTGTCTCTTTGAACTGCATTTTACTTTAAATATTAGATAAATTTTCCATTTTGATGAAGCTTTCTACTGCTGAGTGTTAAAGTGATAGCATATTCCTTGCAGGATCCGATTAGATCATGGAGTATCTGGTTACACACAGATATCCCAGGGGACCAGATCTGCATCCAGAATTTTAATGGTAAAACAAATGATTAGAGCAGTGACTTGTGTTTCAACAGTATTACAGGGAAAATCAATGAGATACATTAAATGTTCTGCTCAATGTAACCTGCACTAATCTAGAAATCAAAGTAAATCCAGTCTTGTTTAAAACAAGGCATAGCTAAAATATTAGCAAGGGATGGATCTTGCAAACCCTCACTTTGTCCATTGAAGTCCCTTTTATTTCAGTAGGATTTTATGTCAGAATAAGTACATGTATAAACATGATCGCAGCAGTAGGCTCAAAATGGTATTAAGGTTAATTAAACCATTTGTCCTTTATTGTCTCATCTACAGTTTACAGCTAAACTTGACCACCACGGCCAATATGCAACACAAGTGCCAAACACTACTTAGAATTACAGAAGTCAAGACAAGCAGCACAGTTGTCACAGCAGAAAACTAAGGTGAGCAACTTGTCAGCAGGTAGCTTTTAACTATTGGTAATGCAAAACATGGTGAAGAGAGTGTAGCGGGGGAAAACACCACAGTTAGAAATGACTGAACATTACAAGCAGGACAGTTTAGAGTAATATTTTTTCTTAATCATGGTCTTCGTGCGCATATGGGCATTCCTACGTGGAAGATATAAAGAAAAGCACACAGTGCATTGAGAACCTCCATGTTTTGTAACCTAAACAAGGAAGCCCTATTAAATACTGCAAAAAAGAAAGTAAGGCTTGACTTAACTTGGTTGACACTGAATGAAGCAGATACTCTGTTCAAGAGTGCATAAAGCTTCCTCCTGAGTGCGGAATTTGAACAGGTTATTTAAATATTTATTTTCATCATGCACTCACATATATTTCCTTTTGCCTTCATCCTGCCCCGTTGTCTTAACCAGATTACTCATATAACTCAGGGAAATTCAAAATCCTTACACTTGGCAGAGCAAATTAGAGTATGATCTTTTCCACTGTCATGCCCCAAATCACTAGGTTCCTGGTAATCCTGTATGAACGTAGACTTATATTTAGCGGTTTCCTTCCAGCCTTGCTTTGGTGCATGGGGAAGTTCCCATCCTACTTTGCCACTGGGAAGTGGACTTGCAGGTTCTCTGTATCGCCAACTCTCAGCTCCCATGAAGGCAGGATGCAGGGTACGTTCAGAAATACTAATGCAATGACACCTGCAGCCTTTGGAAGGCAGCAGTTCTTGGCCATCAGCCGTGTTTGTTGTGGTAGGGCAGGGGACATACTGACCTGAGGTATGGAACAGTCTCTATCACAGACACTTCAAAGTCTCAGACATGGGGAAGCAAAGAGAGGAGAAATGGCTAGTCCTAAGACACAGAGGGAGGAGGGGTAAACTGACGAAATTCCTCTTGTGTGCAAGCATATTTTCTCACCAGTTTACTAAGTGTCTAGCACTTTCTTAAAATATTGCACACTGTTTTCCCCCTAATTCAACAACAAAACATATTGCTGATCTGAGGAGTCAAGGATGAAGGCTCATGGATCAGGATCACAGGGGTGGCAAACAAGGGGTAAACATGGTGTGCATATGTTACTGACTGCTCAGTCAAGAAGAGAGAGTAGACAAAGACTTCTTTAAACAACTGGAAGAAGCCTCGTAATTACAGGGTTTGTTTTCATGGGGAACCTCGAGACATTTGCTGGAAGGGCAGAACAGTGGGGCACAGGGAATCTGGAAAGCATCAAAGACTTTTTTTTCTGCAGGCACTCCTTTGGGTAGACAAGGTGCACTGCTGGACATGGTACGAATTAAAGAAGAAATGTCTAGGTACACAGAGGCTGATGGCAGCCTTAGCCAGAATGATTATGAGGTGACAAAAGAATTTAAAATACTGAGGAAAGCGAAGAAGGCAAATAGCAGAATGAAAATCCTGGCTTTCAGAGCAGCAGTCTTGGCTTTTTCAGGTAATTGCGAAGTGGTAGCCTGTGGGATAATTACCTTAAATACCAGGGAACTCAAGAAATGGTTGAACTTGAAAGACAACCTCTCTAAAACATATGAACAATGTGCAAGAAAACAAGCAGGTAAGGCAGGAGGCAAGTCTGGCTGAATGGATAACTCCTGAGCGAGCTCAAACTTAAAAAGCCATGTACAGAAGATGAAAGCAGGGACAGGCTCCCTGGGAGGAACAGAGGAGGATGCAGGGCAGGAGTGAGGAAGGGCATAGGGGTGGGAAACCTGCAAGAGGTGGGAGAGGCAACAGAGAGCTCCTGCAGATACATCAGCAGCAAAAGGCAGCAAGGAGAATGCTGGGCCACTACTGAACAGGGCAGGAGACCTCATAAGGCAGGACAAGGAAGCTACCGAAGCACTTGGTATCTTCCTTGCCTTCGTCTTCACTGACAAGGTTGGCTCTCAAGCACCCCATGTCTCTCTGCCCAGTACTCTCTCTCTTTCAAACTGCTTCTTATAAGTAAAAGGTGACTAAATTATATAGATTAGAAATAGGGACAAGGACAAGACAGGATTCATCTGAACATGCAGAAGGCACAGGACAAGACCACTGTAAGGCTGCCCTCTCTCACCTTTGACAGGTCACATCAACTGAAGGAGGCAAAAGCTACACTCATCTTCAAAACAAGAAAGCAGGACAATCCAGGGAACAACAGTCTGCCAGATTCATTTCAGTCCCAGGGAAGACGACAGAGCAAGTCCTCATGGAAACCACTTCCAGCTTATGAAGAGTAAAAACGTGACTGGGAACAGCTACCATGGGTTTAGCAAGAGCAATTCATGACTGCCTTCAGGCATGGAATGACTGGCTTTGAGGAAACCAAAATTTTCCTTTTACCTCAGCAAGGCTTTTAACACAATCTCTCTTAATGTTCTTGCAGTCTAACTGGGATGACACCAACTAGATGAGTGCACTATAAAGTACATGAAAAACTGCCTGGACCATCAGGTTCAAAAGGTTGTGGCTGAAGGTTCAAAGTCTACTAGCAGCTGACTACATGCCAATTCTGTTTAACATCTTCATCAGTGACACAGACAGTGTGATGGGGAGGATCCTCAGCAAGTCTGTAGGTGAAACCAACTTGGGGAAAGAGGTTAATGCTCTGGAGAGAAGAGCCAGTATTCAGAGAAATTTCAGCACAGCAGAGAAGCTGGATGACAGGCTCCTTAAGAAGTTCAAAGGCAAGATGGACCCAGGACAGACAACCCCATTGAGTAGCACAGCTGGGGACCAACTGGCTAGAAAGCAGCTCTGCAGAAAAAGACTTGTACACTTGGACATAAGTAAAAAAAAACTTCCTCCCAAGACCAGTTAAGCTCTGGAGTGGGAGCCCAGCAAGGCTAGACTCTGTATCCCTGATTCTCAACTCTTGGCTTGACAGCCTCATCTAACTTGGAGTTTGCTCTGCTTTAAGCAGGGGATGGACCAGGTGAATTCTGGAGCTCCCTTCCAGTGCAAATTATTCTGTTTCTGCTTTCTCCACCTCCCCCAACATAAAAAGAGATTTGTTTCTTGTCTCTCAACCTTAGAAGGCATTATCAAGAGACACTCAAAATGTCTGCAGCAGCTGTGATCCAAAAAACAAAAGTGGCCCGTTTCAACGACCAAAACATTAAATTTTCATCAACTTAGTTGTGGCCAAACACTATTTAGATATTCAAGACTAAAACATGCAGTATCACTTAGATTGCAAGAAAACAGCTGCTAGTACTTTTACTAGGGAGAATGGTCTCCTGTTTTCTTTACTGAGTTCCTGTAATAGGACAATCGGGAATATATAACCCACTACAGCTCAGCTATGGACATTTTTATGGCTTCCCTGGAGGGCTAAACCCCCTATTTAAAAAATAATTGGGCTCAGTGCTGAAAAAAAGTCCCTCAGAGAGAGGGCGTTTCAGTTCAGAATCATTTCTTCAGTACCACAGAGGCACAGCGAACCTACTATTTTTGGTGGCCAAGCTTTAACATATCATTCATAAAGCTGGCAAGCACAGCTGAACTTCGCTCTGACCTCCTCGTGCCTCACCATTGGCTCTGGCCATGCCTCATAACAGCCTGGTATAAAACAGCACCTAAAACAGAGGTGCAGAATCAAACAGTGATGCCCAACATGCTCCTGACAGCAGCAATCATGCACTGAAGATCTACAAGTTACAGAAAAACCACAAATAGATAGAAGAAAAGTTTTAGTTTTTGGCATGTTTTACTCCCTTCCCCTTCTACCGCAAATCTCAAGCTCCTCTTGTCTCTGTGCTGCTGTTTCTAGATAAACCAGTTAAAGATGCACAGACAGCCCCATGCAAGTCCACTTAGATCCGGTGAAGAGAAACTGAGAAGCCTAAAACTGCCTCTCTGCAGGGAGATTAGGGAGCTTTCTCCCTGCAATCCCCTAAACTTCTGTTTTCTTCTGTGTCCGAATCAAGAATCCTGCAGAGCCTGAGCTGGCCACCTCCCATCTCTCACCTACCTCAAACTCCGTGGTCACAACCAGCCAAAACACCATGATTAGCCAAGGGTATCTGGTGAGGAAGCTCATCTACAGTCTTGTTCCCCCACCTCAAACTCCAACAGTCACTTGGGATTTCTGCAACTCCCTAACGGCAAGCAGTTCCCGCGATACCCATAAATTAGCCAAGCTTTTCAGGCAACGTTGCTTGCAACACAAGCAGGATGGTGCCTACCTTTTGGCTTTCTGAAGAGTCAGGAAACATTCTCTATGGAAAGTCAGAGCAGTGAGTGCTCTTCCCAGAGTCTTAGCCAGACAAACAACCACAATTTCTTGTAGCTTGGTGTCAGTATGAAAATTGGGATTTTCATTGAAAATAAAAGTCAGACTTTTCTTTACATGAGAGGAATATTTTTTAATATCTAAGGGTATCTGGGTTTTATTCAAGTAAATTGTCTTATCAGAAAGTAAGAAAAAATATTTTATAGGCCTGCATTTATAGGTGGTGAGCTAGCTCATACATAAATCAAACTGAATCACCCCCTCTCAAGCAGTGAAAACAGAGGAGCTACTTAACTTTTCGTATATAAAGTCTTGAAGTTTCTGTTAAAAAAAAGATATAAACCAAAATGAAGATGTTTTTAAAATAAGCCCATTAAACAAACTTGAAATATCTGTGAGGTAACTGAACACAAATCACTCCACTTTTTAAAATCAAATCTTTTTCCAGGTCATACAGCACAAATAGCTTTATACCCAGACAGTTAAATCTTGCAAAGTCAACAGTTTTAACCTGTTAAGTAAGCATTTTAATGCTTTCCAACTATAACTGTGGGATGAATTAACCTTGGTTTTCAATGGGAGATTACTGATAAAGTACAAACCCAGAGCCCTTTTCTAAGCACACTTAACTGGTTTGAATGATTTTAATTATGTTCACAAATGTCTGCAGGAAAGAGCCCCATTTTGCTTTAGCTTCTTTCAGAATAATAGAATTCCAAATTGCTTCGGAGTTACATTAACACCAGATAAATTGAAGTCGTTGAATATCAGGGAGCAAGAAGAGGCAGGCAGTGACAAAAGAGAAAATGCGTTCTGGTCGCGTGTGAGAACGTAAGCGAAAAAAGGTGACAGGAGTGACAGAGAATGAAGCTGTTAAAGCAACATTTGTTACATTACTATTAACTATGCAAGAATTCAGACGCTGCTGTGAATACGGCACAGTCACAGTTTCCCCGTCAGAAGTGCACTCCCCAATCTGCCCGCCTCCTCTGTGCCAGTCCTATCCCCAACAACAAGCTCTTTCCTTCCTCCGCTTGTATCCCTTTCTGCCTTGAAGACCTTGGTGTTAACGTGAGAAAAGGAAAGGAAATGTTTGCTCCCTATCCTGCCCCGATGCTTCCCAGAAGTGGCAGCCTCCCCCTCATTCCTCCCCCCAGGAGATAAAGGTGCATTTTCCCTCTGCCACCAGGCGAGTCCTGTACCAGCCACTGGAAGTGCCCGTAACCATAACTCGGACCTCGGTCCTTTGCCTGGGGACACGGTGCTGTGCTGCCTCATCGGAGCTGTTACCGCAGGCAAAGTTGTGTGTCAAAGGGACAATCTGACAGACCAGAAGGGTGCACAGTAAGTAGCATGCAAGCAAACCATGTTAAAATGTTTGCAAGGGTGAGCAGAACTATTTCGTATTAAAAACCACTTCAAAGTCATATTTTGTCAACCTCTGCCAGACATGGTTTCTAATACCACTTCTGCCATAGGTGGAACCCTGCATTTCTCGGCCAAACCATCTCTGCTGGAGCACCATGATCCACATCAAGTGGCACAACACAATGACAACAGACACACCAACACAGCCTAGAGCTGCACACTGCAAAGTACAGAACATTCAACACCCAGCACATAACAACCACTCTTGGACCAATGTAATACAGAACAGTGAGTTTATCCTTCAGAGAATCACAGAATAGTTGAGTTTTGAAGAGACCTCTGGAGGTCATCTGGTTCAACCCCCCCTTTCTCTTGAGTCTAAGAGAAGTAAGTGAAAGAAAGAAAAATTTTTGCACAGATTAGTGCAAACCATTGAAGTCTGCTCAAAAATACCTTCCCGAACCAGCATCTTCACAAGGAAGAAAGAAGAACTGGTAATCCACCAGTCTGGAGATGGCATCCTGTATCTAGTGACAAGCTTTCAGACCTGGAATGACTCTATATTTTTGTTCTCCCTATAAACAAATCAAATTTTCACACACAGGAAAGAATTTTAAGCAAGTACTAATTCTTTTTCCTCTGGTACCTCCTTATCACCTACGAAATACTCCTGAGGATCATTTTGTTTTGTGCTGTTGAACATGGCTACAATTGCCTGCAGGGGGATTCTACGACTGTTGACATTGACAGTAATCTCCATGATCATGACAAACTGCTTTTGACTTAGGCTGAAGCTCTTACCATTTTAAGCTGTTTTATAAGAGACAGCCTGTGGACTGTGGCAGTTCCTGCACTGGAGAAGTGTTTCTGGTCACTAGACTGAGCCAAGACCAATTCCTCACCTAATCACCCCTCCTTTCCTATAAGGAAGTCACTTCTAAAATCAAACAGGTTGGAAGGTAGGGAAGGATCTACTTGGCTTTAAGACCCAAGATAACTGGCAATTACCACAGTATGAGAGGCAAACTTGGTTAAAAATCTGATTAGGTTACTCATTATTCAATTCATACTAATACGTTTAGTGTACATAAAAGTACCCACATTCAGTCTCTTACAGCTCCCTCCCACAAACACGAAGACCTGCTCCTGCTGCTCTTGGAACACTGTATCACTTAATTCCACATTTCAAATTCTCAATAGTCTGTTGAAAAGTAAAGAAATAGGGGGAAAAAAGTGTAATTGTATTTCTTACTCTCTAAACAGTGTGAGCACGTTCACAACTATGGACATCATGAGGCTGATTCTGCTAAAGAAACTATTATTTAACAGAAAATTAGCACAATCCTGAGAGCATGTTTCCCCTCTCACTTAGTAACTTCCTTGCTGTCCTGTAATTATTTGGGTAGGAGGAGGTGTTATAATGTTTTCTGAGACACTGCTAAGAGTAGATAGCCTCCTACCTCTTCCCAGTCAAACCACCTCCAGACAGATTTCCTTGTAGACTTCACGCAGACAGCACATCGAAGGCAGCAGAATGGAGCAGTATGTGAATGGCGGGGGCTTTCCAAGAGCCTCAAGATTATTGTACTCTAAAAGCTCATCATTAATTGAATTATTAGTTTCAGCCAATGTAAGTCCTAACCAGGCCAGCCTTTACTCAGAGAAAGGTGAAGGGTGAACCCTTTACTGAAGGGTGGGTTGAAGGAGGAGGGAGCCAGACTCTTTTCAGTGGTTGCCAGTGAGAGGACGAGGGGCAACGGGCACAAGCTGGAACATAGGAGGTTCCACTCAAATATGAGAAGCAACTTCTTTACGGTGAGGGTGCCAGAGCCCTGGAACAGGCTGCCCAGGGAGGTTGTGGAGTCCCCTTCTTTGGAGATTTTCAAGACCCGCCTGGATGCAGTCCTGAGTAACATGCTCTGCCATGCTCTGGGCAATCCTGCTTCGGCAGGGGAGTTGGACTAGATGATCTTTATGGTCCCTTCCAACTCTAAAAATTCAGTGAAATTCAGTGAAATGTAAGGTTAACACCACTGGAAACATGAAAAAGGGCTCCAAGATCGGGCCATAGAGCGGAGCAGAGAAGGTTTATTCTCATGTTTGATCAGCTCTGTGGAGACCTGGCCCCACATCACAGCGGCAGAAGGGCGAGCTCCGGGCAGCACCACTGCTCACCACTTCTCCCCATCTCCACAGCCCCCAGCGCCATGCCCAGCTGCTCTGCCCAGCGCCAGTCGGGCCACCAGATCTCCTGCAGGCATCTAAATGCAAACAGCGTGGGGAACACTTCTGCATTACAGATGCAGTAGTGGAAATGAACACGTTGAGGACTGAGCAAATCAGTTGGTGTGCTTTGCCCACTATTTTTTCCAAATGTGATCTAAACCTCCTGGCTGTACACAGAAGAAAAGGTGGAGGGGAAGGCACTAATATTGCCTATGCCTATACCAAATGCGAAAAAACCAACCCTGTTGGACGTTTGTACACTCCACTGAAAGTTTCAAAAGGTGCAAAAGCCTGAAAAAAAAAAAAGCCTTTTAAAAGCTGCCCTACAATAAGCCACTAAAAAAGTTATTTTTATTTCTTCAGTCAAGTGAAACTATAAACACGTTTTCACAATGGTTTGTGAGCAGACACATAACAAATTTTTTAATAGAGAAAGGCTCCCTTCACCTTCAGGCTAAAACACAACAGGATTCATGGAACCTGTGCAACCTGCTGTGAGTGGACCTGCTTTGGCAGGGGGGTTGGACTAGATGATCTCCAGAGGTCCCTTCAAAGCCCATATCATTCTGTGATCCTGTGACTTCAACTCAAAAAAATTAGGAAATCATCTCTTATTTCTGACACAGCAAGAGTAACCACCAAATTTTTAAAAGTATCTTTACATAAGGATTAACCAAGCACCTAAAATGTACAGTTTAAGATCATCAGAAATTACAACTTCCACAGCAGACTGGACACAACACTACAGCTTTCACGATGCAGGTCAAGTGCTGGGACAGGCAAACTGCCATGGCCTTCTTATTTATGAATTTGAATGTATTTACAAAGACTGAACAGAATATTCCATGTCACATTAGTAAGCATCATATACAACCTTGTATTTTACGGACGACTATAATCTGAAGATGAATTAGCTATCTAATCACTTGGAAATAAAATACTTGGGGGCAGCGCTGTAGCTACTGTCAATCACCAGCACTCCACAAATGACAATTCTTTCAAGTTTTTGCTTTTTTGGGAACACTGCAAACAAATCTACAATGCTATTTTTTCTTTTTGCTCACCAAGCTCACTGCTGCATGTTCATATGCATCAGAGATCTCTATCAGATCTGACATTTTAGTTAAACACTAGTCTCAGAAGTACCGTATTAGCTATTTTTCTCCTTAATTCAGGGACTAGCATACAAGAATGTGAACATTTCAGGGAGTAAAAAATAGCAAGAAGTGTATCTGATTCTAAGCATAAAATTAATGTGCCAGGAATAGTTTGGGGCGTGTTTTATTCCAGCACCAGCTCAGTCTGGCTGAGTATGTCATCAGCATCCAAGTTATATCTCCTGGGGCAATCATCAACACTTGAATTGTAAGCCAATAGCTTTGGGACTAGTGAGAAGCTGTGATGACCCCAGGCAGCTCTGCTGAGCATGCAAAATGGCATCTCCACACAGTGAGTTCCTTCTGACCATAATTCTTTTTCATAACCCTAATGCTGCCATTGACAGGACAGCCTTGAAAGGCAGTATGCAACCGAGGAAGCATATTAAAAAAATAAAAAAAAAGCGAGAGATCTGTTCATATCTCTTTCTCTCCATGCACACATAAAGCACTACTTATTATGTACAGCCACAAGTAATTCAATGTTCACACTCTAAAATAGGATCAAATAAGACAACCTCTGCTTCTTGTGTGGGTTTTTTTATATCTTTTCGTGGAAAATGTTCTTTAATACTCTTGCTAACAAGAGAAATTTCCCTTGAAATAATTGCTTCTGATCACACAGATCTCTCTTGCCACTTAATGCATCTTTTTGGCAACACAGAATGTTTTGGATACTTGATTTTGCATTTCCCCCATCTTTTGCCTCTCCTCTCTTCTTTTTTTTTTTTCCCTCTGTGGCATATACAGTATAGCCCTTTCCTAACTCATGGCTGCACTGATGCGTGTATCAGCCTCAGTATGGTTCTTATTTCATTGTGCTCTCCCTTCTATTTTTTTTTTTTTAAAAACAGCCAACAAAACAAACAACAGTGCACTATTTTCTAAGCATCACTACCAAACAGTTCTAGTGATCTTGTAGCTGACAGAAATTACTTGCACAGCATATGCAGTTTCTGCATCATTACCCAGTATTTTAAGGCTAAGAAAAAGGAAAACCAGGAGATGTGGCTGGATAAAATGAGATTGCATTGCAAAGCCAGTGAAAGAATGATGCCTTAAAACAGGTTTTCTGTTGCTTTTAAGATCCCTACAAGAAAGCCACTGCCTTCTGAGATAGATCACCACAAGGACTTTAAAAGGCAACATTTTCAATTGTTTGTGCAAGCATCAAACTCTGCTGCAAGGACACCTGCAACACAGAGAATAAGGACTCCTCCTGCACTCTAATGAGTGCACTGACAGTCAGTTTATCAGCTCTCCAGGACGGGTTGTCCTAGGGACAATATTGACAGAGTTTTCTACTACCGTGCAAGAAATCCAGGCTAGATTCTTTCCATTTTCTCAGTCCTCAAGCTTGAAAAGCTGGGGCAAACGTGAGCAGTTCATCTGATTCTTGTGGGAGAAAGCTGGGAAAATAGGTGGGAGAAATTTTCCCTTTTCCGAGTCAGTTTGCAAAGGCTTTCACATACACATCCTCTTAAAAGATCACATTTAATAAGCTGTCCATATAAACTTAGCTGACTGACCACATCAAGGCTGAGAGACAACAGAAGGATGTAAAAGACTGCAAAGGAAGGGGAGGAAGAGGGAAGCATGTAAGGTGTTATATTTTGACCATTCCCCTTGCTCTGCAACCTTTCCTTTGGTGGCCTCAGATCTTCACATTAGACATTGCTCTACTTTTGTGCATTACTTTTGTGCACATTTGACAACTGCTACAAACAAAATAACTCCCTTGGCCACTGCACTGAATGCAAGATGCGTCTCCTGAGATGAGGTGCTCGAGAAGAAGCCTCTCTTATGCAAGGTCTCCTCAACTATAAGCAAAGACACCGTAATGTTTGACTTCACTGAGGGAAATGAAATATTCTCAGGCCCCAAGATGCGAGTGGAAAACACCATGTCATCTTTGCCAAAGCAGTTGTTTTCCTGCAGAAGCCAGAAAAACAGCCCTAAGCCCTTGAGGCCCAAACATTAGGAAGTCACCAGCACCACGCACGTACAAATGGAGCACCCCTCTGGCCCAGGGGATCCCCAGCAGCCAGTTTCCTTTGCTGGAACCCAACAGGGTCCAAGAGCATGGGCAACTAGAGCAGTGCCACCATGAGGAAACACACAGGTTCATTCAGCTGGCCATAAACATAACCCCTCCACCAAGCTACCACACCATGGTGTCACTGGCCTTCTCAAGCCAAAAGGTCTGCAAATAAGAGCACAGCTCTGCTTTACGACACACAACTACTGCTTTACAACATGACTCCCTGGGAAAGCACTATAGACAGCAATACTTTTCTAGGAGCCTCACCATCTCCTCCGTGTATTCAATATCTGAATTCTACATCCAACTCCAGAACAAAGAAAATAATCTCATTCAAAGATTTTGCATGTGAGGGTTCAAAACAGTTGTGGCTTTCACAAGGCATCAGCTGCAAGGCATCAAGAACCATCAGAACATCACACACACCGGGCTTGCTGGCACCCAGAGTTGGTGGCAGGTGTCAGAGCATGTCCTCCTCGCAGCCAATGTTGCCCTCACATCTTTCACCACTCTTCCTGCACCACGCTTTGCTGCTCAGATTCTCATGGAAGATCTCCACAGTCACAAGTAGCCACTGTAAACTATCCTTTCTAGGAGCATGTACAGAAGATAAAAACATGACTGGCACTCTGCATGAAGAAAAGCAACTGTAAAACACTATATCAATGCCAGAAAAATGCCTCTTGCAGTGAGGTGACACTAAGATTAGAAGACAATCAGCCAAGATGGGAACCATGGAAAGATACATCCAGTTGGAAAAGGAGAATCCAGAGAACAAGTTTAAATAGAACTGTTTATTTGGTCACTACTGAATGGAAATATAAGCAAAGATGAGCTGTGGTTTTACTCCTTGACCATGAGGTGTGGGTAGACAGGAAACCTCTCTGCAACCAAAGTGGGAGGTTTAAAAATAAATCCTATTCAAGCTGGTTAAATATGTTTGCAGGGCAGCATGGTTCAGGTAAGCACTGTCAGCCAGACCAGCCGCGCTGTGACACGGCAGCATCCCCTCTCTGCCAGGGTTTTAAGAGCCCTCCAGACTGAGGTATGGGATAATATGCCACCTCCTCTTCCCCACAGGTTCACAACCTGACTTCTGAATAAGGCTGAACCGTAAAATATGAGTTTTAATAATACCCCTTCCAAAGTTTTCATGCTTTTACTTATAACTCTGAATAATCTTCCTATCCACACAAGTGACTCATTTCATTTTTGACCTTGAAGACCAAGATACATCACAAAAGAACAGAAAAGAAAACACAGCAAAACACCAAGCCTAAAGAAATAATCAATCTCAACCAACAAGCCGGTAGCAGGACTCACTTGGATGCTATTTTAGCTGGTAGATCAAATGAAAAAAAGCTCACGGTGTTAATAGAAGTAAGCATTACAAGTGTCACTGTTGGAAGACCCTTAGCTAGGATTGTAAAACGTGTCTATGAGCCACAACATCTGGTACACATCCTCTCTGGTCCAGGAACATAAAGAGACTAATAATTTCATTTTGCAAACTGAAGGGCGACAAGTAAAGACACAGAGAATAGACAGGATTCAAACTGTGAACGCCTGCCTTTTACTCATCTCTTCTACCATCACTGAACAGGCAATTTAAAGCCCTGCACGATCGATCAACCCAGAGTCCCGTCAAACACACTGTGCCCAGCAATCCAATTTCATTCCAGTTCTTGCATTATTTGTTGCTAACAGTATCTGCTTGATTCAATACGGCAATCAAATAAGCCACTATATAATACAGAGGACTATAAGAAACGAATGAAAGAAGTTATAAAATAGCAATATTCCATTTCCTAAATTTTCAGCCTACAGCCCACACCAGATTCTCAGTTGGTATTTATCAGTGTAGCTCTAATGATCCATTAGGCCAATTTAGACTGCAGCAGATCTGGCTGTTAGTGTTTACCATTTAGCATTAAGAAGTCAATGAAAAAGCACAGGCAGCACTATTGATTAACTGGATGAACAGTCAGCTGATCTGCACTTTGTCCAGGCTCAGGATACATCCAATTTACACTGGATATGCTCATGTTTTTAAAAACAATAATTAGTTTAGCCGTTTCATACTAACACTACATAAATACAACATTTCATAGCAATCTCCTACCATGTAATTGGATACTATCCTCATCCTCCCTCTAACTCATTTCAGCTGCTTTCATCCCCGTGCTTCTAAAGTTAACTTTGATACAGTAAAACTTACAAATTAGTAAATGTATTTTAAGGACCTTTAAAAGCATCTGAACACAGAATGTTTTCAGTCTTGAATGTGCCAAAAAAAGTCATGTTTTTTCTGAACATCTTGGCAATGACTGCAGTCCACCTAGACTGACTGTGTTTTGGCTTTAACGTGACGCTTCCTCAGCTTACATGTCAAAATATCGCTATCTGCAATAATCCCACAGCTGGTGATACTGGTAAAGCTGACCATATTGGCAAAGCTGACACTTACAGTACAGTGATGATGTCAGCGCAAATTCTTTCATGCTTCGTTTGAATCCTCTAATAACTTATGTGCCACCCTTTTCTTCTGGGTAGAGATTGCCCTCATTACTCAGGCAGGAATATCACAGACCAAACTACCTTAACATCCCCTTCCCCTCCACTCCCTAGCTCTATGCCATCCTGAACATTTATTATTTCAAGCCATTTGCAAGGACTTGCTGGAGACAGCCCGTTTCTGAGCCAGCTGTGAGAGGATGTGAATGGCTTGTGTTAAAGGAGACCCTTTGCTCTAAACCATTAAGTAATTCTTTAATAGAATGCCACTGGTAGACAGTGGCTTGGTTTGACAGCCCCACTCCACAGCCACACACAATGGCAGCTGTTTCATACTGCTATTATTGCCATTTTTCAAGCAGACTGTCAAAGCTGAGTCTTTATCAGACAGTGTCTATTTTTTTACCTCTCTCTGCCTTTCTTCCAGTTATAGACATATATATTAATTCAGGAATTTGACAAATTTTGAGTAACTGAGGTATTTCAAAAAATGAAATCCTTGTTACGTCTTTTAGGAGCAGCTGTACTGGGGAAAAAAAATGATCCAGCAAGTCACTTGCAATTATCTAAAAGTGGAGCAAGTTGGATAGAGACCGAGATCTTCATACTTAAATTCATTTAAAAAGCTTTTACACAACCTTAACCTGTCTGTTGGATGCAGAACCACCCTCATGCTGGGACATCACTGAAGCTGTGGAGCACATGGAGCCAAAGTTCCCAGGACACCCCCATCCCTGCAACACACAGTTGTGACCCAGAGCGCAGTGTGGGAAGACAAATTCAGCACTTAGCTTTGGTGGAAGTCTTTTCATTGCCAAATTGTCATTTCTGCAAAATGGAGGGTATTAATAGACTCCCATTAAAAGTTTCCAAGTAAAAAGTGCCAGGTAGGAATAAGGCATTGCAGGATTTTCAGCTGAGGCAGTACCTGGTGCAAGAAGACACTCAGTCAATGGCTGAACAATATTCTTGTTAATGCCTGTCATGGACCATAAGGGCACCCCTCTTGCCCACAAGAGCCACTGTGCTGCACTGCCACCCTCCAACCCGCAAACCCCTCTGCCACAGGCCACCACACAGCCCCTGGGCGCTGCCGCCAGCCCAGCGAGCTCAACACAGCCACGACGGCAGCTGCAGAGCCCGAATTTCATCCTTGCAGGCACACAGCGCTCCAGACGGTGCCGCCGCAAGGAGGACATTGTCCTCCCCTCCCGCCCGGTAGCATCGTCACTGATCAGACAGATCCCACATCCAGCACAAGAGGCCTTCTTGATGAAGTTCATTTTTGTGCTGTGCGCACAACCGTAGAACATTCACTCTTGCATGCAGTGGAAATGTTCAATATTTTAAAAAGAAAGCATCAAAATAATTGCATGGCAAATTATTTCTCACCTATGACAAACACCCAGTCCGTAATCTTTTGTTACTAGCAACAGCACTGACATATAAACAAAGAATAAATACCTCTTATCAGAGGGCATGTTTTGAAACCTAAACATATTCATCAAAAATTAAAATTTGCAGGAAGCTCCTAAATCTGTTCCTGCAACTGGCAATCAGCCATTTCGTACATTATGTTACTGACATACTTTAATTAGCTCTAATTCACACATTATAATCACTGTCTAGAAAATTTGCAATGCACTTGTTATGAAGGAGTTTTGCATCTTTATCAACACGCAGTTGCTTTAATCTTGCAGAAGTCACTAATGCAACAAAGACCACCTCTTTTCACATCATGAATTATAACATAACTGTCTTCCAATTAAGTACTCTGGTTTTTTGAAAGCCACTTGCAAACTAATAGCTAAAAGTATTAAAATACCTCTTCACTGAAGACAACAAAGAAAAAAGGAAAAATCATTCCTTTGCTATAGGGACAAGTATTTTTTTTAAATACATTTCAAGAGTACACAAAACCTCATCTTTTTCAGTTCTTTTGAAAAATCCTCTGAGCATATACTTCTATCTTTCTGTTCCCAAAGACCTTTGGAACTCTGCCTCACGGGAGTCTGTCTATTGCTGGGAGTCAGTGACATGTAAGCTTTTCCAAGCGAGGTAGACCGTTTTAAGCCTGGCAGTGCTTAACTACAACATGGAGTATCATTGCTATTGAAGAAGCAGGAATTCAAAATTGAAATTAAAGTTTTCTACCCTTTATACCAGTGACGTAGCTGTTGGTGTTTAACTAAAGTTCAGAACTCATTACTGTACAGTTCTTCAACATCCACAGCTGATTCCCGAGCATTGTTCCAAACAGGTTTAATGCAGCATAGTTACCAAGTGCTGAGTTTTATGAATTTGCTGGATCTGCTAGGTGAACCATAATTCCCCCTAAATCGTAAGAATAAAAAGCAAACCTGGTGCTGGGGAATGAAAGCCAAAAGAACAATCAGCGCAAAACCTTGAGAAGAAAAGCTTTTGAATTGCAAACTATTTTTTCTGAGCACAGACTGGCAATACAATGGCTTCTTTACTTGCTACAATGCACTTCAAACACAGGTACTTCTCACTCCAGGTGCTTAGCTGTCCAAAAAAAAAAAAAAAAAAAAAAAAAAAAACCCGAATTGCAGCTGATCCCCAAGCAAAGGATATATTCCACCTTTTGCCTTATTTCACTAACATGCCGCTCTTTGTGCAGAGGTACAAATCTACATTAAACACCAATTGTTTCCTTCTTCCACAAGTGAGCCTCCTTTGAAAAACTCCAGAAACAAGAGAGTCAATTATTTGCATACAGAAAGCCAGATTTAATGGCACTGATTGATTTTCACCAGTCAAGCAGCAACAAAGAGGCATGCAAGGGCACTGCACTCTGGACAGTAAATGAAGCATTCAAGGATGACAAGGCAAGTGTGGATGCAGGTGCCAGGCAGGGGTTTGAGTATGATGCCACCCATAAACGGCCCATAAAGAGGAACAGGAGACATATGGCAACCGATCTGTACTGCAATCCATCCCTGTCCACTGCACGCTCTATTTAGTGGTTCCGCAAAGGCACATCACCCAAAAGACTCGCTCATCCTGCGCAGCAAGAGCAGCTGCAACAGAGGCAGAATCTGCCCCTCAGTGTAGGAGGAAAATGAATACTGAGCAGAACAGCAGTCCCCACCCTCATGCCACCAGTTAACAGTTTTGCCAGTATGTGACCTTTTGTTTGCCATCAAATCATCTCCCTAGCAGTCAAATCATATGTTTGTCTATTCATCAGATCCTCTGAACATTCAAACCACCTGTTCACATACACAAAGGCTGTTTGGATCCTTCCTGCCCTCTATTGTGGCAGCTCAATAACTAAGACAGGGAGCTCCCAGCTGGGTACGAGCAGTGCGGAAACACTGCACAGCCAGAGGGGAAAGAGGTGTCTGCAGAGCACACTTATATAGGGAGAAAATTAGAGTCTGGAAACTCAGCGACAAGTCATCCCTTTTCTTGTGAGTGTCATAAAAGAAAGATGCTCAGAATAATTACTACAATAGCAATGTTAAAATGTTAATTTGTACAGTACTCTGTGGAGCATGCAGTTCTGATTGACGTTTTGGCTGGAAAAGGAACCTTACTTAGCAATCTCTGTTTGCTGAATTAAAGCAATAATAGAGGCAGTTTGATAAAAATGATGTCACCCTATTTGAAACCAAGCCAAAGGAACGAAATGTTTATGATTTTGCTCCTGCAACTGTACAGTGATATTTAGACATAAAGATTTCCAGGATCTTATATGGGTGATTTGAATCCTTAGCATTAAAAATTAGAAACTGTGGGAAATCTGTAAGAAATTCTAGCAGTAAAACCACTCCCAGCTGAACATGTGCTGTTTCCAGAAGCAGCAATGCATTGGTACTTAATTCCATCACACAGATGAACAGCTACTTAGTTGGTCCATGTTTATCACCCCGACCGCCTCACCCAATTGTGGCCACTTAAAATTAAGCCTCTCATCTAAACTGATTTTGGTCATATAAATTCCTGCAGAGATAAGAGAGAAAGAGAGGGACCTCTGGTGTGTACTTACCTTGTCCAAGTATAAGTTGTCTAATATAAATTAGGATAATCCACCAGTGGAGGTAATTCTTCTTCTCCACTCTTTAAACGTGACAAATGGCTCACCTGAGGTAATTAAAATTAGGTGAGATGAATCCCAGCGTACATACCTCCACTATTAATGAATCCATCTTTAAGGGTAGGGAAGTATTATCCTTGTATTACTAATGGGCAAGTTAGGGTCTCGAAAGGCTGAAAGTCATACCTTAAAACAATTTAAAGTCCATCCATACAGAATATAAAAGTTTAAAATCTAGAAGTATGACCCTGAAACCCCTCTGTGGCAGACAGGCAACGAGTAGAATGTCTTACTTACTACAGCATTTCCCAAGCAATAGGAGTTGCCCAGAAATGAGTCAGTCTCATGGATGAGCAGCTCAGTGCCCAACTGGCATATAATCCCTGTTTGGATGCACAAACTTAAAGTGCCCTTGCTCTAAATCCCTATTTAGGAACTCAGCTGCGAGCCCACACAACAGAACTTCAGAAAGACCTGAAGGTGCTCAGTAACTCCAGGCATCAGGCCACACGGTCCAGAGGAAGGAGTATCTTTGAGGGATAAGGGATGTGTGTTGCAGGGTGGGGGTGAAAACAGTTGAGAGTGGAAGAAGTCTGCAAAATCCAGGCCCACAGTATTTCAAACTGAGCATCAGAAATGTTCAGGGTTTTGGGGTTTTGTTTGTTTGGTTTTTTTGTTTTTGTTTTTAATTTTTAAATTAAACTTTTAATTAAAATGTTGAGCACTGGAACAGGCTGCCCAGAGAGGTTGTGGAGTCTCCTTCCCTGGAGATATTCAAAACCCACCTGGATGCGTTCCTGTCCAGCCTGCTCTGGGTGATCCTGCTTTGGCAGGTTGGATGAGACGAGAAGATCTCCAAAGGTCCCTTCCAACCCCTACAATTCTGTGATTCTGTGAAACGTACTCTCCCATATTCAGTGATAGCTCCATTTCTTCTCTGTCTCACTGAGGTACAATTGTAGCAGTGACATCTGTATTGGGATAGCTGGAAGAAGTCCTCACCTTAAGGGCATGGCTGCCTTGCTCAAGACACAAGTTGGAGAAACTTCTAGAGACACATAACAGACAGTGTGTATCTCTGCAAGAATCTAACCATCCAAGGATAAAAAGAAATATATTAAGTAGAAATAAAAATCAAAAGAGGAGAGTTGAAAGAAACACTAAGATAGTAACTAACAGCTTAAAAAAAACGTCACAGCTCATCAATTGCTTGCTAAGTGCTTCATGCTTTTACATCACAGAAGAGCCTGGAGGTAAGACTCCTATTCTGAAACTGTGTTTCTCCCCCACAGAAACAGAAAAAAGCGTAGGAGAAAAGGCGACGGTGCTTGCAGGGAATGCTGACTCGGGTCCAAGAGAAGGGGCCATGTCTACAGGAACACAAGCAAGAACCAACCTCCTTGGTTCTCAGAACTCACCAATTGGGCTGAGGCAAGCTGGGCTCTGAAACCAGGGGTGAGCGTCCTGTGATGGGATGGGATGGGTAGGGGAGTGTGGATGATGGACAAAAGGACGGAGGGCCTGCAAGACCAGAGCTGCTGTTAGGAGTCCAGCAGAAAACACCCATGGGGAAATGCACCGTTCTGTTTGTGTGTTTGCTCTACACAAGCGGTGTAGAGAGGAGCCCCACACAGCCCCAAGAGGACCACCACAAACCCTACCTGAGCGCTCTCTGTAAGCTACGAGACAGACATCCTATGGGGCTAAACAGCATATCACCCCATAACACTCCGTTAGACAAACTAAAATTACACAAGCCCTCTTGGTATTTCTCTCCCCACAACACGAGCACAGTGCCCAGATGGCCAGTCCTTGGCAGTCCGAGGGAAAGCATCTTTTGGGATACGCTCAGCGCAACCCAGGCTGGAGTCCATTTGATATCCAGACAGTAGCACTTTCATGTTTCACAGATTGAGCTACTCAGACTGTCTTTATTCTTAGATGGCACTAGCATTAGATTAGTGTCAGGCCACATTTTTGTACTTAGCTTGAAGTCTGCTGCTTCCATTTCAGGGCTGGAGAAAGTTCTCTATACCTAAAAGTTTATCCAATTTTTTCCAATTATAGCTGCCGGTTCTCAAAAGATGCTATCTTTTCTATGTGCCTGGGACTATCACAGCCATAAGGAAACTACAGCAATATGGGAAAATACTGAATTTGGTGACTGAATGGAGATTGCCCAAAATGAAGAAAAATGGAGCCACATTACCATTTAGTTCTCAAATTTACACACCATCCCCAGAAGACCTATACCCCCAAACCTCTAAATATTACTCATTTTTAACTACTATATACTACTAGGTAGAGACTTTAAAACACTGAGAAATCATGTGTTTCACTCAGCTACTCAGCTCCACAGGAAATAATTTAAACAAGAAGTGTGCTCCAACACACTAAAAAAAGCATTCCTGAAACAAAACCAAGAACTGTACAGCAAACCCTAGAACGCTGCCAAAATAATTTGATAACAGACAAAACAAGAAAAAAAAAAAGAAATCTCATTAACATGTGAAAACACCTACCACCAGCAACAAATTGATCTGGGAACTCTATGAAAGCATCAAGAAAAATAACAATAACATTAGATTGGACACCCTTGGACACAAATTCGGAGCAAAGTCCTTAAAAAGATTATTTCTTGAATGGCAGGAGGCTAATAAAACCTCCAACCTCTTAAACTTTTAATATTTGTGGCCCCTAAATTTCTTCATTAAGCTAATCCCATTAACCCCTGATCAACAGGTAACAAACTCAGCTGCCAGCTCTAACGATACAGCAAACGGCACTTGGCAATCCACAGCCAAATGTACTTTTTCCTCTGCCAAGTAAATAACTATTAATCTCATACTGCTCTAGTATCTAAGTCTCCATCATTAAGATAAGGAAGAAACCCCAGAAGCTGCATGAACTGTCTTGCTACAGAAGTGGCACTTGCTGGAAGGCAAAGCCCCCTCTCCCCTGGCCACCCCCCAAGTTCCCCCCACCCTCCCCACATGATTTTTCCTGTTAATATGCTATAGGCAACCAGGGAAGACACACACGTTAACAGGCAGGTCATGGTTCCAAGAGAAAGGAAAGATGCCTATAAATAAAAAACATTACACATAGGTATGTGTGCTGATATTTTGTCTATGTACTTCCTTCCACCTGCGCAGTGTGGGAAATCAATATTTTTTTTTTTAATTTGGTTGAAGAAATGCACAGAAGGTCAGCTCAATCTTGTGCTTTCTATGGGTTACATTACCTGACTCCATTGCCAAACACAGTTTAGCATTTCCAAATACAGACCCTGTATGTCTTTTTCTGAAGTCTCCAGTGAAGGGCTGGACACAAATTCAGCTGTCCCTGTTCCCAAAACCAATTATGTTCAGTGGGACATCCCCTCCCATACACTCCCTCCCCATCCCTCTCCACTTCCCCCAGCCTTCTGTTAGCAGCAAAAAAAACAAGAGGAGAGGAGACTATAACTAACATCAGGCACATTAGAACTGAGGCCTGTTACAGCATTTTCCCATAAATCTATCAGTTATTTCCTAATAATAATTTATGTGTGCATTTGTATCCAAACAGACAATAGCTTGTGTGACAAATGGTGTGCAGAACTGATAGAGCAAAACAGTGTTTCTTAACATGGCTGTATTCCTGCTGCAAGAGGTGGAACTCTACCAGGCTTTGGTTTTGCAGAAAACATAATGCAAGAGTACAATGGTGAAGTGAAAGGTCAATCTGACCTTCACTTTGACAGGTTTTATACATTAAAGGTTAACACACATAAAAGATGTTGGCTCCACCTCAAAGACTCCTTTCCAAGTACTCTTTTGTGTACAGAAACAATGTTCCTGCATGAGTACAAGTGAGTCTTAAAATGATATTTTAACCAGCTTTCGATAAATCAATGCAAGCCTCTCAGAGGACACTTACATTGATTTAAGGAGTTCAGACTGCAAGATTGCGGCAAGAGACACCGTGTCCACACAGGGTGCTCCCTTCCACCCACCCCGGGGGGGTCTGGCTTGGAGCGCAGACCGGCGAGGGCTGGCACTCCGGGGCCAGCTGGGGGGTGATGCTCCAGGTGCCACCCAACCCCTGCCTGCTCCCACCGCGCCACAGAGATGCCCTCATTAGTGATGCATCGTAACCTCATTTTTCTTGAGTAGGGTTCATCTTTTCATTATGGATGCATTAAGTAGTTAATGAGGAGGAGCTGCCACTGTTAAAAGACTGAGCTGTAACGCAAGGACCCCATCGGCATGAACTGGATTTCAGGACCTGCATGGAGCCATGTAATCTGTTGTTTAATGGGAGACTTTGCAGCTCTCTCTGTCACACTGAAATTTTTACATTTGCATTTGATATGAATAAGTTCTTAAACGTCTCCCCCTGCCCCTCATCCACAGTAATATAAACCTCTAAAGGAAATGAGAAGAGGGGATCAATTTTCAAAGAGCAGTGGAAATTCAATTCCACAAGTACAGAAAAACTGAGAATTAAAAAAAAAAATAAATTCTATCTAGGTAATACTCATGAGCCAGAACATTGACAAGGACATATTGTAAACTGCAGGCTCCAAAGAAAAGAAAAAAAGATCCTGTTCTAAAATAGAAGCAGCACTATCTAATTACTTCACCGGTTTCTCTTCTAGCAAAAGCATCAGCTAAGTAAATAAAACATTTCAGTGTAGAGCTGTGATTCCTTACAGCTCTGGCTTTGGCCAGGTTGACAAATAAAACTAGCATAAACCTCAAAACCTGGGAGGCAAACAGTTATCTCATTAAAGTGCAGCACATTAACTTGCAGCCATCAGCTCTGCTGCGTGCTGTGCTGTGAATAAATTAAATGTGAATTCAGAAGAGTTCTGGCTGGCTGTGTCTGACAAGCTTTATTACCGTGCATATACCAGCAATCATCTCCCCAGTTTTGCAAGAAAAAAAAAAAAACCCACATTAAGGAGGCAAAAGCAAAAGAGTCCAAGCTTATCCTCTCTGGCAGTAGAGCAGCTAAACTCATAACGCCAGAGATGGCCTCACTTGAATGCTTCAATGGCAAATACACAAACACAACTGATCTTTCTTTTGGACAACCACCAGTGAAGCTGGTATTTTGGTGACCTACCATCAGCAGCGTCTCCTTGTGGCCATACCTACTGAGTGGCTGTTGCTTATGCAAATGCAGTCCAAGCCCACTCAAACAGAAACATAATCTCAGCCCCAACTATGTTGGGTTTTGGCTGGGTCAGGCACATTATCACAGTGGCAGTCACTGAATAATGCATTTTCCTGGGGCAGAACAAACATCTCCCTATCTTCTTCAGTTCTTTGCCACTATTTCTTGTAGTGTTATTAAGCTTATTTATCCTAAGAAGGAGCTATAACATTTTAGTTGTATTTCATCCATTTCAAATGAAACAACATTTGACAATGAAAACCAGGGATTAATGTTTCTTTTCCACTGTACTTTGTTAAGTTCTATCCCACTAATGAAAACCAGGATTTGTGACCATCATTCTACATTTCCAAATACAGACATAATAGAAATTCCTTAATATTAATTAGGTGAAACCATCAGACAACCAAAACATGAATAACAACCATCATTCTAGCTGGCTCAGGTCTTCCAAGCCACCAGCACAAATGCTGAAGCCATGGAAGGTCAGTGATCCAGCACAAGGAAGGAACACATAAATACACACCAACAAGTTTTACATTTGTGTTTATGGCATATCATTGTTCATTTGGGCTCAATAACAATTTATTAATATACGATCTGTGGCATGAGCTCTTGAGGACTTTATGGCTGGATTAGCTCAATGGAGGTGGCATTATGTGGCAACAGTCAGAATATGCAAGAGCAGAATGTGGGGCCATTGGCATAACTATAAATAGAAATACATGAAACCATTTTCTTCTATTAAAGCTAACACCTTGGCCTCCGGGAAAGTAAAATCCTGTAGCTCCATGCTTATTTAAATGTGCAGACATATTAATGTCAGAAAGTCTCTTGGACAAAAGCACATTGAATTCCAATTAGTTCAGATTGATGGGGAATTAAAAATTAACCTTTTACTCATCAATATTTCAAAGCCCTATTTGGTTCCATTCAGTAGAGAATGTCCTTAGCACGCATCCAGCAGCATCCTACAGAAAAATCACAGCAAAGCTGGGGAGGATGACAAGCATTTATTGGAAGAAAGTAGAAGGACATGGAGTTTGCCTAAAGCCTCCAAAGCCAGTGGCCACTTCACTGCCAAAAGTTTAATTCTGCATCCGTATTCCATGCTCTGAAAAATTTTGTTACCTCTAAGGAATCCTAGCAGTCCATTTTCTTCAGTCCACAGATGCGAAACTTTCATTTCAAAAGCAGCATCACAGTGAAATTAAGAAAGACTCCTCCTTCAGTCCAGCTGATGATACGTGCAGTTACAGAGATAGCATCCACCCCCAACCTGAAAACATGGTCCATATATCCTTTGCGGATTTCTGACCTGGAACACATTCTTCATTATATTGTCCCTGGAGAGATGACTGCTCTCTCCACAACCATCACTATTTCTGAAGCCCTCCAAACCTACCAGAACAACACTAGAACTAGAAACAAGCCGTGGCACAGGTGAATGTGGGTAATCTGACCACATCAGCTTACAAATTCCAATCTCACTGTATGCAGCACCTCTCTGAATTGCTCTTAACTTTTACTCCATGCCTCCTTATCCTTATTCTGTGTCTGTCCAGAAAAAATATTAACTGACCCTTAGCAATGATGACTCCTGGCCAAAGATGATGGTCTTGCTAATGGGTCCTAACCACTGTACCAAACACAAGTATTCAGCAGCTACAAGGCAGGTGGGAGAGAGGAGACCAAGAGAGAGAAAAATATTGAAAAATCACAATTCGAAAATGGAAAAACCTCAAAGAAAAGGCAGGAAGAGACAGTGCAATAAAGCAGATCACCTATAGCAGAGGAGACCAGAGAACTACAGAAGACAAGGCTGTGCAAGGGGACAGAAATAGAAACAGAGTCATAATAACTTACAGTGCAGGAGATTTTCAGCAGAGCCAAGGAAACACAGAGGAGGTTTTGCATATAGGCATTTGTTATTTTGCTTTAGGTGACCCATGCTTTAGTCTACAGGTAAAAGACACGTTTGGAAGGTTCTGTGTGAAGTTGCTGTTAATGGTCAGAGTCCTGAAGGAGCCCACTCTACACTGTGGTCCACACACAGACGGAGCTTTGCCGAAGGCATGCTTTAGCTACTAAAAAGGCTTCCAAGCAGAGAGACGGCACTTGACCTGCAGCCCTATATCCTGTAGTTTCATAACCTAAGAGGAAGTATCAACACTGAGTTATTCGCAAGGAATGTGTCCCAAAGAACGCTGAGTTATTTGCAAGGAAATGTGTCCCAAAGACAGGATTACTGAGCTTAAGTGTAATCTTGCAAACACGCAAGATCCAAGCACAGGGCTGCTACAAGTGCCTGGTAGCCACCTGCAGCAAGGTGGGCTGCAGCTTTCACACGTAGAGGAGACAGAGAATTAAAGCCACCTTGCACCTGAACACAAGCCTCACTTCAAGCTTGCCTCTCCCCAGCAGCTTTTTCCAGCCAAATCAGATAGATCATGTGCAGGTGCTGGGGAAAAAAAAAAAAAAAATAATTGAGAGAAAGGAAATAATTGTCATTTATCTTTTAAATAGCTGGGAGATGTCCAGACAATGCAGTAGACTGTCTGTGCAAGGATGTGATAACTGAACCTACACTTTTCTGGGGTATTTTCATTTACAAGAGGTAAAGATATGAACTACCTAGTAAATAAAAATAATTTGCCTTGACAAATTGACAAAAGAGAAAGATTCTAACAGTACAAAATCACTACTGTAAAGTACCTGAGCAGACACAACTGATGTATGTTCTCTGAGAATTCCCATGTGGGTTCTTGTCAGAGCAAGGCAGGTATTGCTGCTCAACTGCTTCTGCACCACCCGGTGTAGCGTGCCCATGTGTTCAAGGGACCCTTACACATGGACAAGAGAGGAACAGAGAACTGGCAAAGACGGTGGCAACGTTTACTCTGAAAAAGGACTGTTCAGCTTTTGAGGGTTTCCTACGAAGACAGAAAAACTTTCTAAACAAGTTTTCCTTTTCTAACTTGTTCGTCTATCACTTGATTTGTCCTACATACCTTGTGCAGCTTGCAAAATAAATTCTAATTTCATCCTTTGTGAACTTTCAACAGAGAGTTATCATCTGAACGAGCAAATACGGAAAAATATATTCACACTTACACAAACACATGCATATATATTGGAGTCAATGCAATGATTAATGCATGCCAAAATTATTATATCTATTAACCAAGTGATTACTCTAGCATCACATGAAACCTATCTCTTTATCCTTTGAAGTAATAATCTGCTTTCCTGGGGAGGAAAAGCTTTGCCTTGTCTTCAAAAAGGCAGACTTGAAAACAACCAGGATTTGGCCCAGGATAGTTTTTCAGTTCTTGAGACCTCTACTCGCACTGACTCATCAAAAAAGCCCAGCAGCCACTGCAGCACCATGTGTGGTCCTTTATCCTGCTGTTTTTTTTTGGTTTGAGGTTTTTCGGTTGTTTTTTTAAAAGAACTTAGGATTTTACTAAAATTACCCCTGTGCAGGAGTTAAGTGTGCTAAGCCATGGCCAGTCTCTGCCCTGGACATCGTACAATCTAAAACGGGAATAAGAGATGGACTGACAAAAGAACACAAAGGAAGAAAAAGACAATGCTGCATAACACTACTGTTGGCAGCCACAAATGGAGAGAAAATTAATTTTTCAAATCCTTGTTCATGTTTATGTCAGGTTTGCATACATATTCCCCGTGCTGGAAGAGTAACACACTACTGCTGGGGTCACTCTTGGCTATCCTACCCACAGCGCTGGTCTAACGAGGAGCTGACTCACAAAAGCAACATCATGCTGGTCTCTAGCAAGCATTTGATCATGTAACTGTACAAATTCAACAAGACTTTAAAAATAACCTGTCTCCTAACTACGCTTTTCAGCACGCGAGTTCTGTGCCCAAGTACGGCACAGAGCAAGCCCAGGCTCTTTAATCTTCAAGCCCTTTCAGTACGCACAGCAGGGAGAGGGGCAGGTTGCACCAACCTGACCCTGGGAGCCCATTTTTAACAGCGTGTTTCAAAGACCTAACTTCCAGGATTTAAGAAAGGAACCCCAGCCACTAAAGCATCTCTCCAGAGTAAAGGTCAACAAGCAGTGTTGAAGTCCAGATACGAGTGACACTACTACTTTCACTCAACTTTGAGGAGGTAAGTTAGCTACAAAGCCCTGTGTTCAGCTGGTTACAATATTTGATGAAGAGAAGTTAGTCTTTCAGGTACTTCTTATAACCACCTCTCAAATCAGTGGCATAGCTGGTGTCCAACACAGAGCTAAGGACACCAAATATTGCTAGCTCCAACGTACCAATTAAGTAGCGATGAACTTTGAGCTGAAATGTCATACTGCGTTTTTATTTTTTTACTCTGAGACCTATGCACAGAGGATAATTAATTGAGGAGATCACTATAGGTGAAATCCTAGCTCAATAGTTGGAAAAAATGGATTAATTATATATACACACAAAAATTAAAAACTAAAAGATTACTTTTTTTCCATTCATACATAAGTGAACAAAAAAAACTGTGCAGGACTCCTTTGTATGGGTGCCCGAAGAGTTACCCTGCAACATGTACAGCCACCTTTAAACAGCTGTGATGGATCTTTGCAATCCTTTGTTACTCCCTAATCCTACTTACTGCCCTCTCCAGGAATTGAAGGGCATGTGGTGAAATCAGGACACCCAGAGAGAGACAGACAGCATTCTGCCCTGTATTAGGGAAGGGACAAGCATCACAAACATGGTACCATATAGGGGGCACTTCCAAAATGGCTTGAAAATATATAAAAAAAACTCTTGCTGTCCTCAGGGGAGCCCACACGCATTTACCTAAGGTTCAAATGGGCCAGCTTAAGGCAACACATACATGGACCTCAGCACCAATGTAATTCTCGAGAGCATGGTTTTGTAAATTCTAGGTGCATTTGAAAATCCACATTTCAACATCTACCAGTTCCCATGAAAGTGAAGTCATATGTGCATGTTACCTGAAAAAGTGCCAGCAAAAATCCCAAACTGGCAGGTATGCAGTTGTTAAATATGTAAAATATCACAGAAAAAATATTTGCATTCTGTAAATCACCACCTAACATTAAGCACCTGGAAGCCTGAAAAATATATACAGGCATCATTTGCTTCTAGGGAGTCCAGTACTTGGGTCATAAACAAGGAATTAAAAAAATGTTTTCATGCACATTACCTTTACCTTTTGCTGATCACCTATTGAACGGATTCACTGCCTTTATGTGGCTTAGAGGGGTTTTTTCATTATCTTGTAGCTCAGCTGTTCATGCTTCCAGTTGTTACACATATTCCAAGCATACAGATTCACTCTTCATATTAAGTAGATTAGTCCATGGTTTGCTTTGAAGCAGTGTATTTGGCTGGAACTAATAATACTGGCTGCGTTCTGCAGCCTATTTATCAGCCAGATTCATCAATTTGTTCTCCTGTGAATAGTGGTGAGTAAACTCCCTCAGATTAGTTTCACACACATAATTGCTTCTCATAAGAAAGGTTATGCGAGTGTTCAGGAAAGTTCACTGGGTCACTGCATTCAAGAACTACCTTCTCATACTTTTAATTTACCATATCCCAAGTGTTTTTAACCTACTGAACCAGGATCACAGCCACATTGTACCCTGTTCACATTCTGACTTTTTCTGTTTTGAGGATATAAGTTTCTAGAATTTCAGCTTTTATAAAATATCTTGAGAAAAAAGCTCTACCTAAGCAACTCTGGTACTGGAAAGATTATACTTTAGCAAGAATAACTGAACACAAGTTAAAGCTGACAACATCTTTTTCTGCTCTGTCTACCCTAATCTACCCCACAACAGCCTATGTTTATAAATTCATTCTAAACTGTCCGTATTTGAGATCTCAGTCTGCTGAAGGGAGAATACACATCCAAAGAAAAACCCCTACCAAGCATTACTTTTTCTACCAAAAAAAGATGAAAAGACAAAAGAAACTACCTAATTCCAACACTACAAAATAATGGTTTCATTTTTAAAAGATTGAAGATGAAAAATTTCATAAATAATGTCAAAAGACAGTAAGACTAAGGAAAGCAAAAATTCTGCAAGTCAACGGGATTGCACTGTTGTATAAGTCAATTAAGTAAATCTAATGATTATGAAGAAAGAAATAAAGTGAGAAAAAAAAATCTAGTTATAAGAAATGGCTGTAGCCATGATTAAATGCCCTTGATTAACTGTGCCACAATTATCACTCCTTGTTCAATCTGGAGAGCAAAACTATGTCAGCTCACATATTCTCTGCATATTATTTAAGTGAGTATTTTCAGATATCGCTGCCTGCTTCTGGCTCCTAAAAACAAATTTTTGCTCCTAAAAGACTAAAAAAGATTCACTGCTTCAGAGCACGTACAAGTAAACCAGCCATGTAGCCACGCAGGGAAAATTTCTCCTGAAGCAGACAGCAAAATTGGCATTGCAGTAAATCATGCCTTCATAACCTTGTCAGGAGCAGCCTCTGCCTCTTGGAGGTTTTTTTATTATTAATTCTTTTATTTTTTAAATAAAAAGAAGCGATAATGGCTTGGTTTCTGACCAAGGTCTCAGAAGCCTCTGCAAAGTGGTGATACCACCACACTTTCCACGTCTTGCAGGTAATAGAAAATGGATTATTTTTGTTAGACCATTGATCCTAAACTAACAAAATGCGTTGTCCATTTCATAAAGTATCTTCTGCTACTTAAATCAGTAAGAAATAACATTTTTTTATGTGTGATCACGTATCCATCCAAGCTTATACATTTTATTTTTCAAGAATGCCTGCAAGGTATTATTTTAGAGGAAAGTAATCTTACATGGTTGGTTTATAGAACAGAAATACCCAAGGGAATTAACAGACAATATCTACAGATTCACACCAAAATCATTTTAGAAGTCGATATAGGCTGTTCAACAAAAACAGCTTACAACAGCTCCACAAGAGAAGTGGATTTAAAACACTGGAGGCAGAAACATACTTAGTTCTCAAGTACCTCCAGCTCATCTTGGCTTTTTGTCAAGAGTTGCCATCCTGCAAGTCCTACTTCTGATCTAAGTCCACACTCACCAAAAACTGAAATACGTAAGTGTTTGTTTGGTGTTTTTTCAAAAAATAAAAATCTATATTACAGATGTCACAGAACAGGAAGCTTTCAACCAGAAATCTGTTCTTTTTGAAACAGCTTTAAAATAGGAGCTTAATATGGGGAGCCTCGGTGGAACAGAGCATTCTGCACAGAGGCGTTCAGCTCCCTGCAAATGACTCCTGAACAAGAAGTGTCCTATTTGTAAAATGGCCCAGACAGGAGATCGAAAACCCTCAAGATCTGGAAAAACTCACAGAATAAAAAGCTACTTTGACTCTAAGGGCTTTCTGAACAGAACTAACTGAACATTCTTCATGGTCTTGAAAAAGCACGCATCTCTCCATCCAGCATCACCAGAAGATTTAGAAGACACACAAGTATTTCAGTGGAGCAAAAGCAAAGCTTATGCCCTATTTAGTAGCTGGAACCTGCAAGAATGTGCATGGGGAGTAGCCGAGCTGCCTGTCCCTGTTTCTTGCTCTTCCCTACAACTCTGTGTACAGTCACTGCTGGAGAGACTGTAGGGAGATGGGGAGATGGCAGCATAGCTATTTATATGGCACTTCAAACATAAGGTCTTGGTTTGAAATAAATCTTTTGGGTTTGATATATCTTGCCATTATTGAATTAATAGATTTAAATTGACCTATGACTGAAGTAATTTTTTTAATAAGAAAATGCCTATTTTTCCATCCCAATTAAAGTATTCCTTTTTTGTTGGCTTTTGTCAACGACTAATGAAAAAAACATACAGATCTGTTACTTTCCAAATTCTTTTCCTGACAATATGGAATTTACTGCAAATAGACAACAACAGTCTTATGGGATCTAAGATCAGTTTCTTTACAGACATCGTAGGTAATGGTTATTTATGCTGAACTGTTTCATAGCCCAGAAGAAGAAATCAGTTCAAGCCACAGAATAATTCCACAACCCCAAATCCTTGTGCTGAGATGGAGTGCTTTTTCTGGAAAGAGCTCTAATCTCATTTTAACAGATTTCACTTCTCAATCTATCAGTTTTGCTAGCAGTCTCATTCGTAAAAATGCACAGTTTAATTCCAAGCAGAATATATATGGAGTAAAAATGACATCTATATTTCACTTCTTGACTACCCCCAGAGCATGCTGTGATAGTTATGTTCCTACTGGAGAGCCATCCTGAAAAAACATTGCTCATATTCTTTAATCAGACTCAGAAACATTTTCATACTCTGTAGGAAGAGACAGTTCCATCAAAAATATGAATCTCACAGGGTCTCTAATACCAACCTTCTTCATGGTGTTGATATAGCAAATGGCCTCCTCAGGATTTCATAATTTCTAGTGTCAAAATAAAATGTGTCATTAAAAGCTTTAAAAGGGCAGCCCACGGAATAGTTTATGGCACATCATCTTCCACTGACCTCCAAAAAACTGACCTGCACAGGAGCAGCAAAGACTTCAGCCCCTTCTCCCTTTGGCTGGGGTAAGCGACTCCTCACCATTTGCTCTTCTTAAGGCTTTGAAATTCTACTCCGACATGTTACTGAGCAATATGCTCTTCTTAGGCAACCAGGGAACTGTCATTATGGAGCACAGCACAGTCAGAATCACGCTCTTGTAAACAGAATGATGCTGCCACGTGCCTGAACCTCGAATACCCTTTGAAAGGGATAATGTCTTTACGAGGGTACAAAGAGGACTGCATTAGGGATGGAAGGGTCGTTCAGGCAGTATGAACAGAGTAACAAATACTGTGGTAATTCTGTGGGGTTGGGCTTCATTGTTCCAATCCTGAGTTGTTTGTGAATCTGCAAAGAAAATTAGCACCGCTCTCTGAAGAAGAAGAGGGTAATTTGGTATCACATGGGCTCCCTGCTAAGCATCACAGCATTTTAACACACACATTCAGGAATTGTGTAAATTCACAGGACTTGGTTTTAAGTATATATTTTTACAAGATAAGCTTCAGAACAGGAGACCCTAGGCATCTTTTCCACATCACCAAAACTCTGGTTTGCCTTTATCTTACAGATGTCTTTCTCTAACACAGGATGCGACTAGCTGGGTCTTGCAGAGGTTCTTCCATGTGGTTAAGGCTGAAGTTGTGGCAGAGCAGTAATGACAGTGCAGACAGTAGCCAAAAATACAGGTTCAGCCTGCCTAGCCCAAGACTGATAGGAATTGAGCTGCAGGCAGCAAGACTGTCAGGAAACTGCCCTGGTACAGTATTTGGTCGGGTGTTCCCCATGGCTCAAGGACAGCTAACCTCCAAGTATTACTGCACCTCAAAAGTAATATTACATTTAATTATTAACACATTTCATCTCACTTTCCCTGCTTTAGATTTTCTTAAAAGACAGAATGTGCCTTGATTCCAGCAAAGCATTAAGACATGAATGTAATGCTCACCTGAATTACACCTGTGACTAGTTAAGGCTCAGCTGTGGTTCCCATCCTCCAGGTCTGTAAGAGGCTTCTTAAGGTGCAAGGAGTAGGCCTGTTCATGTGGCAAAACCTCAATGGTAAGAGAAAAAGAATTCAAAATTTGCTTCTTGGTGAGAAGTGATTTTTGCTGTTCCCAGGCTGTAAATCAGTTGGCTCTGCCACACTCGCAACCATCTAAAGAGAGGGTCCTAGGTCACAGTTCTTGGCTCTTTACCAGACCGAGCTACTCAGCACAAAACTTCACTGAAAAGGAGCATTGCATTTTGACAGAGTTTAAGATGCCCCCTGCAGAGAAGAGGTCAGAGAGCAGGTCAAATCTTGTAAGAAAATTCACTCTTCCAGTGCTTGCCCAGGCTTTCTGTACAGCAGGACAAAAACAATCTTACTAAGGCTTTAACTGCATGAATTTCTATAGGGCAAAAGCTCCCATAACTCACCCACGGTTTGCACTACTGGCGAACTCTGAGTTTACAGTACCCCTCCAAACTTGTCCTTGATGAAGGACTATAAAAAGCGTCTGAATTGCTACTCTCTAACCTACTTCTCCTAAATATTTTTTGCCAGAAGGTGATCTCAATTCGAGAGAAATCAATGAGGCATGGATGGGCATTTTTTATGTCTTAAGAAACTTCCAGAAGTGTTCCATGGAATGGTCCTTCATGAGTAAAGTATCACTGACTTGCTGCCAACCGCCAGCAATAAGTCTCTGCAGAGCTGATGGTGTCCTTGGTGGACAACAAGGCACTCTTTCCAATCCATGTTTAAAGGCTCTCAAAGGGATCATACCTCATTTCTTTTCTTTGAGTCACATAGTAATTTAATCCACTATTGATACATTTCCCTGTTGTTGTCACCTCTTGCTGATCTCAGCCCGATTTCCAGAGTTGTACCTGGGTGCTTCACTCCTCCCACTGACACACTATCTCAAAGGGCTTTCTCACTTCACTTACAGCTTCCATTTCTGTCTGTATTTGCAGTAACGATGAACACCAAACCTCATTTGCAGCCCCACCAGATGACCATCTCTACGCTACACACCATGCTTCTGAGCACGTGGCTAAAGCCTGCAGCAGCAATTTCTTCCCAGCTGCCTCACCTGTCAAAATCCCAGCCACTGCGTCCCTCCAGGTATCTTCCTGAATTACCATGTTTTTAATCCCTGCTCTGAAAAAACAACTGCCTTTTGAATCTGAAATCTGAAAATCTGCAGTTCAGCCCCAGCCTGTCAGTTTATTTTTATCCAAATGAAGTTCATTTCACTGTGGCGCAATATGGGCTACTGTTTTTCTCATGTGCATCTTGCAATTGTTATTACCCACATATTTTCATAATGAGCTTGTTCTCATCTAAGTGATTAATGAAAAACATTAAATGAAACAGGACCCAAACATGGCAGCAGTGAAAAAACACCCTGCTCAAAACCAATTTTACCAATTCAGTGCTGTCTTCACCTGAAAGCCATTCAGATTGATTGCATACAAACACTACTACCAAGATTTTATTTTATTTTATTTTTTCAGCAAGTATCATACACAACAGGGTAATAGTAAACAAGTTTTAACCTGTGGTTTAGCCAAAGTCATTCATCAGCTCCCCCCCCCCAAAGAAATTACTTGAAACTTTTTTCTATAAAGTCAACACAATTTTACGAATTTGAGGAGGGCAGCAAGAAGCGTGCAACAGAAGGCATAGGCCCACTGGCAAACACCAGTTTAGGCCCTCAGCAATTTCATATCCTAATTTAAATTCGGCAGCTGTAAAAAAAAAAAAAAAAAAAAAAGAGTCTCCCGACAACAGTTTTCACTTTAAATATCCTAGCTTGGCACTGGTGGAATATTTCAGTACTGCAAAATAGCTTGATCTCAGCGCGGAATCGTCAGAACATATCCCTGTTCTGCCGAGAGCTTGCAGAAACCTTCTTCCTGCATGGTTTATCATTTCTTTTACTTCAAGTTCTCCAAAGCAAATTCTGTCACTTTCACATTTTTTTAAGGAAAGGCCTGGAAAGGCCTGTTTTTAAGGAAACAGACAGTTCTTTCTAAAAAGAGGTCCCAAGGACAAAATTTAATAGATACGGATGTTACAGCGATATATATTTTCAGAACATATGTAAGAACAACAGAAGTAGTCTTTTCAGAGCCCACAAATGAACTTAGCAGCTGATGAAGTGCCTGGGCATATCCTTTTATTTAGCTACAAAATGTGGTTTTTGTTGCTGTAAATTTAATTTATTTTCCCAATAGCAGTGCAATACCTGTGGCCCCTCTTTCTGAGCACACATTTTCCTTCACTTTTGCTCAAGTCTTAGAAGTGACAACACTCCTGGGCTGAGCTCTAGATGCTTTCTGAAGCAACGCTTTGCAAAGAGATGGAGCTAAATCTGGCAGCGCTCACCCCCGTATCTGCAGGCAGGGATTTAGGGTAGTAACCTAAATGGGTTGTCCTCATCCCTCCACCCTTCAGTGTACTTATTCCCCTTCTAACTTACTACATTCTCTCTCTTGCATGATTTCGGGTGAATGGATGAAACCACTGGTGCCTTCAAGCTTTCAGACCTTGTCCCACTCCTGATGAGCATATATTAAAGGGTACCGTCATATGCAACTTGCTCAATTCACTTCAGAAAACAAATCACACACTCTGGTTCTTTGCACAGGTGACTGAAGGACACAGATAAGACCAGCTGGCTATGGTTCACCTGCTGAAAGGGGAAAAGCACTGCTGGATGACACCAGGAAACATCCAGCGCAACAGCGAGGCAATGTTTGCCTGCAACTCCAATAGTCAGCATGTGCAATAACCCAGGATTTCTTGCTAACTGGCAGCCCTTCCCCTGCAGACCTTGCAAGCCTCCCATCTGGCTAAAGCTGCTGTAACAATTTCCTTGCTTTTTAAATGAGGCCAGAAACCTCATCTCCTGCAGCGCAGGCTCTAACCTGTAGGGATCTGCCACAACCACTTACCTTCTGATCTTGCCTCCAGATGGTCCTTCTCTTCAGAGACCACCTCAGCAGTGGGTGATGCAATCCAGCACTCCATAGGCCATCACACCCTCTGGTGGCTACTGAACTTGTGTTGCTTTCCTGTGAGAAATATTTCCTTTCCTTGCTGCTATGACAAAGTGCAAACCACACGTCTCACATACAAGACACCAAAACCTAATGTGTCAGCTGCCATGAGAAGCTTTGGATACCCTCTTTGTCCTCTATTATACAACACCATAATTCTTTGTCAGAGGAGAATACACCAGTTCTAAATTACACTACCATTCAGGAAAAAGCATGGTTCAAAGGCTAAGTCACTGAATTTAGATCTAGAAAACTCGGGTTCATTTCCTACTCCTGGATCAGCCTCCCTCATTTTAAGCAAGCCATTTCATTTTCTTGTCCATGAAACTTGGAAAACATCCTGTCAGAACACAGAATATGACTCCTTTACAATTTGTGTGTAGTACGGAGGATATGGAGATGGTCAAATGAGGCACACGCTTTCCACGCTCTGACCGCTTCTTTTAGATAAGCTTTAAGTGCACATCTCTGGCTTTAAATACATTTTACTGAACCTGATCTCACATCTCCCTCTGGAAGCATCACCAACAACCAGAGTTCAGAAGCAGTGTCCTAGATGAGCCATACTACTAATCATCAGTGGTTTTACACATTGATACAGAGATGTATCTGCTGCACGCTTTTGGCTGGCCTAATATCAAAGTCACCAAGTCTGATCACTTGCACTGTGATCTCCACCTCTACTGCTCTTCTCAGCGCCCAATCCAGGCATCAAAAACCCCATAAATCCTTGCCCTTAATGCCATACACAAACCCACACTGTTTCTGACAGCTGCCCTTCTGTTCTCCCCTTGCACCTCAGTATTACTGAAACTACTTGTTTTCAAACTATCCCACAGTTAGTAACAAGACATGAAAATCCAGCCAAGATCAGAGACCAAACCAAGATGATTGGTCTTTTGCAAGGAGCTGGTCGAAAGAGATATAAAGACCCTTTGTGTTCCAAGGCTTCATGAAACAACCATACATGGCTTCAAGTACAACACAGGCATTTTAAAGCCCTTTCCTGGAGAGTATTTTCTGTTTTCTATGTGTATCTCAATTCCACAGTAATTCCAAAAACCGATTGCTACATTTGAACTCTGAAACAAAAACCAGAGTTCTCTAGACTTCAATTATATGAACATCTTAAAAGACATGTTGAGACTTTGAAAATAAACTGGCTTGTTTCTGAAATAGCGCTGCCTAAATATTAAAACATATTATTATACATAAATGTTAGTACATTTGAAAGCCTCATATATTTTCTTAATTTTACAGTAAAAAAGAACAAGTCTGTGAAAGGCCAGCTGGCTCCAGGATCATTATAACACAGAACAAAATCAAAATATTACTTATTGGTATTTCAGCAGCACACTGTCTCAAAAAAAGATTAGATTATATGCTATTTCCTCCTCTTCTGCATGCTCCTTAAGTCACTACAATAAGAAACTAAGGGCCTGATCTAGCACAATTAGTCATCACAATGTGTCTGTCAGTTGACTTCAAAATGCAATAGGCAAAATCCCAAATCCTCCTTTTCTCTAGCTGTTCCCTAATTTATATTTAGGTCATAATCAAAGACAATGGAATTTTTGGATAAGGCTGAATTGTAAAGCTTGTGATTTTTTTGTCTTTGAAGACAGATTATTTTTCTTTCATGTGGCTATTTAATACCGGTTAAAGACTGGAAGCAATATAAGCTGGTACTCATCTTTCTGACAAATGAGTTGCACTGGGTATTTTAAAGGGCCATATTTAAGTCCATCATCTAATCAGCATGGCTTTCTTCAGCTGGTAAGAGCAATTTATTCATCAAGAGCTAACCAAGACAGACTCAGTTCCACACCACATAGCGCACAAAGTAAAAATACAGAGTTACGGCTCTGATCTAGTGACACTTCACACAGATCTGCATTTACAGATGGTACAAGGCAGTGGAAAACCAGACCCAGTCAGACTAATGTCAAAAACTTCTCCTGGCAGTCGGTGAATTCTATCATCCAATAAACTGTTCAAAGTCAAACCAAACAAGAAAAAACAACCACCCAAACTTAACTGTGAACTGGGGTCCAGGGCAAGCAAAAAGCTTACTTCAAACACAATGTTTCCTTCTCTCCATCTTGGGTCTTTCTTGGTTTCTCCATAAATTGGTGGGAGTTTTGAAAACACATTAATTTGCCTCCTAGATTAAAACAGTGCTCACAAATTATTACCTAAGACAGAGAGACAGGATTGCTAGCATATCCCCACTTACTTTTAAACATAATTTCCATGGTAGAAGAATAATTCTCCATATTTCTACTGGCTTTATACATTCTCCAGCAAAGTATTTCTGGCTTGTATTCCACACTTAAGACAGAGTTGAAATGACACCTGAAGGAAAGTGCAACATAAAAGGGACTGCGTTTAGTTTGCCTTCTGTGTTCCAGGAACAGCATGCTCTTGTAGACAATAGCAATTTTGAAAGGAAAGGGCATTATCTCTCACTTGACTTGGCGAAGTTGCTTCCAATGCATTAAGTTTGCTTAGCAGTGTTTCTGAATACCATCCCAAATATGAAAAGACCTATTATAAAAAACTTGAAATTACAATAAAACACTGTCACCTCCCCTCTCTCTGATAACATTCAAGCTAATTCACACCCTAGAAAGGTGGTTTAAAGATTAAGAAATCTTATCTCTCTTGGCACATCTGGGAAAGCAATGTCAAAGAAAGATAAAATCCAGTTCTGAAAATTACACTGCTGGTTTATTGTTGCCTGAAGACCTACTTGAGAAGCAGGCTGGGCTGGAAAGAGGCTACCACAAATGTTAGTTCCTCTAGTATCGGTGACACGTTGCATGCATTTCAGAAAGATGCTTCCTCCAGAGAAGAGAGGCGTTGATTTCCATGGATTGTAAATAGCTAGGAACTACTGAGCCCTGGAAGAACGAAGAGGATGTCCTCCAGCTATGCCCTGATAACTCCGCAGCGGTGGGCAAGATTCACAGGCTCCAGGAGACCACAAACAAGATGAACATCCACGCTCAGTTGAGAAGGAGGCATTCAGGCTGTATCCACTGCCCCCAGCACAGATTCTGTTGTTCTATTCAGTACCTACTCAGTGTCATAAACCTAAGCAGTTCCAGAAACAGGGACCCAAATTTTTCTCAGTCCTCTCTTGTCCCTGTGACATTTTCCCATCACTGACCCAGTGTCACAAACCGTCTTGTGCCCTCTCCCCACAGCCATACAAACCTCACACTAAAGGGGACTAGCCGAAGTCCCTACTCCAGCCTCACAGATGAAAGGGCACAGCTGTCCCTTGAAAGCCGCTGGAAAAGCGGTCAATCAGGCATTATACAACATAATAATTTGGATGCAACCTTTTGGCTCAAGAAATCCACAGGCCAGAAAAGTAAAAGGGTGCATGTGTAGGGGAATATCCCTTAGTTTTCACCTCATCCTTAAGCCCTTTCCCTGACACTGGCCAGAGAAAATGCCCGAGCCAAGGTACTAAACTAACTGCACCCTTGTTCTCCTTCAGCACAGAACTTCTCATCTTGGCCTTAGATCTCCACCCTTTTGCATCTCCCACACTGTACAGCCCTGGCTCAGTTTAATACTACTTATTTGTCCACGTATCAGCAGGGATCTCCTGCAAAATTTAAGTCACTTTCCAACAGCAGAGATTACTCTTGTTTTTATAAAGGATGCCGTCTCAAAGGTAGCTGTAAGAATTCTGCGGTGTAGAAAGCACATTAACAAACAGCTAGGAATTGAAATCATAAGGTGGACCAGACCAGCTGACCTTTCAGTGAGTTGTTCTGAGCCCTGCAGAGCAGGAGGATGCGACAGGATCAAATACGTAATGGCACAAAAGCAAACCACTTCTCCTCAGTACCACCACCACACCACCCTGAGCTGTCAGACAAGTCAGTGTTTTATCAGTTCATACTCACATCATTTCCAGCCAGGAGAGTCTGCATCATTGACAGCCAGTTCATCAAAACTGATCTTAGAAATCCCAGTTTTCTCCATATTCCGCACTGTGATTTCTAAAGGGATTCCTGTGTCTTGCACACTAGAAACAAAAGCATTCATACACACGTGCACCATTTGTGTCCTTCAGTGTCTCTTGGCTTGTTTACCCCGTAAGAAAGCTACATCCAAAAATTACTGAAGCTGGCTTGATTTCTCTTTATTTATTGTCAACTTATAAAATGTTTCTCAAAACACTCACTAGGCACATGCACTAAGTAACACTTGGCTAACAGAATGAGTCCAGCTCCCTCCTGCAGCAAGAGCCTGTACTACTAGATAAGCCTTGAAGCATGACGAGAAAGTCAAAATACATGTGCTCCCCCTCATCCCAGACAGGACTCTTTTGAGGCAACCTCTCTTGTTGGAAAGTGCAAAGGCTGACAATTTTGCATCAGAAGCAGAGTAAGCCAGAACTCCAACCAAGCAATGCTTTCCAGATTAAAGTTAATCAAAACCAAGCATCTCCATGCCATTGGAAAAGTCTCCACTTCAATCCTGGAGACAGTGACAGAAATATACCAACTGGGGCAAAAGTTGAAGCACTAAAACCAAAACCAAACCAACCCATAAACACCACCCAAACCAGAAAATTCCATACTTAAATTCACATATTTACATGGCCTAATTAGTCCTGAATTTAAACATGCAGTTGTTGACCAAAAAAATACACTGTTGACTCCTGTGCTGTACTCTGAAGCCCATTATGCACAGGCAGCAAGCACAGCTAATTCCATTGTGCACCTGATGAGAAGACATTCTGGGGATCCAATGATGCAACCCCCTAAAAGCTCTTCTTTTAGTGCAGTGAGGATACAGAGGTGGACACAGACAAACCCACAGCATCTGCTGTTCAATGTCCAAGTAAGATCTTTGCCTCCAGCAGAACTTTGGGTCAACAGCCTCCTCCCCCTTTTTGTGGCTGAGGGTAACTGGGGAATTTCTGTTAAAAACCAGCTTCATCCAGCCCCAGCTCACCCCAGTGCACTGAAGAATGATTCACCCCTAGCACAGCGCAATGCAGAGCACCAATGTAGTCCTCCTTGCTTTCCAGCAATGGAAAAAGCAACTGGCAGATGTCTTCTACAGTAGCTTCAAAGTGATCTCCTGATCTGTCCATCATACAGATAAGCTACTTTTGACATGTCAAAGTAGACACTTCAAGTCTGAGGGAACCAATGCAGAAGATTCACATTTTTTGGATCACATGATGGGAATGTGCACCTGCACACATGGTATGTAAGGAATGCCACCTCCTCAGCTTGCACAGCTTCTGAGACAGTATTTGTGAAGATGATCTACATTATTAGAACAAACACTCTAGAAAAATGTAAGGACTTCAACAGAAAGAGATAAGACTAATCCTAAAATAGCAAACACGTTGGGGTTCCTGGGCTAGCACCTAGCATCAGTACCTGCTCAAACTTCTCCTGTGCTGACAAAGTAACTTCTGGGCAGCACTCATGTGGCAGGAGAGCAGCACTCCACCAAAAGCTTGTGAGAGCTTTGCAGTGCAAAACAAGCATCTCCCAAAGCACTAGCATGGTCAGTGAAATGTTCCACAACCTATGGAGCACGCTTCCTAACCCAGCTCTCCTCCTAAGAACAAGGCCAGCCTCAGTATCAGTAGTCTTTCTGAGATTACCACTCCTGTCTACAACGAAGAAGGTATGGCAGAGGTTTCTGACAGCTTTCTTAAGATCATACAGCAGCTTCCCAGATAACAAGAATGGCTAAATCTTCTCCATTTCTCTTCTACCCTTTAATGGCAGGCACACAAGTGAAACATCAGAAGACAATTCCAGTCACGTGCTGGTTCAGAAGATGTATAAACATGTCATTTGGCTTTGGTGTGAACATCCAGACTAGCTTGAAGCATGTATTTTTGAAGAACACAAAGTTTTAACAAAAGGATTTAGCAAAAACAAACTAATACACTTTGAGGACCTAAGCCAACAGTTTGAGTGTGTAGCACTGCGTTTACTCATATATCATGCATTTTTCCTCCTCTCATTTAAGTCCCAGTTTAGCAGCTTTTCGTAGTTATAAAACCAAGTTGCATGGCTGCCAAAGTATAAATACATGCCAATGTTTAATAAGATTTTTTTAAAAAAAATTCTACTATCAAAACATGAATACTTTGTGGATGATAGCATAACAACAGGGTAAAGCATAAAGCGCACTATTCATCTTGCTGGGTTTTATTTTGGAAAAAAAAAAAAAAAAAGAGCTACACAATTTATTTAAAAGCAAGGTTAGTTCAGTGCCCTTTATCCTGATTTTTTTTTTAAAATCACAAGCAAAATTTGTAATCCAATAAACTTTGTGGACAGGTTTTCGCGTTCATAGCAGCAGTGCATGTCATACATCTCCAATTATCTGAAACATCTTAAGTGTCACACAGAGAGGAGTGAAGCCTGGAACTACAACTAAGAAAAACCATTTTTTTCCCCTCTTCCTTTCTCCTTTTCTGGCTATTCTGCAATATTTTATTTCAGAGTTGAAACGCTAAGATGAAGTATGTGAGCTAACCAGATAAGAGATTAGATGAAACAGAGGTTAAACTTTATTTAATATGAACACAGATCTTTTTAAAGGTGGCAAAGCATCTGAAAACTGTTCTAGTGATTTGCTTTAAATTAGAACACGGTGAAAACTGTGAGATGGTTTTAAAATAGACACAAAAAGACCAAATGTGTACTCCAAACAGGGGAAGTTTTCCATTTCACCTCAAGAAAAACAACTTTGACGTAGTACAACATTTTCCTACAACAGGAACATCACATTTGGATACTTGGACCCAGGCTGATGGAAGATTGCGGACCCTCAGGTTCCAAGGGAGCTGGCAGCACTCAGCACCTTTTCGCATTTAGTCCCCATCTAACAGGAACTAATCTATGAGGGAAGAAGGATCTTCAGCTTTGCCTCAAGCATTTTGGACAAATGACAATTTAAGGAGGGGTTACTACTGGTATTATAAATCACAATTTCTACTTTTGTTGTTTAGCTGCTCTTCCATCTAGCCAATGGTAGAAACAAATTAAGTTATTTCAGAAGTCCAGATTAGCCAAACACTTCTTAGTACAAACTATTTCTTTGCTACCTATCTATATCCAATAAGGAAACTGTCCTCTTACTATGAAAATATGAAATATGACCTCAAGTGGTCTAGCTGTGCAAACATATGCAGCACCAGTACAGTTTTCTATCAAAAGCGTAAATACATGAAAATAAGCGCACAAACTATTCATCATTGAAATCACAGAACTGCAGAATAATTTAGGTTGGAAGACACCTTGAAGATCATCGAGTCCAAACGTAAACCTAACACAGCCACCAGTAAATCATGTCCATAAATGCCACATCTGCACATCTTTTAAATAACTGCAGGAATAGTGACTCAACCACTTCCCTGGGCAGCCTGGTCCAATGTTTGGCAACCCTTTCGGTGAAAACTTTTTTCCTAATATTCAATCAAACTGAGCCCTGGGGAACACCACTTGTGACCAGCTGCCAACTGGATTTAACTCCGACCACCACAACTCTTTGGGCCTGGCCATCAAGCCAGTTTTTTATCCAGCAAAGAGTACTCCCATCCAAGCCATGGGCAGCCAGCTTCTCCAGGAGAATGCTGTGGGAAATGGTGTGAAAGGCTTTACTAAAGTCCAAGTAGACAACATCCACAGTTCTTCCCTCATCCATTAAGCAGGTCACATTGTCACAGAAGGAGACCATGTTATTCAAGCAGTACCTGCCTTTCATAAACCCATGCTGACTGGGCCTGATCACCTGGTTGTCCTGTACACGCCACTCGATGGCATTCAAGATGATCTCCTCCATAACCTTCCCCAGTACCAAGGTCAGACTGACAGGCCTGTAGTTCCCCGAATCCTCCTTCTGACCCACCTTATAGGTGGGCATCCCCCAGAGGAAATCACTAGTGTTTCCCATTTCTGGGAGGCTACTTGAGGGGGGAAAGGACTCCCAGTTTATGAGAAGTCACATGGATAAGATGACAGGTAAAGGGTACAAGTTACTCCTGGGGAAATTCCAATTGGACACAAGACAAAAATTTTTCACAATGAGAACAATCAGTCATTGGAATAATCTCCCCAGGGAAGTGGTGGATTCCTCAACATCGGGCACTTCTAAGACGCAGCTGGACAGGGTGCTGGGCCATCTTGTCTAGACTGTGCTTTTGCCAAGAAATTTGGACCAGATGATCCTTGAGGTACCTTCCAACCCAGTATTCTAAGATTTGTTTACATTAATTGACCCCAGCACTTCTGTACAATTTTGAACCACCTTTCTTCCAAATTATATTAATTGCAGTGTCCCATGGCCTTTACTGTAAGGACTGCACAAGCAGATTAAGCACCTATAATTTGTACTACTTTGAAGGAAGGACAAGATGGGCATAGAGGTTATTCTCACTGGAACTGGCTGCTCTTTGAAACACAGAAACACAAATCATATAATAGTTTGGGTTGGAAGGGTCCTTTAAAAGTCATCTAGTCCAACCCACCTGGCAATGAGTAGGCACATCTAAAAGATCAGGTTGCTCAGAACCCTGTCAGGTTCCATAGACTTCTATGTGTTCCCATTTCCTCAGGGGGTCTCTAAGCTAATCTTCTCTTGCAGCAGGAGGGACTTTGCTCCCCCAATCCCTGTCTTGAGAGGTGTAGAAAGAGAGGCTGCTAGTGAAGACTGAGTCAAAAAAGTTGACGAGTACCTCAGCTTTCTCTTCATCTGTCGTTACCAGTTTGCTGGTTTTGCTCATCACAGGCATATACGCTTTCTTTGACCTTCCATTTCTGGCTGACATACCTGTAGAAGCCCTTCTTATTCTTTGCATCCATTGCTGAGTTCCAGCTGCACCCTGGTCTTCTTGACCCATCCCTACACAACCAGACAGTGCCCCTACACTCCTCCCAGGATACCTGTCCCTGCTACCACTGCCTGTGCATTTCCTTCTTGCCCTTAAGTTTGACAAGCAGGTCTTGACTCATCCATGCTGGTCTCTTGCCTTCCTGATTTCTTACACATGGGGATCAAGAGCTCTTGTGCTCTATGAAAAGCATCCTTAAAGATCTGCCAGCTCTGATCTGCTCCCTCGCCCATGAGGCAGTTTCCCAGGGGGTCCTATTGTGTGACTCCTTCAACAGCTGGAATTTTGCTTTCCTGAAATTCAGGGTTCTGACTTTACTCTTGGCCTGACCCATATCCCTCAGGACTGCGACCTCCACCAGTGCAACACCACTACAGCCCATGCTGCCTCCAATCTTAACGTTTCTGATTAGTTCGCTTGCTGGTGACCAACAGCTCTGGTATCGCATTCCCTCTGATACGGCTGCCTATGACCTGGCTTAAGAAGTTATCCTCGATGAATTCCAGGAATCTCCTGGCTTGCCTACAACCACAAGGTTCCTTTTGTTGCCTTGGTCTCTAACTCTTACCTGTAAGCTTTCAACCTACTCGTTGCTATTCTTCAGAGACAGCTCTTCACACTCTATCCATTTCTTGTTGTAGAGGGAAATGCCTCTACCCCGTCTGAACAGCCTGTAGCCACTGATAGCTGCAATCCAGTTAGGGATTCATCCCATCAAGTTTCAGTAACAGCAACTAGGTTGTAGCTTTCTAGAAGCATGGTGGCTTCCAGCTCCTTCTGTTTATTGCCCGTTCTGCATGCATTGGTGTAGAGGTCCTTCAGCTTGGCTGTTGGCCATGTCACCTTCTTAGAGGAACACACCTTCATTCCTTTGGGGTATTTCACTGGTGTTTCCCTGTTGGCTCCTATTGCCTCAGGATCTCCTGGCTCATCTCTGTAAGATTTCAAGTGTGCTGCAGTGTACCCAGCAGGTCTCCAAGCAACAGGTTGAGGGCCCTCGCTAGCACCCCATCCTTCTAACCTTGGCTTGTCATCCCACAGCTTGTCATGGGCAAACCCGACATTAACTCCCTCCCACTTCGAACCCGATTTAAAGCTCTGTCAATAAGCCCTGTTAGCTCATGAGCAAAGACCCTCTTTCCCCTTGGAGAAAGGTGAATCCCACCTGACACCAGCAAGCCCGGCACCACGTAGGCCATCCCATTATTGAAAAAACCCAAAATTGTATTGGTGACCCCAGCCACAGAGCCACGCATTAATAGATTAGATCCATCTGTTTCTTTCAGTATCACTGCCCGCAACTGGGAGGAGAGAGGAAAAAACAACCTGGGCTCCGGATTCCCTTACCAACCATCCCAAGGCCCTGAAGTCTCTTTTGATCCCCCTTGGGCTGTATGTTGCGGCTTCATCGCCACCCACATGGTAGTAGTCCGAGGGCTGTTCCAGGCTGGGGAGTTACCAAACATAAAACACATACCAAACACAAAGATAAAAACTGTCAGAAGGAAAGGGCAGTTTGGATACACAGAACAGTTAAGAAGTTTTCAGCCAAGAGATGAAATGAAACAGAAATTCAATGAGGTGGAAAGAGAGGAATAATTCCAGATGGCAATAAAGTCGTTCCCTCTGCCGCACCTGCCATGGTGGTGGGATGCGAGGCAGGTCAGAGAAGCCAGCTCTGCTGGAACTAAGCCGCAGGAGACGGAGTGGACAGAGATTGCTGGATTAAATAAACAGCTTCTATTGGGAAACCAAGCAAAAACAGTTTCAAATTACTTCTTGTAGCAGATGGGCAAGTGACTGAAGGGCTTGAACTGCTTCATTTTTATGGCAGTGTGAGGAACACAACAGCTTCATTTTGTGCATGCTAGAAGCATGTCATGGCAGGGGAAATTAATGGCGTATCACACAGAAATATTTCTGAAAGAGCTGGAAACGACACATTAGCACGTGTAGGGCCAGTGAGAGACTGCTTTGTTGATCAAACATGTAAAAAAAAGGCCATCGATAACGAAGGAGAGAGCTACCCTAAAAAAATCAGAGAGGTCAGTTATGAAGATCTTCACTCACTTCCTGAGTGGAAAATAAAGCATTAAGTACCTATTTCAGGTAGAACACCAAAACAGAGTACAGAGTGCACTGGAAAAATAAACAGTTCTTCCAGATACTTACATGCATGTCAAAAGCTAACGGCCAACCTGCATTATAGGTTTATTTAAAGTTTACCTGCATCATCAGTTTACAGCTCTAAGCAGAGCTAATTCTGCACAGAATCGTAGCCTGGCAAGCGAAGCAGAGGTACTCTGTTGACCACTAGTGGACATACAAGGATGAAACAGGTCCCAAGTGCTTCCCAAAGACAATCACTCTTCACTCAGAAAGATCCAATTTACTCAAGCTCAAAATTAAAGAGCCCCCGATAACGTTTAAACAGTGAAAATGTTGTGTATCTACATAACCAACATGGAAGTATTTCTAGCCATTTTTGAGATTAAATAATTTCCCCATGGGGCTAAGAATGAGAAGTATCTGCCCAAGAAGTAATCACTTGAATATATGCAAGGTATTACAATGGAAGACAGAAATTTAAAATATTTGAAACAGAGCTATTACATTACTTGAGCAGTGCTGTCATTCAAAAAATGGCTAAAATATTCCAGCTACAGTAACATGTATGCATTTCCCAAGACTCCCTGTACTAACTCCCACCTCTTTGTCATCTTGGGCATTTCCATCTTTGACACTAACTTTGATCCTTCCTTTTTGTAAACTAATTATCTCTGAAGTCTTGCTTTTTTTTTTTTTTTTTTTTTCAAAGCGTGATGATAGTGGGATAGCACAAAATACAAATTTCAAGTCCCGGAGCCTATTTCTAAAGGTGGGTAGCATAAAAAAATTTCCACCTGCCAACAGCTTCTTATTTAAAATGAGCCAACTTTAGCTCTGTTGTGTCTAGTAATTGCTTTCTGGCTGATGGGCAAAGAACCTTACAGATCAAAATACAAAAAAAAATAAAATTAAATCTCATCTCAGAAACAGAAGAAGCCAGTCAGGTCCTGTGCACTCCTCCTCTTAAGGAGCCATATTAAGCAAACACAGCCGCCAAGCTGGTATCACTGTGAAAATAATTTTCACTGAGAATTGTATTGCTCATGGTGAATCCTCCAGCAACAAGAGCACATGCTGAGGTCAAAGGTTTCATCTGCTCAAAGAAAGCAGAAAACACTCCTATGAAACGAAAGCCTGAAGAGTCACAGCTCTCAAAATTATGCATTCAAGGGATATTTTAGGTCTCAAATTCATTCAGAAGATTTTATCTACACTTATATGAAGGACAGACATGCCCCTAGCACACATCAAGATTGCTTATATGGCAGATCTTAGGCTAGCACCACTTTTGGTGGAGGGAGTATGTACCTGGGGAGGAAAATACTTTCCTCCATCATAAATTATTCTTACAGACTTCTCAGAGGCTTAGAATATTAGCACCAGGGGGAAAGGCAGCATGTATCCCACATATTATTTGTACAAAAACTCAGACTGATATAAAACAGATTGTCAATACGAAAGGTAATTGATCAGTAAGTGGGTCAATTCATAAGGAAATGCTGCCTACTGATGTCTATTTTAATGCATTGCACATAGCTCCTACCCTCAACCCAGATGAAGAAGAGGGCATTAACACAGCAGAACACATAGGCTCTCTATGCCTCACCTTCTAGCTTCAACCTGGGGGCAGAAGGATTTCAGTTCTATAAACATATATTATCTACAACAAACTATTTCTTATCCTGGTCAGAGAGTCACAGGTATTGAATAAAACTACACTTCACCAACTACCAAGAGACACACCCTCCCTCGAAAAACAACAACAACAACAACTACTAAATAATCCACAATCCTCCACCTTTTTTTTAGCCAGGGAGATCTTTTAACATAAGAGGTAGTTTACAAACACTAGGAGACATAAACCTTGGGCTGAAATCCTAGAAAGATATCCTTTCATTGTTCTAATTGTCACAGCAATAAAAGATTACATATGCATGGTATTTTCTGGAAGCTAAGAGATTATTTTATTTCCAAATAGCGTATACTATTATTTGCTACTGGTATCCTCCACTTGAGGAAAATCTGCCATTTGCAGTGCAAGAGAACACAGACATAGACAGAACAGTGAGAGAAGAAAACATCACTGTGTAATCCATCATTCTCAAATTTGGAACAAATCCAAATGGAAAAGTTTCCGATCGACAAAGCTGGCCCAAGTTACATCAGAGATCTCTGCCTCATCTACTAGATCCCTGGTCTTAGGAAAACAAAAGTATCTGCTTGAACTGCAGAGGATGAAACAAGTAAATGAATTTGCTGGAATACTAACAAAATCCAGCAATGACTATGGAAGCGTAAGTGACAGTAAATAGTATAAATTTGTGCCTGCATAAGCTTAACAACCGACCAATTTAAGAAAAAAATACAAAAAAAAAAACAAAAACAAAAACCCAAAAGAATATGAACATAACAGACCTTCAACAGTATTGTTTAAATACAATCATGACAGAATACTATGGGTCTTGTGTTTCTCTTTGCAACAGTTAAAATATTACACGCGTGTCTGTGCAAAAACAACACAGTGTATCATCTCAGTTCCAAGCACTCCTTCCAAACAAAGAGAAATGTACTAATGATTTCTAATAAAACAACAACATTTTCCCCCTAATATTGCGGAACATCCTCTGTATTGGATAAGTGATGATACAGTCACTTGGAAGATTCATTCTAACACTTTCAAGCTAATTGTTTTCTTCAACATTAGCACTGGACTGTTACTCTGGCTCTGAAACTGAATCCTATTCTGCTGAATTAAGGTTAAAATCAGTATTCCTACTGCACAAGGGAAGCCTACATCCTACTGGAAAAAAACAAAAGTGTACTGTTAACTTCTTGTGGTAGGGAAAACAAACAAACTAAACAAACAAAGCAATGTCAACAAAATGCTACTTGAAAGATACAACAGTAAGTGTATGAATACATTAGTAATTAAATATTAGTTTCCAAAACAGTTAAAAATTCACAAGTTAAAGCTACAAAGATTTGACATATGAGGTTTTGGATTCTACACATTCCTTGCACTAACTACTCGAATAGCAGTTACATGTTAATAGCTATTACGCACACAGCATTGATGGTCAGCTGTGGTCATATGGGAGGAAACTTCAAATAAAACATTATGAATGTCTGAAAGGTTATTTCTTCTTACAGGATGAAACCAATCCCATGTCTACCTTTGTCCTAATATTGTATATTTCCCCATTGTGTGTTGAATATAATAATAAACTTACTGTTAGAAGATAACATTTAAACTGCACTGATACCTACAGCCTGTGTGTTGGGCTCCCTAATTGACCAAGTCATACAAAATATTCAGTATTCATATATTGCCCCCCTCCCCATTAAGCTCTATGTGCCACTCAAGTCATAGAAGTTAATTTCACAAAAAGCAAACCTTTGTGCATGGCTGTTACATGAAAAAAACCCTTCTGCCAATATAAGGGGTCAATCTCTGCACTTATAGGCTGCAGAACTTGCCCACTGCTTAATGCTGTACTGGGATTAACTCGCACCTACAACTCACAGTAGGTTTTCGGTTTGCTTGGTTTTGTTGTTTGTTTGGGTTTTTTTGTTTGTTTGTTTGTTTTTTAATTTAAACATGTTAACAAAGTGTGAAAGCTTATATTATTACTACCAAAGCTCTGAAAAACGTACACTGTGAAAAACTGTCCTGTATTTTACAAAGAGGCTATGAGAAAGTAACTGATGGATCTTGGTGAGATAGCTGCATCAATAACAGCCTCGTGATGCTTCAGTCAAGCCAGTTAAAGGTGATGCGTACCAAAGGCAATTTCTTGCATCTGGAAGCAAGTTTGATCATGATCTCCTCAAAACCAAGAAAAAAAATCTCTGAAACAATACATTTAACTTGCAAAGGCACAATGAATCGCAAACAGACTCATTTCTCACCATAGCCTATATTCTGCAAGAACATAATGAAAAGTTATTAACACCAAAAGCTTTTACAGCTCCAACATAATTTGACGTAACAGTTACAGATGCTGGATTCCTATGCCTCGGAGGGACACAATTTTATCCAGCATATTATTCAACCAACAGCAAAAAACAGCGTAGGAAGTAAAATACCAGACACAGCTTGTGTAAACTGTAAGAAACTAGGAGACATGAGATTTTAACAGGGCACACCTGTGTTTAAATGAAACTATAGAAAACACATTCTAGAAAATAGTTGCTTCAATTACACTGCCTAAAAAAATATCTTTGACTGGTGTTATAAAAATTGCTGTAATACCAGCAGCTGCTACACAAAACTTGCAAGAAGTGAGCATTTCTTGTAAGGAGCTTAAGAGACATGACAGCTTCGGCATCTCTGAAACCTCATTCCTGTTACTCATCTCGGAGGGGATGGGATGCTGGTACCAGAGAGGTATGGCAAAACAAGGTGCTCCCTCATCCAAATCTATGACTGGTGTGCATTCTGACGTGTATCCTGCATAAGTCTACAGTTACAGTTAATACCTTACCAATAAAAAAAAAAAAAATTAAAAAAAAAGAAAAATAAAAATTCCCGCACAGAGGGCAGGAAAGAAAGAGTTCATAGTCGGAGCACCGTGACCTTGCCGTTTCTCGCCTTACTTAAAATTACTGTTGAGATGGAACGTTTTCTGAAGCCCACGGGCAGGGGAGCGGTGCCGCCCGCCGACCCCGCCGTCCTCCCCGGCTCCCCCAGCCCGGCCCCGGCCCCGGCCCCGCCGCACAAGTTTAGGAAGAAAGGGGCAAATACGGGGCATTTGGGTGAGGCTGAGGTCCCGTACGCGGTGCGGGAACCGGCTGCCCGCCCGCAGGAACGGCGGACCCGGCCCCTTGCCGCCGCCTGCAAGTTCCTCACGCTGCGGGGCGGGGGGAACCGCGTCTTGCGGGCACTCCCCCCCCCCCAGCCCCGCTCCGCTCCCCCTGTTCCAGGCGGCACCCCGAGAGGAGGGAGAGACACAGCAGCACAGCTCCGGGCTCGCTGCCGCCGCCTCCTCCTTCTCCTCCTCCTCCTCAGCGGAGGACCTCTCTCACCGCTCCGCTCTCCTCCCGGCCGGCGGGGAGGGCAGGCGGAGGGGAGCACCTACCCGGGATGGCCAGGTTGGTGAGCGGGGTGCGGTGGATGCTGCCCGGCAGAGCCGCCATCCAGTCAGCGAACCGCAGCTCGTTCTTCCCTTGCGAGGAAGCCATGCCGATGCCGCTGCCGCTACCGCCGCCGCAGCCGCCCTGCCGCTCTCCCGCCGCCGCCGGCTCGCCTCAGCCCGCCCGGCCCCGGCCCGGCCCCGCCCCGCCCCGCCTCCCCCCGCCCCGGCCGCTGCCCCCGGCCGCCTCCCGCAGCGCCGCCGGGCCTTGGGGGACCCCCTCGGGGCTGCGGACGGCCCCCGGGCTCCCTGCCGGTGCCGCTCGGTCGCCCCTCCGCGGTGGGTGCTGGCGGGGCGGGCGGCAACGCGGGGGGGGGAGGCCGGGGGGCCTGGGGGCGCGAACCGCCCTCAGGGGTGCCCGGGGGGGGAGGAGGGCGGCGGCCCCGGCCCCTCGGACCCGCCGACAGGCAGCTCTCCATCCGGCCGGCTCAGCCCCATCGCCGTCCCAGAGAGCTCGGCCACGGCCGCGGAGGTGCGGCCGAGCAGGCGTCTGCTCCCGGGATGGCGTCCGGGGACCCCGGCTCCGGCTGCGCCCCTGCGCGGCCCCCGAGGCTCGGCCACAACCTCTGCCGGCCCCTGGCCCCGGCTGCTGGGATGCTTCTCCCCCGGGAGCTGGGCGCCCCTCGCAGCCGCTGCTTGCGGCTCGTCCCCCTCGGGTGCAAACTTCTCCTTTCGCAGCGGGCTATGCACGTTAACAAAAACATTGCTCCTGGCGCGAGATCTGTAATTTTTTTTTGGCAATGTTTTTTTTTTATTGTCCTTTGAGGATGATCTAAAGTAGTGTCTTCTCATTCCCATCCTAAGTGCCTTTGGAGAAGCATCTTAAATGTTGGCATTAACAAAGCTTTGATGTTACTGCCTCCAGATCAATGAATGCTTTAAACAACTGAAAGTGGGTCGATTTAGATTAAAGGAAGAAATTCTTTACTGTGAGGGTGGTGAGGCACTGGAACAGGCTGCCCAGGGAAGTTGTGGATGCCCCATCCCTGGACATGTTCAAGACCAGGCTGGATGGAGCTTTGAGCAACCTGGTCTGGTGGGAGGTGTCCCTGCCCATGGCAGGGAGTTGGAACTCAATGATCTTTGAGGTCCCTTCCAACCCAAACCATTCTGTAAGTCTGAGATTCTAGTTGAAGCTCCTTGAGCCATTTTAACTGTTAGAACAAGCTTGATCTTTTGACTTCAGCATGACTCTTTTTTATCAAAGTTGTTGATGCACATGCAGAAGTTCACCTGGTAGATCTGTCAAAAACAGTGCTTGGAGAGAGCCATGCCTGAGACAGGATCAATTATCTGTTCACCTTGAATTCCTGGGAGGGTCAGCTGTGGTCCTGTAGCTTGCGTTCTCACTCAACATCTTCTCTAGCAGCTGGCTTCGGAAATAAAAATGCGGGGAACAACTAATAATAACCCTTTTTTCTCTTTTTGTCCAAGCTCCCACAGCATGTATGAAGAAAAGCTCTTCTTTCAGCCAGAAAATAAAGGAATGATTTCTTGGAAATGAGTGAATATTTCTGAGGTATTTAAATAAATGAAATTTTGCTGACTCACTTTTTGCAATCGAAATAGCTCCTACGGTGGTATTTGAATGGGGAAATATGAACAGATGGTTGACCTTGGGGGAGATGCTGCAGCTGAATCGAGTAGTACAGGAAAAACGGGGAAGGAGTATGCAAACGGTGACTGAGACAGGTTTAATTTTTGCAGTATTACTTCCTGCCTATCTGGATGTTAACCTGCCCGTTCCAAAATTACTGGTATTAGTAAACATGAAAAAAAAAAAAAAGGAAGACAAATCCACACATAAAACCCACTAATGACCTTAAGATGGAAGATGTTACATCCTCTTGAAAGGACAGGAAGAAATTATAGGAAAAAACTTCAAGATTTCTAAAGAGCATTCAAGTAAGGAGTAATGAATGCTTTTATCAACATGATTGGATCAAATCATTTTAAGTGGCAAAGTTATTAATGGATTGCACTGGTTATCAGGAAAACTGCTGCTGAATTTTTATCTACTCCACTACTGAAGTATACAGCTTTTTGAAAGGCTAGACATGTTGTTAATACTGTTGTTGATCTCTTCCAGTCTCTAAAGCTTTGAATGTAGCTCAGAGCAAAATGAAACAAATACCTGCGAAACCCTGTCATTTTAAAATGTATTATTATGTGTAGTAATACCTATCTGATATCTCTCAGTAATGTTTCCTACTTTAACTAGAGAGCTGTAAACATCCCTTTATGCACTTACTAGAAACTTCCTGGCCTTTGCTTCCACAAGTAATTAGACCTTTTGTATCTTCTTCCTTTTTTAATGCTCAAAGTAAGACTCTTCATAGTCTGGATTTTAAAACCTTGCATACTCTGCTTTATAAAAAACAGAAAAACAGTCCCCTCTAACATGTCTCACACTAATCATGTTTGAAGAGGTTTGTCTCCATTTCTAATGCACTGTAACTGCTAAAATAGCAGGTTTATAATCTGTCACTGGGTCTCTATGAAGTTGTGGGAACACAGACTTAAATAATCGGGAGGGAAGCAGTGTAGGAGAGGAAGCTTTTATGGGTCAAAGTAGGAAACATTTCTGCAGCAACCCGAGGAGCATTTATGTGGAAGCTTTGACTTTAAAAGGGAGCTTTTTGGAGCTTTTTGGTGGTTTGAAACTTCAGTATTTGTCTATGTATCTGCTTGAGAAGAGTTAATAAAAAACAGAGCAAACTCTTCACTTATCTTGATTGAAGAGCAGCTTACTGTGGTTTAGATTGAACCTACCATTTTACTAATTTTAACAATTAAAAACAATGGCAGCCTGTAAATCAAAATCACAGCATCCTTACGAAGTTTTGTTCCTATTTGAAAAGAGTAAAAAAATAAAAATCACATTGTTGGTCAAACTACTGAAGTCTCTACACATTAACAAGCCTGAGCTGTCAAAGAAAGTGGATTCCAGGAATTAAACACTTTAAAAGCTTAAGAGAGACCAGGTACAACGAAAACGAAAGGCAGTGCCAAGATACTGAAAAATACCATCTTAGCTCTTTTATTCGCAGCTATGCTGGGCTCACTGAAGATGCCATGAAGAGAAGGAAAATTGAAATCATACTATCTGTTCATCATGTATTGTGTTCTCTCCAGTCTGCAGCTGTAACAGCAGGGATGAATAGTGACACCTCTGCTTCTATGGAAAAGAAAAACAGAGTAATTTAGCCAGTAGGAATGTCACTTCAGCACTCAAAATTAATTTCACTGTTAAAAAAGTCTTTCCATTGTTTTTATTCTCTTAAAAATTAGCATTTTAATGGTAAACATTCACCGTTATACTTTGTCATTTTAACAGTCAGATACTTTGCCTTTTCATATGTCCTTGGCATCTATTTTAATCATGTGAGTAACAAAAGAGTAACAGGATCTTTTTCTCTAAATGACATAAAGTAGATTCCACGCTGAAAGGTAACAGAAAAAATGGCTTAATGGGGCATTGTCTGTCTGTAATTTTCCTATGATATCTGATTTATTTAGAGGCAGCTCTAAATCTGTTGTTAATGAATTCAAAATGAGCCTTCAAACAGAAGAATTACTATTGTTTAAATATTTGAAGTTTTTCAGTGGATTCTGCTTCTGAGGTTTGGTCTCTTCCTCCTTCTTACTGCCCATTTCTATTAATAGAAATTTTTCAGAACAAATCCTGGCTGCTGTCCCATGTTTGCAGCTCTCATGGCTTTAAGTGACACCATCAGTCACATCTGGGCAGCAAAGCCCTTCCAGTTGTTAGCAGCTGAGTTCCTATTATCTTCTTCTTACCTGAGAGGGCAGTGGATATACGTTATTCTCAACTTCATTATTCCTCATGGCTAACAGATGTGAAAAGTCATTTTTATCTGTAAGACAAGCACATAAAACTCTAAAGAGTCAAAGTAAGCAGATTGATTGAATGAGAAGTGATCATTTTTAAGTGACCATATGGATGAATAGAAGAGGTGACAAGTTATTTCTGTGGCCATTTCATACTTCATCTGGCCACTTGGACAATCTGTTCTTGAATTCATTAAGCAATTTCTACTTAGCAGTATTCATCCCGTCAAAGCATCTTACAAAATTTCTGACTGGACAGAAAAAAAAGTCTTGTAGAAATAGGGCAAATAGCGTTTTCTTCATTTTATGGGAAAAAATATGTCTGTTTCTGCTTTTCAAGCAAACAAAAATATTTGTTATTCTTTACTAAGAAAATCTGAGCATCCTTGCTGGTGCTGATACTGAATCTGAGAAGGGGTCATACTTGTTCTGGGCAGCTGACAAATGTCAGGATGTTCATGTTATCCACACTCTTTGTTGTGACCTGTAGAGACTGTGAACATGATGGGTTGATATAAACATATGTTTTTACTTGCATACTTTATAACCAAAGCAGAGACATTACAGTACTATACAGAGGAACCAAGGGAGTTTATATGTCTTAATGCAAATAAAAATCAAGTCCAGAATGCATACTACATCTACTAATAGAAAAGAATAAATAATTAAAGCATATGGCAAGACACTTTGTTATAGCTAACCAAATTCTGGAAACTGAAATAAAGAGGCTAAGAGTCGAATGATAATGTTTGTATCCACTCCTCAGGTGGAAATCAATTTCACCATAGCTACTCTTCTCTGAAGAGTATTTCTCAGGTTTCTGGAAGAAGGTTTGTTTCTTTTTGTTTGTGGGTTTTTTTTCTTTTCTGAGTTTGACATGTGGAGTCATGCTGTGTCTCACCTAAGATGTTTGCTTAAAAACACAGCGGTGGCTACGCTTTCACATGGTTAAAAACAAACAAGTTTGGTTCTGTTTGGATTACTGCAAAGTCTCTAATGGCATTACCGGGAGCAGCAATGGCAGAACATGAAAAGCCCTATTTTCTAGCCATTGTTATAAGATCACAGCAAAGTATGCAACTTCAGTACAGGGAAGGATGAGAGAGAGGTTGCTTTTTATTTCTAAACAGACCCGGCAATGTTTAAAAATGTTCTACAGAAGCTCATGAACATTGTGTCTCTGTGACTTGAAGGACCCACATTTAGCTTGGTAAAGAACTTGCAGAGAAAGCATGATTCAAGCATTTGAATTTCAGCACATTGTCAAGGTGGAAACCTGCTTTTTAAGAAAGAAGAGGAGCTAAATGAGCTAGTTTAGTGGTGGAGTCACCATGGCCAATACAAAAGCAAGCCCCAGTACTGACCATAATCCATGTAGCCACCCAATGTACTGCTGATGTGGTCACAAAAGACTTTATCAGTGTGAAAATATCTACCTTTTGTTAAAAAAAAATAGAGTTGAAAGCCCCAAACCAACCTCTCCCCTCCTAAATTTCAAGTTTTCCTGCAGCTATAAAAAAGAATAAAAAGTTTTCAAGGCAGTCAGCCCCCATGATTCTACTTAGTTTTGTCAGAAAACAGAGCCCTTTGTACGACTAGAAAATTTTAACCAGTCCCGCTAAAATCTTCACTAAAAAGTAGTAAGACATTGGACAACACACTTGAGAAGAATTCAGATTGTCTGGATACTGAAATCTTACCTTTAGGGTTGTAGGTAGCATAGACAAATTAAGAATGTTCAAGGCAGGGTAAAAAACTATTTTTTAATCTTCAAGACAGAACCAAATCAAGAAAAAAACAAAACTGTTTTCATCGTCAATATTTGTTATGTTATCACATAGTGGTAAGAAAAGACAAACACATACACAGAAAAATCACCAAAGGTAGCAGGAATGAAATGGATGAGATAATCAGAAGTGGATAGTGCTTGCAGGATTTTACAGTGGATCACCAGAGACAGAAGATGCAATCAGTTTGTATGTGTCAGCCCATTAGGGCGCAGCTCAGACCTACCCAAAAGGGTATTTAGCAACGGAGGGAGAAGAGGAAAACGGTATTTCTAAATAGATAGTAAAGTACCGTTTAATTTGTTGAAAGTATGGAAATTAAGAAAGGGTCTATAAGAAAGATTTTACAAATATTTCTTTACCATCAAGATATTCAGAATGACATCTTGTAGTTGATCTCTTGTCTATGGCTGAGCAGCACATATGCACTATTATGTAGTTCCCATTTCGTTGCTGTAGGATTATTTTTAAAAGAGTAAACATCAGCCAAACCATCCATGTTCTGTAGGAAATATTACTTAAAAGAGGCTAAAAGAAATGCAAACTGAATTAAATGAGAAAATAGTGGAAGCAAATAAATGTGTAATGGCTGCTTAAGCAATGAATATTAAGCAATAATAAACTTTTTTTATTATTATTTCTGTGTCTGTTGGAGAATAGTCCAAAATCAGTGAAGATAATGAAAATACTCCACTGAATTAAGCGGGATTTGGATCCTGTGGATGGAAAACTAGTATCAGTTGGTTAATAGCTGATGCATCTACTGTGCTTATATCCTAAGCCACTGGAGGTGAAAAGTCTGTTCTATTTTTAAGTAGAAAGGATGATGGATGACACGGAGAGTTTCCAACAGGAGCTGCAGAGTGTTAGCAGTGGTCAGTTCCACTCCTGGCAGCCGGAGTCATGTTTGATGAAAGATGCATTTCTGCATCCTGGATGAGGCTTTCCCAACAGGCTCTTGCTGTTTGCATGGTAATGAAGTGCTCCCAAAAGGGGTTGAAAGTATTCAGCAGGACTAATGAGATTTTAGCACGCTACTCAAATCAGTCTGCTAGCCACATTTCACAGGCTGCAGTCAGTGCCTGCTGCGGGGGATGAGAGGCAGTGTTCCTTTTTAATTACACAGCCTCGGTGTGAGCGGTGCAGTGGGTCTGGCTTGGCGTTTGCAGGTCACGTAGTACAGGATGCAAGGCAATGTCTCAGCCCCAAGGAACGGGGTGGTGCACCTGGCTTTAGAGGAAGAGGTAGGAAGAGGTCAACAGGGACACTAGAGAAACAGAGATGACAACTAATTGTGGGAAGTCAACTTTTCTGTGGTGTGCCCCGCTTCACCTTGGGACGTTAAGGAATGCTACGCTGTTGTTGTTCAAAAGGTAATATCCTGTGCAACAACATAAAGCTTCTTACTTGAGACTGTGAATATTTATTCTTCCAGCCCAGGAAAATGAGGTGAGAGAGAAAGAGACGTAGAATTAGACAATGGAAAAAGTGGCTGGCAACAAAGAAAGGAAAAGAATCCCCCAAGGCCATGGAAAAAGTTGATATCAAAAGGTGGTGCTATCACCAAGAGGCTAGAGACCAAGTTCTGGGGCTTGTCTCTGCCCCTGGACCTCCATCCTCCGGGGTGATGGGGTGGAGGAGCTGGTATTGCTTTTCCTTCAGAGAACACCTGTCCCTCTGCTGTCCCGCTCCTCCCAATTCCTGTGGACTCAGCTCTGCTTCCCTCTGCTTTGAATTGCTGCTTCACCCTTGACCTACATGGCAAATTAAATTATGCACCTAAGACCTTAATTGCCTGACCACGCTGTACCTAATGAACCGTTCCAAAAGGCTGTAAATATTTCCGGCTAGAGCTTGGAAATCAGGCATCGGTTTCTGAAAGAATTTTCTGCCCACAGGATTAGGCCCTAATGGCTGTGCATCATGACCAGAATGAAAAGTTGTTAAAAAACAGTTTCATTAAATACAGGGCAGCTTTGGATTATAAAGATAATTAAGTTTGAAAATGTAATGATCTGTATGACACTGAGCGAATAAAATATATGAGGAATTCCTAATAAAAATACAATCTCTTAAGATTAAAACTCATTATTTTTTGCAATATAGAGTCACACGCTTTAGCCGCTAGCCTGTAAAATACTTGCCTACTTCTCTGGGAAAGACCATCAGAGACCTCTCCCCACCTAACCTGCAAGCACCATAAACCAGCGCGAAGGGCAGAAGGTGCAGTCTGGCTGCCACCAGCCTCCTTCCACCGGTCTCCAGCAGGTAGGAGACCCTGCGGACTGCTCTCCAACACGCTGCAAGTGCTGCCTGCTTCCAGCAGCTCGCGCAGGTTGCAGCTTTAATACAGTGCTCCTCACCGCCTGCTGGTATTTTAACAGTGTTTTCCTATTTTACCCATTTTTAAGTATTTTTCATTGGGTGCAGTAGCTCGAAAATCAGAATGAGGCGCTGATTCACTGAAGCACCGACATACGGTCATCATCTAACAAAGAGGGTTTCAGCAGCTGCCGTTTAGATTCAAGACCTTAAAGTCTGGTCACGTTTTCATGACGCTCCGAGCCCTGTTGAAAAATACACATTGGCCAAATTAAAATCATCCCTTCAAAAGCTGCCTTTTGCCATCAAGTCAATCAAGCAGGGGGCAGGGAAGACGGATCCCAGCAGGATGGTGGTGGGAGGGATGGAGCTGTTTGGGATGAGCAGCTGGAGGGAAAGGCAGTGCTTGCGCCCTCCCCGGCAGGACCGGCGCTGGGCTGGAGCACAGCCGTTCATGCCTTACCCCTGCAAGACAACTGCGAGCAGTAGACATGATCTCTTTTTTTTTAATTATTTTTTTCAGGGGAGAAGGATTTCTCATCGAAAATGGAGTCTACATTCGAAGTGTCACTGGCAAATCCAAAGCATCACTCCGACGATGAAACAAAGCCCTTGTGCTTCTGACAGCAGCACTGGACATCTCCTTTCCTTGACCCATTGCCCAAACTCAGCGTACCATCACTTTGCCTTAATGTACATCTGATCTATTACTTGTCCTGCTTTTTTTTTTTTTTTTTTTTTTCCAGATACTCAGTCTTCTCATTACAATTTTTGGGGGCAATAGGGAAAAGCAATCCTTATAGCAATAAATATTCCCCGTCCTTTCAGCAAACCAGCTGCTTCCAACGGGTGTTTTTGTAAGGGCTGAGCAGGTCAGAGCAGGACACTGCTGTAGTGTGCAGCGTCTGCTCTTCCTCATGTTGGCCCCAGACCCTGTGAAGGTCAGTGGGGGCTCACACTGACAAGGCAACAACCGACCAAAGAATTCTGCAGTGATCTGCAGGTAGACGTACAAACTTCACCGAAATACCCCTTCTTCCGTGTGCAGAGCAACAGATTTCCAATTTCTGCTGCTGTGGGAAGCAGAAACTTAATCTGGCCGGTGCGCCTGCTGTGTGCTTTCACCCAAGGGGAGACCTGGGGTGTTTTCCTTGTGGCAATTACAGCTTTGCGAAGACCACGTACATGAGGATGAAGCTAAACTAGCCTCAGGAGCGGTGCTGGGCATGTCAGCATTGGTGGGATGTGGTGCAGAGGAAGCTCCTCAGGTGCTGGGGCTGACATGGAGCCTGGTGCTGGAGAGCCAGGGGATGGCTGGGTTGTGTCCACAGCAGCTGCCCCCAGCACCAGCAAAGACACATTGAGGAAGGAGGTGCAGATAGACTTGGAGAAGAGAAAGAAGCTGGAGAGAAAATATTCCAGTATTCAATTTCATCACTCTCTGGACAAGTGAAAAGGTCTTTCTTAGCCGAGCACAGTGGCAGAACATAAGAAAGTATTTATGTAGGCTTAATTAGTGTAATTTTAAGTGCTAGGTTAAATTTTAAGATCTTTAAGTAGCCTTTTGTTTTAACAATATTCTTTCTGGTTTGAAGTGTGGTGAGATGCAGTTCTATGTAAATCAACAGGTTTATGCAAATGTACCATATTGAAATCAGACAATACATATTTATGAATGGAAGAAAACGTACATTGATTCAGGGCATAAGTGTTTTGTTGAAAATATTTGTGTGGAAATGATACAGCATATTCAGCAACAGCTAAATTGTAAAGGTAGGATGATAATGTCTCCTCACTGTTATGTTAAGCATATGCCATCTGAAAAATGGGAGCATTGATGCGTTATTCCACTAGCCAGATGAAGTGAAAAAGACGGCAAAACTCGATCCCATTTTTAGAATTTCATTTTTGGAAGAATTTTCCACTGCCGAAAGAGAAGCGGCAGCAGGAGGTTTATGAATGGTTTGAGTGATAAACAACCTGAATCATGCACAGGCTGAGGAGACACAGTGGGTAAAATGGTCGCCCCTTTGAAGTCAACGGGAGGCTCAGCACTGAACACGAGGGAGCCAGCCTTCACGAGCACTGTTTTGGCTTTCCCTAGGATGTAGCAAGAGCTTTGCAAGTCGCTCTGTTGGCTAAACAGCCAGAGTGTTGTGGAAGGAGGAGGAAAAGTGGGAGCTACTTTTTCCATTGCAAATGAGAGTCTGAAATACGCACTGATCTCCTGCATCGTTCTTCTTCCCTGGAAACAAACTCGGGATCCCAGGTTGAAAATTTTCTTGACTTGTGTGGAGACAGAGAAGTCCTTAATCCCCAAAACTAAAGGCATCCCAGAAGGCAAATTAAGTACTTTGAAACCCTACTGCTTCCAGGAAAAGCAAAGCTGTTTTGAGAAATGTGCTTCATGCACATACACTTGAAGTTGGAAGTCCATCTGGGACATGCTGCATCACTCACACTAGAGGGATTTCAACACTCTGAGAGAAGAATATCTATTATTCACCTCTCCAACTCTCTTCTCCAATACTTGTCACTATAAAATATTCTAAAAATTCTCTTTATTGGGAGAAGCTGTTTGAGCAACTTTCAGTAAGTTAGAGAAGTTCAGCTGAGACTGGTTTGAAGTGCCACCTTCTTTCTACTGCATGGAGAGGAGCTGTAGGACAATGAAGAAGGATAATTAAGAAACATATGAGAGCAAAGTATTTCAGAAGCTGTGTGTGTGCCAGCACTGGATAAATGGTTTGCCAACCAAGGAACAATACCTTCAGAAAAAAAAAAAAATCCTCACAAAAGTGCATTGGAATAATCTGAACGTCCTTTTACTGTGCACCCAGTCCTTGAAAAAAGGAAGTCTTGCTAGATATAGAAGGAACTTCTGACATTTCATGTACACAAAATTCATAAAGAAAATATTTTAAAATGTAAGTATGAAAAGGCAATAAATCTCTCTGCTAAAACTGCCTGTGTCTGTGAGAGATAAGAGGGCAGGAGAAAGGAGAAAGAACAGTAATTTCTTTTACATTCTTCTTCTAATCCACCTACAAAACACCTTGCAATGGTTAGGCAGACACTCTGGCAACACTATGTACTGCCCTGACCAGAGATCCTTTGCTGTCTTCTCACTTTTCCCTCTCCTTGAAGTTCACTTTCTTTACCATATTAGTAAATTCTTCGGCTCAGGTGCTGTTCATAGTGACATGCTAATTGGGACCTCTACTCGCTAATGCAATACAAATCAATAAGCTTAAGGAAAAGTTAGCATACTAGTATTCAGGTGGTTAAACATGTATATGAAATCCTGGGTGGGTTTTTGCTTTGGCATTTCTACCTCTTGTCTCAGTGGCTCCCACAGCTCCAAAGTCCCCCGGGGTGGGGAAAGCTGCAGGACCCACCACCCGCCTGAGCCTCCATCAGATACCACCAGACCTGCCATCAGCCATTTGTGTCATCACTCTTGCCCTGCAGCAGAGGGGAGGAGTTACTGGGAAAGAGTTGTATTGTTTGGCATTTTTGTTTTGCCTAAAGAAAGGTATTCTTGTCAGGCCTACAAAGCCCAGCTCTGTTGCCTTAATTTTGAAGGCAGAACTTCTCAGGAGGATAAATAATGCACATTTAAGCTGGGGTCTTTAAAAGATTCCTAAGAGGGAATAAATGTTGTTGTTTGTGCTTTGTCTGGTAATGCTTGGGAAGTTTAAGACAAATCTCGAAAGTTCAAAGAATGCTTAGGAACAGAGATAGATTCTTCCTTTATTGGTTGTATAAATCAAAATAAATAAATGAGACATAAAGAAATTATGAGACCTGTAAATCAGTGCCAATACTGGTAACAGACTCTAAATTTTTAGGTACCTCCAAACCTCTTAATACCTCTCAAGAGTAAAATTTCCCAGGATGTGTTTCCCTGTAGTTATGAACTTTGTTTCCAACACGATGTAACACATAGATTTGGTATGCTGTGCCACTGATTTGGGACTTAACATGGGTTTTGCAAAGGATAAAAGATGAGACAGTTTGTCTTATTTGAAAAAGGGAAAAATAACATACGCTGCACTTTGTGAAGTCATGTTTATGAAGAGGGAGCTATTTGCACACTACTTTCACCAGGGGGAGAGAATAATTCAGAGCAGAATTCTCTTCCTGCTGCTCTGAGGGACCAGGAACAGCAATCGGTCCATCTGACCAGCCTTCACGCCCACGCCTCTTCCCAGTTTCCTCTCAGGAAAGAAGCCTAAGGGAAAGATGGGAGAGACTGAGAAATGTGTTAAGAGATTCTCTGTTCTTCCCCAAATATGTTTTCTTAGCTAACTCTTTAATAAGCATTTTTTCAAGGACAACTGTAATTCTTCATTAACTTGACAAATTCATTCTTTTATGGTCTTCCTGAAGGAAAAAGTAACTTCTCAAGTCCAATTTTCACTTTTGCAGTCAAGCTTTAGTTAGCAAAAATTTCTTCTTTTTTTTCTTTGAAACTCCATAAACATTAGGATGAGCAGCAGGCACTGCTCTGCAAGTTTAAAAACCCTCCAAAAAGTTTATTGAGTTTTTATGCCCCAAATCCAGATTGTGTCTAATTATTCTCCTCCATCACACAATGTGTTTGAATCTTGTGCTTCCAGTAATCACCTCCAGAAGAAAGAAAATGCAGTATTTGTTCCCCAGGAAAGCTGTTACAGATGTGCATTATGTAGTTTCCTTTTCACTTTTGTTAAATTAAAGCAATATTTTAAATATCCTGAATACGAATTTTGTTTGTCTGTCTTATTACAAGGCCTGAAGGAAAAGCAGGAGATGGTCTTATTTCCTTAGCAACAGAGTCAGGTGTGATTTATGCCACCCTGCATCCCTGCAGCTGTCTCCAAGCAACAAACCAAACTGCAATGCCAACTCCTGTACACACAGTATATGGAGGGGGCTGAGGTAAAACTCTGGAGCCCAAAAACCTATCCCTAGCATCAAACAGGAGGCAAGACTGAACAAACACGGGATTATCATAGAAATGGAAATCAATCAAATAATCTAAGCATCTCAGTTCAGCCTGCCAAATGCTCAGTATGCAAAGAATAATCTATTTTAAATCATTCAGCGCTTAGGTGACAGCTGTAGATGTGTGTTAATACTTTACCAAGGCTTTGCCTCAGCTTATGGAAGTGGTACCACAGAGTCTGCTGTCCCTGGGCTGGCTCAGCAGGAGTTCTCATGGAAAACAGAGCAATTGCAAAAAAATAAATGTTTCCAGTAATAATTCACTGTTAAAGTAGTTGCCAAAGTTTGCCAAACTTCATTTGCCATTTCAAAGCTGTTCCCTCTTTGAAGCAGAGACATGCATCTACGATTGTATCATGTTGGCTAACACTGCGTTTCTAAATAACAACTGTAAAGCCAGTGAGGCTTGCCAAATGCAATCATGACGGATAGCACTATTTTCCTGAAAAAAATTACTGGTTTTGTTAAGGTGAAATTTGTTTTGGAAGCTGAGGTTTGGCAAGCAAAAGCTGCTGTTTATGAATCGGTCTCCCTGATCCAGTGCTTTTTAGGTGGTTTTCAGGTGCAGAGCTAACACACCTGTGGGTTACAAAAGTCAAGCAAGCAAGTACTCCCTCGTGTCAACATTTCATTCCCACCCCTAGTTTACTCTTACTGAAACCCCGTAAAACCTCTAATATACCAGTGTTCATCCCACTGCTGAAAATGCAGTGATTGGTGTAGGGAGCGCCAGATGCTGTTAACACTGAAATCAAGGAAGACCTGCTGACCAACAGGTGAGGATGGAGCGTGGAAATGGTGGGGTCTCCCCAGGGGTCCCCACCAGCTGGCTCTGGAGCCAGTGCACCTGTGTTTTGCATCCCTGAGCACATGCCAGGCCTAATGCAGAGGCAGAGCAGGCAGAGACCACCGCCTCTCCCTGGCCCTTCCCTGCCACGTCACCATCAGGATGGATGAACTTCTGCCCTGTGAAGAGGGTCTTCTTTCCGTGCTTTGTGAGATGGAAAACCCACCCAGGCCAACACCTCCCACTTGCATATCTTGGGTGGAGCACCAGCATCTACAGCCTGGAAATAGCAGTAATCAGAGGGGAAAGACTTCATAAAGAGTGTTAGACCAGCCCTCATTTTTAGGGATTAAGCTCTGAAATTGCATTGGCAATGTGGGTGCATGAAGGTCTCCAGAGAGCCGGGTGGCTGGGGCCAGGTTTGTATGACTGTTCGGTTGGGGTTTCTCCCAGCCCAGCTAACCAGTTAACCATGGCTCCTGCCTTTCCCAGGCAGGAATTCATTGACCATCATCCTTTAAGCTTTAAACTTTCCACTTCTTGGAGCGCTACCTAAGCGGTTGTACTCTGAAGCCAACCCGCCTAATTTTGGCACGTTAGGCAGTAGCCGCCTAGCCTTCCACTTGCAAAAGCCTCCAGACCACTTGGGTGTTTTTTCACTAGCATAGGTTTGTGCTAAATAGTTTCCTCCTCTTTTTCTGGGGGGAGGTTCTTTTGGCCTCATCCTTTTGGAAAAATAATAGTGAAGTCTTATTGCAGAGCATTTCCTACTTATTAGGCAATCATCCTTTACCTCATATTTTTTTCCTGATTCAAAAAGGTATCTTTCTGTAGAGCTTTTCTATGTGAGTTCACACTTAAAACTTTTTATGACAATCTACCAAAATTTTCATCAACTGGCAGCTGTTTCTTAATTTAAGAAAAGCATAAAACTGTAAGACATAATGTCAAAAACAATTTTTATAACTTTATTCCCCTGAAGTGGTAAATTCTTGCAGTGATAGTGGCCTAGATTTATGCTAAATATTGAATAAAAAGAAGTTAGGATTTTTTACCTGACTGCACATATACACTCCACTATGTAGACACTGCTTCCATAGCTTAGGTCTCACACAATTTGTCTTTGAGATCTAATTCAGTACCAAAATCAGGCTTTTCCTCCCATTCCCCTTTTTTAACCCAACATAATCAGAGACAGGCTTTTACATCAAACAGGAATCCCTCAGGGGTTCAAGATAGTGCCTTATCACTACAACATAGTTAAATGTGTCTAATTTCTTTTACGAGTTACGTAAGAACTTTAATCATGTGAATATTATCACCAAATCTGTGGGACTAATTGCATACCTGGTGCTATCAACAAGCTCAGATATCTTTTTCTTTAATTTGAGATGCAAATTCTGGTTCAGTTTTATGGCATGCACCTGTCTTCTGCTCTCTGCTGAGAGGCACACCGCTTCCCTCTGCGAAGTGGTACAAGGTGCTAAAATCAAGAAGCTGATCCTCTTTAAAACACAAGGACAGGCTGCCTGGGTCCTTCTCACCTGGGCAGCCAAAGGGTCTTTAGGGCCTTCTAGAACAGTGAAAAACCCAAATGTCCCTCTTCTATATGTAAATGTAGGGAAGTGAATAAGGTTTTTCTGGTATAAAAACTCTGCAAAAGAAGAACCAGACCTGTGGAAAATACAAACCTATTTAAATTGTTTTAATGCTCACCTGTTTATTATTCGTATTTTTACAAACTCATATATAGTTTTAATATGAGGTTTGAAAGGATCACTATGGAAATAAATATCTGTAATTTATGCTTTCCTTGGATTGCAGCTTTTTATACTTGAAAGAGTAAAAAACATGGTTCAAGGCGCCCATTATTTTGCTTTTTTTTTATTTTTGCTTTGATACCGCTTCCTTATAGGAGTATTTAAAGGATGAGCTAGAAGTGCCAAAAGTTTTCTTATTCATCGGCAGTCTGTCCTTTTTGTTAGCCATTATGCCTCATGTGCACTTGTTTGCTTCTGGCAAGCGCATTTTAAATGGCACGACTTTATTTCAGTTTGTTATTTTAATTAAAAGAAGCAGACTGCGGTTGTTAGAGAGAAGTTTTTGCCTTAGTCTTTTACCCCTTAGCTTGTTCATAAACAGTGATTTCTCCAGCATCCTAGTGAGGCTGCTTGTGGTTTTTCAGTCTGTTTAGCACTGCACAGAGAAGCAGCCAGACTATGGGATAATAAAAGACTGATTTCAACACTGCCTTGCATCAGCCCTAGTAAAACTATTTTAATTCAGAGGTGAAACGGGCTGCCGGTGGGTCTGCATGTTGCGGTTCCTTTTGAGGAGTTGGAGGCAGTCTTTTCCATCAATATTCTGCGATACCACCCCAGCTCTAGGAGTAAGTGGATGCAAAATACTAATGACTAGATCTGTCATCTGAGAAACTTGTGAGAGTGCAAAGAAACCCAGACACATCCGTGGGGTCTATGTGGAAACTGTGGTGTGGAGCTGGACGGCAGCACCTGGCGACCTGAGCACCAGCCAGCAACTGCAGGTTGGTAGATGCCCACTCCAAAAGTGCATGTTCTCCATACCACTCCCTCTCCCCTCCTCAAAACTCCTGAAACAGACCTAACATCTACCAGACACCCTTCTCTCTCCACAGATCCACAAAGCTACGGTTTGTCATGAGGGGAGAGGCCAAGAGGAGAGCATAGCCTTACGTCCCCTCTCTTCATAGACCAAAAAGATGTGACAGGATGATGGCAGACAAACACTGTCCCTCCCAGAGTGACACACTGCACCTCAGGAAAGAAACAGTGAACAGGTTGCACCGCTGGACCCTTTAAGGCAGCTCATCATTGGACTCTTTTTGTCCTGAATTCTACACTTTCTGCTTTCTCTTCCTTTCTTATTGCCATAGAAATGGAAAAGCATCCGTGAAATGTCTATACTTGACATTTCTGAGATGAGTTTCCAGCTCTGCTACACCTCTTCCAGCAGCAGTTAAGTACATATCTGGGACTTTGTTAATTTTTTTTCTTTGTCCCCATTGAGCTGTGTTGCAGATTTGCAAATTTCTCTCAATGAAATACTTGTTCTTGCCTGAACATTTTTCTCCAGCCTATGTGACTTGAAAAAAGGCCTAATGAAGTAGTCTTCTGTGCCTGTATTCTGCATCATAAACACTCATGTTAGCCCTAGAGGTACCAATTCCCAATCGTCATGCAAAACCCATCTGTGAGAAGTTCCTGCTTTTTTTGCTCACTGTCTAGAAGAGTCATTTCTTATTCCCCAATGAAACTTTAACCAGTAAAGGTTCACAATGGCTCCATTAAAAATTTCCCTAAACAACAATAAAATATTATTAATCCCTGCCTCCTCTCTGGTCCCAGATCACTAACAGCCATCATAAACACAGCAAACGGGGCTATTTGTCTATGCTTCAGCTCATGCAGGAATAATTTTCTGCTTGATTCTTCAATCAGATCTGCAGACTTTCCATCAGCTGCCTCTTTTATTCTCAACCCACACAAGTCAGTAAAATTGTCATATTTTAAAAGCAAATATTGTACCTTCCCAGTTACATTTTCATTTAAAAAATAAATCAATAGAGTTTGTAACCGATAACCAGATTATGATTGCTTTTAAGATTCTGATATCTTTCCCATGAGATAATCTGACAGCACAATAAAACACATCTATTTATTAGGAGGAGCACTCACATATTCAGTCAGCCTGTTTTAAAAGAGACCATAAATGAGATTTAGGATTTTAAACAGCCTGGATGACTTTCCTTCCTGTGCATTTCCAGCTGCTTGATTTTTGTAAGTCCTTCCCTGAGAGGAGTTTTTAAGCACTATTCAAGACTTTATATATATATATATATATATATAAAAACACATATGGACATGTACACCCCTACCCATATAACGTAGGAAGAAATTTCTTTTCATTCTTCTCTCACAGACATTTTTGCTGTGAAAGGAGGTGGGCCACTTTGTTCTCCACAAAGCTCACCTGAAGATGTTCCTCTCTGTGTTGTCCCTGTTTCCTCTCTACAACCTTCACCTGCAGCTGTAACACAAGCAGTGATCCCTGCCTCAAGAAACTGTTCTGCAATCCACCTGAAAGCAGAGGCAAAGAGCATCACTAAAATAATTCTACCCAATCACAGAATGATATCCTATAGTACCCCACCACTGTTTGTCTCACAGTGTGGGGCACTTGTCTTTTCACAACAGAGGGAAAATGTTCTTTTCACTCTGAGGCTGGAACTGAAAATTGAAAAAATTTGCCTTATTCACCTGGATGAGGTGGATCCTCCACTGAGTGTTATTGTGCTTCATGAGGAGCCTAATTACTGCCCAGGTGACTCTGGGGTTATGCTTTACTGCTAAGAACACGCAGGCAAAAAAGCAAACCGAAAAGTTACTGAACTAGGCATGGTGATGGGGGAAGAGCTGTTTGGGCCCTGGGGCTGTGGGCTCCTGGGCAGCGCTGCCCGCGTGGGGATCATGGGCATGAGCCCTCGCGGGTGAGAAAAGTTGTCCCAGGGGAGAGGCGCTCCCTGGGTTGGTAATTTAAACTTTTTAATCTTAATTAAATATTACCCTGTTTGGTAATTTAAAATGGTTACATATAATGGTTAAAATCTCAGTGTGAAGGAGGCAAGCCTTAGAAAGTGGGAAAGCGAGGTCTCCAGCATCTGTGTCCTGGAGGCTCCATGCAGAGAAGGAGGGTCCCTGCAGAGCGGTGGCAGCCCCACGGCCCATCTTGAGTGGAGGTGCAGAAACTCACATGCTGGTGGAGAGCAGAAGCAGACCGCTTTTCTGAGTGTTAATGCTGCTCAGAGTGGGAAAAAGCAGCCAGAACCAAGCTTGAGTGCAATTACCAACACATAAGCAAATAGGCAGCAGGTGCTTGTGTGTACCTAGGTGGGATATTTATTGTATGCCAGCATAAAAACATAAATAAGATGAAGCAAATATTATTTGTATTGCCAGATTCATATCCATTTAGCATCCTTATTTCAAAAAGGCCTCAATATTGTGGCTGTTGCATTCACACAGAATAGAGAAAGGACAGCATTGCTTTTCAGCAAGCTAAACCACTTTTTACTTTGTTTCTCAATTTGTGAATTTGTAAGTGCTTGTGAATTTGTGAGTGCGGTCAGATGCCATAAAATAGTTGCACTCAACCTTCTACTAATGCAACGCCAATCACAGCTTAAAAATCTTAAATTCCTGTTATTCACACATAAACAAAACCCGATAGTGATGTGATTTTCAGTTCTTCAGTTCACCCTGATTTTTAAGAAAATTTTAGGGTTTCTGGGATTACCATGTAAAGCAACTGTTGGTCTTGCAGTCAGGCCCGGGTTAGCAACTGCCTAATGCAAAGAAAAATTTCCAGAAACAGCAACATGTTACCATCTAACACCCAGGTATAGCCCCAAGTTCCAGCATTCACCCCAGTTTGGTGCATCCCTCAAGGGAGCCCAGGGAGACTCTCAGCTTCTTCCTGCCCACACCTGGGCATCCTTCAGAGCCGTCCGAAAGGAGACAACCTGCTCGACCGTGTCCTGTCTCCTGGGCACCAGGCTGCGTGGTCAGCAGCCACCATCCCTTGTCTTCCTCAGGGAGTTCCACCTTGGTGAGGCCACCAACCTTGTGGACACACAAGGCGTGGGTGACACTGGGAGATGAATGCCACAGCAGAGCTTTGAAGGCAGGCAGATATCACAGCTGAAAACCACACTGTGCCATTGGAGAGTCCGCTCATGGCTGCGATGGCCCGAGCAGCACAGCTGGCAGGCTGCTGCCTCCCATGAAACCAGCCACCATATCTCGAGCTACCACTCTGTTGGGTGTGAAGCCTGACTTTCCTGTCAACATTTTTCGTGAATATTTAGACACCATAACAGCATGAAAAGCAAGGCAGCAGATGCATGCGAATGTATTTTAAAAGTTTTCCTGTAACACTTTACAATACTGTTTGTTCACTGCATGTTTCTGCTTGTCTTAAGTCTAAGCAGATTCACCGGGGATTTTTGTCATTAAAAAAAGAGTAAAGTCTGAAAAGCATTATTTTTAACGCTTTAATGCTACAATATTTCATGGATGGAGAGACTCAAGCGGTGACCTTATACCTGTGATTATCTCCCACTGTGGCCGTGGAGCGGCTGAGTTGGGGCATTCATCATCACACCAACACGTGGCCCGTCACCCCCTGGTTCCTCCACCTCCCTGGCGGGGACACACGAAGCAGGTCACTGCACGGCTCCAGACTGTGCCCCTGCCCGGCACAGCGTTTAGTGTTAGCCAACAAAGTGAGTTAACCTGCTAACCTTGCTGGAAAGATGTGGCGTTTTAAAGGGATAAGGATAGGAAAAAATATACGGTAGAAACTCGGATCAAGTTTCCTGTCTTTTCCTTCCTTCCCCTACACTTTACTCTGTTTTCGTGACTGCAGATATTACTACAGGCACCTAATCAAAATCAGGTCAATCCCATTACAATGGGAGCAGTGTTTTAATGTCATAAAAGGCCAGAAAGCTGCCCTTCTGGAAGGAGGAGATTTCCCTGGAGTGAGAGACAGCTTTAATGCCAGAGACCCCATGACCCCGGAGCTAAGCCACTTACATCCGACTCCCCAGCTAGAACAGGAGCAGTCAGAGCACACTCTCTGTTGGTAAAAATTAGTAGTTACATGCATGAAATCACTCCCAGTGCTGCCCCCTGGCCCAAGGGAGGCAGTCCCTCTGGTGGTAAAACCCAGGGGAAGGCAAAGGCAAAATTGCTGCTGACTCGTCCCCTGTGTTGCTGCTTGGGGCTGCCTGGGCACTCCCCAGGGTTAGAGCTGCTTTTATATCCACGCTTTCCCTGAAATGCTTTAATCAGAGATGAAAGCTGAAGCTTCTTCAGTTTTGGTACTGCTGATTTCTAGCGATTTTGTGTCATTGTGGACTTGGCCCTGCGATGGTTCTTAGCGCCGGCACTGACCCAGCAGGGGCTGTGTGCTTCGGGCTGCAGCAGGTCCCACTCTTGCTCTGCCGCAAACCCCAGGCCCGCTGAGCGGTGGGCTGGGAAGGGCAGCTCCCTGACCTGGGGAGGGACCTGCTGGTGACAATGGCCAGGCACTCAACCTCCATTAGCACCTCTCTTCCCCTGACTTCCCACACTTGTTTTTCCTGCTGCATTGGCTTTCTGTCTCTGTTTCGCCGGTGCTTAGCATAAGACAAAGATACACCCCACCATGCCACCTTTAGTGTATATAACATTTCATAATGCTCAAGTTGTGCCAGACTGACTCAAAAGCCTGATCTACACAGTATTTTCAGGATGAATTGATATAATATCCCATACTAACACCACAGAAGAGGTCTTCATTCATGTTGTCATGCATTTTAATCTCCTTCTCTTTTTATTTTCCGAAAGAAAAGTTGATTCATGTTGTGAAGCTATAATTATATGTGAATTTTCAACTGCTATAGTTCTTTCAACTACTCTAGTTCTTTCACTAGATTTCATAATTCTTGATAACACAAGGATGCATACAATGTCTTCACAAGATTAAATAAGACTGAATAACTACGTTAAGCTACATAACCATTTACAATTCAATAGCTGCTTACATAAATGTAAACAGCATATGCCCTGTCTCTAAGAAACTTCGTATTTGTGATATGTCAAAGCAACATTTAGATGGAAATTGGAAGTCAGCTAAATTACACGCAGCAAAATTTAAGAGTAGTTTTATTTGTTAAATTGCCTTGAATTTGCTGGACACAAAAGAAAAAATAAGCTTATCAAATCATATTCTACATTAAAACCTGATTTATTAAGAAATACAATGAACTGAACAGATTGTTCCTGGTGACTATGTCCTTCAAGATTTTAGAACCAATAAATTTCACTTCCACACTTCATTTTTATTCATAAACTGGAAAACAAGCTTGCCTACTTTTTCTGCTCCCAACTGGCTTTTCATTTTTGACAGAAATCATGTTTGGTAGAACTATTTGAGGAAAATGGACTAGTCTCTGCAGATGCAAAACAGGCTATTCCAATCAAAAGGTGGTTCATCATTTCAAACATTTTTTTTTTTCAGATGCATAGCCAGTGCATAATATTTCAGGATTTTGACATGCTTTAAAATGTTGACAACAAACATGCACTGCTTGGCTTTTTCTTTCTTGGTGCAGCAGAGATATAAGCATATAATATATGCCAAAGTAGAAGATAGGTGAACAAGAAATTCAAGAACCAGAGATGCCAGCTCCCCTTGTCTATCTCTCGGGCTAAAGGCGTAACAAAAGGGGATAAGATGCTGATAGTCCATTTAGACCTTAACATTTTATGAGATGAGCTTCAAAGTTAAATTACTAACCTGTTCTTTTTTTTTAAAGGTGTGTTGATACTTGCTGATACTGATGTGCTGATTTCATAACGAAAAGGCCTCTGTCTCTTACTTCAGTGGGTTTACAAGAAGCATGTATATTGATAAGGTCTTTTCATACCAGTGCAAATGTCCATAGGTGCAAAATTAGCATCTTGGTTCCAGTTAGTACAAAACTTAACATTACTTAGCCCAAAACATAGAGCTAGATTAAATGGCTAATGCAAGACAACACGGTTAAATCAAAGATATGAGAGTTAGGGTCACAGAAAGGGGATCTTTCATGATCTTAGTGTGAGCCTGTTCTTTGCTCCCCCAGGGCTGCCCATGGCTTCATTCTGCCCAGGTGAAAGCAAGAACTCAGTTCAGCTCTCACGCATTTCTCTCTTGCACCAGAATAAACTAACTCTGTCCTTACAGTGCCATAAGGCAATTTACAGTAGTAGAAAACACATTGCCAGCTCAGACTATTGTCCATAAGACATTTTGATCATTAGAGCTATTACAAATAAAAGCTTCATTCCTGTACTCTTGACTCTGTCTAGAATTCGAGATAGAGTCTAGACCATTCAGTAGGAACTACGGCCAAATCCCTGAGATATCAAATGCTCAATTTCCTGTTTAAATTAGAGGTAGATCGGGTGCCTTGTTACTGCTGTGGGTTTCATTTGATCCCTAGCTTCCTTTAAAGATCTCGGCGTTGACAGTGCAACACTGAATAATACATTCCTCTGTGTGGCATACGTACACACACGTATATATGAGTGTGCTATCAGGTTATCTATGAGGTACTATCAGAGGACTAGTCCCACTCTTCTTTGCCATTGCGAATGAGTTATACACATTCTCTATATTGAACGTGAGTTAAAGAGGCCAGTGCACAACTGATTGTCACAATCCATTATAATTCTGTTCCTTTTTGCATCATGTTATATTTCCCAACATAGTACTATACTGTCTTATCCTTAAACAAAAAATACCCAACATGCCGCTTGTAAACATACTGCATGCAACTTGATGTGCTGAACAGTTATGTGTCCCTTCTGACACTGCTGCCAGTGCTCCAGCTGCAGCAGTGACAGGGCTTTACCCCCTCACTGCAAGCAGTTATTATTCTGCCTTTTCGCCTTAGTTTTACCTTAGCCCATTTCACTTCTGTGAGTTACAGCTTTTCCATCTTCAAATTAGTTCTCTTGCTATTAAGTAACTTCCATTTTAAGACGGTGAAGAGCCCACTGCAGATAACTGTGCATAGCACTCTTATTAGGTTAACCCCTCTGCAGCAGGAAGGCTTAGATCAGACATTGGCCCTTTTCAGTCCAAATGTCATTTCCAAGAATAATTTCGCCTGGTTGCTTAGCAACTTCTCTTAATCTTTCCTCCCTCTCATTCATATCAATATCCAGTCCCTCGGCCACATTGCAAAGCTGTATCCGGCTTGCTGTTCACAGTGTCCTGGTAAAAACAGTCAGAAACTCACTGGGACCCATTTTCGTTGTTTTCCTCCCCAGTATAGTTGCTTTTATGGTTGGTTTGCCCAAGGAGTACATAAGGTATAAGGCCTTGTTGTAGGCATCAAGGAAGCAGATCTACTGTTGCCTTTCTGCATTGGAGCACAGGAATGTGACTCAGTTCAGCTTTGCAGTCCTTGAGGGACCACAGGCTAGGCAGAGGCTGCTTCTTCCTCTGTAAGCAAGTAAGCAAGCAACTGAGGAAATCTTCACAGCCTGTAGAGATAAGCTTCAACCCCTAGAGAGTTCCTGTGCCTTGCCTTGCCTTTCCTTTCCTTTCCTTTCCTTTCCTTTCCTTTCCTTTCCTTTCCTTTCCTTTCTTTCCTTTCCTTTCCTTTCCTTTCCTTTCCTTTCCTTTCCTTTCCTTTCCTTTCCTTTCCTTTCCTTTCCTTTCCTTTCCTTTCCTTCCTTTCCTTTCCTTTCCTTTCCTTTCCTTTCCTTTCCTTTCCTTTCCTTTCCTTTCCTTTCCTTTCCTTTCCTTTCCTTTCCTTTCCTTTCCTTTCCTTTCCTTTCCTTTCCTTTCCTTTCCTTTCCTTTCCTTTCCTTTCCTTTCCTTTCCTTTCCTTTCCTTTCCTTTCCTTTCCTTTCCTTTCCTTTCCTTTCCTTTCCTTTCCTTTCCCTTGCCTTGCCTTGCCTTGCCTTGCCTTACTCTGTGTGCAGCTGCCAGAAGAGCAGCTCCGGAGGAAGATGCTCAGAGTTCAGAGGAGTTACAGCACCAGGTATACGTACTCCCTTTTCCTGTGTGAAAGGGGACACAGCTATCATTCAAAATACATAGCACAGTCTTGCACAGTTGAAATGTAACTTTATTTCTGCAGAGTAATTTTGGACCCTTGCTGTTTTATACTCGTTTATGCACAATTCTTTCCCTTTCTCTTCTATGCTGCTCAAGACCATGCCTTACAGATAATGCTGAAATATCACTATTTGCTTACAAAATAATCATGCGTCTAGCTTTTCTCATACACCCAGGTGCAGCTCAGAATTCAATGAGGGTGGTATCATTTAGCTAAAATCAAAATTGTCCTGTGTATATCTTAAAAGCAGTTATTAAAATCCCTTCCTCTCAAGGAAGTATTTTCTCTGAAGGGTATTTAGCAGTCATTGTCCAAATATAGGAACTTCCAACATTTCTCATCCCTATGATTGCACTGGCTTCTCCACTGCCAAGAACATAATAATAAGCAAATGCCACTATAGCCTCATACGGTTTGATTTTTGACTCTGCTAGCATCTCTGTGTTTGCTTATGCATAAATAACAAAGATGCGCTCTGCAGTTTTGTGTGGGGAACCCCACTGGCACCTTATGTTTCTCAAGCTGTAGGGAAAAATTGTAACCTTCTTGTCCTCAGCCATACCACTGAGGAAACTTCAGCTGAGACCTTTATCAGTTTTAGTCTCCTTCACTCTACAAAGCTAGACAGATACCAATGTTGGTTGAGATCAAATGACCCTTTCAATAAACTAATTGAAATGTCAAATTAAAGTCACTTCAAGTTCTTGGTGACATTCAGGACTTTCTACAAGACTGGATAAAAGCCACTGTTCTTGTACATACGCCAGTACTCATACTCATGTGCAGTCCAGACTGGGGACTGCTAGTAAAAGATGAAAATGCTAGTCAGGGATGAGAAATAGAAAGAGTTTTCGATATGGCTGCAGACATCAGATGATTACAACATTGTTGGCACATCAACTGCCAAGAAACCTTTCTGTGAAGAGGCAAAACTCAGCTAAACAGGATGTAATCTGATAAGCATCCTTGTGTTTTAAGGATCATCATCAACTAAGAGAAGTTCTTCAGCTGTATCAAAATTATAGACAGCCATTATCAATACTGAGATTACAGGCCATTCCTCTTGGTGGCACAAGAGCAGTAGGATAGTGCACACTGTCTCTTTCCTCTGGAGGAGGAAAGCACAAATCCTCACTTTTTCACTTGTACTGCAGGAATTGGATAGAATTATGAAAACATCCAGAAAACTGCTGCTTATGATGATATACCCCGGGACCAATATGATATCAAATAAAACTAGACAGATGAGAGGAAAAAACCTGTCTCCATTTTTTCTGTCCCCAAGAGAGAGATGGGAACAGGATAAAGATAATGGAGATACATAATTAGTCATAGAATCATAGAATCATAGTCATATTATTAGAGTGAAAAGTTCGGGCGTTTTTTTTCAGACCCTTAAACAGAAGTGTTTTTTGAAAGGCTGGGTGACCAGTATTTCCTGTGTAGCAACAATAATTATTGGGAATGGAGACTAGCAGAGCAGTAAGGAAGGTAGTACTTTAAAAATATAAGGGGTATGCAAAGGAGACAAATGTAACACAGAGATTAACACAGCAAATCATGAACAAATTAACCTACAATGACAGAAAAAGTGAAAAGAAATAGCATTCCAATTGCTAGAACTTGCAGTAAGAAGGAAAAAGAACTGGAAATTTCTCATTTACAAGAAGATATTTAATATAATTGGCATTACAGAAATCTAGTGGGAAGATTTGCACATCTGGAATGTTTAAAACATTGCTTTTAACCTGGTTAAGAGGAATAAAGCAGGTATAATGTAGGTGGAAGAATTACACCGTGTGTCACGGGCGCCATTGCTCACCTTAGGGACTCGAAAGTATGGTCCAGACCACAAATAATGATAATGATGATGATGATGATGATGATGATGATAATAATAATAATAATAATAATAATAATAATAATAATAATAATAATAAAGACTGGAGAGCAGCTTGAAAGCTGGTTATACCACCTACAAGTTGGCTTGCTTTTCTTTTTTTAGCTCTTTTTTTCTACATTTGACACATATGAGTAGGTTGAACACAGTAAGACAATTACAGGATTATATATGTAGACGTTAAGACTGTTGTCCTAGTCAGGTTGCTACTCTGAAATTTGCATCTTTGGCCTGGATACTACCTGGCATGCTGTATCCTCTCCTTATCTGCTCATCCATTCAGACTGTTGATTCTGTGGGTTTTTTTAAGCTTTCTGTAAATGTTCATAAATTTTAATTTAGTGTTAAAAGATCATTGAGCAAAGTTGTTTTTCTTCTCCCAAAAGTTCCATTATTTACATTTCTACTTAGAAGTCTTTCAAGGTCAAAAGTTTCACCTGTTTCACTTCTTTCTGAATCCTGTAAGGTGAGATTAATGGAATAGCATCTGTAGTGATAAAAAGGAGACAGATTTTTCTTGTATATAAGGAAAGTTTTAGACAACTTCATGTGAAAGAAAAGCTCAGACAAAAGAGAATGAATAAGAACAAGTATTGTAGTTCTTTAAGAGGAGTTTTAGATGGTCAAAAAGCTACCATCAAGGCAGAGAACTTTTTTTCAGCAGAAGTTCCTATTGGATAAATGAGGACCAGATAGAAGCTAGGTATATAATAAAGGAACAAGGAGGAATAGGTGAAATTAATATGATGTCTAGCTCAGAGTACAGGAAGGTGTAATAAGAGAAGTTAATGATGTTAGATTAAAATCCATGGCAGGCAGGGCGAAGAACAAAGCAATTTTCATTTAAGTGTTTTAAGAAAAAAAAATAAATAATGAAAGCAAGATGGGCACCCATTTACTGAACAGCTCTTTCTACCTCATTAGTAGAGGTAGAAGTACCTCATCAGCCTTTCTAACTGGAAAGAGGCAAGGCGAGATACTAGATGAAGTATTTTCATGAAAATGATGAAATGATTCCCAGGCCAGCAGTAACCAAAGAAGCACACTGAGCTGTATATAGGGGATAAACACTTCAGTCAACAGGGCTGGATAACTTTTTCACGAATCATGAAAAAAATTTTCCGAGGAAGATTCTAGACAGTTGATTTTCTATATAAAATAATTTTTTTGAGAGGCCAGAGAAAATACCTGGTGACTGGAAAAGCTGCAATATTGTCCACACTTCAGCCAGAGAAAACAGAATGACAGATGGTGGCTTAATTTGATAGCAATCTCAGGCAAAATAGTAGGAAATCAAATAATCAATTGTAGGAGATTCAGCCCACAGAAAATGAGCCATCTTATGTCTGCCATGGCAACACATTTGCCACTGCTGCTCTTTATTCTGCCCAAACATTTAGTGAAGGTTTTCGCTCTGCAGGCAAGAAGAAGATACAGCTAATCTCAAAGGTTAAGGCCTTTTTTGCCTTACCCGCAGGTTTGTGTCTCTTCCATGCTCCTTGCCTTCCTTCTTCCTTCTTCCTGAGTCAATGCTCTTTAGTTGTAGCTGGTGAAACAGCTTATTCATTGAACCTTCATTGGCTGCTATTAGATAGAGTCTATCTAATCTATCATTGGGGCCTAATTGATAAAGAATTAGAGGAAGACAATAATTAACTCGAGTCAATGTGATTTTATGGAAAATAAGTCTTGCCAGACAGTTGATTTAATTTATTGAGTGCTGAAGATAACTAGCTTGAAGTCTTGAATGGTGGTATCGTGTACTTGACTTTGTTCTTTACAAAGTCAGGATTGAAAAATGAATGCTCTAAAATATCTTCAAAGCACATGAACTGGCTAATGAGTTGGAATGTTTCTTATAAGATAATAGGGAAAAATGTTGGCTGAAATTTGAAAAACCACCATCAGCTATAGAGTTCCAGTGCACAGCAGCTTGCTCATAACCTAAGCAATGAACTAAAACATGAAACAAACTCAATTATACAGAAAGTTTGCATGGTAGCAGCAGAAGACTGTAAATAAGATAGAGTGCATTTGAGAAATCGGCAGAGAGCAGATATGCACAGCAGAATCCTCACTGAGATAATCCCCAAGCTGAGCAAATTCAAACACAAAAAAAGAAACATTAACTTGACCTAACTACAAATGCAAATACAGACTGTACCAACCTTGCATATGGGGTATGAGCTCTGTTGCACCCAGGAATCCAGTTGACTTTTAAAGACTGCTCACGCTGATGCATCTAAAAAAAGAGCATGTTGGATAGTCAGAGGTGTATAGAAAAAAAATTAAAATAATAACTTTGTGCAGGACTCAATAAAACATTTTAAGTTAGCTTCTTAGCTTGTGAGAGAGAACCATTACTTGAAATGGGACATTTGGAGGTACAGAAAAGAATGGCATGAGTGTGTCACAGCATGAGTCAGATGTTGAGTGGAAAAAGGGCTAGCAGGGGTTTCAAAGTATGAATTTTGTTCGAAAAACAGAGTGAACAAACAGATAAAGCTCTTACATGGAGAGGACTGGAAGAGACTGCATGGCTTGTCAAACTCAGCACACCACAATTTAAGCAAATAGGCACAGCACAGAGATGCCCCTGGACTCTCTTCTAAAGGGCTTGGGTAACCCAGTCTGGATGGGATGGCAGGAGGTCCCCAGTGCAACTGCCTGCTCAAAACAGCAGCAGCAAAAGGTCAGACCATGTGGCTTGGGGCTTTCTCCAACCCGATCTCGAAAAGCTCCAAGAAGACAGACCCCACTGTCTCTTTTGGCAAACTGTTCAGCTCTGGACTGTCCCCACAGGGAAAAGGGTTTCCCTTTATATATAATATGGGCTTCTGTTTCAACTTAGGTCCACAGTCTCTCATCCTGTTGCCTTGCACGGCTGTGGAGAGCCTGGTTCCATCTTCTCAATGTTCTGCCCATAGGTAGGAGAAGGTTGTTCTAAGGTGCCCCCAAAGGCTTCTCTTCTTCAGGCACGAGCAGCTCTGTCCCTCAGGCTCCCCTTGCAGGGCAGGTGATCTGCCCTGAGCTCCAGCCCCTGAGCATCCTGACGGTCCTCTGCTGGGCTCACTCCACCTAATCAACCTCTTCACATTTTCTTATACAAAAAAGGGCTACAAAGGTGCTTCCATTAATTTCCCAGGAGAGGTTTTTAATTAAAATAGAATACTGCTGATCTGATGATATTAGGAGAGAGACATTTTTGTACATTGCTTATATGAACCCGTAACAGCTCCGTTGGTCAAGCAGTATCAGTAAGATAGTCAGCATTACCATTTCAGGATGCTGACAATGGTATCTGTATCTTGAAAAAGATGGTTTTAATAATGAAGAAGATCGGATTGCTACTAATCAGGGACTGAGAAAATTTGGGCTGGATTTGATACTCACTATGTTTTCTGGAGCAGCACATCAACTCATCAAACTTCCACAGAGGAATGGGAAGGATCTGCTTTCTAACTTGAGATGCTGATCAGTTAACCTGGTCATAGCACTGCTAGGGAAAAAAAAAAACAGTGAAACAAACGAAAACCCTATCTGTGAATATTCATTGAAGATTTTACAATAATTTCACCTGACTACAATGAAGTGTCTTTGCATTTGTTCCTGTTGAATATTCCGTTCAATGAATTTACTCAATGATTTGACACAGAAAGCACTAATGTTAAGTTGTTTTGAGTTCCAAAACCTTTGGCCCGGCAACATACACTTAAATGCCATGCCACATATGATTAAATTAAAAAGGCTCAAGATAATTCTTTTTGAAGACTATCTACTCTTCAAAGCAGTTATTTCAAAAGCACATTTAATAATAAATAGTAAATCAAATATGACTCGATTTCTGGACAATAGAAAGTGAAAATATTTGTTGTTCAGATTATGTGTCATGTCCAAGTCACACATGTAAATGTCTCTCTCTGAAATAGCAGTTTCCCTCCTTCACCTCTACTTTTTATACCCAACCCAAAACACTGTTCCCAACATAGGTTGCTTCTTAAAAAATTGCTTTAGATTATAAGAATTAATAATCATCATAATCTTTTATTTTTGCAGTGTCAGAAACAATAGAAACATTACAACAGAGAGGTTAAATTCCCAGAATACATCCTCTTAAATGAGAGTCAGACTCATCCAGAATGAATAAACCATGATAACTGCAATGCACATGTTGCTCAGACAAATTGGTACTCTTCCACTTTGAAAGGGGCTTTATTAACTAATTACACAGTAATAATCAGAACATGCTGATCCCAGGGATTAATGACCAGAAGGGTGTGATTGTTTCTGTGCACACCTTGGCCCATTAGCTCCCAGCAAGCCCCTAGTTATTCATACTCAGGAAATTGCATTGTTCTTATTGGCATATTAAACTGCATATGAGAGCAGAGCCTTCAGGTTTATGGATAGCTTAATTTTATTGGCTAATGTAGAAATAGCTAGTGTGTACAGCAAAGAGAATGAATGTCATGTATATCAAATTAATTGGGAATAATCCCTGAACTTTCTATTTGCTTGATAATCGCAACAGATTTTCCAGTAGTAACATGGCTGATTTAATTTCACACCACTGTACTTACTACCAGTAACATTTTCACATTGCCACAATTTTTTTATTTTTTTTTTTTAATATAGTGGTATATGCATAATTTGACGATTTTGGTGCTTACTGGTTTCAAAATAGTGATTGCAGTCATTCACAGAATTACAAAAACTTTGAAGAAGGGAAGGAAAGGATTGAGTTGAATTTTTCCTGCTGCCAAGCAGGGCTTGCTTTCACACAGAGAAGTCGCTCTCACTAATTAATAGCAGTGAGCACCGTGACCCCAAAGCTCCCAGAGAGCGGTGGAACGGCAAGTCCTCGCAGCCGACAGCCTTCTTCCCTGAGGGAGACAACCATTAGGAAAGGCCACAGCCTCTTTCCAGCTGAATATGTTCTTGCTTCAACATAATTTTCCACAACATAAAATATAATAGAACTGCTTTATTAAATCCCAGCTAGACTAAGTAATTTCTTACAATATGATTTTCTAAGACAAAATGAAAGGAGTGGAACATCTCCCTAGACTTGAGCCGTGCTGCTAGTGCTGCTACATGTAAAACTAGATCTAACGGCTTTGGTTTCTGATAAGCAAAAGGGATGAGGGGGTGTTTTTTTCTGCTTAGCAGCTTTTTCAGGACCGGCTATTATTTGAGGTTTAACCAGGTCATGGACTGCTACTGGCAGCAGTGACTTCATCACATTTGTAAGCACGGGGTGGCACCACCCTGGTAACTTTTCAGACAAGCATGAATGGGATATGTGCTCTGGACTCGTGCCACTTCATAGAATAATGTCCCTCGCAATTAAGCAAGAAACAGTAACAAAACATCAAAAGTGCCTTCTAAAGAAAGTAAGTCTGGTTGAAAAAAATGGGAAAGCTGCTACTCTTTAGTCCGGTATTGAAATATGACAATGTGCAATTTTATGGTGACTTTCACCCAAGCTGCTCCAAGGGGTTTAATTAAACATATCTTGAATTCCTTATTTGTCCATCATTTGTAATTTTAGAAAATAATCTTTGATATTTCTGCATTAAGTCTGATTTTATCCAAGTAGGACCAAAGATTCAAAAGCAAATGGTATTTTTCCCATCATCATATTATCCCAGTCCCTTACAACCATTCATTAACATAATCTCATTTTATCTGGATAAAAGAAAAAAACAGTATTTCAGGCTATCATTTTACAGATGAGATAGCAAGGTCCAGAAAGATTTAAAAATTGGGCAAGAGGAGCCTAGCAGTAAAGCCTGGGGGCAACACCCTAACCACAGGTCACCCCCATCTTCCTGCTTTCCTGGCCCTACTGCAGGGTATGAATATATGTATATTGGAGGAAGTTTGTGTCTTGTTCTTTTTTTTACATGCATTAGAATCATAGAATGGTTTGGGTTCAAAGGGACCTTAAAGATCACCAAGTTCCAAACCCCCTGCCATGGTATTGGTACTAGTATCAATCCCTAGTCTTAAAGAAGAATGTGCTATACACTTCTGTATCATCACAGTCAGGCTCCTGATCAGCCCACTGTCCCCTCTTTCTACAGGGATACTCGACTGAGGATGACCTGTGCATCTCAAACAACCAAGAACTTGTCACACAGGTATTATCTTCCCTGGAGAAAGGAGCTTTCAGGAGGATGGAGAAGTCCCTAAAGCAGAGAGTTCATCATTATTCCACCAGTGACTTTGTAGATGATGAGGAGGATTTTGAACTCTGTTCTGAAATTGGGGAGGATGAAACACAGTTAGCAAAGCACAGTTGTGAATTGCTCGTGTGGGCCATCATTGTTGATGAGGCATGTAGCTGCATGCTGTACAATCTCAGGCTTCCTGTAGCGTTCATATTAAGACAGAGGAAAAAGGAGTTGTGAGAGTCTATATTAGATGTGACAGGAATGTGGATCAGCAGAGGTGTTTCCTTGCTTGAGAAAAGAGAAAGTTTCTGGACCACCTGAAAACTTCCTGACCATAGCACAAAACATAAGCACAATGCAATACTCTAGCAACCTGCTTTGAGGTGCTCAACATGCTTGTGAGGCTAAAAGATGAAGTTGAACCTTTAAGTGTTTCCTATACTGGTACAAAACTAATACTGCTCACGCATGTCTTGGCTGGGTAAAACCTCCATCAGCTGCTCTCTGACCATCAGTTCAGATTTGCCAAGCTCTGGAGTTTCTGCAGAAAGAAAAAAAGGAATGAAAACCATTGCTATCTCTTCAGAAGTATGGCTTAAATGTCTTGACTTACAAGCTCCCTGAGGATGAATAATGGGAAAGAGGGAACAAAGGGGGAGAAATAGAGCCTAGGTGGCTCACTAATATACAGGCCTACATAGCCAGAAGGATCTGAAACGTTATACCTCGGTGCATGGAGATCCACAAGCCCTCATGTAAAGTCTTTAACACTCCCTGATATCAAAGCCCTGACAGAAGCCTCTCAAAGCATCTGCTCTTGATGCCTTCAGCTTAAGGCCAGCAGCAAGCTGCCCATGACATCAGCAAGTCCTCATCCAAAGCTGAGGGACCCTGAAGATGAGCACTCCTTCGCATCAGGCTGTCACTGTGGCAGGCATGGCAGCCTGTCTCTGGGCAGTGGCAGGAGGTCACTGGCACCAGCTGTATGTAGTGACAATTACAGGTTTGCAGATGGCAGGTCAGTCACAGCTTTCCACAGAGGCATTGGTCCTCTTGGTCACCCAGGCCATGAGACCTCAATGCCATGGACAAATTGAGAGAACGAACAGCCTTCTGGGTTTTGGTTATTTTTGAGAGGGCAGGTCTCAATTTCAATAAGGCCATTTCTTGGGTTTTGTTACCTCTAAGCAAAAAATCAGTCCAATTTTGCCTTAGAAACAAGAAGAAAGCCCCTGAAAGTATAATTGACAGCCAGGACTAATTACCCATGTATCACACAGAGCTGTTACAGTCATTAGGATTTGTCTGATACAGTTGAGCCTGGGAGAGAGATTATTTATGTACCTGTTGTAATGGCAACACAGAAAGACGTCAAGAGTTTTCAGCTGTGCTTAGTCTGAGAATGAATGAGTTTTCTGCAGGGATGTCGAACTCTGATCATTTTTTTTTTCCTACTTTTAATATACTCATCACAAAACAATGAAGAAATGTGGGGCCATTGAAGAAGTCCAGCTGGGTTTGATCTGACATGGTCAGAATTTGTAGTATTTCATCAGTCTATCAATGTGCCAATCTCTCTGGTAGTGAATTTTCTTCTGTGTTGTATGAAAATGCTTGGGTGACGTTTTTCCAGCAATGTACTGCCTCAAGGCTTTCAAAGAAAAAGTTGGTTATCTGAACTGTCCTTTGCTAGGTGATAGTTCTCCTATTTCTGAGATTTAATCCTCAGCCAAAGATAAGGGACAAACTTCTGATTGTGGCTAGATAGTCTTAGCATAATATATTAATTACATAATTTAAAAATTACTTTGTGGGTATATATATTATTTTGTTAGAAAAAAAGTATAGAGTTTCCTAGAACTGCAGAGCTCAGAAGGTGAATAAGGGCTCCTTTGCCACTTGCTGAAATGCAACCATCGGTAAAGACAAGTCGTCTCTGTCACAGACTAAGAATAACAAGAATGGATGACAGACACCTCCACCTTAGAGATATGAGGACACAGTCTGGCAGATGAGGATGCTGACAGCTGGAACAAAGCACCAAGAGACATTGGTGTTCAGCCATCACTTGGTCTCTCCAAAACAAGACTGGGTATCTTCCTGGAAAATAAATCATAGGTCAATGGGCCAGAGTGAAGCTGTATAGCACATGGCATATGGGTCAGACTAAACAACTAGAGCTATCTTCCAGCCCTAATACCCATTAGTCAGCCGATCAGACCAGCGAATGAAAGATCATACATTCAGTAAGATCCACACGCAGGAATGGGGGTAGGCAGGGGATATAATCTCCTGACCTTCCAGTGAGCAAATCACTGTTCCTTAAATAGATTGAATCACAACCTGTTCTACAGGAAGATGCACAGGGTCTTGATTTCACCCTTACATGGTGGAGCTTTTTTCCCTAGGAAAGTTTCTGTCTCTCTCCATGCTCTTTTTTGTTGTTCTTTTATTATGAGACAAAGCATAGGAACAGTACACGACTTTCTTTAGTAGCTCATGATTTTATATCCTACATCTGAAAATGAAATGTAGCATGAAATTTACTTTTTGTCCTAATGTGAAATTGGATCAAGTAAAAGCAATTTCTGTACTCTTAGCAGGGAGAGCTCCTTAAAAATGGCTGAAAAGGCCTCTGTTCAGTTTAAAAAAAATAACCATCAGATTTGTACCTCATCTGGGAGTGATTTTATTACCATCTGATATAAGACTGATGATATTGAATTACAGATGGATCACCATATCAAGCAAAAAAATTATGAGATTTTCCTTTTGCACTAATGTATTGTTCAAATCCTGGCTCTCTCTGACTCAATAAAAAGCGCCAGTCTCTATGCAGCTGCAGCTAAAACAACTTCTGCTGTAAAACATTGACTCTGTTTGTAGCAACTAGGACAATAGTTTTTATTTTAATAACAGTGTTCAGTGACTCATGTTAATAAAAAATCCTCAAGAAATATAGGCCTGGAATGCTTGAATTTTGTATTTTTTTTTTAAATTGTTCTCCCATTTGAATGTGGCAGTACAGCTCAGAAATCTCTGGAAAAAAATCATGTTATTACTACTACTATTATGACAGGTCAGCTGGCTGGGAGGTTACGGCAAAGTAGGGAGGAAGCATGAGGGCTCATAGGCTCTTCCCCGGTGGCTTCCCTATGTGTTTGGTCCAGCTTCAGGAGCTGGGTGACGAACACGGGAGATGCCACAGCGCTGCCCAGCTTCCCCCACGCAGCCACCCTGCACCACCACACAGCAGCCAATGCTCTGCCACAGCCCTCGAGGTACCAAACAGCCCCAGGGTGGCAGAGCGCAGCCTGTTTGGTGCAGCAAGAGATGCTCTTGTCAGAGCTTCTGGTACAAGATGCTCTTTACAGACTGCATCAAACAAAACACACCTCATCAAATAAAACAGCTCTGAGAACAAACCAGTCCTTAGAAGTCCTCCAAAATACCCTCCTTATAATGAATATAAAGTAACATTAATACATATGAGTTGGCAGAATAAACAAAATGTGGGTGCCTCCACACATCCCTAATGTTTGCAACTCTGTGCATGGGGGCAACAAGCCCTCTGGGAGAGCAGCTCTCTTCTCTGCATTTCACATTGCTTTACAATGTGAAATGCCTTACTTACCTAGAAGTACCGCTGAACCACCGTGGTTTGAGTTAAAAAAAAAACAACAGTCCCAGTTTATAATTAGCATCAAGCAGAATGATAGCATATAATGAAAAATGAGACCTTCCCCAGGCCATAATGAATTGTTTCTGACACAGCATCGAAGAGTGATTTGTCCGTGTACAAGAACAATGCATGATGAACAGCAAACTGAGAGAGCTTTTGTACACCAATAAATTAAAATGATCTAGGTGGAAATTATACAGAGATACGCACACTCATATACATACACAGAGATTTCACTGAGAAAACTACTCTCAAGCTGTTGCTCTGAAGCCACCATGGTGGAATGACCGAACTCTCAAACAAGTGCTCAGGTTCTTGGCTTCACCTACTCGGGCAGCCCTCACACGGGAAAGGGATTAGCCACAAGTAACAGCTTAAGCAGGTGCAGGATGAGCTCTCAGATGGCAAAGCTACTGTCATTTTGAGGAAGACTGTTGCCATGGTTTCTACAAAAATATTCCAGGTAACATCGAACCACTTGTTCATCCTATTTCAGCAATATTCCCCCTGCTGATGGCGGTGGTGCAACAAAAATCCTTACCCCAGAATCAGTGCCTTTCCACTGAAGAGTTTCCAGCCAGTGGCAGGCAGCCATGGGTTGAGTGTCCTGTGCTCTGCCATTTTGCAGAAGAGTTGAAGGTGCTGGACTGGTGCCCATGACCCAGAGGAATACCTCAAGGAACAGTGCATCAGTGGAGCTCCAAAACTACCGACTTGCAGAGTCACCTGTTTAAACCCTGTGACTCCCTCCTCACCTGCCACATGATTCATCAACACCGTGTGTCCCTGCTGTCCCCTGGATAAACCCTGTGGACACCAAGGGCCTTCCCAGATCCCCATAGCAAGGGTTTCCATGAGGAAACCTCACAGATGAGGGTCTGAGCCCACAGCACCTGCCTGAGTGGCCAAAGCACCAGCTATGGGCTCTCCTGCAGAAAAACTCTGTGAGGAGCACTTTGCAAGGGATAATTAAATACTAGTGAGGATGGAGAGGGGGTGAATGTGACCAGCAGCAGAAGTGTGGTCAGAGCTCCCATCCACCAGTCTATGGGCTTACCTCATCCAGTGACTAACATTAAAAGATGTTATTACAAAATATAGAAAATGAATTGCTAACATAATCTGATTTTTAAATGCAATGATATACAATGAAAGCCATTTGTCTTCAGTATGAATGAATGCAGACTAGAGCAGGCACACATTGAGATGGGGAAGAGCGTCTGGCTGGTCCCTGTGAGGGACTGAAACAACCTGGAGCAGTTCACTGTGGAAACCATTGACAAGGAGTGGTGGGATTTTTCTCTTGAAATACAGTATGGATAAACTAAACACCAGAAAGAAGAATTACGAAGGCCAAGAGGTGTGTCTGGCACCATGGAGAACTACAAACTGCCATTAGCCATATCAGGCTGGTAGAGACAGGAAGGTTCCAGGCCACCAGAGGCTCTGGAGCAGCCTCTCAGCCTGGACAGTGGGCAAGACGAAGCTGAAGGGGTGCTTAGCAGACATGTGAACAGGTAAACATGAAGTGATGGGTTGCCACCGGGATAGTGGCAACCTAGACTTAATGGCTCGGGAAGGCTTGGCTCCTATTTGCGTATCTGCAGGCAGAAAAAGTTTGGTCTGAAATTTGCAGTTTTTTCACAGTGCTGGTGCCAGGTAGCATCAATGAACAGTGTTTTCATCATTGCCATCTCTGTTAGAGGTTCATTCCTGTCCTCACACGTGAACCAGCCTTGGTTTCACAGATTTTTGTTATTGCCACCAGAACTGTAGCCATGTAACATTAAAAGGATCTGAAACTCAAAAAGATTCAAATCCAAACAAAAATATTTCTAAAGTAAAATGCTCTTCTGAAACTACATTTTTCCCTCTGAAGAGATATTACAGAATGGCCCATGCCTGACTGAAGTACTATGGAAATCCTTCAAATACTACAGTGATGAGGGTTCTGTAAAAACCTGTATAAAATCTGTACAATCCTGATTAGATATGTGTACACAGAAAGGAGAAGTAAAGTTAAAACTCTGCATTAGAGCCTCTGTAGAGGCACACTGTGAATTGCTTTATGTGAATTTAGGATAAACTTCTAAAGTTTATTCTCTGTTGTAAATCTAAACACGATTAAAGAAATAACAATCTCTGTTCAGATAATCTGGGAAAAGATTGCTTAATGTCATTAAGATTGTATACAAATGAATTACAAACCCACTCTTTCTCACATAAACCAGTCAAATTCTGCAGACTCAAGGGCTTTTTGAAGTATTTTTGCAGCCATGTCATTTGGAGAGCCCATAGGCCTCTCACAGCACCATCCCCACAGCCTGCTTTGGCCCCCCACTGGGCGCTACATTGTCTTTTTAAGTGGATGTTCACAAAGATTCGGGGTGTCCAATGGGACCATGACACCCGGGTATTTACAGCGAGTGAGAAGGCTGCTGTTTAGCCACTGTTTCTAGGGTTTATAGGCATAAGCTGCAGAGAGCATGTGCCTTTGTGTCGTGGCTTGCATATGAGAGACTAAACAGCCACAAGCAGTAGGTGATTTTGAAGAATGAACAAGTAACACTGGGCTGCATGCGCTGCCTGGGTAGTCCAGGGAAGCCTTCATTTTACAGTACTGACTCCAAAGTCTCTGGGTGATGGCACTGATCTTGTTCTTCACAGTGTGACTGCTGTTTGTTCTGAGTATAAAGAGGGAATTACATTTTAAGGGTTACAAGCATACGTATCTTGGCTCCTATGTAACGAAAGGCTATCCTCAGAGGACAAGAAAATTCCAATTCTTGCAGGGAGTGAATGTGCAGGCTTCCTGCAAACTGGGAAGAGTGACAAAAATATTCCTAACGATTCAGACTGATTTGATTTTGTTTATGGACAAGACAAAGCTGTCCAGAAAAACCTTACCTGGCACAGCAAGTTCTGCTGTTTTAAGACACGAGTCCCACGCGCACGTGGAAGCGACTGTGTGCCCCCGCAGAGGATGCTGACATTACAGACCCACACGCTTCTCATTTAGACAGGTGGCAGATTGTGAAATGGGTGGCTTTTAACAATCCTTGGTCACAATTTCTATGCAGACTCTGCTTGTAAAGAGTCTCTAAACTATGTGCCAGGATCCTGTGGCTAGCATTAGATATGGTCCTATGCACATCTTTAATTGTAGATAATTATTAGCCACGGTTATGAACAAATTATTGACCTTTTGGATTTCTTTATTAAGGTATCCATGATTAATTCATTAGCTTGCCCATGGTAAAGTGCTTAAAATTAAAAGCATAATGTAAAGGGAGGCTAATTATTCCCAAACTGTGTTTTCCAAACAAAAAAATCTCCCCTACTGAAAGATAAAAACATCAGTAGCAAATATTGTTTGGAAAAAAGGACAACTACTGCCTTTGACACACCACATCTACCTGCATGCACATACACAGACACGTCTGTATGGCTCCAGGCTTTGGAATAGTGGAATTGCCCAAAGACCGTCTTCCTCAGACTTGTCTCCTTGATGGACCAGCCACTCTCGCTTTCTCTCTGACCCTGCTGGCATTTCCAAAAGAAATCTCCCTGACAGATAAGCCACTTTGGTCTCTCATCTTCTATTAACCAAAAATAACCACTAGAGCTTAGTGCTCCTGCTGTAGCCTGCCCCAACAGAGACAGGAAGAGCTACGCAGTGGGGAGCTGAAGAGCTATTGACTGACCGGGGGTGCAGATATTGAATCAGTGCTTTCACAACATTTTCGCGTGCAGTGAAGCTTTTTTTCATCCTTCTACCATGCACACACAAAAATAATAATAAAAAAAACCCCAAACAAAACCCAAAAGCATTGATTGGGAGCACTAATGGGCTAAGTGGGGTTGCATGCTGGTGGTGCCACGTGGGAAACTTCACAGCTTTCCTGCATGCAGAGTCATCTTCTGTGCAGAGCAGGCAAAATGTATGCAACAGCAACACAAGTAGCAGGAAAATGGACATACTGCCTGATTTACATTTCCTCATAGTCCTAGAAGTTGTAGATGTTGCACCTTAGGCCAGATTCGACTCTCAGTCTATGGTGGTTTACCTATGAATTTTTTGGAACAGATATTCAAATGGTGAGTGCAGAAGGATACAAAAAGAAAGAGTCTGCTTTTTTAGGGCAGGCCACACTGTCTGATAAAGTCACATCCCATTCTCACAGAAAACTTCAGTTCTTCGAGAACTCAATATTGTTTCAGTGTGCACACCGTTCTATAAAAATAACAGATTTTTTTTGTCAACACTACCAGATCTGTCCGTCTAATGGCATTTGCTTACACTTTTAAAATATAACAGAAGAAGATAGCCAAAACTTGGGTTTTTTCTGTCACCAGGAACTGAGATTCAACAGTTAGTGCTACAAGTGCTGCACTCAGCAGATCCTGTGACTTGCTCTAGGAGAAGATTCAACTCCACAGTCATGTCTCAGGCAAAGACAACACACTGTCCGTGGTCAGAGAGTCACTGCACAACTCATCAAGCAGCTTTTTTGCAAACGGTTCCCACTCTGTGAATGTTATATTTCAAGCTACCATGGGCCCAGATGATATCAGTTAGCATTTCTAAAGAGAAAGTTTATTCTAAGCAAAAAATCTTCATTTAAATAGAACTTTGTGATTTCATGTGTGAACGCTGGAAAAAAATACACAGCAGATAGATACAGGAGGGTAATTTTAGTCACAGTACTACACCTTTTGTAAAACCTTACCCTGCATTAAAAATCTTACAGAGCAGCATCTCTTGCTTTCCAGAGCTATTTGCAGGGAGATGGACAGTGGTACTCAGAACATACAGGAATTCCAAACTGGAGGGGCTGTCATGAACACAAGGTGCCAGGCAGTGAGTGTCAAGTATAGAGGGACCCCAGGACATCAACCCATCTGCCAGGACATGCTGTAGGCCACAGAGCATCCCCATCTGCAACAAACTCAAAGCCTATGATAATAAATAGAGATACACCCACAGGAAGGGAACAGGAGAGACCAGGGACATCGCCCACACCACTGGCTCTCCAACAAAGGCAAATTGATGTGCGATTGCAAAAACCTTAAAAAAAAACTCCTACATGGACCAAGAAAGCAGACCAGGATCATGCTACCAGAGCAGACATGAGAAGCCCTCAGTTTTCCCTTCTGTCTAGACTGAGTTCTGGTGACAGGTTTAAAGAGGACGTGCACTGAGATTCCTTTAAAGTGAATGCCCCAGCACCAACAGTGCATGTTGCCACTACCCTGGTTCACCAGTCACCGGTGCCAGGGAAGGCCAAGGAGATGTGTCCTTCCCAGCACCCCAGAGCACTAAAACACAAGGTAATGACAGCACAAGCACAGTGTTAGCAGAGGAATGCAGAGTCTCTTCAAAAACCCTTTGTATTTAACTCCTTGTACCCAAGGTCTCACAGCACAAACATCGTCCCTCTTCTCCAAGGATTCCTACCTTCACCTATTCTGCCCTTCGCATGGGGCCACAAAGTTCCATCTTAAAACAAGTCCAAGTCCCTCATTTTCCTGACTGAATGAGCTCTTCAGAACTTGCCTCTTCAGATACCCAGAAATTGTCTTCTAGTTTACCGCAGAAATTTATTCATGACCAATATGTAGGTGTTTGATCATGAGCTAATATTATCCTTCAACTCAAACAACTCTTTCCTATCCTCAGCATTTACCACCCAATATATTTATTAAGAGATATTACATCCCCGCTAACCTTTGTTCAACCTGGCTAAACAAGCTAAGCTCAGAGGAAATGTTGTAATTATTTTAAAACACAATTACCAGTTCTGCTAACAAGAGAGAACAGGGAGACTAGGAAGTCAGAGGGACTTCAGTAGTAACAATTAAAACATGAAGGTACCTGCTTTAGAGGTTTTAGCTGGAGACAATCATTAATTTCCCAAATATATATTTCTCCATGAGACACAGCAATGAGCAAGTTTCCTACTAAAAATAAGGATAATTCACTTTACACTCCACAATACCAAACCCTCCCAGCATCTAGCCAGCCTCTAGCTGGAACAGCTCTTTGCACATCTTGTGGTCTTTGCCAGCCTGGGTCTCAGGAGGTCCCTCCAGCCACGGCACAGGCAGCAAGTGCATTAGCTGTGGTGGGAAGCAGAAGACTGGCTGTGCTGAGGAACAGTCACTTCCCGGCTATTACTGAATTTGTTTTCCACTGAGATAGCCTGACAGACCCACTTGGCTCCATTTCCAACCAAGTCTTTTTTCAAACTCTTTTTTTTTAAGAAAAACATCATCCCTTCTTTTCTTTAACCAAGTTGTGATTTTAAGACATTCATGTTTTTACTTTGACACGTCAAAGATAGATGAACCTGGAAATTTGGCACCACTTTAGGAAAGAGCCTTGTCATTAAACCAGGGATGCTCAATGTGCCAAATACTCAATCTTTGAGAAGGAATAGCAGAAAAACTGATCTCCAATTTTAATGACAGTCTTGTCCAAGAAGCCAATGGCTGAACAGACATGAAACTGTGATTGGGACACAGGGGATTGTTCCTGGGAAGAGAGGCCCTGGGAGGGCACCCTCAAGACACTTGTCTCCTTGTCTAAATTAGAGCCCTGCAGAGCTGAGGGCACTTCATTAATACAGACCTACTCCTACAAGAAGGGTTGATCAGCCATTGAACCCTCTGCCCGCTTTGGCTCACTGTGCTTAAATCCTGATGATTCTTACAGCATCTCTAAGTGTCCAGGAATTGTATTATATATAGATAGATACATGAGTCTGTATAAAAGATGCTTCTGTAAATGCTAGAGGAAAGGGCTTCCATTTGCATAGAGGAAGAAAAATGTTCTTGTCCTGCAGGCTGATAAAACTTGTAAAAGCTGTAGGAGATTATTTCTCTTTCTCATCTGCGATTAATTTTCCCCAAACCATTACATTTTCCACCATGAACAAGAACATGCTGATAGGATACTACAGCTCTTTGGTAGCAAACCACACATTTTAAATCAAGCATGTGGCCTTAAGAGTATTTCATCCAGCCCCGGGGCATCTCAGCCAGGGCAGAAGAGAGGACACAACTTGCAGCACCTGGCAGAAGCTGGAGGTGAGCAAAGAGCACCAGATGGGACCTGGGCTGTCTGCAGGAGCTGCTGAGACACTTGAATCACGCAAGAGCCTGGGACATCTCTACAGAGCTGCCTCGTTTATTACCTGCCCCACTGCTTGCCCAGGCTGTGCGCCAGGAAAGGGAGATGGGGGCAAGAAAAGTCTTATGCACCCATGGGCACTGCCTGCACTCACCTGCATGGCAAGTGCTTTCCCTATTGCTCAGGCTAATTTAAGCCTGGTCTTTCCTAGTTTTCCAGAAAGTTGGCTTTGCAAATGAACATATAAACACAATTCTTTTGTTTTATAGTGGCTGATCTACAAAAAAAGATGCAGAGGTGCTGAGGAATAGTGCCCCTGCCAGTGCCAGGGCTGCAGGACACATCCTTGGTGCCAGCCACAGGTTTGCTCTGAACATATGATGGAGAGCTTTACTGCATAGCGTGGCATTGAGCAGTGTTCGAGGCAGGCTGTGGGGATGCGGCGTCCGCCCTCCTGGCATTGACTGCCTCTTTTGTTACTACTTCAAAAGACTTAGAAATTAAAATAACCTCATTGTTACTTTGCTACATGGCTGAAGCAGGTAGGGACAGCCTTAATTAGTGTAGATAATGCCACAAGAATAAAATCCTGACATAACATAATGTCTCTTGGTGGTACATAAATGTCAAGACATTCATGGAAGACAAGTGTTGCAGCAAAACAAATGCCTGTATTTTCATTATACTGAGTGATGGATGAAGATGCAAATGTCACCATATGGCTGAAGGGTGCTGTGCAGATGAGTGGAGGTGGCTCACTCACAGTGTGTTACCCGAGCTGCTGCGCACCACCGATCCCAGGGAGGGACAACCCCAGGCAACCTGCGCTGGAGCTGCCCAGGAGGGCACAGCAGGACTGGGCTTGGGTCACATATGTTGTGGGGTACGTCCCTGCAGCTCTTCCCTCACTGGGTTAATCCTGGCTCCACCTGAGGTGACATCTGCCTTGCCCACAGAGCATGCATAAGCAAGACAAAAACACCACTCCTTGGAGGAAGAGGTGGGGAAAGCAAGGCAGAGAGGACCCCTTTCCATAAGCCCTTCACACAGCAAGGATTTGGGCTCCAAGACCCAAATCCAGTTCTGGGCTCCCCAATTCAAGAGGGATAGGGAACTACCAGAAAGAGTCCAGCGAAGGGCAACGAGGATGATTCAAGGATTGGAGCATCTCCCTTATGAAGAAAGGCTGAGAGAGCTGGGACTCTTTAGCCTGGAGAAGAGGAGGCTGAGGGGAGACCTTATCAATGCTTATAAGTATCTAAAGGGTGGGTTGAAGGAGGAGGGAGCCAGATTCTTTTCAGTGGTTGCCAGTGAGAGGACGAGGGGCAACGGGCACAAGCTGGAACATAGGAAGTTCCATTTAAATATGAGGAGAAACTTCTTTACGGTGAGGGTGACAGAGCCCTGGAACAGGCTGCCCAGGGAGGTTGTGGAGTCCCCTTCTTTGGAGATTTTCAAGACCTGCCTGGATGCAGTCCTGAGTAACATGCTCTGACATGCTCTGGACAATCCTGCTTCGGCAGGGGAGTTGGACTAGATGATCTTTATGGTCCCTTCCAACTCTAAAAATTCAGTGAAATTCAGTGAAGACACATTGACAGCATAAGCAATAAATAGTAACAGGATATAACCTGAACACAGGACTTCAGTTTGAAGATAATATGACTTTAAATAGAATTATCCTTTATGTTCCATTCAAATCATACTCTAATTTCACAGACATTTTCAGAAGTCTCCAACGCTATACACAGTAGAGGTAAAAAGACATTAAAAATGCAAATGGCAGGTGAACAATGAACTAATAAACAAAGAATAAAAATTGTTTTCTAACAGGCAGTAGCCTCTTTCCTCCTTTTGCCTCATTGTTACTGTTGGTTTTGAATGACATTTTGCATTTCAGGGTTTTTTAACATCAGCACATGTAGCTCCAGCCACTGAACACTGCAAGGGCCACCAGGTGCTTGTCATGGCCCCATATTCTGGGCTCCCCAGTTCAAGAAGGACAGGGAACTGCTGGAGACGGTACAGCAAAGAGCTACAAAGATGATGAGGGGCCTAGAACATCTCTCTTACGAGGAAAGGCTGAGGGACTTGGGTCTTTTTGTGTCTGGAGAAGAGAAGACTGAGGGGGATCTGATCAATGCCTATAAATACTTAAAAGGTGGGTATCAGGAGGATGGGGCCAGACTTTTTTCAGTGGTGCCCAGGGATAGGACAAGAGGAAACAGGCACAAACTTGAACATAAGAAGTTCCATCTAAACATGAAGAGGAACTTTACTTTGAGGGTGGCAGAGCCCTGGAACAGGCTGCCCAGAGAGGTGGTGGAGTCTCCTTCTCTGGAGACATTCAAAACCCTCCTGGACATGCTCCTGTGCAACCTGCTCTAGGTGGACCTGCTTTGGCAGGGGCTTGGACTAGATGATGTCCAGAGGTCCCTTCCAACCCCATATCACTCTGTGTGATTCTGTGATTCTGTGCAGGCTTCTAGCACCCTGCCACAATAGCAGCAGCACAGGGCTCTGGGCATGCGACTGACAGACACAGCACACAAACACAAGCGTGTGCGAAAGAGGTTCACACACACCATTTATTACTTGGTTGAGGCTGATTTTCCTCCCCTTTCTCTCCTGCTAAACAAGAGCCCAATAGGAGTATGAAGGGCCAACCAAGATCTTGCAGGTGGAAGATATTGCAATTTTATACAGCTGCCGAATCCCTGAGGAATTATCCTGGAGTAGAGAAAAATGTAACTGCCTTTTCTTCAGCCAAAAAGGGATTCACTGCAGAGATGCTACAACAGAGGAACACCCGCCTGATGATGCCAAGAAAAATGTTTAGATATAACTTAAAGAAAACAGACTACATCCCCACGTTATTCAAAGCCTTTTCCTGTGAAAAGCAGAGTATTCATGAGCAGGCAGCTTAGGCAATAAATGAATGATTAAAAACATCAGTTGATGGTTTTCTTCTAAGAAATGACAGATTAGACTGGAAAACACTGTAATTTAGACGTGTTAAAACAGACTCCAGAACAAATCAATCAAACCTCTTTTTACTACACATTAATGACATCCATTCCTTCAGCAAAGGATTTTTCCAGCAGTGCCCCACACTGTAGGGAAAACTGCAATAGATGAATCTATTTTCAAAGCAGGTGATTTAAAAGCAGTATTAAAGCAAGACAAAGGCAAATAGTTAAATTTCTTTCCTCTAAAGGACAGGAAGTCAATCTTCCTTACTGTCAACATTTTAAGTCTTTAATACATTTATTTTCTTAAGACTTTTTTTTTTCTTTTTAAATCAGATAAACCTTTAGACAGGATAGTCTGGTTTTTGCAGCTAACGCTGCTCCAGAAGACAAGTCTTTTCTACCCTTTTCCCCTGTCCTGGTGGTCTCCAGTGGGGGCTGCAGCCAGTACCCTCCCACAGCACCTACACATGAACAGCCGTACGAGCTGTGGGTGCGAGAGAAAAGTCATTAATGAAATAGTTTCAGTGCAGCTGGTCCCCAAGTGCACACACCCAGCTGGATGGGAACACAGCTCCAGTTTTGCCTGCTTCCAAGAACCTGAGTTGATCTACAGAAATCCCTGTCCCATCCACAGCAGAAATGGGCTTGTCAAGCTGATCACGTCCCATCGGAGAGAAGAGCGAGCACATTTTGGGCACACAGCCACCACTCACTTGGGAGCACTGGAGGTTGAGGGAAAACAGTAACGCCAATACAGGGCGAGCACCGTCTGAAAGGAGGGACCAGCCTGCAGGGTGCAGTGGGGAGCAAAGGCATTTTGATGTATGTTTCCTAGTTTGTTTTTTAACTCTTACTTCTATTCCATCTCACTTTGAGGTTTTTCTTTAGCTTTCAGAGTTTGCTGTGTGAGGTCTGGAGTTCAAAGCCTTTTGGTGTCCTTGGGACCCATGGAAGGGGAGAGGTTCTGTGGCTGCCTGAAGGCAGAGCTGCCTCTGTTGGAGGCCATTCGCCAGAGGGAAAGGGGCACCAAAACATAGACCATTTCTTTTTCACTCAAAGGCAATATGAAGGACCTTAAGAAACAGAAAGAATTCCATAGCTCCTAAAAGCTCATCATTTGTAATATTACAGGCTGGGTGAGGTTGGAAGTCACCTCTGGAGGTCATCTTGTCCAACTCCCCTGCTCAAGCATGTCACCTAAAGCAGATTGCTCAGGGCAGCATCCTGTCAGGTTTTGAACCTCTCCACACCCTTCCGGGCTGCCCAAGGCATCAGGAATGACCTGACAGGCATGATATCTCCACCATAAGCACTTCACTTTCAGCTTTTCTAACATGTGGCAGCGTAAAAAGCAGCTTCTCTCTCTCTATGCTCATGCTTAGCACCACTATAAAAGTCAGTTTTCTCCAACTTCAGATGTGTCTAGTCAAATATATTTCCCACTAAATTAAGGCAAGAATTGTAGAATTAGGCTAGAAACGACTTTTAGATCTTGAGAGGAAAAGATCATTGAGTCCAACCATAAGAGGCATGGATGAAAGAACAGAAAGAACTAGAAAGGGTGTGCTGCTGTATGCAAGCCATAATTCCTCTTGCATGAAAATACTTGCAGCAGCAGTTGACCCCTCTGCCTGGCCCTGGGGCCAGCAGGACAGGCTAGCCTTTGAGTGCCCAGGATCTGCAGCACCCGAGCAACTCATTGTGACCTGTTGAGATCCTACATGTAGGTCTAATGGCGTGACCAGACTGCACACACCTCCTTCATATCTTCTCTTTTGCTCAGGCTTGCCCTTTGCAAGTATTAATCCCTCCGTTATCCAGTGAATTAGCTTACAATGAGAGCTGAACACCGGCAAACACGCTACATGGTACCAGCCAGGGAGGACAAGCTATCCCCCGCCACATGGTGTCTTTCCACCCTGGGGACAAGCAGGAACACTTGAGCACTGTCTCATCCCATTGCCCTTGCTAGCAGCGTGCTTGGTGGCTGCAGCCTCAATGGCCTCCCCAGAAAATCTGTGCCTGCATTGGACCAACGCCTGTTGGCTTCCCTGCAGCACCCAGCCGTCCCTGGTGCCACACAGAGCATCCCCAGAGGAACTGCCAGTGGACACGTCACAGTTTGTTACAGCAGCACTGCCCAAACACCGGGAAAGGCATTTGACACTGTTCCCAGCAGGTGCCCGCTGCTGTGCCACATCCCCATGGTCCAGCCCAGCCCTCGGCAGCAGCTGCTCTGACAGAGCTGTATGGGAGTTTGCAGCCTGGATGTCAGTGTAGGGCCTGGGCATGGCCCTCGCAGTGGGGTAACACCTGGTAAAGGCAAGGCCCTTGGTCCATGAGTTTAAGGACAGTCTTTGCCTCTCTCTTCCTTGGCTTCTTCACCTGCAAGGGAAAGGATACTTCTAGAATCATAGAATCATAGAATGGTTTGGGTTGGAAGGGACCTTAAAGATCATTGAGTTCCAACCTCCCTGCCATGGGCAGGGACACCTCCCACCAGACCGTGTTGCTCAAAGCCCCATCCAGCCTGGTCTTGAACACCTCCATGGATGGGTCTTCCACAGCTTCACTGGGCAACCTGTTCCAGTGTCTCACCACCCTCACAGGAAAGAATTTCTTCCTAATATCTAATCCAAATCTCCCGTCTTTCAGTTTAAAACTGTTACCCCTTGTCCTTTCACTCCGCTCCCTGATAAAGAGTCCCTCCCCATCTCTCCTGTAGGCCCCCGTTAGGTATTGGAAGGTCACTATAAGGTCTCCTTTGAACCTTCTCTTCTCCAGGCTAAACAACCCCAACTCTCTCAGCCTGCCTTTATAGGAGAGGTGTTCTAGTCCTCTATCATCTTCATGGCCCTCCTCTGGACCCATTCCAACAGGTCCATGTCCTTCCTGTGCTGAGGACTCCAAAGCTGGACACAATACTCCAGGTGGGGTCTCACCAGAGCAGAGTAGAGGGGCAGAATCACCTCCTTTGACCTGCTGGCCACGCTTCTTTGGTGCAGCCCAGGATGCGGTTGGCTTTCTGAGCTGCCAGCGCAAATTGCTGGCTCATGTTGAGCTTCTTATCCACCAACATCCCCAAGTCTTTCTCCTCTCAATCCATTCTCTGCCCAGCCTGTATTTGTGCCTGGGATTGCCATGACTCAGGTGCAGGACCTTGCACTTGGTTTGGTTGAACTTCATGAGGTTTGCACAGGCCCACGTCTCCAGCCTGTCCAGGTCCCTCTGGATGGCATCCCTTCCCTCCAGCATGTTGACAGTGCCACACAGCTTGGTGTCATTGGCAGACTTGCTGAGGGTGCACTTAATCCCACTGTCCTCCGACAAAGATGTTGAACACCACTGGTCCCAGTACTAGCCCCTGAGGAAAGCCATTTGTCACTGCCTTCCACTTGGACATTGAGCCGTTGACCACAACCTTTTGAGTGCCACCATCCAGCCAGTTCCTGATCCACCAAGTGGTCCATCCATCAAATCCATATCTTTCCAGTTTAGAGACCAAGGAAGGAGAATGAAAAGCAGGGGCTGACCCATCCATCTTTCTAGGGCTCTCCCTGAGGCCATTCCAACCACACCAGCCCAGCTGCAACCAATCAATGTCATCACTACCTTTATATTATCTAATGCAGATGTTCTGCTTAGAACCTCCTTTGGTGTTCATTTAATTCAATAATAACACTGTCTAATGGCCTGGGGCTCATCTGTGCGCACCTCTAGGTGAATACCAGGGGAGAGCACAACCTTCTTGGTGTTTCACTGCTCACCGGCACATCCTTGCCACACCTGATGGATATGCAGGAGTTTGTGACTCCTGATTTAGAGAATTTAAGTTACTAAGTTAAAAGAAGGATCCTTCTGCCCAACACAGAGGACAGGTGCATTCTGTGAGGCCTTTGTATTAATAAACATCAGTTTCCCTGGGCAGTTCCCGCTATATTGGCTTGCAGAACGGCCCCTTCCAGGGATGGGGGTGCAGAAGCCGGTGAGAGCAGTAGCATTTAGGACCATTTGCCCCCACTTCACAGGCCACCAAGGCTGGAGCAGGTACAGCACCTCCACCAGCTCAACCTCCAGCTGATGCCTTTAACATTTGCTGTGGTTCAGTTTGTCCCCCTGATCTCTCAGGGACTTTTTAGTTTAATATTTTTACACAGGGGGAGAGAGGGAGAAAGAAACAAAAGACACAGGAAGGAGTTATGTCATTGTCTTCAAATCTGGATGAGATAGCCCATATTTTTGTGGAAAAAACAAAACAAAAATTTGTTTTTTCTTGCTGCATGCAGATGTGTAGCATCACAGCCCCAGCTTGCTTTTCCTAGAAACATTTTTGAAGACATGAAGGGGATGAAAGAACAGGCAACCTGTCTGGTTGCTGGCTTTTATTAGCCAAGAACTGAGTAGCAGAAGTCACCAATTGCCTGAGAGAGAAATGGGGAGGTAGGATTTAAAGAAGAGGGACTGAAAATGCATCACCTGGTTTTGTTCTTAATTGCATAGTGCACAACTGGAGTAAATGAAGGGAAAGTTGTCTGGAGCAAATGGCAGTGAGGGGCAGCAGGTGAGAGCATCACACCCTGTGGCAGTGGTGAGTCTCCCTTAGCAAATATTCAGTGGGAGGCAGCCAGATACCTCCACCAGGTGTCTGAAAGGTTGTACCTACAGCAGCAGGATTAGTTCCCAGCTCAGCACGTGCTTCAGAGAACCCTTACACCATCTCAGAGTCGAGCCTGACTGCTGGTGTGATTTTCAGAAATGCAGAGCTCCCACAGCTACTGCTTCTCTGGATGTTGCAGTGTATTTTGAGTTCAGGTGCTCACCTACACTCCCCAGCACCACCTCCCCATTGCAGCCGCCTCCTTTCCCATTTTGAGTATGATCACCATTTGAAAATGCATGTGCTTTGGTTGTTTAGTTGCATAGAGGGAACAAATTGAACCCTCTTAAAAGTGTGCATAAAATTTTGAACTGAATTAATTAGAAATTAAGTCATATTAAACAATAATATGTTTAATATTTTAAAATAGTTCTGTGCATTCATTACTGTTATGGTAACTTTTGTAGCCCAGCCAATAACTTGTATATCTTAAAGTTCCACTTATAATTGAGTTTCAGTCAGGTTTTTTAATCCTTTTTTTATCACACCACTTTTTTTCTCATTATATTGTGGCCACAGTAACACTGTTCAGAGGAGATTTATACTCCATAAAGCCTGTTGTGAATTTCTCTTTCAGATTTCCATGGTTTCTAGGAAGAGCCTTAACATAGTCTTCTTTAGATACAAAAAAAAAAAATTTAAAAGGAAAAAAAAAAAAGGCAAAACACACAACCAGCCAGCCAAAACTTCTTAATAATTCTTAAGACCAATTCTTAATAATAGGCCAAATCTTTTGTCATGCTGTTTCCCACTAATATTTCCCATTTTCTCTTAAAATATGTAAATTTGTATCATTGTGCCTTAGAAATTTAATGGGAAATGCCAGTTGCACTGGCAGATACCATCCTGTACATCACCAGAGCCTAGGAGTTGAGATGGCAACTTTTGTGCTCTGGCCATAGCACGTATCACTGCAGGACGGTGCCTGCCCCTGCAAGGTGCTGAAAAGCTCTGCTGAACCCCGTCTACCTTCATGTGAGAAACCAGGAGATCAGACACCTGCTGGGTTTTGCGGAACTTTAGCCCAAGCACCACAGCCCCCTCCACGGTGCCTGTCAGCAGGGACATCCCAAATTTTAGGTTTCCCTGAGTCCTAAGTTGTGCTAGTTTGATCTTCTGAAACTGCACCAAGCTTCCCCAGGCAATCATGGCTCTGCTCAAATTATTTGACTGGTCCCATGATAAAAAGATTTCCCTTTTCTCCAAACACCCCCCACAAACAAGGTATTCACAGGCACTGGTGCCTGCATGGCCACAGAAATGTCCTCTCGCTTTTCTGGTGGCAGTTTCCAACAAAACACATCAGTCTGTTGGTGTAAGCAGGGGGGATTGCTCATACCAACCTTACTGTTTGTTGAGATGGTTATCAATATGATAAGAGGGACAAACATCAAGTTCAGTGAAGAAACAGCATACCAATGGCATATCTAGTGGATTGCAATGATTTCCTCACACCAGCGAGCAAACGGGTTGGCATATTCGTATTCCTGAGTCCATTTCCATCAGCCCAGGTGATGAGAGAAACTGCTCCCGGAAAGGAAAAACTTAGAGGAAAAATCAAGTGTAGAAGAAAAGGCAAAAAACTTCCTTTGGGATGTTTCCTGGTGATGTAGAGAGGTGATGCTCAGTCTGGTTAGGAAAACCCTGAAAAAGGCAGTGAAGTGACAATGTTTGCAGTCACCCCAGTCAGTCACAGTCAGGACAGGACATCATGGGTGCTGAGGCCACCGAGGGACTGGCCAAACTCTGCTGGCCACAGGGACACCTGTGCAGAAGGGAGATGGAGGCGAGATGGAGTGTGGTAAGATGCTCTGCAAAAACCTTTGTGGTGTGTGCAAGAGAGAATATGTCTCTTTAAATAATATTTGCATAGAAACTGTCCTTCTTTTAGGGCATGTATCAGGCAGTGATTGGGGGATGTTTAGGGAGTCTCTGGGCAAGTTACTGCATCATTACAGCCGTGGGAATTTTGTGTATGTGGGAGGTGGCACTATTTTAACAAAAATCAGTTTCAAAAAGCAACTTAATTTAGCGCAAAATGCCAGCAGGGGTGCTCTGATATATCAATTCCGCTGAAATGAACTCCTTACCAAACTAAGCAAGGGTTGCTACGGGTTTGATGCGGAAGTTATAGAAAAAAGTGGAATTCAGGCAATAGGATGATGTCAACCCCATTGGGTCTCCAGAAACTACCCATGGTGTTTAAACCTGTGTATGGGAGCACCCAGCCAAACCGGTTCCAGAGCACAATAGGTGAGATGCAGGGAGTTGTCATCTGACTCAGCTTCATCTCCGCCTTGCCTTGTCTATGCAGAGATAACTTGGGGGGAGCTGCAAAAACGGCTCAGCCCGGGGTTGTCTCAAGATTGCATCACAATAAGAACCGAAACCGAACGGAGCCTTAACTCCCTTAACAAATAAAATGCCCTGAGTCCCATCCCACCACTAGTCCCATGACTTTGAGTGCCAGACATCACAAAATTGGCAACAGAGACTGAGCCATCACCACCACCAGAGGTAAATATCCCAGATAGTGTAATCCACTCAGGCATAATCCTGCACCCTCACAGAATCAGGAAATATAAACCGCAAGGTTTGAGGAGGAAAATGGGAGTAATCTTCCAACAATACAGCTGGCCTGTAGGAGATTTGTCCCCCTCCTTGTCCAGGATGCTGTACAGGGTAACTTCCCAGGGATTGAGCGACCTTACCTGAGAGAGAGGGTAAGTGATAAAGAAACATACGTATGGTATATGGCATGCTATTAAGATTGTGATTTGTGCACTCTTTTAAGGTATTAATATCTAGTGCGCTTGTGGTTTGTGTTGTTACTTTTCGGGATCACTTGTAGGTTGCAGTAGTGTGTTCCATGAATTGCTTTTAAATTGCAATAGTGTAATCACCATTGTACACATAGAACTCGCAATAGTGACGTATTGGACCTGTGAGTGAAGTCCAAATAAATTGCTAATTTGAACCTCTCAGTGAAGTCCTTTTCCCCGTTTCGTCACAACCTGATTTCAGAGCGCTCAGCTGGGACCTCAAACCTCTGAACACGATACACTGAAGGGGATGCACATTTGCAGAGAGGTCAGGCAAAGCATGGGCACCCCGGGAGGGTGAGGGGCCGGGGGGCAGCGGGGAGCCCGAGTGGTTTGTCTGTCCCACCGCCTCAGCACACCATCTGGCATAGGCTGTCTGTCCAGAAACCCCTGCCCAAAACTAACCTGTGCTTTTCGGTGTCAAAAACTTGGCTACCGAATCACTACTTTAAAAAGGCAAAAAGTCTGTGGTTCTGTCAATGTGGAAAGAAAATTTAGAAAAGCACTTGTTCCCCTCCCTTTTGGGAGCTGATCAAAACCTCTCCACCACTGAGCGGGGAGAACTGCAGCATCTTCTCCTCGAGTGTCTGCAACTGTTTGCCACCTGCCTTTGCCCTCTGGTTTGCCCGTGGAGGAAGCCTGCAAGAACGCGCACGGAATCTGGCTGGGGAGAAGGCAGCTCAAAAGCTGCTGCCTGGTCAGCCCATGAAAACAAGACTTTCCAGAGAACACTGAGAAGCTGCTTATTTTCAAATACATTGAAAATAAATGTTTCAGTCATGTTGAGAAGGAACATTTCGATATTTTTTATTCTTAAGTGGCTTTTCATTCTGAAGTGCTTTATTTTGTATTGCACCTTATTAAACATAGAAAATCTATTACATTGAAACAAAATGTTCTAAATGGTTGATTTGAAATTAATTGCTTTTTATCTCATTTTGTAAAGGAAACTTTGATGCTTTGGGCTTTCTTTTCATTTTGCTCAGAACGCAAATAGTAACATTTTGGAGCTTTCCCAGGAAAAGGAATATTGAATTTCAACCAGATCTTGTTAAAAATCTCAATTGTTATCTTCACCAGCATATAAATTGCAGAGTTTTGTCTGTATCTTTACAAACAATGATTTTTTTATGCAATTTTTCCTGGAGTTAGCACAGATTTGTGAGCTAGGGGAAGAGGCTAGGGAAGAGTCTAATTTGTTGCTTCTTAATAGTACAGATGTAAAACATTATCTACATCCCTATTTACAGCTAATAGCAAGATAACATACCCGAGAGACAAATCATAGGCTCTTTAAAGTGCTTGTTAGCTCAGAAAGACAGCACCCCACAGCATTCAGCAAATAACAAAGGCTTGCAAAGGCATTGTTAAGTTTATTGTTAGAGAGAAAAGATGATGTGAATGGACACAGGACTATAAATAATATAATTCCATGAAAGACCACTGAGAGAAAAAATTGAAACCAGCACCTCTGCAGCACGACTGCAGAAGTGAGTAGGGGTGAAGCCCTCGGCGGGTGATGGAGGAAGGTCCTGGACCAGCTGCACTGAAGGTGGTGGGAGGGTGCTCAACCGCTCCAGTGACCCTCGATAAAAGGGAATAACCGGTCTGAATTCCCTGGCGTTTGCCTTCAATAATTGCTCCCAGGCTTTTACCAGGGCTGCAGTTTCCCTGAGGAATATGGGTTTTTTTGCTGCTGAAGTGAGTGCTGGAGAGGTACAAGACCTGGAGTGACAGGGTGGAGGGGTTCCAGGCATGGCCGAGGCAGGTCAGTCCCCAAAATCAGGCAGTGCAGCTTTGGCAGGGCTAAAGGCTTTTGGCTTCAATAAGGGGGGAAAAAAAACAGGATTTTTTTTTTTTAACATTTCCCGCTGAGAGCAGTCTCGATTTGCCAGACTAGAGCACTTCCCTCCAGTGTTGTCTTGCAGCAGAGCAGACCTCTTCTCTGCAAGAAACCCTCCGTGCTGGTAATTCAGGAACACTCGCCTCCCCCCATGTTTCATGCAGCACTTCCCTCTGGCCCTGCAATACTCTACGCAGCATGATATGTCCCAAGAAACAGGCACGTAATATCCTCATCTTCTTCCAGGGTTACTTGAGGACTGCCATCGTAAGCAGCCTGGGAAATTGTCTTGAACAACGCTATGCTGTAAGTCCCTTTTGCCATAAACATCAGAGAAATCAGCCGTTGTAGGGACATGGGTGAAGGCTGCACTGTCCCTCATGGGTGCTCTCTCAGAGCAGGTTTACTCTCATCGAAAGAATGGTTGCACTGGAATAAACTGTTACTGTGTCAGACTTACCACACCGGGAGAGTTACTGTATAATTTATTATGAAAAGAGCATTTAATAGGGGGAAGACGCAGGGGGCCAAACCTACTTTACACTCATTAAGAGCTGAAGTAAAGGTAAAGTGAGACAATGAACTTTTAATGATTCTGTCAGATGGGAGGTAAAAAAAAAACAACTTTTCTGGTAACAGAAAAACTACCATAATTGCCCAAAACTTTCCTTTACAGCAAGTTTCACAAGACTTCATTCAGCCATGGGCAATGAACAAACTGTTCCTGGCCTTGGGATTATGGGAACCACTCCTGTCCAAAACTTCATCTGAATTTTAAAGTAAACTGGTTCTCCTGGATATTCTCACATTGTCTTTTGTTTTCTATTGTACCGGGATCTTCTGGGCACTACTCCAGAGCCTGATTAAATGCCAAAGCCCCAACTGAGCACACACAGGACGTCCTCACCCCACAACCCAGCCCCCCAGCAGGTCCCTGCCACAGGCTCAGCTTCCCCATGGGCAGCAGTGGCCTCAGGCTCACACCAGTGCCCCCGGCTCTGGCACCACAAACATTTCCCACTTTGTAATGAGAAATAATTACTTTTACCTGCCCAAAAATAATTCAGGGGATGTAATGCATATCTCTACTATGGAAATCAGATCTTGCCCCGCCAGCACTTCATGTGCTCTGTCACCTCTAGCATTGTCCAAAACACTAATCAGCAAACTTTATGCTCTTTGGTTATCTAGAAACCTCTGAAACTCTTTAAGCTAAACATTTGCCTGATGCCTCACTGTTCCCTCATTTTAAATGGCTTCAACAGCAAACCACCGGATTTTCAGGCACTACAGCTCATAATATGATGCACAGCCCATTTTCCAGGACTGGTAACAAGACAGTGACCTGGACATAGAAATTTTAAATTATCCTTAAATTGCAGCATTTCTGCCCCCATGCCACTTGGTATCACTGTAACATGTTTGACTGCCACCCTCTCCCCGTTTATCTTACGCTCATACAGGTGCGCACCTGCGGAGGATCCTGAGAGTATCCTGCTAGTATCTGTAGAAGGTACAAAAAATTTTTTATATATACATATATATATATATCTTGTTCCAAGAAAAAATTTAATAGTTTTTTCCCCCCACACACAGGGCAAAGGGTGAAAAACAGATATTGTATATGTACCTGACAGAGAGGGAAGGAAAACTGCGGGGGAACGGGGTGGGAGAGCCAACTCTGCCTGTGCTTTCTGGAGAAGGTTCTCAGCTGCAGGGATTTTTTTGTTTACTGGGATTAGCAAGTATCTCTGTGGTCTTACTTTGAACCACTCGAATAGAAATAGGAGCCCTCTGCTTTGAATAATATCTCCACCACAGCTCCATTTCATGTTTAAAGACCTCTGTTGTTTTGTGATGCCTTAAAAAACAGCAATGGCAAGAAAACTGGGGGATGGTGCTGGTGGGGGTGGGCTAGCTCCCTGCCACCAAGCGCCTTGCAGCCGGGGGCAGTGACAGAACCCTGGTCCCATGCCACAGCAGTGAACTACGCTCTGGGGAGGAATTAATGCTCATTTTAGGCTGCCAATTTAATTTGCCTAAGAGGACATAGCAGCTTTCCTTCTCTGTGGTCCTGTGCTTTTGTGGCAGAAACCAGCTAAGAACTGACCTTTTCTTCTGTCATTTCAGCCCATTTGGTTATTACTCCTCTGTGGGTGAGGGTGTGCTGAGTGCGCCATTTCCACCATCCTTGTAGCCCCCCCACTGCTCATCCCTGGGGATGGCACAGTGCACAAACCTCCTCCTCCTGACATAGTACAGGGGACCAGAACATTCCCCAGGAGAGACAACAGTGCTGGTTTATTCAGCAAACCAAGTTATCTTTTTTTTTTTCCTTTCCACTTTAAAGTTTCCATATGACTAGTGAGACTCAAGCTATATTCATTTTTACTATTGAGGGCATCACCTGCAAGTGTGTGTGGTGAAATTAGGACTTGTTTACTCTTATCTGCCCCCCAGTAATTATGCAGGTGAGTGGCTGCTGCTGGGTTTGATTTGCCCAAGTCCTCTTAAACTGTGAAGCACTCTGTGAATGCATGAAGTTTGGAGTGCTAAATAGCAAGAAAATCATTGGAAAGCCCTCCTCCTCCTACACTCCTTCTTTACTAGATTTTTAGAGAGCCTCTCAAATTAAATGTAGCTGTTAGATTATATTATTATTAAATTATTTTTAGATTTTAGTGCGGCCCATCTCAATACTTGAAATGTATTTTCAAGCATTAAAACATTTATTGTGACTCGATGGTGGGAGACTTCACCTGGGAGCAGTAATCCTGGAATCCTTAGGCCACAACCTCACTAAACTAATAGATGTTTAGTATTTAATGCTTAACGAGCTAAAACTGCACTGGGCAACCTCTGCATGTCTGCCCCAGCTGGAGCACAGTGCTGGGCATACCAGTGTCTCATACTAAGAACTAGTCTCCCTTTGGGTTACAACTGCCAGCTGGTGCCAAAATTTGTCATGTTAGAAGAACTGTTCCATGTATGAAAGCCTTCAGATGTGCCCCATCCAAGCCAGGGCTCAGCACTCAGCTTCTGAGGGAAAAAACTCAAAATCTCTGTAAAACAGACTGAAGCAGCTCCCCTTTTCACACAGCTCTGCACAGCGTCCATCGGACTTTGAGATGGGGGGATTCACGGCACGGGCCAAGGGTTGTGCCAGCAGTGGCATCTCACAGCTCTTCCCAGCTCTCCCATCCCACTGTCACGCAATCTGTCCTGAGGATGGCTGGCTCTCCTCCTCCACAGGCTGCAAACAAGTGGGTCCTGCTGGAGCCAAAAAATCCCTTTCAGGCCGGGATGCCTGTTGTCTGCCTTCCTCCAGCCTTTTCCCCTAAACCCATGCTCCCAGGGGACCCCAACCACATGCTTACATCTTTTTAGATTTGAAGATATGCTTAAACTAAACACGTGCTTGTGGAGATCACCCCGAAGAGGATCCCATCCAAATCAGTGACCTCTGGTGGGTGGGTTTGCTGCCGCAGGACCAGCGATGCCATGATGGGGGGCGTGGGGCCATCTGCCTGCGAGCCCCCGTCTGCTGCTCCCGGCTCACGTTTGCTGCTCCCTGGTCCCTCTACCCGTTTCAGCTCTGCCGTGAAAATAAGCCCCCGCATACCTGAAATCCCCATAGAAACAAGCTCTCAGGTTGAGACATTCTCAGAGGGATTGTTTTGCACAGGGCCAAACAGCTTGTTAGGTAGAGATAATTAATTACCAGCCCTGACCCCTCCCACTTTTTAAGTGAAGCCATGAGTGATTCTCACCATCTCTCAGTTTCCCTGTGACAATATAGATTACTTCTAGGTTTTTGTCCTCATTAACATATGGAGACTTTTCTCAGATTGGATGAATTTTGCAGCTCCAATCCCAAACTGGTCTGTGACGTTTTCTTTGTGACTGTTCACCTCCCAAAGTACCGAGAATGACTTTCCTGCACAACTGAGGGGAAGTACTTTGGAAATTATAGATGGGGTCTTGAGAGGCTGTGGTTTATTTTATATTGACCTGCAGCCTCTTCTCCTCACTGCAGCAGTTAACATGCCTTAAAAATGCTGAATTGCTCTTAATGAGAACATGGATATGCTGTTGCAGGCTAATTTCACCATCCTTCAGGTTTATAGCTAGCAGATTCATGCAGCTGGCTCCCCCCCACCCTCACCCTCCCCCAGGCTGTAGGTTGCCTGAAGAAGAGGAATCTGAAAATGTCAGTATTAATCGATACAGCAGCAGAGGATCAACAAATACCAGCCTGTAAGCCCAAAGCAGACAGAAGTAACACCAACATTATCACAAGCATCTCTTTGTGGAACTGAAACATTTTTTTTCTGTGCCTTTTCATCCCCAGATCTCAGCCCTGCCTTTTGCCCTGAAGAAGTCCTGAGCCCTCCTCAGCCAAGGTAGATGATGTGGTGGTACAGCCATGTTCCCTCGCCGCTGTAAGTGCGGCCCATACAACGAGCATCCAGTTTTTGAGGAGAGCCATGTCCAAGCCTGGTGTCTTCCTCCTCACCCTGGCGGGCATTGCAGCCAGGAGTATGCCCAGGGCTTGGGCTAGCCAGCCCCCACTGTTCAGAGAATCATAGAATCATTTAGGTTGGAAAAGACCTTGAAGATCATCAAGTCCAACTGTTAACATAACACTGACACGTCCACCACTAAACCGTGTCCCTAAGTGACACATCTACACATCTTTCAAATACCTCCAGGGTTCGTGGTTCCACCACTTCCCTGGGCGGCCTGGCCCAATGCTTGACAACCCTCTTGGTGAAGAAATATTGCCTAATACCCAATCTAAACCTCCCCTGGTACAACTTGAGGCCATTTCCTCTTATCTTGTCACTTGTTACTTGGGAAAAGAGACCAACCCCCACCCCGCCGCAGCCCCCATCGCAAAGATGCACCCACTTCACAGGAGAGCCTTATTTTCATTTTTCAAACACAAGCTTCCACGTGACCTCCAAGTTGAAATGGAATGAAAAGCCGGGAGAAGAACATACCACGCGTCCTTTCTTTTCCCGGCAGGAGCTGCATGAGCAGCAGTGCATTGGAAACAGGCCGGCAATCGGGACTGGCAGCGGCTTGTCGGTAGCTCTGTAACGCCGACCCCCGGCACCACCTCTGCCCACGCTGCCCCCCCAGACACCTTTTCTCTGAGAGCAGCCAGAGCGAGCAGTGCCCCCCAGCATCCATACACCAGCCCCGCTCTTCTGGTCTCGGCTGTCCCCCTGGCACGGCTGGGAGGACGCACGGACACAAGCTTCTACCTTCCCTCCTTCACAAGGAGAACAAGCCCAGACGAGCAGGAGGAATGGTGAAATCTGAGCAGTCTTCCTCAGGCAAAGGGAGCTTTAGGATTAGCAGGGTGCCAGAAGGACGAAAGCACAGGTGATGGGTTTTATTGGAGCAAGTGGAAGATGGAACCAGACAGAAACGACTGTCAAGCCAGAGTGCCTGGTTACAGCTTTAAAGTTTTTATTTTTAGGGATATTTATTGGACAAGACAGCTTTGCCTGCTATAGCCTCGCACAGCTTGCTTTATTCTTGGACAGATCTGAGAGAAAGTGTTAATTGCTCATACGGCCAGATTTTCCAAACGGGTGGGGGAAGCACTATTTTGCAGGATTTGGGCAGCAGATCCAATTTATAGTCTTTATTCACACACCATCTAAACCGATGAGACTGAATTTGTCCTAGAATTAATGTATACTTTCTGTAGGTGGTACCAATGTGCTTCTTCTGTGGCTTGCCTTTATTTTCTTAGGGTAACATATAAGTTTGCTTTTCATGTTGCTTTTGCTCAGTTTATGCAAACTAATTCTCCTCATGGCTGCAGATTTTGTGCTTCTTGTAACACGTTTTCCCTGCATTTACAAGTTTTCAATTCCCTTTTCTGCCTATGCATTACGTACTTTCCAGCTGACAGAACCAAAGGGAATATTTAGGAACTCAGCCAAAAAATAGAAGTAACTGACATAGGCACTTAAAAGAGGATTTGATTGATTTAGGCAATCTAATCTTAAAAGGGAAAAATCCGGCTCTGTAGCCTGCTTGACCTGCCAGTTCTGTAGGTGCCTCCGGGGTTTTGTTCTGTGCTTGCCCTGGGACACCTGGCTCAGTGCAGGGGGGTGTCTGCACGCAGGGGAGCCAGAAAGTTGCTTACAAGGTCTAAAGCCCATGTTAATAAAACAAAAGCCGTTCTTCAAAGGACAACTCGGGCCTCGCCACTGCTGGGTGGAACAACTTGACTTACACAGTAGATGACCGTCTCCTGCTCCTTCCTGACTTCTCAGCCTCGAAGCCCTTGCAATCCTGGCTGCAAAGTTTCCCCCAAAGCTCACCCCGCAGCGTGGTGGGGCGGGTGCTCTCCTGGGACGAGCGAGATGTGCTTCCAATCTGCCTGGGCAGAGCTGTCAGGAGCTGAACCTTCACAAACACTCTCCCTGCTGGGTTAACACGGGCAAAGCATCATCCCCACGTTTTCAAAGGAGCTGTGGCTGCGCCTCTTCTGTGTTGAGAACTGCCCGAGGTGGATGGACACCAGCTTGTGCGTCTCGCACGGGCACAGGCTTGTGACAAGCATGGCGATTTGCACTGCAGCAAGGGCAGCACTTCCCACCCCCTGCAACGGCAGCCGTGGCAATGCCCAGAAACGCTGCAGCAGCTGCAGCCCCAGCATCTACCACAGCCTTACACAAATTTAACAGTTTTTCTCTGGATTGCATGCTCAGGGGACAGCTCTAAGAGCATGGAAATTGAAATCCTAGTTTTAGACTCTGCTGCTCCCACAAATAAGCAATGTTCTACTCGCTTTTGCCAGACATTGCAATCAGAAAATACAATACAAGAAAATATATAAGTACCATGGGCGGCAGATGGAGAACGCACTGGCCTTGAAGGGAAGAATTTCCTCCATCCTCTTGCTGCTTCCAAACATGTACACAAATATGTGAACAGCCCCAGCATCTACCACAGCGTTACACAAATTTAAGTTTTTCTCTGGATTGCATGCTCAGGGGACAGCTCTAAGAGCATGGAAATTGAAATCCTAGTTTCAGACTCTGCTGCTCCCACAAATAAGTAATGTTCTACTCGCTTTTGCCAAACATTGCAATAATAAAATACAATTAAAAAAAATATGTAAGTACCATGGGCGGCAGATGGAGAACCCACTGGCCTTGAAGGGAAGAATTTCCTCCATCCTCTCGCTGCTTCCAAACCTATACACAAATATGTGAAGCAGGCACGGCAAGTTCTCACAACACAAACAGGATAGCTACTTCTACCTTTGCTGGAGCCTCAAAACCTGATGTTACATAAATACGTTCAGGAAAGGAATTTCCCACCATGCCCCGGGTGTGCCCTGAAGTTGTTCCATCAAAACCTGCCCCACATGCTGCGGTATAGGTGTATTCAGACCCCTGGTCTACAGGAGCAGATGTGTATGGGCAGAAAAGGGGCTCTGAATACCGCAATACATGCAAGAAATGACGGGATATTGCAAAATAGGCAACAACAGGAGATAACACAAGATAGCACAAAACTGCCCAGATATGCCTGTAACCAACTTTCTCCTCTGGTCAGAGGAAAACTTTACTTTCTACATTTGTATGAGTGGATTTTGGAGCTGCAAGACTGTGTATTATCTCAGTGTTTTTGGCACTTACCTTGTAACCCCCTCCACAGGGGTGACAGACCGTTGGATTTTGACCACACATAAATTACTGAAGAGCTGCATTTCAGAGCGAATCATCCAGGTTTTTTTCTGGGCCTAAACATTTTTCTTCACGTTTATCAACTTGCTTTCTGATGATACTGAAGATAAAGCGATATTATGACATATTTACTCATGACCTTATGACACGTATGGGAGGATGACCCCACTATCCACAGACAAGCATTTTCATCACTTGGCCACCATCTGCTTTGTCATTCACCAGGTGGTTAATGGAATTTGTCTTCATGTGTCACCTCGCACTATTTTCAGAGCGTAGCCATACACTAACATCAATGATTAACATCTCCAATGCTATCGTTTCTACAGCAGTTTTAATCAAAAGGTAAAAAATCACTTCTCTAAGGACTACATATGTAGTCCATTATTTGACTTGATTGAAAAACACGTAATTACAAAAATGAATGTGATAATTATGTTTGAGATTGACCCAGCAGACACCAGTGAGAAGAGAGAACATGGAGAATTCAGCTGTTACCTGAGTTTCAAGCTTCATTATTTCTGTTTATCAAATCCCTCCACCCTCAGCCAAGACCCTGAGGTTTTTGCGTGTGCTTGAGGTGTGATGTGCTGGTGTGAACACAACCTAATCTTCTACTGGTCCTCATGGCAGAACAGAATGCCACGAACAAAGTAACAAGAGATGAAACTCAAGATTTTTAATCTTTATTTTATTGATTGTTTTGCAAATGCATAGAAGGACTTTGAAATTTAGTTTGCAGAGCTTACAGTGCAACTACATTTCTATAATATTTCATTTTTCTGCTTTTTCAGGGACAAAAGTCAATAAAATAGAAACTGAAGTAAGTCCAATGTGATAATATAGTAGAATCTGCTTCTTCAGGACAAAGAGTACCCACTGTCCCTGTCTTGTGAAGTGCTGTCAAGCAGGGGACGATCTCAGTGATGCCCCAATAAAACTTCATGCACACCATCAACCACTAAAGAGGAACAAGAAGCTCTCACCCCTGCAACACCAATCATTGCAACTACTCCTCAGAGTATACCTTACCTATGAACCACACTTGGGGTCCACAGAAAAGGAAATACTTAGGAGTGCTTTAATTTCTAATCCTACTTTACAAATCAAAAAGTGGAATCACGGCTTGTTGCAATTAGCTTGTGCGGATACATGATGTTTTCATAACAATACCAATACTCTACCACAATATATTGTCCGCAAGATAAAAAAATTCAAGTGTGACATACATATATTTGCACCACTGTTGTATACGGAGAAAGCCTGTTCTCCTTTTCCTCCCCGGTTTTCAGCATCATATTGACTTTTGCTCTCTTGCATTAACAGACACGCATAAAAGAAGACACAGAACTCAAATATCCAGCATGTATAACAATCTTCAAGTACTATTCCATACTCTTGATTGAGTGTGATCCCCAAGCTGAAGAGAAAAAATGACCTGTTGTACAGACCTTAGCTGGTTATTCCCCACAACGTCCCTGTGAGGTAGGAAGAACAACATCCCCTTTTCAGCAACAGGACAAGGCAGAGAGCACAGGTGGCATTTCCAAAGGCAGTAAGTGGAGAACTAGAAAAGTTGAAACTCAGGAGTTTTTGGCTCCTAATTCTTTGCTTCAGAAACCAAAGTGCTGAACTCCCAGACATTACCAGGTCATAAGTCTTTTTATAGCCATACATTAGTGACAACGATGGCTTCTGTGCGTATGCCAGCAAAGCGTAGTTCTATGGCAGAAGCAGCAAACATGTGGTGCTGCCCTCAGACACTTCTATGGTACTTTATGTATGTTCACTGTAATTAGCTCATCAGTCCTACAACTAATGTTACATAGGTAATTGCAATAGATCAACATTTCATTTATAGGTTTCTTTAAGACATCTCCAGCTATTTAATCATGTTATTTTTTCTCTGGATAAGTTAACAGTAACTCCCTTCCCCTGTGTAATAGTTCTTATGCTCCTCCCTCTAAAACCAGAATCCATTCTGGGTACTCTGTATGAGAGCTTTGAGTGACAACAAGAAGACACCCTTAGGGGTCGCACCCGTCCCCTCAGGGTAGCTCTTCACCCATCCTTGGCCCTGAAGGCATAGGTAGGCACCTTTTGCTGTGTACAGCACCACAAGGGTCAGAATTGTCACTGAAGTGTCTTTATGGACTGGGGAAGAGGCCTCTGGGCTGCTCTGTCCAAAACCAAAACTGTTTCACACTGAGCTAAAATAAAGTCAACTTTTGTTGTATAGAGACTTTAAACCTGCAAAACCTCTGTGAGCAGGACTTCAGTCCACCTCCACAGCAATAGAAATGGCCAAACTCTAAGAAACTAACTTGTCTGGAATGAGTGAATAACATAGAGAATACACTTAAATAAAGAAAACAGGTGAAAACTAAAGCTAGGTAAAAACTCACTTGTGCTAATCCTGGGTTAAGGTATTCTGAGACACTTTGATCTATGTAGTTTCATCTTGCATGCAAATTAGATATCAACCACATCACTGGTATATGTTTAATCATTAAATTAGCATTAGTCTTTGCACAATGCTTTTCTTTCCCATGGGTTCAGCATCAGGTCTTGCCTATATATGAAGACTATACAACCGCCTACCACCCATTAGCATGTGTGAGTTCAAGTCATACAACCTAGTATTATGGGAGTACTTTTGTACCAGCAAAAAGGTGCTTACAAAGGCATTTTGTTTATTCCTTTGTGGGAAGCAGGATAACCCATTCTGGTATTGACAAGAGACTATCAAAGAATTGTTTAGAGTCAGTGCAACTAAACAAAATAATCTCTCTAAGCAAAACAGTTTTACTGCTATAAAACCCGTGTGCAGATCAAGACAAATTGTATGACTGACCCATAACAGAGATGGAAAAATGCAGTACAAAGGCGAGTACAGGAGCTCAATACTGCAGGATTTTCCTGTCTGGTTCCTTAGAAATGTGTTACATTTCTTCTGCAACATATACCAACTATGGTGAATACCTCATTCATCAAGTATTAGAATGTCCTTCTATACCATATCCCCACACTGCTTATCACACGTATGATAGGCGCGCATATATATATATATCTATCTCTCTATCTTTATTTGTGCATCCATGTTTTACGTGTTTTTCAGTCACTTAATCTGCTCTGGTCCTGATGTCAAACATTATGTCAGGAATTATTTTAACTGAAGTGTTTTACGTGTTCCTATTTATATGAATGACAGAAACCACTATACTTGGACAGAATACTGTATTTTAGTAAATGCGGACTTCCAGTAAATTTTCATTGTGTATAACAAAGACACACTGTGTTGATTTAGGATGTGAAATCCAATACTGTCATATTACCTATTTGCAAAAATAGCAGTCATTTTGTAATTAATAACAGGGAAAGGAAGATCTTTATCAACTAGCAGAACCAGCATGAAAGAATGACTTTTCATTTTGATTGTCTTACGTCTTCATTCTAGCTATCGTGAGTCCAAACTCTTTAGTTTTTGCCAATGCCTTGATCAGCAAGTGGGGTAAACTTACTGCTTTTACCCTTAACAAAGTATATTACCTCCCAAGTGCCCACAACATTCTCTTCCCCCATTTCTCTACGTAACACTGGAAGAACAGACCTCACTCCAGAAACAATCTGCATTTACCTTCGAATGGGGGCTGAGGGGGAGAATTATATTGAGGGAGTAAGAGTGGTTCATGCGGGACAATTGTGCAGCTACCAGTTGCCTGCATGGGGAAAGAGACTTTTTAATATTCCTCCTTCATATTAGCTTCGTTCTAGTTTGTATGATTTAAATAGAAGGAGTCAGAGTTGGACTTTGGGAGGTGTAGGCTTCTTAATGCCAACAGACACACACCATGGAAACAGCATACATTCAGGCCTAAAACATCAGTTTTTTCCACCAGTATAAACAGTTTTGTCACAGACTCATTAAAAGGTTCAGGAAAAGGGAAGTCCATATTTCTGATGTCTCTCCACAGCTGTCTATGTTTGCTATAGATCACTCCAGAAAAAAACCCCACACCTTTACAGGAGAATGGACATGGTAAGTGCTGTAGTTCCAGAGCAATAAAGTGACTTGTAAGTTTAATGACATCAGGAAAAGCAGAGGCAATCATAAGTTTTGCATGGTCATTTTCTGAATCTATGTAAAAAATGTAGTATTTGGCAGAGACTACAAGGCATTTTTTGACCATGTTCATTAACATTTTAGTACAACATTATTCAAAATTCAGGGAATAAATTCACCCTTCCATTAAAATTGGTAATGTTATGAAAGTAAAATACAATTTAGGCTGATAGTCACAGTCTGAGTTTAACTGCCTGGAAACTACTTACAAAGCCCTTAAAAAAAAAAAAAAAAAGACGTAAAATTGCAAAACAGTCATGGATTTCTCTTCGCTGAGCTCCCATTTGGAAACAAGCCTTCTGGCAAGTTAAGCTCGGTCTGTATTTCACGTTTAAATCTGCCTCATCGGTATTAGTTTTGGCGAAACCTAGCAAGAAGGAGGGAAAAAACACAACAGTTGGCATACAGATATAGCAGTACAACACACCGTTCAATTCCACCTCTATCAACTATGTGCCACTGAAGACTAGAGACACTGTATTTATTTAAACTGATATATTTGCAGCATTTCAGACATAAACACTCCCACAACTAAATTTTCTGATGCAGGAATAGAAAATATGTGCGGCGCTAGTAGCTAGCCTCGAAACTTCATTTATTTTGAGTTGATTTATTGACTTAAGAATGCAAGCAGATTAAACTTGGACAGCCAAACCTCTACTTGCCCCTGCTAACTGCACGGTTTTCTCAGATGGCTTCCAATGCCAGCAGAAGGGACAGCTGAACTCTGGTGAAGCAGCTCCTCAATTATACAGCATCCAGGATGGCATACGAAGGCAAATCACAAATAGGCCATGGCTTAGTTAATGTACTGGCTGATAAATGGTCATAGTTTGGGTACAGTGGGGCTGTGCTTGCCATGAACAGCGATAGGAGAGACAGCTGCAGATAGGCAACAGCTTCAGCCATCACCTTCTAATCCCCTTGCATTCACGCATCAATAAACTGAATGATGTAGAGGCAACAAAACAGATTATATTCAATATACGATTGATTCGCCACTGCAATATTAGCGTGCCAAGGAATCTTAAGCTGCTGATTCCCCTTCTTTGATCAACAGCCAAGATCATTCTGCTTTTCCTCCCCACCCACCAGGAGATAGGATGCTGTCTGTCAATGCTGGGTCTGTACAGAAGTAGTCAGTATGTTTTGGAACATACATATTAGCAGGTGATATACAATTAAATGTTTACATATTATACAGATACTGTACCTACAGTATATGTATACATTTCATTTGATTATTTGTTTGATGATTATATTTCAATACTTTGTATTAATTAAATGCTTATAATTTTACCTATTTTTTTTAAATTTGCCTTCTTCCGTTCACATTCATTTGACTTGTTTAATGATGATATAGTTTAATACTTCTAATTTTACCTTTTTTTTTTAAACGTGGTTTTTTCCATTCACATTCATTTTTGTGTGAGGACATACTTATGTATTCTATTGTTTTAATTCCTTATACTTGTAAAAATCAACTAGTGGTATTATAAGATATCCAGCAGACCAAAAATAAAGCACAGTAAGCCTAAATAGGAAAGTATATGAGGAAAGAAGGTGTAAATGGGAACAACACGCAGAGAAGACTTTAAAGAGTAGCAACAGTTAACATCTGGTTGAACCCTGACTGCAGGTTTACACAACTATTCTGAGGAAAAGCTCTCCACAGAAGATTCAAGCCTCGTTAAGTATCTCCTGTTCCCAGGAATATCCTATCTAAATAGGTGCCTCAAGATGAAGATCAAAAATAACTCATGAGATCTTACTTGTTCAGGGTGAAAAACAGTTCCACAGATAGCCTGGCTCCTGGTTGATTACTGTGTCCCACTGAATCATGTAATGCATTCCCTCTGCCTCCTTATCCCATCTTTTTCACTTAACAGTACTGAACAAGCTAACTCGTGAAAGAATGATATATAAGGGCCTTTCCTAGCATTAAAGCCTCTTGCTTTTAGAGGTACAGGGCTGTATTTCCTGTACCAGTTAAGAGTTCTACGTTATCCTTCCTCTAGCCACTGTATATCATCATTTATAACCCTATGAGAATAGCCACCAAGGAAAGCTTACTTCATGAAGCATATGTTTACTGTATCACATGTTAATGAAACATTTTCAGTGGATGGAAACTGTTCATTGATTTTTCAAAGTTGTGTGTGAACTAGGATAATAAATAGATGTAATAGGTACAAGTGTAGAGGAGCTGGAGAAACTCCATGAGTGCACCAGCATTCCTGGTCTAGCTCCAGAAATGTTTCAATGTTTCTGAACTGCCTACGTGCCTCACTTAATTTGGGCCTATTTCTGCCTCACCCAGGGATTGGTTCCATTGAAATACAGGCAAAAACTGCAGGATGAAGATAGCACCATTAAAATCTGTATTCTGCAAAAAAAATGACAGAAAGCCATTACTGGAGGAGATTATTGTTTTTCTGCTGCCGTAAATTTTGGTGCCATCAAAACCTCAAGTGTTTTACATTTGAATGAGCATTTTACGTTAAATGAAATGTCTGCACATCTGATGCTAGCAGCTGTCATTTGTGTGTGCCACTGCCCGCTTCGGAAGGGGTCCGATCTCCCTGAGCGCTGAAGCGCCACAGTGCCCGCTGAAGATAACAGAGGTGGCGAGAGCCCAGTACCACTCAGAACTGGACCCAAATAGTGCTGTTTGCTCTAAATAAAATGTGATTAACTAAGCAGAAAAATGCTAACATAGCAAAAGGGATGGTTTGTGCTTAGAAAACAAGGAGTAATCAAGTTTGAAATGCAGAAAGCCCCCTGTGTCCACTGCTTTAAATCCCAGTAGAGTCAGCCAATTTGGTAACACCCTGTGCTAAGAGCACAGCATTTGGTAAGGGTTGGATGTGTTTAATGAAGACTATATTACGGAACAGTTTTCAAAAGAAAAAAAAAAAAAAAGACCACCAGTGTTAGCATATTTGTTAAAATAATAAAGTTGTTTCCTTATTAACTCCTAATCATTTGAAATTGCAGCTAAAAGCAAAGCACAATACCAACATCGGCTTTTGTACCAAAACCTGTTCCTAATGTGACTTTTGCAGTGGGGGTGATTGATCAGGAAAAAACACAACATCCATTTAAAAATTGACTCAATCCTGCAACAGCCTGTTTCCACGAAGGAAAATGTACTTCCAGAAAATAAAACCATATCCTCTATTATTTTGTACTCACTGGCTTGAACCTGGACAGTCAATTTCTTTTTAAACGTAACACTAGTCAATTGCTATTAAACTACCCAATGTTTCCTTGGCAGACGCTTTTCCTAAAAGGTAACATGGAGTTTAAGATTATTTTGTAAAACTGAACTTTTACATTAAGAAAAAAAAAAAGAGGGGGGGAATAAGTAAGAGGGGGGAAGCAGTTTTTGCCAACAGACTTATCCTGATTTATTTTATAATGAAATACATCTGCAAAAGTATGGTTCTCGATCTGTTCTCTTATGGTCTCATCAACGGTATAAGCCAGTACAAGCCCAAACAGATTACCTGCCAGGGTGATCGATACGCTAGGCTACAGCAAATCTGATTTAAGCATACAAGATAAGCCAACACCTTGTCTTCACAGCACAGTAAAATTGAGGGCAAATTGTTTATTTTTTATATGATGCCAGTCTATAAGGAAGATTTTTGACTCTAAGTCACGTTTTCTTTGACATTTTGTTGTCGCAAATGTCCTTTAGGAGATGTTTTTCCAAATAAGCAAGCAGGCTGTGGTGAAAATGAGACTGTATAGCCAAATGAGTATCCAAGAAAGCTGTTTAGGCTATGAAGTTCTCTCCTCCAAAAAGGAGTAATCTGCATGGGGACGGATAGTTATATATAAAGGTACAGCCATCCCTTAAAATCTCACTTGTAATGAACCTAGAGAAAAGTTTGTTTTAGTTCAGATCATTCACTGCATCCACTGAAAAAAGCTGCTAGGAAAGGGGTCAACTCCTCATTTTCCACCCATTAGCTCTGCTTCAAACTAGCAAAACATATGATCCAAAAAAACTGCTTTTACTGTAGCAATACAATATCACTAAAGTTCCTGTCATCGATATGAACAGGAACAAGATGTCTCATTCAGTGAACATAAATAATAACAAGCACAACTGCTACTCTTGCAAGGAAGTCTGAGGCAGAGTCTTGAAATGTAGAAAAAGGGACTGAGGATGCTGCTCTCTGAACAAATGCCTACTGCAATGCTCAAATCTCTGTTTTCTGAACTCCAAACCTAAGGAGCTGTAGGTGTTCGCTGTATATGAAAATCAGGCCATCAAGGGTCCAGTATTACATAGCAGTGATCACAGATCACTGCTGTCACAGATGTCAATAGAAGTTTGGGTAAAGATTTCAGTGAGAGGAGAACTGGGTCATTGTGGCCTGGGAACATTCTTTACAGGAGGCAAAAAAAAATTAAAAAGAAGAAGGGTATAGCCAGTGCTCTTCTGTGTCACAGCTTTAACAAACAAATCACTGTGGTTCATTGTTTCCATCCGCAGCACTACAGAGATTTCAGGCACTTTTGGAACTACCAATCAGCCAGTAACGCTGACCCCTGCGCATACCTTGGCAGAGGTACATGCTTTGCAAGCATTTATGCAAGCCGCGTGCTTTCAAGGTAAGTACATGAAAGTGCATAAAGCAAGCAGCATCTACATTTTTCATGCCCACATCTCCCTTAGTGCAGCTCAAGATTCTGTGCATGACCACAGCAGCCACATGAAGCAGACCGCGCTGGAGGTTGCCTTTAGGAGAACTAGGAAGCGGTGCCTGTGAAGTGTCCCTTCCTGATCCCAGCGAGGCAGATCCCAGGGACCCAGGTGGTGGATTGCTGCAATACCTCTCATCAATTGCTAACTTCAGGCTACCCTAATGATTAAAAATTTATACTACTCGTTTGTAAAATCTACAGGAAAGCACTAAGGGACAGTGGGTGGTGCTAATCTTTTCTTTGGTCCTAACAGTCTTGCTCTACCATACCCACCATGCTGCTACAAAGCTTAATCTCACAGCCCATCATTTTAGGCTTATCCCTTCTTTTTCTGAATTCTTTGGTTGCTTCTGCTTTCATTGCCTTGAGCCTAGGCTGCTGGACTTTACTTTGGGTAACACACTCTCAATTAAATACGTATCTATTGGTCACCAGAACCGAAAAGAAACAAACTCCTTCCAAACAAGCAAGTTTGGAACACTTAAGGACTGGTGTCCTCTGACAACAAAAGTATTTTCCTGTAGTTTCAGTCTATTTAAATACCTACTAAACATGGCACCTTCAAATTCATCATGAAGTTAATCCCAAATTAAAGAACAAAACAAAGTGACTGACTGCAAAAGATACGAACCTACAAGGTCAATTTATGTTTTAATTCTGGACGCTAGCTGTTTGGCAGGGCTGATCAGCCAAAGAAAAAGAAGTTCCAACATTACTGAAGTTTTAAAAAATTGATCATTTTTTCCTAAATCAGAGTCAGAGGATGAATGAATAATTTCTTTTGCACACAGAATGGCTGAATATGGAAGGTTGTTTCCACTGTAAATTAAAAAATCATAATGACTTCCATAAAAAGTTACATGGAAAATTAATAATGGAGCAAAGTGATTTTGTAGAAGTTTCCTGCACATTGCAGTTGCAGGTCACTCATCTTTAACCGAACAATTTTTCTCAGATAAACGACTGTATTTTCAGAATTGAACAGCTCTCTATTTAAAATATTTAAAACTCCACAAGAAGAACATACACTCTCATATTTAGTTATCAGAAATGCTCCTTATGGACACAGGAAATGAATGAAATTCCACAGGCTGATTGCTCAGAAAGTTTTACTTCCTGCCAATAGAATGTTTAAAGCCTTAATTACAAACTCTTTCACATACTAACTACTCTGCCATCTTTCAGTAATGTGCCCTAGCTCTGCCATGAAACTCTGCAAAGTGGAAGAGCATTGCCCTTCATTACCAAATATTCCCCAACTATTTTTACAGCACAATTTGTATACTGTCATACTTGCTGTCCCCACGGAAGCAGGGCTGGCCTGCCCCAAAAGACTTCAAGACACAAAAGAAAAAATTTCATAATGTGCATGTAGGAGATGGCCATGAAGAAACTCTATGTTACCAACCCCACATATGCAATCAGTTAAAACCTGATGCAATACAGTTCTCTCTTAATAAGCCGGCTTTGTGTTAGCATTAAGTAAGACTTAAGAACGAATGTGAAGATCAAAAGGCAGCGGATTTCCAGATTAATGCTGAGCCTCAGTTTCATTTGTACAGGGCAATGAGAGAGAATAAGCAAAGATATCAACAGCAGAGCATTTAATTGATTGGCACTAGTGACACAGAGTGGACACGTGTAGTCACCCTTGTTGAGAAGATTCACAACCCCACCTAAACATAGCATGAAAACTTAGCAACAGAGAGTTAGGTAAATTAACTTATACAGTGGAAAAATAAATATTCACCTACCTCTGAGATATGAATCAGCTCCCCTCTTCAAAACATCATAAAAGTTCCCTTTCTACATTGTCCTTTCAGTCATTCCCCATCTCCTCTGTTTTTCCTAGCTTCTAATGCTTCCAATATAATCATACTAGGTTAGCCCTAAATTATCTTCTCATTTTTATTGTAAACTCTACAGACAATCTAACTCAGCCCCCACCTACGAGGAGGAAGAAACTTACTGCATTTACAAGTCTTCATGTGATATTTGTGGAGAATATTTGTTCTGACACCAGACTAACTATATTTGTTCGTAAAATGACTTACTGTGAAGTCACAGCCAGTGCTTTTCTTGATATCATCCACTGTCAGTCCTTCCCAGATTTCCACAAGGGTCAATCCCTTCTTCTTGTCCACATCAAAAACAGCCTGTCAAATTCAAATAGCACACAATTACTTTTTATTATCAAAGCAGAAAATGTAAGCAGAGGATGTAAGTAGTAATATTGTAACAAAATGGTGTGCTGAAGTAGGTAGCCTTGCCTCAGTAAGAAAAGATGCCATTATCCATTGCCATTCTCACTTTTCTGACTGACCAATAGAGATTTCTGCTACATTTATCTGTACCTGAAAGAACCTAAAATATGACATGTGTTAGTTTTGTGGGAAAACCTGCAACTGTTTTTCATTGCATGAAATGAGGACCATGCCTCCTGCTCCAATCTGGTGAGAACTGGAGGTCCGAAGGAAAGGGCTGAGACGCTCTTTGCTGCAAGACAATCCAAAGTAGGGCAGTACAGAGATGTTGTTCACCTTCATCAGATTATAAGCTTCTCCAACAGCTATTGCACACCCAGTTCAAATTATAGTATTTTCAGAAGCTAACAACGAAAGGCAAGATTTCTTGTTGTATTTTTAATAGAAAGCCTGGGAGGAAGTGGCTGAAGGAGCAAAGGCTCTTCTTTCTGATATCCTCATAAAATATGCTTTCCACTTCCAGGGCTTACAATCGCATCAAATAAAAACACCTGTAAAACAATGTGCACTTTTAACGGTGCCTACCAGAGGGAGACACACAGGTTGCAAGCTAGTTGCCAAGGAAACCATAAGGTCTATAGTAATTTTTTTTGGAAAAAAAAAGAAAAAGTAATGTCAGTAGCAAAAGACCAGTGAAGACTGACCTTGAAATCAAAGTGAAGTCTTAAACTCATCACAAAAGTGTACTAAAGTTCAGCTGTCCTCTAGGCACATGAGACTGATTTATGGGACCGAAAATGACAGCTCTTATAAATCTTAAAAGAGAAGCTGGCCATAAGGAATATACGCACTAGGAAGCTAGTATGGAAACAGAATTTGCAACGCTATCTAAGTACTGATGTGCATTTGTGTCATCTCCTAATAAAGCACCCAGATCTGAAAAGTGGTGACTCAGAGAAATTTCTGCATGTTGTTTATTTTCTATCAGTCCTTGTTCACTCTCAATTTTTTGTACCTTACATTTGTATGTGGTCAGTTAGTAGAGGACTGGAAAAACTTCCACATTTTCATTTATTTTCCCTTACTTTGTGGAGAAAAAAATTCTTTAAATTACAGTAGCAATGTACCACCAGGAGAAAGCAAATTCTACATCAGCACCTTTGATGCATTCTACTTAGTATGATAGATGGTTCACAGAAGGACTACTCTAAGCCCTTAAAAATGTAAACACTGATAATAAAAGGAGTATGATTACAGTAAAAACCTTAAGTTACTTATCCTTTGTTGAAAAGATCCACTAATGTACTTTGAGCAGCAGCAATATGAGATGCTCACATGTACTTGCACTGGAGGGTAAATTGCTTCACAAAGGGAATCAAGTAAGGACAAAAGAGAAGCCCTGATACAGCTACAGGTTGTGTTTCTCTGAAAGAGTCTGTAGCATGCACCAAGGAAGATGCCAACTGTCTGACACATACGTGCTATACAGTTGTTGCTCTGCTGGGAAAAAAACGAGCCGTGATTACAGCTGTATTTGAGGATTTTCAGGAATACTTTGGGAAAAATAAGGAGATACGCACTTTGCATACTTCTCAAGCACGGCATCTTCGTTCTGAAGGTGCCTAAAAGTACAGTCCAGTATGCTAGATGTCAATGGTGAAAGCTTTAAAAGGAAAAAAGAGCCCCCAGACCTCTGGAATTGAACTCCAAGGTAATCTTTGCCCTTCACTGGCAACAGATACTAAATATATCTTTCATTTTTACTAAGTTTTACTACTTTTTACTAAGCTTTACTACTTAACTGAGTGTCCCTGCTCAGGAGTAGAGGAGGAAAGTATTGACAAGGATTCAAGAAAAGTACTTTACCTTCTCTGTAATGATGCGGTTTACACATTGTTTCCCAGTAAGTGGTAGATTGCACTTTTCCAAGATTTTATGGACGTTGCCCTGTGTTTAACAATACACAGACAAACATTAATTTTCAAAAACAACAAAGCTTACTCAGAATTCAAATATGTACATGAAAATCACAGCTGTAGCCATTTGGTGTTATTGATACATTCACTGTACTCAGAACACTCTTTGAATTCACTTCTGTTGCAGATTACGTCTTTGGTAATTTGGGACAGTTATTACTTAAATCCCACATATAGGGAGATGACTAATAAGAATCTCACTGTATCACTGAGTGGGCTCCTGAGTTTAGAAGTTCTGCTTAATAATTTGTCTTTCCAGCTGCAATGTGAGTATAAGAGTTACATGGGACCTCACTGATGACACATAAAGGAGAAAAACTAGGGAAAGACATTGCGGGCACAACATTTCTGTGTCTTACACTTTATAACAAACAGTATGTGCAGGATCAGCCATACAGACAGGCATTTCAAATCCCCAGGGTTCAAGTGCATACTAATGCTCTGAAAATAATAAATCCATTTTTTTTAACCACATTGAATTCCCATTCCCTCCATCTCTCCAGGAAAGCCCAAATTCAGACTAAGAGATGATTACAATCATCTTCAAGCACTACACAGGAGTTACGTTATCTCTGTTTTAGAACAGATCAGCATGCAAATATAGAAAAGAATGCATATACAGAAAACATGATTTACTTTAAGGCACTTCCTTTTCGGGAGCTACTCTACCTTTTCTGCCAGCTACTCTAAATCCTGGGAAAAGTATTACCTAATGTGAAGCCATAGCTTCTGACATGAAGCTGGGCAGGTAAGGTTTGGGTAGTGAGATCTGTTCTTTTTTTTTTCCCCCTTTTTTCTTTTCTTTAATTTTTTTAATAGGAGTTCACAAATGGCATTAGATCCTGCTAAATGAATGTAGGCTGCAAGAGCTCTGAATGGATAAAAGAGATGGATCACTACATTTTTAGTCAGTATTTGTAAGCGTTTTACAGAGGTAGCATTAAGTGCACATTTCTCCCATTATTACATCCTTTTATTTTTTGTCTAATTATCAATTTTCAGTTACACATTTCAAAACTCTCAGAGTATTACATCTCATTTAACCATCTGAATGCAGTACCTTTTAAATTTACAATCATCAGTTTGCCTTAAGGCTTAATACAAACTCAGGAACCACCTCTCAGACAGTTTGACTCCTGAGTGATAACAAAATGAGCAATCCATGTGCTTCTGAATTTATCTTTTTCTGTGAAGAATTATTTCTTCATTCTAATTCTAATTATACCGGCAAAATCGACATTTGGTATCAAGGCAACTACTCTGATGAAACTCACTCACTCTTAATGAAAATAATGACTTGTGACAGAGTTATTTTCAATTGATCTACTTGTATCTTGTCCATCTCAAGGACCTTCCTATGCACTTTGCCTAACAGCCAAGATTAATGTGTGCTATTTGTAATACCTTCAGTAGCATATCAGGTATACTTCTCAGTCATATGAAATGAAGTGTCTCTTCTTGGTACCCAATTGAGATTGAAACGCATGGACTTGCAGAGGTGACAGCTTGAATGGCTCCTGTGACCCTGAGAACTGATGCATTCCAGCCTCTTAACACTTGAACTGAAGATTATTGTATTACTGCTTAGTATTAAAGGCGACTTTTTGAAAACATCCATCAGGGCACTATCAGAATAGGAATCCAAACGGAACTGCATAAATTTTTACCCTCTGAGTTTACATGGGATTTATTCAGATAAAGGAAAAGATTGTTGTGTAGATACATAAAACTTTAAGGTGTTTCAGTCTGCTTTAAGTAAAAAACTCTGTTGTTGAAGAACAAAGATATCTTTAATCTTCCACAACACATTAAAATCAAAACTATTCACAATGATGGAAACATGTTTTCAATACAGTGCTCCATGGTTCAATCACATCCAGATCAAGTACGTAAAACTAGTCTCCATTCTACTTTTCTGAATGGTGTAGCAACTCATTTCATAACACGGAACAATTACCAGCCAATGATGTCAATGATGGTATGGGCGTAAGAACTTGAAGTTTATTTCTCTTACGCAGTATTTAGCAGATTAGGCACAGGTGCACAGTGACTGTTTAGAGATTAAACAACAACCTTATATTCTATTATTTTTCTTCATGGTTATAAACAAAAAAGTAGCTTAGCAAAAAATACATTAAGAAATATTACAAAGAAGGAGACTTAAGGTCCATTTGCAAAGTGTCTCATGGTGGCCTAAGCACATGGAGCAAAAATTGAGGCCCCCCTTCCACAGAGATGCCCTCCTGGCATGCTGCAATGTATAGACATCCCAAGCTAGAGACTGCTTCTGGGCAATGCTACTTAATTGCCACTGATGAACTTAACCTCATAAAACAGTTCAGCCCCCTTCAAACAGACTTAATTATCTGAGCTCCTCCATCCTCCTGCTGATCACCCACAACTTCATTAGCTGGCTGTGAAAAATGTTTCTTGTTGTTTTAAACATGCTGGTTGCTAATTTCAGTTTGCTACCCCTACTTCTTTTATAAGATGCCATTTTGCATTGATCTTCTCCATGCTTAATATTTTGTGTATTTCTATGTTGCCTTTCCCCGATAGAGTTTCTTAAGCTGAAGAGTCTTCTACAAAACTCATTTCATCTTCTGTCATCTTTCTTCTGTATCTTTTGGTTTTCATTACATGTAAAAATTTAAGGAATTAAAAACTGAAATAATTTGAGGCACAGTGTATTTAGTTTTGTTTGTAATATATTGCACATCAGAATTTAAACAGAGGAAAATTATTTGAGTATTTTTTGAGTGTTAAGACAGATACTAGTTTCACCCTCATAATTAAGTGTAAATTATATTTTGCCTGCACTGCAAGGACTCAGCCTATTGTTATATTTAAGAACTGCATCATGTGTACTGAAAGGAGAATGCACTTCTAAATTCTTAGAAAACTTTAATGTCTAACAAGCCATTACTATTACACAAAAACACTTGAAAAGAATTAAAAGATCCTTCACAAGATCACAAATCAGACAAAACTGACTGCAAGAACTACCTATAGCAACTTTTGAACAAGTCCATTGAAAGTGTTGTGTATATCCCATAGCCTTCCACTGTATTTCCATCCATCAAATCTTGACTGCTGTTGCTTTGGCATCTAATGATAGATTTCTTATTATTTATTTGGAAAATAAGGTGACAAAAATGTCCCCATACGAAAAACCCAGCAGAGACAGCAGACTGTCACAGTACACGCAGATATTTCTTTCACTCAGTAGCACACTGGGCTTTGAGCAGGATGAAAGATTGCTCCTCTGACGCAGAGATGCAGATGGAATAAGTTTGTGAGAAAATCTTTGGTGTAAAGAATTAAAGAGCTGTGAATATAAAGTCAGTGCTGTAAGAAGCAGTCATACCAAAAAAAAGCTTCTGACTTTCAGAAGCGGTCTTATGGGTGCTACATTTGTTGTGTATATTTAAAAAAAAAAAAAATTGGATTTCCGTATTTCATCATCTTCACTTTCATACAAACACAAAGAAGAAGTATGAAAACCTCAAAAAGAAGCTAGGTAAGAGGAACAAACATAGTATAGTTTTGCAGTGCCTTCACACAAAAGCAGAAGTATTTATGAAAGCCTGTAACTGGCTCTCTTAGAAGTGCACACCAGGCATCCCATGTACATAAGAGCCCAAGTTACATGTACGTACGCCAAATATAGTAAGTCAGTCTATGCCTGGACTGTTTGTAACAGTGAACCTATCTGTGTTTCCATCTTTTTCAGGTTTCAGAATCCCTACCGACAAAAAACCAACTAGCAAACAACTTCCAAGCAGTGTACTGAAAAAAGATACTGGTAATAGTATTTTTAAGAGAAAAACTGGCATGAATAATTACACTGTGTGTGGACTCTGAGCTTTAACCAAAATCTACAGTAATTAGAAATTTAGCATAAATATTTTTTCAGATCACATGAATACCTAAGTGTGTGTCTGAGCAAATGGATAATTGTATATCACAGTTTTTGGGAGGCTGTGCTAGGGATGCGAGCTGTATAGATGAATTTGCTTTGTACTTTCATTTACTTATTTACATATATGCACACGAAAAATATTTGGTCAGACTCAACTCTGTTACTGAAAATGTGCCCCTTGAGATCACAGCTTATTGTGAACTGTGAAACTACTATAGTTTTCAACAAATTTTTTTTAAAGGTTAAATTTTTAAAATATTTTTTTAATGAGAAAATTCATTCTTCAAATCACAATTAAAAAACATAATTATTAATATATTTAGCTTTAATATATACGTATTTACTATAGCTTACCACGCAAATCTCTTATGCCTACAACTTATGCATTCTCATACGGGTATTATCTTGAGCAATATGCAACTAATTCTCATTGCAGACATACAACAAATTTGGAATAACAGAAACAAAGAAATTAAACAAAAAGTTCATTTTTAAACATTTGATATAGTTCCTTGAAAATAGAAATTTTTGTCCTCCAGTACATTTTTCTCAGTTTGCACAGTCCCATTTTAGAAGTTTCAAATGACAAGTTTCCTATGAATTTCTGTGGGAGATGACTGTTTATATCTATAAAACTTACCTCACAAAGAAGTCTCTAGATTAACTTCTATCACATAATGATGTAAGGCAGCATGCATCTCATCATGCCAAAAAGATCTATTCTATTAAGCTGTCAGTACCAATTTGACTGGCAACTTCAAAGGTAAGTATCTTTCCATCATAACAATTATTTAACTATGGGGAACCTCACTTTTCAAATTATTCTGAGGCGAAGAGTAAAACCTCTGCAGTAGCATCTACTGTGGCTCTGGCAATTGCCACTCATTAAATTTGCATGAAGTAACTAAAAACTGTGTGCATCATTTAAACATCAAGTTAATATTTCATTTTTTTCCATGGTGAATGATTCACGTACAAGAGGAAAGGAACTCCTAACTAACTCCTAACCTCGCCCCCTGTTGCCCCTCCATAGCTAACAGCAAAACTGTCAAATCCTCGTGAAGTAGAAGAATGAATGTAAGATGTCTTTTTTTTTTTTCCTTCTTCCTCTTTTGGTACAGCATAAAACACTTATTTAGAAAGAAGCAGCAGAGCCTTACCTTGGCTGAGTGCTCCATGGTGACAACCACTTTGGTCTGTGCGCTGGATACCAGGTCCATGGCACCCCCCATTCCTTTCACCATCTTGCCCTAAAATTAAATTTTTAATGGAAATGTCACATTTTTACAATTTAAATCCTGCAGAGAAAGCCTACCTATTTCACCACCACTGTATTCAAACACTAGCAGAGCTTCATCAGAGCCACAGCAGCTGCCTCATTCTAGGCTCTGTACGATGCAAATAGGAAACGAATGATGAGTAGAATAAGGATCTACTGCCATGGCTGGTGCCCTGGGGTGTAACTTAAATCTGAGTAGTACCATTGGCTTAATGGAAGCCCTGACACTGAGGAGCAATGAATTTAGTTCCAATGGTTCTGACACTAGAAAAGCAAAGTGTTCATTCTTCTGTTGATAGAAATGTCATTAAATCCTGCCAAGGCAAGGAAAACAAATCTTTGCTTATGAAATGTAGCAACAAGAACATCTGAGCACTCTCTACCTGCCAGTGTAGAAACCCATGGCTCATATCACTGTATCAGCACAAACTGACCTTTTTGTTCTATTCCAGATGTTTGTGGATGTCATTTCAGAATACGGGCAAATAAATAAATGTGGATTGGTGTTCACTTCTGTTTGTCCCTCAAACCAAGCAATGCTTTCTGACTCTGTGACTCATTCAAGAGTGTCAGAATTGCACCTGTATTACAGCTTGGTGTTCAGATACCTCTATTTTTATTTTCCACAATGTTACAGCATTCAACCCTGGCCTGCTTCCACCACGGCAAACAGAAAACATCTGATCTTGGAAGGTAAGAGGTCCAGGCTTGGCAAACTTCTGACAGGAAATGACCGTAAGTACAAAGTTCTATCAGTATGAGCAGAGCAGTCATTTTTGGACAACAAGCACTAAACCCCAAAAACCAAACAAGGCAACAACCTCATATGCCACTCAAGAGCTGGTGAGGAGGGCAGAAAGGGGCGTGGAACAACAAGGCACCTGCATGATAGGGGAGGTTAGTAGGAAACACGAGGCAAGGAGTTTTACAGATTAAAATAAATTAATTTCTCTCTCAAGTGTCTTGTATTTACTCTCTTTTGACTGGCTATTAGCTGTAATTAAAATAAATTATGGAAAATAACACAATGGATGCTGTTTTATACATAAAACCTAAAAGCATATGGCTAAATGACTGAAAAACTTACTAGCATAAAACTTTTCTCTTATCCTTCTTTTTATTACCTATGTGATTCAGTACCTTACTAGTATCAGTACTTAGGGCCCATGATCTAAAACATATGGAAAATTCTTGTCTCATTAAGCTGCCAGGCCAGCAACTTACTCGTCTCCTGATCATTATGGCCTCTTGATCATAATGAATGGAATATACAACCCCTTCCCCCTCCAAAAAAATATCCTATTTTCTTACTGTTTGCACAGTGAAGAATAAATCACATCTTCCTATATTTATAAACAACCCCTTTAGAATTTCTCAGGTCAGATTAATATTTAATATTAATGATGTTAACTAACATTACTACTAAATATTTCTTTGCAAATATAAACCTGAAAGGGATCAGAGGATTTACCTCTGTCCTTAACTTCCTGGCACTGCTCAGATCATTCTCCATCCTACCTGGAAATACAGAGCTCGTACAGAGACTGCAGTGAGCTCTCACCTGCCTGCTGGAGGCTCACTGACAAGATAATGCAGAGTAGCTGAAGATGATGGATAATCTCCCCAGTAACTCAGAATGTGTTTGCATGGAGGACTTAGCTATCAATATACCTGTCCTGACCATGCTGTTAGTTCATTTTCCAGCCTTTTAGCTCTATTAAAGACCTACAACAACCAGGAAATATCTGAAGTAAGCGCCAATGAAGGACAGCACAAATCTACTGCTGGAGAAGTTGTCATACAGGACTGAGAGAACAGACTTCATCCCTTTGCGTAGTACGCAGAAGCAGGAAAATTCAAGTTAAGTTGAAAAGAAGGACTTAGGGGCCTTTAAATTGCTACATCTGCTCCTCCTCTTTAGGCAAACATCACTGTAAGGTGCCAGGTAAAGCAAATCAATTAAGCGTTAACTAGCCAAGTAATTACATGCTTTTATTTTGAGGAATATCCAAAGCATAAGAGCCTTACATTGCTCTCAGTGCATTTACCAAACTCTCACAACTTGCACTTTCCTCCACACTGTACTGGCATAGGGGACAGCTGCATCCTAAATTTGAATTAAAATGCTTGAGTCTGAAAAGTGATTCCCAAAAGACTTTTTGTTCCTTTTTGCCTGGGATAAGCATGCAAACCAAAACAGTTCTGAGATTTATAAACACTGCACATTTATAAGCAACAAGCCATTTCTGTTTCTTTTTAATTTTAATAGCATATTTAATTGCATTTGACATGTCAGGCTGTTTTATTTGAATACTTTGCATGTAAACTGCAGTCTGTCTATTATAAACATTTTCACCTCCTGAAGACCATTTGCAACAGCCACCTCTGCTGTGAAATCTCTGAAAAAAAATTAAATTGAGTTTACAGTGCTGGACACCCGCTGAAGTGGGAACTATACCTTTCACTTCAATAAAATCCTAGTTTTTATTTATTTTTGAATGAACAGGGCAAATTGCAGAAGGTAAACCTGTTCACTCTTGGTTACTTGATAAGGCATTTAAGTGTAATGTAATAACCTGTACAAAGCTCAAGTGTTTTAAACAATTCATTAACCCGCCCACCCCACCCACCCCCATTTATGTATTTAAGATTATTTTCGTTAGTTCCCAATTACACTGGTGCTGCTAGCTTAAGAAACCAGAAGGAAAGATTTAGTTCAGTGGCAGAGCACTGGTAATTTGAAGCACTATTATAGCGCCCACTTCATCAGCAAGAGCTTGAAGCAAGAAAAGCTTTTTGAGTTAGCCATATGCTTCCTGGGAGGTCCAATGTTGGTAATATTTATACAGAGGGTTAGGCAGAGGACAGAAACCAGCTGAGTTTCCTTGTAGCTTTGCAGTTTCCATAAAAGGTCCACATTGCAGAGAGGAATTCTGCTTTTCCCGTAGTGCTTCGTCAGCAGTCCTCACTAAGTCTCAGCCCAAATAATCTTGGGATGCAAGAGGTGGACATTCATGGACCTGATCAATTTTATTTTATTTTTTTTTAATTAGGATATTCAGCTCTTCTGCTTCTTCACAGCCATAAACCCACACAAAAATTATGAAATTTCTTATAATGCCTATTTATAAAAAAAAGAATTATTTTGTTATTGTGGTGATGGGGCATCTTTAAGAAAATATGAAAGAAGGGTACAGATTTTCTCATCTGATATCTTCATATTGGAACATCATTTGAGTGGTCAAAATGTAACATTAAAGAGCCTGAGAACATAATTTAGCCTAATACTAATTCCAAAACAGAAACATCCCTGTTGTTCTGGACACTTGTGGCATCCCAGCAGAAGCTTGTGAGTACTCCAAGGTGCACAGAACAGTCAAGATATGTGTTGGTTTGGGGTTTTTTTTTTGGAGGGGTGCACATTAGCACAGATCTTAGCTTTGTACAAAAAAGATACCAATCAGAAGGTAATATTAAAAAAATACATATGCATAAATCTACTCTAACTACACAAAAATGTAGATGACAATCCCTTGCCCATTGCTAACAGTTCAGTCCAGTGTTTAAAGGAAAGGTATGTTTACAGTTGATTCTAAAATGAAAGGCACAACTTTCCCAGATTTCACTTTTTGTTTCTTCAGTGCAAAAGACTGGATGAAGGATGTAACAAAAAAGATGGATAAAGGTGAAGTTCAAGTGTTTTGAAATGTACTTCCTTGTCCTATTTTCCACTGACTTTACGTCCTTATATGGCACAATTACAGAATTATTGCAATTATACTGTCAAGTATGACAGCTAAATTAGATTTTAGTCTGAGAATAAGACTAAATAAACATTACCAAGAAACACTGGGAAATCATTAATGGGATTTTTGAATCAGTAGAGTTGATAATGCAGCAACACAACAAAGAGTTAATACTGGCTGGATGCAACAAAGCTGAGCACACTCTACAAGCACAAGAAGGTGAAGATACATGTTAAAGGATGTCCAAAATAAAGATATAGTTGTATGGCTTAGCTATACAGAAAATGACCTGATTTCCAAGAATGCTAAGGATGCCAGGCATCTCCTAACACATACATAATGAAAGGAAAAATTAAAAACTAAATATAATTTTCGAAAGAATGGAACATAAGTTCTTGAGTGACTGATACTTCTTGGCAAAAATTTATTAATAACTCTTCCCTAAAATGTAGCATACACAAATAAGCATACTAACAATATGTATATTGTTACTTTCCATAACCAGAAAATTTAGGCTATATAAAATGCATGCAAAGAAAGTTGGTTAAATTTTATTCTTTTGTTCTCCCATAAAACTGACTTGAAATAACTGTTGGCAACAGATTCAAATGACTTAATGAAATTCAAATGAATACATTGAGAAACTGAAACTTAGGAGCAACTCAAAACAGTCTGTGACGTGGTTCATTGAAATGGATTTGCTTTACAGCAAAGAACATTATTTCAGTGTAGTGGGACCTTTGCATACTGTTTCCAAAACACACAGCATAGCATGCAATAATTAAATATTACTGCCAACATAACACTAGTCTTACTTGAAAGTGACGGTTCCATACTACAGTCATAATTGTTACCACTAACCCACAGATCAGGAGTCTTTAGACATATGCATATAATTTTAAGACAGGCAGAATTTCTTCAGTTGCGCTCATTATACAGATGCCTAATGCATAGCTGCCAGTTCCCACACTGAAAATTTAAGAGAGCATGAATAAAACACCAACAGTGAGCTCTTACATTCCTTCCATGCAGTCTGAAGATAAATAAACACAAACAAAATGGATAGAAAGATCCCTGAAAAGGGTGAAAAAAGTAAAGCTAACACAATACTCTCTCCTTTGAGGCTCCAGGACTCTTCCTATGGTGTTAATTACGTGCTGCCAGGGCTCTGTAGGGCTTCCAGGCACATGTTTGTTGGCAGCGAAGCAGTAAGCTGATATACTCCTGTAGGCTTCATTCCAAGATGCGTCCACAAAAATATAGTATCTCTTCATATTAAAATAATACCCCATTGAAATGCAGACTTCCAAGGAGACTCTAGGTAACTGCAGATCCTGTACTTCTCCTTTGTTCAGCTACTGCTCTAAAAGCCGTACTCAGTCATGCCCTAGGTATCAGTCAACTTCATATTACTAGTAAGAGAAACCCAGTCATTGAACATAATTAACCTGCATACTTTCTATTCATACAGAACTTAGCTAATTTGTAGCAACAGGGCTCCATGGAGAAGACCTACAGTGCTCTCAGGCATTCAGGGACACGTGTCCTTTCTCCCATCATTAAAAATTGTAACTTCAAGTCAGAAAAGCTCTTGCTGTGGAGCTCTCTGCTCTCAAAAATAATAAATAAAAACAAAACCAAACCCAAAAATTCCTCCCACAGTCACATACTCAGCTGGCCTATGCCAGTTTACTTTCATTTAAAAATGTCTTTACCACCGAACATGCAGTTCAGCTCGTGGTCAAAGTGCCCCAAACTGCACAAAAGATGTACTTTGAAGGCCTGTAGGAAAACTACCAATAACATATAAAATCATATTCCTAACGCTTTAGGTTATACTGGCCTCTACAGATGGTAAATTAAAAGATTTATTACTAAATTTTAATTGGGTTTCCTCATGTCTTCCTTTCAGATAATCTTTGATAAAGCTTAAAATTCTTGTATCATTTTCTTTCAATTTATTTCATCATTAAGGCTTTAATACTTTAGGTTTGGCTACTCCAAGTCACAGCATTAAAAATTAAGGCTGTTGCTTCTAAAAATCAAGGATTGCTTATTTATTTTTTCCAAGAACGATCCAGCTTTATTTATCCAAACTGCATCATCCTGAACAAATTACATCACCCTCTTCCTCAGCCCCCTAATTGCATTACCTTAGCTATCAAAACAAAAATTTTATACTCCAGCAGAAGAATATACAAAGCTAGAGTTAATTTCCTTGCTCAAAATTGTATTTGGTTTATATTGTTTGTAGGGAAAAGAGACATTAAATATTATCAGTCCCAGTACCATCCCTGAGGCTGCTACTTCTTAACTGAACTGCTGGCCACCAGGCTTTGAGCATGGTGGTTTAGGACACCACCAGCTTTCTGGGGCCCTTTGGATGTATCCTGTCTGCCCTCGTGGACTTACACATGCCCATTTTTCTTAATCAGTCCTCAGCCCTCTTCTACAGTGGGTACTAGCCATCCTCCACAAAATTCTACCACAAGCCATAAGAGGCCATGCCACTAAAGTCCAAGGCAAAGATGCTGAGTACCTCAGCCTTAATACTGAACCGTGGAATCATAGAATCACAGAATCATTTAGGTTGGAAAAGACCTTGACGATCATCAAGTCCAACCATTAACCTAACACTGGTGTCAAAACCACCACTAAACCATGTCCCTCAGCACCACATCTACATGTCTTTTAAATACCTCCAGGGACAGTGACTCAAGCACTTCTTTGGGCAGCCTGGTCCAATGACTGACAACCCTTTCAGTAAAGAAATTTTTCCTAATATCCAACCTAAACTTCCCCTGGTATCACTTGAGGCCATTTCCTCTTGTCCTGTTGCCTGTTACTTGGGAGAAGAGACCGACACTGACCTCACTGCAACCTCCTTTCAGGTAGCTGTAGAGAGCGATAAGGTCTCCCCTCAGCCTCCTTTTCTCCAGACTGAACAACCACAGTGCCTCATAACACTTACTCCCTAGACCCTTCATCAGCTTTGCTGCTCTTCTTTGGACACACTCCAGCACCTCAATGTCTTTCTTGTAGTGAGGGGCCCAAAACTGAACACAGTATTTGAGGTGTGCCTCACCAGTGCTGAGTAGAGGGGGACAATCACTTCCCTTGTCCTGCTGGACACCCTGTTTCTGATACAGGCCAGGATGCTGTTGGCTTTTTTGGGCACCTGGGCACACTGCTGGCCCATATTCAGCTGGCTGTCAATCAACACCATTAGGTCCTTTTTTGCCAGGTAGATTTCCATCCACTCTTCCCCAGGCTTGTAGCGCTGCATGGGTTTGTTGTGACCCAAGTGCAGGACCCAGAACTTGGCCTTATTGAATCTCATACAGTTGGCCTCAGCCCCTTGATCCAGCCTGTCCAAATCCCTCTGTAGAGCCTTCCGACCCTCAAGCAGATCCACACTCCCACCCAAATTGGTGTCATCTGAAAACTTACTGAGGGTGCACTCAATCCCCTCATCCAGATCATTGATAAAGATATTAAACAGAACTGGTTGCAAAACCAAGCCCTGGGGAACACCACTTGTCACTGGCCACCAACTGGATTTAACCCCATTCACCACCACTCTCTGGGCCTGGCCATCCAGCCAGTTTTTTACCCAGCAAGAGTACTCCTGTCCAAGCCATGAGCAGCCAGTTTCTCAAGGAGAATGCTGTGGGAAACAGTGTCAAAGGCTTCACTAACATCCAGGTACGCAACATCCACAGTCTGTCCCTCATCCACTAAGCAGATCACTTTGTCGTAGAAGGAGATCAGGTTAGTCAAGCAGGACCTGCCTTTCATAAACCCATGCTGACTGGGCCTGATCACCTGGTTGTCCTGCACATGCCGCATGGTGGCACTCGAGACAATCTGCTCCACAACCTTCCCCAGCACCGAGGTCAGACTGACAGGCTGTAATTACCTGGATCCTCCTTCCAGCCCTTCCTGTAGATGGGTATCACATTTGCTAACATCCACTCCACTGGGACCTCCCCAGTGAGCCAGGACTGCTGGTAAATGATGGAAAGGGTCTTGGTGAGCACTTCCACAGCTCCCTCAGTGCTGCTGGGTGGATCTCTTCCAGCCCCATAGACTTGTGTGTGTCTAAGTGTTGCAGCACGTTGCTAACCATTTCCCTTTGGATTATGGGGGGTTCATTCTGTCTTCCAACTCAGCGGGTTGGGTACACCAAGAACAACAGGTCTTACTATTAAGAACTGAGGCAAATAAGACATTAAGTACCTCAGCCTTTTCCTCAGCCTTTGTCACAATGTTTCTCCCACCCCCACATCCATCAGAGGATAGAGATTCTCCTTAGCCCTCCTTTTGTTGCTAATAAACATTTTTTATTGTCTTCTTCGGCAGTAGCCAGATTAAGTTCTAGTTCGGCTCTGGCCCTCCTAATTTTCTCACTGCATAACCTCAAGACCTCCTTGTGGTCCTCCTGAGTATGCTACCCTCTCACTAATGACACACTTCATAGTTTTTTACTTTTCACCTGAAATAAGTCTCTGCCTACTGAAATGTGATGTCACACATTTAATCCATTTTGCTCTTGCAGATTCATCAACTTTCAGCTGCAAGGCTCCTTCACCACTGGTTCAATGTTTTTTTCTGCTGGTACAGCATGTCAGCCATACCAGCAGTTACATTACTAGTGTTGTTTAATGGCTAAGTGATGTTCAAAAATGCATATTAAGATGACAGAGGCCTTGGTGTCACAGAGGAACATACCAGAAGTTCTGGTGATTTGTTTTGACTTATGCCAAGCCTCTGATACATGTCACAATGACAACCAGAGTCATGGACCTTCCATTAGGAAGGCTGTAGAAAATAAAGCAGTACTTTGTTGTAAGGTGTAGCCACCAGAAGGGCAGCAGGAACTGTTCAATAAAATGCTCCTATTCTGAGAGTCTCAAAAAGTCACCAGTAGAAAGGAACCACAAACAAAGCAAGTACAGGCAGGGAGACGTGTAGTCAATCCCACAACTTTTAAAGTCCCAAGTGAGACAACTTAAACTGTCACAAGAGCCAGGACTGCTGTGACAGTGCATGCTTGTGCTGCTGCTCTGTAGATGCAGTGAAACTGCTCTACTAGCAGCAATTTCTGACAGTAGCCTGAGAGACAGATAGGTCAGATACCATGTCTTTCACTCACGAAATGAAATGTGGCTCCATCCAGTAGCTCCCAGCAGCCATGGACTCCCGTTTGCTCTGGCCTGTCTGCCCTACTCCATGGCTGTGTCCTCAGCGTTTCACTTCCAGCTCTCTTGGCCACCTTCTCCCAGCTGCACTGTGTTTCCAGGTGCTCCTCACAAATTTGCTACCTCCTTCTCCTCTCCCTCACCAGAAACCCTCTTATTAGTTGAAGAAATACCAAAGGGAGGAAGACAAAAAGCCATTAAGTAGTGGTGCTTAATGGAGTAAAACTATCAATAACTGACAGTGTTTAAGAAGCAACTTCTGCCTAAGCAAACAGCATTATTTACAGCATGTGCTTAAAATATTCTCACCCTCTTCTTCCTTTACGCACGGGATTTTCCTCTCCATTAGAAATTAGCAGATGAGAGCAGCAGAGAAGAAAGGGTTGCAGTTGTTGCAATGAGCATTCCTTAGCTCAGTTCCTAATAAGTGCAAGTAAATACACACATGCACACATTACACCTCAAGTGTCATCAAGCTCTTGTGGGACAGAAAGGATAGCATCACAATGGTACTTATACAAAACACAAAATTCAGAGTTATTACTTGCCTTTGAAATAATGGTGAATACCACCAATCCAAGAACCTAAAAGTTACAGCATGTAAGAAATACTTAAGCCAAACCTAAACACAAAGCTAAGTGAAAAATTTTACAATAAAATACAGCTTAAGGTTCCCTTACGCTATGAGCTTTCAGCAAAGTCAATCTTTCTATCACCCCACAAAAACTTGTGACTGAAAAAAGATGCATCTCGCTCATAATTCAACTTGACATGAATGATGGTAACACATGGTCTCGCAGGAAGATCTCAATGCCTGCATGCTGGTTAATCCCATTTTAAAAATCTGTACTGTGGAATAGTAATAACACATCAGTAAAGTGGATCAAGAATCATCTGACCAACGTACCTCAAAACAAAGTAACCAAAGGGAAATGACTGCTGATTGTGAAGGCTCCTGGCTGGATTTATGGAGTGTCATCAGGCATATTTACTTACAAGTAAATACAATCTCACTGAAAAATAACTTTGCAGACAGCCAAAGGTTAATAAGAGGGGCAAATGAGGATAGCAAAAAGGCACAGGGACCCATGTGGTATATGCTAGTAGAAAGGTATACCTCAAAGGTAACAAAAAGACAAATAAAAGCTACTCAAAGTTGTATTTTATACTTTCCTGTTTTGAAATCATACCTATTATTCATAAATTTGGGGCTGAACAGAATGAAGAGGCATCGTCAGAAACAAAATACGGAATTCCAGCTATGGAAAATAATGCCCTTGATATGGATGCAAAACTAAAATCAGCATCTTCTAGAGAACATAAAGCATTGAAGGAAGGAATATGTAAACCTGCACAGTTTTGAGAAAAACAGAATACAATCTAAGCTTCAATGTTTCAAGAAATGTGTTTGCAAATGAATGTGTTTTTTAATGCAAAATGCTGGCTTCATCTTTTGACAGTTTAGATCTTGAAAGTCAAGTCACAAAAACTGTCAGTGAAAGAATTTCACCATCATCAGAAAAATGAGTTTAACTTCTATGCGGCAAAAAGTACCCTGAAAGAAAGCAAAAAATGCACTAAACTACTGGAAAAGTGAATATTACTTAGTCCCTGAAAGCATTGTGTGGTACTGTAAGTATTATTTGTGCCTGCAGCATCTCTGAATGCTGTGCTTTAGTTCAGTCTAAGTCTAGGACAAAAGCTGAAGTTGAGTTTTGAGAAGAAGTTCAGACTCTTAAATGTTTTACTTAAATACAGATGTTACTACCAAGTTGAAAATACCACAAAAATAATACCAATAGTCTCCAATTATGACATAACTTTGGAAACTGATGCTAACAGGAATCAAACAAGCTCTGGACAGTCAACTAAACGCACTGGGAAAATATCTTGATTTTGAAGTTTACCTAAATACAGCAAAAGTTAGATTTTCACCTCTTTCTCCAAAGATAAATGTGTATGTACCCTGACTAAAACTTACATTTTTGATTCAATACTTAAACAACATCAAAACATACTTTGTTGTATGAAATATATATGGTTTATCAAGCTAAGAAAATGCTTGTTAGGAATGACTAATTTTGTCAAACACAGAAAAGACAGAACTATGAAAAACAAAAGTTGGCATCAGAAAATGGCAATACATGTAGACTTTAACTGCAAGTTTTAATTTAAAAAGAAAACTTCCTGCAGCTCTATTTACAAGTACTATAATGAATAACAACCCCGAACACTGCTTGCTAAAAAGCTTTGGAACACAGTAGGAAAGTCCTAGAAAAAGCCAGTAGGAGTGGAGGTCAAAATAAAAATAAAACTGGCAGTATAGCACAATGGGCTTTTTTAAAAAAAGAAAACAAAAAAACCCACCCCAAGTAAAATGAAACCAAGCAAGAAAACAAGTGGCAAATTGCTCCAGCTCATGACATTGTTTTTCAAGAACTGTCTAGTGAATAGCTTTTAGATTCATCACAAATGCAACTGCATGAAATTTTATATCCTGACATACAAATAGGGTCAGTTGAAATTACTGGGATTTTTTGGCATTAAAATCAATGCACTGATGATTCAGGAGTGCCTTTTTTCAAGCACTTCAGCTACGTGAGCTATCCCTAGTGGTGTTTTTTTGCTGGTTTACTAGGAATACTTTAGAGCAGGAAACTTTATTTATTACTTGTTCACTTGGGTATTTTGAAGAATAATTCTCTTGCTGCTTCAATTTACAAAAGCAATGAAAATGCAAACCAAGCAATTCTTCCTACCTAAAATACAACCCACCCCCCTTCTGCTTTCTAATGGGCCTTTCAGAAACAGCTTGAGTAAACAGAAGGCTTTACTAGGTGCAGGAAAATTTAACACTGCTTTTTCAGGACCAAAGGATTGTCAAAGAATATAATCTCCTGAGTTCAGTAATCTTGAATATAAAGGATAGTCTAGGGACACATTTATACAATGACTTTCATTTTGCAAAAGAGAATGTCACCCTGAGGCAATCCAGCTAAACAAAACCAGGAATTGATCTAACAATTGAAATAAAAAGATGTATAGATTAAAATAATCCTGAACTGTGCCTGTAAGAAAATCTCTAAATATTATTTATGAAAAAAAAGTTTATACTGTAACAACTTACCTTTAAATGTTTTTTCTAATCCATCTTCAAAATTTTCAGAGAATGTAATAATTCAGAATAATTTTTAAAAGCCACTATGTAAGCAAGTAATTTCTACTTGTGTAAGACATCACAGCCACCTCAAGTTAATGAAGGAAGTGTTTTCACAAAAACAGACTCAGACTGACATGAAGGAAAAGATATCCCGCTCAGCTTCTCAGTGACATATACGTGCAGTACTGGACTGACAGTGTAGATCAACATAAATAAATGAAAGTAATCACCTGAAAGAAACTACAGTTCACTAAATGTATGGGTTTTTTAAGTTAGCTATTTAAAATATATAAATTGTCTTTGGGTGATTTATCATACCTTTGAGATACAGAGCCATGGACAAAACAGGTGAATTCCAATATTAGTTACCTGAGGTTTCAACTCCTTTAAAACTTACACTATTGTACTTTTTCCATGGCTCAAACAGCAAACCTAGGGTTAAAAATGGAATGTGATTTATCCCCTACATTTCAAAGTGTGTGTGGGTTCCTCCATAGAGGCTGGTTTCATTATTTTGGATTCTAGTGACAAGTTCTTGAAACTCTCAACAAAAAAAATAATTTGGAATTGGATAATGCAAAGCTAACCAGCGTTACCTTAATGCATGTATTACTTGGACTCCTACAGTACATCTGACCATCAATTTATGTTTAAAACACGGAGTTCTATCAAAAGACATAAAACAGCAATAGAAGAGCACACACAGGATCCCAGAGTGATGCACTAGCAGCAGCATTAACTTTCAGACCCCATTTTTCACAATTTAACTGGACGACACTGCAAGTAGAAACAGTCTTGAAAAAGCTAGCACTTGTATGAGTAGGGATTGAAAAGATGTTGCCAGAACTAGTCCGTCTGTTCTCAGTTGTGTGACCATAAAACCAGGCTGTGCCGTGAGAACATCTAATGAAGACTGTTTTCTTATGGATTTATCTCCTCTGTGCCATATTCCAACCTACCCAAAACCCCTTCACATCCTCTACAACTGCTCACACAGGGTTATCTGAAGGGCAATTCCAGGTGTCTTTCTCCCACGTCTGCCTGTACAGACCCTGTCTTTGTCCCCTCTCACTAAAAGCAGCTTATGCTCCAGCCACTGCTCCACGGCTTGTGCTCTCACAGGCCTGCCTGACAGGAGAAGTCACAGAGACTCAACTGGGCTCAAAGAATGCTTCTCCAAGAGACAGGACCTTCATTTGGGTGTTCTTCCTCCTCTACCCAGCTTTCAGTTTTCAAAGACTTTCCTGAGACCTTTAGCACTGCCCAGACAGATAGAAATATGCCTCATTACCTTAAACTAGGCTAAAATTTGTTTCTAGTCATCTCTGACACAAACCGTATCAGAAAGTTCCATATTGAAAGCCACTGAAAATATCAAACTTGTAAACCAGGGGAATGATACATATTTTTTTTAATGTTAAAACATAAACTGTGTTAAAAGAATGGCTTAATGTTATCTGCTGCTTAAATAAAACTGGGATTAGCCTATATTTCTATAGTTGAAACCTGTAGGACTGTTCGGGTAAATACAATAGTACCGCTTCCTTCTAGATGTATTCAAAATGGCAATCCTATGATCCTTTGACAGGAACACTGAGAAAAATAATGCAGACCTTTTTTATAATTTTACAATGAGCTACCTGCTATTTTACACCTTACTTCAAGTTCTTGCTCCAGGTACAAGGGTTGTCACTCTCAAGAAAAAGCATCAGTCCTCAGCAAAAAAATGTGACATTTGAAAGGCACAGACTCAAGAGGAAGGAAAAATGGTTACATAAATCATGTTTAGCTTCTCGAAATGCTTACTATAAGCATCATTATAGAGGGCTGACTCCTGATAATTGATTGCTTGGTACCGCTAGTACACAAGAAAACGTGTTAACCTTAAAGCTGCACATATCCTCTATTTTAATGCTCTGAGCTTCACAACCGCTGCTCTGCTTCAGAACTTTTCTCCTTTGTCTGACCCTCAGCTACATTTGTATTATCCTAAATACAGTGCGCTGACAGTAGTACAAACACCTACTTACAGGAATCATCCAGTTGGCCAGGTCACCGTACTTGGACACCTGCATAGCTCCAAGCATTGTCAGATCAACATGGCCTCTGGCAACAGAAAGTGCGCAATTAGCATATTACGTTCAAGGAACACCCCACAAATCTTAACAAGCTTTCGTTCGCATTCTCATTACATCAATATAAAGACGGTGGCATACCACAGAGGTTGCAACCATTTTGTCACACATGAAGTTGGGGTTTTTTTTCCTCTCTAGATGTATCGCTAATGCAAATTTTTCTGTCTGCCTACTGAGCCTCACAAACATTATTACTTTTGTCTGGTTTTGGTTAATTGCACGCGCAGTCAATCAGCTCTGAACTGGTACTTCTGAGTGCACTCCTTCACATATTTACATGCACTCATTATCTTTTCGGAGCCATTAGGATTTAGTGTTTGTTTGCATCCAACCTCCTTCCCGAAAAACAAATAAAAAACAGGTGCAGACGGTGAATTTCCATTAGGGAGGTGGAATGAGGATCACAGTTGCAAGCTGAGCAAAGAGAGTATACAGAGTGCAAGTACAGATTAGATACTTGGAAATGACCAAAAAGTAGTTGTTAAAACATAAATGTGTTTATATATGGCCAGGTGGTGGTAGACATGAACATCACTACAGTATCTATTAGTTACAGTGTTTTTTCTACTTCCAGTTGCTAGACCTAATCCTCTGTAAACCATCCCTGATTAAGTCCATGATCATTTTACAGGCTGTTAAATGCTAACCACATTTCAAAGAATTACTAATGAGTTCAGTCACTGACTCAGTTTATTCTTTTCACGTTTCAAAAGATCAGGGTTTGTGTTGTTACGTACCCTCTTATCATTGCAAATGATTCATCGCTAGAGAAATAGGAGGAACCTGGAAGAACAGTGACTGTCTCCTTACCTGTAAAAGAAATAAGCTATAGTATGTGTATATATATATATAGTCTCACATCTATTAACCAACAAATAAGGGTTTTTTAATCAAATTCCTTTGGATTCTGTACAACTATGGACCTGATTACACTTATTATGTCACATGTAAACCTCAACAATCATAATGAATTATGAAGCAGTTTGTTACAGTTTTTAATGATAGGATTGCCCGCTCTTTGATCACCAGCAGTTCCAGGAAAGACATCACTGACACTAGAGGCTAAGAAATCTCTGTGTACTTCAGCTTTCTGCTCTAGCCACAGAAAAAGTGAGAGGTAACTCTCCTTTGAAAGAGAGAAAGAGCATCTTCAGGAGACAGGGAGGTTGCAAGAAGAGCAAGCAGACCACATTGAACAGTCTGGAGTGATAACAATGTAGAACACCGTAAAATAAACCAGAGATCTAGTCTACTCTCGTTTTGTTAAAGTGCACAAGAAAATGTGCTTCTGTGTGCTGTCCTGTTCCCTGCACAGCGCTTGGGACAAGCCATGGAGCACACATGAAAGTATCTCATTTTGACTCTGCCCACTGCCCTCTCTTTCCTCTCCTGGCAGCACATTGAATCAGTCTAGGCAACAGGGTGCCTCTGGAAAGGCATAAGAAACACAGCTGAAGATGAAATTATAAACCAAGCATGGGAAACTAACAAGAAAAAAAAAACCAAAACTTTAATACCAGATGACATTTTGAAGAAAATGTTAGTGTTTCAACAAGGGGATGAAGAATGAGACATCATTAAACAGTTTCCAGGGTAAAAGAGACAATAAGAATAATTAAGAGGATGGGAAAAGGGAAAGAAACACTGCAGGAAATTTAACATGGAGATCTAAGTTACCTGTTTTAATTTATTGAGTTCACTTGATGTGTATTATGTGCCGAGATATTGTATGGAAATTAAATTTTGACACACAAAATAGTACAGAATTGAGGTCATACAATCAGTCTTGCAGTCTGATCACAAGAATTTAACAAGAAAACATCCAGACCCACTGAGACTGCCTGAATTGTCCTTCCCTACCAGGCACCCACCCAAGGGAGCAGGAGAGATAACATGGCCCACAAGCAGCAACATGGAGTGAGAACCTTGGGATAAAGCGACAAACGAATGCAATGCTGAGAAGAAGGCGGCACAGGCTGAGAACCACAGAATAATGTACCAAGAGCACTATATTGCCCACTTCTTGAAAATGCTCTCAGGAAGTCAGTACCTGTAAATATTTCTGCTGTAAGGCAGAAATCTACCTTCCAATTACAGAGAAGATAAACTTCATGTGAGACATCAAGAAAATGGGACAACCCCCTCGCCCCCTATATTTCAGAAAAAAGCAATTACGTGTGCAGATAAAAAACTGGCAAAAGACCGCACTGGGAGTATATTTGAAAATGTAGACTTTGGGGGTTGATACTGTACCATTCCAGTCTAGGAATGCACACAGAATTAAATCCTATTCCTTTTGCCATTTGCATTCTATTTTCTTTATTTTTCTTTACATTTAGCTGGAAAGCACCTGGAGCGGTTTTAATCCAACTAAGCATCAGATGGATTTAGCAGGTTCTGTGTGTTTCAAAAATGATAACAATAATACTTCTGCTGGTAGAGCTGAGGTTCACCTATCCTGTGCCCTGTCTACTGCAGCTTCAGACGAAGATGTGAAGGTGCCTAACAATGAAGAACCAATACCAGAATAATCTGATTTTCACGTTGCATTCTAACCTCTTTATCCTAGCTTCGTCTCTGCAAGATTATCTCTTCAAAAATATTTATCAACTATAAACAACAATTCAAGATCATCTTGACATCCACATAAAAGCACAGTGATTTTTCAGAGTATTTATCAAGTTCTTGGATATTTTTTCCATCATCATTCTGTTAACATGTTCATTTCTAATGCACCCATACTAGAATTTAAGTTCTAATATGTGTGCATATAATTTCACATTTTATAGTAATTTTTTTTATTCTAAATATTTTTTTGCTTTCCAATGACACCTTCAGTAATTTTTTTTTTTTTTAAAAAGCACCTCAATTTCAATTCAAGAATTAACACAGCTCTCATGTGCCTCTGACATTTTCCTTCATACAGTGTTTCACAACAGTTACCTAGCTACTGGTGAAATGCTGGACTCAACTCCTTAGAATTTCCTATTTCAAATCAGAAGATGGTCTTAAATAACTGCCTGTTTAAAACATAACACTGAAACAGGGGCAATAATATAGCAGTATGATAACAGTATCAATTAGTCAAGCCAGGTAGCAAGTGTCTCAAGTCAGTGAACAATTGCTGGACTGCACCTGATATTAAATTAAAAGCTTGTTTGATGTCAGTGCACTGCCTCCTTTGACTTTTCAGCGTTTAATTGTACTTACTAATAGCAGCTGAGAAAAGTACTGTCTATAGAGAGACATATGTACATACCCATACATTTTTGTATATGTATGTATATGTATACATAAATAAAAAATAAAAAATCCATAGGTTTTCCACACCAAAAAAAACCCATATATGCATATAGACTTCACAGAACAATCTCACTTCTGAAAAGGAAGATTTAACTCTTTGCTGCCTGGCCTGGAAGAGGGTTTCCTTCAGTAGCTACTAAAATGCATCAAAGCATAAGCTCTCTAACTGGAATACTAAACATCTCCATTGATCAAAACCAACCTTCACTTAAAAGAAGACAAATACATCAATATGTATAAGTAAATAAAACAGGAGTCTGGGTTCAAATACTGAAAGAAATGACATTTTTTAGATTAACAATGAATAATCACTTTCCATAAATTAAATTTATTTAAAAGATTTTACCTGCATTAATCAGATCTGGATCTACTTCATTTTCAAGTGGATAAGGACCCTGAGAACAACACAAACATATGTCAGCTTTATATTAAAATGTCTTTGAGATACAATTCTTAACTGCTCTATTATATCTAATGCTTATTACTGAAACAGATCATCACAGACATGTATTTTTTTATCTTTAGCAGAATAACATCCCTGACAATACAAGCCACAATTTCCATCAACTACCATACTGATGGACATATTGTTAGAAGCTTTTAAAATTATAAAATAACCATGAAGTGGGGAGTTTGTTTAGTTTGAGTGACAGACATTTTTCAGAAAGAGGTACGCAGGTGCAACTTCATAAAGTCATATGACAGTGAAAATAACATTCACTTTAAGCTCTACTTAAAATTATGTTTCATAAAGCTTACAAGGCTTGGTCTTGCAAACTACTAAGGGTTCTGACTCCTTCCAGCAAAACATGTACTTAAGAACATACTTAGCAAAGTAGTGCTATAATGCTGAAATAAGCATTTCCTTTAAAACTTCCCTTCACTGCAGTGAGAATTTTATGCAATACGGTATATATTTTAATACAATTTCTAGTAAAATTATAATCAGGCTGGGGGTGGGTAGGAAATAAACCCCATGCACTGCAAGGTAAATACACTGCAGTAAGTGACCAAGATATATTCTTACCAAACCCAGGACTCCATTTTCACTCTGTAAGTGAACAGTTATGTCTGGACTGATGAAGTTACTGGCCAACAGTGGGATTCCAATACCCAGGTTAGCTGACGATAATTGGTTAAGGCACAAACAGGAACGCACTTACTGCAAACTAGTAAATTAAAAAAGTTATCATTGTACTATGATTAGATTAGAACTGTTCTCTTCACAAAAACTTTCATTTATAGTTAGATGCCTCACATTTGTGATGAATCGTTTTGTCATTTGGACTGTCTAATTGCATTCTGTCAAATACTTTATATGATGAAAAACCCACAGTGCAAGTAAACTTAATTTCCAATGTATGTAACTCTTTAAAGAAATCCTTGCAAAACATTCAACTGCTAACAAACTCTCCAGATATGCCTGGATAAAAACACCAGGTACCCTATGCCTTAACATCCAACGTATTTCAATAAGTTGTCAATAAAATGAGAGAATCTCAGGTTCTGGGAAAGACGAGCATGGTAATTAACCTGTTTTAAACAAAGCAGCAGCAGTTGTTACTGTAGTGAGTCCTCACTTTAACCTACAGCACAGCTGAAGGATACCATACATGCCATCCTCAAACTCCAAAGCAGCCCGTCTAATGATCCTCTCCCTCACATTGTCTCCTTGTTTTTGTTTGGCTTTTGAGTCTTCAGGCTTTCGGATTGATAAGCGCTGCAAAAGAAGAAGTAATCATAAGAAAAGATGAGAATCCAGATTCTTGCTTCTCAAGATACAAAAGCCTGATTTGTGATTGCACTGACATACTTGGTCTAAGAATAATGTTATTTATGCACCTTCTACAAAATCGACCTTTTATTCTATCAGTTCAAGCTTATCTAAGCCAATGGAGTCATCAAATACCCCCAATGATAGCCTTAGAGCAAAATCTTATTTCTTTGTCTGTACTGCCGAGGCTGAGAGGGTACGTGATACATACGACAACTAGTTAAGAAGGCACCAGGCATTAGTGCAAATACTAGCAAGTTTGAGATTCATTACCCCAGAGATACCTAAATAGACTTGTAAAATATCAGCCTAAAATACAAATACTGCTCTCTTTTTGCATTCTTTCAATTCAATGGTGCTATTCTAGATTTATATGCTTGAGACAGACAACTGCCAGTCATCTAGAGACACTGACACCTAAGCAACTAAGTTTTCAGACGTAAATCTGTATAATCTTGCATATATCTGCCTGAACTTGTTTTCTGAGATCTTCTGGCCTAAAGTCCGTGCTTTCTAAATCACACGTAGGTGAAAATGCCACGGTATTCAAGAAGTTTGTAAGACCTTTTTTGTAAATTACTGTTTACATAGATTGTGTTCTTTGCACATCTCTTTCATGCATATAAAACTGCTCTGGGCAACCTCATGTCTTGCACCCCCATATATCTTTCACATCCTCTCCTACTTCAGGCTATAATAAACACATCAGGCAAAATTATCGTCTGTTCCTTTTCATCACCACAAAAGAACCTCTGCAGCATCTTTTTTCCCCGCGTTGGGAGTCACTGTCCTCTTAGGCAGCCAGAAACAGTCAATATCAATCCTCTTAAACTTCCCAGAAACTGTATTTTTATGCCTTGGCTATTTTCCCTAGAATTGTTTCACTTGCAAGCTATGGGAAAAGTGAGAACAATCACAGAGGGTTTCTCTGCATCAAAAACAAGGTTGGGTAGAAAGTACGACTTGCACTAAAGGGACTAAATTTCTGCCAAATTAGGCAGAAACTGCTATGTAAAGCCAGTAAGGGTTATGACAGACTACATTCTCTTTATTCTCTTCATTCCTCATCTCTCCTCTTACCACTTATCATACTGAACACTTTCCTATGTACAGCCACTTCCTTTATATGTAATCTTTTATGGATGAGTAAACACATCTGCTGTTTCCTTTCTATACTTCTATTAATGAGAGGTGCCAGTGCCAGAATTGCAAAATTACACAAACAAAATTAATCTCTGTTACAACTTTGCTGTGCAGTTTAGTGTAGTTTTTGTTTTTCCCCTCACACTTTCTTTTTTATGTAAGTATGTAGGGAAGGGGGCAGTTAACTAGGTAGGTGTATTTACTTAGGCAGACAACCCAAAAAAAATCAAGTGTTTATATAAAAATCTTCGCTTTTGGCAGTCACGACTGCTGAACTGCAGTAAGAACAGCAGTTTAATAAATGCAAAATGGATTTCTCTCATGAAAGCTAAAAGGTTTTCTGTGAGATATTGCATCCATTCAGAAAAAGGAAACAGGCCATTAATTGCAGTCTAACATAAGATGCCCAAAGAAATAATAAAGAAAAAAAAACAAAACAGAGGTTTGACACATCTGTTTCCAGTCAAATACTCAAAAACATGCAATAAGCTTTTGTAGAATGAACAGATGGAAGGAAAAAGAAAGCTTTTTAACCTTAACACTCATAAAAGAGTTTACTCAGAGAAAAGGCCTTATATGACTTTCTAGGACTTTCTGACTTGATTTTAGTAATCAAAGTTTAATTATTACAATTCCTTTCTGCACCTTTATTCTCAAGACTTTTTTTTTTCTTGTGTCATATATCTCCCCCTCCACCAGCTCTTCTGATGACATTTTGAATAATTCCCACCCCCAGAGTATGGAGACACAGGAGAAATACAGAATTTCCAATTGTGCTTTAAGAGTATTGCCACATGACCAAAATGAACACAGGGACATAGCCTGACTGAGGCAAAGCCACAGAAACAAAGAACAATTACATAATCATCATTTTTCTTGAATGTTTTCAGAGATAGAATATTGTTGCTGCAATTTTTAATAGCTATTGATATTTTTTATTCAGACCAGAAATGCCACTGGCTAAAAAAGGCTCCTGACTAAAGAAAAGGAAAGAAAGGTTCCAGGACCTTTGCAATGTAATGTAATTCAATACACAGAACAAAAAGGGCTGAGACTGGCCCCATGTGACCATGTCAAAAGAAAAGTATCTAATTGTCAAAGTCAACTCTTAGTCTAGGTGTCCCCCTTGTTGTGGCTACAGAAGGTGAATTGAGAGAATGAAGGAGAATGAAGTAGCATTTTCCATCAAATTATCAACTGCGTTAAAGCCATCCACAACTACAGGCAGCTGCTCTAAATTATTCAGGGACTGAACCAGAGAGTCTGAGGTATAATAAAAAAGGCTTAATTCTCAGGCCCCCCAGTGCCTACCTAAACTCCAGCACTTAGCAAAACTTCATAGGTCTTTCTCACACTAGTTTCTCAGTGCTAAGACTTGGTGGCTAGAGTAAAACCCCTGAAATTCTAAAATACACCCCAAGCTGAAATATGTTGTGACCAAGAATCTCAGCCGCTTACTTCAATTCTCTTCTCAAACTTCTCTCCTTGTATCAGACGATCAACATAGATTTTGGGAACATGAATGTCTTCTGGGGCAAATGCTCCTATATCAACAATTTCTTCCACCTACAGAGAGAAAAAGGAAAGTGAAAATATTTAGAAAAAAGTATTCAATGAGAGATTTTATTAGTAATGATGTTTCAGATATTAAATATACAGTGGATCAAATCAAGAAAATTAAGAAATTGGCAAAATAGATATACCCTTTAAAACAGACTATTTTAGATGCTTATCTTTCCTCCTCTTTCAAATATTTCTACATACACATTAGTTTTCCTACATACAAAGTAGTTTCTGTTTTAACAGCCCAATTTGTATGATCACCTTGAAGAAATATACCACATACAGTTACATCAGAGCTGTTTGTACCTACAAATAATTTCCATCTAAAGCCAAAGAAACAGTATGCTGGTAACAAAATGTCAGAGTACAAAGCAGAAGTATGAATTTTAAGGGTACAAGCACAGAAGCTGGCCTGAAGTTTCTCCATAGTGTACTCAAAAATAAAATGGAAAACATTTGAACTGTAATAATTGATTGCAAGAAAGATGTGAAAATTGGCACCGATCCACAAATAGCATGTTTTAAATGTCACCTATTTGGAACATCACAGACATTAGGGTTTTCCTTCCTGTTATGTCTGGGTTCAGGGTGATCTAGCTGGAGACCCTGCTATAAGCAGATGCCTGCAGCACAGACTTTCAGTGATGGCTGGTGCTTTCCCTGACAAGACTCAGGCGCAGAGAGCACATCTCATTCTGCCACCAAAGAGACACTAGTGTTAGGGATGTACCTGCATCCAACTGAACAGAAAACGTATAATGTTAAAGCAACAGGTCAAAGACAACATCAGAAACAATATACTAAAAAAGAAATTAATTCATTGCCAAACTGCTTTATCACCAGGAACTAGTTAAACTTTCAGGAATGTCCAAAGTCTAAGAACCTCAAAACAAGTCCCAGGGTATGACATATCAGTAGGGGTACATCACTTAGCAGCCATCACCAGTGAAGCAATGTTAAAGAGCTTAGAATTCAATTTGACATCCTAGTGTTACCGCACAACGTGATCAATAATAAAATCTATAGTACATCTGATTGACAATTACCTCCCTACTGTGCCTTGTGGTGTGACAATAAACAAACAAACCCACCCTAAACGCAGCAGAGGGAGAGGAAAAATTAGCCATCTAAAGACTATGGGATCAGTTTCAGACGATCCCTAAAAAAACCTCTGGGGCAAACAGACAGGAAGAGACACACTGCAAAATCTGTAAGGCAAAGGTGGTAAGGGAAGAGGCAGCAACAGCCCCAGCGACACCAGCCTCAGTGTTCATGGAGAGCAGAATGACACATCCAGAAAGTCCTTATCCACAAGATAAGGAGAGACAACCAAATTAACATTTTAAAAATTCACACTACTATATACAGAAAAAAAAATTGGTGCAATCGCATCCAAGCCCTATTTCACTTTATTATTTTATACATGAATTTTAAAATTAATATGGAGACCAGGCCAAACACCACAGGGTAAAATGAAAATATCCTGAAGCACGCAGCCGAAGCACACTGCAGTCTCGGTGCAGTGACTACTACCAGAACGTGCTCAAAGGGGAGAAGCAGGAGACAAGACTTTTCATTGAAGCCATACGCAAGCAGATGATCTGCCACCAGCAGAATTCTCAAATTCACCTTTCCTAATTACATTTGTCTTCACTTATCAGGTGGAAAATTAGGCCTGGGGAATATTAATTGCTACTGATTTGAACTTGCTCATAGAAAAACTACATTTACTTACTATAAAACCACAATATTTGCTGGCACAATTCAACCAACTTCAAAAGAATTATGCTGTCATAAAGCTTGACACACTGTATCTCTCCCCCCACAGAATACACAGAATAAATAGTTTATCCAACAATAAATTGTTGGATTTTATTAGCCACCCATTCCTTAATTGGCTAGTATTTTGTCTCTTTGGAAACAGCAGCCAGCATGATAGCTTTTCCTCATAAGAACCATCAACATAATTATTTATTATTTCAGTATATTATCCTGCATGAACATACCACAGACAGCATGTATTTTGTCCTATGGATTTCAAATGAGCCTAAGGATCCCTGTAGACCGGAACACCTTCATGTTCACAGGCAGTACACTACTATTCTTACTGGTGTTTCACCATTTCCATGTTCTACCATTATGCAAAATAATAATCAAATTTAGTTAGAATTAAGTATGTTAAAATATCCATATGGCAATAAAATGGAATTTTGGGAAAGGATTACAAATTTGCATCTTACATCTGCAAGAACACACATCATCCAGTTCTGCAAGTAAAATTAATCAGCATGCTTATACGAAAAAGAAAAAATTTGCATAGGGGAAGCAGAAATTTCATCTGATTGCTCCAACTCTCTCTCTCAACTCTGCTCACAAGGAACTAGATGACACTCCAGCTGAGACCCTGTAGATGGGCTGCCAGCAGCCCCATCAGCACTGCCAGCTCTGCTACCACAGATGAAGCGGTGCCAGCCAAAGTCAAACCGGGAAATCTGATTGCTATGGGAATCTGCAACTTAACTTTCTGTGACCACTGCAAGATATAACCCAAGCACCTTTCCAGATAAGAATGATAACGCAAAAACAAATAGTTCCATAGCTGGGCCTATTCATTCGCCTTTCAGGTTTCATACTCATTTATGAGTCTTTTCTATAACACATCCACAGCCTAAACCTCGATCACCCGCAGACATGCAGGAGAGCACTTATATTAATAATTAAAAGGATCTGTGTGAGTTTTCTTCCTGTTCTGTTCTCCATCTTATCCATCCTTCTGTTTACTTACCTTACCTCAGGCTTTGTCATGTACAGAAGAATCCCTATAAACATCAAAAATCATCATATGGCATCCCACCCAAGAGACACAAAGTCTGGCAAAGCATAAAGAGGGGAATAATCAGGGAAGACCACCTCCTGCACTTTTTTAATTGGCAAATGAAAATACCTTGGTACAATTTAGATTGTCTTGATCACATGTGTTCATTTTAAATCTTAAATTCACCAACATGCTAGAAGAGAGAAAATCTTTATATCTTTGCAACACAGGTAAAGTTAAAGAGTAACTTTAAGAGACCATATGGGCTGAGGTCCTTCTGGGAAGGCTCTGATGCGCAATTCAAAAATCCTTTCATTGTTTAAGAAGTTTCACAGTATTTCTTTTCTTCCTGGGTATAAATGTTCTTGCAAATCTTGTCTGATTGCTGACAATAGGAGCAGAATGAATAAAGTCAATCATTTCTGAATACTGGTTTATCTGCAAGTACACCCAGAACATAAAAGCTGTTCTCTGCTATGATTCACAAGAGCCTTCTGCCATTCCTTTTGGTATCAGCACTCATAGAATCAATGGTCACTTGTTTTACAATATCACTTCCTTCCATAATTTACATCTACTTTTCCATTTTTAAAGTAGTTTGATTTATTTTTGCTTATCGAAATTCAGCTACTCTTCTACAGTTTTATCTCAGAATTTCTGAAGGCTTCCAGAGAGAGAAAGAGAACCTTGAAGGTTATGGACTTCCAGTAAGAAAGATGAAAAACTCTGTTTCTTGACCAAAAATTGGCAAGGAAATTACAACGACACAACTATTCATGCCAAAACACTTGAAAATAAAAAGGCCTTTCCTTTGAGTATTTACCTTTTAACGTACTTCTGCAGCCTAATTAGGTCCTTTATGAAATCTTTATGAAATCTTTTCAGCTGTTTTAGTTTTAAATCTCAGTTTTCATAAAACTGAGCTATAACCAGAATTGACAAAATAATTCCTTATTATTGGAAAAATTCAAAAATGTGCATGTGGGTGGGTGAGAGAGAGATAGAGATTGGGAGGGAAAGAGCACTTAACCAAACCTATGCATTTTTAAGTAGCTTATTTTTAAACTGGCTTTATTTAAATCTCTCTTTCCCTGTCTTAATTATGCTCATACAGTTCAGTTCTTCAAACTGAAATAATAACAATAACCAGCATGACATAAGTAGAATACAACATTACAACTCGCCAAATGTCGAAAAGCAACAAAAGAATGAAATCAAGTTTAGACTCTTAGATGCTGAAGACAAATTCACTAAAGCACTTCTTCAGTTCACTACTGTAAGAGTCAGGGTGTCACTGCAAAATTCATTGCAACAATTAGACAATCATAAGAAGTTAAAAAAAAAATAAAATACCCACACAATAAGGGCTATGAGAAAAAGTTGTATGTGTCTGGTTCACTCAAGATCACTGAAACTGTGATCAACCATTCCCCATGGCTAATGACAAACAGGAAAAAAACAAACAAACCAGTCTTCATTTTAATTGTTTAAACTGAATTCCACAAAAAGCTTTGATATTGTAAAACAGTGGAATAAACTCTGAAAAGAGGTCACTAGAAATTAAGAACACACCATCCAAACTTGCTGGGCCACAGGAAAAAGCAAAGCAGGTTAACATTTATTCAGTTCCGCCTGCATGAAGGGAGATGAAACAGACAATCATCTGAGTTCAGTTCGGTCCTTTTCTGACTCCAAGATCAGCCAGACCAAGTAGTCTGATAAGGGCACACCTTGGTCAATAATCACCACATTATGCTGACATCAGACTTGGACTAAATGTCTACATAAGCCTACTAAGGGACAGGGAAACAGGAAAGATCTGTAAAGTTCAGATGTATTGGAGAACTTTTAGCCTAATGAGACTGATCTGAGTCACACTGAAGGTCCATTTAGCCGAGTAACCCTTCCTCTTGGCAAAGAACAGCACCTTAAAGACAGCATGGTTCTTTTGGTTATAGTCTCCCAGCTTCTAAAAATGTTCAATTTAAGGACATCCTTGGTCAGAGGCTGGACATAGACCACCTTGCTTCATAGCTTCCAACAGACCACGAACTTGTCAAATAGTTTACTTGGAACTCGAAAGACTCTATCATGGCATTTCTACAATTTAACTAGTATGAAGAACATTTCTCATTATCTCCTGTAATTTCACTGTGTGCTTCCTTCTCTTTGCAATACAGGAATAGCATGCAGCTGTTCCTTATTTGCCTGTTCCATACCAATGGAGATTCTATGTACCTTTATATTTTTTCCTGGCTTCCTTTAGACTGTCATCCCCTGTGACCACCACAGAGAAAAACAGTGAGGTATGTTGCCAGTATGTCATATCTGATCATTAGGGAAGCAAAGCTGGCATAAATCTCCTAGGTTGTCTGCAGGTTTTTCGTCATGGGGCTACAGATCCTCATAATTTAGGAGCCCCTGCTAGATTATACTCATTTCACCTTTGTTTTCTCTGCTCTAAATCTCCTCAATTACCTCCACTTCTAGTTGCCTCAGGCTTAATCTTTTCTCTCACACTTCCCTGCACCTGCTGCCTGTCTCCTCCAACCGTCCCTTTCTGCTCCATGCGTTTAACCTCTTCCTCCGCGCTGTACTGCTGACAGCAGAGAAAAAAAGACTGCTCTGAATTACCTGCTCTAGGTACTCACGCATAGCAGTTCTGGGGTAACAACTGCAAAGAAAAGAGGAAGGATACTTGATTATCTGCAAAAGCTGTCTATATGTAAAGCTGTGTGCATGCATGAAAGAATATGAAAAATTTAACTGTCAGCCTCTGAAAAAGTTCTATCATGTACACAGAACTACACTTCAGAATTTTTTTAAGCTAACCACATTTTAGCACAGCCAGGATACATGATATTTTTAAGTTTCAAGATCATGTTCAATATCAGAAGACACTAAAATTTCTCAAAGGAATAATCCTAAGAAAATAACATTGTCAAAACAATGTATTTTCATGTCTTTTTTTTTTTTTTTTCTTATAACTGGGTGGTTTTAGACCCCAAAAAACCCTTATTAGGCAGACTCACTTAAATCACAATGCAAGTGATTTTATAAATGAGTAGCTCCTTCAATAACAAATGCCTGCTATCAGATAGCCGTGCCTATAAATATGGACTTCTAGAAGTATAAACTGAAACTCACAGGTTTTTCATCAAGATGTACGCAAAGAAGATAATGAAGAAAAAAGCAAAGTCTGCGAACTATTATTGGTTACTGAAGATACTCCATTCAATTGATGGAATTGCTTGTTTGACAACTCACACGAGTAGGTGTTTATAATTCTGTATGCATCAAAAAGCGAAAATGATTAAATGATAGCTGTTGTCTTGCTTTCTTAAATTAATTAATTTGAATTCTGCATGATTCTCCTGCTGTAAAATTACCTGAAAAGTATGAGAGATTACTTTTAGGTCCAGCAATCTACCAGTCCCAGTATTACCAACCAACCCAGCCTCCTGCCGCACACCTGAGGAGAGAGTGCTCCCTCAACTCTTCTTAAAATCTGTTGTTTTGATGCAAGGCATCAATGAATCCACGCTAGTTGTGATCAGGTTTTCTGACTCGTGCTTTCTTGATGAAATGAAGTAATTTCATAGTGCTCAATGCTTATTTTTACTACACTCAACTGGATGATAGTAGTAGCAACAAAAACAGGAACATAATTATGTTCTTACCTTTTAATTATAAAGTGCCCAATTTGTAGTCAGTACCTAAGTTCTCAACACAAAAAGAAACATAACCATCCACATGAAATACATATGAAATTGCTTTCTCAGATCCAGAAGAGGCAATTTTGGAAAATACTTTTTTAGATTACATTATGTAATTATTTTTCAATCAAATAATTAAAATAATGGGAGACGTGCCAGAAGAAAACAAATAAAAAACCCAGAATCCATGAACAAAGTTTTAATTTGTTAAGGGCTAGCTAACGGCAAAAGAACCCGCTTAACCTGTACTAGGTACATCTGCTGAATAAGGTAACTGACCACATCCCAAACGCTTCCACTCCAGAACAGAATAGCTGCTAATCATACTAACTATACTGGAATGATATCATTTAATATTTTTGCAAACAAAATGTACATTGTTTTAAATACATTATTCCTGTACTTTGTTGCTTATTCTCAAAATCTATTAGATTGAAACCCTTTGAACTGATTAGAAGGTACAACTAAGTAACTGACATTTTTTATTAAAATTATTCACATATTATCAAGAAGAATCAAAACATAAAAAGAAATTAGCTTTAATCTCAACAGAAGATTTTATTTTCTTACTCATATCATAGAAATGACAAATGAAAAGAGGCTGAAAGACATCTCATCTCCTACGCATTCAAAGAAATGTAACAAAGGCCAGGAGATAAATTTAAGCTTTACCTTCAAAAATGAACTAAGAGGAATTTAAGTAGTGAGGGGAGAGGTTGAAAAGCAAAAATAACAAAAAAAATAAATCAAAGATTTAATTGCACTACCCAGGAAGGAATTCTTTGTATTTTTCCAGGCTATACAACTCCAACTAAACCACCCTCAAACACAAGGAATACCTCTAACTAACGACCAGACGAGAGCACGCAGTGCAGGAGATACAGGAAGGTAATCAGGGTAAAACAAAGTATTAGCAGCTATTTTCTAACAAATTATGTTGCTGGTTCTCTCTGGTAAGAAACCCCTCAGGTGTTTCAAGATAGGCAATCAAAAGACACATCATCTCAAAATGGCACTTTATGTGCACACAGGTATTAGTTATCCTCCTTATTTCACACCTTAATTATGGGCAGCGGTAGTTTACAAAGATTTCTGAAAACTACTTCATATGCTACCATTTTTTCGTTCTCAACGAGGGATCATTGTGGTCCATTTCACCTTGAAAATCATAGCAGATATCCCCAAATCCCAAAACATTCAAGATCAAGAAACCTTTTCTGCAGCGTGAAGGAAGAAGGTAGTCAGAGTATTTTTCAAGGAAAGGACTGGAAGAAAGAAAAGAACTGATGGTAGTATGTCATGCGGTTTAGACATTTTCAACAGATTAATCAGAAACCACAGGAATGTGGGTATCAAGAGATTGTACAACAAATTTTAAGAAAAATGAAACTTTTCTTACACTTAATCATTATTCTTCCTGAAAGCTGCCTGGAAAGGAGAGCACTAGGCATGCATGGACATAAAAAACAAGCATAAAGTCCTGAACAGAGCCAGAAATATTATTGGACACTGAAGCTGACAGAAATATGGTAAATCAGTCCTTCACAGCATAAAAGTAAAGAAGTTTTTGCTTATCACAGCCTAACAAGGAAATTCTGATTGCTTTCCCTCTAGCAACGGTGAAAAATTGTCTTTAGCATATCTGGTATTCAAAGTCATAACAAGTTTGACCTCTAATCTCCTGGTCATACCAAGTTTTCTCTTTTGCCTCTGGATTTATTAATCAGGGGGAATAACCACTGAAGCACATTAAACCAATACCAATTGGCTTAAAATTCCCAATAGAACTCTTATGCAACTTAGTTAAACTGTTTTTTTTAATGTCTTTTGTTTTGGTTTTTAACCCTTTCCTCCCCAGCCCCCTCAAAATAGAAACACACTAATGACAGGTTTTTTTGCTGCCTCCGATTCCTCTGAACTGTTGAAAGAAAAATTCAGTGCACTCAGAAACCTTCACATTCATTTAGAAATTTTTGTTCTTCTTGTGTCTGAAAGTCTAGACAATGTATTGAAGTGGGTGGTTGGGTAGCCAACTTCATATAACTCGTCTGGTTCTCCTCCTTCCCAAAAGCCTCCTGGCAGACATCTAAATCGGATACATTTTGTTAGCGTGTTCAACCTTCATGGAATTTGATGGAATCCATCACAAACAGCAGTTCATTCCTACTTGTATGATGGCTTCATTTGGTCTCTTAATATCTGGAGTTTCTTAAAATGTCTAATTAGTTCTAATTTCGAATGAACGAAGTATATCTACCATCACATTTCTGTAAAATTTAAGACTTAAAACATTTAAAGATAGGTTTTCTCAATGCATGAACACCAGGAGAAACTGAACGCATACATAGCGTGGGAAAATCAAGGGATAGTCTACTTCAGTGTGCATGGGGTGACAGGAGTCTTTTCTAATTGCTACAACACACTTGAAAATACAGAACTAAAAAAAAGCCACCAAAGAACCCCAAGAGCACAGAGCAACAGAAACAAAGGTGCGTAAGAACTTGCCTAATTCACTTAAAAGAACAAGGGAGAACCATGAGACATCAACATAACTTCCATCAGCCTGGAATTGAAATACACAAAAATTTTGGCATAAAAACACAAGTGACTACTTCAAAGGTACTATGGGAAAAAACCTGGTACCTGAAACTATCTTTATTGAGATACTTAGTTTACTTAAAAACCTAGTTGCTAGATTTGTCTGTAGCTTCAATCTGCAGCTTTTGACGCTCAGAGCATTTGAGAAATTCAGCACTTTGACAGCCTGGGGGGCACAAACGCTCCTGAGAGCGCATTGCTTACACAGCCAATTGGCCACATACCTCCCCTGTTTTGACCAGAAATAGACCCCAGCTTTCCCCTTGACTTTTCCCTGCTTCTTTCAACAAGAAGAAAAAAACTGATATAATACATTTGACGTATTCCAAAGGCTAACAAAAAAGGGAAATGTGCCTGTTTTTCTAGAATAAAAAAAAACAAAAACAAAAACAAACCAAAATATCTGTTTAAACACAAAGCTATTTTAAGATTTGTTTAGGTATCGCTTTCTCCACATTAATCACAAGTATCATTCTATCTTAGTATTAAATTCATGGGAATATCAATGGGAGTGCATTTCCACATGCAGGACTTCATGAATGCAGGTTTTCTGTAATGCAATTTAACAGGGTTTTGGGAAAAAAAAAGGAAGACAGGTGACTTTCAAATAAACACCAGGAAACTGGGAACAAAAATAGAAAACTAGTCTATGTTCCTCATCTGTTCCGTTACCATCTTCTGCAGCCTGAAAAAACAGCATGATTTGAAGTCAAGACAGTCTTGGTATCTCAATCCTTCAAATCCTCACTTTGTTCACTGAATAATACTATTCTATAGCAGTTGCAGGGAAGGAAGCTGAAAAAGAAAGACTAAAATCTGAGCTACTGATTCATATGATTACCCCAAAATTCTCACTGCAGCAATAGGTACAAGGCTGGAGCTTTTCAAATCTCAGTATTTTGATCACCTGAAAAAATGCATTTGTTTCATGTCAGTAGGCAATTACTCACATTGTGAATTGTTTCTAAGATTTCAGTTTGAATGTCAAATCTTCCCATTTTGTACTAGAAATCTCCATCAGAAATGACAAAAAGTTATTAATAGCACAGAAAAAAATTATTGCTTTAAGAGACATAAATCAAAGTATGTATGCATAGAAATTCCTTGAATCGTGCCTAAAACACTCTCTGCACCATCATTTCACTGATATAATCATGCGTGATTTAATACGCACAGACTGATAAATCATGGATTCGTTGATTAATGCATCTTACACAAAGCAGGGCATAAGAATTATCATTAATTTATTGTACATATTAGTCCATATAATGAAAAGTTACATCTATTTTAAATCCTGTTTCAAATTCTGATGATACAGGACATGAGTACTGTTAGTGAAAAATACTTCAAATGCACAGTATATTAAGCTCTCTACAAATTGTTATAAAAAAACTCCTAAATTTAGCTTTAGGAGCAAACAGAGGCTTTCCATCATTTCCCCAGCACACTGACTTCCTGGCAATCTGCAGTATCTACTGATCAACCATGGACTTGCTTTAGCTTGTTCCTTTTGAATGTCATATTTGTTCTTAACATATGTGACAAGGATAAAAGGATTTTTTCCATTGAAGATTATATTCACATCTGCAATGAACTTCTGAAGCTGAATGCTGAGAAAGCTCATGATACTCATTCAGGAAAGTATCAGTTTAGAAAGGAACAAAATATGAGACAGATAAAAGAAAAATAAATTCAAATATTCCAGCACAATGTTGTGTGTAGGTAAAACTACGTGAACAGCAGTCAGCAACAATCTGATCTGCTACAAATTTTAACCACCTAATATTCACTACTCCAGCAATGAAGTGCCAAATCTGAACCCACATAATTCGAGTTTATACATAATGAAAAGCAAACATAGGAAAAAAACCACAGCAACAAATACATAGCTAAACTAACTATTAAAGAAGTTTATTCCCCTGAAATTCAGAAGCTTGTTAACTAAATGTATAAAGAACTACCTTATGAACTCCCTTCTAGCTCAGTCTATTCCAGTGCTTCTCAAATAATCATAAGATGGTCTGAACAATAGCTGTAAAAATGTTTTCTTTTTCTGTTCTGTCTGTTAATAAACACATGCACACACAGAAATAAGGAATCAAATCCAATGAAGGGAAATAAAAACAACAAAAGAGCATTCAAGTCTGGGGGTGGGTTTCTTTTTGGCAAACTAAAATTACTGTGCTAATTGTGCAGAAATGTTTCTAGGAACTGGTTTTCCAAGTCAGTACTAGTATTTCCTGGATTTCAGATCCAATCCTTCTCTGACGTGTTCTTTATCCATCTATGACTGGGCCATAATAGCCACCAAACTGCTTTGTAACATTGCTAAATACTGAAGAAGAAAAGGTATTAAACAGTTCAGCCTTCTTTGTACTCTGCATTGGTAATTTTACTCTCTTCATTGAAGTATCCTTGGTCTCCCAGCCCACTATGTATGTGCTCTTCGAAAAATTTCTTGGTGCTTTCAAGTCTTCTTTATTTTGTACTGGGCTGAAGATTTGAGTTTGCTCCTATGTGCTTAAGCTTTTTTGTTTGTTTGGGGTTTGTAATGCTTAGCCTCAGCCATTTGACCTTGGTCTCACTTTCTGTCATTTTTCTTTTCTGTGTTTGCGATTGCAATGATTGTGATTGAGGTGAAACTCCTACTGCTCTTCCAATGCTTTCTCCACTCTGGAAAAACTTATTCTCAAGCTCTTAACACAGTCTTTCCCTAGCTTCACTTCTTCTTAGCTATACCTCCCAGAAGACTTAGTCTACCAAGTCTTTGAGCTCACAAAATCAGTCTTCCTGCCTACAGAGGCATTCCTGGTATTTTGATGTTTTCCCTTCTGTGCTTTCTAAGGATCATGAGCTTGCATTTCACAGTTACTCTCCCACAAGTGCTCACTCAAATCTTCTATCTAAGGTTCCTTTGGGAAAGGATATTGTAATGTCTACACTTATACAATTGGTTTTCTTAATTCAGATTCAAAAGCATCTCTGATTCAGGATTCAGCCAAAACCTAGGCATGTAAATCTAATCATGCAATCAAAAGCCCTGACTAACCACCTAGATGTTTAAGATGCAAAGACTTCCATACTTATAGTAACAATATATATTTTTATATGTATAACATTATATTTTGCATATATTATACTAATATATTGTGGCAACTAAAATTCTACTGTCACTTGTGCCAAAAGCTGCTGGTAAAGTGGCTGGACTAAGCATCTCAGTGTCCAATCCCAATCCTTTGGGATTCTCAAAGAAAACGTCCCCTCCCTACAGATCCCTGGGACACCCCTTCAGGAATCATCCCTTGAGCACACACAGAGTCATCACTGAGCAATTAATATTGAAAAAGTCTATAGCAACATGACAGTTCAGTGATTACAGCATTTGCACAGAAGGACCTCAATTCTGTATCCTTCTTGGCCTCAAATCCTGGTCCGTTGTTTCCCAGAAACACATCCTAATGCAAAGTCTGTGCTCATCCCAAAACCAGAACTGCTTCCTGTACCAGTGTTCAGTATTGAGTTCCATGGCTGGGGCATCTTTTAGATTACTTTTCCACTTTAAAATAGAACTTACAGGCTTTTTACAGTAAACTGTCACTGTGCAAAAACCTTGAAGAATTCCTCACAACAGAGCTATGCATCTGAGGAAAGTTTTGCCATTGTTAAAACACTTGGAGGAATAGACACCAAAGAAAAAAAAGGTTCATTTTCCAGTTTCCTCAATAAAACACAATGCCATGATTTAGCACAGATAACAGGATACAAATAGCTTATTTCAGTCTGCTTCTGTCCCTTAGTGCAGCGCAGTTCATTGTACCTGAGATAATGGCGCTCACTGACGTGGCTGTGTTGTTACTAGGCAACTAGAGATAAAATGCAGGGTTTAATGATTTTTATTTAATGCATTTTTATGAGAAAGTACACTGTCTTTTTTCTTCCCCTGATATTATTTGAGGTGGAAATGCTGTTTACACAGGGAGATATATTTAGCCATCCTCTGCAATCTGAACAAGAAAATTATTCAAACTGGATATTCAAACAGCCAGTCAATAAATATTTCTAAACATGTTGACTATTATCACTATCAAACACTTATATCATGGCACTGGCTGAGATCTCAAACCACTTCTCCAGGGACAAGTATTCAGTAGGTCTCACAGCAGAGAATAACCATGGCAAGAAAACAACAGCTTAAGGGCATTTGAGGCTGTTATGGATGGTTACGTACTCCTCCACGGCAGGCAGCAAGAGCCCAAGCCTATATCCCCCTTTACCTCTCCGGTGCTGTCATGACACCCGCACCTGGCAAGGTCACACCATGTTTTTTCCTGTGGCTTTGAGTTGCCTCAATTCTCTCCAAAAAAAAAAAGAGGCGTCATCATCAAAAGCTGTCCCCCCTGGTGGGGCTCTGCTCGCAGGAGCCTCTACAGGAAGATGCACATCTTGGTAGGTGTCCAAGTATCACAGCCCGTGCCCTAGCAGTCTAGGCACTCATCCGGGAGGCCTCCCTCTAACTCCGCACTGCTACGCATTTCATTTCCCATCACACAATTCCACACATCTGTCGAGGGGCCTGACAGCAGTGCTGCCTGCTGAATTCAGCAGACGTGTCCTTCATTCAGCAGAGAGGGTTGGAAATATTACCGCATATATAAGATCACACAAGCTCTCAAGTTTGCTTATGTGCCAAGCCCTTCCTCTGCACCTTTACAAGGGCTGGTGGCTCATATATAAGTTATGACCGCTGACTTCCTTTTAGATCGGCTGATTTCCTGACTCTCTCATCTTTGCAATAGGAGCAAGAAAGTGTTCATAGGTCTTAAAATCAACTGAAAGCCTCAGGCTGAGTGCGTGCGTGAGGGCTCACATCCAAACAAAGCTACAGGTCTCACTGCATACTTAACTCCTGCAACTTCTGCAAGATAAAGTGAGAAAGAGATGAGCAGAGAACTTCTTTTAAATGCAACACTGTAGAAGAACTAAAAACCAAATAAACTCCTGTATCATTTTGTTTTCACATGTAGATAAAGCCAAACTAACTAATGCTGCCAATACTGGATTATTTAACATTTTTTTCCACAGAGGTTACCTTCCAAATAACAGGCATCATGCAATTCAGTTGAAAACTTCTTTTTGACCATTAATACTGGTCATCTTTAAATTAAAGCAGAAATTCCACTGGACTCAGCGCAGTTGGCTCTTTACAGGCGTCTATCTGTGCCTCAGCATACATACTTATTATAAGGAACATTAGCAGGTTCTACTTCCTATCACTCAGATAAATAAAAGAAATGATGTAACAGTGCAAAATATTTATGCGGGTCAGTAACACCTCTTGCATTTCATTAGGAGTTTACAATCAACTTATTTCTGATCCTGAAAAGAGTACTGAACAGCTACTTCTAGCCATTTGCATAGTCAAAATAGACAAGGTTGAGGGTCAGACACTTTAATCTGAAATTTGTTCTGTGTGCCACAGACATAATTGGTAATGGTACAGCCTGACTTCCTCCTCCTTCGAAGCCTCTCTACGCACACCAGCCTCGCTCCTCACAACACAGAAGAGTTTTTAAGCAAGGAATAGCTATCAATTTGTGGGTTTGTGAGGCAGGTTTTTTTGTCTGTACTCTTATCCTCCACATCCACAAATGCTGCCAAATTCTCCCACCTCTGAATTGTTACAGAAATTAAGTGTCTCTCCACAAATTCAGCTAGGAGAGTGTAAAATGCCACACTGATAAACTGGAGAACAGCAGCTTTACTACATTAAAGAAAAAGGTGTCTTTTACTGTGTGTGCGTGTTAGGAGATTTCAGAAGCTCCTCAGGTTAACTTAGAGGGACAGGTTAACAGATGCAGTTGATTCCCAGCACACTTCCCACTTTCACCAAGTTCACAGATACCTTGACACTGGATTTCCAGTAGTTTATACTCCCGTTGGTATGGAATTTACTGTGCAAGTGCTATTCCGTATTTTTATCAATGATCAGAAACTAAAATAAACCTGTGAAAAGATTTGTGAAATAATAAACCCTGAGGAGAAAGCACTAGTACCAAACACAATATGTAAACTGGGTCTATTCAAATATAACATGCTTCATAACAAAAAAGTTAGGCGTCAGTGATCAAGAAATACCTGCCACACTTACAGAATGCATGTTGGAAAACACGGATTACACTTTTTCTAAAGTATGCCAGAAATGGATCAACAAGGTGTAAGCAATTAATGCTGTAGGGCCCCCTTTACAATGACCAGCAAAGGGTACCAGACAAGGAAGCAGCAGGAACAAAGAGTGACTTTGCTTTTCAGGTGGCATTAGCGGCAGCAGTGTTACAATGCTGAATATATTACAGTTGGTAATATTTGTGAAGTTTCAGAAAAAAAAACAGAGAGGGAAGGACATGGACATAAAAAGGATAGAAGAGCTGAAGAAAATGTCTTCCAGTCAGAATCATTAAGACCTCAATCTGTTCATCATATCAACAGCATTGAGAAGTCATTCAGTGGGAAAGAAATGCCAATTTCAGAAAGGTTTTTAATCTAGCAGAAGCGAGTAAAAGCACTGAATGGAACCTAAAGCCAAAGTAATTACCGTAAAAAGACATATTTCCACCAGTGAGGGTGATTAACCACTGGAACAAGCGCAAACAGAAGGATGGGCTTTCCGTCTCTTGCTTTGTTTGCATCAAGGCAGGATAACTTTCTGATCAAACCTGTCTTCCAAAATTCAAGTTATATTCTGACTGAATGTACTCACTGAGCTTAACAGTGACATAAGCGAACAGCCTAGCACCCCTCCTCCTAACATGAAAATTAACAAATGAAGTCCTGTTCCTGAAAAAGAGATTGCTTCTAAAGGACTGGATAAAACTAGATGTATATAAATAAGCAGAAAAGGGAAATAAATAACCCATCAGAATAGCTACAAGGAACAACTCTTCTTTTTCTGTGTATTTAAAGCATTCATTTTAAAGGAAGAATTTCAACAACTCAAAAATCAGAAACACAGAAGGATGTACCTCTAATTTTTGGCTACTTACCTGCCTCAGCTTGGTGTTCCGTGCTACAGAAGCAGATGTTGGCAGCATAAATCTGGTTGCATAACAAGTACAAAGTTTCACATTCACAATCAGGATGAGAGTGCCAGACTGAGAAACTATAATCCTGCCAATGCCAATTAATCACTGCATGACTCTGAAGACAAGTCTGACCTGTAGCTGGGTTGATGGAAAGGAGGAGGGATGGCTTCAAATCTCTACTTCTAGGACTGTCTACTTAAATTAAACAGTCAGTAGGTGAAAAACAGCAACAGAGCTGGGAACAGAAACCAGAATTCAGAAATCTCTGTTGCCAAGAGAGTGTCTGAATTACTACTCTACATAAACCTTTTTCTTCTCCCTGTAAATGGGATTGAGAATTTCACACTTCAGCCTTGAACAGCATTAAATAAGGAGTCAGGCAAAACTCTTTTCAGTTGCCTCAGTTCCCTAGTGATCAGCTCTAGACACCTTCAGGTTCATTACTAAGGACGTACTAGATGTCATATTGAGGTATCTCCTTCCGATTCCGAGTTTGAACTCTTAAATGCAACACAACATTCTGTATTCCACTTTGGGAGAAAGACACATAAAAGTTAAGCCAATGAGGCATTGAATTTGGCTCAAAATACCTATTTGTCCTAAATCTCTCATTATGTGTCTTCACCCATTAATTTGTCCATAAAAAACTAGAGTTGTAAAGTAATATTAATGTGCCATCTTGCAAAAAGCTTGTCAGTTTTTAAATGGTATTGAAAATGCAACAAGACTCACGATGGACACAGTTCACAGCAGATCTACTAAAGACTGTTAAGTGGAATTATAGCAAGAAGGATATCACGTAATTGCTGCTCACTGACAAGAAAATTCTACCCTATCACATGTGGATAGAAGAGCAGAAAGAGAGAACAAGATGGAATGTAGGTGGAAGGCTTTGATCTACTTAAATTGTCTAAATGCCAGACTGAACAAAGTATGAAGGGCAAGTGACTAGAAGGAAAGGGAATGATGAAAGGTTCTTTATTTCATTTTTAAATGGAAAAATATTTTAAGCCTTTCTTGAAAATCAACTAAGAAAATTCATGTACTGTTGCTGAATTGTCACGACTTTAAGTCGTGTGAAAAATTCTATGGTACTTTTTTCCATAGTTCTTAATACACAAATAAATAAATCAAGTTCCTAAATGTATTATCCAGAGACATTTATATAAGAAATATATTTTCTAGATAAGATTTTACCAAAAACCCCAAAAAATCCAAACCAATATCCAACCCTAAAACAAAACCCCAAAACAAAACAAAACCCCTGAAGAAACACAAAGCTCTTCCATTGAGAATTTACTAGAAATACACTTGAAGAGTATCTCTTGATCTTACTGTCAAACCATATGTAGCTTCTATTAGGCATATAAAAGAACCTTTGTACCAGAGAGTGATGAAAAAGCTAATAGAGCAGTCTGTCTTATAGAGATTACTATGCCTTAGCAACTCTCCAGTCACCAATATATTTCCAGTGTAGGCAACTCCATGTTTTTAAACATTACCATTTTAGACAACAAGGAAAAAGGGCAAAAAGATGGGAAGAAACTTCTAGATCATCTACTCCATCCTCTTTCTCAAGGCATAAAAAAAATATCTATACCTCATTCTGGACTGATATTTATATAATTTATTAAAATTCAGAAACTGCAACTGTGATAGCTCCATAATTTGCTCAGTTTATATTATTACATACTTATTATCAGGAAGTTTTGCATAAGGTCATACGTGAATCTTCTCAAGCACAGTACAAGCCTACTGTTTCTTTTTTCATCTGTATGCTATTTTATTTAACAAATTTGAAGGCTGTTGCCACGTTTTCCTTTCAAAGACTGATCACAGTGAACACGAACTCCTGGCCAGGATCAGATGAACAGTAATAAACTGAGGAACCATGGTCAACAAATCACTAAAACAGAATTTAGGATTAGGCAATCCAAGGAGACAGGTTAGACCACTGTCTCCAGTATAAAATTCCCAATAAGTCAAGAAAAGGAGAACTCTGCCATGCAAAACAAAGGGATTTGTTGACTACAGAGGTGTAGGGCTTAATATGTTTCAACTCCCTACCTCTACCACAGTTGTCTTGGCAGCTTTGCACATAGGTTGGTTGAAGTTTCTTGCAGTTTTCCTGCGGAACAAAAGAAAATTAATAAATATTAAAAGCTGTATTAGTATGAGGAAAGATTTTTCAGAGATAAGCTACTACAAGCATCCCTGTAATATAAACATCACAAATCTTTTTGCCAAATAGCTAGAGGACTAATAAAAAAATAGGAGGGAGGAAAATTATTATAGAATTTTGTAGATGCATATGAAATTAAATCATATTTTGCTACATTGGAAAATACTTATTACAGCTCTTCTGACTTTTAATCAGCACATTGTCTAATTGAAATCGGGTATGCTACTGATATCTTCATTTATTGGATCCAAGAGCAGCAGCAAGCTGGGCATTGTACAATGTACCTTCCCATTATTTCACTGCACAAAGGATAAAATTACTCTCCACAGGAGGGCCAGTACAGGGCCTAACAACCTCTCAAGTCCCTCATATGCCTTCATAATTCAGCCTAGGACTTGGGCTAGCACTTTGCACAGTTGTAAATTTAATCTAATTCTCTTGATTAAAAAAGCTGTGCCAGTTTTGGCACTCAGTGCAAGACTCTGGCATTCATCCTAAGTATTCCCATGCAGTATTTCTGTAGCAAGGAAAAAGAGCCTCTAGGGTAGGGAATAGAAGTAACACATGACATGTATAACCATGCTGGGATCTGCACCCAGATCCTAGTTGGCATAAGAAAAAACAAATGACCTGTGTCAGCCCCTCCCAGTATTTTTCAGAAAGCAAACAAATCTGTGACAAAGCATTTAAGAAAAATTTTGTATACTTTAGCGGGGTTCCACTGATAGTTCCTCAGAATTTTTCTCTTTTAAAAAGTAGAATTCTTGAATATTTTTCATCAAAATGCATGAAACGAGGGTTCAAAACAAGTCAAAACCACCTTTTCCCCCATCCACTCTCCACAGAAGCATTTTTTTTTCTGACCATCCTTATTTCCCAACACTGCCGCCTTTCTTCACTCTTTCGAGTGAAGACCATGCCTAGTGCTGTAGGCAAGCTAAACTTTGGGATGCTGCTGCCACCTCGTGGCTTTGGGGGAGGTAGAGAATTGAAACAGCCAAATCCTGAGACTACCATGCAGTTTTAACAGCATTTCTAGTGCAGAGGCCTACTGAATCAAAGCTATACACAAAGACACATATCTTGGGGAAATCCTGTTCCATTGGCAATAAACAGCAGCTGTGAAGCCTCTAACAGAGGCTACAGAAGGGACAATGTCTTTTGTCCGTGGGTCTCCTCTGTGGCCGTATAAACACAAAAGGATGTAAGAAGAAACCATTAAAAAAAAACAAAAAAACACAACTAGAATTTATATTTTTCACTTAGTGCATGAATACAATACTAGCTAGTTATGATTTAGGGAAAACTACTCTAAACTGGGTAGAGTAGAAAATAAGAAGAAAAACAGTTACAAAAGCTGAATTGAAATAGCAGGGGAATGGATTACAGATGGGAGAAGGCAGATGTGGAAACAAAGAATTCAGTATTTCATCCCAAGCAGCTACTTTTCTGTGGGAAATGCTTTCTCAAGATTGTAGTGGTTGGTCTGACAGTAGAAGAAACTGATATAAAATTATTTTTACATAAGGGAAAAAGTTACAAGAAAACATTTCAATGTCAAATTAAGAAATGCTGACCCTGTTTATAAAAGCCTATGCAATTTAGAATGTTCTTGGGTTAGTAAAGTTGTTTCAGAAGCAGCAGTCTTTTACAAGATCAAAGTTCTTATTTCTAAAGAACACATCATCCAGAAGAAGAAAAAACAGAAATACTCTACTTATTTTCCAACACAGAATATCGTTCAGGTTTTCGGAGTATGAAATCCTGAAACTAGCTAGCCAACTCTGCCTTTTTATTTTAAGATAGCTTTCTGAACATCTAGACTCAGCAATGTCTATAAAGTCCATGGTTCCAATGATGGATTCCCAAGCCAACCCAAAGGCATGACAACAGCTTTACTCCCAAAAGACAGCAAACTAATTTGTAGTAGACTAAACCAACAAACTACACCTGCTACACACCTAGTGGACAGAGACGAAGGGACACCCCAGATATGAGCTGAATTTACGTATTGCAGAACCACTTGAAGCATAAAAAGATGACATGACATGACATGACACGACTGTGTGTGACAGCAGGGACTCTGAGACTCAGGTGATCCCTTTTGTCAAGAGCATACTTTCATGGGCACAAAACCAGTTACACCTCTGCTTGTAAAGGGAAAACATATTGGGTTAGAAAAACTTGAAAGCAGAATGTTCCCAGATGAAAAGGGAAGGGAGCCAAAGGTAAAGTATTGGCACTCTCTGCTGTTGTCTCTGACGAGCAAAGCTCCAGGGGAGCTTAAGACCTGGAGGCAGCCTGTTCTACGAAACAGAACTAGTACCTGCATCAGACTAACAAAGCACAACGCCTATATACGCATCCTTTCAGCTAGCACAGGAACAAGGTAGGATTATTTCACTATGTCTGAGGGAGTCTGGGATTATTTGTCTTGGTAATGGTGCACTATACCTAATAGTTATTATCTACTGAGTCAGACACTGGTCTTGTTAGGCAAAAGCTGTGCTGCCAAATAGTAGAGTCAGCATAAAGATGCCTGGAAGGGAAGTAGCCACAGCATGGTGTGTGGAACAAAAGAGCTAGGGGACGTGAAGTATCACGAATAAAACCCTGTTTAAAAAATTGCTTTCTAAAGGAGCTGGGGCCATTCTGGCTCCCCAAGAAAACAGTGTAGCTTCATGTATGAGAAGAGACAATAAAACACACGCTGGCCTGTGGTCCAAATAAGTCTACCTAAAGTAAATCCTTTAGATTTAAAAAAGCTCTTAGCTTGAGGGTGATTAACAGTTTGGCAGACACTTACTCCATTCCTGTTGGCTCCACAGATACCAGAGTCATGGAAAACACAGTGTGAATAGCACACGCTGCTGTGAAAGTGGTGGCAGATGTGAGTAAACACAGAGCCTGTGTCTAGCTAGGCATACCTCAGCAAACAAAACCAGAAGGCACATAAATCCAAATTTAAAAAGTATGGAAGGGTCCCACTGGCAGTGAATACATACTCAGTATGTAGCACAACGTCAAAAACACATTTTCCTTTTCATCCTGTAGATCACAGAAATATTACTTTTATATTCTATTTTGTTACAATTTCCTCCTCTGTTGTCTCCCACAGGCTACGAGATGAGCCTGTGTTTATCTGTTGCAGGCCATGAGGTAATCTGTGTGTCATCCAAAACCAGAATGGGTGACTGGTTATTATGAGCAAATTCTTTTAAGCCAGCAATACTCTACATGGAATAAGACACTGGATGATGATGTGTCCATCTTTGATTAGCTACACTCGAAAGAAGGAGTCAAGATTTTTAGGTCTCAACTGCAGATGGAAGTAGTATTTGGTATCAACTGTATTGTGTGAATGTGGGAGACATATGAAGACTTCTGAAAGGAACAGGAGGTAGAGGGAAAGGCATAAAGAGAGACCACAGGATATAAAGGAAGCGGGGGAGAAAGGGAGAAGGCAACCAGTCTGTTTCTGTGGAGAACAAAAAAATTTTTCAGAGGTAAGTATTCATCAGTAGATTGATACAGGGTAAAAACACAGACAGTAGAGGCTCAAGATTAAACAAAGACAAGCCCAAGGGGGAAGATGGTTTCCTGTATTCCATGTCCCAGAGCCTAAGTAAAGCAGGTTAGCAGCCATCAAACTCATTTGCACACACAGAACAAAGTTCAATTTTCAATAAGAAACCATCTTGTCTTGCCAGTGGGCAAGCCAAGATGTCAAGAGTTTGGCAAAATAATTTTTTCTTAATTTTCAAGTATTTTAATATTATTATTGTATCTATAGGATATATAGACAAAAATTTACGTGAATACAAGTTTATATATACATATATACACAAAAAAGCATTATCGGTATTCTTTTATTTGCATATTTTTCAGCTGCTTTTTCAACTCCTTGTTTGTTTTAATACATACAAAGACAGACTGCATCATTCAGCATCTTCTTGTAGTAAACTGCAAGTGATTACCGTAACACTTACCTTTTCATCTGATAGCCATAAAATAAACAAATAAAAACCAGACATTAAACATACGCAAACCTCTCCTGCTTCAGTTCAGGTCAAACCAGAGCACAAATATAGCAACTCAAATAAATGATGTTATCACTAGTGCAACACCCAAACTTTTCACTACAATGGATGTTTAAGTTCATATGCTGCCTCTCCCTACACCACTGAGAACAGATTGACTTTAAACACACTTTTCTGGGGGCATAATCAAGTTTTCCCATCCCTGACTGGCCAGGAAACTGACTCGGCTCCCTTCTCTTCTGGCATACATGAACCTGCAATTCTTGGGTTCAGGGTTTTCAATTGCACAAGGAAAAGGACCCAAACTAACATGAAAATTGAAATGAACAGAATGTCACTACATTTATCCACCATCATCATAATAGCAGGCTTTGGTCTGCTATGTCTCATTTTTAACTACTAATGTTTTATGTCACAGCTATGTTTGGATTCTCAAAAGTCATTAGAAAAAGAAATTATATTTTGTTCTTTATAGCAGTATAATTTGACAGTAGGGAAAGGCAACATGAAAGAAAGTGAAATCAGTAAAACGTTATTTTGCCATCACACAAGAGACAGGATTCTCCTTCTCTTCCATTATCTAAACCATTAAAGAATCTTTTCCCACTGGTAAACAAGTCATACCTGAAAATTATGTTTCCTGCACGATCAGCCTTCCATGCCTTCACAAGAGCAAAATCTCCTGTAATTGACTTCTCCAGAATAAAGTGCCGGCCATCAAACTCTCGCACCTACAGAGAAAAGTACACTATTGAGCTGTAGCTTTCTTCAAAAAGATCTCCCATGCAAAATTTATTTTATGAGGTTAATTTTACAGATTATTATATTTAGACTTCTTTTTGTACTACATAAAGTTTTATCTGAAAAACTGTACCTCAACTGTAAAATAACAAAGAAGTATGGAAAGGCTGTAAATCCCTGTTTTATCATAGTGTCTATTTGGTGAAACAGAACGAGAATCAGATCCATATTCCTGCTGCTCCATCTACCAGAATTAGACATGCTTATTTTCCTGCACATCTACCAGCTAACCAAAAACTGAAGTGCTAAAGCAGAACTGTTGAAAAAGTTCATAATCACTGCCCACCACCAGAAACACCAAATCTAAAATGAAGTGGATTTGAGACAGAGTACTGAATTTCAGTACTCAGGCTGAATCTGAGCTGACAGGCTGAATTTCATTTGATTTTCTCTGCATGCATGATCAGTATTTGTAATGATACTGTGCCTTGGCCAGAATATGTAACTGACAAATAGCTAGTATTTTAATTCTATATAGAAACATGAAACAGCATTTCTTTAAACAATGTAGAAAGCTGGAGTATACACAAAAGTTACTTGAGAGTTATTTAAAATTTCTGAGGAGGACGAAGGGACAGAAGTGCATCAGAAGTCATTTTTTCAATCCTGTAAAAGGAGATCTGAGCTTTTATAACATGACACTTGTATTCAAAATGGATTTGGAGAATGGATTTGAACATATCATGCTAGGCAGGTTATTATCCCCCAAAAAGACTGAGGAAAGTAAGAGACTTTTTCACAAATGTTCCAAGTAGAAGAAAAACGTTATCAAAATTATAAACTATTTAATAAACAAAGCATTGCTTCAAATGGTAAAACATCATAATGACATATTTAGTAAGACAATTAAGCAAACAAAAAGACTAGGTAATGACTGTGTATTGAAAATAGCCATGTACAAAATACACAAAAACCATGGAGGGGGGAAATTATCTATACCCAGAGATGCTCTTGAGGTAGAATTTAATGCCATTTTGCAGCCTAATTGGAACATACAGCATTAGCCCCATCCATTTTTTCAAGTACAGTTATGGCACTGAGAAGTATTTTCCCTTCTCCAAATTCTAAATCCAATTTCAATATGAAGCCCTTGTTTCTCACTTGGAAGCCACACTCTCTTTCATTTCTTTGCAATTTCAAATACTCAGACTAAATTGCATTTCAACTGTTGGCATTTCCTGAAAGTTTGTGTCAAGAGAGCTATTCCCTGCTTAACAGGAAAATGTCCCATCCCTTCTAATGCTAAATCTTCACGTACAGTGCAGGGCTGCTTTCTCCGTACCACAGTATTTAAGGAGCACCTGCCCCATGAATAGGTGGTTGTTCTCAATCCGTACTGTGCACTGTAGCAGCCTGGTACAAGACTTTGTCTCAATACACAGTGAACCTGGTCACAGAACTGTCCAATGAAGAGTATACTCAACAAGGTAGGTCTTCACCTGGACCAGTTCTCGATGCTAAGTCAAGTAAAAACTTTTCTAACTCGTCACAGAGGACAGAAGTGAGCGGTGGGAGGAAAAGTAATGTGTCTGGTACCACAGGCATCCTGTTAATCCAATATACCAAGATTAAACTTGGTCAGGAGGTGCTTAAACTACCGTTCAGCTTGGAAATACATAAGAAATTCAGTTTTCACTACAGAAGGCTTCCTAGTAACAAATTGACATCTTACCTCTCTTGGCTGGCTAGCAATGGCAATGGTGCCATCCTTGTTGTATTTGATAGGTGCACCCCCTTCCTGCACCAGTGTCCCATAGCCGGTACTGGTGTAAAAAGCTGGGATTCCTGCTCCTCCTGCCCTAATACGTTCAGCGAGCGTACCCTATGGGAAAACACATTTAAGAACTGGTCATTTGGGAAGAACAAATCAAACTTTGATGAATATCTTGCATGAACTTATTTTTATATCCTGTCATTCGGAGCTTTTCCTTCTGAACTCAGCAGACCATCACATCTATTACTTCCTCCCATTTTAGCTCTTCTTTGTGGGATTGGTACTGGATATGGCGAGAAATGCTTCACACACAGCCATAAATTGCTCAAGAGCACACTGTCACACAATTCGTTGTCAACCCCCATCCCCAGCACTTTGCTGTGCCTCCTCTCCTTCAGCTTGTTTCCCAATCCATTACTCTGAGAAGAGTTCAACATTCTTTTTCTCTTTCCCACCTGCCTACATATGCTGGAAGGTTTTTCTCTTATAACAGTCCTATGCATTTATGTTTCATTCTCCAGCATCTTAAGAAAAACTTCATACCTCACTCCAAGTTGGAACAGCCATGCATAGCAGATCGAGAAAGGAAGAGGGAGTCCAGTGATCTGGGTTGCCCATGCTAAGAATACCAAGAAGCTGACAGAACAGCATTTCTATTCTATTAGACCATCCTATCTGCACTCTGCTCTGTGTTCAGCTGTTTCACAGATAATAACAGCCCAAATTCCTCATCAGCCTTAATTACAAACTCTTGGCCAAAGACATGTCTGCCTTCTTTTCCTTACTGTCCTTTCCCAATTTTTTTTTTTTTTGGTATTTTTTTTATATTCAAAGAAAGACAAGACCATCATGGTCAATTATCTAGCTTGACGGCCTCCAAAACACAGGCTGCATTTTCCCCAGATATCCTGCAAGAAACACAATAACTTCTGGTAGGTTTACAAAATGGTAGTAAGAGCCAGATGGCACAATGTCTGGTGTTCCAAACAGCCACAGCATTTCAAGATCTCACTATGACCTCTCCTTTACTGTATAACAAGAACGCAACAGTTCTCCATTTTGCCTAAAGTCATAACAAACTTGAAGAGAAATTTCCAAAAGGCCATTTTATCTTGACACAAATATTTCAAATCCCCACATCTCCTAGCAAGTCATTAATTCACCTTACTGTTTAACATTGCACACTGTAGACCCAGTACTTCTATGCTGGATCTACATAGTTTGTTTGTGCAGTCCACAAAGCCAATTACGTCTGAGGAGTTCAAGTTCTTCCAGATGAAAGCAATGAACATTAAGTAGGAAGAAGGAAAAAAATGAATTGTGAGATGACAGAATGGTGAGATTTGTCACTTTTGAAACATGAGAAGTGACAAGTGCCTGGTTATTTCCGCATTATCTGACTGTGTATAAAAGGAGCTTTTCTGCCCATCTCTGAGATGTTAAGAGACATTTCCAAGAGATGGAGCCCAAGACTCCATATAAACTTAATACTGTTGCTTTTTCAAGAGACTTAAATCAACAGTGCTTTAAAGCCCAAATGTTACGTGTTACTGTTCGAAATGCCACACACTAAAACACTGCAGGCTTTAAAGTTAAGAGTACTAATTTCACAAAACTAGATCTCAAGAAAATATGACTGATACTCATGGCTTTAGGATCTCATTGCATGCAGGCTATTTGCATAGCATGGCAGTGCTGGAACAGTTAAAAATATGATACTAAAAATTAAAGTTGTAATTATGGGCTCTTAACACTGTGCAGAGATTAATTATTTAAGATTTAACAAACAAACCCAAAACAGTTATGTCTCACAATTAACTGAAATCTCCTAATTTGATTCCTACCCACTAGGTGGCAGACACTGCACACACAACACCTCCAAAAGCACACACCAGCTGCCACCAATACAGGAATTCAGCAACTCCCCGACTTCTTTCCCCTTATATGCATCACAGTAACAAGCATACTTCATGTGTTTTTCTGGAATCTGGGAGGAACTACCAAAAATCAAACATTGTACAATAAAATAAACACATATATATTATATGTATATAATGTAAAAGCCATAAAAGGAATTCACAAAATGCAACAAGTCAGTTAACAGACCAGTTGCAGCCTACAGCCTGTGATCCTAAGATTGCAAGTGCCATCTGTCTTTACTGCACATCTGCACACAGGCGAAACATTTGGATTGAAAAATACTTTTATAAGAGCACTTAAGCATTATTCTTGTTAGTGTTCTAGATGGAAAGAAATCACTGGTCTCCTAGAGACACTCCTTACCTGAGGTGTAAGTTCAACTTCAAGCTCGCCAGATAAATACTGGCGTTCAAATTCAGCATTCTCTCCAACATATGATGACACCATGCGTTTTATCTGCTTAGTCTGAAGCAGAAGACCAAGTCCAAAATTGTCAACACTGTGTAGAAAAAGTCAGACAATACTCAGCACTTGCAACAGAGCTTTGTTATACTCAAAGCACTTGATAAAATGACTTACCAACAAAGTTATCTCCCCCCACTTTAGACATAAGGAATTGGAGACAAAAGTTAAATTCCAGCTTTTAGGAGAGAGAATATCAAAGTTAAAATTTAGGAGTCCAGTGCTCAGACCTTATTCCTTCCAAGGCACTGAAAACATAAAAAACTTAATTTTAAAGACATTTCACATGTAATAGCTACAAATACCAGTTTAACAAGTGGTGTTATTTTACATATCTGCTCCTTTAAAAAGCCTTACTAATTAACAAAATGTCACACATGACATAACCTGGCTTTGAGTGAACAAAGACTTACTTTTTGTTTAAACTCTTGCTCACCAGAAAAAGGTGAGTGATTGCTTAGCAGCTCAAGGAGAAAGGCACATTCACATTTACAGTCCTGGTTTGTATATAAGGTAAGATAATAATTACTGTTACTGTAATAAACGGACTCTGTAAAAAAAAGCTATTTCAATTTGAAAAAAACATGAGGTTAAAACATAAAAATGGAAATAAACAGAGATGATATTACAAAGACATGTTTCTTTCACATTTCCAACACATTATGCAGGATATTGGCAGACTGGTACATGTGTGTCAAGCTCCTCTGCATTTATGTTGGTTTCTGCAATATATGAGTGGAGAACTCAGACCTTCTACTACCACTATAAGGAAGATGTCATGATCCGTAAGCATCTCACAGAAATTGATGTTTATTTGCCTCTAGTTGTTTCGATTCGGTATTGTTTAGTTGTCCACACAATGGCTTGAGATTTCAGGATAAGAAATCTTGAAAAATATTAAAAGAATCCTTTAAGAAAGCAAACCCAGTATCCAGCACACTGTAATTATGTGAACACTATGAATTATAGCTAAGTATATCCCTTAACTCTGGCTTTATAAGAATGTAAAGGAGACATGTATAAGTACTGTAATACAAACCTATACTCCCCATACAAAAAACACTATCTTAAAAAAAAGAAGAAACAAAACCCAACAACTTAGAAATCAAGTTATGATGACGAGTGAGCTGAGATGTATTTGTTTTGCACAATAAATCTGTGTAGATCAGAGGAAATAACCTACTGAGCCAAACCTCACCAGATGTACATTAACACTCCTCCACTTCAGGATCCATGTCAGACATCCCAGCTGTTACCTCCTGGAATCCTTCCAAATAGCCAGATTCAAAAAGTTTGCTATTATATTATACAGTATTCATTTTCAAATGTAAAAGTGGTAACGATGAACCCACGTGTACAACTGCACCACTGTCCTCTTGCTCGTCCCACAGGCCACACTGCAGCGCCCCGTGCTAAGAGAGAGGGGCTGAGCAGAGCAGTACCAGCACCAGCTCTTCACCTCCTGCCACAATGCTCACAACAGCTGCATGGACACACTTCTCAGCTGCATGCATAATGAGGACTATTTTAAGGCTAGCACTATTCTAAGAAGAAAGCCCACTTCTATGCATACTCAGGCATTTTGGAAACTGCAAGATGGGAAGTGAAACGAACTTCTCTGATCTGGTTCTCTGAATCTATTCTATGTTCTCTAGATTTAAAGAACTTGACTTACTATAAAAGCATTCTCCACTCCCCTACTCTGATCCATTAAAAATCTAACTCTGATGCAGCATTGCAGTGCCAAAGCCTTGAGAATCAAATGTGCACTGCCTGGAAGCAACCTACTTGCCCACAAGAAAAACTTCTGCCCACAAGAAAAACTTCCAGCAGTTGGAAAAACCGAAAGAGCCAGGAATACGGTAGAAAGAGGAGTCTTGTGGGCAAAGACAGGGATTAAAAAGAAGACTAAAAATGCAAATGCTAGAATTTCCTGTAGAGCGTCACTCAAAGCAGGACAATCCCTCTCACAAGAAAACCATCAAACCCTGACCTCTTGTAATAAAAGGTAGTAAGCAAATGTAACAAGCCAGACAATATCTGATGGCAGTTTAATGGGTTTGTATAACTAGAGTAGTGTGTAGCAAAAGTACTGATGTTAAACAAAACTGTGCAGAGCTTTGTAGTGCAAGAACCAGCAGGGCCAGCTTGAACTGCTTACAAACCAGTTTGCTACTTCTGCATATCATTCAGGTGGTTAACACAGCTCTTACCATTGCAAAACTTGCAAGCGATCAAACAGAAACAGGTAGACACAAGATCTCTGCAGGCAGACACAAAATTCTTGAGTGCACGTTCACATGAGAAAGGGGTGGCAAAAGAGGGTTAACAGCAGATTTGTAGTGGTTAAAGAAATTTGCGCCTCATTTCACTAAGATCTGTAATCCTTCCTCCTACATTCTCAGAAGCTGGGCTGGAGCACATTGTCCTTCAGAGGATTTTGTGTATCATCCTGCAGGATCCCACGCAGAATCCCAAACAGATACACTCGATTCCCTCATCTGCTACAGGAAGGTTATCTTCTGTCAAACAAAAGTTTGTAGTTACAATGTTCCCTATAGAAATTAAATAGAAGAATTTTGTGCGATTTTCTGTCACACTCACCCTAAGTTGTTCCTCACATCTTAAGTCACTCTTTCTCCTCACCTCAAAGACAGTCATTTTATTCAAAAATAAAATTGCAGTGAGGATTAGCCACTGAGCACACAGGTCATACAACCTTATTTCCCTAGCACAATGACAAGAGATATTTTACCTTCAGAAAGTCATGCACCGAGAGGCTCTGCCTGCCTGATAACACAAAATTGCTTCAATTCCCAGCTGCATTTCATCTTCAGAGCAGCATCACAAAATCCCATTGCTGTTATTCATCTTCTGTGTTTATTTTAGATGTAAATTTCTTAAAAGAAATATAGTGCTATCCATCTTTTTTAAGGATGCAGTCTGAATTCAGGTTACCAGCTGAAATAACCCTTTTGCTTTCCATGCACATTGTTTTTACTTTCATCTCTCTCCAAAACTCAATTTGAGCACTTCAGCCTATTTTACATTTCCTATGCACACAGCAGTGAAAATACTGTTCTCACTCCTATACTCGCTACCGTTTGCTCTTTACTTGACATCTCTATCCCAGAATAAAAATTAAAAAATTAATTTCTGGTCTAGGGAAATTTCTCTCAATGTAACATTTCAATATATTATGTCTTATGTTACCTACTTGTTCTCCCTTTCCATATTTTGCTGCTTTCTTGGTAGTTTTGATTTAGTCACAAAAGTTCCTTTGAAGTTTTCAGCTTAAATTATGTTTATGCTGAAAATGTTAACCCTAAAATACCTGTCTTGCAGGCAATATCCTTCATATCAAACAGTAAGCATAAAAAGAAAAAAAGATCCTTTACTGAGTCGATGGAAAGAATACATCCTGCATACCTACTTTAAAAGCTGTGTTCAGTCCTTCAAAAATTTAAACAAAGGTAAGTGCAATAAAAATGTGTTGCTCTAGATAGAAAGGAAAAAGGTGTGGTGAAAGCTGATATAGTTGCTATGTATGCTGTCAAAAGTGGGAAAGTACAGATTAGTGCTAGACAGAGAATGTGTTCTTTTGCCCTCAAAATTGTTGAGATCTCTAGAAATTTCTCCATTCTGTAACTAGGATGAAATCTGAATCAACAGATCAATGAAACACATGTAGGAAGAGAGATCTAACCTGGCACTCCTCAAGAACGTAGGTGACGCAAGTTCCCCAGTCTACTGATGCGGACAAGAAAAAGTAATCACAATTAAGGAGGTCTGGTTGTTTAGCAACACATTATTTCCTATTGTTTTATCACTCTCAGACCTATGAAATCTTCCTCTCAAAAACTACTTTCTGCCTTTTCTAATTAAAAACATGGTCAAAGACGACTCCCGGCCAGACATAGCCCACGTATCTCAAGTATACTGGAAGCAGCCAAAGGCAACGTGCCAATGTTGCACTCCAGGTGAAAGGCAGTTTGCAGCTCTCAAACCTCTCTCTTTGGTGGCTCAAGGAAAATAGAATTCTACAGCATGACAGAGAAGAAGAGATTACCTAAGTTTCTAAGCTGATAAAAGCTTCACAGGCCAACAAGCCCTACACAGCCTGATGAAGTAGGGAATAGAAACTTGCATCCTCATGCAGAAAAAAGGAGACTTGGAAAGTCACACTACTCTGATGAGAGACAAAAGATGGCTTTTTTGAGTTTTTTTTAATAAAATGAGATCATTAAACTCTCCTATAAATAGACATTTACAGGTGTCTAAGAAAAGTGGGGGTGGTCAGGACAGACTGGCTGCCTTCCTGGGAATACTGGAAACCGCTGGTAAGCAGCATCAATAAGCATGAAGGATTCATTCTTCAGGGATCTCCTTGGTAGATCACCATGGGATAAAGCCCTGAAGGGAAAAAGGGACCAAGAAACCTGGTTAATATTCAAGGATAACCTCCTTCAAGCTTTGTTGGGTGCATCCCAACAAAGAGAAAGTCAGGCAAAACTGCCAGGAAGCCTGCATGGATGAACAAGGAGCTCTTGGAAAAATTCAAAAACAAAAAGGAAGCCTACAGAGGGCAGAAGCAAGGTCAGGCAGCCTGGGAGGAATAGAGAGAAATTCTCCGAGCAGCCAGGGGTCAGGTTAGCAAAGCTGGAGCCCTGATAGAATTAAATCTGGCCAAGGACATCAGGGGCAACACAACTAGCTTCTATAGGTATGTCAGTCATAAAAGGAAGACTAAGGGAAAATGTGGTTCATCTCCAGAAAGAAGCAGGATACCTGGTTACCTGGGATATGGAGAAGGCCGAGGTATTCAATGACTTCTTTGCCCCAGTGTTCACCAGCAAATGTTCTAACCACACCGCCCAACTCACAGAAGGCAAAGGCAGGGACTGGGAGACTGAGGAACCACCCACTGCAGGAGAAGATCAGAGCCATCTAAGACCATCTAAGGAACCTGAAGGTGCACAAATCCATGGCAGTCTGGTGAAGCTTCTGCTGACTGGAAAAGGGGAAATGTAAACCCCATTTTTAAAAAGGGAAGAAAAATAAAGACCTGAGGAACTACAGGGAGGCCAGTCTCACCTCTGTGCCCGTCAAGATCATGGAGCAGATCCTCCTGGAAACTCTGCTCAGGCACATGGAAAATAAGGAGGTGATCAGTGATAGCCAACACAGCTTCACTAAGGGTAAATCATGCCTGAAAAATTTGGTGGCCTTCTACAACAGGGCCACAGCGTTGCTAAGGGACTATTTACAAGGACAAGGGGTAATGGCTTCAAACAAGAAGACAGTAGACTTAGATTGGGTACCAGGAAGAAATTTTTCATTATGAGGGTGCTGAGGCACTGGAACAGATTGCCAAGGGAACCTGTGGATGCCACATCCCTGGAAGTGTTCAAACCGAGGCTGGATGGGGCTTTGACCAACCTGTCTAGTGGGAGGTGTCCCTGCTCATGGCAGGGGAGTTGGAACTAGATGATCTTCAAGGTCCCTACCAACTCTAACCATTCTGTGACTCAGACTACCCCTCTTAAAGAGAAGTCTTGCTCTATACTTGATGTTCAAACATTCTCCAGGACCTGTGCTGCATATTCCTGGGAGATCTCACCAAGACCAGAAGTCACTGGTTATGAAATATTAACATGAATATCTGAATTTTGGAGAATCAAAACAAGTTGGCCAAAGAGGAGCTACATGATGCCCTACCTAACCTTTCTCCTCTCATAATTTGGGGATTGGAAGCACAGGAGGCTAACTACCTCACCCCTGAAGACTATGGATTGAGAAAGGATTTAGTAAGAATCCTGGGGCAAGGCGCCACTTCAGGGAGAAACTAGAGTTTCCTGCAACTTGCTATTGCTGCAATGTCATGGCTTGGGCTGGGCTGGCCACTAAGCAAATGATAAATGTTTTCTATTATCCCCTCTCCCTTGGAGAGAGACTTATGAGTTGAAGAAAAAAAAAAAAAAAGAAACCTAAAACAGATAGGATGGAATATCCCATTGGTCAATTTTGGGTCACTTGTTCTGTCTGCTCCTCCCCCCAGGCGCAACCTCTCTATGCTCTTCCTCTTTTGACCCTCCAACTTGGTACATAAAAAAATTATCTGACCTTGATTGTTATAGGAGTAAGTATGATCACAAGCCTCTCTGCATACCATTCCTTAGTATTAACTATAAACATCAGACATTACCACTGCCAGAAGTAGACACTGCCTGAAAAACATACTGTTAATTTCAGAGGGTGCAGTCAGTTATCAGAGACTTAACTGAAAAGTAAAAGTACTGAAAAGGAAAATTGGTTTTGTTCTATCTCAAACCACGACACGCAAAAAAGCATATTTATGGTTGGTCCTAGTCCTGGAGAATGCTTTATGCAAAGACATTAGTCAGCTTCTGGAGATACATGAGCAGTCTCTCCAGGCATTCGGCAGGTCCAAGTATTACACAACTACGCCTGAAACTTGATAACAGATGGACCTGTCCCAGAGCTAGAAATTTTCCTGGCAAGAGGCTAGGAGTGTGAGAGGGAAACAATTTCCTCTGACATTCACCACTTAAAAGACGCGTCATCTCATCTGTTTTACTTTGTAACATCAGCTTTTCAGTCCTCAAAAGCATCTTCTCCAAGCTACATGCAATGACATCTTCCCGATAGGTCCACACTTCTTAGAGAAGCCCATGTATGCTCCCCCCAACTGAAAGGGATGCATCGATCTACCTGTTTGGCACCTCTTAGTAACACAGCCTTAAGCTTGTAGGTTCACAGGGGTGCCTAACTACGGCATGGTATTTTACCAGCATGAAAGAAGGTATGTGGCTGAAGACACCACGCGAGTTCTCAGTGAGGCACATTCAGAGGTCCACGAAAATAATCACAAAGTATAAACCTGGCAGCACCAGAAAGTGCTCCTTTATATAGCCTTTGTGCAGGAAATGAGTAGATGCCTACTGATGCTTACTGAAGATGGCACTTGCCAGAAAACACTGAACAAAAGTGAAGGCACACTAAGGGTAAAAAAAAAACAAACAAAAAGGGTTAAAAAAAAAAGAGTGGACAATCCCTCATACAATGGTTCTTGAAGACTAGTCCTCCCCAGTCATGTAGCTGGCTCTTAACAGTAAGACTATGTCCCACAATAATTCCCCATGCATTACACTGGAAGATCACTAAGGAGACAGCTCAGATGATATTCTGTTTCTGTGTACCAGCAGGGTACACAGAATGAGGGCAAGATGAGGAATGGGAGTCAACTAACAGGGAGAGGAAAACAGATTCAGCTCATAGAAGGTAAAAATCGACAGGGGCATGTGTGTTCGTTTGGCTTATCAATTCTTGAGACACTGTCTGCAGCCACTGTTTTTTCTTTCCTTTTTCCTAAGACATTTTCCCATCTGTCCTAATGGGACCTGCTTAATGGAAAGCCAAAAAGACACATCGAAGCTCTCTGAGGGAAGGTGACTGAGAAAAGAGGAGGAACAGAGACGTATGGGTGCTGCTGTATGCTGAGGTAGTCCTGGTCAGGAGAAGGAAGAGTTCAGACAAAAAACAGGGCAGCGGGTCACCGCTCCCAGAAACTACAAAAATTGTCTCGCCACCTTTTCAGCCCATGGCAAAGGACAAAAGAAACAGTGCACTGAATCTCTCTCAGCTCAGCAGCTGGGGACTTCTTCCACTTTGAGGGCAGAAAGAATTAAGCAAGGGAGCCCATGGCTGCCAGGAATCACAAAGCCCTGTGTGCAAATTGGCACGACTGAGCCCTAAGCTCCCTCTGCTCCTCCTCTGCAGTGTTTGCACTGCACTCTTCTCCCTCCACTAATAAAGCCTTCTTAGGGGAACCCCATCCTCTCTGCTCTGATAACTTAATCTCAGCTCCAGCCTCGCAGCAAAATGGCAGCATTCTTCCTCCAAACGCTCCACTCCTGCAGGAATGATGGATGCAGACATACAGGCCAAGTCCATCAAAAGACTGCAAAAGCAGGTAATTTTTGAAAAGGACAAGTACTGTACATTGCATGGGTACATCAGCAGCAAGGTCTCCTCTTTCCACATTCCCTTCTGCTATGAAATGGCATATTCTGTTTTTATTACAACAAATAAAACCATTTTGTTCAGAACTTTAAAAATTTACCATATTTTTCCTTCACAATGAAGTTATATGGTAGAGACAATCCAATAAATACTTTAATTTCATCATGACTGCATCATACTTCAAAAGTCTTCTGGCTGAAAGCCAGGTTTAACTTTTATTGTCACTTTTCTAAAACCAAGTTAACACAGTTCCTCGACCACGCTGAGTTCTATACCTATTTTGTCTTCCTTAATTGTAATCACAACCAGAAAGTCATATGCACAGCCAATTTCTCAATAGTTCCATGCAGTGCAAAGTTTAGTACAATTCGCCCTGCCAAAATCCTAAATAACCTCTACAGTAAAATTAGCAAGATGACCTCGTCAGATCTCCAGGGATTTGCAGTGCAGACAGAGTCACCAATTTAACAACTGTAATAAAGTATCTAATTAGACTCTTTATAAGGAATAGAAATTAATAAAAAAAAGGTAAAGTGTTTCAAATAATCAACTCAACACTGAAGATATCTTACACACCTTGCTTCATTATTTTGACAACTTGCTATGTGCAGGATCCACCAAGTGAGATAAGAGTCACTGGTGACCTTATATTTAACTTCTGAAAGTATATTTAATTTGGGATGTTTAAAGAATTTTCTATGCATATACAGAAATGACACACAAAATGTAAGATACTCTGAGCATCACCCTGATCATATCTTTATGTACATACAAGCTTTCTTCCCAGTACCTCATAGAATTTTTCAGTTGCATTTTAGTTCTGAGTCAAGGGAGTGTTAAATTCATGACACCTGATACTATGTGAAAAAAATTCTCAACTTTCTGTGAATTTGGAATGCAACTTTCACCTCCCAGTATTTGTAATATATGTAAGTAATATATGCAAGTATATGTAACATACATATGTACAACAGTAATGATAAGGATGGAATTAAGCCATAGGAGTTACATATGCAAGAACAAACAGGGAGTCTGTGGCAAAGATGTCAGACATTTTGTTTTTAACATACAATTCAAAACACACAATTCAAAGCAATGACTGAAAAATGAGATAATCTTAAAACTGTAACATACATAACATTTATTAATCCTGCCTTAAATTCAAAATATTTAATTGCTAAGAATATACAAATAACTATTGTGCTTCAGAATATGAGGTGCTGTAAGCTTACCATTGCATCTGATGCCACAGAGTAGTGCCTTATCTGGAGATTTGGCAACTGCAAATAGCCCATTAGGAAACACAGGTATTATGTTCAATAGAACTAAATAACAATGCACTCGGGCATCATGACCAACAGTTCAAACATTTATCTCAAAGCTGTTTTCTCCTTACTAACGCGTAATATTGTTAGCACAAAAGGAACTTCTTCAAACGGAGCACAGAGACCAAAGGTTCAAAATCCTGGTAATGCCTTTTCAGCAGACAGTCTGAATCTGTGATAATCTGACAGCATGCTGTCAATCTCCTTTTAGATGATTACCCAGGTGATTAGTAATTAAGATATTAACTGTGGCTTCTCTACTTTTACTGCAAGTAAACATTCAAAAAGAATGCACATTTAAGTCTTAAAAGCAGACAGAGTCCAGAGGGAAGTAGCTCATTTCATGCAGCAGTCAGACCACATGTGCAACTACTACAAGTAACGGACTTCATTTTCACCAAGTACAGATTCAGCCTATTGAGGTGGTAGAAACAGAATGAAAGTGTTGATTTCAGGATGTGATTATACCAAAAAATAGTTATCTATTTCACTAAGCAAAATTAATTAAAAATAATAATTTGGTGCCAACTTCTTAAACTTTCATTTTAAATATTAGGCTGTGTTGACAAGAACATAGTTTTTGTTGCAACACAGAATCTGAAAAAAATAGGTCTGCTAACCTGCATCTGGGAAGTCTTAGCGCAAGCTGACCTGAAACATCCAAGTCTACTCTAGCTTGAAATTAGTATGCAACAAGATACCACGAAGTCACAAGTAGATGAAAAAACAGCCACGGGCAAGAAGGTACTGTATACTAACCACAACCATGTCAGGAATTTACTGAATCAAGTTTTAAAATAAGGACCTACTGGTGTATGTGGAGTGAACCTAACTGGAACAATAATGCAGCAAAAATTTAAGAAAATGGATTTTAGTAGCTTACTGAGACAGAATCCTCTACATTAAAGGGCTTATAATAACACAGTGTAAAGAAATACTTAAAATACAAACAACATAGGCAAAACAAGTTATAAGAGAAGGTGTGAGAGGTTGTATTTTAGAAGCACATCCACCCATCATGGTATCTTTCCCTATCTCCCTCGTTCACAAGCTCACTTCCCCTGCAGCAAGTTGAGCAAACACCAGAGATACTGGATATTTGTACTGCTTCCCTCTCAAACACGTTCCCTTGTTTGGCTTGGCAAAAGAGTAACTACCCTTAACGGTGTCACTTCACTAGCTAGCACACAGCACACGCACTAGCAGGATGCACAGCAACAGGCAGTAAGTCTAGCAGTACAATGTTTCTAACTAGGGTGCTTGAGAGCAGCCCATACACTACCACGCAACCTGTCCTTGGCAAGCCTTTCACAGGCCAAAACAAGGACTTTACCCGCCAGCAACTACGTGACTTGAACAAGGATTTGCAGGAGGAATCTCCTCCTGCAGCACAGGGAACAGCAGGGTGTGAACTTGTGAACAACTACTCCTTTGAGGTTGTTTCCAGACACTGCCAAGCATTTCTAGACTTTGCTGAACCTTCTTTCCAGCTGAAAGAGAGTTGGTAAGAGTGCTTCAGGACCTCCTAATTACTACTTTGTCCTAGATGGAAGTGAAGCGCTGTCTCTGTTGTTGCTATTTTAGTTATAAACAGATAGCTCTGTAATACATTTTGTGGTTCATGCATATTGAAAGACCTGTACCTTAATCCATGAAGCTGCGCTGTTCTCCAGAACAGGCTGCCTGTCTATGTACTTGGCTCCTTCCCTGCTCCAATTACAAGTTGCCTGCTAGCCCCACTGCAGGATAAGAAAACCTAACCACACCAATTACCTCCTGTTTGCTGGCAGAGCTGGAAAAGAGAAAACAGCTGCAGTCAGAAAGATGAAATACAGAAGGGCATCATCAGCGGCAGCACAACAGAGCCAAAGCAAAACACACTGGATTCTGAGGCATCTTGGGAAGTGAGAAATTACTCGTCCCACAAAATACCTGACACGTTGAGACTACAGGAACAATTCAACCTTTGAATACTACTGCTGAGGGGTGTATGATTGCTGGGCTACTTCAGTTTTCAAATCTATTTATTAGCATTGCAATACTCGATAATATGGCTATACTTTTGACAAGAAGATGTTTAAATGGTATCACTGTTATGAGGATTCTCACTTTATTAATGATGACATCTGTGCTTTAGCCTGATTCCCAAACTCTACCAAACTATAGAAGGCTAAGTTCCATATAATAGTAATACAATAAATAAAAACAATTAAGACTAAATTTTATTATTAATTTAATTTTAAAAGAAATTGTAATGTTCAGCATGAGAGCAAAACCAGGATTTTTAACAAACTAGACTTATGAAAAGCCTACATGCCCTCGGGCATTTTCAAATCATTACACTGTTCTGTGACAAGCTTACCAGACTCCCATGAATGTTCATGGAAAAATAGTTTCAAGAAAAAAATAATTAAATTCTGCTTTCCCACCAGCAACCAAATGTTTTACAGTTATCACTCCAGCCTCAAAATCCAAGGAATTTTCAGGAAAGTTAGCATTATTTTCAGCTAAATTAATTCTATCGTTTACCAACAACAACTATATGCAGAACACAATACAAAGCATCATCTTCTCCATTCTATTCCACAATGTTTCTCTTCTCACTTTTCCTCACCTCCCTCCCAGGAGCATCTGTGCAATCTCTTCACCTACATAGATGTGTGTCATTCAGAAGTAAGAGTATGAAGAAAGTGAATGATTTCTACTCTAAGTGATTAATCTTTCCACTCAATTATATCCATCTCTTTCTCTCCCCTTTTTATCATCCAGTGGAAGCTCTTTCCCACAAGAGTCTAAGGAGCTTGAATATGACTATGTGTGTGCCAAATACCAAAACAAACTATATCTGTTACCCAGTGAATGTGCAATGGCAAGCATGAGGCACTGGAAAAAATGAAGATCAACGTATTGTGAACTTTGGCCTCAGAAGTTTGGGGGAGAGAGAGATAAAAACTAAATCTGTAGTTTTTGAATGGTATTCTGGTTTTAACTTATGTTAAATACAGTTGGGTTAAAAACAAAACAGATTGGGATACAAATCTATGGACAAAGCACATGGGAGACGCAAAGATGCAGCTGAAAAAAGCACAAAGCATTATTAGATAAATCCCACCTAATCCACTTCTTTGGCAAGGCTGGAGGAATTGAAGGAGCAAGGTTTGACATCTATTTTCATTTCGTATGAAGAACAAAGTTCTTTATATCTAAACAACCTTTCTGGCTCACATAAACTTGTCTCTCTTTTATTCTAATGCAGGTACAGAAGAAAACAGTTTCCCAGTGATTTTTTTCCCTCCTTAAAGGCTCTTGTTGTGAAATTGGATAAAGGCTGAGCTTCTACAGAACAGATGGGAGGCATACAACCCAAGGAAAGGGCTCATAATTGCAAGCATTAATGAAGTTCCATGAAAACAATATGAAATTATTAGTTCATCACAAATACAGCATTCAAAAGTAAAGTTCACAAAAAATATACCATTTGCTGAAAGCAAGCAACATTATAAAAGATTTAAAAAACAAACAAACAAAAAACCCAAACAAAAAACAAACTGAAAGAATGCTCACAAACTAAATTCCTTACCAACTGGGGTGTGCAACCCCAGTAGAATCATAGAATCATAGAATGGCTAGAGTTGGAAAGGACCTTAAAGATCATCTAGTTCCAACCCCCCTGCCATGGGCAGGGACACCTCTCACTAGAGCAGGTTGCTTAAAGCCCCATCCAGCCTGGCCTTGAACACTTCCAGGGATGGGGCATCCACAACTTCCCTGGGCAACCTGTTCCAGTGCCTCACCACCCTCACTGTAAAGAATTTCTTCCTTATATCTAATCTAAATCTCTTCTCTTCCAATTTAAAACCATTGCCCCTTGTCCTGTCACCACTCTTCCTGACAAAGAGTCCCTCTTCAGCTCTTCTGTAGGCTCCCTTCAGGTATTGATAGGCTGTTATAAGGTCTCCCCGGAGCCTTCTCTTCTCCAGGCTGAACAACCCCAGCTCTCTCAGTCTGTCTTCATAGGAGAGGTGCTCCATCCCTCTGATCATCCTCGTGGCCCTCCGCTGGACCCGTTCCAACAGGTCCATGTCCTTTCTGTGTTGAGGACTCCAAAGCTGGACACAGTACTCCAGGAGGGGTCTCACGAGCGCAGAGTAGAGGGGCAGAATCACCTCGCGAGACCTGCTGGCCACACTTCTCCTGATGCAGCCCAGGACACGGTTGGCTCTCTGGGCTGCCAGTGCACACTGCCTGCTCATGTTGAGCTTCTCATCCATAAGCACTCCCAAGTCCTTCTCCTCGGGGCTGCTCTCCAGCCATTCTCCACCCAACTTGTATTTGTGCCTGGGGTTGCCACGTCCCAGGTGCAGGACCCTGCACTTGGCTTGGTTGAACTTCATGCAATTTGCACGAGCCCACCTCTCCAGCCTGTCTAGGTCCCTCTGGATGGCATCCCTTCCCTCCAGCGTGTCAACTGCGCCACCGAGCTTGGTGTCATCAGCAAACTTGCTGAGGGTGCACTCTATCCCACTGTCCATGTCACCGACAAAGATGTTAAACAGTACTGGTCCCAGTACCGACCCCTGCGGAACACCACTCGTTACTGGCCGCCACCTGGACATTGAGCCATTGATTGTAACCCTTTGGATGCGGCCATCCAGCCAGTTCCCTATCCACCGAGTGGTCCATCCATCGAATCCATGAGTTTCCAATTTTGAGACCAGGATGTCGTGCGGGACAGTGTCAAATGCTTTGCATAAGTCCAGGTAAATGACGTCAGTCGATCTGCCCTTGTCTACCAAGTCTGTGGCAGTATTGTAAAAGGCCACCAAATTTGTCAGGCACGATTTGCCCTTGGTGAAGCCATGTTGGCTGTTTCCAATCACTTCTTTATTCTCCATGTGCCTTAGCAAGGATTTCAGGAGGATCTGCTCCATGATCTTGCCAGGCACAGAGGTGAGACTGACCGGCCTGTAGTTTCCCGGGTCTTCTTTGTTTCCTTTTTTGAATATTGGAGTTATGTTCCCTTTTTTCCAGTCAGTGGGAACTTCACCAGACTGCCACGATTTCTCAAATATGATGGAGAGGGGCTTAGCAACTTCGTCCGCCAGTTCTCTCAGGACCCGTGGATGGATTTCATCAGGTCCCATGGACTTATGCACCTTCAGGTTATTTAAGAGGTCTCGAACCTCGTCTTCTTGTACTGTGGGTGCTTCTTCATTCCCAGAGCCCCTGTTCTTGCCCTCCGTGACTTGGGCAGTGTGGTTAGGGCCCTTGCCAGTGAAGACTGAGGCAAAGAAGTCATTCAGTAGCTACAGTACACCTAGCTGTGAGAAGACTCTTATTTCACAAGACAGTAGAGTTTAGGATGAGCTCCCTAATCAAAGATAATTTGCTAAAGAAAGTACAATTCCATCACGAGACACCAGTCTTCCAATATTCTTTAAATTCACAGTGAACTAAATTACACTAGTATTATTAAGTTGCTGAAGGTGATATTTAATAAGATAAGTCACCAAACCCAGGTTAGGGCCACCTGCAGATGCTAGTCTTTCAATAATACTCCAAGGAACAGAATATCAGTTTTATTGACCAGGCTAATTTCAAATATTCTGAATATCCATATTTTTATTTAATTTCATTTCTATTTTAACAATGCACTTCAACAGAAGTGGCTGTAGTTACTTCTCTATATGAATCTATATGATCATTAGGTATTGTGCAGTCTACTAAAATGAATAGCTTGTGTAAAAATTAGCACTATTATACGTAAAAGAATTATTCTCTCTGTCAACTCCACATGAATTTCTTAATGGGCAACCATTTAAAAAAACAAATCAAAAATGCCAAGACCCATTAAAGAGGCTCTCCATTCTTTCATCATAATTTCCACTTTCGTTGTGTTTGGAGATTTTTTTAAGTAACAGAATTACAATAAGAGGGTCAGAAAGCACCAAACTGTAGTTAAAAGGATATTCCTAACTACACACACACACACAAAAATCACCAATACTACATTTAAAGCATCTAAGTCAGAATCTTCACTTACTGTCAACCAGTTAAGTATATATAAATATACATAATTCCAACTGTCTACAACAGTGACAACTGCTCCCTGACAAAGCTGAGTATACATACAGTACTGTACTTTCTGGGCTCATTCCAAAAAATAACACTTTCAAACAAAGCTGTGTGGTTAATATGAGAATTCTTATGATAAAAAAGAAGACTTTTTCATGCATATCAACCTTTTCACATGAACAGAATAATTAGTCTGTACTTATTAAATCACAGACATATGAATACCTACCCTGCATTATTACTGACTGCTGTTATTCCCTTTACTCCAGTCTTCAGTAAACCTCCAATGAGGTTTTCAGGAATCCCACACAATCCAAAGCCTATGTAACATGAAAGAAAATTGAATATGTAACAAGTATTTGAAACAACACAGATTAGTAAGAACTCTGAGAACATGCCCTGTTTAATTAAAAATCTTTTCCCAGCAGCAGAAGTTCCCTAGTTGATTAAATAAACCAACACTTCTGGGAAGAGCTGCACTCTAGTATTGGAATCTCCCAGTCACTAGATGCTGCCCAGTTTGGATAAAAGCCATTCAATCATGACAGTTCTGCTCACACACAAGTTGCCTTTGGAGAAGGGCTCCAGGACCTTGGCTCTCCTGATATGTCTCCTAACCACTGTACTTATTATTCCCCCTTCCCTTTCTACCCAACTAACCTTCAGTTCTTTGCTGCACATAACAGTGTCAAACAGGAGGACCAAGGAGCTCTCCCATACTACCTAGCCTATAATTAGGTGATAAAAATCTGGGAATCATAACGCTCTTGGGAAGACTAGCAGAGTAACCCAGATCCCCAGCCATGCCAAATTGCCTGACACTCCTACCTATTATGCTTAAAATGAAATTCCATGCCACATTTGAGGTGCCTAAGTCTTAGGCCAGGCTCTAACACTACAGCTACCACCATTTCCTTCCCAAGCACTTAGCCTCATATCTTCTTTTGTTACAGCAAGAGCAAAAAAATATAATAATTATTCCTGGAAGAAATTTTGCCTCATTACACATTTCCAGTGAGGTTTCCCATGTTTTACAACATTATATTCATTACTTCTTCAATACTAAAAATCACTTATAACCTACTAAATAGAAAGATGGACTATCTTTCAGTAGATTGAACGGCATGAAATTGTGGGTATCATCAGAAAATTCAAAAGCTCAAGTCACAGTGAAAGTCAGTATGACATAACTTCTTGACTCTTTTGGAAATGCTACACGTAACCATTTAGTGTAATGAAGATAAGTGTTATCTTCAGTTCCTACAGCTAGGAACAGGTTAGGCGATTTGTTCAAGGTCAGAGAGACCCAGCAACTAGGCAGTTACAGAATATAGAGAATGCTACCATAAAAATAATCAAACCAGATTTTATTTCTTCACCATCCGAAATAATAAGGCAAAGACCTTGAAAAAGCTCAAGGTGATTTTCTGCGTTCAACCTGGCACAAATAAAGTCAAACGCTTCACTAGTGGGCTTTCTCCCTCAGCCAAGGACACAAACTGGGATTTTCTCACTAAAAAGAGTCTGCTCCTCATTAGCAGAGTAGGAATTCACTTGTTTAAAATACCCCTACATGGATTCTTGAACTAGTTAATATTAAAAGAAACACGGTAAGGGTAAAAGGTATCTCATTAATAGAACGTATGATTGCATCCATAAAGAATCTAAATATTTACCGCCAACAAGTATAGTTGCCCCATTGGGTATATCTTTTACAGCTTCAACAGGATCAGTATAAAATTTGGTGTTGCGATGACAGCTGGTAGAAAAATAGTATCCACAAATCTGGAACAACATTAAAAGAAACACGTGAATCAATAAAGCATTATATAGTAGGTTTATAGTGATGACCATCGCTCTGGCTAGATAAGGGGGAAAATATGTGAAGTTAAGATATTGCTACTGTAAACACTAAACACTAGGGGGTGGGGAGGAGAGAAAGGTTCAGGTCTTCAAAACAAAGACTCTATTTAGTCTCTCTATCCCCCAAGTCACCCATATTTTAGGACATTCATACATATTATGAAGGTTTTAGGCTTAATGTGAGCTGCCTCAATTTGACAATATTCAAACAGATTTTAAATTTCTGAATTCCATCCTAAACTGCTGGCAAATTGTGACTTAACTGTGAACAGAGTCACCAATGCAATTCCTCAGCACAAGTCAGAGCAACCCGAAGACTCCTCCAACCTGTATATTGCAACTTGTAGCTTCAAAGATAATCCAGAAACTAAGCATAACCAGAAATTGCTGAAACAGATAGCCAATACCACCACAAAATTTGAGTGGAGGCCAAGGAACAATATGAAGCACAGCCTGGTGCTGGCACTGTAGTAAGCAGGGACACCTGTCAACAGACTGAACCTTCCCCCAGCTTTCTAATGCAGTCTTAGAGCCCTTTGTGCTGTTGACGAACAGCCCAGGGTCAGGGAGATTCCAACAAAGTGATGAAATAGGGAGGTCTAGAGGGAAATCAATACAAATCCCACCCCCAAAACTAGACTTCACAGTGCAAAGCCATTACACAGTAACTATCATAACTCATCTACTATATTCTTAGGTCACAGTTACCATTTCGTTTTCATCTTCAAGTATTTCTGGCTAATACTACCATGGATTAATACTAATCTGGTACTGTCAAGGCAACAAGAGTAATTGCTGTTTAAGTCATTACATTGACCAAGTCTCCATAAATTGAGAGTATTTGGAAGTTAAAATACTACCTACTGGTGTTTCCACTTCTAATTTAACAGTAAAAATGAAAAATTTTAAACTGGGAAAGAAGGAGAAGAATGAGTAAATAAATAATAAACACGCTAATCTACACACATTTTAAAGACAATAGCCTAATTCTTCCCTACAGAGTTGCCTTAAGATCCAGTTTCAACGTTGGCAATAATTTTTGGCTCAGTTTCAAGATTGCACAAACTGCCTTCTTTATAAAACTAAGGCTACAAGAGTTTATATTGAATATTAAGAAAACCTTTTTGAATGGAGGTTTATCTCCTTCCCAATGGAGAAACTGATGTTCCTCTGTTCTGATGGGTTAAAACAAAAACAAAAATGTTCCTCTGTTCTGATGGGCTAAAACAAAACAAAAAAAAAAACAAAAAAAAAAGGAAAATCGGCACATGGGTCATAAGGAACAGTGCCAAGTGAGAAAAAGACCCTTCCCTATGCTCAATTATACCATGACTATTTATTTCAGAAACATTTTTTCATAATGGCAGTAAGACTGCAAAAAAGTGTCTCTTCTGGTCGCATTCGGTAGGCACATGACAAATTGAGTATGAAGTGCTGGCAGCCTCGGCAGCCCCAGTACAACAGGGCTGCAAAGCAGGCAGGAGGGCCAGGGCTGGAGGGAGGCCAGGCCACTACCATGCCCCCGTACCCACACATAAGAAAATATTTTGAAGAGACCACATGGCACCTTTTCTTTAATCTTCCCAACTGGCTGTAACAGTGGGGAGAAGCACGTGTTACATATGCATGCATTCCCAGGTTGGGTGTCTCCAATGAGAATATCTGCCCTTCTATACCAAATATGTTCTTTTCAGTCCCTTTCCCACCCACTCCGCTGTTTGAGAGCAATGGGCTTTCAGGAAACCAACGTGCCAGGGATCATCCACACTCCCCTTCACACTGGGGCAGCAAGCTAAGACCTTAAGAGCGGGCTGCAAGTTCTAGCAGCCCAGTTTCAACATAGAAGTAACATGGGGACAGATAAGCTCCTAAAATGATCAACAAAAGCAAACTAAATTTTATATTAGAGCAAAATACAGCTTAGCAAAACGAAGACTGAAAGAGCTATGATTATTTGTCCATAAAGACATCACGAAGAGTAAACACAGGCAGGAGAAGGAGAGTAGACGAGCTGTTTCAACTAAAATAAGAAAAGCCACAGAAGCAATTCTGGCTGAAGAGACATAAAATGAACGTGGCTATGGTGACACGTGGGCTGGAAACCATTAGGTCGGTGAGGTTTGGCAGCGGCTCCCCCCAGGAAGAGCGAAGCAAGCAGGGCTGAGCTCGGCACCGCTATGAATGGCAGCGGATGGTGGGGCTGCCCGGGAGCTCTGCTCGACTCCCCCTGCCCGCACCTGCAGCCCGCCTCTGGGGAGAGCAACACTGAAATACAGGGGAAAGGACGGTCATCGTGCAGCGATTTCAAACGCAGGGGACGTAAATAAAGAAATAAATAAAACTAAGCCTCAAAGCCGAACCTCCGCTCCAGTCCCCCAAGGTCATTGCATCCCAGCCCGCCGCCAAGGCCAGGCCCGCCCCTCCGCCCGCCTCCCGCGGCCCGCCTTAGGGCCAAAACCGCCACTTCCATAGGAAAAAAAAAAAAAAACGAAGCCCATCACGCTTCCCGCCCCCCCCCCCACCCCAGCAGGGGCGGGTAACGCCAGCCGCGGGGGGGCCGAAGGGCGGCCACCTGCCTACCCTCGGGGTCCCGCCCGCCTCGCCCGCCCGCGGGAGACATCAGCCCCCGGCGAAGGCGGCCCAGACCCCGCCAAGGTCACTGCCGCCCAGGGGCGGGCGACGGCGGCGAAGGCCCGTCGGGCAGAGGGTCGCTGTGAGGGAAGACGGCCGAACGGCGCTCCGGGGGTCTCCTGCCCTCGGGCCGCCGCCTCGCCTTACCTCAGCCCCGGCGCCTCGCGGGCGGGCGGCGGGAAGGAGGATGCGGCGGCTGAGCGGCGGCAGGAGGAATTTGTACGCCGCCATCTTCGCGCTGCGCGGTGCTCGGGGAGGGGGCGGCGGACTGGGCCGAGGCGGAGGAGGAGGAAGAGGAGGCGGAGGAGGAGGAGGCGGCGGCGGCTGCTGCTGTCCGACGCCGAGCGAAGAGGGGAGCGAGGAGGAGGGCGCGTGCCGAGGGCGGAGGGAGGGAGGGTGGGGGGCTCGGCCCCGACGCCCACTGACGTTGAGCCTGAGGCGGGGACGAGGGGGAGGGACGAGGGGCCGCCGCCTGAGGGAAGCCGGGGGCCGCCGTCTGAGGGGAGCCGGCAGCCGCCGGGGCCCCGGCGGCTGCCGGCTCCCCTCAGACGGCGGCCCCGGAGAGCTGTCCAGCCCCGGCCCGGACGCGGTCCCTTGGTGGGGGGGAGCAGGCCCCAGTCCTGGAGCCTCGGGAGAGCAGAAGCAGGCCCCACCACCACCACTTCCCACCCCTAGACCGTCAGTTTTGTTCTTATAAACCCCTCAGACCCGCGGAAAACCGAGGTGGACGAGCCCCTCCGTGTTACGATCGTAAAGGGGGGGTTGGGGGGGTGGTGGTGGGATATTGGGTGGTTTTTCTTTTTTTAACTCTTTTCCTTCCGATGCTCCCAACTGCTTCCACAGATGCGCCATTGCCGATGTATCCCTGCGAAGTTTGAGGTGGCTGAAATTCCTGTCCCAGTCCCTGGAAGATCACGAGGATGAAAGGACGGACAGAGGCGTTGAACGGTTAAGTTTCCACCACATAGCCCTCGGGGTGAGCCAGGCTCCAGCTGGCACATGGTCTCCGCAGGGCACTTGGATGCTATGTTTGGGTGGGAAAATGTTACTGGAATAGATGTAGGCTTGTTTAAGCAGCCACGTGATGTGAACTGCTGGAATTTCTGCTGCTGCTATAGAAGGAAAATTCAAAGCATGCCTCTGCCATTATTTGTGCTTTCTAAAAATACCCCAAGTGACCAGTGCATGCCCTAATGATGCCCAATGGAACAGGATTCACAGAAAAATGTAGAAGCCATTTAGAGGCAGGAAAAGAGAAATTCCCCTCACACATATGACAGGAGGTCACACTTCTTGCAGGTCACGGTGCTCCTCATCTTGTTTCCAGGCTGTCTCCAACGCAGCTGCTGGCCTCACTGTACTTAGTCGTCATGGTATGAACGTGCAGCAGGATGATTTACAAGGAGGAAGCCAAGGTTTTAAGCACATGCTGCAAGTCTCCGAAGTGTTTGTGCGCTCCCAGTCCATTTTATTCTGAGCACTGGTCCAGTCTTGCAGGTGCTGGTCCATTTACCCTGCCATGCCACCCCACTCTTACGGATTTTCTTTTAAAATGGTGGTAATTACAGTTCACATCCCAGGCAAACCTTGCAGAGCCAGTGAAGTGTGTGGGAGATATCTTCATTGTTGGGAAGGTTGTGGGTTGGGTTTTCTTCCTGGATATCCACCATACTTAGCTAGTCAGCTAAGTCTGGGGCAGTTCCAGGTGTAAAAAGCTGAAAAATATAGGGGGTTAGTGAAGTGAAAAACAGAGTAACAGCACAGCTTGTATTCTTCCACAGCTAAGCATCAGCAGAAAAGTTTTACAGGACTGGATTTCTGAACCTGGGTTCTACCTAAGTTTCATTTAGATGTGCAAATTCCATAAGTCACGTTTCCTTTCATGAAAAAAATTCCATAAGCATTGAAAAATTTGTCTAAAAGAAGCTTATCTTCTTCAGTTTGATAAATATCTTCCTTTAAACCAACGGTATGCATTCTCAAACTATCAAAGTGTTCACTCTTGAGTACTTGTTACATACCCAGCCAGCATTTATTTTGCATGGGGCTTGTACTATTTGGTACTCCAACAGTGTTCCTCTGCAGCTGGCCCTCTTCCTCCAGCCTGCATGCAGTAGGTATAGTGCATGAGTGTTATTAATACCTCCTTGGAACATCTATTATGCAAAGCTGGTAATTCTACTTGTATAAATTACAGTTTTTGAAGTAGGAGATTAGGGGGGTATAACTTTCCTTATCAGGTGCTATGGATTACCTAAACCCAAAATTATTCCAAAAAATTGTGCAAAGTCCACATGCTTTGGACTGCCTCTTATTTTGGCTTAGAAAAACTCCAAACATAACTGAATGAGTAGATAAAAGAATTTTTAAGATGTCTTCAAGCTCTTCATACAACAAGGGCTACAACTAAGCAGCCAATATGAAACAAGTCTATAAAATCAGAGAATCGTAGAATGGTTAGAGTTGGAAGGAATCTTAAAGATCATCTAGTTCAAGAATATTTTTGATAGGATCTTATTTTCTTTATTGAAGCAAATCGCTTAACAGTGGTAGCATGCAAGTCAAATACTGTTCAAGTTCAGCAGCATTTACAAGTGAATAGTGGGAGAGTTTTGAGCCCTTGGTGCCAAAACCGAGTCAGCAGGTAAGCATTCTGGAGCTACCACAGGTTAATCATTATATGCACCATATAACACCAGCTTACTTATATTAGTACCAAGCATAGTAAGTCATCAAAGTCAGCACTCCCATACAGTGAAATAGTATTTCCCAAAGAAGCCACCAAAGAGTTAGCAGATAGGCAAGCTATTTTTATATGTTTGATTTACCTATACGGGGGAAAAACCAGAACTTTTGAGGTGAACAACTTTGTTTCTAGACAAATTTCTAAAAATTTGTTTATACTTGACCCAGATTGTAGCTAATTAAAATCAAGCAATTTGCCTTTCTTTCAGATCTATTGGAATTCAGCAAGGAAATTAATTTACTGAAGTGTGAAAATCACATACGGAGCCACACAGAAGGGAAAGCTCATTAAACTGTGCAGCAATTAGAACACACACAGAACACCTAAACTTACCTCCAACATGTTAATAGGTCCCAGTTCTGAAACAAGAGGTTGGTGTTTAAGTACTTTTGAGTATTACTCAAAATACTAAACTATTTTTTAGATTAATGATTTAAGAGCACTTGACACTCATCTATGGGATGGAAAGTCAAAGAAAATTAAAAAGTCAAAGATTATTTCATAGCATCTACATCTTCTTGCACGAATGGAGTATTACAGGGAAAACAAATAAAGGAACGACATAGAACTTATAACGCAGACCTAAAGACATTAGATAATTATAAGTATATTCCAGCTGAGAACATAAAAAGAATTACAACCTCCTGTGCAATATATTCAACAATTTTAAGATCTACTCATAGGTTTTACAGGAAATACATCTAACTTGGAGAAATCAAAAGGGCTACCACTCACATCACCAATGATTACGCTAGTAAGCCATGTGAACTTAAATATTCAACTTATTAGCAAGGTTCAGGTGAAAGGAAGGTCATTACAAAGGAAAATGGATCCTTACAGGTCTAGTGAAAACTATACATGTTAAAAATCAGCAGGGATTTGGCAAATGAAAGTTCATACATAATTGAACATAAATACCAAAGGCAAAACTAATTTGTAAAGCAAACAAGAAAAAACAAAAAGCCATCTTCTAGACAGTTACGGAAATGTAAAGCAAATGAGAGAACCCCAGAGCCAAGATTTTTGAAGGAAACAACCTGTGGAGCTGTTGAGGAATCCCTTTGCCAACTAACTCTGGCAACATTTTCTCTTCACAGTCCTAAGCTTATGACCAAAGGGGATACCAAACTATGAAAGGATCCTGAAGCTACATAATAAGGAAGAATCAACAACCCTTTGGCAGGAGCGGTTTCTTATCCCTGAAGGACCTCTTCAGCAGACAACAGAAAGTCAACACATATTTTTGTTACAATGAGCATCATAGTATAATTCAGGACCTCACTTAATTAAGAAAATAATAAAAAAACCCCAAAACTAATTGGATGAGGAGGTCTATATTGTGAAAAACAAGCTGGGGAGATTTTTTTGTTTGATGGTTTCATACTAGTCCAGTTTCCATTATAGCAGTTTCATATTTTAGGCAGGTTGCCCTGCTTTTATATAAATGATACAGATGTTTCTATATCATGTCAGGCTATCATATCATTATTACAAGATAAGGTAAGCAACTAGGCAGAACATCTTAGAAGCCACCAAACATTTGATAGTTGGTCAAAATTGGAGAACTAAAGTTACCACAGCAAGTTATTCAATTATTAACCACGACAGCACTGACAAATAGCCACTGAAATTTCAGCAGCTAAATCAACAGTTAGTTAATTCAATTCAGTAGTCTTAAAAATTCAGAACTTCAAACTTTCTGACCATTGCGAATGCTGCACCTCGGTTCAAAACCACAGTACTTAAAAGGTGTAATTATACAGTACTTGAAATGAAGGTATCATTTTTGTTTAAACAGAACCACCAAGTCTGTTGTTCAGCATGATCCTTGGCACTTCTGTTCATGTTCATATACTGCACGCTCACTGTCATCAACACTGTCTAAATTAGTTAAGTGTAATAACCTTCAACAGTGGCAGTCAGTATGTCTCCTAGTTCTGGAGAAAGGATAAGTGACTTATCGTTCCTCTGCAGCAGGAGTGAGGAAAAACCAAAATGCCTGTTCAGCAGGTATTGGCAGACATCAGCTGCATTCCTTATGTTTGTGTTTTGATATATATATATATATAGGAAGGCTGGTTTAAATTCTTATTCATAAAACCTAACTAATCTCTTACTCCTCATTTTTACCAGGAATATTTTGCTGCAAGAATGCAACAGAACAGGAAAGTCTTTCCCCCCACCCCTCTCTGGCCAAGCTGAAAGAATGGGGTTCTTTTACACTCCATACTGATAGTGTAAAAGAGTAATGGTAAAGATAACAAAAGGAGCTACAGAAACAACAAACTGTAAACAGGAATCCTGAGCAGCTGTCACCCTGCGAGTCAGCTCATGTTTGGTAGCACTACTGTAACAGGCTTTTCCGGATCCTGCATTGCAGCGTTACATTAATAAGCTGCACAGGGTACTTTCAGGTGAACCTCATCAGCAACAGACTGTACGTTACACTCGGAAGCTAGGAGGGCTTTGTAAAACTACTAGTGAAGAAATCGTTTTCCTTGTATTTGATACACAACTTAACGGAGCCTGGAGGTGATAATGCAGAGCTGTGTTTGCAGACGTTGCGCACAGTAAACAGACCGCACACACACACACGCCCCCCAGTACCCCACTGCGGCTTGTGCTGCACAATAAAGCCACAGGACAGCCGCCGGGGCTGGAAATGGAGAAAAGCAACACCTGCCTGGTCTGCAAGTTTCACCAGTAACTCTGGTTTCCTCTTTGAAACTTGGACTTTGCCATCTATTTAATGGGTGTGGAGCTTAATTGGCAAGCACCATTTCTTGGCTACAAGACACTAGCATGCAAACTCATGCACGCAATCCAAGCCCTTGCAATTATTTTATCATCCACCGACTAGGGAGCCAGTTCCCTGCGTGCGCTGACAAAACCAGGTGCCAATCCATTCTCGCCTGAATCGTTTTGCCTAATTCTTCTAGTCCATCCAGCTGCTGGAGGAACAGCTGTCTGGAGTTCAGAACCGCTTCACCGCTACAGTGGGCAGCTCATCAATGCCTTGGTTAATATTCTTAGTGGTCCAAAACTTACACATCTAATAGGAAAAGCAGACAGTCATTTCCTGTGACATTTAATTTCTCAGTTGCAGGCAAATGAATAGAAGAAATGGTAAGGAAGGTAACACAACTTTCACATGGGATATATGCCAAAATCTTAAACTTTTGTTGTTAAATCTTTATAAGGTGGTTTAAAATGAACCCTTACCATTCACTCATCCATCTTTTTAAAAAGCAGTTAATCTTAGAATGTCAGGTTTTCCTTCAGGTCTGCCCTGGTTTTGGTAAAGTATGAGTGTCTGATTTTAAACCCAGTTCTACAGATACTCAAAAGGAGCCTGGAAGCCTGCTAAGCCTCAGCAGCAGGTTCCCTGTGACGCGCGGAAACAAACCCTACAACTCGCAGAGAGTTATAAAGCAGGTATATTTATTGCGGCGCCGGGTGCAAGGGGGATCGCTCCTCCAAACTTGCACACCGGCTCGTAAAACAAGCATCTATTTATGATAAAAAACATACATATTCATTAATGTGGGCTGGGTTATTATAATTAATTCTAAGAAAAGGCATTACTATTCTAATTATTTCTAGGAACTCATAAGTCTCCTCCCCTTGCCGCATGCATACTGTCGCCTGGTGGTCGTGGGCCAGGGTCTTCTGGAGGAAGGCTCATAGTCTTCTTCACCGTGTACTTTTACCTTTGGCTTAGAATGCTGGGCTGGCTGGACCCCAAACCGCGAAACTGGTCCCGACCAGATGGACACTTTACCCAGACAATTGGGTTCCTCCTTAGCATGCAGGCTGTTCCTGCTATCTTATACACCAGGCCGATTCCTTATCTTGGAATGCTGGGCTCCTGTGCTCCGAGCTCTGTTCTTTGCCAAGCTGTACTAAATCTACACTAACAACCTTTAACCATTCATTCTCTGAATCACCTGCATTTACCAGCACACCACAGTGGCTTCTTGCAAAGCTCTCGGGCCTCTGTCTTTCAATTTCTCCAGCTCCAAATATTCCTTCAAAGATTCTGATGGTTTGTTTCAGGGAGAACATTGTTCATTTGAAGCCATACCCTAGCAGTTCACTGAAGACTTCCATGATCTGGGTTTTGCAGAATATCAGGAAACACAATCATTTCAGATTGACATCACTACCACAAAACACCCTCCGTTAAAAGCCGGACTATTCTAAGCGCACTGGTGACACCCTGTGGCAACCTGCTGAACCCTCAAACAGAAAGGGCTTCGAGGTGTTGGTCATTTATTTGTCTTCCTTCAGCGCCAACGCCTGTCCTCACTTAAGACTAGCAGGACCCAGCAAGGTGCTACCTCTGTAGCAAGTTTGGCACGGAGATCTTTAAGTACCAACAGTAACCAGAACGACTATGTTGAAACTAATTACTATGGGAATGGCAAAAAGATTCCCATGTAATTTTAAAGAACCTTTAGAATGTGTAATTCACAGGACTCTAGATTATTTATCCAAGTAATAAACATGATGCTTTTTGGTTGGAGAGCACTTAAATTGTTAATGAATTCCAGTGAGCACTTCCAGAATTCCACTTACCTTGCAAGTTATTCACAACAGGAGTCAGAAAATTTGTCAACAATCTTGGATTTCCCATTTATCTCAGAGAGTAAAATCTTGATTACCCTTATGGTGGTTTGCCACTACAGCAGTTGTGCACCATAACAGAGGAATTACCTGTGACAAGAACAGATCTTCAAAATCAGTATGCTTATATTTATTTTCCTATGCTTTTAAAGGATAGGGTGTTTGGTTAAACATCACTTCAAGAAGGTAGTTTCCGCAGTCACAGCCCCAGGGAGCAGGTTTCCAGCAACCCAACCAGAACACTACAGACACTTCACATCCTACTCCAGGCTTAACGTACAAAAACCACGGACTTCTTGCCCCAGCAAGGACAGTACAGGCATTTGCATGGCTGAACATTCAACTGTAGCACAGGAAAAGGGGTGGGGAGGCTTTTCACACAGATGAGCTTCCCAGCCGTGTTCATCTGAAAGACACAACTTAAAAGGCAGTGTCAGGATGAGTGGTAAGATAAACGAGCACTCCTCCAAGAGAAACGCCTGCCAAACTAAGGCATGACACCTCTGTCTTGCATTCTCAATTACATGTTACATCTTATCCATCCCATGATCCTTTCAGGAATGTTTGGGGTTTTTTCTCTCAAGAGAAATCCCAGAAGAACAGGAAAAGCTTTAATGCTAAGTGCTACATAGATTAATACAATACCCCAATTAGTAGATCTAATTTTGCTATGATCCAAGGGAATTAACTGTATTAAGCCTCTTACGGTGGCACAGAAGTTTACTAAGAGCCAGATGAAGGTTCTCTGAGGGTACCTTACACATTACAATTCCAGAAGGAAGTTACAGTCTCAGCTTATAGCCATCCAGATCAGCTTCATGATCCAACTGCAGACTAGTGTGTGGAAAAACTGGGCAGCACTCAGACGGATAAGTGAGGTGACCTCACACACCAAACCGTCACATGACTCCAGGATTAACACAACTAAAGATGGGAACATGCAGTTAGGGACATGTGCCTAGCCACTTGTTTGACCAAATGACACTACTTCTGCCTTAGTCAACTGTGAAGTTATACCCTAAATTGCATACATAGTAATCTGGGACAGTTGGAGACTGAGGTGAAGACTGCTGAAAGCAAGTCCTCCCAGACCGACACGTTCAGGAGCCCATACATGAGATGTGGCAGGCACAAGTGTTCTTCTGGATGAAGAATCCACAGCACATACCGTTGTTTTATCATTAACCATATAATAGAAAAACACAGGTTTCCTTGCCTGTTGCAAGTAAACTGTTCCATTCCTTTACAGAAGATTGTACATTTTATATTTGCTTTTTAGAAAGAAACTACTTCAGCTCTCCTTCAAGCAGCAAGAAGCAGTTCCTATTTGGCTCCCTTCTTCTAGGGAGGTCACTTTAGAAGACAGCAGTTCCAACATCAAAGTTCAGTGAATACCACTCCTAATAACCAAAAATCAAACAGCTATATCATCTTGTATGTTCAGACTCTATTTAAACGCAAACCAGGTACCATGTCGTCCAGGTTGCAGGTGACCACTTTATAAGAAAGCAGCTTGTTTGTATTTTGCCAGGGCACCACCTGAGCTATACACAGAGCAGAAAGCAGGTAGAACAAAGAACGGTAATGCAAGGTTAGGCAAACAAAAATATGACGCACCTACAATGTCTACTAATAGTTGGCACAAACATACCTCTCCAGAATAAATACTTTTCACATCTATTGACACAATGGTAAATTCCATTCCAGATCCTTGAGATATTCAAGGTGAAGCTCGACGAGGCCCTGGGCAACCTGGTCTAGTTGGGGGTGTCCCTGCTGACTGCGGGGAGGTCGGACTAGATGACCTTTGGAGGTCCCTTCCGGCCTGGACCAATCTATGAATCTATGAATCTATGAATCTATCACCCTCATGCCGTGATTTCACATTTGGCATCAAAAGTATGAATATTAAATGCTCTGAGTTGCATATACTTACTTCAGAATGAATACACAGCCTTATTTTAAGAGGACTGACTGAATTTGATACTTCTTTATTCAATGCCGTGACATTATCCACTATGACACCGAATTCTGGAAATCATTCCATAGTGCTTAATCCCATGAACATGGAGAAAATCTTTGGCAACTATCTTCCACTTTCTTAGCATTACTCTGAATAAATTCCAGTTTTACAGCCCTTACATGGCAACTGCAAAGCCACACACTGGAAGAGAGAGAGAATGTGCATCTCCTTTTGTGAATCCAAGGAACATTTGAAAGGTGATACCATAATATTGACCATCTTTCTTACATATATTACTAGATACAATAAACTCATGAAGCTCACATACAATAAATAAAGACCCTTAATAGTTTCTGTGCATAAATACAAATATTTTTTGCTTATTTTCAAGAGCAGAAATATTTGCTTCAAAGAATACAGTGATGAAAAACATATGAAGGACCAAATATTCTATAACACATTTTAGTAAAATCAGTTTCTCTAAAGTATTTATATAAACCCAGTATCTCTTATAACCCACAATTAACACAGCTTACGGTGCAAGTCCAACACCTAAGACTGGGTGCAACAATCCAGTTGTTCCTGAGGCAGCTCTGACCAGGTGAGCCACAGAACAGACTGTGAAGCTGGCACATGCCTCCAGTTCACCTCTTTGCTCACTAAAGCTCATCAGTTGGTGCAAAATGAAACAAGATGGATCTGAAGCAAACCTCAAACTTATTTTGAGCTATTACTCGAACCCACAGCAGACAAGTATGACCAAATGTTACTAATAGATACAAATAAGTAAAAGGAGCAAGTACCTTGGATTAATTTTTATAAAGTGCTGCTTAGTTACTAGAGGCACACCATATCAGAACAGCACCATTTCTAAGACAGCTAAATCGGCATGCCGCTATAAACAAAAATTAGCCAAGTACATCTGTATTAATATCCATGATGTCTCCCCTGTTCAGTTCAAATACAAATTTTGACCACAGACTCTAAAAGTGTTAGGAATCTGCTAGATAAGGGATAATGTCTGGCATCTTTTGAGTCTTGTTTGGTTGGGTCTAATCTAGTTTTTCCATCTCTGTCTTTCCATTCAACTTTTCCATTACTAACTACTTCCACCTCCACACATACCCTTTTCGCCTTTCTTTTTTCCCCTCTTTTTTTTAAACATTAAGAGTCAATTCATAAGCAAAGCAAGCAGTAAGTAATCCAGTAATCATCACCAGGGCTAGTAACCTCTGGTCAGAGGACTAATTTGCTGAAAGGAAAGTCTCTTTCTTCCAGCTTTCTTTCTAGAGATCAACACAGCCCACAACCAGAAGGCTGAGGGGTGACCTCATGGCCATGTCCACCTTCCTCATGGGGAGCAGCAGAGAAGGTGCTATCTCCTCTCTCTGGTGACCAGCAACAGGACATGAGGGAATGGAACTGAGCTGTGCCACAGGAAGTGCAGGTTGACCGTGAGAAGAAGGTTCTTCACTGAAAGGGTGGTCAGTCCCTGGAATAGGCTCCCCAGGGAAGCGATCCCGGCCCCAAGCCTGTCAGAGGGCAAGGAGCCTCCGCACAATGCTCTCAGTCATGTGGTTTAGTTTTAGGTGCTCTTGTGAGGAGCAGGGTGTGGGACCTGATGATCCTGATGGGTTTCTTCTAACTTGAGATACTCTGTGAGGTTAGGAATATATACAGTTCACTTGAACCCAACAAAATTTCTCTCTTGGCTGCTTTCTCCAGGAATTATTATGAGCTCATTATCAACCCACTTAGGTGCCATAGTTCAAGAAAATCTGCACAACCTGCACAACTTAAAAGATCTTGAAGCTGCCAGTAATGATAAAAGTGCATCAATCATTGCTGTGCAAAGCTTCTTTCTCTAGACAATTCTGTATTTTTGCTTAAAGCTAAAAACATTTTCCTCGTTTGGGTGATACTAAATGTACAGAAGAACAACACACTTGTGTTTAAGTATTATTTCTTTAACTTTCAGAAATAAAATACATGACAGAACTTTTAAAGCAAGGTAAATTATGTATATCCAAGACATTAGCTGTTCTAGTAAGTTCAAAGTTTTCAGGTGTTCAGAGATGTCAGGCTCACCCGGTTTCACAGTTACATATATCAGGACAGTTAGTAAGTGTTGACGGAATACCACGGGACAAAAATAATCCCAAAGTGTATAGTTACAACCAGTCTGTTCTCCAGCAGCATACGCATTTACAGACACAGATCTCAAAATGACAGAAAGAGGATGTCATTTGGAAGGAAAAAAGCAGCAAGCTACAGAATCTACTTTACACCATATTCATTCACACCATACATACCTACATGCACATACACACAGAGACACATTTATATATAAGCCCAAAATAACAGAAAAACAGTTGTGGCAATGCCATATTCTTGGCTCTGAAGGACAAAATCGCAATAGCTTTCCCTTTTCCATCAACCGCAACTGTTTACACCACAACACTCTTCCTGTTGTGCTTCCACCAGTTTAGGAGCACAGCCTGTCTCCAAACAGCCAACACCTTACCCCTTCCCTTATTAGTAACAGTAGCCTTAAAAACAGGGAGTGCTAGACACTGAAAAATCACAAATACCACGTGAATCCCTTCACCTGAGATCACTTTACCATACTGGAACTATTCCCTAAGGCGAATACCGAACAAAATGACTTTTTCATTTCAACATAATTTATATTGAGTCACCCAGAAAATTTTTTCTTAAGCATGGAAAAATTTCAGAAAAATACTGGGTACAACTTCATCTTTGTGTGAAGCTCTGAGAATTTGAATTTTAAGATTTCCCAGCCCTGAAAAGAACAGTGAAAGTCAGCAAACCCCAACCGCCGCTCTCTTAGAAATATCTGGCAGGGATTTTATCTAAACAAGTTCTAAGCAAAAACCAAAATATAAGGCAAGCTAAGGTCACTATTCTCTCGAATAGTCAGACACCTAGTCTTTCACCAGTCTTTAGACCAAAGCACTTTGCAAGGTGTGGGAAGAAGACTGGCACAGCAGCTCCACAAACTACAAATGCAGAGTTTAATGCCAGAGGGGATACAGCTTGAGGAAGGGATGGATGGACACGGGGCTACTCAGAGACAGGCAGAGCTCAGGGGAAGGTGAGGGCTTGCCCACTGCAGTGGGGCAGCAGCATCCCACCCGGCTCATCCCAGCCCCTCTTCCAGGCTCTGCAGTCCCTCAGGTCTTTGCCCGAAAGTCCTGCCGCCCCTGTTCCTTGCAAATCAGCTCCCAACATGGGAGTATGTAGGAATAAGACAAGGAAAATGTTTGAAAGCCACTAGAGATATCTTCTGACCCCTCCCACATTTCGTGGTAAAATCAGGTTGGGAGGAAAACAAATAAATAAATAAATGCACAAAAAATCTTCCTCAGAGAAGTGGACATGACCCCATTTTTTAACATTTGTAGCAGCTTCTATATTACCAGTTTGGCATTAACAAAAGCACACCTCTTCCATCTCAGCCACTAATGAGAAAGGTCAAAACCAGATTCCACTGTGTATTTAAAGGAAGAGTGAATAACAATTTCTGGAAAATAAGTCATTGCATATACATCTAGCTTTCAAAACAGATACAACCAAAGTAAGCTGCAGCAGCGCCAGAAGCACAGGAAGGAAAAAAGATACCACTTCCTTTATCAAGTGAGTCAGCAGAGAACTATTTGGGGGAGTTGTTTTGTTTTGTTTTGGGTTGGGTTGGGTTGGATTTTTTGTTTGTGGTTTTTTTGTGTGTGTGTTTTGTTTTTGTTTGTTTTTTTTTACAAGATGCATCTTGAAAGCTGGATCTCCTTCACTGTTGAGGGCTGACCCACCTGCCCACTTGACTAGTTATGAAGAAAGCAACTAAGAACAACAACAAACAAAATCATAGCTGGGTATTGAAACAGAGAAGTAAAGGCAGGACCAAGCAAAAAAAGGATCTGAAGGAGGGAACTTATTAATGCACAACCATTCTTCAGTCCCAAAACTGACAATATGGAAAGCCCTGTATTTCACTTAAAACATGAAGCACCATCTTATCCACTCTCAGGTATGATATGGTTAACTACCATAATACTTTTGGTATTGTTAAAACAGCTGTTCCTTAGATGAAAAATTGGATCTGGCTACGGACTATGCAGGAATGAATGACAATATATATCCAACTAAAACATTAAAGATTTCCTTTAGAAAGAAACCCATTTCTGGAAGCAAACACAATTTTGCCTTTTAGGTTTTACTCTTTTGTTGTATTTAATGTTTGGCAATTCTTTCATAAGACATAACACGGGCAACAGCAAAAACACCCCTTACAGTAAGTAGGCAGTGTTACAGCCCTGAAGTACCCCAGTCAATAGCACTTTCTTCTGGTGTTTTTTTTTTTTTTTTTAAAGTGCTTCGGTGGGACACAGACACTAACAGAATGGACACTATATGACTTGAAAAGTAGAAGATGTCTTTAGTTAATTATTCCTTTAAAATATTCAAGCTAACAAAATCCAGAATATCGTGTGACCATGCTCTAGTGCCTGAGATTGTTGGGGTTTGGTGGTTTTGTGTGTGTGTGTGTGTGTTATGGTTGGACTCAATGATCTCAAAGGTCCCTTCCAACCATGAAGATTCTGTGATTCTGTAATGGGCACTGAGATGTAAGCTTTTCCCAGGCAGGTGGAGAGATGGAAAAAGCTAGAGGAGCAATATAGTGAAAGACAGCATTTTTATAACTACACAACGTATTTGATGATATACTGTGGGGTAGTAGCCATATTTTGTTAAAACTTACTGTTTCCCCTTCATAGCGTGGAAGCTTTTAAGCACTTCTGAAGTTCATGAAGTGTGCTGAAGTTGGACAAAAAATTGGACCCCAAGTCTCATTCCGCTAACCGAAAGTATGCGGCTTCAAGATGATTTAGCTGTACTTTTACAGTTGCACGTCTACATGTTAAGTAACCCAATACTAAAATATAAAGCCACCAATGTATTTATTCATAAAAAGTATGGTTCTGGCCTTATAAAACCTCTCTGCCTTCCAGCATCCGTTTCAGTTCGCTAACGGCAGCAGCGATTTCACAGGGCAGCTGGAGAGCATCATTTGACGGGGGCAACACAGGGGACGTGCCAGGGACTCTCCCTGGGGACACAGCCGCAGAAGCCATAAATGTCTGTCCTAAAGAGCTTTAAATCCCTCATATAAGCCCCTCATATAAGCCCCTCATATAAGCACAACTGCAGTCCCAGCAGGCCCGGCCGCCCTTTCGCTGCACGCCCGCTCCGCCCGAGGCATCCCCGGGCCGCCCTGAGATGCCCCGCTCCCCCTGCCGCCTGGGCCCGGAGGCCCGGCGCGGCCCATGGAGCCTCACCGCCGCCGCGGTGGTGGCAGGCCCAGACGGCCGGGCAGGCCACCGGAGCCGCCGCGGCCGACCGCCCCCCGTCCCGCCCCGGCGGGCTCGGCGGCGCGCACCACCGGTGCGGGCGCGTCCCCTCAGCGCCTGCGCGCCTCTGCCCGCCCTCACGGCCGCCCCCGACCGCCGCCGCGTCGCGGTGCCGGGCGGCGGCGATGGCAGCGGCGGCGGATGCCGAGGCGGGGGGCACGGTGTCCGCGCTGCGGCCGCGGCTGGCGGCGCTGGGCCGGCGGCTGGGTGCGCCCGGGGGAGCGGGCGATGATGGTGAGAGGCCGGAGGAGGGAGGGGTCGGGGCTGGGCCCCTGCCCGCCGCTGCCGCCGGCCCGCTCCGCCCGCTGCCGCCGGCCCGCAGCGCCGCGGGTGCCGGCCGGGGGGCGTGGAGACCCGTCCCCGGGGCAGCTGCTGAGGGCTCCACTTCTCCCGCCGCCGACGGGACGCGCCCCAGGAGCGGCGCGGCTGGTGCCGGCCCGGGGCTCTGTCTGGGGGAGACTTCCCTGTGGAACAGGGCGGCCGAGGCCTAAACACTGTTCCTGGGCGCTGGCAAGGGGTGATTTTGGTGTATGGGTTATTTGCAAATGGAGTATGTGGAGCTGGTTTTGAAACACCGGACCCTAAGCATGGACGCCCTGAGTTTAGTCGTGAAAGGTGTAGTTTAACAGGATAACCGGCCTGCTTAAACGCTGTATTATTCTGCTGCTGTGGTAGATACAGCAAGGATAGATAAAAGCGTATGAAGTGGGAAGGGCAGGTAAGCAATGCTCTTGCTGAGTGCTTGTCAATGCTAAGGAAGTGTTGTATTCCTCCTTCAGATACCTTCTTAGCAAAGGGCTCTGCTGCTCTGGACAAACTGAAGGACCTCTGTAACGAAGGGAAAGAACCTCCTTCCGCGCTTTTGCAGCTCTATACGCAGGTAGTATATTCAAAGCATTAAGAGCTCCCTTTCAAGAAAACCGACTGTGTAGGGTATGGGAGAGGGTTGGGTACAAGAAAGAGGGTGTAGCAGGAAGGGATCTCTTCACACACTTGGTATGTGCGGTCAGCACCCATGAAGTGCAGGGCAGCTTTATTCTGGATTAGAAGACGATTTACAGTCGATAATAGCTGTGCAGGTATTGTAAGAAGAGAAACGGGTTTGAGTTTACACTTAGTGTCAGCAATCTTAAAATACTTTTCACTTGCAGCTTTTGTAAACTATATGTTAAAAATTACCTTAAAATGGTAATGTTTTGTAACCAGTAACAAATCTCTATGTTACTACACATCACCATTTCATTATTTTGCTGGTAGCGGTTTTACACTGTGTATCTTCTTGTTTTCATAGGCTGTCTTAGACATTACATATTTTGAGGAAAACCAGCTTGTGGATGAAGATTTTCCAGAAGAATCTTCCTTGCAAAAAGTTAAAGAACTTATTTGCATTCTTTCAGAACCAGAAGACCTAGTGAGGGAGTGCAACATAAATGAAGAAGTGAGTACTAATGTTATTCAGCCAGAGAATTATTTCATTACTTAAAAATAAAAAATCTGAAGCAGTATAGTAGTATTTGTATTTTTGATGGGCAGAATTTAAGATCTTTTGAAAAAATTTAAAGTCTTACTTTTATTTAAATTCCTGAAAATATTTTTTCAAATAACTTGTTGCATTCTCAGATTTTTTCTTGCTAACATTTCATGATTCGCTGTACTTTTGGCAGTTTAAATCCAAAGTATTGGGCTTGTGTCTGCGACTGTTGCTGTTAAGTACAGCCTCTAAAGTTACAGACTTAATATTATGCATGAGTGTGTATATAAGTATTTCAGATGGCTTACTTTTGGGTTAGCCCAGTTTGTTGGATTTTATTTCAGCCCATCAACATCCTTGGTGCAGAGTTGTTAGAATGCCTTTACTGGAGAAAAGGAGCCCTGCTTTACATGTATTGTCACACAGCAAAAGAAAGGAGTGAATGGCTACGAGAAAACATTGCCATATTTAAAAAGGTAAAGAAGATTAAAAAGTTACAGGGTCTTGAAGCTTGACTCTTCACGTTTAAAATATAGCTTTTGTTTTTCCTTTTAAATAGGGGTTTGGGAAATTCATAGCGAGAAGTATTTCTGGCTGTCATTAAATTAATCAGAACTAATCTAAAAGGATTTTTTCCCCTCATTTTTTAACTGTACTCAGTGTCTTAATGATGGAGTTCATTACTTGATGAAGATGCTTAGCTTGAGATGCCCTCTTCAACTAAATGAAGATGTCTCATTTCAAGATAAAGACACAGCTAGATTACTCAGTGAAGGTAAAAAACAACTCCAGAATACCCACAGCACACTCCTCTTAATAACTGCTTCACTTTATGAAATGCTTTATTGTGTATTTTTGTTGTTTGACTTCATTTGTACTCAAAAACTGGCACTTTTTAGAACAACAACAACAAAGAGATGAGGCAGATAAGCAGGCAACAGTGCTCTCTGCTCCCCTTCACCTCTTTTTGACTCATGGGTTTTAGGAGGTGGCACTGCTCATTTTCTTCATGTGTTTGAGCTCACTGGAGGAAAGTGAACTGAGGCAATGGGTGTTTTATGCACAGCGTGTGTGTTTTGCAGCCATCCAGTTGTCAATTGACAAGTGTTGAAAGCACAAACATGACTGCAGAGGGTGCTAGAAGACCACGTTTGTCTTTCTCTTTAGCTCTAGGAGAACGTGAGTATGAACACAAAATCACTGACTTCACACAGGTAGAAAGTACATGCAGAATTGGTTAGATTTGGCAAACTTTCATTCTGTCTCCACTTGACGTAGCTTTATGTAAGTTGCATTACTATAGTACATGAGAATCTGAGGCTGCATCAGTGTGACACAGTTAGGGTCGTGCAGCAGGAGGGGATTTTTCAGGTAAGACAGCTGGTGCTGAGGACATGAGGTCCATGTTGTACATACTGAAAACTAACTCTACTGTAGGTATGGGGGGATGGAGCACCTTCTTGCCTAATTTCATCTGAAAGTGGATTTGCTCCAGTTCAGCTCCACAGTGCAAAGCCAAATTCAGTAACTGATTTGTAGATTTATCAAGCAGGAATTTTTTTTTTTTTTTTCACAGTGACACTGGACATATGTGCCTTTCTGTTCAAATACTAAAATTTCTGCTGGCTAACCCGAGTTAAGATGATGCTCAAACAGCATGTCTTTTTAGGCTTAAATTGTGGGCGGCACACTAGTGTTCTAAAATAAATATGAATAATCATGCCTTTGCTTAAAAAAATACTGAAGTTCTCAAAGATAAATAGGCAAAGACAACTATGAGAATAATATTTATGTGGAAATCTTAAAAGGTTTTAGCATTATGGAGGGAAAAAATGCATAAAGTAGTGAGCAAGGCCTTGATCCAGGTTCTCTTCTGGGCAGTGTAAGTCATCTCATGGTTAGAATTTTTTTTTTGGGGTGTACCTCTTTAATAGGCTTATACTGCCTTTGGGGATTTTTTTTCCAGTGTTACTGAAAAAAAAAAAAAGATTGACGTTAACAAGCTGTGTACTTGCTCATAACAGAACAATGAAGTACTTGATGTAAATTATTTTTGCAGGTATATTTAGTGACACTCACTTACTGGCGATGATGTACAGTGGAGAAATGTGCTACTGGGGACTACGACACTGTGGAGAAGGGAAGCAGGAAAGCCTCAAGACAATAGACTGTGACCTGGGCTGCAGATCACAGAGCGTGGCACTGGATTTCCGAGAAACAGGCAAAAACTTGTTAACAAAGTATGTGGCTGTATGCGAGGGACCTTTAAAAGGCCACGGGTGGAGCACAACAACTGCAAAAGAAATGCTGTGTTACTTTGTGTGAAATGCCATCACTCAAATAGGCTGCTTTGGCTGTGCTGAAAGAAACCTTGCTGCCTGAAAAGCACACTTTTAGGGGGGTTGATCTCTTGTTTCAGTGCTTCTTATCAAAATGTATACTTTCGTTGCATTAGAAACACGGCCGTTCAATGAACTGGAATACAGGTCCAAAGTCTAATCGAGTATTTCTAGGGGGTAATAAAAAAAAAAAAAAGAAGAATTAAAAAAAAAAAATAATAAAAGTGACTGTGTCATAAGCTCCACGCAAGGATGACTACGTGTATCTCTCCGCCCCGCTGGCGCCGGCGCGCTGGGTGTGAGGGGCGGCTGTGAAAGCAACGGGGCTGGGTGCCATGGCGGCCGGCGGAGTGGAGGAGCGGGGCGGTTTGGAGGCGGCCGTGCGGGGTGGCCTCCGCATCCTGCGGGAGCGATGGATGCGGGGGACCCGCGAACGCAGTGGGACCGCCGCGTTCGCGGGTCACCCGCGTCCATCGCTCCCGCAGGATGCAGAGGAGGTGAGCGCCCTGCAGGCGCTGCCGGTGAGTGGGGCCCCCACCCCCTCCCCCCCTTCTCCCTGGGGTTCGGGATGGGAAGCTGGTCATCCTGCCTTTTGCCATCTCTGCTTTTTTCAATTCCTGGGTGGTTAAACCCCTGCTCTGGATGGTTTTCAGATCGACGTGCAGCTGAACATCCTGTCCTTCCTCTCACCCCAAGATCTGTGCCATTTGGGAAGCACGAGTTGTTACTGGAGGGCGGCTGTGCAGGATCCGTTGTTGTGGAGGTATTTTCTCCTGAGGGATCTCCCCTTGTGGACATCTGTGGATTGGAAATCGCTCCCAGATGTGGAGATTTTTAATAAAGCCTTCTCGGAGGAGAGTGATAACGCGCTGTATGATTACATGGCAGCGTAAGTATCTTCCTATTCTCTTACAAGACACAGTCTCTCTAGTGCAGTAATACTCAGCCCACAGGCATATTTCATCTTTACAGTAGTAAAGCCATGCTGTAAGCTGCTGCTTACATTTTGATGTGTCTCAAATCCATGGTTTATTTCGTAAATACAGTTTCCTGTTGTTTAACAGTTTGCCAGCTCTTTCTGTTTGGAATTCAGGAAGAATGTAAAATGTTGTGGAAAAAAAAAAAAAAAACCTTTTAAAAAATCAGAGCTTTTTGTAAGCTGCATGTCTGCTATGCCACGGAAATACAGTCATCTCAGAAGCTGTGCTTACTGTTGATCTCGATAAAAATGTGTTCTTTGTCCTCAGTGCAATGACAAATGATTTCTTACTTTAATAAAAGCACTAAGGAGTCTTCAAACTACAGCAAATGAAATGAACCTTCATTTTTTTCCTCTTGGCTGAAATGCGGGGGTAGGGGGGGGAGGGAAGTGTGGGTTTTTTTAATGTGCACAGAATAACAAGTAGTATTGCTTTAGCTTTGGTCAAAGGCCACAAGACCAAGACTCCAGTTTCAGCTACTGTGGTTAAAAAGCATAACAACACTCATAATGTGTTTGAATAACTGAGAAAAACTCTTAAGACAAGCAAGTTATTCTGTGGGATTTTTTAAAAACTTCATTTAATTCCCTTAATTAATTTGTGGGCTTGTTTTAGTTTGGTTTGGTTTGGTTTTTGTTTTTAATTTGCAGTTAAATTTTCCAAAGGTGATTTCACGAAACTGTTGCTTCATGATGAGCGCACTGTTAACCTCCCCAGTCTCTGTTCCCTTCATCCCCACTTTACAGATGGGAAGGGTGCACTCAGAGTTTGAAGTGCTACATATCTACTGATTTTGAACATTGGATTTAAATCACTGTAGGTCTGAATACTTCAGAGCATCAGTTATTTGGAAGCACCTGTCACTGACGTCCATTCTGGCTGTGAGCACTTTGTGGTTTTGCTGATCTCAACTGTAGCCTCTCAGTTTAGTTGTAGCGGAGCACACATTTAATGTTTCCTTGAAGTGATTTGTCCAGCAGCAGCCTACCATGACCACGGCAGGAGACACTGAATGGAAGGAGACACATCCCAGCTTCTCTGGGAACGTTACTGTTACTTCTTCCTCTTGATTACCAAAGTCTTTTTATGCTTTCAAGCTTCTGCATCAAATGAGCACGGACAACACCTGTCTCTTTTGACAACATGCATTCTCTGTGCCTACAGGCGAAATGGTCCTTTTCAGGTGGAGTTACCTGCTTCATAGTTAATAAACACAAAAGTGGTCTAATTAATGTTTGAAATGCTCTCAATAGTCTCGCGTTTTTTGTATTGTATGTGGCTCATCAGCTTTGATGTTATTTTACCAATAGTGCTTGTTCAGCAAGGAAGGGGGAATTTCTAATTTTATTTTATTTTATTTTTTAAAGCAAACTAAAGGGTACATAAATAGAAGCATACTAAGGTCCAAAAAATCAGTATTTGTACTTCAAAAACGACTGATGCCTTTACGTGCTTTGTACTGGTGCTTGAAACAATCTGTTTGGAACTTTATAATTTTTGACCTGTGTTGGAGTTGTACTGTAACAAAGCATGAGAAGTGTGGGATCAAAATCAGTTTATGTTGTTTGAATAATACCTCTCTTGTATTTTGTGTTTAATTTCTAGTTGCATCTATTTTACACAGATACAAAAAAAGCTGTCCTCAGAGCAGAAGAAGTTTGAAATCAAGCCGTCCCCGGTATGGGGCTGTGACTTCCTTTTTGCAATCACTGGTCACTCAGACAGAACCTCGCTTTGCGATGTTTGGGCCAGGATTGGAAGAGCTGGACAACTCTTTAGTGCAAAAGATGATGACATGCCCAGAAATTCTGCTAGTGGCTGGCCTACCTCAAAGACAAATTCACGGTAATGCTAGTTTTGGATTTTGGCTTTTTTGTTTTGTAAACAGATCTGGCACAAAAAACATTGGGGGAGAAATAAAGAAAAGGGATGCTTCTTTCTCCTCTTGAAACTCAATAGCACAACGGTTAAAAATAATATTCTCTCTCTTTGTGTTTATTCAGGAGGATAAATGGAGGGAACATTTGGGATAAAGTTATAGCTGCAGTGAATTTATGATTAAATCTGCTCAATGTCAGAGGGATCATTTTGCTCCATGTACTTCTATTTTGACCCTAAATTCCATGCCACACCTGCTGTTGTAGTGGACAAAGGCAGACAGAACTTTCTTTAGATACTGCTTGTAGTAAGTGGCTAAAAAACCACACTTGTGTTTTTATACAGGAAGTCAAGACTCCTTCAAGTGATTCAGTCTTGTGGTGTCTCTGATTTCACTGCAGCCCAAACCAGAGATAAAAAATTATTACTTTTTAACTGATGTTTATTTCAGCACATCAGAATTGGAATAATTAAATTGTATTTAGAGAAAGTATGAAAATATTATTTCTTATTGTTGTTACCTTTTTCTCTCTTATGTCCTTCACAGTTTCAGCTAATGAACGCAAGTCTAGGTCCTCTCTGACTTAGGTTTCTAGGTTCAAGTCTAAGTATCAGAAACATGAAAATGCTTCCTTGTTTTCTTTTAATACTATTGAATTGATTTTAGTTAAGTTAATAATCTGATCAATTAGAGCATGTATAAAATAGTAAATATGCTACACCCTGCAGCAACACTTAGGCTTGGATGTGCCCCTTTTATAGCACCACTGGAATTTTCAGCCTACCTACCACTTAGTTATATTCACTAACCAAGTAGTTGTAATCTTACATATTCTTTTTTTTTCCCTGTAGGAATTGGATCAGGAGTCAGTTTTCAGTTTAATAACAATCAAAAATTCAATATTCTGACATTGTATTCAACTACCAGGTAAGATTTGTTCTCCACCAAAAAAAAAAAATGTACAGTTTCTCAATTAGTTCATACTTTTCCTCATGTTTTTGTCATGTGATTTTTATGCCTGCATTCACATGCATAGGTATCCCTTATAAACTGAAGATTCTTTACTTTTTTTTCTCCAACTGCTAAATTTTCATGGGGAAGTAATAAAGCTTTTCCAAACATTATACATAGCAATTGTGTATGACAAATACATAACAGGTGCTTCTGCTCCTCTTGATACCTTGATTGATTCCTTTTTGAAACACTATATAAACTCATTCTGGGGTATATTTTCGTATGCATCTTGCAGATTGCTAACCATCTGTATATGTACACTAGAAAAGAAGCGGGGGTGGGAGGAGGCGGGGAGACATGAAACTGTTTTGCTTGCTGAGGTCATTTTCCTGTGCTGCCTAGACTCCCAAAATTGAGTTTTTGCATTCTCAATTGACCTGACTACTGAAATATTGAACTCTCTTTCAGTGTGGAAAGGAGGAGAGCAAGGGAAGAGCAAGCTGTTGCTGTGAATAAGATGTTCTACCAAGAGAACAGCATAGTAGGGAATCAGCAAGCCATGCACTACAGTGTAATAGCTCAAGTTAAAAAGGTGTGCGAAGTAGTTGATGGATTCATTTATGTTGCTAATGCAGAAGCTCATAAAAGTAAGGGGTTTCTCTTTGTTTTATTTATTCATTTTTTGCGAATGATTGCAAGGTCATAGAATATTGCGAAGAATATGCAGTACATCAAAATCTATGTTCTTACTCTTTCAAAATCTGCTTCATTAGTGCTATTTCTTCATGGCCGATGGCGTCCCCTAATCAAGTCACTCTCCCTCATCTCCCTGTTAGGTGTTATAACCCCCTTCTTTCATTTATGGCAGATACTGACATGGTTGCTAAGCTTCACATGGGAAATTATCTGGATTTAAAAACAAACAAAACAAAACAAAATCCCTGGGCATAGGTAGAAGAAGCCTGAAATGCCTTGGTGGTGGTGTAATAGCCTGGAAACAGAACCTTCACCAAGAAAGCTGCAGTAAAAGATGGAATTAGCCCAAATTAGGATACCAACCCAAATCAGGATACTAATCCAAATACCTACTATGGTAATTGTCTTTATATTCACCAACTTTAAATGGAAGGAAAATGCTAGCTCAGAAAAGAAGAGGGTAAAATAAATTTGAAGGGATATTCTAAGGAGAAAAGTATGGTCAGTAGGGAAGGGCTGCCGACTGTACAGTGTGTGAGTATTTCTTAATGGCTTGCTACAGTTTTGATCTCTGTGAGGTACTTGGAAAATGCTGTCATGTTAAGAACTGGAATACGCTGCCTGTAGAATCTATGGAGATCTTCAAATAAGATCTAGGTGTGACGTGAATATCTGTGCGATGTGATCCTCCAGCCTTGTGATAAGCAGAACTCAATAATTTGGCCACATCCCTTCCAGGCCTCTGTTTCCTCACCTCTGAAATCTTAAATATTTGAATAGCCAAAAAAATAAGTTCTCCTTGGGATTTGCATACATTTAATACTTATGTATTAAAAATTGTTTCTTAGAGCATGATCGTCAAGAGGAACTGGCCCGTATTTTGGCAATGACCGATCCAGCCCTTGGGCCTCCGAACAGACCTCTGCTAGTTTTGTCATGTGTCTCTCACGTTGATGTGAAAAGAATTCCTTGTGTTTACATGGCACACCAGTTGCAACTGAATCTGCTACATCAGCCCTGGATGGTACTTGCTTTTAAACCTTTATTTTCTGTTTCATTGTGGATTAAATTTAATTTCGGATTATGGCAGTTCCTGAGCTGTACCTACCTACGCAAGTGCGCGGCTTTCAACACTAGTACGTGAGCTCTCCTCTTAAGTGAAGAATTTAGTTTCTCTGGTCCTCTAAGGTGAAGCATTAGCCTGCCTGGACATAGGGGAGCTAAGCAGCATGCCCAGGAGCACACAAGAAACTTCAGATGGAGCCAGAATGTAAGGAAGGGTGAAATGCTGGTCTTGAAGGGAGTAAGGAAGCTTCAGTTAATCTGAATTTCCCGAGTCACAACCCAAGGCTGTGGACACAAGGTAGATTTTCAGCCATTTTCAGGAGACTTATTAATTGTCACTCACTTGATGTGATGTATTGAGTTTTTGACAAATCAGTTTTTTACCTAGCGTGTGAGGTCCTGAACCTATTATTTTGTGCTTGCCAAGCACCGTATATATCAGTATGGGTCAACCATACATAATTTATTTTTGGTGATGTTGTGTAGCCAAAGAATAATACTTAATTGGAAAAAACAAAATTCTGATTTGAGATAATTCCTTTGCTTTCATAAGGAAAATGTTTACAGGCTATTTTTTTTTTTTAAATACAGTTTATAATAGCCATTTTATAATATATTATAAAATCTGAGAATTAATAATAGGCATTGAATTCTAAAGCTAGCAGCATTTTTGCTTTGAGAGTTACAAGAATTTTCAAGTAGATTCTCATCCTTTAAGTAAGTGTAATGTTCCAGAATAGCTGATGGAAAAATTAAGATAAAGTTTACCTTGATACCGAGAATGTAAGGGTTTCCTAATGGGTTTTATAATACATTTTGTAAAGAATAGTATTTTCTTTTTGTACCTTACTCTTAAGAAACTTTTTTTGTCTCAGGAACCTTTAAACTGGTGATAAAAATTTAGACTTGATATGAGTAATACTGACTTTAAGGATAGACATGGAGTGATGCTAAAATGCTCTTAGATCCTGTTACCTGTTATCTCTCACACATGAGCTTTTTCTATTTTTTACAGGTGCAGGACACGGTAGCTGCAAGTTTAGCTGGATTAATAAATGGAATTGAGTGGCTCCTGGAAGAAGCAAATTGTAAAAATGCACAGTAATGGAACCATGCATTGTTTTACTGTATAGGGACTTTGGTGTTTTGCAGTTGAGATGAAGTGAGAATCTTGTCCTCAAAGAGCACTGTCAGAAGGGAGATTTAAAAGACAAACCTGCGTCTATTTCATGGCACATACTTTAATAATTAACTTCCTTCCAACTGTATTCCTGAATTAGAAGTACAAGTAGGATTGCCTGGATTCCAGCAGCTGATGAAGAGCTGCGTTTGGTGGGCAGTCTGGGTGTTTTGGTTTTTTTCTTTCTTTCAGGCTGGGGCCTTTAGGGTGCAATCTTTTCTCAGTCTATCTGATAGTCTAATCTCTTCTGTAAATATACCTAACATTAGGTTAGTTTATCAGCACAGCACTATGGCACACATCACACATTTCAAAAGTATATTCAGTGGAGATCTTGACAGTGACGGTTCCCAATCAACGTAAATATACTGTACGTTGTACGGTAGTAGGTTGACAAAAAGCATCTCTTTCAAAAAAGTAAGTTCCCCGTATTTTTTCCAGAAACTATGCCTAAGCAAGAAATAGCACCTCTGGGAGAATTATCAGCCCAGACCAAAATTCTTGGAAGCAAACAAACAACCTGCATGTATGAATTGTTTGTTTCTTGTTTTTGATATTATTTATTAATCATCCACAAAAGACTTCAGCATCTTCTGCTTTCCATTGCAGTGAAATTATTAGCTTGAACTGGACATACCTCTGATGTAATGAATAAATGTTAAATAGAGTGATTGTTACTTCAGAACATTTTTGAATATATAGAACCTATCAGTTACTCAAATACTTGTGGCCATTTACAGATGTGAAGTGTACTTGGCTTGAAATTTTCTACACAGTAGCAAGTACTTTTATAAAAAGGGAAAAAAAAAACATTTTAGAGCTGGAATTGCATTTTCTATATTAATATCATTTGGGATAGTCCTAGTCTTCCACCTTTTTAATGTTTTTAATTATTGGATGAATGTTGAGAAATAACTCTTGGATTTCTTTCCCATGCATGTATTTCTTTCGTTCTAGGGTTTTGTGGTTTTTTTTCCTCTCTCTCCACAGAAATGTGGTAGTCTCACAATTTTTTTGTTTTGGTGCCTAGATAAATGACTACGTGGTGCACATACAGATGTAGCTGCTCTCAGTCTGGTATATATGTGTGATGCTCAACAAGCTGGGTCAGAAACATTCCATTTGAGAAGTTTTGTTTATTTTTTAATGAACTAGGACAGACATGGGAAATGTCTTTTATTTTTTTCATCTTTATACACAATTAACTCAGCTTTCTAGGTATTTTTATATATTTTCTAATCTGAGGGAGTTTCTAAACTTTGGGAGTTTCAAGTGAAAACCCATGGGAAGCGTGATAATTCTGTGGTTTATCCTTTTTCTTTTTTTTTTCTTTTTTTTTTTATAGAGTATGTGTGCTTTGCCCATTAAGATAGAGGAGACACAAAAAATTTATGAGTATTTGGGGAAAATTCCATGCTTTGTGACTGGGTGTATGTGACTTGCCTATTAGTCATAGTAATTCCACAGTGAACTATCTGTAGAGGGTTGAATGCAGCAACCTGTTGCTATGTTAGCTACTACAAATACGTGGTTTTTTATGCAAGATCCTTGTTCTGCTTTCTTCATAAGGAATAAATTATTTTTTAAAGAATGACATTTACAGTCTTTCTCTGTGTGTTAAGCCCCGCCTCATGCATGCACATATGCATGTGCGCGCGCACCCCCCCCCACATCTGCAGTCATGCTGTCATAATGGATAACAAATTATCATTGTCATCATTAGCTATTAATGAGCAATGTTATTGTATGTTATCTGTTTAATTAACAGATATTAATCACTGTCATTTTGCAAGGTCAAGATAATGTAGGGGAATACAATTTTTCATAACCTAAAGAACATCAGTTTTATTAACTTAAAGATAGGATAATTTAAGAATTACAGGTTTTAAGGGTGCAGCCTGGGAAACACACAGTGGGAATTAGCAGTCCATGCAGTCACAGAGCTCCAGCATCACAGAAATGGCAGAGCTGGTGGTGGGGTTGCTTGCGTGACTGAGCACTGTGGTGGATCAATACAGGCTGTGCAAAGGAAGGTACCTACAGAGGCACGCTCTGGAAGAGGCAACCAGCCTCTTGAGAGTTCACATGCCAAATGGTTGCAGAGATGTGCTGCGGATTTCACTTAGCGCTGCCTTTTAGATTTCATCTGAAATCTTCCCACTATTTAAACTTCCCACTATTTAAATTCCTGAGTCTGCTGCGTTCAGAAGCTTAGTAAGTCAATTAAGCTCCAGATTTAAATTGTTATAAATTCAAAAACATTTGGATATGGAATGTTAGAACATCACAGAATCACACAGAATCACAGAATAGTATGGGGTTGGAAGGGACCTCTGGAGATCATCTAGTCCAGCCCCCCTGCCAAAGCAGGTCCACCTACAGCAGGTTGCACAGGAACATGTCCAGGCGGGTTTTGAATGTCTCCAGAGGCAGAGACTCCACCAGCTCTCTGGGCAGCCTGTTCCAGGGCTGTGCCACTCTCAAAGTAAAGAAGTTCCTTTTAAGACTTTTTAATATAAAAACCTTTTTTTTTTATTTATTTTTTAAATCTATTTGGTTTTTATTTATCATAGTAAACGCAACTGGATGGGTTTGTGAAAAATAAAACCATCAGGATCTGTCTCCCAGAAATCTGGCTCCCCTGCATGAGGGATGGAGGTTCTCAAAGTGCTTGAAACTGACTGAGGCAGGATGTTTATCTAAACAGTGGTCACAAAATAAAAATAAGTACATGTGATTTGTAAGAAAATTCAGTTACTGAGGCTACCCCTGGGCAGCTTTCCCAAAAATAAAATGGCTGTGGGGATGCTAATTTTCGCGTCTTTGGAGCTGAGGATAAGGAGAACGCCGGCTGCCAGCTCCAGAGCAGTACCTGAGGGACCTGCCAGGCTCGCAAGACAGAGGCGGCAGGACACTGACAGCGTCCCCGTAACTTGCTGGGTGTCTCGCAGTTTCCTCTGACGGAGCGGCCCTTGGTGGCCAGGGATGCTCCAAGAGGGAGCGGCGGCGGGGGTGGAACCTCGGCGCCCCTGCAGCTTCAGCGGGGAGGTGTCGCTCGCTGCGCGTCCCGCTGGATGGCACTGCTGATCCGCATCAGCCACCGGCTGTCCGGGCGGCATCCCTGCACCTTGTGCCAAAATCGCTTGGAGTTCTGTTTTACTCCCTTCTCAGAAGCGCCAGCAAGCAGATGCAGTTATAGAGAAGCCTGTGAGAAAATCGACGTGTTTTTCAAAGGTTTATAGACAGGGGGTATGCTGCCTCTTCTTTCAATCTGGTGGGTGTCAGTATCGATTTGTGTGGTGGGATGAGTATTGCAGCTACAGAGAATAGCGGGAGCTGCTGTCAGGAGGGTGTATGGAAATAATTGCTGGTGTCATTGCAAGGTGATTGTCTGTGATTTAGTTTGTCTTTTGTGCCATTTTAGCACTAGTGGTTCTGCTTAAGATACTCTCCTTAAGACCAAGAGTAAAGAAATAATACTTTTTTGGCCAGGTACAGAAGGTGATACTATAGCTAGGGTTTGTGCTTCGGTCTCAGTCTGGAGGATTTTTGCACACAGGCTGCTCTCAGTTCCCTCGGAAGGGTGAAACTACAAATCAAGAATGTAGGTGGGCGTATAGCAGAGATGTTCAGCGGGTGAGACAGAGCAAACAACAAAACACAGTGGGTCTGGATAGAAGGGTATACTCAAGAACCAAGAAGATTAGATTAGCTCCCACGCTAGCTCACTCCCTCCCCAGCAGTACGTTTGCTATGTCTGCCCTTCCCAGCAGGGAGGTCACAGCTGGCCCAGGGTCAGGTCCTGTCTGTTGTTGTGGTGCAACTGCTCACAGGTACCGGTCAGGGCATTGCTGGCCCTGGGCAAGTAACCAAGCCTCTTAAACCATATTAGCAGCCTTTTTCTGGATTCTGTCTGGTTTACATCTCACATACTGCAGGCTTGAAGCTGGACACCCTGCTCCAGATTGAGACCCGTAAGTCCTGGGCGGAGGGGAATGAGCACTTGTGCTCAGTGTAGCCCAATACGTGGTTAGCCTTCATCACTGCATGGGCACACTGCTGAATCCAGGTCCACTGGTCCACCAGGAGCTCAGGTCCCTTTTGTAGAGCTGCTCCCAGACCAGTCAGTCCCTGACCTGCCCTGATGCATACTGTGTTCCATCCCAGATGCAGGACTTTGCGTTTGTCTTTGCTCAACATCTGGAGGTTCCTGAAGTACCTGTTGGCCCATTGAATGCACACTTGCAATATTTGTGGCTGTCCTTGCACAAGGAGCTTAGCATCTCTGGGAACCCTGGCCCTGCACATGACAACATGCAGAACCAGTCACCTGATGGGAGAGAAAAAAGGCATTCAGTCTTTTCATGAAATCTGAAATCAATCAACCCATCTGCTCCATCAAAGAAGTTGAACAATACTAGTCTTAGAGCCTTAAAATAAATTCCTCCATAGTTTGGCAAACTGGTGGGAGATGGGAGATGGGAATATTAAAGGCTGATATTGTCCCAGAAGTACATTTCACCAAGCTGTGAAAAGTATTGCATTGTGAAATGATCCTGGTGACAACCCAGAAACACCTACTGTATTCATTAAATTATTTAATACTACTGTTCGCAAAGTAATGACAATAACATAAACTCTTCTGTTTGTTCTCAGGAATGACAATCAAGGAACTGAGGTAGGTAGAGAGTAACCAAGGGACTGAAGGCTGTATTTAATCAATAGTGTTCTGCTGATAAAGGGATATCATTTTGGTGTGGCATCTTTCATATCTTCTCCACAGACTTGAATTTTAAGGCAATTCCACAGCCTGATGTCAGGGGAGATGTGTTCCACCAATGTGGACATGTAAGGGCTACTCTCCAAGAACAAAACCAAGCCTTTTTCTCTACTTTGAATCAAATCCAGCTTGTCTTTTATGAAAGGTTTTTATACAAATTTCATAAACAAATGAATCTGGAAACAGCGGTTGCTTAGAGTTTTCTCTCTTAAGACTGATAGTATTCGCAGCCAATTACCTTTGAAATTCAGCTTCATCTTAAATTTTGTGGAAATTTAAAGAAATGTCCATGCTTTCAATTCATGTGACGATAGTTTAAATTTGACCTGCATATGTGCTACACATTAAATTCTGTGGGATAAATTTTTTGTAAATTTTGTCATGATGATAAGCAAACGAGTTGCCAGGGAATCCTCTTTTTTGTCTAAAACCTTAATTCATCACACATCCAAACCTTGCCCAGTATAGCACTAGGATGCACTGATACAGCTGCACATTATGCTTCTTTTAAAAAGCACAAGCTATTTGCAAGAAAATAAATGCAAATTGGAAGTTTAACTAACAAAAATATTAAAAGAATCTTATGTTTTTTCCAAAGTCAGAGACTCAAATTTTGTAAAACCATAAATTATTGAAAGCAAATAAGCTAATTACCTGATTACTACTACATTCATATAAAATGAGAGGGACGACTCTGAGTATAATCAACATGTGGTTGATTGAATTCAAGCACCTTTCAGTCTTCTGTTGAAAAGAATTGCTGCTGAGCCCGTATTAATATCCTTCTCTTCAGCTGATCGACTTGAACTGCTTTTGGACTCACTAAAACCAAAAAAGTCTGCTACCAAGCATTTATGCTTTTCACCACAGGAAGTGAGTTGATATAAGTCAGCTGGTGTACACACACACAATGGGATATTCTCCCCCCAGCATTTCTCTGATCACTGGTTCCAGTCACAAGTAGCTAATAATTCAGAAATAAATCAAAAATTAAATAAGTTAGAGAAAGTATTAAAGATTTTTAGGGCTGGTCTTGGTGTGCCTGAGGGTGAAATAGTTTGAGGGGCCCAGCTTAAAAGAAGGCATTGGAAACTGCTGCTACAGTAACAAACAAGATTCATGGTAGGCACCCAAAATCACCAATAATGGAAAATTCTGGCTAACATCCAAACCCCCAGTACTGATATTTCCACAGTGCCCATTGTCTATGGCTGTCCTTACTGCCACCTGAGTCACCCCCTCAAGTCTCACAGGCTAAGCACGAGACTCACAGTCGGCTTCTGCCTTACTTTCTTTCCCCCAGGGGTGTATTCCCTGCATCTCTGATCTCTGCTCAGTACAGCACAGCAGTTTCCTTCCTGCTCTGTTATTTTGTGCACCAAATTCAGTCCATTGGCCTGACCTCTGGTTTGCCCAGCAGATGATTCTGAAGTCAGGGTGGAAGAAAATGCAGAACCGTGCTTCATCCGGAGCCTCCAGCCGACAGGAGATTCTGCACTCAGAGGTGTAGCCATATGCTAGGCACCCTCTCCTAATTCTAATCACATCCCAGGGTGTATAAATTTACCCCGTAATTGAGCACACAGAATTGGATACACTGGGAGAAAGGAAGTTCTTAGAATATTTGAGCTTCATTCACAGAATTTCAACAGTTATGACACAATACACTGTGAAATTCCTAAAATCATCAGATATTTCTGTGCATTTGTATGTTCCTAGTTTGATTTCTTTTTGTGCAGATCAAAGTAGAATGGAGATATTTGGATACCGGAATATCAGTGTTGTCACACCATTCCCTGCAATGGCAGAAAGGTCAGGTTGCTCCAGAGAGGCGCTTGCAACACACCCAGAGATTGCCAGGCTGTGTATTTATCTAAGTGCAGGTAAAAGCTGGCATTTCAGCTAGGACACCGCTTCTCAGAATGGGTATCTTCTTCTTGACACCTCTGTGAAATATCTAAACAGGCTGTATACATTTGAAAGTTGTCTCCAACTAGAGAGTAAGTTCAGAAAAAATTTGCTATTCTTGAACAACTGCAAGCAGGGCCACTCTTACTCTAAAGTAAGAGTACTTTGTTCACTCTAAGTGGGTTGACCTATACCAGAAGGACATAATCCTGTTCTGGGAAAAGAGCATCAGCCCACCAGATTTATGCTCAGGGATAAAATGTCATGAAACAGTTCCAGAGTAACTTCACAGAAGGTAAGACTTAAATGATAATGTCCTGTAAGATAAACAAACAGTTTTGGTTCCAAAATGTAAATACAGTGAGTTAAATATTTGAATTAAGCCTTTTTATTTCTTCCTGGATCATTGTTTGACACACTGTGACCACGGGGGCTCTGTGAAGTGCACATCCTGGCCTCAGGAAGCTGTGGGCCACGGTCGCACTGTACTGCGGCTGCGGCACATCCCAAAGCCATGCACCATGGCTCTGTTTGCACCTTGACAGCCCTGTGTGGTTGCTTATTGCCAAGAGAGTGAGTGCATTGGGAGTTGTATGTTTCTGGACCCAGAGCCACAAGGCACAGCGCCCACAGTCCACCCAGGCTGGCAGCAAGCCGTGACAAGGAGTAGCGTGGGTTTTTCTCCTCTGAGGTGCCAGTGTACTGGGCCCCACCCAAACCCCAAAACTTAGTCCCAGTCATATCGCTAGTGAGCTGGAACAGTTCCTAAATAGAGCACACGTGTAGCCTGAATCCGCTAAAATCACGTTCCTGCTGTCTCAAGTTAAGAGAGGGTGTAAGATGCTGCTCTAGATCAACGAATCCCTAAATAGTGCACATCCCCCAGTATTTATCACCAAGGTTTCTAAAGATAGGTTTTCATCATACCTCTCCTTAAGGGCATTTAAGTAGGGTGCTGTGGGGAGTATCTAAAGTTACAGTCCCAAAGTTCCTATACAGAAAGAAAGAGCAAGAGAGAGATGTAGCCCCAGAGAACATTTTGGAGATCCTGTGTTACTTTGGCACGTTGCAACATTATTGCTCCTAAAGAATTTGGTTTATGATATTTAATTCTTTTTTGTTTTATCTCTTTGAGGCAGCCTGAAAGTCTTGGATAAAAAACATGCTGGAATCTCTCCCAGCTAACACTCTGCTTTTGTCTGGACACTGGCAATATCATGTCTTGCTCCTTGCTATCAATCACACACAGAGGTCACAGTGCTGTTCCCTCCAGGAAATTACCCCATTGTTTGCAGAATAATAAGAGCTTCCTGTACAGACTGTTTATTTTAAAGTCTAGGACATCAGAGTGTGTTTCTGACATAAATGTAATAGGGTCAGTGCTATTACTCCTTTAATATGCTTAATATACTCTAAAATCTGACTACAGATTCAGATCCTTCAAGTACTGCTTATGTGGCAAGGGTCGTGAAAGTCAATAGTTCTCACATGCCTGAAATTTAACATGAGTCTTTGCAAAATGAGTGTCTTGCAAGACAATTGTAAAGGATATGTAAATGTAGATGTAACAATTCATTCAATTTGTTTCTTATTCAGTTGAGGTATTTTAATCAGACTGATTTTGAAGCTCTAGATTTATTTGACTGTAAGGATGTCTTGGTTGATTTCATTGTGTAGAAACTAAAGGACTGCAGTTTATCTAGTCCTGTGCTTGCCAGATCACCTCCGTACAGAGCAAGAATCACCCTTTGCTTACTTTGGGGTTACTGAAGTGATTTTCCCTTATTTAACAATATGCTAAAGGCCTGTGGTTCAGTTGGTTACTGGCGTAATTCAGAAAGTCTACAGCAGAATGAAGAATCTCTCCAACCACAGGAGGCTAGAAGAGTCTCGTTTCATGATTAAACAAAAGTGAATTAGAAGTATAGTTTTCTGTCAAAGAAACAGACACCAATGAATACCAGTAAGGGAAAAAGATCTATGGAAGTCACTAGTGACTATTTACTTTGTTCAAGAGACAGATGGATTTCGTTATACTGCACAATACAGTACTACACTACTACCACTTCCTGGCAACCATCATTCTCCTCTTCCTTCCTCCCAATCCTGCTTGCAAAGAGTTTAACAAGAATGGACAGAGGTGCATCTATCTCCTCACATTCTCCATAACCTCAGCATATGTACTGTTCCAACACTCAACGTCCAAGGCATTGCACCCGGCCTCACAACTCCTCTGACCTTCTCCTTTCTCCCATGAGACCTAATCCTGGCCCCCGAGTCACAGAGGGAACTTCGGCTCTCCATTCCAATTCTCCTCTCTCTCCATACAGACTAATTGACTTTTCAATACCAAGAGGGGGTGAAATCCAGCAGGGTTTGACTTGCCAGTCCCCACGCCCTCTCCCTCCTTCCTCAGATATCCTGGTTGTTTTCCAATTCTAACAGTTGTGTTTTAGCTTGAGCTCTCATTTTCTACCATTACCTGTACTTCTCAAAATTGCACCTTCCTGGGCTTTCCAGAATTTCCAGTCCAGGACAGGTAGCCTGGGAGGAATATAGAGAAACTGCCCAAGTGGCCAGGGATCAGATTAAGAAAGCTAAAGCCCAGATAGAATTAAATCTGACCAGGGACATCAAAGGCAACAATAAAAGCTTCTGTAAGTATGTCAGTGATAAAAGGAAGACTAAGCAAGATGTGGGCCCTCTGCAGAAGGAAAAAGGAGACCTGGTCACCCGTGATATGGAGAAACCTGAGGTACTGAATGACTGTTTCAGCTCAGTCTTCACTGGTAAGTGCTCTAGCCACACCGCCCAAGTCACAGAAGGCAAAGGCAGGGGCTGTGAGAATGAAGAACTGCCCACTCTACGTGAAGAACAAGTACCAGACCATCTAAGGAACCTGAAGATACACAAGTCCATGGGACCTGATGAGATTCATCCACAGGTCCCAAGGGAACTGGTGGATGAAGTTGCTAAGCCATTTTCCATTATATTTCAGAAGTTGTGGCAGTCTGGTGAACTTCCCACTGACTGGAAAAGGGGAAACATAACCCCCATTTTTAAAAAGGGAAAACAGGAAGATCTGGGGAACTACAGGCCGGTCAGTCTCACCTCTGTACCCAGCAAGATAAAGGAGCAAATCCTCCTGGAAACCCTGCTGAGGCACAAGGGAAATAAGGAGGTGATTTGTGACAACCAACATGGCTTCACCAAGGGCAAGTCATGCCTGACAAATTTGGTGACTTTCTATGATGGTGTTACAGCATTGGTGGATAAGGGAACTTATCTCTGATGTAATTTACCTGGACAAGGAAGGTGATTCTGCCCCTCTACTCTGCTCTGGTGAGACCCCACTTGGAGTACTGCCTCCAGCTCTGAGGCCCCAAACATAGGAAGAACATGGACCTGTTGGAGTGAGTCCAGAAGAGGGCCCCAAAGATGATCGGAGGGCTGGAGCACCTCTCCTGTGAAAACAGGCTGAGACAGTTGGGGTTGTTCAGCCTGGAGAAGAGAAGGTTCCAAGGAGACCTACAGGAAACCTGGAGAGGGACTTTTTACAAGAGCTTGTAGTGACAGGACAAGGTGTAATTGTTTCAAACCGAAAGAGGGTAGGTTTAGATTAGATATTAGGGAAAAAATTTTCACTATGAGGGTGGTGAGACACTGGAAGAGGTTTCCTAGAGAAGTTGTAGATGCTCCATTCCTGCAAGTGTTCAAGGCCAGGTTGGATGGGGCTTTGAGCAATGTGGTCTAGTGGGAGGTGTCCCTGCCCATGGCAGGGTGGTTGAAACTAGATGATCTTTAAGGTCCCTTCCAACCTAAACCATTGCATGACTCTATGATTCTTTTCCTTCTCTGACTGCTCACCACATCTCTCTCTGTTTCTTCAGTGTCTCTTAGTCATTTATATAAGGTCATCAGAATGGCCGTAGTGGGTCAGTCCACCATCTCTAGCAAATAGATCCATCATCTACAGTGACTGGACATGAAATGCACTTTCCTGGCCCCCAGCAATAAGTTTTTCAGACATTCTGAAGCAGTCATGACTATTAACACTAATAATTTCTCTTCCTTGCCCTTTTTTTTTTTTTTATGTGGCTTTCTCATTTCTTTATACATGTTTTTGAAGCCAAGCTCATCCATCATCTCTTTATCTAGGTGAATCATGGTATCTCTTTATCAAAGTCTGTGGATCCATATTTTATTTTTATTTCTGCAGCACCTACTTTTTCTCAGCCAGAGATATGGAAGCAATTAGTGCAAGCTACTGTTCAAACACAAAGCAGGAAGATAGATCTTACTTCATTGCACTCACCAATTAATTATAAAATGAGAAACACAAGTGGGTGAAAATAAATGGGAGTGTTTGGATAGGATGAGAATAGAGGGCTCTACACAGTGATACAGGCATCACAGTAAAACAAAGTGTTAAAGACAGTTTTATTTATTTACCCACTTCCTTTCTTATATTGCTTCAGATAAAAGTCATCTTCCCTATATTTCAGGTTGTTCATCTGCTTCTCATCCTCCCAGTTTTCTTGTCTGCAAAACCAGATTGTGTAAACTTTCACTGCTGTTTCTTCCATTTTATTATGAAGAATCAAATATTCTTTTTCCTGTTCAAATTTACTAAATAAGGGGGAGTGAGAAGAAGTTGGAAAATCTATCACCTAAAAAAAGTTTTTGCTTATGTTTGGTAACTGAAGAATATCTTTAGAAATGTTCTATCTGAATAGCCCTTTTACAAATTCTAAGTCCCAGTCTTTTATGATCATCAGTTTTACACACTACATGAGGAGAACCTTTTCATATGCTGCCCTAGATAAGAGCTTGTGAGTTTCTGGCCATGCAACAGTCTGCTGGCTAATAGCAAATAGTAAAAACTGAAGCTGAAACCTAAAGTGAAAATATGAGCTGGAGACTGGGAGAGAAACTGGATGATCTAGACATGTTTTTCTGTGGTGCTGCTCTCAGACCTGCTGAATTCTTAGAATTTAAAAGGCAAACAAAATCAGATATATTTCAATGCGTGTCTTAGCAGATTCTTCCCTCTTAGCTCAGAATCAGTTCTCATAAAAATATCAGACTGACAGTCTGTTACTCTGTGTTTGCTCCACAGGTAAAAATTAGGAAATAAATTCCCATTTCCAGAAAAATATGTGAGCTATTTTTAACAATTGTACCAAATGTGCTGTTTTCATATGAAAATATGCAACTTTAGCTCTTTCTTGAACACAAGAAAAGCACTTTATATTGTTAAAAATAGCTGTTATACTCCTCATGAAAACTTCTCAGTAATGAATTACAAATTTCTTCTTATAAGCAAGCACACATAAATTTGTCCTTTTGATTTTTTTTTCCCTGTTTATTTTGTTAGATCCAGAGAAAAACTGAATAAATTATTTTGTGTTTTGTCATTTTCCCCAGAAATAACCAAACAGGAAAAGGGTGCAGAAAATCTTGGAAAATTAATTTTAGCTATGAGGTAACAATTTCTCCATTGTCTGCAGGCACTGAGATGAAAGTATAAGTATCTCCAAAACTATGTATGGAAAATGGAGTATGGAAATGTTGGGGCAAACTGTAACAGCAGACAGCACATCTCAAAGTCAACAGTCTGGTCAACAGCCAGACATCCACAGCCTTGCTATATTTCTAACAGAATTCTACACAGAATCCTCAATATTTCTTTCTTTATGACAATGACAGAGAGTATCACTGCTGCCTAATTAGTTCTTTATCTGCTGCAGAAATGACAGTGGATGTGGTTGTCACTGAGCAAAGAGCAGAAAGCACTGAACCAAACAGCTGCCTCTGTGGTGACACAGAGCCGTGTTGCAAAGGGAATACTAATAAGCCCGAACGGTACATGCTGGAGAAGGGAAGACTTTGTTTGTATTTCACAGTGTACTGTAAAAAACAGCCCCAGTACTTGAGAGGGATCATTAAATGTATGATAAGAGGTAATTCAAAACCAGCTCTGCAGTGCTCATACCAACTATTTTCTTTCATTTACCTAGAGTTAAAAAAGAAACCTAAACCAGTTTGAAATTGGTATGCTTACTACTAAAGGTAGAAAAAGCAGAGAGTGCAACAATGCTGGGAACATTTTGCGCTCTTTTACCCAAGTACAGCTGCTCTTACGTGTCTAGTGGCAGAACTTATAATAAAAATAGATTTAACTGCTTTATGAATGCCTACTACCTCATGTTGATTACCAGTGATTTAAGCCAAAAGTCGCATGCATTCCACCAGACTAATGAGTATTATTAGAGCCTAGAATTAGCTTTGAGTGAAGCTTACTACATACTTCCACACTAATAGAGAGACTTTTCCCACTTATATACTTACATATATACATATACATGTATATATATGTGTGTATATATATATATGTATGTATGTGTGTATATATATATACACAGTTATATGCAGCCAGATATGTTAGGCAGAGTGTTAATTCCAGTTGTTATTATACTGTTTAGGCAATTTGGGAAGGCTAAAAATAAGATGAACCGGAAGATGGATGAAAATAGTTTAGTCAACTTTTCTCATAGAGGAGGAAGAATTAAAGGAATACCCTACCTCCAGCAGGATGTATGTTTGTTTGTTTGTTTTGGATGGTGTTATTCTGTTGTTTTGTTCTTAGCTTTTAGGTGTGGAGGTGCCCTGCAGCATTATTAATGGGAAAGAAAATGCATACATACATAAGGCAAGAGGCTCAGTGTCATTCTGCCCTCTCAAGAGCACCCTCCTTGTTTTGTGTCTTTGGGTTCATAAAGAAACTCAGTACCTGAATGTTAAAAGTCAGTGCACCAAGGATTTTTGTTACTGATTTCATATGCATCATTAAGTATTTCTCTACATATTTCTCATGTAGCTTTATCCATTCTAACTGTCACTAACATGCCCACGTACCTCAATAACTAAGGGGCTGTTATGCATCACTGTGAAATCCCGTCATTCAAGAAGAATACCCAGTGTTTCAGTCCTGACTCTTAACTAAATCACACCTGCTCTAAATTCAGCACATTATACGGGAACACTGCAAGAACAACGACTTGTAATTTAATACCAACATTGTAAATAGGCTACTTGACTGCAGACAATGCTGTAAAGTCAATTCACACAAAGATTTCCTGAAGCACAAAAACAACAAACAAACTTAATAATCTGAACAATATAAATTCAATGAATAATCACCTCAATCTATTTCTGGAGGTCTTCATTGACAGTAGGATGAAAAAGGAAGGGATTAAATGGAAAACATGAGTTTTAGCTTTAAGCTGGGAGAGATGGCAATGGCTTCTAGATATAATGTATTTTCAGATTAATTTGAAATTTTATTTATTTGATGTGAAAAATAAATTCATAATTCTGTCTCCACTTATTTTTTTAAACTTTGGGAAAAGATATGTTTGGAACCGTTTCATCCTGGTTGGATCCAGTGGTATTTTCTTCATGCAGTGTCACGTAGGCACATCCGAGCTCACTCAGAAGTAGCTGAGGCATTTTTGAAATGGCACTGCATGACATGACCTTGCATGTCTCCTACAGTTCTCAGTTCACATACATATCTCTAGGGCTGCAAGCACGTATGGCTATATGGCAAGAATTTATAGAACTTGCTTAAAGGGTTGAGCCAAACCTCTCTTTTAATGAGAGCTTTGGGCAGTTCCCTCAGGAGCTGGAAATCTGAGCTCAAACCAGGCGTTCAACCAGGCAGAGAAGGAGTTAGAATTTCTGTTTCTTCTGAAGACTGGATGGACTTCTTAAGGTAAGCTCTATACTGTGTAAAAGACAGCAGCACCAGCTGCCTTTTCCTCACCTATGTTTTTCTGTTACAGCCTAAACATTTGAAATATTCTGTTATGGAAATTATAAATCAATTGTTTTGCTATCCTGGGTATTTCTTCCTTGTTTTTTCCCTTTGGCAAATACTGTTTACTGAATTGTCACCACTGAGACTGACAAAACGGTTGTCAAATTAACTATGCCTAAATGGCAGTTAAAAATAAAAACCAGTTTGTCTAGCCACGCTTATCTGGCAGCATGAGGCAGATTTCTCTAAACAACTTGTCATGGTTTCAGCTGGCATAGAGTTAATTTTTTCCTAGTAGCTGCTGTGTTTTGGATTTAGTATGAGAATAATGTTGATAACACATACTATTTTAGTCATTACATTAGCCAAGGACTTTTTCAGCTTCTTATAGAAGCTGAGAGGAAGCATAGACAGGACAAGTTGGCCAAAGGAATATTCCATGCCATAGCTGTCATGCTCAGTACATAAATAGGGGTTGGCCAGAGGGCAGGTACCCATGATCACTGCTCTCAGGACCAGCTGGGCAACTGATCATTGGGTGGTGAGAGCAATTTGTGTTGTATCACTTTAGTTTGTCTATTATTATTATTATTAATTTTTATTAGTAGTAATAGTAGTATCATTATTATTATTATCATTATCATCATCACCATTCTCTTCTGTTACTGTTCAATTAAACTGTCTTTATCTCAACCTGCAAGTTTGGTGTTTCGGGGGATTTTCCCCCCCTCCTTTTCTCCCTCATCTCCCTGCCCTACTTTGGGGATGAGGAGGAGGATGTGAGTGGGTGGCTGTATTCCTGGTTGCTGGCTGAGTTTAAACCACAACAAAACTGTACTATTCACAGTGGGTCTCACAAACAATTAAAAAATCTGGACATGCATGAAATAAGTTATTTCGGGTCCATCACCAGCATGCGTGGCACAAACAGCAGCTGTAAGATCTTCAAAGCAGTGATACTCAGCAACAAGTCTGGAGAAGAAGTCTTATGAGAAGTGGCTGAGGGAGCTGGCGTTGTTTAGCCTAGAGAAAAGGAGGCTGAGGGGAGACCTTATCGCTCCCTACAACTACCTGAAAGGAGGGTGTAGAGAGATGGGGGTCGGTCTCTTCTCCCAAGTCACAGGCGATAGGACAAGAGGAAATGGCCTCAAGTGATACCAGGGGAGGTTCAGGTTGGATATTAGGAAAAACTTCTTCACTGAAAGGGTTGTCAAGCATTGGAAGAAGATGCCCAGGGAAGTGGTGGAATCACTATCCCTGGAGGTATTTAAAAGATGTGTAGATGTAGTGCTGAGGGACAAGGTTTAGTGGTAACTTGGCAGTGCTAGGTTAATGGTTGGACTCGATGATCTTAAAGGACTCTTTGAACCAAAACAATTCTATGATTCTAACCCTGAGAAGGCAGGGAAATACTTTCCAGCAGAGAGGGCTAAACGGGACAGAAGAACACAAGCCTGGGATTCAGAGTTTGACACCTCTTGTGTATTATACTGGAGACTTGCAAGGAGAACAATTTCTTTAGTTCAATGGTTTTGTGGTTATGAGATGTGTCCCAAAATGAGAAAGCACAGAGTTGACCCTCAGCATCCTGTAAGGACTTTACCCCAGGGCTCCAGCTTCACAGCAACAAAGTAGCCTGAGGTAGGGCAATCCACTGCAAGGCTAAGCCAGTGCAAAAGGAACATGAAATTCATGGCACCAAAGAGAGAATAACCAAGAGAAATTCTGGTTTTGACACTCAGTAGGAAGACTGTCTTGAGTTCTGTTTCTTGCTCCCAAAGCTCATTTATTCATCAGCTTTTAAGTGGAAAACACACACATGGTTCTCCCATAGGTCAGAAACCATGTTCTTTCTTTATTTACATTACAAGACAAAAGACTAAATTGGTCACAGGGTTCTTGCACTTCTGGCTGTGTATTGGTGCTTCCCTGCCTCCAGTCTGATGAGGAAACACACTCTCAGTCACTCTCATCTCAAGATGAAGGGACCTTGATCCTTAAACTTCTGTTTCCTTTGCTAGTCTTTTACCACTAAGCTACTTCAAAAAGGTCCTGTCAACATCCTCTTTCATTTTTAAGTGTTTTCTGTTTGAACAGGGTATGATCTGATGTCATGTGAGAGGGGATGTAGGTAAAGTATTTCTGAATTGCAGCAGAACTCAGACACAGTGGATTTCAGGCAACTTTGACACTTGGGTATCACTTGATGATCCTGACTCTGTTTTGCACCTCGTAGAAAGTTCCAGCAGTGACACCTGAGCATGGTCTAAGTTCGGTTGTGGTAGCACAGAAAGTCTGTAAATGGGCAAGATGGGCAATGAATTGAACCCACACTGGAGAGTTCAGTGACAGTTTTAAATTTTCAGTTGAAATTTGGGTAACTCATTGAACAGCTAGAGACAGTATGTCAAGCAAAAATTTTCAAGGGAAAATAGGTATCAACCCATAACGAAACTTTTCTTAGCTGCAAAGGAGATATAAACTGACACAATAAGAATTGTATTGCAAGTGTTCATATTATTGAAAATCCTGACACCAGCTGGTGTTCAAATTACTGAAAAACTATCTTTGTCAATGCAGAGATAGGAGATTAGTGTTATGGGAATAGTACATTATCAGTCCAATTCTCTGCTGTCAGCAAGGGTTTTTTCCCTCTGCAGTAGCATCCTAAATTGCCTTTCCATTCGATTTTCTAACCACACTAATTAAACTTCAGAATCTGATTTCATGTCCTCATCTGTGCAACTTCCTTAGCCAAAGGGGGAATGCTATACTATGTAAATGGCAGAAGAAAGCACGTATCACTGGAAGAGGACCTCAAACCTTCTTCTGCACCAGAGGTCCCATGAGAGACAGCCCAGAGCTGGAGCTGGTCACAGAGAGGAGAGGGACATGAGGGAGCGACCCAGTGATTCTTATTTACCAGTTCAAAGGGCATAGCGTTGTGTTGAGACAATCTCTACTGCCTGAACAAAAAGTTAAATGAAACCCCAAAACAGCAATTAAAAAAACCCAATAAAACCTGTAACTTCCCTACTCACAAAAGGAAAAAAACCACAGCACACTTTCTGTGCTTTACTACGCCTACAGCTTCTCTGGCAGAGGGACTGGAAAATTACTGTATCATCCTCATTTGACTTGCATGTTTGGCTATAAATCTTAATGATTGAGAAAACTACAAATAAAGAGAGGTAAAAATGTAATAAATTCCTTTTGGCCTATATATAGTGACAGATGCACTGAAGACTGATGGCCCCATTCCCATTTACACCACCGGACCTCGGCCATCCCTCTGGCAAAGTAATAGCATTACGCTGGGTAGACATTACATTCTATGGCTTTATGCCTGATTACAACAGGCCCTTTTCATTCAGCCCATAGAAGACAGCTGCCTCCTGGGTGCTCCTGCTCTGGGATCCGGGACTCCATGGCCCCACCCGCCATGTTTGGTTTGCCTCAGCGAGCCATGGGCTGGCTTCAATGTCCTACTGAGGCCTCTCCTTGAGCTGCTGACCCTGCAGCTGAGGGAAGAGGCCACACTTAAAAGACAAACAGTGTTGTGTTTTGGCTGGCAGGAGTGTTTTGTCAGGCGTTTTCACACAAGGCCTGTGAGTGGGTGCCAGACCTGGCTGCCCCATGAGGAGGCAGCTGTTGGCAGTGACAACATGGCACCCCCCAGGAGAGGCAGCACTGCTGCTGCTAAGCTCTCCAGGGCTTCCACAGAGCACAAGCGCCTTCAGAAACCCAGAGTATTAGCTGGCGTTGCTGAGTATCAAAGCAATGCAGCTAGAGAGCAGAGTCGTCCTTTTTTCATCTGTTTTGTCTCCCCTGATCTGCCTTTCTGCTTGCTTTTAAATGGCACCTACGGAAAGAGAGGGGAATGGAAAGGGGAGGAGGTGGATCTCAGCTCTTTGTACCAACATGTAATAAGAAAATTGAGAGATTCTCTTTGGAAGTGAAGTTCATGCAAGACTCACCTTTGGTGGTATTGCCCTTTTCCCTATGGCTGTAGAGGCTGTGGAGTCTCTTATTGCACACGATACTAAAATAAGTTGATATAATTTGGAAAAAACCACTGTGTGGGCTTTTCTTTGTCAGGAGTGAGGAAGGCTGCCTGTATACTGGGCTGCAGTGCAAGACAGGAGCCCACAGGCTGAGGGGAGTGGTGCATCCCTCCTATGCCGCATTTGGGAGGTCACTTCTGGAGCACCACATCTTGTTTGGGGACACTGATCCCAGAGATGATGACGAACTGGGGACCAGCAAAGTCCCATTCAGTGGATTAAAGGACAGCCAGAGCCTGAATTTATAGAGCCCTTGTAATTTGTTGTAGTAACACAGAAGAGCATGGACCCCTCAGTAGGGGTGGCTGAAAATGAGCACGTCACAGGTCTTTTACTAACTGCAATACTTAAAACCATAATGTTGTTTGCAAGATAGTTCTCAAGGCTGCTCTGTGCTTACCAGGTATAAAGCAAGAGGAGAAGGCCAATAAAACATCCTCAGTATAAAGTTGTGAAATACATCTCAGCAACCTCTCAAATCATCCAGACCCAATGTTCCCTTCTCCTTCCTTCTTCCCACAATGAGAGCTGTGTGTCTGGATACACCTCCCTCATCCTAGCCAAGTTTTTCTGCCACATCACTTACCTTGGCTTAAACTAATTACGAAAGTCTACAGGACAGAGAGCTGAAGGGGGAAAAGCAGCGCCACTTCTTGCTGGAGTACCTGTCAGACCACATGGGTATCAGAAAGCCAGAGGTCTCCAGTGAAGCCCTGACTTACATCCAACACAAATGTGTGAGATTAGGCAACAGTAATCAGCTGACAACCAACGTGGGAGCAGCTTGGCCCCAGGTGTGCTGCTTTCTGACAAAACTAAATATATTGAGGGTTTGGAGTAGGCTGAGTGGGTAGTGTTGTCTTCTCAGGGTGGATGATGTTTTGTCAGGTGTGTTAGCAAATAAAATTTAGTAGTTCACTAATTCGTTCATATCATTTAGCTTTAGCATAACGCTGTCTCTGAAATATTGGCCTAAGATCTTTGACATATGAGCTAATGAGGAGTCCTTGTGGGATTACATAAACTGCAAAGTATCTCTGTACCAGTCGATAAGTTCATAGGAAAGTGCTTCCTCAACCAAAAAATGCTGTAGTGTCTTAGGGTGAAATCTAGTGCAATCATTGTTGTACTAACTGAAAAATCAGTGGTAGGGTTTCTTTCATAGAAAATGGGTAGAACATCTCATTTATGTAATTATGCCACTGCAGATGGAATTATTCTTCTAAACAGAAATGTGTTTTTCATTTTCTGAAGTGAAACAGAAGATAATATAAACCAACCATTTAAATAAATTGTATGCATGTACTAATATACTCTCTTAGGCACTTAGTGTTTGTACTTAACATTCCTATTTGGATGCATATGCACATATGTCAATGGGACTGTGTATTATTTCAGGTACTTGATAATTTTCATGGTGTTTTTTTTCATTTATCTAATATTTTTTCAGGGAGGACAAGATCTTTTTTAATACTGCAATACCTGCATTTACTGATGCTGTAACACTACGTTGGAGGCATAATTGGTGTGTTGCCTCAGAAACCTACATCTCTTACTGGCATTACTAGGAAACTTTCACTTTTAAAATTCAATATTCCAGGGGAGAGGGAAAGCTTATTAAGTTGTGAAGAGATTGAAGTAATAAAACATTCATTAACAGATTTTCATCTGTATTTCTGGTTCCAAGAGACTAATTACTTCAGAACCTCAGATGCGACAAACAGTATTTTATTAGTACTAAAGGACTTGTGACATTTTCCACCAGGTAGGAAAGCTGGGTTTGGTTTTTGTTCCCTCCCCCATAATCCAAGAAATCTATTCTCTCTGGGTATAGTTATTTTATATTCTGGCACCAGCTGGATGTTCAGTCTGTATTATAACAGTGCCCTCTTTGTACTCTCTCCTTCAACATTGAAATCTAAAAATCACTGTAAACTTCACCTTTCATCACCAGTGAGAGCAGAAGCTAGCCAGCTAAAATCTTTGGAAAATTTCAGGCTCGTTTTAGCAAATTCATACAAAAAAGGCTATATCTATGAAATAACTTTTTTCTAGTGCTTTTTAAATTACAAATCACTGAAAAATATTGGGACTGGTTTGCACTGATATAAATAAATTTCTTCAAAGCCTGTTAGAGATTGCTATAATAAGTAGTTCTGAGGAGGTTGTGCTTATTACTTTTTGGTATTTTTTGAAAAAAATATTCACAGTACAGGAAGTAAATTCTTTGATGTCTTCACGCATTTGTTGTCTTTCAGAAACAGAAACAGAAGGATCTTTTTTTCACAGGTCTGCTATTGGACCTAACTTCTCATCCAATGGAAATCTTGCAAATGAAAGATAGTTTCATTTCCAGGGTCTGTTTGATAAACTAAGCAGTCATGTCAAAATTATTTCAATTATTTAATTAAGTGTGCATGTGACTGTAGGCATATCTGGGACTGTAGGCATATCTGGGACACATACACTAAACTGCTAATGTTAGCATTCAGTATACATAGCACACCTTCAGAAATAAGTCAAAATTATAACACAAAAAAAAAGGCAGATAAGACCTGGAGGGAAATATTTGTATACCATAAAAAATATTCAGTGAAATTTGTTGAACAAATGTGTCTTGTTTTGAAAGATTGCAAAAACAACAAAATGATGAGCAAAAAACCTACAAAACTGACAGAAGTATATAGGAAAGAGAAAGTATTACTAAAATAAATATTCTATGCTAAATACTTTTAGAAGACAAATGCAAGATAGAAGATTAATTTTTTTATTATGTTTTTATGGGTTATAAGAACACATCAATGGTAGATATAATTGAGATATATTGAGTTTAATTTTTGCTGGTCAAGGAGGAGATTCCAGTTTTATAAAGCTTAAGAATATCACAACTTCATATAAAAGCTTATTCTCTACTTTCAGTTTGCATGTGTAGAGAGAGAAGAATTTGCCTCTAATTTTTTATAGGAGAAAAGTAGTAGAAATATAAACAGAAGTGAAGAGTCTACATTTTCAGGAATCATAGAATCATTTAGGAAGGAAAAGACCTTTACAGTCATCGAGTCCAACTGTTAATCTAACACTGCCAAGTCCATACCTAAACCATGTCCTGAAATGCCACATCTACACAGCGTTTAAATACTTCTAGGGATACTGACTCCACCACTTCCCTGGGCAGCTTCTTCCAATGCTTGACAACCTTTTCAGTGAAGAAGTTTTTCCTAATATCCAATCTAAACCTCCCCTGGTGCAAGTTCCTCCCATTACATCACTTGTTACTTGGGAGAAGAGACCAACCCCCACCTTACTACAATCTCCTTTCAGGTAGTTGTAGAGAGCAATAAGATCTTCCCTCAGCCTCCTTTTCTCCAGATTAAACAACCACAGTTCCCTCAGCCTCTCCTCATAAGACCTGTGCTCTAGGTCCTTCACCAGCTTTGTTGCTCTTCTTTGGATGCATTCCAGCTCCTGAATGTCTTTCTTGCACCGTGAGGCCCAAAACCAAACACAGTATTCGAGGTGGAGGCTGACCAGGGCCGAGTGTAGGGGGACGATCGCTTCCCTTGCCCTGCCAGCCACACTATTTCTGATACAAGCCAGCACACTGTTGGCCTTCTTGGCCACCTGGGCACACTGCTGGCTCATAGTCAGCTGAATATGAATCAAGGCTATTCTTTACTTATTTGGCATTTTGCTCAATATACTTTCCATTTGAATAAGAATTCAACTCTAACTATTGAGAGAGGTAACATAAAATGCCTTTCAGGATAGCTCAAGTTTGTTTCTGAAGTCTTGAATCCTCACATTCTAGTTCCTTGAGATCCTCATGTAGAAGGCTTTTAATAAAATAAAAAAAAAGTTATAGCAAGTGAGAAGGATTCACACAACATGAGTGCTTTCTTTTCTGCCCTGTAGAAGAGTCTGGGTCTCTCAGTGTAAGTTTGCAGAGCAGCTCGTGTTGTTTGAGTCAGGGGTTTTATGGTGTTGGTTTTATGGTATTTTTCTAACGTTAACGAAACTACTACAGACAGTTTCTCTCCTTCCTCAAGTGCTAAGTTCTCAGAGCTCCTATCTGAAGTTAACCTTACCATATAATTTTCAGAATTTATATTCTTATTGCATTCCTAAGTGAATTTATGTTGATTTGAGTGCTACTATTTTTGCATTATTCTAAAACTCTATAAATCCTATTAGACGTCACTGTACGCATACATCTTAAAAATAATAAAGATATCCCTTTCATTATCAGTTTTCCCTGGGTACCACACATTAATTATCAGGTTATCTCTAAGACTTATGAGTTAGAATACCTTTGTACCTCTTTCCCTCCTCCCGCTAGTCACAGAATCCGTTTAGCTGCAAGTCTGTTAGGACAGCTTGCAGTGTACATACTCAGCACTTATGCACCAAAGGGCATGAAGGACAGAGCAGCTGTAACCCCAAACTGGCTCTTTATAACAGTGCAGTGTCAGCAGTTTTTCTCAAAATTGTTCTCAATGGTTTCTTCTTTATTGTCAAGCTGGTAAAGCTGGAGGAACTCCTTTCATTCATTTTCCCATGTGTTTTCAGACCACTTCTCAGACTTACACTCTTTCCTCCAGTGATCAATCTGTCCTTCGAATAAGAGTGTTTAAAGACTTCAAGTAGCCTAAACTCCTGATATGGAGACTACCGATGCTAGTTAAATTTCTAACCTGAGCTCTGGAGAAACAGACCAAAACTGGCACTGGTACCACTTTCGGCAACACCCACACCATCTGTATCTAATCTAGCCAAAACAATGCAACTCACTGGGGATAGCTGGTAAATACTGTAAATATGACCTATTCCTTACTGGAACAAAAAATGATCTTGGTGCTCATGAGGCAATGCATAGTCCACTTTTGGTCGGAATACAGGTACATGATAATTATTCCCAGGCCCCCTCTCCCATGCTTCCTACTTTGAGATGGAGAATTTGAGAACACCCATGGTAAAAGTCCCTAGAGTAGGTAGGGAAGGCAACAGCAAACACCCATGGGTGTGAAAGGGAAGAGTTTGGATGCATGACTTCCATTAAGTGTCTTCTGCAGTTACAGAGAAGTAGCCTGTTGGGCTCTTCAGAGATTTGGGCTATGTTTTTTAAGTGTGGAAACCTCTTTATGTATAAATTAAGAGACAAGATCGTATTTAATTTGATTTGATAATATTATATGCACCTGTGCATCTCCAGGTATACTGTATTCTTGGCAGGTAAACCCAGCAATAAGTCATTTTATTGAAAAATATTGAGGTTAGATCCTTGTTAATATTAGGCTATTCAAAACAAAATGAAAGTAAAGACTTGTGGAAAAGTCTTGTAATAATGACTAGGCACTACAACAGTAAATGAAATGCATTAACTCTAAAGTGATATAGATGGTGAAAAACAGTCCTCACTTCACATGAGAAGTATAGACTGTGAGAGTCCCTTTCCCTTCCACAGTTGTATTCATTGAGTGAGCATCCTTACTTTTGTAACCTCCTTCAGCAGAGGTTAACAGCACTTAGCAATCTCTTGCTTTCTCTTTGAAACATGAAGTCTTCTGACTAGCACTCAGTAGTTCAAGCACTTTGAAGCTCTGCAACAAACCTACAAAAATACTTAAATTTGTTTTGTGGCTAAAATAGGAACTTCATTTAGAAACCGGCAGATGCTTACTTGCCTCATAAATGTTCATAGCAGGCTTCTCTAAACGCTTCTGCTGTTTTTGAGTATCAAGGAATGCTACTAGTCATCTCTTCAGCGTAGGTGAAATTCTGACCTTATTCATGTTAGAGGATTTTGCCATTGCATTTCATAGAGCCAAAATTTCATATTTTGCTTTCAGATGAGTTCACTAAGTCTTGGTTCTGCATCCAGACGTTCCCGGTGTCTGGGATCACCCTGTGTTTCAGCACTGGGCACAGTTGTTTTCCTTATATTTTTTTTTAATCAGTGCAGAAACTTTGGAAAAATTTGCAGGAAGTTAAATTTTCAGAGGATAATTAAGTGTTAGGATGCTTCATGTCACAACCATTATTCTTACATACTAATTAATTATAGACTGTGTTATTAAAGGAGCTAATCTTGTAATATAAAGTGAAACCTTTTTTCCATATGGAGAATAATTGCAGTTATATGTAGTTAGATATTCCAAGCTGTTTCTATATGTTAAATTAAAAATTATACTCACGCAACTATAAGCACAAATAAAAGCATTAGAGTGAATGTCTGAGGGAGTTTTGTTTCTACTTTTACTTGTACCAACCTCCCCTATGTAACACAAAGGCCCCAGATGAAGTCAGAGCTCAGATGAAGTGGCTGTTGTGGATTTCCCATCTCAAATAATTTGCCATCAGATAACTTGTCAAAGAGTAGGAAATTTAAACTATTAACCCCAGTAATCTCCAACTGCTCATTAATCATAAAATTCTGTCAAGCTTCTTACTGTGTATTTTGCTGATTGCTGATTCATTAAATTGCATTGTACGTGAACAAAAGCAAAACTCAGAAAAAATTCAGTGACAGATTAAAATGATATGGTCAAGTTCATTAGTACCTTAACTAGAATACCCTGTAACTCTTTATATGTGGATCAGTTTAGTATTTTCTTTCTGACACATGGAATGCTGAATATATATCCTACCTATTCTTCAAGCTTTTCTGTTTCTAGCAAATAGTAAGGTGCCAAACGACCTGTTGTGCAGGTATTTAGTTATGTGTGTATTCATGACCCTCCTAATGTGGTTGTAACTTAAAGCTTGTATTACTGTTTATTCACAATAACGGGACACTCAGAGAAGTTAAGACTATAGGAAAAAAAAAATAAACAACAAAAAAACCAAAACCAAAAAACCAACCCTGCAACATTTTTTCCTCTCAGTATTGACTGTGTTAAAAGTAGCAGGGAAATTTACATCTGAATCCTTATCCAGAGGGACTCACCAGCGAATGTCTCAAACCAAAGTGCTGGAGAAAAGGCACTGGATGCAGGGACAAAATGAGCAGTAAGTAGAAGCCTAGAAATAATTTCTCCCAGTTCTGAAAGAGTTCAGGGGTTTAAATGGCTGAATTGCTAACAGTACTGTGTGGCATTATGATTGTCCTGGGACCCAGAGCTGCAACTTAAAGCATGTCACAGAGATCAGATAAGGCTGAGATTGTAGATCAGCACTGCTTTGACTCCTGTTTTATCAGAGGATAAATACAGAAATTATACCTTCACTAAAATTATTTAATCAAAAACGTTTTGCTATTAAGGAGAGAAAAGGAAACATACATAAGACTTTGAAAATCTGGTATGGCGCCAGCAGAATCAACTTGTATAACAAAATTACCTTAATTGGGGAAATAACGTACCGATTTACATTGTTACTCCTGTTTTGAATGCTGTGGCAATATCACATTGTCAGGAAGAACAAAATGTTCCTGAATTTATATGTTTGGATCTAACTTACATCTGGCCTTGTGCAAGCAAGTATTTAATTTAACCAGAAAAAAACCAGTATATGAAGTGGTTTGTTTATTCAGGGAAAAGAAACAATGTGACTTTTGATGCAGAGAACCTGTATGTCTAATCTGAAAAGGGTATTTGAAAGCTTTAGTTCTTTGCTGGTAAACACCTGTTAGCTTTTAGGCAAATGCACTTTTTGCCAGTGTTGGAGTCCTAGACGCATTTAACACATCTGCAGAGCACATCTGCAGAGCAAGGGCTTGAGTGAAACACTTGAGCACCTTCCTGCCCCCCAACTGCAGGAGACCAGGAGGATCTTTCTGGAAAAGAGGAAAGGAAAAGGGCAGCACTGTGGGCAGTCCTCAGACTCACACATCAGAACTTGAAAAGCGCTCAGCTGTGACAACGGTATGGCAAAGATGAAGACATCAGAGTTACATCTCTGGTAGCTGGTTATATCTCCCCTTGCCTGTCTCTGTTGTATTGTCCATCTTGGGAAAAGTATAGACTTACAAGCAAAGAGGAACCTCAGTAAACCAACTGTCCACCTACTTGAAGTGCTATTTGTGTCTCTCAATTTTTAGTAACTGCCATTGACCTACCTCTAGATGGCATATGAAAAAATTAACTTTTTCACTTACTCTTTTTTAATATTAATCAGTATTAAAGCACCAGGGAAAAACAGATCTTGCAGGATTTGAAGTAGTTCACAAATTATCTATTTTGGCTTCAAATCTCCAGCCTCTGCTCATCCCTTAAACTCACTGATCATATACGTATTATTTCTTATACTTTTTTACCTCTTCAGTGTTTTGTCCTCAGTCCTTTTTGGGATACCTTGGATTGTCCCTGTGATTGTGACTTGCTGAAAGAGATATGCAAGATCTTCCATACACTTCCTTTGGAAGATAGCAAATTTTTACACTGTCAGATGCCTTAGTTTTCATTAAAATAAATTAAAGTTGTTGCCAGAGTGCAGTATGAACCCCAAAACATTTTAGTCAATGTAACTTTCCTGTCCTCCTTATTTAAATAGCTCTGGTATTATGAAATTGAGTCCATTTTCCCCTGGAAACATCAGCACTTTGTTTGTTGTCTGACAGTGCTGAGAAGTATGTTGCAATAAGGAATCACAGAAAGAAAGATGCAGGGAAGATCTTATTTTCTATTAATTCTCACAAAATTGCAGAAAAGTTGAGATTGGAGGGGACCTTTGGAGGTCATTTTAGTCAGGTATGATCAAAAGAATAGTAGCAGTTGCACAGTAGCAACACAGTAGCAGTTGCATCTTCTATGGGGTTAAAATTTGTTGCAGAACATAATAGGTCATCTGGACTGGCTTTGTTTGATACTCGTTTATACTCTTCTATCTCAAAAGGTGGTGAGATGGGGGATATCAATGTGTTCAGCACACATAGTAACTCGCTTCACTTCCGTTTGCAAATACACATTGAAGCAGACTGTGTTCAAACACATAGTTACTAACTTGCACAGGCAAGCACCTGGCTTGTTTAGGAGAGACTTTTTCCTCTTGTGATGTTTGTTTGTCTCTGCAGAACTTTGCGTTCCTTTTTCATCTATGCAACAGGCAAGTGACTGCTGCTTGTTTCCTTCACAACTTTATCACAAGCAACAGTTGATAGCTTTATTTCATTTTCTAACCTGAGTCTCAAGACAAAGACTGGTCTGTGCCAGTGTTTCACTTTCACATATCAGGGACATTCTTCCTTGTTTCCACTGTAGCTTACACCCATAACCTGCAATAACATTGTGGTTCTGTTACTGCCTACAGAACTAGAACCGAAACAGTTATTATCTGTTTGACAGTTTGTTAAGCCTTTATGTTTCTGAAGTCCATGGCCTTTCATGGGGCCACAGCATTTGAGGACTAAAGAGAACATGCTGTTTTGAAGGGTAGACCCTGAAAGCAGGGAATCAGCAGTCTCTCATAGTTCCTAGTTCATGCATTTATTACTGGAATTAGCTTACAAGAAAACATCATTAAGCCTCTTCTCCTCACTAAAGAGAAAGCCTGTAGGGACAGGAAGCGTGGTTTTCAATAGAAAACACTTAGTTTCAATAATGAATGTTAGCAACATCAGAACACACAATGACCTGAGTGGTATTTTAAATGAAACAACAAAACCAGCTTGGGACAGAGGTCGAGTAGAGGACATCCTCAGTCCAGACAACATATTTTGAAAGGTGGAATTTTTCTGAATTTTAAGGGTGGGTTTTTTGCAGGAAAATCTGAACTGCATGATAGGTTTCTCTTTTTTATCATTTGATCCTTCCACTGATATTGCCAAGTAGCTGAACTGCATACAGTGTAAGAATCTCCTTGGTCATCCTTTGCAGAAGTCATATAATATTTCAGCATAGAAGCTACCTATCTCCCTCTATGTGGGTCCAAGTTTTTCTCTGTGTAGCTTTTAAATAAAGACCACAGAAAACCTGAGCATGGCTGAGCAAAGATTTCAGATGGGTTTATTTCTAAATAAATATAAGAAATATTGCATATCTTCTTGGCTAAAACATTCTGCTCTTGCTTTATCTTCAGATTTTGTTTTGTCATTTGGGTACAAGAGAACTTTAGGAGGAAAATTACCATGTTTTTTCCAATAAGATCCTTCTTGTCATGACTGATATATTTAGTTGTCTGTTTACCCTAGGAGTTCTACCTTCACATCCAACTGCCTTGCTCCTCCTTTTCCATCATAACACAGTGATATGATGAAAATATGAAAAAGCGGTTAATTATATTTAAAAAAATGGGGAAACATTGGAATTCAGAATTCCTTTTTTTAATTTGGGTTTCTCTGAGGTAGTTCATGAAAGAATTCAGCAGAAAATTGTATGAGAAAAGGCTTTCTTAGACTGCAGTTATAATTCTGTTACACCTGAAGTGTTGCCTCCATTGTGTCATTTTGTGACACAAATGTTGGGAACACCGCAACTGAAGATAATAACTTTCTTGAAGTGGTAGGGGTCTTTAGATCCCGAATTTCTCACACAGGAACAACAGGTTCAAATGGATTTAGAAAGGGCACTAAAGCATCTTAATCATTGTTCTGTTACTGAATGAGTGCAAAATTGTCAGGCAAGTCACTAAGCCTTAGTGTTCTGTTTCTCTTCTTGACCAAATTGGGTAGTATTATGTCTAGCTTTTAGAATTGAGCCTAAAAATAATCTAAAGGTTACTTATGTTTTGGCTGCAAATCAGTAGGAGTTTTGCTGTTGTTTGGTGGAAGCAGAGTGTCTTCCTAGGAAAACAGAAAATCCGTAGGAATAGAAAACTAGCCAGATCAAGTGTTATCTATGCTTTAGCAGGCTCTGTGAGGTGAATGGTTTAAAAGACAAAGAATCATAGAATAGTTTGGGTTGGAAGGGACCTTTAAAGGTCAGCTAGTTCAACCGCCCTGCCATGGGCAGGGACATCTTCAACTAGATCAGGTTGCTCAGAGCCTTGTTGAACCTGACCTTGAATGTTCCAGGGACGGGGCATCTACCACCTCTCTGGGCAACCTGGGTTTCACCACCCACAGCATGAAAAATTTCTTCCTGGTCTAAATCTTCCCTCTTTTAGTGTAAAACCATTACTCCTTGTCCTATTGCAACAGGCCCTGCTAAAAAGTTTGTCCCCATCTTTCCTGTAGGCCACCTTTAAGTACTGGAAGGCCACAATAAGGTCTCCCTGGAGCCTTCTCTTCTCCAGGCTGAACAACGCTACTCTCTCAACCTGTTCTCACAGCAGAGGTGCTCCCCTGATCATTTTCATGTCCCTCCTCTGGACTCACTCCAACAGGTCCATGTCCTTCTGTGCTGAGAACTCCAGAGCTGGACACAGTACTCCAGGTGGGGTCTGATGAGAGCAGAGTAAAAGGGTAGAATCACCTCCCTCAACGTCCTGGTCATGGTTCTTTTGATGCAGCCCAGCATATGGTTGGCTTTCTGGGCTCTGAGTGTGCATTGCCTGTTCATCTCCACCTTTTCACCCACCAGTGAAGTACTTCTCAACAGGGCTACCCTCAGTCTCTTCAACCCCTAGCAACTGCCACTTCATCAGCATTGAGATTTAATTTGTAACACTGGACCTTAGGATAAAGACCAGAATAAACCAGACCCCTTTTAAACTGTTTTTTGCATCTCATTTCCTACCTGATGACTGATGCCATTTGCAGCTCTTTACTAAATTCCTATCAAATGGCAGGACCCCCTGTATCTGCCCTCAAGGGTTTAGGCATGCCACCAGTATGACAACCAACCTACTTTTTAACCTTCTGATAAATTGCAACAAAAGCAAAGCTACTCTTTATCCTGGAACCACATTAAGAGTCCGCTATGGAATTAAATCCCTTTAGCTGTTCTCCAGAGTCTGAAAGCCTGATTATTCCACATTTTTGTCAGCAGGAGGGAACCTGAGGAATAACCACCGGGAGATTCCCCCAAGAGAGATCCAAACAGCGAGGAGGAACTTTTATTAGTGTGCAAGTGCTAGGGGATCTTAATGTCTCCCAATCTCAGGACAAGTTGTCATTTTGACAAAATAAAATCTTCAGTGGATGTAACATCCCTGTTGCTAGAATCTAGAAATACTGCAGTGTTAGTAGTAATTAGTCCGTTAAATATTTTACAGTTAACCTGTTCTGAAGAATTTAGGTTTGCAGATATGTGGTATTAGGAAAATACTGGGAAGAAATGCACAACCCAATAGTATTATCATGACAGGTTAAACTCTGTAACATGTTTATCTTCCTCAAATAGTTTAGGAAGGGAATGGTAATTTTATTTAGACGGGTAGAATGTTTTTATGAAAAAAAAAAAAACAGTTTGGAATGGATTGTAATACCTTCTAGCTGTGCCTCATTTTTTTTCTTAGAATGCAATACAAAACATTCACTTCATTTTGGACTGCTCAGAAAAAAGGATGAATCCCAAGATGCTTGCTACAGCATGCCTCTATCCCCCCATATCTATATCTCCTTGTACCTCAAATTTCTGATGTATTGATATGTAAATACTTCTCAGTGGTATGCTTTCAATGTCAGTAGGGGAAGCAGGGAAAGAAAGTACGTGTATACTTTCAGAGCTGAAATTTTCCATTTTTTTTTGATACAAGACTGAAGATCCAGAGTGATACAATATTCTGCAAATCAAAGGAATTACAGTTATTACCAGACATGGAAAGCAACTCTAAAATATTGCATAAACTTCCCATGTTAATTTTATTGCAGGTTTACCCAGGAGCCTGAGTTTTCAGAATACTGAAGCAAAGACTTCCTATTGCACCCAAACCAATGCCTTTGACTCCATAGTCTTTGGCAATCTTAAAGAAATTTCTAAGAAGGTAAGTCATGAAAGAAACTATATTTGCCTGTGTGGCAATGAAAACTAGATTGACATTGCATATTGTTTTCTTTAAATTTGAGACACTTGCCATGCAACCTTCTCCACCCCCCAAATAAAAGAATACAATCAAACTATTTATCTAGGTATTAAGTAATTGGAGTTATCATTTTAATCTCATTAGTAAAGATATCAGAAAGGGAAAAGATGTTAATATATGTTGCTGTAGTTGAAGCTGCAATAATGTCTCAAGGATTTTGTGTGGAAATGCAATAGTATCTACTAATCGTATCTTTTACTGAAAGTTATTAATAGCATGTGATACACTGAGCAGAATCACACACATGACGTTAGGTCTATGTTATTTACGAGATTGTTACAATATGAATATAAATTAGTGGCATATAAATTAGTGCATAAGTAATTTTGTAATAACGTATTTTGACAAGTCTTGGTTTATTGTGAAATATTAGAGTCGAGTTTCAAATGTTCTTTGAAAATTTTCTTTTGTGATTTGTTAGGTAAAAGGTGTCATGTGCCTCTTACAACTTGCAATCTGAAATCTTATCCAAATCTTTGTTATATTATCTTGGGGAAAACAGCACGACTTTATTGTCTAATCCTATTTTGTGCCACTTATTTACAATAAAATTTATATAACTTTATTGCCATGATTAAGAAAGCAACACAAAAGAGACAGAATTATTGCAGATGTACTGGAAATCAGCATCCATACAATAATTTAATTTTAGAGAGAGAAAATCTGTTGCATGTGCAGAAAGCTTTTAGACTAAAGAGCTGCCCTCACTTAAATGTGTTTGTACTTCTCCGTCCTGCACCCTTCCCTAGCTCACACACATTTCTTGGCTTTGTCATTAAATGAATGTGGCTGTTATGTATGGCGTGTTTTCTAGATTGTTATCGGGGCATTTACTATGTATTCACAGACAATTAAGACCTAAGGACTATGACTGGTTACACGTCTTCACTAGATGTCCTGTGTTACCTTTCTGTCTTTTAGGGAATGACCTGGTTTAAGGCACCATGACAGTGCAGTGCAACGTTGACATCAGGGAGCAGCCATTGACTTCTCATGTCTCAGGGATTGTAATTGCTGTAGTACCAGCGAGTGGGCACAATAAACACTCTTTGTGTTTGCCAAGGTCTTTGGGACCGTGTAGAAAGATCAGACCCAAGAACTGCAAAGAGGTCAGGTTCTGATTTCAGTTTCATTGCACCAGTGCATCTGTTCCTGGTTGAATTTGATGCAAATGAGATCAGATTCGTGACGGTACTATTTACAAATCACGCCCATATAATTTCATGGCAAGAATAAGAATTGTTGGGAAAATGATGGTGATCTCACTGAAATCTAACAATTTCACTGACTCTTTTTGTTCAGTCTTACCTTCTGATAATAGAAATAGGAAAATTGCTGTAGTTTTTCTCCCTTTCTCTCTGGCATTCTTTTGAAAAACCATCTAGCTGTCAGTGTGACTCAAGATGAGAGAAGACAAAAATAGGAACAGAATATAATAGAGGCTGCACTTTGATTTAAAGAAAAAAAAAAGTGAGATTACAGGTCTTCTGTAGCTAAACAACAGAGTAATCTAGGTGTCATGGGAGTCTGAATATCAGATATTGTTCTATAGGAGAGCAAAGACACAAATTCCAGGCCACTCCCTTGTTCCTTAATAGTTAGGTTCCCAAATCAAGAAAGTTCAGCTTTTGTAGTATGTCATATGAAATCCTGTCATCTGACACACTTCTCAATACCTGAAGAATCAAATCTCTTGTCTTTGCTTTACACACAATTGGGAGATGAAGGATGGGTAGAGACTGTTCCTTACATTTGACCTCTTTCCCTCTTTGATGTAAAATGGGAGAGCACAGCCCTTGTATCACATTATTGCACAATCCGTAGGCACCTACAATGGTGACTAAGCTGCAGATATGCAAGCTTGTATAGGAAGATGTGAGACCAGGGCAATAAATGGGAAGAAGTATCTTTATGGTGCAAAAGTTTTGATATAGCTTAGAGAAAGTTTTGGAGTATTTAGGAGGAAATTAAAATGACATTTGAAATTCTATTTTCATGAAGCTGAGCAAATAAGCAGAGTGACAGAATACAGAATCAGGGTTTTTTTATCTCTTGGATCTCTATCTATCTCTTTACCTCCCAGCTGTGCAGTTTTGGATGTTTCTGGCTGATATTTAAGGACACCATAGCAGACATAGAGAGCAAATGCACATCACTTACCCAAGAAATATATAGACCCCTGAGAAAAGGCCAAAGGATGCTGGCATGACTAAATATCAACATAGGGGGAAAAGTGTTACCTAAAGCAAAAAGATATCTTTCAGAAAGTTCAAACAACATTGGAAATACATGCTAGTTAAATGTAAAACAGAATAAGACAGGCAAGCTGGAGGAACAACTAGCAAAAGGCAGAAACCAAAACCCAAATCCAATGAAAAAAGCTTTTTTTAAAGGCATCAGGAGGAGGTAGTGTTCTAGATGGTATGCTGGATCAATAGATACCAGCATGTGGAAAGAGCAGTCAGAGAAGGTAAGCATCTATCACAAAAATGAAATAAGGTTTTTTTTCAGTGCCCATGAGCTTCAAGAGGTTTGTATGCTGGAATTCTTTTGAAGGTAAATTCATCAGTATTTCACTCAAAGTGAAGTGTTAGTGGAAGAAATTGTGGAACAAACAGAAACTGAACTACAGGAGAGTGCCGGGAGCAGACAGTATTTACCAAGACTTAAAAAAGTTCAGCTCAAGGATGAAATCTCTGAGCTAGGTAACTGGAGTGGAGTGTGTTTAAAAATCACTTGCACTTCAGGACTCAGAGGTGTCAGATGGTAATTTTAGAAAGGGCCGTATGGGAGGTCTAGGAGAACTTAGCATGGGAGATCTAAGGGAACTAAAATCTACTAATCCTGGTATCTGTAACAGGCAAATTAGCAAAAAATTATAATAAAGAATGATTCCTCGATACTTGGATAAACATGTGGAGAGAAGGAGTGTAGAGGAATTAGGAATTCTGAGCCATGGGGAGCAAGATTTGCTCAGTCTCATCTACCTGCACCTTGAGGAGGTCTGCTTTGAGCTCCTTTACCACAGGGTCCTAAAGAAACTGTTCGAATAAAAACAAAAGTCCTTTTCTGGGATAAAGAGACAAGAAAGAAGCTAGATGAGAATAATTAGCAGCAGTTTTATGATTGTATCCCTCTTCCCATCTAAAAAACCCAATCTAGTAGAACTAGAAAAAATACAGTGAAGAATGTGCCAAGATTAATGAGAAATATGAGATGGCTTACATTCCAGGAATTACTAATTAAAACAAAGACCCTCCAGCCCTCAACAGAGAGCACCGACAACAGATACAATAAACGTGTGTTGGAAGAAAGTAGCTTGGAGATGTAAAATAATTGTTTGGTAGGACCTTCTCATATACAAGAGTCTAAGTCCTCAAATTAAGTTAACAGAATCCAGGTTCAAGAGATATGATGATGATGTTTAGGTTCATTCATACATCACATTAGTGACCTGAGGAGCCTCATTCTTCAGGGGCTTATTGTGAGTGCCAGAAGGCTTAGGGCAGACAAAACACGATCATGGGAGAGAAATCCTCTGTGAATTGTTAAATATATTTGGCTCAAGGGTCCCCGAGTTGCAAGTTGTTGGAGCTTGGGTGAAAACTTTTCAAAAGCATCACTATCTTCTTACGCTACTTATATATTGACTTCTAGGCATCTGCTCGGGCTCCTGTTCAAGACAGTATTGGACTTGACAATCTGACCCAATAGAGTTATGTTCAGACTTTCTTCCTACAATTTACAGCTGGCTACCTCCAACTACATGTCTTCAAGAAACCACTTATCCTACTTTGCCATGATAGAGTACTTGACTTGACTTCAGATTCATCGTTCATACTGTTTTATGATCTAATGTGGCAAGGAATAAGCAGAAGTCTGGTGGTGCACCCTTGTAGCAGCCTTAGTTCAGTGACCACAGAAAAGGAATTGTAACTCCAGGTTTATTGTTTCCTAATCACTAAGGTTTGTTTATCAGCCTTATCTCTTGCATCTGTATAATACATCACCTAATTAGTTAACAACTCTGCTCACATGCTAAGCATGCATGGCCATTAGTGCCATTACTGACACTCATCCAGTCTGTGGTAGATGTTGCATTAAGATCTTTTCTCGTCTCTGTCCTTGTTGAGCAATACCATTTCCATAGCTGATATAAATCAGATCAAAGGTGTCCTGTCGTGATTAACCAAGGCTTTGCAGTCTGATTCACTAATTACCTCAAAAACACTATCAGTCAGCTTTAAGTAGCTGTCCTGTAGGCACTTATCCTCTCTTTGGATGATGTATATGCTTTCCAAGCTATCTATCAGTTATCACCTAATTGTATCATGTCTGAGCTGGTCAAATTCACTGTTTTTTCACACATGCATAAGTGGGATGCTAGTTTTAATGTCAGATTTCACCTTTTTGATGCCGCTTGGCCTTGATCTTTGTAGCATTGCTTTCTGTCTGAACAGTGGTAAATGGATGGATAACACTGGGCAGGCCTGAAGTGCTTAATATGAATTACCCATCAGATAAAAATGTGCTGCTGAGCAGAAAAACATGGGATAAATCCTCACGCATTAGAGATGCTATTAGAGAGAAGGAGGAAAAAGGCTGTGCTATATAATTCTGTTCTGTGTCACATCAGATTTATTTTGGGGCTGTGATATTTCACCATTCATTATTTTCGTCTGTATTTCTGGTAACTCTTTAGCCATGTGTTTATAAGCTGGAGCTAATAAGTGCTATGGTTCTTATAGTAGTCTGAATGCAGTTTTTTCCATTTTCATTGTGTGCTATTGAATTTAAAATCATTCAAAGAAATCCTTTGAATCCAGAAAGCAAGTTATGTTGTTGCATTTGAATTGTCATGGCACCGCACAGGTTGGCAGCCCCACAGGGGTGTGAAAGCTGCCCGGGATGGCAGGGCAGGGCCTGGCAGCCAGGCCAGGGAGCCAGGCAGACCCAGTGCTGGGCATCAAGCATTTCCCTGGATACAGAGAAGGGCTGAGGCTGGGCCAGGACATTGGCCCTCGGGTAGGGCTCACATTCAGCAACATTCTCAGCCAGGCAGGATCATGGGCTCCTGGGCAATGGTCAGGGATGGGGGAGGCCCTGGGGGATGCTGGTCTGGGCTGTAAGACCTGCTGGTGCCCTCAGGACCCTGACATGCACAGGAATTCAGTCAGAAAAATGATTTTCCCCAACACTGGGATATAACTGTGTTTTGAAATGCAGTGACTTTGGGAGAATATTCATACTTGTGTGTCTATCCCTTTCACGGCTCAAATGTATCATAATTTGGACAAAATATTCTGTCCATATTATTTGCCAGAAGTTTGTTGAAATGCTTCACACGGTCTTTTTGCCAAACTGTTTCGTTTTGAAACATTTTTTTCCTGGCATTAATGCTAATGTTAATGGTATTACAACCCCTAAGCAATTGCATAAATATGATATAAAGTCATGCACATAATAAGAGCTCCTGACTGTGTTCCTTTATCTTATGTGTTTCAACCATCAGGTTATTAAATGTGGGTCACTATATACCATGGTGAAGCTGATATGCTTTTAGTAAAATTCTTAAATATTTTTTACTCCAAAGTGTGGAAGAGAATTGAGCTGCTGGTTAGAAAATTCAGGGACATGGTACATCTGAGTTACGTATCATGTGCCAATAAGTGTTTAATTTTTTACACAACAGTATCAACGGGAGACATTATCTAATGAATCTGTGTCTTGGCAAAGCAAACAAGTGTAAATGTTGAATATCAACAGTATTTGACATCAAATCAAACTAGAGGCCACTGCTCTATGGGGTATACTGTCACTTGGACTTATCCATAGCCTCATTAAGCGCACCCCATCTGGAGATATTGGCAATGGTCGCTATGCAGCCAATCCAGTGACCTCACAGAACAGGCTGTAATAGTGCAATATAAAAAGAAAATAAAAATAAAATTAAAAATAATTTTAAAAGCAGGAGATAGGATAAATTATGAGGTTTCAGTTTGCTATCACTGATAAAAGGTCATTTGTCTCAAGAATATGACTATAGTTCTTGTGGATTAGGGAGGCTGTATCAATCATAATTAACTGCATGTGGGTGCAGTCGTCCATGTTGAATGGAAGAGCACGATTAACAAGGGTATTCTCTGACATGTTGAGACTAATCTCTTTGAGACAGATTGCAGGCCACAATGGTTACGTTAACAATTCTCGTAAGATGTAGCGTTGCTCATACACTGTCACAGTTGTATATGGCACATCCATAACCTATGAAAAGTATCGAAGGGTCTATAATATTTTGCAGGATATTTAAGAATAAGAGGTTATCAAAGTATCATTACTATGTGGTAGTTCAATGTGGAGGCTATTAAAAATTTTCATCTTGCCACTTTTTTGACCTCCTGTGAACAGGTGATGACAGATTGAATCTAGTGTCATGAAGAGAAGCAACTCTTATTTTAGCCACCGCTGGTCAGTGATGCATGTGATTTGTGGGCAGCAGAAGCACCATGGAAGTAGACTGTATTTGAAACTGGTTTAGTTGCATTCACCTAATGATGTTTTCTGCTGCAGTGTTCAGATAATGTGGCTTTGCCAACAGTTAAGGTAACATGTAAGTCAGAGAATGACGGAAATCAGATACTAAGGAATGTTTCATTTGCAGCTTTTGTAAGGAGAAGGCCAGTTTTTCATCAGCTGTCTGGTTTTTAGATGTTTTTGCCAGTTTGTCTGGGTGCATCATAGATGGCTGTTATATATCGGAATGTACTGCCCAAGTTAGGTTTTAGTTTTGTTGTTGTTGCTGCTGCTCATGACAGATGTGACAGGTATTTATATAAATAGTTGGTGTGAAAAAACAGTCATGGATAATGCACCCTCCATGGATCTCGCTGTGCTCCTCTTTGTTTCTCTGGTAGTACGCTCTGGAAGACAAGACACTATGCAACACATGCAGCAGTGATATCTCTGATATATACAGTGTAGGGATGGATTGTACATCATTTAATGTTTTATGCACCTGGATGCTGAGGAGTTCTGAGTAGTTCAGAAATGTCTGAGGACACCCTTTCCTGAAATATTTTGTCAGCTGCTTGGTAGGGCACTGTAGGGCACCTGGTAGGGCACTGTTATATGTCAGTTGATTTTCCATGAAAGAAAAGGAACCACCTCCTTGTATATATTTTGGACTGAACAAGCCCAATCTGTTGTTTTTTTTTCTGGTTTTTACTTGGGTTTGTGAGTTTTTTTCATTGAACAGGCCCCACCCTAGAATTAGTTATACCTGAACTCAAAATCTAGGAGGAGAGGGCAAGGGAGAAGATCTCCAAACCAGTTGAGGGCTAGAAACTGTCTGGCAGAGCTAGAGCTCCTGCTGTCCTTCAGCAAACAAGCATACTGCAGCACTCTCAGCCCTAGTTGCATGTATCCCTCATGATCTTAAATTGTTCCTGCTGTATTACTAGTGAATGTTTCTCCCTGGATGTTGTCCTGGGAAGTGATCGTTAGGTAACAACTGTCCTGTGTCCAGTTTCTTTGCTATAATGAAAAAAAAAAAAAAAAACAAAAACACCAAAAAGAGTAATTATTTGCCTCTGGATAATTCAGCATAGGAGTTTTTATAAAACGCCAGGCTGGGACGCTACTGTTAGCCAGAGCATGTGAGGGATGCTCTGAAAAATTGGGAAGAGTGTGACTCTATATCTAATTCTGCTACACTGTTGCTTGTTCTGTAGTGGTTCATCTGCCACTTGGAGAACTCTGCACAGAGCACAAATTATTGCAGTGTTGGGGCTTGCCTTAAATTAGAGCAGTGAAATATTTTGGAGTGCTAAGCACAGAGAAACCAGATTTAAATTCACTTTGCAATTTTCCCTTATTCATAACATGAAGCTCAGTTTGGTTAGAAGGGAAAAGCAGGCTCAGGCAGCCAGGAAGACTACTCAGGAACTGGCAGTCTTTGGCAGCTAAAGCCATTTGGAGAATTTCTGTGACTGCTACTTAGAGATCTTTCTTCTAGAAGGACAAATATGTGAGAGCTAATCCACAGAAGATAATGAAATGCTGAGAAACCAGTATTTTTCTGAGTGCTGAAGTCTTGAGCAGAATCTGTAAACCAGTTGCTGTATATTTTAGAGTTACTGGGGTTTTCCCTCACTGAAGTCTTACGTGCATTAGCAGCCCCTGAGGAATGACACTTTGGACTAGTTTACTGGTTTGTCATCATACATTGATAAAGTCTGATCAGTTAAAGGTTTTGAGGTAGCCTTGAACTTCATGAGCACCCATGTTACACTAAATTATCTATAATCTGCCAGATTATAAATAGCTTCTAGGGGAGCCCTTTCAAAAATTATTTACCAGATTATAGAAGTGTTTCTCTGCCCACGCCTAATCTGATTCTCCCTTGAGTGGTAGCTGGCATACTGTTGGTGCTGTGGGCACCAAATATCCTCTTCTCAATTAATAAATTAGTTCACTATTCCCACCTCCTTTTATTAATTCCCTCATGTTCCACCTCTTCCCTTTTGCCCCTACTTATCAGGTTAATGTATATTACTGTCCTTTTTTTCTAACAAGAGTTCCTTCTGTCAGCAAACTGAGAAACTCAGCCTCTGGAGCCAATTTCTGGCACCTCATCTAGATTTATTTTGTAATTTTTCTGGGAAATGTAGTCTTCTGGATGACTGGGCAGAATTTTAAAGAACCTTTTGGATTCAGAAGATGATATCGGAAAAGCTTGTATTACATCCCTCACTATACCCTGCACTCAGGAATGTAATTTTTGAATTTATTTTGATCTGGCTGTATTCAAATGTCTTTCCTAAAATTCCAGAGAATTTTATTGACAATTTCATTTTTGTGTCCTTTTTTTTGCAGAAGTTTAATGCTACCTCAAAGGCTTTTAGAGAGAGAGATGGGAGACTTACATTAGCTGAAATTTTGCACAACAGTTAATGTCAGGTCATTCTTCACTGATCTCGAAACTGATCTTCCTTTTATCATTAACTGAATGTTATTTTTGTTAGTGATTCACCACAAACAAAGATTGTCGGTATTTGAAGTTGTAGTTAATTCTAGACCCACTGTCAGCATTTTGCCAGACTATTTGTTTTGTCTGCTTTAGTTTATTTAATGTATCACTTAGATGAAGCAAATAAACCTTTGCTCTGTTTCTCCAACTCATCAGTGTTCAATTCATTGTAATTTATATTAATAAATGGTGAACATACTTGCATTTAATCTTGTAATATAGGGAATTCTGATTATAAAACCTTAAAATTTCATTTTCATTCTATAGTCTACATATAAACAGGAATAACTTTGTCTACCTTTTGTCATGCTCTTAGCACACTGGTTTAGATTTGATTGAATGCTCTAGTTGCCACTGTTTCATACAATGCATGGAGAACTTAGTATCCCGACACAGACACACTGGGCATCAGTTAATGACTTAATTGATAAATACAGCTAGAAAGAAGGGAATGTTCTTGCTGACAAACAATGTAATGAACATGAAGAAAACAAATTTTAGGAAGCAAGGAAAGATAACAAAAAGAAAATACGGTTAGGTAGAGAAGAAAGCACTGAACAATAAAGGATAGTGTTTAACCATTAGTGTTTATAAATAACATTATAGTCTGGAAACAACATTTGTTTCATCCAGGCTGTGTTGACACATGGCCCTGGTACCTTTTGCCTACACTCTCTATAGATATGCTCTGAACAACCACTCTCAGGCCCTTTTTCTAGGCTGCTGGTGAACGTTTGGCAGCACCTTGAGAGAGCAGTGGTCCTTTATGTATCAGACTTTGGTGGCATCTTTCTCTTCCCATGGAAATTCCAATGTGATGGGCATGCTTTGTTATGATTTACATGTCTTTTGCATCAAAAGAAATTGTATCTTATAGAAGACATCAATGATATACTAATAACTGTAGTACAAATCAGTTCCTTCCAGATAAAAGAAGTGTGATAACTGCTGCTCAAATATATTTGTAGTCTAACAGCGTTTATTTCAGGATTATTTTTCAAGCATTCATGGGAAAGTTTCTATGAATCATCCCTTGATTCAATATTTAACTAAAATTCAAGGGTGTTCTACCATGCTTACTGGCTGTAACACTGTGGCATACGGCTGCAGCTTTGTGTTAAAAGCCTTTACACACAGCAAGAAATCAAGTGGAATTTCTCGATACAATAAAGGCTGACAAATAAGCAGGTACAACTAAGAAAGGCACAGCATGTATCAATAAGCACAACAGCTACTCCCCTACCTTATATGCCAAGGAACTTCCCCAGTGCTTATATTTACAGACACATTCAAGCCTTTTAAATATGCTGATTTGTACTAGCACTGGCTGCAGAGCATGTACTGGTGTGGCACTGTTGGGCACCACTCACAAGTGGAGCTTCTTTTCACACCTCAGTGGCTGCAGAGTGGGGGCCTGTCAGGGTAGGTTGATATTTGGATGGGACACCGTTGGGTCTTTTCTCCATGGAGCCAAAGATGTTCACTGACAGACTAAAGGATTTGTGGTAACTTTGTGCTACAGCGTGAGTCTTGGGTCTGTCTCTGCTGTGGCCTAGTGAAGAGTCCAGCTTCAGTTTTTGGTAGAAGCTACCCCTTAATATTGATCCTTTTCTTCTGATGTATCCATATAAGGGCAGTGATCAGAGTTGTGGTAAGGCTGGAAAACCAAGTGCTGAAAAAATTTGAGCATATCAAAAAATTCAAGTTATTTGGTGAATGTTATCTTAGCAGAAGAGTATATCCTGTAGGCTTTCTGATAAAGATATAGTTAAATTTGATCCTTGTGCTTGGCAATTAAAAAGAAAATTAAACCTTTGCTTTTGTCATTCTCTCCCCAAATACTAGCAAGCTAACACTGGAGGAGCAAGAAATACGACTAGAATATCTTTATTTCCAAAAGTGGATTTTAAAAAAATGTTTGTAGTTTTATAGTAAGTGGTTCTTGGGTAGTCCTCTCCCATGTGTCTCCTACAACCATTCCCCTCCACCCCCTGTTTCTCCTGGGAAAAAATTACAAATATAAGAAGAAATCTTCACAGCTAATAAAGTTTGGTGATTTTAGTACTACTGCCAATTTTGTCTGTGAAACATAGAATCGTAGAATCATAGAATGGTTAGAGTTGGAAGGGACCTTAAAGATCATCGAGTTCCAACCCCCCCGCCATGGGCAGGGACACTTCCCACTAGAGCAGGTTGCTCAAAGCCCCATCCAGCCTGGCCTGGAACACTTCCAGGAATGGGGCATCCACAACTTCCCTGGGCAACCTGTTCCAGCACTTCACCACCCTCACAGTAAAGAATTTCTTTCTGGTATCTAATCTAAATCTCCCTTCTTCCAATTTAAAACCATTACCCCTTGTTCTGTCACTACACCTCCTGACAAAGAGTCCCTCCCCATCTCTCCTGTAGGCTCCCTTCAGATATTGGAAGGCTGCTGTGAGGTCTTCCCGGAGCCTTCTCTTCTGCAGGCTGAACAACCCCAGCTTTCTCAGCCTGTCTTCGTAGGTGAGATGCTCCATCCCTATTACATGAATTACATGCGTTGGAGCTATCTATTAGGAAGTATGTAAAACACTTCACAGTTTGTAGGATGCTTTGTTAGAAGTTTTCAGGAAACGTTGACCAATTAAACTAGGTACATTTTTTTTTTAATGTTATGTATATTGAAAAAATTACTGAAATATTTCTGAAATGCAGACTGGTGGGAAGGAATTATGTATGTCTTATACTGTGAGTAACCTATTCAGATCCTTCAAGCCATCAGCTTGTTCAGAAAATTTTAATCTTTTCTTTTTTTGATTAATCATTTTGCACGTGCAGTTCATATTATGCATGATTTAATCCCTTGATGAGCTACTATTAACAATAGAACTCTGTGGGATGAATAAGCGCTTTTCATGCATTATGTCATCTTTTACAGTCCTTCACCCAGCGCAGAAGATAGATTTTCAAGATGTCTTTTAATAATACTAAGTTGAAAATGAACACAGAAATAACATATATTTTTAAAAGTTAAATCAATCATAGAATGAACATGAACTACAGAAAAAGAGAATTCAAAAGGTACCTGTTTTCTTTTAGGTGAGTCATATAGCATGAACTAGTTCACATAGTATGAGCATATCATTAAAGAAATACATTCCAAGAGAGTAAAAACTGATGGGTATGCAGGTGATCCAACCGAGGTAACCTGAGGTGAGTAACCAAATTTCAACCCATTAGTCTCATAAATGATAAACAGATAAATCTGTTTAGTGTGCACGTGTGCAGTCTGGCATATTAGTAACACTGCATAGCCCTCCGTTCTGTCTTTGATGTTCAGAGATTACAAGCAGTGATATTTGTCTTCTGATAAGTAGTGAGGGGTGTAACTTTGTGCAATTGCCAATGTCTGAGTCAAAGGCTTAAATAAGCTCAGATACTGAACTTTGCACGTATATGGGCAGATTTTTTTGAGTTTCGTAGTTGCTGAGTTGCTGCATTTGTGTGGCCGAGTGTGGAGCGGTCACTTCTGCAATAGGTGGTTGTACTGCTCTGCTGGAGTTACTACTATTGATTAAGAATGACTCCCTGTGCCCAGCCCCCAGCTAAGCACTGCAATAGTCCAGCGTGCTCAGTACACTGAAGTAAGTATACAAAAATACAGGAGTATTGAGAATATTCACACTGGCTGCTATAAATATCTGACTTCACTGCAATTTGCGGCACCTGACCTTAGTAACCTTTGTTTCCTACATACTGGCAGTGAAGAGATGCACTTCTATAAAGAGATATGAATAACCTATGTTAGAAACTTGAATTTAAGAGGATTTAACTTCCAGCTATTGTTTGCAGATGGCAAACAGTGAAGAATGTATTTGCAAGCATGTTTGCTAAGGCTGAAATTTAATTTTCCACCTAGAAGTTAAAAATCTTAACCAACATTTATTCGAAAGAGCCTATGTATTTCTCATTTTCTCAGTAGTTATTATCATAGATTTGTACAGAGAATTAGTTAGGGATGCGTCTGTGCTTATCAGTTGTAGTCTGTCACTTACCATTTGGAATTTAATCCTTCTGTCATCCCAGGTGTCTCCTACTTTCTAAGGCCTACACTGCACTTCTTATGGCACATGTTCTCTCATTGCCATCCAGGTCCCCAAAACTAAAGGCACATATGATGATGATGATGGTTCCAAGAATTCAGATAGTATAGAATGGAATACCGATGAAGAATGGTTCTTATTTTATCTGCTTGACAATGCAAAGTTATACAGTCATCTTTCCCAGGAGTTCATCGTAACCTTCTTTTCTTCTAGACTTGGCCTTCTGACTCCTTGTTCTCCATGCATCGTGTGTTGTGTGTGCGTGTGACTATATCTCTACAACTTATTATCTACAAGCCAAAATTGCCTAAATTATTTGCATTCCTATGAAAAACTCTTTCTGAAGGAGATGAGTCTGAGATGGAGGAAAAAAAATTAGCAAGTCTGCACTGTGAGAAATTTCAAGTCTAGCACAAGGCCCAATATGAACTGGTAAAAAAATATTTGGTTTATTCTGTTTAGAAAATTTTAGTACTTCATGTAGGTTCAGTCTTTAAGATTTTAATCAAAGATTCTTTAAATATTTGCATAGTCTAGCAACTAGAGAACAGCTGTGAATGATGGAATAAGATACCTGGAAAGTAACAAAAAATTCTGCAACCATTTTCTTAACATATTATCTATAAAGTGCACAATATCAGACTACTTTAGCAAGAAGGATGAGCAATGTGGGTTCATAAAACAGAACACTACTCATGTGCCCAGTTGTAATACATTCACAAAATTAATAAATGTAGGGTACGTGACCTTTTGAAGTGATTCAGTGTCTGTTAACATTTTCAGAAGTGCCACAGGGCTAGATTTTTATGGATATTTAATTTCTAAAGCTATAAAGATTTTAGAAGCATTTATTTGAGCCCTCATGCAACTACAGGGAGAAGCCTTGGACTGATGAGACTTACATATCTAATACACTGCCAAAAGCCAGACTCAGGTGACACAAGTCCTTTGCACATATGTAGGTTACAGTATAACTATTCCCATGAAATATGGCTGAAGACAGTAAACAAAAGGTGGAGCTGAAAGGCAAGCTAGAAAATGAGTGAAGTATCTGCAGTGATGACACAAAGATCAGAAGGAAGGGCCTGTCTGAATATCCATTTTCATTTATCATTTGAGTGTGACAGTGCTCTGATTCATTGAACTAAAGGGCAAGTGGTAATGCATCACACAGGCATACAATTCCTTTATTGGATCTAGTTTTGTGTTCAGGCAATTAGCTCACCCCTGTTGAAACCTGAGGCGCTTCCTAAGGTATGTACTTTCTTATTGATCAAAGACATTTATTGCAATTCACTTGATAGTGTTTTAAAAGTTTCCTGCTAGGTTGTGTACCCACTGATGTTTTCGCTAGTGAAGTACTGAAGAATAGTGTTTTTATTTTGCTCTGCAAAGGTTCCTAGGAGACTGTAAACTGTAAATTATCTTATATGGCAACAAGAACATTGTTCCCAAGGGAATATCATTGCAGGATTGCTATGAGTCAAATTCTATTGTATTTTAATAGTAATTTTACTAGTTATTTGATCTATTAAAACTCTTTGGAACTGAGTTCTGCTAACTGCAATGTTGTAAACTGTTCTGTTTGTTTGAAGATTGCCATGCCAGATATAGCAATTAATCTCTTCAAGCTGAAGAGCATTGATCTCTTACTAAGCATTATATGAATTTGAGATGAGCAATAATTTTTAAATCTTCACAAGACAAAGCAATTCCTGGGAGCATCCTGTAGCCAATCAAACTCTTTCAAGTCCAGCTGTATAAATCCAGATTAACACAATTCTTACTTGCATGATTTGCTGAAGTCAAATGAGGGCTGTTAAGAAAGCATGGCTAATGAGCATCTGCTCTACGCAAAAGAACTTAGGAGATCGTGTCCCTGTGAGTTAAAACCATAGAATTAAGGAAGAATTTAAGTTTGAAGGAACCATCTAATTTAGCCCCCTGCTTATGTTGAAATTGGATCAAGTTGGTCAGGGCCTTGTCCCAGGAGTGTTCTGGAAATCTGGAAGGATGGAGATTGCACAGTCTTTTGGGCACCTATCCAGTGCTTAACCACCCTTATTGCGAAAGGATGAGCGTTTATTTTCCTGATATCTAGGCAGAATTTCTTTTGCAACAATTCCTGCCCAATGCCTTTTGCCTTACTGCAGTGTACCTCTGAGAGGAGTCTGGCTTGATCTTCACTTAAAGCTATGACTGAAGCTGAAGACAGCAGTTAATCCTCTCATGCTTTTTTTTCTCCAGTGTGAACAAGCTCAGATCCTGTATCCTGTCCTCATACTTCACACACTTCATCCTTTTAATCGTATTTGTGGTCTTTTTCTGCATTCACTCTAATTTTTCAATGTCTATCTTATACTGAGGGACCAAAACCTGGCTCCAAGCCTGGTGTCACAGGCAAAATTTTGGGTTTTTTAACTATGGGTTGGTCTACATGACATCAGGCCTGCTGGCAACAGATGAGGTACACCTGTCTCAAAGAGGGAAAAGGATCTTTGTGCAGGAGTTAGCAGGGCTCACTAATAGACCTTTAAACTAGATTTGAAGGGGGAAAGGGATGAAACCAGGCCCACTAAGGGTAAGCCTGGAGACAGCATCCTGATGTTTGCAGGACAGTGTGCTAGCGAGATCTTTCGGTCTGCCATCACAGTGGAAACAGGGGATGGAGATCCATGTGGCAGCAAAGATGCAAGCGTTGTTGATGTGTTAGAAACCATGAGAATGCCTGAGAATGGTCATGTAGGAATTAGGATTTCTCCTCCAAGAAAGGTGGTGGCATCAACAGCCCAATTGACGTGCATCTACACCAATGCATGCAGCATGGCCAACAAACAGGAGGATTTGAAGCCACTGTGCATCTGGAAAAATATGATATAATTAAAATCACAGAAGCATAGTGGGATGACTGTTGCAATGGATGGCTATAAGCTCTTCAGAAGGAATAGGGAAGGAAGGCGAGGCAGTGGGGTAGTCCTGTATGTTAGGGAGTGTTTTGACTGTCTAGAGCTTGATGGTCGTGATGAAATTGTTGAGTGTTTATGGGTAATAATCAGGGGGAAGGCCAACAAGGCAGCTATCATGGTGGGAGTCTGTTATAGACCACCCACCAAGATGATGAGGCAGATGAAGAGGATGAAGAGGCTCCACCTACAGGCTGGTCAGAGAATGGATTGAGAGCAGCCCTGGGGAGAAGGGTTTAGGGGTATTGGTAGATGAGAAGCTCAACATGAGCCAACAATGTGCACTCACAGCCCAGAAAGCCAACCGCATTGGCCCAGTTGAGCCAATGCAACTCAACATGCTGCATTGAAAAAAGCATCGCCAGCAGGTCAAGGAAGGTGATTCTGCTGCTCTATTCTGCTCTGGTGAGACCCCACCTGGAGTACTGTGTCCAGCTCTGCGGTCCTCAGCACAAGACAGACACAGACCTGTTGGAGCGAATCCAGAGGAGGGTCACGAAATCCTCAGAAGGTTGAAGCACCTCTCTTATGAAGACAGTCTAAGACAGTTGGGGTTGTTCAGCCTGGAGAAGAGAAGGCTCTGGGGAGACCTTATAGCAACCTTCCAGTACTTAAAGGGGACCTACAGGAAAGATGGAGAAGGACTCTTAATCTGTTAATCCCCCTTCTTACTTCTCCACGAATCAAAAATTCTATCATTTCATGTTAGCTATGCCCAAGATGGCTTCTAACCACCACATCACCCACAAGTCCTTCTCTGTTCACAAACAACAAGTCCAGCTGGGTGCTTTCCCTAGCAGGCTCCCTCACCCACTTTGTCAGGGAGTTATCTATCTTCCATATACACCAGGAACATCTTAGACTGTTTCCTCTCTGCTGTATTGTGTTTCCAGCAGTCATCTAAGTTGAAGTCCCCCATGAGAAAAAGGGCTAGCAATTGTGAGATTTCTCCCAGCTGCTTATAGAGTATTTCATAGAATGGTTTGTGTTGGAAGGGACCTTAAAAATCATCTAGTTCCTACCCCCCTGCCATGGGCAGGGACACCTACCACTAGACTAGGTTGCTCAAAGCCCCATCCAGCCTGGTCTTGAACACTTCCAGGGATGTGTTGTCCCTGGAACCACTTGTCAACCACTTGTCTGGGTAACCTCTTCTAATGTCTCACCACCCTCAAATCTACCGTCTTTCAGTTGAAAACCACTGTCCTTCATGCTATCACTAAACTCCTACCTTGGACTTCCAGAGGGCAGACTTTGGCCTGTTTAGGGTTTTGGTTGACAAAGCCTCTTGGGAGGCAGTCCTGAAGGGCAAAGGAGTCCAAGGAGGCTGGACATTATTCAAGAACGAAATCTTACAGGCACAGGAGGAGGCCACCCCACGTACCAAAAGACGAGTCAGTAGGGAAGACCTGCCTGGCTGAACAGAGAGCTCTAGCTGGAACTCAGGAAAAAAAAAGAGAGTTTATGACCTCTGGAAGAAGGGGCAGGCAATTCAAGAGGCCTACAATGATGTCCTGAGGTTATGCAGAGAGAAAATTAGAAGGACCAAAGCCAAACTAGAATTTAATCTGGCTACTGCCATAAAAGACAAAAAAAAAAAAGTTTCTATAAATACATTAGCAACAAAAGGAGGGCTAAGGGGAATCTCTATCCCTTATTGGATGAGGGGGGAAACATTGGGACAAAGGATGAGGAAAAGGCTGAGGCGCTTAATGCCTTCTTTCCCTCAGTCTTTAACAGTAAGACCAGTTTTTCTCGGAGTACCCAGCCCCCTGAGATGGAAGACATGGATGGGGAGCAGAACAAAGCCCCCGTAGTCCAAGGGGAAATAGTGAGTTACCTGCTGCATCACTTAGACACACACAAGTCCATGGGGCCAGGTGGGACCCACCCAAAGGTACTGAAGGAGCTGTGGAAGTGCTTACCAAGCTGCTTTCCATCACTTGTCAGCAGTCCTGGCTAACCAGGGAGGTCCCAGTTGACTGGATGTTAGCAAATGTGATGCTCATCTACAAGAAGAGCCAGAAGGAGGATCCTGGAAACTACAGGCCTGTCATTCTGTCCTCGGTGCCAGGGAAGGTTATGGAGCAGATCTTCTTGAGTGCCACCAAGAGGCACATGCAGGACAACCAGGTGATCAGGCCCAGTCAGTATCGGTTTATGAAAAGCAGGTCCTCCTTAACTAACTTGATCTCCTCCTAGGACAAGGTGACCACTTAGTGGTTGGGGAAAGGCTGTGGATGTTATTTTCCTGGACTTCAGTGAAGCCTTTGACACTGTTTCCCACAGCATTCTCCTGGAGAAGCTCACGGCTTGGACAAGTATACTCTTCACTGGATGGCTGGCCCAAAGAGTTGCAGTGAATGGAGTTAAATCCAGTTGGTGGCCAGTCACAAATGGTGTTCCCCAGGGCTCGGTATTGAGACCAGTTCTGTTTAATATCTTTATCAATGATCTGGATGAGGGCATCAAGTGCACCCTCAGTAAGTTGCAGATGACACCAATTTGGGTGGGAGTGTGGATCTGCTTGAGGGTAGAAAGGCTCTACAGAGGGATCTGGACAGGCTGGATTGATGGGCTGAGGCCAATGGTATGAGTTTCCACCAGGCCAAGTGTCATGTCCTGCACTTGAGTCACAATAACCCCATGCAGCGCTACAGGCTTGGGGAAGAGTGACTGGAAATCTGCCTGGTAAAAAAAGACCTGGGAGCATGTCCAAAGAAGAGCACAAAGCTGGTGAGGGGTCTAGAGCACAAGTCATGAGGAGTGGCCGAGGGACCTGGGGTTGTTCAGCTTGGAGAAAAGGAGGCGGAGAGGAGACCTTATGCCTCTCTACAACTACCTGAAAGGAGGTTGTAGAGACGTGGGGGTCAGTTTCTTCTCCCAAGTAACAAGTGACACAACAAGAGGAAATGGCCTCAAGTTACGCCAGGGAAGGTTTAGGTTAGATATTAGAAAAAAATCTTTCGCTGAAAAGGGCTGTCGAGCATTGGAACAGGTTGCCCAGGGAAGTGGTTGAGTCATCATCCTTGGATGTATTTAAACGATGTGTAGATGTGGCACTTAGGGACATGGTTTAGAAGTGAACTTGGCAGTGTTAGGTTTACAGTTGGACTCAGTGATCTTAAAGGTTTTTTCCTTCCTAAATGATTCTATGATTCTCTGAAAACTAGATGTAACATCAGTGAGTCTTATAAGAGAGGAGGATAATTGTTTACCTCAATCTGCTGGATACACTTGCTAATGCAAGACAGTACTTTATCAGCTGTCATTGCCTTAAGGGTGCCTTTATGAACCATGTTCAGCTTGTGTGATAAGACTCCCAGGTCTTTTCCCGCAGAGCACCTCCCCAGCTGGTCAGTCCCCAGGTCAGTGCACAAAGCTATTCTGCACCAGGACGAGAACTTTCTATTTGTCTTTATTGAACATCATGGGCTTTTTGCTAGCCCAGTCCTCCAGACTGCTGAGTTCCATCTGAGTGGCAGCCCTGCTGCTCCGTGTTGCCTTGCTAAAGGTGTAGGAATAGAATATATATATAAAATATTATATATATTTAGTTTGGCCATGATAAATCTATACTGGCTGTTACTAATCACCTTGTTTGTCCTTCATGTACCTCCACGTAAATGGCTTCCATGAAGATTTACTCTATAATTTTCCAAGGGCCTGTGGTGAAGCTGACAACTCTAGGCGCTTTCTGACCTTTTTTGAAGATGGATGTAAATTTTGCCTTTTCCCAATCATTCTGAATCCTCCACTCCCATCTCCACCGGATTTTCAAAGATGATGGAGAGTGGCTTCATAAAGACATTGTGAGTTCTTCTGCTGAAACAAAATTCTTGTTGCATGTAGAGAGAGTTTAAAGCTCTAAAGTATGCATGAAAAAAATTGTACATTTATACCATAGAACCTAAAATAAGTAAGGCAGGGAGATACGAAGCAACACAGTGGAAATGGAAAAAAAGCTCAGGATGGTTAAGGGATAGATTATCAGTTTGTGTCTCAAGAGCACTCTTGACTCTCCCTCCCTCATCATCCCTCTAGCAGCATCCTAAAACAAGCTCTCCTCCTTCCAACAATAGCTGCTCCACTTTATTCCCTGTGCAAACAACTGCCTCAGAGAGTCCTAGGGAGAAGCTGGCATCAAGACTCTTGCTACCCGTTGGTTCAAGAGCAGCATCAGCCCAACTTTCTGGGGTGTGCTGCCACTGCCAGGGCATGGAGAAATAAGACGTGTTCAGGTATTTGGGTAGTGTTTTGCAATCAAACAGCTGTTTCCCATTGTTTCCAATGCAAGGGAAAGAGTAGACAAGATCAAAATGGTTTTGGCCAGAACGATACACAAAAATTCAGTCATAGTGTATATTCATCAAATTGAAAGATCTAAGGAAGGATTTTCAGAGTGTTTTTTTTTCTTTAAATTTTAAAACTGCTATAGAAACTGCACAAGACATTGCCAGGATCATGTGAATTCACATAACTCTAGAGGTATATAGCATCCATTGGAGCTACTTCTGGGTGATCTTTATAATCATGAAGGGAAATAACTACTTCTCAAGTACAATTCTTGTCCTTCAAAGGTACGTTCCTAAAGTAGTCATGTGAATCACTTTCCATAGGTGTTTATTTACACTAATCTGCATTTTGTGAACCAGGAACTATTTCCATATTTACACTTTCAAAAGTAAAATGATGTCATTTCTTATTGATGAAAAAAACCAGGATTTTGAATATGATCTTGATTAAATGCTTTTAAGGGTACAGCTTCAGAATTAGATTAAGCAGAAGCTTTTTTAACATCAGATTGTGGGGCCACCTGAGCATTGCTGCCAGCCCAAGGGAATGTAGAAACTTTCCTTTTTGGCAGAAGCACAGTCAGATCCAATTAAACAAAGTTTGCACCACATCATGAATATTAATTTCTGCTGTATTTATTGAGCTTTTGTAATTGTGTTTACTGATGTACTGGGCAAACATATTTCATACTTTGTTAATAACATTTCTGAATAGGCTTTGGAATTCAATGTGGAAAAGAGTAAAATTCATAACTATGTTAGAGTTACGCATGGATTTCTGTGGGCTTCCTCACCTAGCCTCAGATGTCCTGTGTCTCCTTTTTAGATACTTCTAGTCATGATTTTTTCAGACATACTAGTCATAATTCTGCATATGAAGTATGGGAAATGTGTAGACCAAATGTTTGAGCTTTCCCGAAGCTTTGTGTTTGTAATATTAAACAGACCTTGAATTAAACGATTAATTTTGGAAAATCTTACCCCATATTGAAATGAACAGTCTTAAACACATGAGTAAGGCGTGAAGAAGAAAACAAAAAACAGGAGTTGCAATGTGAAAGCTATTTTCATTTTTAAGAATCTCTTGCAGTTTAGAATTTAGATGTCTGGGTTTTCTCATCAGATCAGAGTGTTTGAAACAAGCTGATGGGGACAAAGGCAAGAGCATCACAGTAACTGTCCTTTTCTTTCATATTGCCAAATCAGATTAGGATTATCTGGTTGCTCTGGTTTTGTCTTTTGAATGAGCAAGAAGCTGAGGGCAAGAGAGATGATACTTTGTTTGCAGCATAATGTGCAGCTTGAAAATAAAATATTGTGAAGAGAGGAACAGCAAAACTTCAGGGCTAGCAAAAAAATCTTACCAGTTGCATGACATCTCTATACTCTTTGCAGAGCTGTTAGTCCATTGTCTTTTTTGAAAGCATGTAAAATACTGGGTTTTTTCTGGGTTATAACTTTAGGGGAAAACTTTCCAAATGTTTCTATAGCAAAATCACATACACTAAAAACATCTGAATTCAAGACCTTCCCTTCCAGAAATAATGAAAAAAATACCTCTTGACATTGAATTTTATAGAGAACTTAACAGGAGAGACACTGTACTTTGTCCTACTTCAGTTTTAGAGAGAGACAATCAGATGGTATCAACTCCTACTTGATCCTTACTACTGTAACCACCATGAACTCTATGTGGTTGAAACTGGAAGCCACAGTGAACTTGCAGTTTCTCTTCCTCTAGTTAAACTGTAAAAGTAAAAATACCATCATTGTATATTTTCGTTGGAATGTTCTTATTCAGTCCAGCTGCAGCCATTGCAAAATTATGGTGGACCTGCGTTCAATCTCAAGACGAGAGGCTCAAAGGATTTGTAAAGCATTAACTTAAGCAAAGTGAAGTGCAAAATTTTTCTTCCACTGACTCCCTTTGTAGTATGTAATGAACTTAAAGTATTTTCATTTTAATGTATAGTGGGTCAGTTCCTGCTTTACAGTTCTAAATCCGGCTACTGAAAGCAAATATGCAGACTTAGTTTGTAGAAAGACTTGTGCTTGTTTTATTTTCTCAGTCCAAGTCTATGAATTGGGAAATGACAATAAAGCTTGAAAGGAAAGCCTCAAGAAAGCTGTTCCGCTGAAGGAAAAGAGAGCCAGCAGTCAGACACTTTGTTCTGCACTGGGTTTCTGTGTTTTGCGTGCTGTCTCATTTAAGTTTTCATGCCGATATCATCTCATTTTGATCCAATTCAAGGGTGGCTGTACTGAATCAGATCAAAGTATACTGATCTCCATCAGTGGTAAATTCTTAAGAGAGACTGGTCTTTCCCTTACCATGTGTCCCACCTTTCTGCAGTCAGTGGGTTAGGGACTCACTGAGCTGGAGGCTGCATGAGCAGGGATATATGGTCTATATTCCTTGAATTGGTCCAATCCCTTTGGGCTCCTCAATAAGCTGGAATCATGAGTTCCATCAACTGATTCAGTGTAATTTAAATGTATTTCCATAGCCTATCTCAAACATAACTTTGGAGAAAGCTTTGTTTATTTCTTCTAAGAAATATTAAATAATCATTCCCCATTCACACAAACTATTTTAGCTGATCTCTTATGTCCCCATAAGGTAAAGAATTTTCAAAGATTTTGTGAGGGAAGTAAGTGGCAGATACACATTCCAATGATGTCTTGTTAACAACCAGATGACTAAGGTTTGAGTTAAAGTCTTAATAAATCTGCTTGTTATGGAGCTCAGTCCTTATTCATACTATCTCACCTAGCAGTTAATCATTTAATATCCTTTACTACTGGCTACACAGTTGTGAAGGGATAATGCATATCTGTAACTATTATCCAAGTGGCTGCAAATGTTTTAGCTATTCACACTCTCTCCGTTTTTTGAACAGCTTGTAATGTTCAAAGCAAATTCTTGATACTTTTCTTCCTGATTATCACTAGCCACTCTGTTTTTATGTCTCAGATATTGTTTTGCATTTCTCAGGTCAACTAACTGTTTCAAGTCCTCCATGTCCTTTGCTCCTGTGTTCTTCCACTCTTAGCCCTGGTGGTCCTACTATCTTCAAGAGTCTACGCAAATCCCAACCCCTTTGTATGGCTACAGCGCAGACCATTTACCAGTCCCTCTAGTTCTTCCTTCCTTCAGCTTTTCTCATTTCTAGTTCTTCCTTCTTTCAGTGTTTTCTCTTTTTTTGAGTGGGCCTCAACTGCTTTGGTCACTTGGTCCGTTTTCTTGCATGCAGTACTGTAAAATTCTCATTTTCACAAATACGTTCAAAAAAGTTGTTTGAGAACATCAAGTTCTTTTTCCTTTGTGGTCTTATATTGTCTTTTGTGGTGTTATGGTATTGGGAAAACTTGCCTAAAATCAGTCTGGTTTGTGGCTAATGATGACCTGTCTATTTTTATTTATTTTTATGTGGGTGAATTTGTTTTCATTTTTGTTTTTGTGGCATGTGTCTGCAGACTGGTTTTGTATGTTGAATAGGCAGGGAGAGGAAGTAGACCCATCCCCCAGAATATTTCTGAAAGTTCAATGCATGGTTCCTATTAACTTGAAATTAATTCAGAAATATGGGACGAATAAAGAAAATGCTGAGCATAATAAAATTGTGCAGTTAAAGATGTGAATGTAGGCCAAATATTACCATGCAGGAAAGGAACAAAGGTAAGATATTGGGAACTGACAGAGTATGGTGATACAAAGAATATTCAAGCCCTATCTATAAAATTTATGCACTCGGTAAGGTGGTACTTGCTGCTGGTTTTGTTAGCAGCAAGCAAACCTTGAGCATTCACATCCAGAGTTCTTTCTGTGAAGGCAGTGAGTGGGCTGTAGCTGTACCACTTTGGCAGGCACAACTACTATAAAGTCCAGAATCAAATCAAAAACAGTAGCGTCACATCTCAAAGGTAATGTAGTAGATTATAACCAGCAAATTTTGTTGTTCCTTGTGTTAATTTCCATTTCTTTCTATATAGTTGCCTGACCCTTTCAGCAGCCTCTTTCGAGGGTAGTGCCTACAAGACATTTAGAAATGAAGAGGGATCCTCATTATCTTCTTAAACAGTGTCAGCATTTTACATAAAGTAAGAATATTTTCTGCAGAAAATACAGAACTGGGGGACACGCACACACTGACCATCAGTGGAGCTGGGACTGTTTAGTATGAGGAAGAGAAGGCTGAGGGGAGACCTCATCACTCTCTACAACTACTTGAAAGGACACTGTAGAGAGGTTGGTGCTGGTCTCTTCGCACAGGTAATTAATGACAGAACAAGAGGGAATGGCTTCAAGCTCCAGCAGGGTAGGTTTAGACTGAACATTAGGAAAGAATTTTTCACAGAAAGAGTGGTCGGGCATTGGAATAGGCTGCCCAGGGAGGTGGTTGAGTCACCATCCCTGGATGTGTTTAAGAGACGTTTAGATGTGGTGTTGGGGGATATGACATAGGGGAGAACTTTGTAGTGTAGGGTAGATGGTTGGACTCGATGATCCCAAGGGTCTCTTCCAACCTGGATGATTCTATCACTCTATGATTCTATGATCACTGTACCTGTAATGAGGCTTCTCCAGGTCTCAGTCATAACAGCCCTGGGGTTTGGATTGCAGTCTAGAACACAGGATAAATTCTGTGTCTAGGTTCCCACGGCTTTTAATAATCAGGAGTTGGGGCATCTGTGTCCCATCTTCAGCCTGTGTTAGCTAATGCTGGCTACTGCTCTCAATCTAGTTTCTAATGTATATGCTGTATCAGTGTAGTAGGTCCTATTAAGAGAGAAGGTGGGTTCTGCCTGCAAAGGAGAATTGTGGGTTGTCTCCACCTTAGGAGGGAGGTTTCCATCTTGCTGGTAACAGAAACCACTGCAAACGCCAGGCTCTGCTCATAGCTACATCACAGTTATGCAATATTTTAATATTGTGTGTGTGTTTAAATGCAGAGCCTTTGTGCTTAATAAGGACAATGACAAATAAATGCTTTAGCTGCTGGCCACTTCTGTCCCAAGAGGACTAGCCACCACATCTAAAACGTGTTGAAGAACTTTCTGTGGGACAATTTATTTTGCAAACACAGTAAAATAGATTAGCAACAATTACATGTATAAATGTGGGGCTAGATCCAAAAAAGAAGCTTAAGTGTTGCAATACTTGGCTTTTCTACAGTTAATTTGGATCCAAAAGTACAGTATAATGGAGATCCGTGCAAACTTTCTGCATACATCTCTGTTTAGCCTTTTTCTTATGCTACAGTTAGACAGGTATCACTTTGCCATTTCCATTTAGGATGGGGAATTCAGAATCTTCTCCTGAAAGAAGAAGTTTAAAACCCCTCTTCTCTCAGTGGGACAGTGAGAACAACATCTTTTCAAATGTTGAGTGTGTTGTTTTCCCCTCTACTGAAGGATTAGAGACCCTCCAAAAGCTCCTGGAAAAATGCCCAGATTAAAATCCCTTTTCCCAAAGATCAATACAAGCTACAGCAATTGAAAGGCTTTTGCGATGTATCCCTGTCCAGGATCCGTTGCATAAATCAAACTTTGCTACTCATCTTTTGGATTGCTGCTGACCCTTATCTGAAACGTCTGGCTTTATTACCTTGATCTGAGAGAAGCACAGAGTGGTCTAGTTGAAGGCTACCCAACTACTGAAGTAGTAGACCAGCATCCTCCTGCCCAGGCATTCCTGTGTTTTCCTCCTGAAATAATAAATTAAAAAGACTGGTGACAGTCTAATATTTTGTGTTTAGATCCTGGTGTCACTGCTCGAGTGCTCTGGGAAAGCCCATCTCCTGCTGATGGTGCTGCATATGCTGCGTGGATAAACAGGACTATTAATCTATTTTGACAGGAAGAGGTATGAGTCATATGGGTTTTAGCTTTTTCAAACACTTGTATGAATGTGCCATTTTTAAAAAATTTCTATTGGGAATAGAATTGGGTGCATGAATTGAATTTCCAGCTAGCACAGGCAGGCAGCAGATGTTATTGCTAATATCTGTTCTCTAGAAAACTCCATCTGAAGAATGACCTGTTATTGCCAAAGTCAAGATTGCTGAAGAAATCTGCATTTACATCAGGCAGGAAGATGTTTCTTTCAGCCTGTTTTTTTCAGAACTGTGGAAAAGACAACACAGATAAACTGGAATAGATTTTCTTTTTCCTTCTGATTTGAAGTTTAACTCTTCCCATGGGTGTTATGATGTTTATATCCTTTTTATCATAACCTAGAATAGTACAGTAACAAGGGGTGTTTATGGATGGAAGATATTTTCTTTTCCACTGTGGAAGAAGTGCTGAGCAGCTGTTGTCAGTATCTGAGCTTTAAAAAAAATTATTAAAAAAAAAAAATTTAAAAACTGTCAATGTCGTTTTCTGTCCTGTGGCGTTCATAACTTTGTGTTACATGGTACAGATGTCCCTTTCTCCAGACACAGAAATGGCCTTTCTAAAGCTCCTTCAATTATTGTTTGGTCTTGTTAATTGAGACAGTTCTTGTGTTGCCAGCCTGTGGGCAAATGTTGATATACCATGTTGCTGCTCTTCATTTTTGTTTGAAAGGTTGTCAGAAGACTGAATGACCTGGGAAGATCATGGAGCAGATCCTTCTGGACGCCATGCTTGGGCACATGGAGGACAGGGGGATGATTCAGGACAGCCAACATGGCTTTACTAGGGGCAAGTCCTGCCTGACTAACCTAGTGGCCTTCTATGATGAAGTGACTAGGTCAGTAGACAAGGGGCGACTTATGGATGTGATCTATCTGGACTTCTGTAAGGCCTTTGACATGGTTCCTCACAACATCCTGCTTGCCAAATTGGAGGGATATGGATTTGATGGGTGGACGGTTCGGTGGATAAGGAATTGGCTGAATGGTCGCACCCAGAGGGTGGTACTCAATGGCTTTAAGTCCAGATGGAGAGCAGTGACAAGTGGTGTCCCTCAAGGGTCCGTGCTGGGACCGGTACTGTTTAACATTTTTATCAAAGATGTAGACAGAGGGATTGAGAGCACCATCAGCAAGTTTGCAGATGACACCAAGCTGTGTGGTGTTGTCGATACACCAGAGGGATGGGATGTCATTCAGAGGGACCTGGACGGGCTGGAGAGGTGGGCCCAGATGAACCTCATGAGGTTCAACAAAAGCAAGTGCAGGATTCTGCACCTGGGAAGAAACAATCCTCAGTATAAATACAGACTGGGGGATGAGGTATTAGAAAGCAGCCCTGAGGAAAGGGACTTGGGGATGTTGATGGACGAGAAACTGGACATGAGCAGGCAATGTGCTCTCGCAGCCCAAAAGGCCAATCACATCCTGGGCTGCATCAAAAGAAGTGTTGCCAGCAGATCCAGAGAGGTGATTCTGCCACTTTGCTCTGGTGAGACCTCACCTGTAGTACTGTGTGCAGGTCTGGAACCCTCAATATAGAAAGGACATGGACCTGATGGAGCGGGTCCAGAGGAGGGCCACCAAAATGATCAGGGGGCTGGAGCACCTCTCCTATGAGGACAGACTGAGGGAGCTGGGGTTGTTCAGCTTGGAGAAAAGGAGGCTCCGGGGAGACCTCATAGCAGCCTTCCAGTACCTGAGGGGGGCCTACAGGAAGGCTGGGGAGGGTCTGTTTACAAAGGCCTGCAGCGACAGGACGAGGGGCAATGGTTTTAAGTTGGAGAAGGGGAAATTTAGATTGGATATTAGGAAAAAGTTCTTTACCATGAGGGTGGTGGAACACTGGAACAGGTTGCCCAGGGAGGTGGTTGAGGCCCCTTCCCTTGAGATATTCAAGGTGAAGCTCGACGAGGTCCTGGGCAACCTGGTCTAGTTGGGGGTGTCCCTGCTGACTGCGGGGAGGTCGGACTAGATGATCTTTGGAGGTCCCTTCCGGCCTGGACCAATCTGAATCTATGACCACTAATGTCTTTATTACACTGTAATTAGGACACAGCACGTGTTCTGATACTTTCTTAACCATGCTTTGAAATAAGTCTGAGGTGCTTTAGCGTCCCTTTATTTCCTTTTCTAAGTTTTTATGTTGCTTTTAAATGTTGCTTTAAATTGTTTGTCTGCGTGCTTTAGTTCTCTGTTGGGGTATATATTTTTCTCATTTATGTATGCATAAATCATAAGAAACCTTTTTATCCATAGGAAAACCCTTTGTATTTGTCAGTGTAACTGAAATTTGAATGTGCACCAGTGACGTCATTGGTGTGTAAATATCAGAATACATGAAATCGTATGTCAGTTTATTTGGTCACAATTCTGCACACTCATAGTAACAGTTTTTTGTTCCATTAGGAGTGACTTGAACGAATGATAGGAAGGCAAGTTCAAGTGTAACATTTGAGGAGATATGTGTGTGACTCCCTAAAGAAATGAACTGAATTAATCAGAAGTAATTGAGAATTTTTCTTTTCAGTCTCACAGTCTATAAAACTCTTTATTATTGTGTTAAACTATCATCTTCAGTGCTTCAATTCTGTCTCTCTACTTTCAAATTACTTGCTTCACGTAACTACCATTTCTTTGTCATGTATGACTAGCACAAATAAATCTGTTTCAATACAAAAAGATGAGCATACTTTGGGCAGACAGAAAGCACAAAAATCCTGGAATTTGAGTTACTTAATTTTGAACAGCAAATTCCCCTGCATTTTTCCCTTCACCTTCCCTGTAAGCTGAAATGTTTCCATGCTGTTAACTGAAAATTATATATGAAAAAGGGAGGTTGGTCCTGGTTTAGGTTTTGTGTCTAGTTTTTCTTTCACAGGTGAGTGTGAATGCAACAGTTATAAAGAGAGTTAAATCTTCTGGTATTTTGTCTTTTGCTAATATAGGTATTAAAGAAATTATGATATGCTACCATAGGCCTATCCTGCACCTTTGTTCATAGGAGTGAGATCCTGTATTTAGTTTGCATTGAGTCAGTGCAGTTCTGGGTAGATGACAGCATCTTTCTGAATTGAAATCAGACATTCTTTTTTAGTGAGTTACTTTTTATCCTTATCAGAAATCTTAAAAACTCTTAAAAAAAATTTGAAAGGTAGGTTATTTGGTAAATACTGGCCATGTTTTTCAGAACATTTATTAACATTTTTTTGTTCCTTGCATCTAACTAGGTATTGATGTATCTTGATTGACAAGGTTTGACTAAATGAAAAGTAAAGAATATTTTTCCTGTTCTTCTTAGTGGAAAGATACTAACCAATAATTGAAAACACAACATGAATGCAGTGAAGAGAGAAAACAATTTTACATATATTCAATAAATGCTAATCAGTCCTTTCAAATTTAATTAGTAGACCCTGTTTAATACTGGGTAAAGAATTACTCTCCACCTGAAAACCTGGTATAGTAAGCTCTTTTGCGCATTTAAGGTCTTTGGACTGTGTCAGTTATTAGGCATGGAGAGTGTCTTCTCTGATAAAGCTAGAATACACTGACTGGGAATTCAGCATCAGTAAATCATATCTGATAGCCTTGAAGTATGTAAACACTTCTCCTGGTTTACAATAACTGTAAGAAGCTGTTAAGATCCTTTACATTACCAACAGATCAAAATGGGAAGTGCCCATCACATAGAATCACATCATTATTGAAAACAAAGACAGATGTTACTGTTCTTTAAAAAAAGTTGATTCTTCTTTAGAGGAATAAGCAGACAGGTAAGAGAAGGCTTAAGGAGACAACACAGAGATACTGCTGGCTTTGACAGAGGTGGTTGCCACCAGTTTCTCCCACTAGCAGTAATAACGAACAGTGAATAATGTGATAGAGCTAAGTGCAAAAGCAGTAGCCATGCTGCTTGTATTTTTGTACCATAGCAAATAAAAGATTTAGACAAGATGGCTGAAGACTTTGTCTTAGCACTGATGAAGGGTGAATGGAAAGTTTCCTACTGGCACTAGGAGAAACCTGCAGTATCTAATTCTGCAATGTTACATATCAACAAGAGCAGAAGCAAAGGGTGAAAGTGCTCCGCATTCCAAAGGAATTGCTGTAATTGTGTCTGGATAAAGACTCAGGAGCTTACTCCTTCGTATTTGATTTACATTCAGTTCCCTTGTGATTTTTTTTTTTCTGGAAGGGAAGAGGAAGTGGAAGCAAGTGTCTCAGGGTGCCTTTCCATTGCTGAGTGCTGGAGTTAAACCATGGGGATGCTATTATTTACCTTAAGACCATGAAGAAAATGATTCTCTTATCACAGTTCAACACAAGTTTAATAATCTAAACCTCATGCAAACAGTTTGCTTAGTTTCAGGTCTGGCTTTCTCAGTGGAGAGGATATTCAGGTAACCATGTATTAAAAAAAAATACACAAATGTGCTTCATATTTAAGTTGAAGCCTAAAAACCTCAGGTAAAAACTATAAAAGGTAAGCAACTACTGAAGAATTAGATTAATGTACTTATAGGAACTCCTAATAGCAGGAAGCAACAGTAATTGTGTCCACATAGATGAAAATGCAATATTGTGCTAACTGCCACATCCGTCCACAGGAAGGGTTCAGAGAGCTCTTGACCACCTGTTAATTAGTTCATGTTTCTGGGAGACAAAGGTGGGTGTTGAGGTCGTATCAGGCACTATTCCATTTAAATGCATTTCACCACACACAGCTACTAGACAAATGAGAATGACATTTTCCTGTGTAGAGATCTATTAGGTGAAAACCTGTATAAATGTGGTCTTCAGCAGGGGAGAGAAACAGCTTACCTGCTTGGTATTTTCAAAGTATGAGGAAGGCATTAAGCTACCTAGTATTATCAAAACTGCCAAAAAATTCTAAAGTAGTAATATCCTCCATATTGTAATTAACATTAATCTTGGCAATTTGAGTACCAAGGATTGCTAGACATTTTTATGTGTAGATGGCAGTAGCAGAGGACTTTTTTTTTCTTTTTTTTTTCTTTCAATTTAGGTACCCACAAGTGATGTCGAAGTTTTTTCATTTTTTTTTTTATTTTATTTTATTTTTAACCCAACAATTAGTTCTTTGCTTCTTTGTTCCCAATTTATGCCAGCTCAAACATAGCATTTGCTATTTCCAGTCACTGCTGCCATCCACTCCCAATGATGACAGACACTCAACACTGTTGTCTTTCTGTTGTGTACCTACTCTTTGGGCCTGATTCAGCAAATATATTGCTTATTACACTAATTTCAGTAGTGAAATCATGGTTCGAGAATGGAATACAGTGATGTAAGACGAAACTTCGGTTTTTAGAATAGAAACATCCCCAGGGTTTAGGACACATCTTTAATAGCAATACTCAGCTGTGCATTTCTGGATGTATGGGGATTGCCAGTGATTTCTCCTGCAGGATCTGGACATGGTAGGTGTGCTTCTGCTCCAGCTGTGTTTTGTGGGCTTGCATTTCTGCTACCAGTTTGGGCTGGGTATGGAGCAGGGACACTAAACTTTGTGTCACTAACTTTTTGTCTTCTCTTTCTTGTCACTTAGTGGGCTTGCTAGCATGTTGCAATATGGTAATCACATTTCCCATTTTAAATGGCTCACTAAATTGTATATAATCAGTGAGCTTTGTTGGTCTTCCTTGTGTTATATTACTGCCTGGTTATAATTTATCCAGTCTCACCTTAAAATAGGCATGTTTTGATAATAAAAAGTGGGAACTCATTTGAAGACAGAGTTTTGCAGTTCAGCTGTGATAAATTATTGTGATGAAATTGGCACAAACCCGAGTCTCCTTCTTGTTTGTCTAGTATGAATAGTGTGAAGAGAAATTCTGATGTAAAGGTTCTACCTCCATTTAATACCTCTTTTTATTTCCCTGTTTAATATTTATTTTCCAGTTTGTATTAGTCCTGTGTTTATCACTTTACAGCTGGACATTCATTAAGTTTACAATTAAGCTTTAAAGTAAATGATCTATCCGTTCCTCTGTCAGATCAGTATCTTTGTCAAAGGTTCAAACACTGTAGTATTTCTGAAGGAGGCACCATGGTCCTCTGCCCAGCACTGGGGACTGGAAAGACAGCTGTACTCCCTTTTAAAGTTTTCCTACACATCTTTTTACAAGTTATTTAAAAGTTTCCTTCCAAATCTCTCTAGCCTTCAAGTAATGATGATAATTGTCATAAATCTTTGCAAAGCACTTTGAGGAAAAAGCATCATACAAATGGTAAGTAGGCTCTTCAAGGTGTTTTTCTTCTCATTTTTCTTCTCATTCATCTTAATTACTCACTTTCTGACATCACTGTCACTGGGAATCTGCTTACAGTGCCAAACTTGTTTAGTGAGAATGACCAGGAGGAAAACAGTGTATTCAAAGTCACCGGGAATGCCAGAAGAAGGAATTTGTAGTAAATTATTTTCTTTCATAAATAGAGCATAGTCATAGATTCTAAAATCAGAGGTCAAATCTTATAATATCTCAGCTTGACCTCCTGCAAAACAAAAGTTTAAAAGCTGATAATTTCTGCACAATGATGAAAAATATCCAATCAATGATTTAAATTAAATTGTTCAATTAACAGAGAATCCACTGTGTACTCACACTGATTGTTACAGCACTTGAAAATAATAATGTTTTTTAGTGTCAACTTCTAATTGTTGAGTTCTATTATGCCTTTTGTGCTTGACGAAGGAACTGTCTGGTATTAAAAATCTCCTCATGTATATAGTTATAGACCACTTCATCTTGTCCAGGCAGGATTAAGGAATGGATCTCAGGACCATTATTAGACTTCTTTTCTGAATAATTTCCAGTTCAGCATCTCTTTTCCACTCATGGGACAAAACCTGTATACAGTCTTCTAGGAAAAGACTAATTATTGAAGCTATTCATACCTAGCTAACAGACCTGTACTGTTGATGCATGACTTGCGTAAGCAGTGGGATAACTGGCAAGTGTATATACTGGCAAGTATAAGCAGTGTCATCAAGCAGTGTCCACAGCCCACAGAGACCTCCATGCTAAGAGACAGAGAAATAAGGAAGGGTGAGTCCTGGGAGCTCACTACACAAAATATACCATTATTCCTCCAAACCAGTGCCATGCCAACCACTCAACACTGCTCAGAGTGATAACTATGTTGGACTTATTGGATACTGTTTTCAAATCATTAGTATGCAGAAAGATTATAAGAATAATCAAATTTGTTTCCTAACCAAATTATACTGTATGAAGAAAAACGCAATCATTTCTGTCTCAAGCACAAATGTATTAGTGCTAATGAAAACTCCAGGGCAGCTTTCAGCAATTTCATTACACGCTACCTTGGAACATGGTAGTTCAATTAATCTCTGCAGTGCCACATTGCATTCTTAACTTCTTTTCAAACAAGTTTCATTGAAAGAATTGTGTTTGATCTGCAGGCTTCAGGTAGTTTAAACAGGAATAGAACATGACAGGAGTTCAAATGGCTAAAATGGGCTTTATTTAAAATATCAACGTTCAAGCTCTCTTATAATACGTTCCTGTCAAACATTCCTGTTGTAAGTAAGAATATACCTAAAAGATCATGCAAGTCTTCAGGCGAGGTAATGTTATACTTTTCATTACAGTGGGCCACTCAATAGGAAGAAATATTTAGTCTCAGCCAGTCTGCGTAAGAAATAAAACTTCTATAGGCAACACACATGCAGCATTTAAGGATGGCACAAAAGAAGAAACTACCTTCAAAGTGACAGTAGAAATTTTAAGTTATGTTTCCAACAAGGAAATACAGGGTTCATCATGTCCTATATATGTCCATGGCCCATCAAATACCACTTTTCAACAAGAATTTCTGATCTGATAGTCCCTTTTTCTTGCTCTTTAGGGCTTAGATTATATTTTCTCTGCTAGCTAAATTCTAATATATGTTGCCATTTCCTCTGACTCTGCAACCGTTTTGTTTCTTGTTTGGAAGCCAAATAACATATTAACTAATTCCATAAACTACCATTTTGTGGGTATGCTTAAAAAATACAGCTGTCCAGAGAGGGATGATTGTTCTCTGAGGGATCTTTGCTGTGTGCTTTCATATTATATTTTTGTATGTCATCACCACTACCAGGTTTGGAAGAGCCTCTGGTGAAACAAACCTCTGCCTGTCATCTGGGATGCCTCTATTGGGAAGAATTTTTCTTCTAGTATAGCTGTGGGTTTTCTCAATCATCTTTTGCAGTTTAGTAGGATTTACTCACTTGTACTTACCAGCAGCTTCTCTGTTCTATTATTACAGCTGGAGAAAATAAATATTTTTAATGGATCAAGCTATAGTTATAATTTTTTCAGGTTTTCCAGATACCACTACTTGTCCTAGCCATTTATTTTTCTAACATCACGGTTTCTGCAGCATCTTACCTGTTTTTGTTTGAAAGCTCTTTCACTACCACTATCTTTCCGGCATCCTTTATGGTCAAGAATGCTGCAAAAACCCCTATTCTTAGGAAAATGATGTAAGTCCCTTTACTGCTTGGTTTATTAACTCAAGAGGGTCTCTAAAACACTGGAGTGTGCTCTTGTGAGCACTAGACCACCTGTAGCGTTCTTGCCCTGTGTAATATTCCTGATCACCAAGAAGATTTCTGTTCAAGGTGCAGACGTTCCTTCCTCTCCTCCTCAGGAAGCTCAAGGCACAGCTGGAGCAAAGAATAATAAGAAGGGGTTCTACAGGTATGTCAGCCAGAAAAGGAAAGTCAAAGAAAGATAATGGTCCTGATGAGCAAAACTGGCAAGCTGGTAACAACAGCCAAAGAGAAGGCTGAGATACTCAACAACTTTTCTGCCACAGTTCTCACTATCAATCTCTTCTTCCATGCCACTTGAGTGGATGGACCTCAATGAAGGCATTGGGGGAGCAAAGTCCTTCCCACTGTAAGAGAAGATCAGATTTGTGACCACCTGAGGAACCTGAATATACAGAAGTCTATGAGACCTCATAAGATCCATCCACGAGTTCTGAGAGAATTGGCTGGTGTAGTTGCCAAGCCTCTCTCCATGACATTTGAAAAGTCATGCCAGTCAGGTGAAGTCCTCAGTGTCTGGAAAGAGGGAAACATCATACCCATTTTTAAAAAGAGTAGAAAGGAGGACACTGGGAACTACTGACCTGTCAGCTTCACTTCTGTGCCTGGGGAATTCATGGAACAGATCCTCCTAGAAGCTGCACTAAGGCACATGGAGGACAGGGAGGGAATTCAAGACAGCATGACTTCACCAAGGCCAAGTCCTGCCTGACCAATCTGGTGGCCTTTTCTGATGGAGTGACTGCAGCAGTGGACAAGGGAAGAGCTACAATGTTGTCTATCTGGACTTCTGGAAGGCCTTTGACACAGTTTCCCACAACATCCTTCTCTCTAAATTGGAGAGATAGGGATTTGATAGGTGAACTGTTTGGTGGATGAGGAATTGGTTGGATGGTTGCATCCACAGGGTAGTGGTCAATAGGTCATTTTCCAGATGGAGATCACTGACAAGTAGTGCCCCTCAGGGGTCCGTGTTGGGACCAGTATTGTTCAATATCTTCGTCAGTGACATAGACAGTGGGATCAAGTCAGCAATATGCAGATGACACCAAGCTCAGTGGTGCAATTGACAACCTGAGGGATAGGATGCCATCCAGAGGGACTTGGACAAGCTTGAGTAGTGGGCCCATGTGAGCCCTACAGTTGAACAAGGTCAAATGCAGGGTACTGCACCTGAGTTGGGGCAACCCTCAATATCAATGCAGGCTGGAGGATGAAGGGATTGGGAGCACCCCTGCCCAGAAGAACTTGAGTGTACTGGTGGATGAAAAGTGGGACATGAGCCAACAATGTACACTCTCAGCCCAAAAAGCCAACCATATGCTGAGCTGCATCAGAAGAAGCATGGCCAGGAGGTTGAGGGAGGTGATTCTGCCCCTCTACTCCGCTCTCATCAGACCCTATGTGGAGTACTGTATCCAGCTCTGAAGCCCCCAACATAAGCACATGGACCTGTTGGAGTGAGTCCAGAGGAGGGCCACAAAGATGATCAGAGGGCTGGAGCACCTCTCCTGTGAGGACAGGTTGAGAGAGTTGGGGTTGTTCAGCCTGGAGCAGAGAAGGCTCCAGGGAGACCTTATTGTGGCCTTCCAGTACTTAAAGGTGGCCTACAGAAAAGATGGGGACAAACTTTTTTGCAGGGCCTGTTACAATAGGACAAGGAATAATGGTTTTACACTAAAAGGGGGAAGATTTAGACTAGATATAAGGAAGAAATTTTTTACAATGAAGGTGTTGAAACACTGGAAGAGGTTGCCCAGAGAGACTGTAGATGTCCCATCCCTGGAGACATTCGAAGTCAGGTTGGACAGGGCTCTGAGCAACCTGATCTGGTTGAAGATGTCCCTGCCCATGGCAGGGGGGTTGAACTAGCTGACCTTTAAAGGTCCCTTCCAACCCAAACTATTCTATTATTCTACCCATCAGCGGCAATTTCTGTTTGCTGTTTTTTGTTTGTCACTTAATCTGTGTGGTCTATCAATACTGACAATGAAGAACAATCTTTCCTTTAGTGGAAACCTAAACATTAAAAGTTTGTTTCTCTTTTGGATTATATTATTTAGTGTCATCCGGATCAGTTACTTACAGGAAAGGATGACACTGGGGTATAAACTACAGAGTTATTAGAGCCAGATGAATTACGAATAAAGAAGGGTAGAATTATTTTTCAGTGTCAGGCAACTTCAACCATTTAAAGATAACTGTGTCTGTGCATCCTAAATAAACAAAGCTATGTAATTATCATTCCCGAAAAGCTGCAGAGGCTGCTGTATTTTGCAAGCTGTCAGACAGTGCTGTAAAACTGTTGCAAGCTTCAGCTGAACCTTGCCATGCAAATGAGCTTGCTGTCTTTCACCAGACAGTAGGAGTTATTTTAAAAGATTAACTTGAATCCTAAAGCAGGCAGCTAACAACAGGGTATACCAGCTAATCCTGAAGGGGAGATAAAATTTCTTCTCCTTTTTATTGCAACACATTACACTGAATATTTGAGACTAAATGGTTGTCCAAGCTAAAAACGTAGCAATTACCTTCATTTTGTTTTATTTTTTCCCTTTTCCCCCTTTCACCTCCCATTGGATGCTGTAAGTTGTCATTAATTTCTCTAGAAAGGTAGCCATTTACATCTCATAATAGAATGTTTCATAGTGTACAGTGGCACAAAAAAGGATTAAGGAATAAGTGGGTATTTAATAGTTTCCAGTGCTTTCAAATCTGAGTTAAATAGCAGATAGATAGAGCTAGATTCCACAGTCTTTGCAAATGATAAGTATTATTGCTTTATGAATAGTTTTTTTGATGTTATGAACAACTTGTGAGAATTAACTGTGTTTTTTCACAACCTTATATTGTTGTCAGGCTTTATCCTGACCAACATTTTAGCACATGAATAATGTCATCACAGTCGGTGTGATTTTTATGTACTTGATATTTTAAGTTTTGCTGGTCTGTAATGATATATAAAGACTCAGTTTCTTGAACATTCTGTGGCTGTTATTTGCCACGTGTGCAAATCAAGGTGCAAATAGTAATCCACTCTATACAGACATGTTCCTTTGCCCAAGGCAGAGTTTCAATTCCATCATATAAACATATATATAATTAAAAAACAAAAACAAACACAAACAAACAAACAAACAAACAAAAGTAAAAGAAAATGTAGAGCTCAAAGCAAAATTAGAGTCTAGTGAACACACCTAAAACATGCCTGAAGCCTTAAAAATAACATCTGCACCTCTAGATTCAAGGCCCACTAGTCATTTGAAATAAATATTGCAGCCCGGATTTTCTGATTGTATTGGTTTATGTTTTCTATTTAAAAAAATATTCTGGATCTGTTTGCTAGTTTATGTTATCACGGTTTCATTCATAACTACATGGACATCTTTAAAGGCAGCAGTTTGTTTAGCAAAGAACAGTCCCTGGACTTCATGAACTCTAGAAGCAGGTAGGAAATAAATGCTCAGTTTCTTGTTCAGTTATTTAAAATTATTGCAGTGGTGTTTTGTGTTTTGGCACTTGGTATTTCTGTTTTAGACAATATAGACAATGACTCTGAAAGATTAAAGAATTATATTGCATATATTAAATTCAAAAGTGAAAAATAATTATTTGTGTAGATTTAAGAAACAGAGTGCTCTAAAACCTTGAGCGTATTAAAATTTATGATATGGACTGTACTTTCATTTGTATCAGTTTGGGAACATTAAGTCACTAACAGCAGCATAAATGATTAAGCCGAATACCTTAAATTGCCTATCTATTATGGAAAGATAAAAACATTAATTTAAATTCTAACCAGAATTCATAAAGATGTTGATAATTCTTACAAATAGATTTGCAATTTAATCCACAGTAAAGAAGGAAGAACCACATCTAGTGCTTTTAAGATTGCTGTTATTTGCAGAAAAGTATTATACTGTTTGATTCCAGTCTAGTTACATACCAATGGTCATTTAAGAGAGGAAATCAGGGTTGAGGAAGGAGGATAATGACAAAGGTATAGGTTCCTTTCAAAAAATTATCACACCAATTCAGTTTTGACTGCATAGGAGGTGCAACAAATAAACCTGACTTCTCAGCCTTGAAATGCTTTTAAAAGAAGACTCAGATCTGGATCCAGATTTATTTTGGTACAAATTTTTGTTAAAGCACTGTTGAGGCTACTCATTTATCCCACAATGGACTGGACTTTGCAAGCTTTTAACCCCATAACTAGAGCCTTCTTTGTCGCATCATCCTTCAGACAGCTATGCCCTAGCTGACTACAAACGACATGAGATAACAGTTTCTGCAAGGACCAATTCCTCCTCATGAATAAGCAAATACAAATGAAAAGAGAGAAAAAGACACGTAGGGAGAGGCTTAAGGAGGAGGATTATGCCCAGAAAAGAAGGGAGAAATGAAACTACAGTGGCCTGAAACAAAAAAGAGTCGTGATTTAGGGTCACATGCCTACGTTTGCCTCTGCCACCTCTTCCATGGAAGATCTTGCTCTTATGTATACTCAGCAGATTGCCTTTCACAATCCTCCCATCTCCTCTTGGCTGTAAAGTAGCACCTACAGAAAGAGAGATTATAACCCAGAAGCACAGATAAGTCTTGAATCTCAAGTTCCTTGCCTTTTCTGAGCAGGATATCGATTCTGGAACCAGTTCTGTTTAGGAAGGAAAAGCAAGCTTCAAACAGACGCTGCCACTGGCAGTGCCTGTGAGAGTAACTAGCACAGGAGGAGAGTAAAGCAAAAGATCTCTATGGTAGAACTGATGAGGAGGAGGACACAGTGTCTATAACATGCGTTTCAGGAGTTTTACTTCAGACAACTTCTAGTCTTCCCAGTTGGTCAGAGCACATATTAGCAGCTGGAACAGCTGTTATCCAAGCCCACCAATTACCACAACTTCTAAATTTAATTTTCTCTAGAACTGCTTCTCTCCTTCATCTGTCCAACCTGAGTTGCTAAATCAAAGGAATTTCTAAGGAACAATGATTCCTGAGACCCACTAAATACATGACTGAAAAGTACCACTGTGCCAGAAATTAGTTTTGATGCATGAATGTTGACTGTGTAGCTAAAGCGTATGCTGGAAATTTTTTTTTAATTTCTTTTTTTACTGCTGCAGTGAGAGAAATTACGTATGTAAATTACCTTACTTCATTTTCTGTCATCAGCACAGAAATGGATTAAATGGAGTCCTAAAGCTATGGTTTATATTTAAATATCTGTGGCTTTTTAATGTCTTTGCTTTATATTATTAGTTACATTACCATTTAAGAAATGTTAACAAAACAACTAAGAGCAGTGTTAAATGCTAAGCATGCTTTATAAATGTTATGATGGATTAATAATAGCCTGTAAGCAGAGTCTAACTTCACAAATTATTTCCACCTCTCTTAAAAAAGAGAGATCAAAAAAAACCTGCTCAAAAATCTTAGCATAAACAGAGTAAAGAAGTCCTACAGTTTTTATAGAAGGCAATCTCATGTTTCATGGCTCATCACAAAACAGAATAATATATAAATATATATATTATTATGACAAACAGCAAGTGAAATTTCTTATTATTGGCCAGAATATTTACATAACTCGTAGAATTGCAGTCTAGGGGAAGGGTGTGGGACCTCTGGAAATATCTTGTTTTCTTGGGTAAGAGCTAGATAAAATGTTACAAAAGGTAATCTGGTATTGCAGCATCTAAACAGACCTTTTGGTCTTTGAATATGAGGATAGCAATTTAAAACAAATCTCTGAACTATTTTGATTCTAAACTCTGAAGAATTTTTTTTTTTTTTGTCTAGGACGTGACTGAGTTCTTTGGGCTCCAAGCAAATTTCCAAATGCTTTCCAGCATTTGGTCTTAGAGATTTGATATTCCAGCCTGGTGAAGGCTGGCAGAGCTACCTCAAAGAGATGAGGATGAGGACTCTTCAAAGCCATTCCCTATAGCAACATCTTGGCAAGAATAAGAGTTTAACAAGCCAGAAGTAGTAGACTGTGATCTTCCAATTCTAGTTCTTTCCACTACATATTCATCCAGGGCAACTTTTAAATCCAAAGGTTTAGTATCTCTTTATCTGGGATTTTTTTTTTTGTGTGTGTATATAATACAAATGCAATGAATATCTGAAATTCTTTATAAAATAATATTAACGAGTACCAGTGTTTAGACACAGATCTGACTAGATAGTTTTGTAAGGATTCATATTCTTTCCTAAATTAGTCAATTCAGTTTCTAAATAGTAATTGTACCTCTCAGAAGGAATCCAAGCAATCTTTAATATATTTAAAGTCTGATTCAGAAGCTAAACATTCTGGGGAGATGTAGAAGCAAAGGAAGGGATATAGCTACCTATTCAGTGTTACCTTTAAGTCCAGCTGTTATGAATGAAACAACAGCACCGACCTCTCTCACAGGCAGCAGTTTCTGAACAGTTCTTGCAGACTGACAGCATCAGCAGGAGAGGGGGATGGAAAAATCCAAGGAAATTCAGGTGATGGGATCATGTGTACTGCAAAGGTTAGAATCTTTATGGGTACATGATATTTGCATTCACATATACATTTTTGTATTTATTAATATATATTTTATATTTTTAAAAGATATTATTTTAGGTCAGCTTGATTTTTAAAGTGCTTTGCTGAAGAACAAATTTAAATGTATAGCTGCACTTTAGCAAAGCAATAAAACTCATACATATTAGGCAAAATGTTGAATCTAGCTTCCCATTTGAAAATAATTGAAAAACAGTATTCCAAAACAATTGGGTTACTAATGGTGCAGTTACTTATCAAATATTAAGTAGAAGGAGAAAAAGAATTTTGCTTGGCTGCCTGATAAGCAAATGCAGGTCTACTTCATAAGAAACAGGAGAGCTTGCAAAAATGACAGAGTTGAAGAAATGCTTTCTGTGTCCAAATTCAAGAATTTGCTTGTACTGTCAGTAAGAGAGGCACAAAGAGAAGCAGAGCTCCTCACAGAGGAACTGGGAGAACCAGTTGCTCTATATGTTGATGTCTTTTTCCTCATTACATAAGATAGAACCTTGCTGTTGCTAGTTTCTAATTTTGCCTTTCCTTGTCATCTCAGCGCTCACCAAGATAGCAAAGGTAAGATGACGTTCTCTCTCTCCAGCATGGCACAGTTAACAGTCTTTGACAGGAGATGGATGAACAGATTTTCTGGCCCAGTTAGCATCTCAATATAAATATAGTTCATCTGTAGCAAAGTAGTATCAAGCATGACCCCAGTGCACCACTGAGGAGATCAATTGACATCCTGTTTGCAGCATGCTTACTTGAAAATACCTAGGACCTTACAAAAATTTGACTACAAAACTGCTAAATAAGCCTTCTCAGAAAAGTATTCTTTTGCTAAAGAGTATTCTGTTTCACTGTTCAACATAGAGTAATGAATCTCTTTCCTATAAATAGAAATAATATAAATTGCTCTTTGAAGTCAGTAGATATTACCTTGATTTCAAATTCCGTCATAGTTGCTGCTTAAAAACTATTCCAGTGTGATTTTATAACAGCTGGACAGATAAATTTCCTGTAATTTCTAAGTTTATTAAGCTATAGTTGGGATAGAGAGGTGGTAGAAACTCAGTGTCATTAAATAAAAAACATAGATAGGAATTCCTCTGTAGTACTAGGAATTTAATTTTTCATTATTAGTCAGGAATACCTTTTATTTTATTTTTTCATCCGTTTTCTCATCAAATTTAAATTAAGACATACTTTTATTCTTTTAAAAAGTAGTTATCAGTGATTTGGGGCTGAATTTTATATTAAATATTATATTTTTATATGTGTAGCTCTTTCTGTAAGTTCTATACTGTCATTTTTTTCTACTTTTACTCTTAAATACATTATTTACATTTAGTGTCAGTGTATTCTATCATATATTTGAATGACGACACCTAATGCAAAACTCTTATGGTAAAAACTGTCATTGACTTCAGCAGGCTTTAGCCTGGGATATGTCATTTGAAGACAGGTTATATTCTTGGTGCCTGATTTCAAGAATGTATCTGATCCATATTCTGCTCATGAACTAAGCAATATCTGGGGTTTGGACTGTGTACTGCCATGACTGTCATAATCTCTCTTTGGTTTTTTTAGGGACTCTAAACGGTGACCACATTTTTGGTGACACAAATATTTTTATAGCAAGAGGTCTTCCACTAAAATTTTACTCCAAAATGTTTTTCTAGACTCACATCTTATTGCCATTCTACTTTCTCAGACTTGCCTAAGTTTCTTTTCCGGTGTATCTTAAGACTGAGCCCACAATTTATTTTCTTCTGGTTTGATTCTTTGATGATTTTATTCAGTTCAGGGATGGCTAGCTGTGGGTGAAAAATGAAGATCACATTAATCCCTGCATATGTCCGCACTGCCCATTAGCCTTTCAAGAATGAGGCATTTCTTAACTGCCAGGCACTAAGAGCTGGGCCATTTTTGCAGGCTTTGATTTGGCATTTGTGGGTATCGCTAGTTTTCAGTTCACTCAGCTGCAAAGCTCTACTCTTGTGATGCAGCAGAAACATTGTTTTCTGTATGAGCTGTATTAATTGAACAAGAGACCAAACCTGTGCTCGATCAGCTTACTGAGATAAAAGGACATTTTGGCTTAGTGCAGAAAGGCAGAGGAAAATAACTAAAATTGATTACCCTGTTTATCGCTGACTCAATTTGTTGGTTCCCTTGGCAACTGGCATTGAAGTAGATGAAGTTACTAGTAGCCTGAAGGAGATCAACACATAAAATTTCTATTTCTATCAGCAACATTAAGCATCTTTTGATTGTCAGAACTATGGAGGGAAAAATGCAACCTTAGTGGAGGGGTTAGATTAGTATCACTTAAAATGTAGCTAGCACTGACCAAATTATTTTTTTAAATATTTGAATTATATGCTTGCAAGAAAATGGGAAAATATTTTGTTGTACTACTACGCACTTTATTGTTTTGCTGTCTGATCCAAACAGAAAACAAAGTAAAGTTTTGTCAGCATTTTGTGTGAAAAACCTCTAAGAAAAAGCCTTCTCTAGAGTTTCAGTGAAATGTGATAGTCTATTTTTGTGTATTACTTCTAATCTCTTAGGTATTTGATATAAAGTTGCTGCATTTGAGTTTTGGTGTGATTTAATCTTTGCTGTGGAAAGTGCTTGGAAAACCTATGAAAATCAGAATGGTGATTTACAAGAATAGGAACCTTTTCATAGACTATGTAGTTCACAAAGCCATTGGACAGGACGAAACACTGTATATGGTGGCTACAGATTTCCAGCAAAACTATTGATTTTCTGCAGTCTTGCTCACCTGTTCAGATGAAGTGATCTCTCTTCCATGCATTTTTGTTTTTGAATGGTCTCTTCTAAGCCTACAGAAAGAATGGCTGAGAGATTATATTGTTATTTCTGCTTACAGGATGTTGTTGAAGAGCTGTTCTACAACATTTCCTCAGAAACGTGTGTTCTCATGTGCTGTGCTTTACTGCTGGAGATTTTCTCTTCTGCCTCAATCTGGCAGCTTTTTTGGATCCTTTTTTTTTCCTGATCAAACTGATCCATAAGGATCTGAGAGATGGGATCTGAAGCTTTTCACATCAGTGTTCACAATTCTCCTTTCTTCCTTGAAGAGAGCTTTTATGAAAAAGCAAGTGATGTGAAGCTTTTCAGGCCTGTTTTCAGACCCTTTTGGACAATTGAAGCATGAAAAGTGAAGAACTGGGGAGCCAGACCCTGGCTCTCTGTGGCTATGTCTGTACTTTGGGATCTGGGAAACCTTCCCAGTTTCCAGACTGGGACACTTGCCCTGCGTATGTTGACTCCCTGTAGGACAAAATCTGTCTGTGCAGTTTTCCATCCACACGCACACATATGTACACTCTGTTTCTAAGGAGAAAATCTGGGCACGTAGACCAGAAGGGAGACCTAGCATGTTCCCACAGTATACCTCATCTGGATTGTCTGGGGTTGCCAAAAAGCCCACTTAGGTTGCAACCTACACATATTTGGAATTACTTTTTTTTGGTTGTTTTCTCTGAATTTTATGTGAAGGCATCTGTCTCTTCATTGGGATACTAAGAGCCATAGCTCATATATACCTGTGTAAAAAAAAACTTCAAACATTTTATAGAGCAGGGAATAATTTTATCTGAGAGATTTCTGAATGGCTCTGTTTCAGAAAATTTTAGAGCATTTCCAGTTAATATAGGTCAAGAGAACAGGATTCTTACACTCTGAATGGAAAGCATTCAGTTGCCCATAAGAAACATATGCACAGCTGGCAGTAATATAGCAGCTGGCAGTAATATAGCAGCAACCAACTTTGGCAGACTCAGATTTTTCTTGTTGTGTAGAAATATTTTCTCTCCTATTCTGTTTCCCTCTGCTGTTCAATATGGGTCTAAGAGTTTGTAGACCTCACAGTGGACTTTCCTGCCTATGAATTTTAAATCTGCTACCTACTCCAACTAATAAAACTAGAATAAAAAAAAAAAATCAAAGATCAATTCCAGTTTTCTCTTTTGGTGCTTGTTTTTTGATGTTTAAATGAATAAATTGCCTTGAAGCTTTTCTCTACATTCAGTACTGAGTGCTTACATATTAACAGCTGCACACAGAGTAACCTTTTAAAATAGGGTTTTATTTAATTAAGCCATACGCTAGCAACAAATCCTAACCCACTCAATTGTAAATTGTCACAGTTGTGCCATGTGCTTTCTCCTGCTGAAATCTGATTTGCTTAGGTTTCTGCCATAGGGTATATATCTGGAACAAACCAAATTCTCAGGCTTAATGAGGAAGAAACTGAAAGACCCTGAAAGGCTATTTTGTTTGCTAGTTTGACCTCACCAGAGAGACCAGCAACATCAAGAGTTATGTTCTCAGGCAGAGCTTGTACAGAAAACAGTCACAGGGTCGCTTTAAAGTGTGCTGAGACACAGGCACTGAAACCGTCCCTTCTGGGAGCAATGTCCTTACAGACTGTGCAAAAGATCAAAATGGGGAAGGCCTTCTTGGGATATGAGGTCTGCCTACCTGTTTTTCTTCTAAGTTTTCTTCTGTGGGTGTACAGAAATAAAGAAAACAGAACATAGAAAGGAAGTAATGTACTTTGTTAGGTCACTTTTCTCTGTTTTAAGAATCCTTTTTCTTCCCTCTGTTGCTGATTAAAACAGACCAAGGGGTGGCACGGATGAAATTTACACAGCCATGGCACTGTTAATTGAAATTTCTGCCAGTGCCATCAAAAAAGGCAACAGCAAAAAAGATTCAGACCATAAAGACACTAACAGATTTATGACAATAAATTGATCTATGGTGAGGAGATAATGCTGCTGCCTTCTTGAATGTCATGGAAAAAAAACCCTGCCCACTTCCCTGGGGACAAGATTTCTCCTTCATTTCTGGAATGAGAATTTTAAAGTTATTTTTCCCTTGCTCTCATCTGATAGAGAAATCTTATCACCAGCATTTTCTCCCAGTGTTCCATGCTGCATATAGGATATTGGCCTCCAGTGATTGCTCTTTCCAGACCAGGAAGATAAAAAAGATTTGCATTCATGGATTCATAGCTTTTACTTAGCTTGATCCAAAGCATGATGAAGTCAAGGAATCATTGTTCATCTGTTTGAATAAGATACTTTCTTCTATCTGAGAATAAGTTACACATGAAAGGCGTCTGCTGGGCAAGAAATTTCTAGTCTTTTTAGTCAAGCAAGATTTGGGGAATGTAAATTAATTCAGTTGTTTGCCTGAAAGGAGATCTGTGTGATCCTCTAGTTTTAAGGTCTAAGGTCTAGCTAGTACTGCAACTGACAATTTAGAAATTTAGCTTGATATGTGTATTAATATTACAATATATGTTGAACAGCATTCAAGGAGCTTCCTGGTGTGTATCACATCACTAACATTCCAACTCCAGGATGATGACCTTGTGCAGCCTCTGAATTTCAGTTCCTCAGCACTTAAATAATACATTTCTTCCTCTACCCTTTTTTCATTAGTTCATTTGTAGAAAGTATTTCATTACTTATAGACTATTCAATAGTTTTACTGATTATTTGTTCTTTCCATGGTCTCTGTCTGGATTGCTTAATGCAGATCTGTTTTATGAGAAGTTTGTTTGAAATATCTTTTATCTTTTTTTTTTCCAGATTTGTATAATTTGACCTTACTTAAAAAAAAGATCCTGATATCTTTCTAGCTTGTTTCCTAGGACAAAGTTTCGTTAAGAGATTTCTGTGAAGCATGCTTCTATTATTTCTAGGATTTTACTGCATAAGCCTTTCAAAGACAGGGAAATAATAATGTACTTGTCAATACCATGGTTTAAACTGTGACTAAGTGGAAATTTGCATTTACTGCTGAGTTATAATAAAGTAGTTTCCTTTGATTTAAAAGCTGAGTTGTTGAACTATCAAGGTATCAAGATAGAATAATCATCTTTCTTTCCCTGTTTCTTCTCTTAACTTTTCACAATGTGACCTCTGCTTCACAACGTGTTTACAAATGGAGAGTAATACACTGAGAGAACTGTTTTTCGCTTCACAGACAAGCTGCTTTGCAGTGAACACAGATTTGCGACATGCTTGTGTCTGTTCAGTGATGAGATAAGAAGCAGAGGTTTTTTTCTCTGTAGCTAGTCAATGGGTATCACTAGCACAGATAAACCACACATTAGGGATTGGAAAAACCTTAAGTTAAATTCACTGTGTGGATATTAGCAATCCTTACCTCACCTATAGTTTATCAGCAAACTATTAAAAAGGGGCTTTTTTTTTTTTTTTTTTTAGTCTGGAGTAACGTTGCACGAGAAAAATACAATTTTATGCATTTCAACAGTAATTTTTCAGATGAAAAGCATACAAACACCCATGCAGTTGGGCAAGGCACACTGATGAAATCCAGTGTTCTCTGCTTCCCTCTCAGGGCTGGTGCAATACCATACCTGTACGGTCCAGTGCAGACAAATAAATGCCCACTCTGTTCACAGTCTGAACTAACAAGTAAGGCTTAACAGTTAAATAGAATAACTGCTTTATGCTCTATTGTGCCAAATACTGAAAGAGGAAAGCTGACTTTTCATGTGATAAGGCCATAGCAATGTGCTAAGCTCAAGGTATGTGTGCTCAGGAGACTGCTGGTGCAACAGTAGACCAAGGAGTTTGCACTAAATCAACTCAGCTAAAATGTATTCCAAACCTTAGCCAAAAACAGTTCTGGAAGTGCTATTTAGTGCTAACAGGATGCTTAGTCAAAGGCATCACTGGTAAAAGGAGAGATGTAAACTGAGATTAGAGATATCATTGAAAAAATTCCTTTGTGGAAAGAAAAAAAAGGATTCTTCAGGATTTTATCTGTTGTTTTGGGCAAATTATCCAGGTCATGCTGTGGAAAAACTAAGACATCTTGAATTTTATAAAGACTTTTGGATTTGCTGGATAGCAGTGTATGTGCTGCAAGAATCGTGGCAAAATGCTTGTTCTCATGAGACAACTCACTTTTCAGATAAATATTTGCTCTCAAAGGGTTACAGGTTCCCTAGAGTCCAGTGTCAGGACCCTTCGTAAAATAATGTGTTGTTTAAAGGGATCATTTAATAATAAAGCTGAGTTTTGGTGACCGATAATTCTTTTTTGCCAGTAGCAAATACACTTGAATAGCTTGATATTTACAATCCCAGTTTTAGAGCATGTGTCTTTCAAAATAAATGCTGTAGACTAGTAGTACAAGTTTAAAGAAGGAGCATAAGTAGCTACTAGCAGTATCTAACTGTATTTCATGCAGGCTAGCAGGAGGAATGAGAAGATGGCAAGAATGTTTCTTTACAAAATAGGTAGAAACCTTTTGGTTCAGGCAGGAAACCATTAGCTTGCTTTTGCTGGGGTATCCAGCAGGAGCTTGTTGTGTTCACTGACTGCTCTACATGGTTCTCATTCCTTTGCAAATAAAGAGGTATGTCAAGTAATATGGAAGTTTTTGTAACAATCAGTTCATAGCATTTCTATAAATAAATTGCTGTTTTTCTTGGGTTGTCTTCTCCCTCAGTCTGTCGGAAATCTTCAGTTATTCATTGGAGAGCAAAAGAAATAGCACTTATGAGACAAAAACATGGGCCTAAACTGTACATGAATAAATCAAAAATCTTCATAAGACAAGATGAAAGAAATGGCCTTTAAATTAAAAAGATATACCAGTGAACATCAAAAGACTATGCAGGGAGAGGATAAATGCAGGCTGGAAATTACATTTCTGGCTAGAATGGAAAAAGTCTTTACAATATCCAGGTTAACGGGAACAAAAAACTTGAAGTTTTTCAGCATATGAAAGCTTTGTAAGTTTGTGTGTTGAGATATGACGTGATAACAGGGGTACCAGATTTAGAAATTAAATTTTATAATCCAAGGTGCTGCTGCTAATGGCATTTACATTTTCTAAAGCAAATAAATTATTGATGCAACTTGTCATTTTCATCAGTTCTTCAAAAGCTTTTCAGTGAAGATACGCAGGGCCTTAGCTTAAGTCAGAACTCTGCAGAGAACAAAACTGAACCTGTTCTGGTTAATTGTACTGTTCTTTCAATCGTGATGTACATCAGGAGGAAAAAGGGAAATGGTCAGTTTGTTCTTCATCTTTCCAGCTGTCATTTCATCTTTCCCAATTATAATTCTGGTTGTTTCTTGCAGTCATGTTGTTATGATGGAATACTGCCACAAAGTTGCTGATGAAATAGCCTGGTTTAGTAATTCTGAATAATATTTCATGTATTCTAGAAGTCAACTGCATCAAGACTACAAAATACAGAAAGCTGTACTGACGTTTTTTTAGATATTGTGTTGCTGTTATCTCCCTATCTAGTCCCTTATTTTTGTGAGAGTATGGTCTTTGAAGTTTTTTTAAAAAAAAAAATTTAAAAAATTTGAAGTTAAATGTTTCAGTAGCATATAATACATCTGCCTTATGTAGTGTCTTGCAGAACAGGTGGAGAGGAAACCCACACATTGAATTTACAGTGTAGCTCTAATGAGATTTTTAAAAAATATTTGAACTAGAAAAATCAATATTTGTTCTATGAAATATTTCTTTCATTCCAGGAACAGTGAATGTGCCATGTCAGGTTAGCCATTCTTAAACACCAGGTTACCTATCTTAGCAAATCTTGCAGGGTGAGACTTTACACATGCTGGCGTTCTGCAGTCCTGTGAAGGCTTCCACACACTCTTTCTTCCACACCAGGAGTAAATGTTTTGATTTCATCAGGATTTTTTTGGTACATAAATACAATCATTTGTACATCAAATGAATAAATGAGATGAGTCTTGCTTTATGCAAAGTTGATGAACTATTACTGTTTCACCAATTACTGTCACTCTGGAGAAATTTATGAAGAATCTCCACGCTACAGTCCATTTCTCCAAAAAAGACATTGAGAAATTCACTTCTAAAAGCAAGACAGTCTATATATTAAAATAATATTTGGGGTTCTTGAGCAAGGGACTGAAAAACGTCCTGTCAGATATTTTAATCACAGCAACAAATGAACAGTGATTTGCACTTTAGATAATTTTTCTTTTCAGCTTCATGTCAACAGTATATTTTTTTCTGTTGCAGGCCCAGCACTCAGAGCAACTCACTCACTGTGCAAATTCAACAGGACATCATAGGGCTCTCTTTTCAGAGGGATTCAAGATTCCCTTTTTGCCTCTTTAGCTCTCTGTTCTGTTGTTGAAGTATCATTTTGTTTATTGCTTCAGCTGCACAGAACTCAATGCCATGAGTTGATGAGACAAGATGCACAGAACTGATTTTTGAGGCCTCTGTTCCTTGAATGGCAAGATTCTGCCTTCCTGAGTATTTCTAAATGTGTGTTTTAGTGCTCTTTGAAGGTCAATCATCTTCACAGTGTGCCCAGCTCAACAATCTGAAACTGAGAGGCACATTAGACTTAATATTTTTAAATGCCAGTTTATACCTATGTAATTCCTGGGAGAAGTATTGTTTCTGTTTTTACATTGGCTTCGTGAGCTTTGCTGCCTTCAAGTTATTAAAAGATTTTTATTTTCAATTATGTTTGTTTCCTACAGAAAAGGCTTCAGGCTTCACCTCATAAACATCTGAAATATTGCTTTGATTATAGCCATGCTTTCAAACAGGAAGAAGAAAATCTGTTATATTCTGTAGCTGGCAATTTTCACTTATTTTTTTGGAACATGCATGGACTTGCATATACAGATTGCATTAATAATATCCTTCAATATTACTCACGATCCAGGCCATTTTATTTGAGAGATTGTCAAGCCACTTTAAAAAGGGGTTGTTTACATTTTACATTGTCTTCTTTTCCAAGTTTTCCTGCTGTTACCTTAATTTCCCTGATAATTTTGCATTTTATTCTCCAGCCACATGTTTTAATTTCTATGTATTACTTGCAAAATTACGTAATTTTTTTTTAAGGAACTCAATAAATTGAGGACTTTCTTAACTTTTGATCAGCTGTCTAAGTACTATCTACAAGGATTTGTTAGAGGTCAGCTATTGTATAAACCAGATTAATGACTTCTGGTCTGCTCAGCTCCTCACTTCATGAATGCTGGAGTTGACTTTATTAGTCCTGCAACAAAGCTTCATTGACTTTTTACAGGCAAGAGTTATTTCTGCCCAGCACCTCCTCTTGATGTATAAAAGTTTCTGTAGCTTTTTTTACTTTAATACTGCATACCTCCAAGGGTAAATCTTTGGCAGAAAATTAGGATTTCCTCATACAGTTAACGTAAATGCTTGAATCTAACTCAAATGTTCAGGTACATCTTCATCTCACCTGCAGTGCTATGTACAGCAGGCAATATGCTTAGGCAGAAAGCTCCATTCATGTTATCATGCTATTTTCAGCTCGTTCAGAGCTAGCTCAAGTGTCTCCATGTTGTGCAACAACCTTGTTTTAAGCTTTATTTTCAAGTAAAAACTGTTGTTAATGAAATTATAGAATCATAGAACGGTTTGGGTTGGAAGAGACCTTTAAAGGTCATCTAGTCCAACCACCCTGCCATGGGAAGGGACATCTAAAACTAGATCAGGTTGCTCAGAGCCCCATCCAACCTGACCTTGAATGTTTCCAGGGATGGAGCATCTACCATCTCCCTGGGCAACCTGTTCCAGTGTTTCACCACCCTCACTGTAAAAAATTTCTTCCTTATATCTAGTCTGAATTTTCCTTCTTTTAGCTTAAAACCATTACCCCTTGTCCTATTGGAACAGGCCTTGCTAAAAAGTTTGTCTCCATCTTTCCTGTAGAACCTGTTTAAGTACTGAAAGGCCACTCCCCAGAGCCTTCTCTTCTCCAAACTAAGCAACCCCAACTCTCTCAGCCTGCCCTCATAGGAGAGGTCCAGCCCTCTGATCATTTTTGTGGCCCTCCTCTGGACATGCTCCAACAGGTCCATGTCCTTCTTATGTTGGGGGGCTCCAGAGCTGAACGCAGTACTCCAGGTGGGGTCTCACTAGAGTGGGGTAGAGGTGCAGAATCAAGTCCCTCAACCTGAGGTTTATCCCAATGCTCAGTAGGCTGAACAACCCCCTGACATTTGTTTCTGCAATCCCTTTTTGAAATTGTGCTTCAGATGGTAGTATATGTGGCTGACATCCAATATGTTACCTGGTATCTGGAAATAAATAAGCCCAAGTATTTCTTCAGAGAATGAAGCATTTCATCCCCCTATTCTAATTATTTCCATCAGAATCTCACAAGAGTAGGCACATCATCTAGAATTTTTCTGTTGTACCTCACATCTTCTGTTTTCCTTAGTTTTCTATCATATAAATTTCTGCAACTCTGAACCGTAAGGGACTATGGAAACAGCAGCCTTAAAGGAAAAATTCATTAATAGTTCAATATATCGATGTTAAGTGTCCCTTGCAATAGAGAATTTCATAAAATTAGTTGGACATCCTTCCCAAACCCTGTGCAGTTCTGGGCACAATATATGCCATATATATATGCCATATATATATGGCAATTTTTGTTTCCAACCTGACTTATCTTACAGATTTATTTTTTTTAAATTTTAAAGCAATATCTACATGCAGCTCTGACTGCTCAGCCTTCTTTCTGACCCCCATGGTTAAATCCATCCTTGGAAATCCAGGCTTTTCATAAGCATGTGCTTTACAGGCTTGTAAAGCAGCCTGAGTAGGCTGCTTGAATGGAGCCTGAGTAGGAGCCTGAGTCTCATTCCCCACCAGTGTCTTGGGGAAGTGGAGAGGAACTAACTGAACCTTTGGTGTGTGAGTGTAAGACTACGATGTGATTCTGATTCTGATTACTGGAAGCCTCTGCCTCGGTTTGCCATGGATGTGAACCCTCTACTTGCCCACAACCTGTTATTGCGACAGTTGCGTAATATTGCTGCAAGTGCAGGTTGTCCCAGAGCGCTGACTGATGATTTGTTGTAAATACAAGCTATATGATGGGACTGTACAGCTTGCTTTTTCCTGTTCAGTGTGTCTTTGGATGTAGGCAAGCCTCATACTCTGAGGCACCTGATTTCTGCTTCTGTGTCCCAGCTGCACCTTTGATCACCCTCACTTTAGTCTTGATCCTGCTGTTGCCTTGGTTCCCTCATTCCTGGCATCTGACCCTGTTCTCCCGCTGCCGCGGTTCTTGGTTGTTTTCTCTGTTCCTTTCTTGTGCTTGCTATGATCTTTGTGCTTCCTGTATCCTCTTGGATACTCTCCTGGCCCTCACACCTGTCCAGATATTCGTCTTCTGGTGTGTCTTCCTCTTGGTCTTGGTCTGGCGAGCCATGTCTTTGTCTAAAGCATCTCTCGGAGCTTTTCTGATCTCTCTTTGGCCTGATGAAAATACTTGTTTCCTGTCTCCACTGGTGAGACTGAGAAACCCTCCCAAGGATATTTTTATCACTGCTTTTTTGCTGTTGTTCAGATGAATTAGTATTTCTCTCAGCATTTCACAGTGGAAAGACATTTCAATTTGGGTTTCTTGACTGGCTCCACCTGGAGCACAAAAGCCTTGATTAAGCTGATATTTTACCAAGCAAATTGCTTTTGTCAGGCCTGTAGTCAGGTAGTATTGATTACCTGAGGGAGGAAATCCAAAATCCTCTCAAAGCATTTCAGGGTGAAACTATCTCAGACCAGCAGTAATTCTGTACCAAGAGCAGGATTTGGCACTGTTTAGGGGGAACTTGGATCACGTCTGCAACTGATAAAGGTCAGTTGCTATTAAAAGGATTTCTTTGCAGCTGCAGATCTCCGGGAGTTTATTTTCATACTTATTTTAATGGGGACAAGCCACTACAGTAGCTTTCCTGTAAAGAAACAGTGGCCATGGTAAAAGTGATTCTTTTAGTCTACTCTCACTTTGTACTCCTTTTAATGCCATGGGATAAGTTGGTGAAGGAGCTTAAGACTCAATAGCATTCTATTCTAACATTACAGGTTTTTCATAATTCCAATCAGAAGAAATTGTTAACAACAAGTTCTCAATTTGCATGAACAAGGTAACCTTAAATGAACTGGTATTTGTGAAGAACTACAAAGGTCAGAGTCTACTCTACTTGTCAATCTTTTTATCGACTAACTGATTATTCTTTTACTCTCTTGTTTGCTAAGGCACCAAGTCAATGCCGTATACCTCTGCCACAGTAGTTGAAGCAGAGGAACATACTGTACTAATAAATAGTAATGTCTGAGTTGCAGACAGAGCTGTAATGTTTGAGGAGAAAACAAAATCTACAGACAGAAAAAATCTCGTGTGTAGTTTCAGGTAGGACTTAATAGGTATGTATTTTTTTCACTTGCAAAGCTCACCATATATGACTGTGTATCAAGTTCTTTGCTACAAAAAATAGCATAAAACTTCAGCTTCTTTCTGTAGTACTGAAAGGAACTAAGTTTCAGGGAAAAATAAACATGAGAGAGTTTCCCAGGCACAAATGAAAGCTACTTCAATAATGCCCCAAAAAATTACTTCTATACCTGAGGCAGTTTTTGCAGAAATTGTTTGTAAGTTGTTGGTGGTAACTGGAAGTTATACTGCTGGATATCAGTCCTCAGCTTCATAAAGTCACCTCTGCTCTCTGAAGTAGTCCTGCTCTGTGCTTTTTCTTTTCTTTTTCTTTGACTCATAAAATTAAGAGAGGCAGCAGTATCATTGACAGTGAATTATTTATAGGGAGCCTTGTTTCATTTGAGCAGCATTTGGATGAAGGGATGGTGGTGTGACAGCAGCTGTAGAAAGTTGTTGGAACACTCTGTTATACCACTTACCCAGCCCTGTTTCCTCTGGCACAGTCCAAATGGTACAAAACCCCATCATGCCCTATACAAGTGTCAGGGTTTGGACTCAGGAGCATGTAGCTGCACAATAAATTATCCAGTGACATGTGTTGCAAAGCACATGCAGGTGTGTACTGCAGCTTCTTGTCAACTTTTTTCATTGCTGGCTAAGCGGGCTCAAGGTAGTTAATGTTTTTCATGAGACAATAAAGCAATTTATCACAGGTAATTTGCCTGTATGTTGAAAATTTATGTCTTAACAATAAACCTTAACAACAGTTCTTTCAGTATCACATTGACAGACAAAGGAAAAAGTGTCTCCTCTGAATGAATACAAATTCATTCGGGGAATGGAGAGGCAGATCTCAAGTGCATAGCAAATTCAGCACCGCTTTAGATGCACTATAAGGATGGCTCAAAAGAAAGAGGGGCTCACCCTTTTTAATTTATTCTTAAATTCTGTTTCACAAACTTAAGCTGAAATTTCCCTAAAGCTACTTCTTAGTGCCTTTTTTTAAAGTGATAATGTAATCATAGCATATCATGGCATGTATTTTCTATTTTCTTTCCTCCTAGATAAGATGCAGTGCACTGATGCACTTCTCGAGCCAGTTAAGAAAAGTTAACTTTGAATCTGCTTTAGGTATAGACTAAACGTGAGTGTATAGTTGGAATTGTAGATCAGTTGTCATTTTATTTATAAATGAAATTAAAATTAATTACAGAAAAAAAAACCCCACCACTAGAACTAGGGGCAAGAGATTCAGGGAAGCTGGTAAAAATTGTACTATAAAGCCATATCAGAAATAGTCTGTAAACCATAAGAAACTAATTGGGGGCCTCAACATAAGTATATCCACTTTGCCTGCTAGCACAATGAATTCATGTTAACATTTTCCCATCTCAACCAACAGAATGTGTAAATAAGTTATGTGCAGCTTGCAGATATAACAAATGTGGCAAATGAAACTTTAGACTCATTTTCCCAGACATTTAACATAGAATCCTAGGATGGTTTGGGATGGAAAGGACCTTAAAGATCATTTTGTTCCAACCATCCTGCCATGGACAGGGACACCTTCAGCTAGACAGGTTATTCAAAGCCTCATCCACAACTTCTCTGAGCAGCCTCTTTCGGTGCCTCATCACCCTTGCAGTAAAGAATTTCTTCCTAATATCTAATCTAAATCTCCCCTCTTTCAGTTTAAAACCGTTACCCCTCGCCCTATCGCTACACTCCCTGATAAAGAGTCCCTCCCCTTCTCTCCTGTAGGCCCCTTTTAGGTACTGGAAGGCTGCTATAAGATTTCCCTGAAGCCTTCTCTTCTCCAGACTAAGCAACCCCAACTCTCTGAGTCTGTCCTCATAGCAGAGGTACTCCATCCCTCTGATCATCTTCGTGGCCCTCTGCTGGACCTGTTCTAACAGGTCCATTTCCTTCCTGTGCTGAGGACTCCAGAGCTGGACACAGTACTCCAGGGTGGGGTTTCACCAGAGCCAGAATCACCTCCCTCAACCTGCTGGCCACCATTCTTTTGATGCAGCCAAGGATAAAATTGGCGTTCTGGGCTGCAAGCGCACGTTGCAGGGTCATATTCAGTTTTTCATTCACCAAGATACCGGAACTTAAAGTTCCATTTGCTCTTCTCCAAAGCCATGAAACTGTACTCCAAACCTATCATATTGTTGTGTCTCTACTAATGTTTTAATTAACCCCTTGTAAACCAGAATATATCAAATAAAGGAGAACACATATGGAGTAAAATACTTATTATAAAAATAGAAGTGCAACACTTAAGATGCTGGAAGAATTTGCTCTCAAAATCTAGGTAATGACTCCTTCCATCCCAACTACCATGAAGATAAATTTCGTATTTATTATGGTATACTGTATACTGTATACCAGTCAGGCATGGGCTGATTTTCTTGTGTAGAGAGACTTATGTTATAGTTTTTATTCCAGAAACTCTGTTTTTTCAAAGATATTATCTTTAGCCTAAAATTGAGCTACCAGTCTTTACTTCCATGTATCAGCCCCGGTTTAATATGTAAACAACATTCATGTTGATCTCAGTCCAGGAATCTGTTGTTATCACTTTCCTTACAAGTGTAGCCTTACATGTGCTGAAAGTCCACCCTGCCCCTAACAACTGTTTTTGGACTAAGAACAGCTTATTACATACTTTCTGGGTCTTCTATACGAAAGATTTTTTTCTGATGACTTCTCTTCAAGTGTTCTGATAAGTAGTACAAAAAGTTTTGAAAACAAAATTAGAAAGGAGAGCACCGTTATTACACTTTCTGTGAAGCTGAAGGAAATCTAAGTTGCCATTCCTGATTTCATTTAAGCGTCTTTGAAATTTTACTGATAAGTAGCTTTGATGGAGCAATCTGCTTTTGAGATGAAAGACCCTGATAGGAATGCAAGTTAACAAGATGTTCTAGTATATTAAAGCCAGCCTTTGAAATCTAGTACATGACCCCAAGGCAAAACCATTAAAGTAGAAAAAAATGTAGAAAAAACATAAGGTCACACTATTGCAAAAAAATATTCGTCTGAAATGTAGAGTTGGGAAACACTTAGTACAAGAAAAACTCTGAAATTCCTGCTTGCCTCTGAATACCTTCACAAGATTATGACTGAAGACAGCAGAGAAACACAGACAGATCTGGACAGAGGTTGTTGTGCTGTGTGAGGATTAATATTCGGGTGGGAGGAAGCAGAAGGGGACCAGCTAGCACTACCTGTGAGCCATTAAGCTCAGTGCATGGAAGCGAGATCGTATTATGAAAGCACTGGTGTAGTGCTTCCTGCGCTTCACATACTAACCCTTGCCATCTGAGATGTAGCCTTAAAGAAATTTCAAGAAGCTAGTCAGAGGCTAAAGTTGGTGATGAAGCTGTAGAAGAAGCCATACCAAAGAAAAGTAAATCCTGGTATTTTTTGCTCATCTCTGACAGGACCTTTTAGTATTTTGTTTTCATTTGTGTATTTTTTTGTGTAAGCGTATTTGAACTACCTTTAAAACTCCCGGTTGAGGCACTGCCAGCAATGCAGCTGAGGCATTACAGTTGTAAAGCTGCAGTAACTGAACATTTGCCCAAAAATGCAAGCAAATTGTTGGATTTGGAGTGTGCTATACTTCACCTTGCCATGGCTTCACTGCTAGAGTAGCAGACGCTTCACTCACAACTAGCCTCGGTATGTTCAGTCACATCTGTGAAGTTACTCGTCTTTTCTCCTGCCCAACTCTCCTACTTGATATTTTCATAAAATTTATGAATGCTGAGATGAGCTGGCAGTGGAACATCAGGTCTCACTCTGTTCCTGTGCATCTGTTTAAGATAGCACTTTGTCACTGCCCTTCTCCATCCTGAAAGTTCTTTGGCGCTCTATTTCCAGTGCGCTTGTTCCTCTGCTGGGAAATCCATCTCCAAAAAACAGAACTTCTAATAACTAGGTAACAACCCAATCTGGGTTACAGAAAAGCCATCTTAAGCAATTTTCACTATTCTGATATGATCCTGTGTAAATGCTTCCAGGAACAGGAGCTGGGGGTGAAATTGCACTGGTTTGAAGAGCGCACTGTGAAAAACCACCTTGGCTGCTCATGGTTCAAATGCCATCTTTCTTTCTTGCACAAGGATTTCTTTTTTTTATCCACATGGTCCTCTGTATGTCTCCAAGTACAAAGAAAAACTTCCAGCATGATTCCCAAAAGATAAATTTGTACTCCCTCCCAAATTCTTTCATGGTTTCTCTTTGTGTTTGGCTGGCTTTCCAGTTCCATCACTCTACCTAACAAAAAGGAAAGCTCAGAGTGGAAATTTGGTTCCATTACTGCTGCCTAGAGTTCAAGGGCCAGCTTTTTGGAAAAGACTTGTTGCCCTTCCTTTCCACATATTCTTAGCTCTCACTCACTGCTACACTTATGAGAATGGCAGAGTTACCAGATCTGCTGTGGAAAACACCAGATGTTTAAATAAGCAATATTTGCGAATATAAGTCTCAGCTGATTTAGGTATTTGCATCTGTTTTCATTCTGTATGTTGCACCAAATAGACATGTACGTTATAAAGAATGATGTGCTACTTTCTGATATTTTACGAAGACATACAGATTTCTCTTCTTGAGGTCACTTGGAGCTTTAGCATCATCTGAGTGAGAGTAACACCAAGACTTATAACTAATGATGCTGTTTCCATAAGGTGAACAAAACAGCATTCAAGAGGCAAGAAACAGAAATGACAGCAGAAAGCTATTTGTGCCTTCTTTCAAAAAAGGCTGAGTTTTAAATATGCAGTCTCACAATATCCACAATATCACCTCAATCCTATCTCCCCCACCCCATTAAAAAAGATTTTAATGTCTCTGTAGTTTACATATAAGCATTTACAACTTTTCCCTTTTTGCTTTAGATCAAACTATGTTTGGAATATGAGCAGAATTTTAAACAGATAAAATTTCTCAGGTTGAAAGCTACCTACTAAACTGGAAATTCCAAATCCCCTGTACTGCTCTGATTTTCTTCCAAATTTTTTATTTCCTCAATCCAGACTGCAGGCCTCATTCATTACTTTACTCAAAGTGGGACAATTCCAGTCCCTGTGTTTGCAGAATTTCATTATAAAAATAACACAAGCTGTTAAATACTTGATTGACTAAGAAATTAAATTACTGAAAAGATGTGCTCCAAATCTAAGTAAAAGCAGGGCATGAAACTTTTTTCATCCGCCTCACCAGCCTGCACCTGTTTATGTTTTACTTTTAGCTCCTTGTACTTCTTCTTTAAGCATGTTTTATATATAGGGAGCCAGGGGGAAGAAGAATCATAGAATGGTTAGAGTTGGAAGGGACCTTAAAGATCATCGAGTTCCAACCCCACTGCCATGGGCAGGGACACCAACCACTAGAGCAGGTTGCTCAAAGCCCCATCCAGCCTGGCCTTAAACACTTCCAGGGATGGGACATCCACAACTTCTCTGGGCAACCTGTTCCAGCGCTTCACCACCCTCACAGTAAAGAATTTCTTTCTGGTATCTAATCTAAATCTCCCCTCTTCCAATTTAAAACCATTACCCCTTGTTCTGTCACTACATCTCCTGACAAAGAGTCCCTCTCTGGCTCTCCTGTAGGCTCCCTTCAGATATTGGAAGGCTGCTGTGAGGTCTCCCCGGAGCCTTCTCTTCTCCAGGCTGAATCTTAGGGTTTCACTTGGCTGTTAGAAAATACTGGAAATCCTGTTCTCCTGACTTTGGTATTAGAAATTCAGGGGCCTGTTTGTTTCATTTTCCCACACACATCTACATTGTATGCACATTATAAAACCACCAGTAAACCAATGGCTTTTTTTTTTTCCCTCCCCTCATGTATGCACACTTCTTAAGGAAGAACTGGATAGTTGTCTTGCCTAATGAAATGCCATTGGAAAATATAGTTTTGGTATGATACAGCTTGGTCAGTAAATCAGTTATAGTTCCCCTGTATTAAATGAGTGCTTGTCAGTGTGACTATGCATCAACTTACCCAGTGTACTAGTTTCTAGCAGAGTGCTTTCATTCAGAACATGAAATGGTGAGTTTGAAAGTGTTAACACAAAATATTCAAAAATGTTCAAGAAGCTTTTTGAAAATGACCTTTTCCCACAAAATATTTTGGTTTAGATGAATCAACATTTCCAATGAAAACATGTTTCACCAAAAAGAAATAATTTCCAAAGAACCATATGCATCCATTACTGCCAATGCTAAGCACTTAAAACCTCATCTGTTGAACCTCAGAAAATCTTTAGAAGTTTAGTGCATCTGGGATTAATTTCATTTTCTTTCTTGTGCATGTGGGTCAGATTGTTAAGCTTCCCTCCATTGTCATAAGGATTAAGAACTTAATAATACAAAAGCAAATCCTGAGATTCTCAGCTTATGAAATACAACATTACAGGTCTTGTACCTGCATCTGCATAACGTGCTGGTAACACTCATATGCAGCTTAGCGATCAAGAAAACTGCTCTCCGCCCTTCTCCTGCATTGGTCTGTGCTCATCCCAGGGACAGGGCAGTGAGGAGCAGAGCTCCAGGAGGTCAGACCTAGCCCAGGAGCAAAATCAATTTAGGGTTCATGGGGATGACAGATGCAGAAGACCACAGTGTCTACAGAAGTTGAAATGGTGAGAAGACCCCAGGATAGAGCTGATTTGGAGCTTGGCAGGGAGAATGCATTATAAGCACGACTGAAAAAAAAAGGGCTTAAAGGAGGAAAGGGAGCATCCTCCAAATGGCTAGAATCACATTCATTAATTTTGCTAATATTTGTATCAATCATATCTAGGAATAATATTGCAAGTTTTAGTGGAGTTACTAATTTGTTTGAGACAGAAAAATGAAGAGAAAAAAATATACTCCTGGGAAGTGTAGACTTCAAAAACAAATCAAAATACTAAATGTAATCCCCAAACCTCATGCTTTCCAGATGTCTCACACTTCCGAGAAGGTCTGTGTGATTTATCTTGTTACATTTCATTTGACCTGTGATTTTTAAATTAGGAAGTAAGCATTACAGCAGCTTGTGCTTATGTTATGCACCAGATAAATACAGTAATAAATTATTTAACTCCCAAGTGTGACTAATATTCTACAGTTGTTTTTAAGTTGTCTATTCTGTGAACCAGTGATGATTGTATAAGCATATCCAAATATTTTTGCATTGGTAAAGCCCTCAGTCTATTAATAATTTTAAAGGAAAAGTATATATATATATACACACAGGGCATATTCAGTATGTCACCTGCTGGTTTCTCTCATCCACCCATGGTATTGGGATTATACTGTTTTGTTGACTGACCATGTTTTTCATGCAAGAATATTGCCATTACCATGGAGATTGTTTAAAGAATAATGGAAGTACAGAAATAAACTTCTCTCTCTCCATTTTAAAGAGATTTTTAGGTAGTTGGATCTGTTTAGAGTTTTGCTTCTAAAGTAATGCATGTTTACTCTAAGGCCATAAACACCATAGAGTGGCAAAGGATAACGGGATTCTTGCCCTAAATCCTGAATTAATGGCAAGCAGATTCTATGAGAAAACAACAGTTCTGTAAATTAGTAAAATATTCTGCCATCTAAAGGAGTGATTTAATTGGGAACACTTGAGTATATTTGCAGACACAGTCCGACCCTAAGCTTTAAGTCTGCACAGCCAGGATATTCTAAGCTGCCTGCGTTCTGCGTGATGCTGTGAGGTTCTGCTGCCTCCTCTTCCCAGCTCCTGATGACTCATGTGGACAATACAGAGCTTAGGGAGCATGAAGCTCAGTGATGGCTTACCTAAAAAAAGTCTTTTCTAAGACATGACCAGATAGTAGTATTCTGGCCTGCAGAACACTTTGCTGAATAAATTAGTAAGATACCAGTTGGTTTAGTATCAGAAAATGAACACTGCTTTTCTAATTGTGTTAGTTGTAGCCATATGTAGGCATATCACGTGAACTGTGGGCTTCATTCCAGCAGCTACCATTGAAATATACATTGAGAGGGTTCCTGCTCCCAAGATCTTCAGTCAAAAGAAAAGGAAAACATGATCAAAGAAATGTTTAAGCCAGTATTTGAATCAAGAAAAAATGCCAGCACTCCTTTGTTTGCCGAAGAAGGTATAAGCTGCCAAATCACACTGTTTCTGCAGTATAGACTGTACCGTAAGAAGTTTTCAGCCTTTTAACATCATTAATACTTCTCAGTATTTGATTTATTTAAAAAAAAAAAACAAAACCCAAACTGAAGATTTTGTACATGAGGTTTTTGAAGAACTGCACATTTTGCTTTTCTGTAAGGCACAGAATTGTAATTTTTCGAAGGAAAATATTAACAGGCTGTTATGATAAGAATAATTAGACATTCTGTTCCGTATAATACCTGCAGTGTGAGTGACAACATAAATCTTGAATTTCTTCCTTCATTGAAATACATTTTAAAGTTTGATAGACTTATGAAACAGACATTTGGCATTTAGACTTTCATTAAAACCATGATGATTTATATGTCTCTCAAACTACGAATGTAATCTTTCAGTGAAATACTTTAACAAAGATCCTGAATATACCTGCATAGAATTTTCTTTTTATAACATGCACTAATAAGATCATCCAAACTTATAATGAGAAAGATCAAAATGGAAAGTAAATTCACCAGTGGACAGAGGGAAAAAAACCCTCAAAGTCCAAAAGGAGATAAATTGGGTAAACAAATACCTTGAACTAATCTTTTCTTAGCTTTGAAAGAAAAACTGTGTGGCACACAAACTCCTTGCCACAGGCAAAACTGAAACTGAGGCCTTGCTCATAAGCCCTTTGCTTATTTTCACTGAGTACAGTCAAACACTGCTCAGTGAAAATAGGTCTATTCTCCACGATCACTTCAACTTGCAGAAACCCAAACTCTTTTGGCTCTCAAACCCAAACTCACAGGCTCTAGAAATTACTCTAGTCCCTGAGCAGGAGAGGGCTGCACGTTCTTCCTGTTAAAGCTATTTCTCTTTGCATTAAAAGATCTAACACAATTGGTAGGTGAAAGTAAAAGGTAGATAGCACACCAATGTGACTTGCTCAATGGTATATTCTTCAGCTAGCAGAGACATGGATGGGTCTCCATTTCACATTGAAAGCGTGTATAGTCGATAGAATGTTTTATAAGGGTTTCTAATAAACTGTTGTGTGCTTTTGCTACCGAAGGCAGATTGAAGAAGATTGCTTTGTGCTTCAGTACAGGGCATGGAAGCCATAACAACTTGGAGTTAATGGGGAAATTCCACCACCTGCCCTTGCTCCAGAGGGCTTGGTAAAAAGTGCCTTTATGCCTAAGCAGCAGCAGTCAGTCACTGCCTCTTTCTGACAGCTGTAAGAGAAAAAAAGAATATGCATAGTTGTTCTTTTCTTTACCATCTATTGTCACAGGAGCTGGAAGAAAAGTGCTTGGAACCACAACGCTTCCTGGGGCCTGTTGCATAACACTTGATAAATGTAAGGGTCAGCCCAGAAATTTGGGTTGGATGGCGTGATGCAATCTAGAGAGGGTCAAAGATGTAAAATCTGTTCCCAGTCATCCAAGAAAGAAAAACAAAAGGTCTGTTATTCCGCTCACCCTGTAACTATATTAAACTACATCTGTGAAGAAAGGATCATCATTATCAGAGATTTGCAAGTCAACTTCTGATTTGGAAATAACAACTCGTTACTTTGCTGAAAGACTAGAAAAAACCCCACTTTTAGATTAGATGACTAGGACAAGGAAATAAAAATAATAAGAAGGCACTGAAACCACTCAGACAAATAAATGGATGAGCTCAAGGTATTAACCGGGAGTGATTAATTCATGTTGTTTCAAACTAGGCATACACAGAATGAGTGATGAGGTTAACACTTCCACAAAATCAACAAAATGTTCCACCTTATCCTAGCAACCCTAAGTAACTTCCTGGCTGTATTGTACTATATCAGCAGGTCTAGCACCTGCTAAACCAAGTGTTGTTTTCATTAGCAAACCATATGCATATGCACTATTTCAGCCTTTTTCTTTAGCACAAACATATAGAAACCATTTTGTGCAGTTCCTACCATGCTTTTCTTCTATAAACAAATACATCCTAGGCAAAATTTTGAGCATTTGTTTATACTTTATTTCACCTGTTTTGTGCTTTTTTTACTTGCTTCTGTCTGTAAATGTTTGGGGTCTTTGATTTAAATTTCCGTCTTGTGGGACAGAGCACCTTTGGTGCTCTGCAGGCCAGAAGTTAGGATGAAGAATGCTTTCTAAAGTGTTCTCCTTCGTGATTTATTTCTGCCTTCTTTAGCATAGAAGATGACCTATAAAAGGTGAAATACCAAATAAATAGGAAAATCAGAGTTAGAGGGCTGATTCCTGCGATTTTTTCAGGCCAGGGATCCTACTTCAACACAATACTAAGTTAACACTAAAAGTAATAAAAGAATTTTGGCTTTGCTTTTTTAACTCCTCCTTCCTATCTCCAAATTACAGAGAAATAACATTTTCCCAAAGATGTCTTCCTTCCTCATTCTGCCTCGAAGATCTCGGGCTTTCATATCTTCTTCAAAACCTTTTTTATTCTTCTAAAATAATTTTTTCCCTTCCAGTTGTAGCTCACTACTGACAACCAAAAGAAAATTTTTGAGATAGGATGTTAAGGTTCTTTACATTACTGCTCACTTTTCAATTATCTGTGATTTATGTAAGGTCTATAGTCAAAAGGTATCCAGTCATCACGGCAGGGAGCACAGCAGGCATCTGGTCTTAGAAGCATGCTCCATACATCTGTGTTCAGCTTCCAGTCTCTGTAAACAACATGTAAAAATATTAAGATTCTTACAAAGGGCATCGAAAAGAACCAGCACACCAGGTGAGTAGTCACCAGATGAAGTCTGAAAAAGAAGAGTGTTCATTAAGTTTTATACTTTCTGGGTCACAGGCGCTTTACTCTGACACTCATGGAGGAGCTTCTGTCCACTAAGAATTCACAGTCTGAGCCCTCCTCCACTGTTTCCACATCCATTCTTTTGCTAAGTGAGGAGGAAATAGTTATTTTTTCCAGAAATGGGTGATGATGATGCTTTCTTGATCCAGATTGCAAGTAAACCACATTGACATTTCTGCTTCTGGACTTTGAGCTATCCTGGAGTTGAATGGATTAGGAGTGAGAGAGTTCTGGTTTCTTTCTTGAAGCTGAAGAATAGTCTTTCCTGTCTGTATATCACAGAGCATTTAATATAGATAATGAATTATTAATTAGAACAAGAATAGAACATCAGCTCTCCCTTGTCTCAGAAAAGTGCTCTAACCACTAGATCATGAAAAGCTTTACCATTTCCAATGAATATTTAATAACTCCACACAAAGTGAAATGGTTCTGGGAAGACAGAATGGACTTCCATTACAGTACCTATAACCTTGGTTTTCTTTCAGGAGGTAGAATACATGTGTTTGGATCCATCCTGGAAGACAAGGAACTAAATCCAAATCTCCTGCCTTCTGAATGTTGGTTCAATCTTTGAGCCAAGTGAAAAGGGCAAACAAGGGTTTCTTTACCCTTTTTTTGGCCTGGAACCTAGTCTGACAGGCACACGTTATTGAATCTTGGGAAAACCAAGGTGCAGAAACCTCTCTCTCAAGAATCATATCTAGGATTCATTCTGGGGAAAGTTTTAAGCCAATGAACAGAAAACAAGGCACTTCCAGTCATGCTCTGAATAAAACTCTAGGAAGTTTAATGTTTGGCTGAGACGTTGACTAAGAGCAGCAGTGTCCTCTGATTGTGCTGCCTCCAGAATTACGTTGTGCAGAGATTGCAAGCACTGTAATTTCAGCAGCCTCCAGACAGAAAGAAAAAAAATACTAGGAGATAAATTGGATAGTTCCTACCTCCCTGGGATTTATTATTGCAGTATCCTTGCAAACTGTAAGATGATACTCATTCATGCTGATGGTAGATGTCTAATATCGGGACCAAGAGTGTTTGTTTTTATAAATAAATTTTTTTGGGGTAAAAGTAAACCTTGTTGAAGTCACTCCAGTGGTCTCATAACATCTGTTCCTCTGTTTGAGAATACCACGTACCTTGCTGATACTTTTCTCTACATTGCGTTTTTACTTAAAGAAGATTTATATCTTTTACTTCCAGTTGGCTTTTTCATCCTTTTTTAATGGTTGTATTCTTGCTAGGTTGAGAAATACTTAGTGTTTAAGACCAAGGATTCCTAATTTCTCACCTGTGGAGATCATTCTTCATGTTTATTTTCTAGTGTTTAGTCATTTGTGTAGATTTGAGAAACCAGAGATGAGTAGAATACAAATACTGATTTGGGGGTGAGGGTTTTGTGTGTGTTTCTCTTTTGTGTTTCTTTTTTGAGTTTGCTTTTTTGTTTGTTTGTTACAAGCTCAGCAAGCACTAAGAATGTAATTTCATATATAAACATTCAGTATTCTCAAAACATAGAATCCCAAAACAGTATTTATTGAAGCCTATCTGTAGGTAACCCAAGTTTCTAAAATACTGAGCATTGGCACATTCTGCAAGGGAAATCCAGAGTGCAAAATCTAACCAATTCTGAGGCTTTTCTTCTCTCTCCTTGTAATCAGGTAGGAACATCTGGCACCATAACAGCTGCCTATGCATGTATCAAAGCTGTAAAGAGCAAGGCTAAAATTTATTTAAGTTAATCACAATTTTGCCATTGGCTTAAAGGGTTTCTGGATTACATCCCAAGGAAGGTTAACAACTAAATCCATATACGTGTTTTAACAAGAATAAATTAGGAAAGCAGAAAACAATGTAGACTATCAGAAAAAACATTCAGAACCTCTAGGGTCTGTTGTGGTAATGACTATTAAAACAAATTGTGACATTTCCATTGCTGAGAGAGAAACGACCAGCAAATGTTCTTTGCAGGCAAGGAGGAAACCAAAGAATTTTATTTATGAGAAATGCAGTTAATGAACTACTTCTTGCCAAATGAAATGGTACAGTATAGCATTTCATTACAGTTACAGAAGTAATGACAAGTCTTTCAATCTACAAGGTATCTCTGGCAGATTATTCAGTGGTAATGTAGGAACATACCCTCTTTCTATTTCACCAGAAAATACAAAGATTAACAGGCAGACATACAGAAGGAATTGCAATTAAATAGTACTCTATGATATAAATTACCAAGGTTGTATTTTTGACCAAAACTGCAACTCCTATTTTTCTTAGAAGGAAAGAAACTTTCACAAGAAATATAGTTTAGTCCATATTAAAAGAAAATCTACTGAAGTGTAGATTCAACAATTGAATTGGATCAAAGGTAGCTCCAATTCAGGACTTTAAGGGTAGGTGTAAATGGGATAAGAATCTTCCTGTCCAGGCGCTGGAGCACTTGCAGATCTGTTTTATGGCTGCTAGTATGCAATAACCTTACTTAGCTGTGAGAATGTTAAAATCCCTCTGTAGCAGTATTACCTCTATGTTAACATGCATATTTCAAATCCCACTTTCAACTTATTTTCATGTCAAGCAAAATCCCAAGTCCAAGTAAGTAAGGCGTCTTAATAAATACATCAAAATCAAGGTATTATTGGTTGTTTGAAAAATGTAGTGCTTATGTCTAAGGAAGAAGAAAAACAATATATACCTGTAAGACTGACTTCATACTATGCTTTAGAAGAAATTTTTAATAATGAATAATCAAAGTCAGGGAAGTAATTATAAACAGGACAAAAAGCAACTGGAATATATCAGTCCAGATTGTCTTAACACCTTTCTTCTGTTGCTTTCTTGGCAAAACAAATACAATAAACTTTAGAAGGCTCTTACCTGCCCACTGTGTAGCTGCCAATCACAATACAAGCAATTCCTTGCTGAAAGGCACACATGGACTCATTGATGATGTTGCAAAGCACAAGTTGTGTATATTCTCATTAGCAAGTCAGACAGCTGGGGGGAATACAGGGTATATTCCAGCTCATGACAAAGTCTAAAAAGTTTGTGCTGCCTTTCAGTACTGAGGCCAAAGAAATGGGAGATAGGAAACATGGTGGTATGCAGGGTTGTTTGCAATAGGAAGCAGAATTAGAAAGGGAAACAGGATTTCAAGAGGTAGGGGGTAAGGGTCATCATGGCAGATTTGGGAGTGGAAATAGAGTGACATAATATGTTATTGTCTATAAAGGGGTGGGTGTGTGAGCTGATAATCTGATATTTGGGATTTATAATGACCCATCTTTTGTTTTGTTAGAGTATTCTGGTTTTATTTGCTGTATGATTGCAAACACAATGAATTTACCTTCTCCTACTGTGAACTTCTGGGGAATTTCCCAGAAGTCATGGTGGCGTTGTTAAATTCCTTTAGTTTTATTTTCTACTGTGCTGGGTGTTTCCCTAGTCCTCAGAAGACATCCTGGAACTCTTCTGTTTAGTTTTGACCCTCTTCACGAGGGTCATTGTTGCTCATCTTTTCCTATTTGTTGTTTACGTGTGGTTTTAAGTAAGGTTAAGATTGTCACTGTAAAGAGAGTTTCACTTGTTTCTGTTCCAGTTTCCGTGACCTTTCTTCAGGCACGTTTATGGCAAGATATCATTTAGTATTACTCTACCAGTAGTTTTCATCCTGACCATCCATCTGCCTTACACTGCGAGGTGGTCCCTTTTCCTCCCACAGATTCAGTGAGTGGGTGGAGCTGCGTCCTTCTCTTGGTCTTTGTAGTCCATGCCAAGTGCAATGTGAGATAGTCCTCTGCAATTCTTTCATCTTTCTTCACACGCCAACTATCCTTCTGTTTTTTTCTTTTTTTGGCCACCTAACGTGTGGTTCCATTTGCTGTATTGACCTCTTCTTTTGATCTTTACATGTGCACATCTCAGGTTCTTTTCTGTCCTGCAAAATAATTTCATTTTTACCAATATAGCAATGTGATAACTTTCACCCTTCGTGTATGTCAGTATGTAATGTATGACATAGATGGCTTTGCAAATTCTAAAAGCCTTATAAATACTGTATCTTGATATCCTAATAGGCTCTCCCTGGGAGCCTGGGTTTGTTTTTTGGGGCTTTTTTAGTTATTCTGATTAACAGTTATATGATATTTTACTAGAATTTCTATCCCAAAATTCTATCTCCATTTCTGCAAATGGGATGGCATAGAAATGATGGGCAAGTTGCTTTAAGGTCATACATGCAAAGATGGATTAGATCATAAGTCCTTTTGCAAAATTATAAATCTAGTATTATTTGTTTTGCCATTTGTTTTGAGGTGTAAACCCTATGGAGAAGGACTGCTCTCTCCACCTGTGTATTCCTGGAGTACTGGCTGCATTGAGATCCCAATCTTGGCTATGGGGATTCTGGGTTCTGTTGTTATATAAAAAAATAATATAATTGAACAGTTATGTTTGTATAAATGAGGATACACTTTCCATAGCAGAAGTTGTGTGTATTTGACATAAATCAACTATTGGATGATTGGTTCTTTCAGAAGAAAAATATTCTTAAGCATACAAAACAACGAGGGACCTAAAAATGCACATTAAAAAACATCCTTTCATTTTCAGCTTTCAACTGGTCAATTGCGTAGATGACAAGTGAAATATGAAGTGCCTTGAAAACACTAGCTATGGGTTTGAGTGCTTTTTATTTCATTACCTGCAGGTCAAAATGGGATGTCACATTAAGATGGAAAATAGAGAAACCCCAGGACCAATCTTCCTGTAATTTAGCATATGTTAGGTGAAAATCAAAGAGAACATTTGGTTTATCGTCGAGATGGCTGTTTAGGAGATGCAGGTGCAGATCATCAATAATCTCAGTATTATACCTTTGAAATAGCGTAGAACTGTTACAAGCATGTAATAAAAAGATATGGGCTTCAGTCTGTAACTAAAATATAAAAGGTATTGAATAGAAGCTGCTAGCTTTCCTTCCATTCATAGTGTAATTGAAGCTGTTTTCAAGCAAGCTTTAACATGATAAGGAGTAAAAATTCAATGTCAGTAATATAATCGGGTATCATATATCAGTGTTCCTTAGCAACAACCCAGTAATGTTCAGTGAAGGCCGTGCTGTAATGGAGTAATAAATATCAGTGGAGAATATTTTCAATGAATGGTTGTGCTTCAGGTTTTTCCTTTTTTGAAAAATATAGATGTTAAAAAACCTTGCTGCTGTAGGTTGAAAACATGAACCACTGAATTGTTTTGGTTTGAAAAAATCTGCATATAATTCAGCTGTGACAGTGTTCATTAAACCAAAATCAAAACTTGCTTCAAAATACTTCCCTTTGTTGTAAAGGTAGAATGCCTGTCCTGTCGGGAAGGCTGTGTTTCAGTCCCTGAGATCTCTCCCAGTAACAGTCTTGTGATGGACCCACAGTGCTGAGCATGTATATGTATAAACCATCACTTGAAGGAAGAAAAATACTTTTTTCCCATGTTCAATATATGTCATTTAAGATATGTTACAACCCTACTCAACCTATTTATGAAACTAGGTACTTTTAAAATTTCAGAATCCAGAGAGGAATGAATTTAGTCAAAAAATGAAAACAGAAAAAGCCAAGGAACAGGCAACATCAGAGATTTCTAATAATACCCTGATATTCTAGATACCATTTTTATAACCTTACCATTCTTTATTCATTAACCAAAAGACAAAAATTGTGTGTGTGAATTAACACTATTCTGATAGCAACTTGGATCAGGATCAAATTCTCCTCTGTCACTCGCAGAGTTGACTTCATGGAAGTTTGCATTACCTGAACTTCTTCGCCCTGCATGGTCAGAATTCTTGAGAAAACCCATCTTCTGGAAATTTTCATGCCTGACGTACTTTGCTTTTGAGGGAGATCACTTCTACTTTTTTTATTTTCCTTTCTGATCCAAGCATTAAGAAGATACATAACCTTACTGCTTTCCAAATATTAACATTTTGTGATAGGGGAGTGTAAGTATAAAGTGATTGGATTTTGGTCAAAGAATGAGCTTTCCCTTGTCAGAAAAAATGCTTACTATACATGCATACCATTTACTTCAGAAGGATTTTTTACAGTGTGTGAACAAGCATTTAAGGTAGAAGAGCTTAGCCTCTGCAAAAGACATATTTTGTGTTAAAGTGACAAAGCTGATGATACTTGAAGGTAGCATAGTGGGCAACTGTCATACACTAGCCATAAAGCCAGTAGGTATCCCTGGAACCGGAGATCTGTGTCCATGTTGGTTCCAACAAGCCATTTACTTCTCTACCCAAATCTCAGCATCTCAGATTTCTCAAGGGTGTGGAAATGTTAAACTTGGCAGGACAACATTTCTATCTCAACAGACCACTGAAGGCTTTATCTGGAGCGGAAAACTAACAAAAACAAACATTTTCTTTCTACTGAGAGCCCTTCCCAAATAACATATTTTTGGACTGGGCCTCTGGGTCTGTGTCTTTGCATTGACAACACCTCCGCTCACAAGAGATAAAATCCTGATGTCATTCAGAGAGTATTCAAACACCGATTGCAAAGCTGACGGGATTTATAAATCCTGGGAGAGAAAGTACTTCTTTTTCTAACTCCTCAAAACGAAAGAGAAGCAACCATAGAAAGGGGTCCCTTAGGTGAAATAATTGCCTCATGTCACACCGTGTAACTGATCCTCCCCTTCCAAGGCCATGCGGAGGGCATGTTGACATAGGTGGATGCAGAGAGAGTGTATCTCTATGACTCCCTCTCTGGTCAGGCAGACACGACTGGCTCTGGTCAGGAACCCTTGAACTCCTGTAAACATGCCACCAAGCCCAAGGTAAAATACTTTATCCCTTTCGAGACTTTTACTGTAGGTCCAACGGCACTCCAACATTGCTGTACAGCCTCTGAACGGGAGCCAGCTTCCATCTGTCGGGCCCCGAGCGGGCGCGGGACGGACGCTGGGCTCGGCAGCTGCTGCTGGAGATACACCATCGGTCTTGCCCAGCACCACATAGTTAAGGTAGGAGGATGGAGATTTGTACACAGGCTCAGGCTACAAAAACTGAACCTTAATGGTGGTCAGCACTGGAGGCTGCAGAGAAAAGCATGAGAAATTTGAAACTGGCATTTCTAGGGCAATGGACCCATCAGAAATCTTTCTTCCTCATCTTGAGGGCTTGGCCGGGGAGACAGGAGGGACTGCGCTCCCTGCAGTTTGGCCAACTAAACCCACCACATCCTGTCTGACTTGCTGTTTGGGCTGAGGCTCCCACACACGTGGGGACTGCCCCTCTCTGTATCTCCCTTCTCCAATTCCTGCATGCTCTTTTTCTTTCTCTTCTGCACTGCAGATGGTGAGAGGAGAGAAAGGGGTCAGAGGGAGGAAGTTTTAACAAATCTACAAAAGACAAAGTATCTCTGTAGATCAAAATATACTTTCTGTTCTCAAAACAATACAGGAAGCTGAAAAAGCAGGCCTTTAAATTGGTTTTTTCATGACAATTCTGTGATATGCCTAGAAAAATTACATTTAATTTTTAGAATTTTTTCCCCTTCACTGAAAGTTTCCTTTTGGGGAAATAATTTTAGATTTATGTTTGTGCATAACAGTTTACACTAGGATCAGCAGCAAAAAATGCAAATATAAATGTGATGTGGTATAGGTGGTATTACTTGGAAAAGAAAACTGAATTAAATGTATACCATTTAAATAGCATTAGCCTGCTAGGTAAACAGCACAGGTAACCTCTTAGTTGTCTCATAATTGCATTCCACTTTACACAGAGCCAAAGGTGGTTAAATAGATGGTGTGACCATGCTACATTTGAGTGAATAAATGTAGCCTTTTACTTGCTAATCACACCATGTTAAAACGATTTTCTCTGAATCAGTTTGTGGAGATCCTGTCAGTGTTAGTTCTAAGATTTAACTAATCTTGAGCTATCCCAATAACACACGGGGAATCTTGCCGCCTGTGCTGAGGTCCATGGTGGGGTTGCACAGGTGTGATGTGATTGACATAAGGTAAATCCAGTACTTCCAGGAATGGTCAGTGTTGAAACATGAGGTATGTTTGGGAATGATATTTCTTGGCTCAGTCAAACCTACCGCTCTATGTAAAATCCCTGGCTGCGTTACTGTATATGCAGTCATTTTTAACCACTCGTCGAGTATTTACAGTTCATTTCAGGTATACAGAAGCTGTATTCTACCTGCACACTGAAAACAGGAGTAGCTGGATTTCATCAAAGTCTTGTGGTGTGTCTGTTCAATCTAATATTTCAAGTTTATTTCTTAGGTCTCTTTGGACCTAAATTTCACATTTTGACAACTGATTTATTTGACATATAGAATCTGACTTATTCAATCTATTTGTGTTTCTTTCCATGTCAGAAAGAAAATTTGGAGAAGTGAAAAGGGAGAAGAGAGATTTTATTTGGGTGAAGCTGAAAAAGAATATTTTCTGATTCTTACAAATAAAAGAAAACACAAAATTTTCATTTTGAAGCAACATTAGATGATTCAAAATTTGTATGCACAAACTTTTGTTTACTCTCCTGTCTACTTAGCTCTTTTTATAAAACATTCTATGTTTGTTTTCCTTTTTAAAAAAATGTGGGTCAGTTTGTAAACTTATAATGTAATTTCAAATTAAAAAAATTGAAAAGAATGTTTTAGGCATGTTGAAATCAGAAATTTCATTTGCAGCAATTTCAAATTTTCCTCCATGTTTCATTTTCCAATCAAAATTGTTTATTGAATTAATCTCATTTTCATTAATATATCAAATCTTGTTTTTATTAATTCATTGTCAAAAAATTATTAAAAGGACTTTATAGCTATAAACAACAGCTGGTGTCTGTAGGAGTTGAAACTGGTTTTGGTGGGATGCTGTTTAAGTCACGTTTACCTCAGAGCTTGTTATTTTTTTATATTTTTTGAAAAGTTTGAAATATTTGATATTACTCATTCTTGAACATCTACATTCTGTCAGAGCTTTAATTTTAGCTCTATTTATGGTTCCTCTGGTTATACAATCAAATATCTTTGAAAGACATCTATCATAAAAACAAAAGTTAGCTATTTGGGAGCTTTTACACTTTATACAATTAGACTGAAAACTATGTAGGATAATTGTCATGCCTTTGTAATCACCAAATCCTTTGAAAACTTAATAAATTCTACCCTGATTAACTCTGACTTTAGTGATATATGTTGTCCTTACTTACACTCTTGTCTACAATGAGGCTAAACTGGTGAAAACAAATCTCTATAGTTTGTGTAATCCCAACACTGCAGTTTCTATGACTCCTGAAAACCCTTAGTCTGCATTTTACCAGGCTTTAGGAATCTGGCCTTAAAATTTTGTCACAAATCTTAGCAATTGGACTATGCTTTCAGTATGCCAGAATCTAAGAAACACTCAGCTATGAATACTTGCATTACCACATAGTATTCTTTAGATGAGGTTTGGAAAGGATATTGAGAATTTGACCAGAGTTTACTAACTACTTGAACAACAAAGCGGTTATATCAGATGATAATATTCAGGTTAGTTTGTGAAGCAACAATCAGATTATTGAGCAGCTAGAATGAAAGTTCAAACAGCTATGTTTGATTTAGTTATTGCCTCATAAACTAGAAATAGTAAGTAGGTCATTTGTTTCCGAAGAAAAATAACTTGCATTAAAAGGATAAATTCCAGTTTATTTCAACTACAAGCCTAAATAATGTTGTACTTTTAGAAGACAACTTGTGGTGTCCAGCAAGCTGATATCATATTTGTCATAAAGAAGTGACGTTACTGTATTTCTAATTAAAATTGCTAAAATATAGGATGTTCTTGTTTGTGCTTCTTCAGCTGCTGTTAGCAAATTAGAAAAACTGGTCTGTAGTAAATCATTGGTTCTGACTGTTCTGTAGTGGTTGGTTTCAGAAGGCTCAGACATCCCAAACTGTAAGGTCAGTCCTTAGCGCCCACTGGCATCCAGGGTGACAGAGAAGCATTGCAAACATAAAAACCCAGACGAGAAGGCTGCCACTGCCCTAAAGATACACTGCCCTCTATTAAAAGCAGAGGAAGGGAAGATCCAGAGGAAGCAATTGATCCAAAGTCATGTCAGCAACTACTGAAAAAGTCAGGAGTTTCCTATTTGCCCTATTAACAATTTTTTTTAAACTGAATAATCTTTGTTATTATTGCTATTCAAAATCATTACTTCTGAAACAGGAGTACCAGACAAATGGAAAGGCCATAGTGTTTAGCCTTCTCTTTAGTGCTTTGTTAAGCTCTTTAACCATATTTGACATGTTTAATATTAAAATTGAGATATAATTAAAGAATGAATGTATGCAATGGAATGCAAACGGATATCAGTAACTTTAGCAATGTATGGATTCATGATTCTAAATCAAAATTGAACATTTCCTTCCCTTTTGGGGTAGGAAGATAATACAGAAATGTGATATATTACCTTTCAATGAGGAAGAAATGGTATTTTCACATCACTGGTTACTAAACCATTTTTCTGCTTAAATCTGGGCTGTGATATTTCAGTATCTGATGCCATTCTCTTTTCTGTGTCTGCATATGCAATGTCAGAAAAAATGAATACTCTCAATTTTTCTGCACTCTATTGCCATTGGTGTCTGTGTAATTTTCTCTTCTGCTAATATAAACTAGATTTTTATTGCACTGCTAAGAACAAGGAATTGAGAAAAAAAGACTGATGAGGTGGACCCAAAGGATCTGTAAGTCTGTGACTCTAATTGTAATGAATCGAGAGATAAGAAATAATCCAGGAACAATATAATGGGAGAATTAGAAAAAAGAGTGGAATAGATTGAAGAGAAAAATAGGTGTTCGTGTCATTTTTGGACAAGAACATTTCTAACTGCTTGCAGCATTCAAGAAAATAGTGTAGCTATGGCAGGATATATCAAAGATGTAGTACTAGTCTTATGCATAAATCAAAGGCTTTTATCACAAGTTTCATGGTTTAGGTTACAATAATCTGCATTTGATGAGTGTCAGACAATTGCAGTATTGTTGCAGTATTGTTGTTTAGCTTTTCATAGAAATAACATGTATTAGTCAACCTAATTTAAATAGATTAGCATTTCTTAATTTTAGAGGAAATAACTATCTTTTAAATTTGCTTGAGTATTGAGGAAATAGTCTTATGCCAGCCTGTGCTTAATCTTTGAAATAACAAACTTGGTAGGAGTATATTTATTTGTCTATGTAATTAATTGATTTGCAATGTTTATGACTTTCAACAAATGTATGCTGCTCTCGACAGCTTGTGAGCTCCACCAGCAAATCAATCCATCTGACCTGAAGATACATCCCTACTAACAGAGGGATTCAGGGGAAATAGTGAGCAGAATCTTGATGACACTTTCCTATTTGATTCTCTCAAAATACAAGTTTATATAAATTGAATAACGCCCCTGAGTTTGCAGGTATTTGATTCTTTTCAGGACCAGATTCCGATTTCGTTCCTTAAGAAAAAATAGTTATATTGAGCTTAGTGTAAAAAGTTCTCTGAAAGAAAAATCTTCTTCACATTTTCTACGATTTATCCTCTTCATAAATACTATTAGAGCAGGTTTGATAAGACCTGAAACTTTGCTTGATTTTAGCACATGGAGTCTGAGTGTAGTGAAAACTATCACTTTAAAGTACTTGAGGATATTTATTCTCTTTTGCAGAAATCTGTGTGGATATGTATCTTGGGTTTTTCCCCTGAAATTTTAAATTTCTGACTGTGGCTTAGCTGCATTTATGGACCAATGGTTTACTAATGAATTGTTGCAGCCAGAACAGCAGACTCTGTAATGCTAAGTATCTCCCAAAACTTGTTTCCTGAAGGTGCCGCAGAGAGAGTAGTTGAGAAGGAGGTGTGTGAGGACTGTATGACACCCAGGGTGAAAGCTGAGCTGTCAGGACCTGCAGGGACCACAGCTCCTCTCAGAACACTCTCCAAGTCAGGTCTTGCATGGGGGTGGCCATGCTATGCAGCACCAGTTTCTCAGCAGGTTTCCAACCCGTGGGACAAGATAATGACAACCCACTGCCCCTGGTCCATAGGGTTGACCAGCCAAAACATGGGGGCGGTCCCTGTCCCCTGCCCTCTGCCTGCTGGCTTGATCCAATCCTAGGCAGTACCACCAGCTCAGGTTCAAAACTTCAAGGAACCTGGCAGCTTATGAGCTTCAGGGAGTTTCTTTGTGGAAGGCTTCCTACATCTCCCAGAAAAAAAGGCAGAACAGCTGTGTTAGGTCAAAACGAGAGCCTGCCTACCTAACCCAGTTCTGGTGTCTTATGTCTTATTCTTCCAGCTGCCTGGAAGAAAGAGACCTGGGGGTTCTAATTGACAAGCGGCTGAATATGAGCCGGCAGTGTGCCCAGGTGGCCAAGAAAGCCAACGGCATCCTGGCTTGTATTAGAAATAGCGTGACCAGCAGAAGTAGGGAGGTGATTGTGCCCTTGTACTCAGCACTGGTGAGGCCACACCTCGAGTATTGTGTCCAGTTTTGGGCACCTCAATACAAGAGAGGTGTCGAGGTGCTGGAGTGAGTGCAGAGGAGGGCAACGAAGCTGGTAAAGGGCCTGGAAAACAAATGATATGAAGAGCGGTTGAAGGAGCTGGAACTGTTTAGTATGAGGAAGAGAAGGCTGAGGGGAGACCTCATCACTCTCTACAACTACTTGAAAGGACACTGTAGAGAGGTTGGTGCTGGTCTCTTCGCACAGGTAATTAATGACAGAACAAGAGGGAATGGCTTCAAGCTCCAGCAGGGTAGGTTTAGACTGAACATTAGGAAAGAATTTTTCACAGAAAGAGTGGTCGGGCATTGGAATAGGCTGCCCAGGGAGGTGGTTGAGTCACCATCCCTGGATGTGTTTAAGAGACGTTTAGATGTGGTGTTGGGGGATATGATATAGGGAAGAACTTTGTAGTGTAGGGTAGATGGTTGGACTCGATGATCCCAAGGGTCTCTTCCAACCTGGATGATTCTATCATTCTATGATTCTATGTGCATATAAGCCAAACATAACGCCTCCCCTTTGTACTCCTGCCTGCACATGGCAACGAACAGCTGGGGACCTTGCTACTGTTATTTACAAAACCACAATGTGAGACACGTGTTTGGGGGTCAAAAAGCTTACTAGAGCTGACTTATACATGACTTGAACCTTGCAGTTTTATATTTTTTATGAGTAATTCTCCTTTGGTTATGATTGTCTATATAATGTCCCCTATTACATGTGAATGCAGTTGATTGATAGGCTACAAGGAGTACACTTAAAAAATCACTGCATTACTGCCACAAAAGCACCTCTCATTTGAGTGTTGTGGACTACTCCTGAACATACAAAACTGAAATGAGTGATTCTCTGATATTCCTCTGTGTGCCTCAACAAGGAACAATCCCATTTCCTTTTTAAGCTGACCTGTATGAGTTGCAAGGCAAGCACATCCAAGGTCCTGGGCTCTATCAATTCATTTAAATTCTAGCCTAGTGGGTTTTATTGTCTTAAGGTATTTTTCTACTGTTCTGTTAGTCCTCAAGCCAGGCACCTTCTGGTTTTGAGCTTTTACAGCAATAAATTGATTACAGTTCATTTGGCCTTCTCTGTTGCTTGGAGACAAATGTCTGTAAAACACACCTGGAGGCGTTTTCCTCAGTTATGCCTCCCTTGCCTGGGTCCTCTCTTATTCCTGTTCAAGGAGAGCCAGAAGCAGTCTGTACGACAAAACAATTTAGGATGCTGTTTGGTCATGGTTTCTCCTCTTGAGCACCCTTGGGGCTTGCTCCAGCTTTCCTCTGATCCCATGGGGAGACACAGTAAGATGCCTGAGGGTTCCCCTTGATGCTCTTCTAAACTTACACAATCATGCAGAATCAACCATAGGAGTTGCAGTGTCTCAGGTCCACCTGGCTGGGTAATTTCACTGTCTTTGAAAACCATTCCCCAGTCCCCAACAGATTAGGGTGTTTAATATTTGGGAGTTTCAACTTGTTAAGGTACGTGCTTGGGCACATGGTCAGAATGAGATGAAGCAGCAATGTTATAACATTATTAGGCTGAGAAAGGGTTAGGATTATCGCAGAGTTCAGAGAAAGAACTTCAGGCTAATGCTATGTTTCACAAGGGGAGTTGCTGGCTTGCTCCAGTGGTCACATTACTGGATCGTGTTGTGTTCTGGGGTAAATGACCTCTTACATTTTATATTTGAAATGTGATTTGTTCCATGGTAATTATTTAAATGTAAATTTAAAAAAACAAAGAGCAGGGTCAATCTCATATTTACATAATTAAATATGACCTATGTATGTCAGCAATATAAATTAATGTTTTCTTACTTATTTTTTCCAATGCAAAAGTCTCTCCAGCTGCAATTGAAGCTTTCACTCAGAAAAATGGCTTAGTTCATTTGTATTTATGCACAAAGTTGTCATCAGTTTAAATGTTACCTGTTCACATAATAAGCAACATTTGTCATCCTCTGACCTCCCCTTCTTCCGAAGACTATGAATATGCAAAACTTAATCTCATCATCTCAGATAACTGGAGTAATTGGCTCTAGTGTGGCTGTATAGCTAAGAAGGGATATACAATAAAAAAAGATGAGGAACTAGCATGCCTCTTCGCCTTTATGTAAGCCATAGCACAAAATAACATGAATGATTCAAGCATTATCTACAGTACAAGAAAATTATGCCCCATGAAATAATTTTTAAAAAGTCTTTGAAATTTATTGCTAACATAAACAGATATGAACATATATATTACAGAAACACAGACAAATATTAATGTTTCAAATTTACGGAAAGATAAAGTATACAATCTGAAGCTCTTTGTGCTCTGGGAGAGTTCAAGACAGCTTCAAAACATGTCCAGACAATGCATGAAGTACTTTAAAAAACCCCATCTTTTTCTGATGTGTAGTGTGGATTTTTAGCATCAGTGAAGGACCTTGAGATGAATTTTTAAAATAGAACAATAATAGAGAATTGCATTTCATTCTGCAGTTTCACCATCCTTTATTGTTCCTAAAAGAGTTAAGAAAATATGTTGGTGCTCATTTAATACTGCTGACTACATGATTGATAGGGCACTTCTTTGGGAGTGTATGAAAGGGTTTATGAACCCCATAGCTAAGAAGTTAAATCACCCTCATTCCGTGTACGTGGCCACAAGCACAGCTACTCTCTGCCTTTGAGATGGGGGTCCATATGCCATAGCAAAGGGCAGCAATCAAAATAGCACAAATGTCTTTCATCAGTCCATTAGCTATGTTAGTGTTTCTCAGCAGTGATGGACTGTTCTGATAAACACTTTATGAAGCCTCCACCTCCCTGGTGAGTTGAACTCTTTCCCCCGAAGCTGACATCTTTATTTCTTCACTCACAGCCAAAAGGCTGCCTCTAAGATGGGGGAGTCTGTCGGCATGAACTGATCAATGCAGGGCTAAGCCCTAGGTCTTATTCTGCCTTATTTCTTGTACCTGTTTCTACTGAGTACTATGACAGTGCTAACCACGGCTTGACTTTTAAATTTTCTCTACTGAGATTTTAGAGGATATAAAATTTCCAGCCAGGAGGAAAACAAAATTTTTGTGCTTAATCTCACTCACAGTAGTAACTGTCCCATGGGCAGCTCTCAGGTCGATCCCGCAGTGAGTCAGACCCTTGCACACATCGCACAGCAGTGACCGTATCACTCATGACAGAGTGAATCCCATGTATCTCCAAAAGAACCTTCGAGTCACTGCCCCACACACAACAACAAATTCTGTCTTCCAATGTTATATGCAATTAGTCTGTGCTTACAGACAGTTCTGTGGGCAAAAAATTACTTTGCTGGTCTCTGTAGTGTTTCTTATCTCTGAGACACATCAACTGTTACTGCACAAAGCTACTCTATGCACAGTGTAGGTTATGCAGAGGAGACAGTGATAGAGGCCACCATCATTTTCTCCAGCGTTTGTTTTATTGTTTGTGGCCATTTCAATTGCTAGGCAAGAAGACTATTCTGCAATATTGTTGTCATCAGGATGACAGAAAGGAGGAATACCAAGCTGTGCATTGTAATATATTCATAACATCCTAGAGATGCCATTGCTTAGTAGTATGCCAAGTTTTTTACCCTGCTATCAGCTTGAAAATGTCCTCCTTCCACTAACACAGAAAAAAATTAATTTGTCAAGATTCAAATATTTTGCTATGTAGCAGGATTAAAATCAAAGGATTGACAAGTATGAGTTTAAATAACATATTGTGGCAATCATTTTTATTGATTGCAAGGACACTTCAGGATCCCTCTTTTCATTAGCACTGCAGTTGTTCCACTGCCTTGAGAATTGTTGTGGCAATATTTATGGCTGCAATTGAATAGAAAGTATTTGTAGTGGAGAAATGCAGGCATGGCAGCTGATCTTGCACTACTTCTATTACATGAATAAAAGTACCACTCAAACATCTGCAAATTCTTATATGAAAAATGTGTTCATGTGTCAAAAATCCCAGTCATCAGGAGGGTGTAGTCTGGTGTCACTGATACGGCATCATGCTGTCTCTGAAGTTGTCTCAAAATGGTTTTAGAAAAAAATACAAGTCTTTTCTGTTGTGCATGCTCGGGGGGAAAAAAAAAATAAAAAAAAAATTTAAAAAAATGACAAAACAAAGCAAAAAATAACAAATGAAAATTTTTTGTATCATGCATCATAATCAATAATGTTACTTTGATAATTGCAACAGTAGTATAATTGGCATGCAAAGGCTGACTTTTCTTCTAAATATTGGATAATTGGAAAAAAGTTTTAAATTTTTTAATTTACTTCACCTTTGAAGGTGAAGTACTATTTTTTAATTTTTAATTTAGCTATATCTTGAAATTCCCTCTTCTGGTTTCACTGGGGACTAACATTTTGGATGGTTACAGCCATATAGTTACTGTATATTCAGATATTAAATAATTTGGATATTACAAGGCCAGAATTCTGCTTCATCATAAACACAGCAAAGTTTGGACAAGATTTGTGTTTTAGATGTTAATGGGCAGTAACTGTTCAGTTTAACAGAATTACTGAGTGTGAAGATGAGATATATGTATATGGTAAGAACTATTAATTTGAAAGCCTTTGTCAGCTGAATCCTGTATGACCTGTAATGGAGAATGATGCAGATTAAATTCAAAGTGGAGGCCTGGAGGGGCAGCCTCTGAGTCCTGACAAGGCTGAGGTGATTCTAGATCAAATAGCTCTAAATATGCAGGCCCATGCTGCAAATATGCATATGGGCAACATTTTCCAAAGAACCTTCACGGGTGAATCACCTTCCTTTTTAGCATTTCCACCCAGTTGTATGTAGAATAAAAACTCTTTTTGTCCCCCACTCCAGTAAAATGTACTCTCACTGAAGGAGTACATTCATGTAGACAAGGTGAACTGATTTTAGTATATCGACTTTATATCTGAGTGGCCTAGAAATAGTCTGATACATTTGGTCTACGAACTCTTTGATGTCTGTAACACTATTACTTTTTTCTTGCTTGTTGCATTCAATTCTGTGCATCTTTCGGATCGCACAGGATGAGCTCTTCCTTTTGTCATAATACCTTTCTAATCACTAGTAAAGCAATAGATATTTTTTCTGTATTTAAATGAAGGTCCTTTCAATTAATCATTGGTGTAAGCAGAAAAGTAATGTGAATAAAAACATAAATGTTTCCAGTGCTGTAAACTGTGGAAACAGTGCTGTAAACAGGAGGAAAATGTTATTAAGGAAATACAAATATATTAATTCATATTTTATATTCAATTATAACTATAAATAATATCAATGCATTTCTATAAAAATCATAACATTAAATGTTCAGTATATGAACAGTGCATATTATATATATTGCATGTTGTACATAAATTACATAGCAATATAATTAACAATATATTGAAATGGCTATATTAGTTAACACTAAGTACATGTTAGTGTTACCTGTGCAGCTTTTTTAGATAAGAGATTGCATGTAAGGGTCCAGGTCTCTTATTTCTTTATAATATTGACTATTTTCTCTGAATTTATTACTCTGAATTGTAAAAGTTAAGAAACAGCAGAAATACCAAAACAAAGTCTGTCTGTTTCACCTTTATGTTGCCCAGTGTTTGTAGTATAGTGACACAGAATGGGATTTGGTAAAGTACAAGCATCATTGTTATTCAGCTGAATAAGTCACTTAGATGCTCAGAAGAAGCCACTTGAACCTTCTCCTTAGTCCTCCAGAAAAGGTACTTCTGTGTTGTGAATGGAAAGTGCAGAGTAGACAAGATAATGTTAGAATATTCATTTTTGTTTTGTACTGTGACTTTGTCTTGCCTATTGCATGCAATCTGAACCTTGTATCCACAATGAAATGAGTTCTTTTATCTTAGATTTCTCTCTGACGCTTGTTACTATAGGATCAGAGTGGCCTACAAACACAGGTGAGCTGGCCATCTCAGCTCCCTGACATGGTATTTTGTAAACTTCATAAATATGTACCCCAGTATTTAAAGAAACATCTAAACTGAATGTTTTGTTACCTGTGTACTTCACTGCAGTTGCTCGAAACCTGTGCTATAGCTACCAGTCACTTGCAGCATCTGCTGGCTTCAGCTGTACTGACTTGTCAGCATCTATGAAATCAGACTCTGGCTGTCTCGGGCTGGGGACCCAGAAAACAGGGAACATACCATTAGCGATCCAGTGTGGTTGTTTTCTTAGTATAAAATGAAAATCCACAAAGTTGCAGTCTGGAATCAACTTGCACCACAGTCTGCACTAATCCTCACTTTACGAAGTTTATAGCTATCTGTTTAAATTCTTATTGTTAACCTCACCCTTTGAAATAATGCATGTGGTTCTTTCTTTTATATATACATAAGCTTCATAGTGAAAATAGTAGTGCAATCCCTTCCAAGGGACAGGGTGTGCCGGTCAAGTTGAATACTTTACATATGTGCCCCAGTAAAAGTCAGTATGTCAGTCTTCTCATATGTAACACCAAGAAAACTCCCAGAAAACTCCAGAGAGTTGCTGTGACTAACATCTATTTACTTATGTGAACAGAAGTCAACAAACATATTTTAATAAAGATTTTTTCCTACACTAAACTGATGTGAAGAGTCAGAACATTTGCATTTTCTATTAGAGAAATCATTAGATTGCATCTACGCTGTGGTACACATCACTTCCACAGAAAATGCACTTGATTATAAAAGATTATAAATGCTTGATTATAAATGAAACTTTTCTCATGGTACAGGTCTGACAAATAAAGAACTTTGTTTCACATCCTTTTTCCTTTGAAGATTCATTAAATGATCCTTTGAATTTTTCACCTTTGATAATGGTAGTATTTTAGGGCTTTCTCATGGTTTTTATTTTTGTTTTTACTTGAGTAGATATTTTTATATTAATAATCTCTCTACCTTTATGGGTTGTTTTTTTTCTGTTAGCCTGACAACTTCTAGAATCTGTGTTTCTGACAACAGTCAACTACCAGTTATCTGGATTGCGGATTATTTATGTGACATATGGAAAGACTGTTCAGGTATGGCATGAGCACAGTTCCACCATCTCGCAGATCAGTTCATCTCCAGGATCAGTGTCATCACCATCATGCAGCAAAAAAATAGAACCTAAAAACCCTGGGAGATGCAAGCTGGTTTCCAGCTAGCCCAATCAGGTGAAGTGCCTCCTGATCTCCTTTTGAAGATCAGGACTGCTGGGGTGTATAATGCAGAAATACACCCCACCTCATGCCTCTCTGAGTCCCAGAAGCTTGTTAGGTTCAATGCAACCTCATGTGAACACCTAGACGTATCTGGGCTTAGAACTGTGTTGAGTCCAGCAACAAGCTAGGAGAGCAACGGATGGCAGACCAGGTATTCCACAGCTGATGAACCTGATCCCAAGGTACAGGGCTGGCTCCTGTAATGAACATCAGTTTTCATGTCTTTTTTTCTCTGAAGACTCATGCCGTGCTCCTACTTACTGTACCTGAGTCTTAGCACTTTCAGGCTCCTAGGAGGAAGCGCTGCCATGAATTCAGCACCTGATTCCATGCTGGGTCTTGCATTTGCAGTGTGTTGTACTATGCCAGAGGCAACAAGCCCACCCAGTACCAGGGAGAATTCTGAAGTGCATTGTAGTTGCTCTGTGCAAGGCAGAAAAGGTCAAGGCAAATTGTCATTAAACTAGAGCTAATAAAGTCTATTTGTTTCCTGGTAGGAACACTGGTGGTGCTTTGTACCACGTTGTCTTTGAGCAGCTGTACATCCTTCATGCAGAGCATTCCTGCACCCTTTTCTCTTTGATCTGTAGATTACCCTATAGAAGGTGTGGCTACATAATCTGACTTTAAGTGTCTAATTTAGATGCTAAGAATCAATTGCTAAGAATTGCTAAGAATTTAATCCCAACATGTAGGAAATTGGGTAAGGAAGGCAAGAAACCACCATGGTTGAGCCGGGACCTGATGGTCAAACTAAGAGGTAAGATGGGGCTACACAGGAAATGGAAGAAGGGACAGGCAACCTGGCAAGAGTATAGGGATGTTGCCCGGCTGTGTAGGGATGAGGTCAGGAAGGCCAAGGCACAGCTAGAATTGGACTTGGCAAGGGACATAAAGAAAAACAAGAAAGGCTTCTACAGGTACATTAATCAGAAAAGGAAGGTTAAAGAAAATGTAACCCCCCTAATGAGCAGCAATGGGGAACTTATATCAATGGAGGAGGAGAAGGCGGAAGTTCTCAATAATTTTTTTGCCTCAGTCTTCACTGGCAACCCCTCTCCTCCTAGCTCTTGTGTTGATGGCCCACAAGTTGAGGATCCAGGTGACAAAGTCCATCCCACTATAACTGAAGGCATGGTACGTGATCACCTAAGGAATCTAAAGATATACAAGTCCATGGGACCTGATGAAATCCATCCCGGAGTCCTGAAGGAACTGGCTGATGAAGTTGCAAAGCCACTTTCCATGATATTCGAAAAGTCATGGCAGTCAGGTGAAGTCCCTGCAGACTGGAAGAAAGGAAACATCACACCCATTTTTAAAAAGGGAAGAAAGGAGGACCCTGGGAACTACCGACCTGTCAGCCTCACCTCTGTGCCTGGGAAGATCATGGAGCAGATCCTTCTGGACGCCATGCTTGGGCACATGGAGGACAGGGGGATGATTCAGGACAGCCAACATGGCTTTACTAGGGGCAAGTCCTGCCTGACTAACCTAGTGGCCTTCTATGATGAAGTGACTAGGTCAGTAGACAAGGGGCGACCTATGGATGTGACCTATCTGGACTTCTGTAAGGCCTTTGACACAGTTCCTCACAACATCCTGCTTGCCAAATTGGAGGGATACGGATTTGATGGGTAGACAGTTCGGTGGATAAGGAATTGGCTGAATGGTCGCACCCAGAGGGTGGTACTCAATGGCTTTAAGTCCAGATGGAGAGCAGTGACAAGTGGTGTCCCTCAAGGGTCCGTGCTGGGACCGGTACTGTTTAACATTTTTATCAAAGATGTAGACAGAGGGATTGAGAGTACCATCAGCAAGTTTGCAGATGACACCGAGCTGTGTGGTGTTGTCGATACACCAGAGGGATGGGATGCCATTCAGAGGGACCTGGACAGGCTGGAGAGGTGGGCCTAGTTGAACCTCATGAGGTTCAACAAAAGCAAGTGCAGGATTCTGCACCTGGGAAGAAACAATCCTCAGTATAAATACAGACTGGGGGATGAGGTGTTAGAAAGCAGCCCTGAGGAAAGGGACTTGGGGGTGTTGATGGACGAGAAACTGGACATGAGCAGGCAATGTGCTCTCGCAGCCCAGAAGGCCAATCACATCCTGGGCTGCATCAAAAGAAGTGTTGCCAGCAGATCCAGAGAGGTGATTCTGCCACTTTACTCTGCTCTGGTGAGACCTCACCTGGAGTACTGTGTGCAGGTCTGGAGCCCTCAATATAGAAAGGACATGGACGTGATGGAGCAGGTCCAGAGGAGGGCCACCAAAATGATCAGGGGGCTGGAGCACCTCTCCTATGAGGACAGACTGAGGGAGCTGGGGTTCTTCAGCTTGGAGAAAAGGAGGCTCCGGGGAGACCTCATAGCAGCCTTCCAGTACCTGAGGGGGGCCTATAGGAAGGCTGGGAAGGGTCTGTTTACAAAGGCCTGCAGTGACAGGACGAGGGGCAATGGTTTTAAGTTGGAGAAGGGGAGATTCAGATTGGATATTAGGAAAAAATTCTTTACCATGAGGGTGGTGGAACACTGGAACAGGTTGCCCAGGGAGGTGGTTGAGGCCCCTTCCCTTGAGATATTCAAGGTGAAGCTCGACGAGGTCGTGGGCAACCTGGTCTAGTTGGGGGTGTCCCTGCTGACTGCGGGGAGGTCGGACTAGATGATCTTTGGAGGTCCCTTCCGGCCTGGACCAATGTATGAATCTATGAATCTATGAATCAGCATCCAAAGATGCCTACATTCCACCACAGGCTGTTATAGAGAATTTAGGCTCTTGAATGTAGGTGTTTTTATCACGAAATCGAAGTACCTGAAAGTAGATGGTATATGTGTCTAGCAGAATGGGGTTCAAATCACACTATGCCCTTGTATTCTATTATGCAGAAAATTACTTCAGAAATAATTATCTGAAAGTTAGTGTTAGAAAAAAAATGGAATATTGAAAGAAAATTTCAGCTCATTGTTCTCCTTGCTGGAGCTGTTCTTCAGTTCAAAATAAGCAGATGTAGAAATACTTTATAGCTACCAAAGTACTCGATATGGGCAGAGACCTGTCTGAGTGAAGAGTCCTCTCTTGGCATCTGTTTAACAAAGAGGGGAAGTGAACAGCTGCACCAGATATCACTTACCAGATGTGCAATAGCTTAGGATACTTTTAGTAGAGAAAAAAACAAAGTATGAAGTTGAAGTGATTGTAGGACTGCAAATCATGTCTGGAGACTTAATGAAGCTAAATATTTGACAAGTATTCATGTAACCAAATGTTACCCTGACTGCAGCTACAGCTGGCAATGGCAGGGTGAAAGAGCTTGGGATAAGAAAAAGTCGTGGTCAATACTGTCCATTTTTGAAGTAAAGGGTAAGTTTGTATTCTCTCTAAGAGTGAAGCACTGAAGTAGTCTCCCAGGGGGCCTACAAGAGCTCACATGTTGAAGATCAACAGCAGGCGAGGAAGTGCTGTTGTAATGACGACAGATGTGGGTAGCGAGGCAGCAAGAGCAGTGGTAGAGGTGAAGAACAGCAGTGCAGATAACAAAAGCTGCCTTTTACCCAGCAATACATTCTCTGGAGTGCCACATACTTCAGAGATTGACTATTTCAAATACTTCTTAGCGGGGATAAGGAGGTTAACCGACATTCGTACTGCTGCCCTGGACCTGTGAGAAGGTTAGTAATCTTGCCTGCTGTTAATACTATGTAGATTTGTTTTTTATCTCTTACTGGTTTATTGTTTTATTGTGTTTCTTTATCCTCTTTTTAAAGTTACGTTTGTTCAAACCACTGTGACCGGTGCAGGTACTCCTCACCGGGAGTCTTAAAGCACAGTTTCTTAAGCTTTCAGAAGGCACTGGTAGAGCTTTTACTGTCTTCTTATAAGTGTTAATGAACATAGTCAGTTTATGATTGCCACTGGCTAGGCAGTCATAAAACTTCCAATTCATCTTTATCTTCCATTGCAAGACCTGGACTCGAGTTCAACACCTTCTGTGCTGGATTATTTCTTTGCATTTTTAGAAAGTCTAGGACCGTGTAGGACTTGTACAGAAGGTTCCTCTCTTTGCATTTCTTCTCAGAGAGGATCTGTGAAGTTGCAGCATGTAGTGTTGGTCTGAGCTATATTTGACATTGTAGTACTTTCCCCTGAATTTTTAAGTGCTTTCCTGGCTGCATGGTTTTGTGGCTGGATCCAACCCCACTGAAATCAGTGTAAAGGTTTTGTGACTGGTGGGAGCTGGATCTTATTATACAGCCTGGAAACCAATTAGTCAAGTATACATGAAAAATACAGAGGTGTTTTGAAGTAACTGCATAATGCCTACTAAATTAAGCTGAATTAATCTGACAGGGAGACAGATTTCACAGAATCATAGAATGGTTTGGGATGGAAGGGACCTTAAAGATCGAGTTCCAACCCCCCCGCCATGGGCAGGGACACCTCCCGCTAGATCAAATTACTCAAAGCCCCATCCAGCCTGGTCTTGAACACTTCCAGGGATGGGGCATCCACAGCTTCTCTGGGCAACCTCTTCCAGAGCCTCACCACCCTCACAGTAAAGAATTTCTTCCTAATATCTAATCTAAATCTCCCCTCTTTCAGTTTAAAACCGTTACCCCTCATCCTATCACTGCTCTCCCTGATGAAGTATCCCTCCCCATCTCTCCTGTAGGCCCCCTTTAGGTACTGGAAGGCTGCTATAACGTCTCCCCAGAGCTTTCTCTTCTCCAGGCTGAACAACCCCAACTGTCTCTGCTTGTCTGCATAGGAGAGGTGCTCCAGCCATCTCGTCTTCCTTGTGGCCCTCCTCTGGACTTGCTGTGACAGGTTCATGCCCTTCTTATGTTGGGTGCTCCAGAGCTGGAAGTAGTATTCCAGGTGGAGTCTCACCAGAGCAGAGTAGAGAGGTAGAATCACCTCCCTCGACATACTGGCCACGCTGCTTTTGATGCAGCCCAGGGTGCAGTTGGCTTTCTGGGCTGCCAGCACACATTGCTGGGTCATGTTGAGCTTCTCATCCACCAACACCCCCAATCCAGTCTCCACCCAACCTGTATTTGTGCTTGGGATTGCCCTGACCCAAGTGCTGGACCTTGCACTTCGCCTTGTTGAATTTTATGAGGTTCATACAGGCCCACTTCTCCAGCTTGTCCAGGTCCCTCTGGATGACATCCCTTCCCTCCAGCATATCCACTGCACCACACAGAACAAGGTCCAGCAGAGCACATGTCCTCATTGGCTCCTCTATCACTTGGTGAAAGAAGTTACCACTGAGGCATTCTAGGAAACTGCTGGTTTGCCTATGTCCTGCTGTGTTGTCCCTCCAACAGATATAGGGGTTGTTGAAGTCCCCCATGAGGACCTGGGCTTCTGATTGTGAAGCTACACCTATTGAGTGTCTTATGTGCTTGCTCTTCCTGGTTGGGTGGTCTGTAACAGACCCCCACTGTAGTGTCACCTGTCCCTCCCCTCGCTTTGATCCTGATCCGTAAGCTCTTGGTATGCGAGTTTAAGAAAAAAGGCTCACTGCCTGCTGTCCCCTAAGGGAGGAGAAGTTCCTGTTCTTGCAATGCTGTGTTTTTCTTGTGGGGCAGGAAGTGTATTCTAAAATTGAACTTAGGAGTACCAGAATCACAGAGTCTGAGAAGATATTTGGAACTGTAAATGTAGGGGTTTGGGGGAATGGTTCGGTTTCATGAATGTGGGAGGGAGCTGGAGGCAGTGGGGACCAAACCAAAGAAAGGTGGGAAGTCTAGAAGTTATGTTGTTCAAAGGGGAAGACACATGGATGGGTAAGAGCATCAAGAGAAGGAATGAACAGAGACAATTGCTAATATAAGTTGCAGGCTAGCTGGAGCGTGCATATTTTGAACAAGAAACAGCAGAAGGGTGCACGGTTAGATTGAGGCTAGGATGAAATGATGAAAGAATGACACAGGAATGAGGGTTTTCTCTTACCAGGCCTTTTACTGTCAAGAAGTACTAACAAGAGAATTTTTTTTTTTATTTTCCTCTCACTAGCAAGATATCAAGGCTAATGTGCCCACTCCCCTTCCTCTGTGAAAAAATTGGACCCTTTCAAATTTGTATTAAGGATCACATTCAAGTAGAATCTCTCTAGCAACTGGTTGCAAGCAGACTGCTTAGCAGATTTCCCCCCCCACCCATGTCAAGGTCCCTTATCAGAAAGTTATGAGATTACTGCAGTGGTCGATTTCTGAAAACGAATTTCACTGACTTGCAAGACTAGGCATTCAAAATTATAGAAGCTTCAATTCACAGGATCAGTCTAAATTTTTTCCCCTGCAGTTTCAATACACATGACATCTGAGTCTGACTTGGAATGAACTTTTAACTTCTCCAGAGTGTGGTTTGGCTTTTTGGGTTGTTTTTTGTTGTTGTTGTTTAGGGTTGGGCTTTTTTTTTCTGTCAAAGCCCTCGGGATTGATGTCTTAAAATAAACTAAACAATCTCTGTAAAGTTTTTAACCAATTATAGAGACTTTTCAAGTATGTGCCATCCAATAAAATCCCAAATGCCAAACATTGCAACAGTCAGTCAAGTGTTTTCTCTTGCTTACAACTTTTTGTCTCTTCCAGCTGAGAACTTACAGCTTTACTTACTGAATTTATTGAATTAAAGGTAATTTTATTTTGTGCTCTGAACTTTACTGTTCATCTGAGCAGCAGTATTCAACATGGGGACTTGTAAAGGAGAAGCGTTAATGTATCGCTGTACTTGTGATTGACGGTATTTGCAACAGGAAATGCCTAGAATCTCTGACAACTGTCCAAAACAACAGTTTGCCCCATCTTGATCTGAAGATTAGAAATAAATCAGTTTTGGTCTCTCTTTTCAGTCAGGAAAGATTACTATGGTTCGGTCATAAGACTCATGCTATTGCTTCCTTGGAAATTAGTACAGTAATAGCTTTCAACAGTGACGTGGCACCATGAGGTTGGTGTCCCCGTGCAAGTCCTCAGGCTGCAGCCGGGATCATCTGCCTTGTTGCCTCTTTCTCTCAAAATCTTGAAAATGACTGCTGTACTCAAAAATGGTTTGTGGCCTAGTTTCAGTTTACAGTGTAGTACAATTTGAATGGCAAATATTGTGTCTTGTTGATGGTAAATGTTAAGCAATCAGTTTTCAGGGTGTGTTAGATGTTGCCTGTGACTTTAACCTATAGTCCTCAGTTGCTGTTTTAGAGTAAGCTTGTCTTTACAAATTTTGTATGTATATTTATTTGCCCAGTTCCAGTTTGTCATTGATTTATACTGACAGTGCAGTGGGAGTAAATGTCCCTCATTGCCAAGTGCTTCTTGTTTGCTTGGACCCCAACCAATTGTGAAAGAAAACAATCCAGCAAAATCACAATCCTCCCTTTTTAACCTTTCTCAAATGATGCACTGATTGTCCCTCTAACTTCTCTTGGAACGAGCTTCACCCTTTTGGGCTTTTACCAATACACGCTAGGGAAAAGAAGTCTTTCTGCAGAGTACAAAAAGTGTCAGCTGCCTCTTGAAACCAATTACTTTTTTTTTTCCTTTCTTCCCTGAAAGAGAAGGTGGAAATGCTAATAGGAAAAATTACCCAACGCCTTCAGTAATATCTTGGGCTGCAAAATACTCATGCCCAATTCCCTGAATCACTAACTACTTCCTCAGCAGTTTTCAGTGAGAAATTCAGGACAGGATCTAACTAACATTTAGATGTTCTAGTTTCTGCACTTATCAAGGGCACCTCCACAGGCACTGGGGACAGACAAACCTGTCCAGAGGGTAAACCTTTATAAGAGTCATCCTCTGGAGGCCTCAATTCCCATTTACAAACAGGGATAAAGCACTTTGCTACACCGGAAATGTATTCTGAGGATAAATGCATCGAAGAATGTAAGGCATTTGCACTTTGACACTACAGCTGTGTCAGTGCTGGAGACAGACCACGTTATGGAGACTTCGCAACAAAAATGGTCAGTAAACTCACTGTGTCAGGGTAACTGTGTGATAGGAAATGGAGTTTGGCTTGGCCTGTACTTCTGAAGTTTCCTTCGGCGTTTGTGATGACTGAAGATACAGGGGCTGTGAGGACAGTAATTACTTCCTTCAGACAGAGAAGAACTGAGAGCATACTTGTGCCCAGAGATGAGCAGCGCTGTGAAAGGGAGATGAGTTCAAGCAGAACACTAAAAGGGAAAATGAATGGTGGTGCCCACTGATCATAGGCACTAATGAGGGTTTACAGCAATGAGTAAGCTGAGTAAAAAGCAAGCATTACTGTAGAGCAAACAACTCTTCACTACAAAGACAAGTACATCCCTGTGTAACTGCCTGACTCTCAAGGGAATCTGGAGGGAATGTAGTCTTTGAAGACTGCCTACGAAATAAGTGCTCAAAGCTCACAGGCTGACTTAATCAAAGCAACTCACCCATTAAGACCTCCTCCACATCCCAAGTGCTTTGTACCTCACATCATCTCTCCTCTCTGGACACAGAAGAGAAGGCTTTTCCCTATAATTTTGTTAGTGATGAGTGACCAAAACTACTATCAGAAAGCCATTTATGCCTCACTTTTATGCTAGTGCAGGCTTTTTTTGGTGGGTTGTGGGTTTTGTTTTGTTTCCTTGTTTGTTTTACTTCAAGCTAAGAATAGGATCTGTTATGGACCCTTGTGCTCCTTTCCATTGCCCATTCTGCTTCATTTCTTGAAACTTAGTCCAGGGTTTCTCATCACCATGGAGGGATTTAAAGACTGTCTGGCCAGGGAGGACGGAAATCTCTTCTGCACTGGCAGAGCAATGGGGCTTGGAATAGCAGCATCCTACAGTGAAACCCCATACTTCTAGAGCTCAGATGCTGCTGAAATACAACTGGCCAGAGAGAAATGTTGTTAGTGGTGATGTGGGGCGTAAGTGCAATAGGGCACACCTCCTGGGTTACCTAAAGGAAAGGATAAGGAAAGGATGGGAAAGGATGAAGGGCAAACTGAATCACCTGAGCTCATAGAGCCAAATCCAAAGATGATGTTTGTTAAGGTTAAACATTGTACCCCTTCTGAGGCCTTCTGCTTCGCCAGGGGAAATCACTGTATTCACTGTTCCCTCACAGTATCTATCAGATATGCTGAAGGACAATCTGTAGAATGGCATGTGATCAAGAAAAATAGGGAGATAATCAACAAGTAGGTAGTTGGAGAGACAGGACCCTCATTTAAATGACCTTGAGGTGCCTTGGTCACAAGGCAGAATCTGGCAGAGATGCACTTATTCTACTCTCAGTCTCTGCCCAGACCGTAATTAGAGGTCATGCCACAAACCCTGCTGACCTGGGAGCTCTGCTGGTAGTTATCACTCCAGCAAACAGTACACTTGCCAGCCCAATGAATTAAGTATCTCTGGGGTGAAGTTGCAACACACAAGACTCATTAACTTATTGTGAAATAAGCAGAATGTTATGGAATAGCAGAGATTATCAGAAAAGAATACACAGGACTAACATCCCCTTTGTCCCTGCAGGCAGGATTATCAGGTCATGGCATAACTTTAGCAAGTCTTGCTGCTTCCAACACTTGTAGGTACTTGACTGCTCTAAACGCCTTGTTGTTTAAGCAGTTTTGAGCCCCTTGAGCCCTAGCTATAGGGACAATTTTTGGTGCTTATGAAATAGAGTAAGGAAAAGAATGAGTACTGTGGTGGTTACAGCAGCACTTCATTTCTGTTCTTCCAAGCTGCATTTCACATCCAATACAAATCTCTTGGGTTCTGCCTTTGAAGGAGAAAAGGGGAGCCTCATCCTTCTCAAGGATGAAGATTTGGTTTAAAAAATGATAATGAAGACTGTACATCAATAGATGGAAGTCAGCTATTGCACACTCTCAACTGCCTATAAATGGCCAGGGCACTGACAAATAAACAGCTAGCATGCAGAAAAAAGGGAAACATTAGTCTTCTCAAAGCATTATAAAATGTGTTGTTAGGCTAGATTATGGGAACTTGGAGGATTTTTTTTTTTTTTAAATTATAAGGAAATTTAAGAGGCAGTTTAGGGATGGGGAGAAGAATAGCTGGATACTTTAAAAGGAAGTTGAAAAGCAGTAAGAGGTATATCAGCATAGTAAAGGAAACTTCCAAGTCTAATATCCAGAGGGACTTCCACCATATCTGCAGATACTTAAGTATTTGGGGGAGAGGAGAAGTCATAACCATGAACTGAGCTGGCAAGCTTTCAGAGGCAGAAGGAAGTAAAGCCTGCTCTAGAGAAGATAAATGACACCTTAATATTAAAAATATTAAAAAGGATGAGTGGCACATGTCTGAATGCTTCAAAGAGTCTAGGAAATATGGAGGAAAAGTTATCATCCTTATTGAGAGGCAAATTGACCCTCTTCTCTTTGAGAAGATGATCCAGGTTATTATAGCAGGAGAAAGGACTACGTGATTCAATGCATCTACTCTACTGCTATCAGTAAGAATCAAGTCATTCCCATCTGTTGTAATCAAATTAGGTAAAATTAGGTAAAAAATGAGTAAGTTAGTATACTTCAGGTTTAACCTGCCTGCATTGGATTTTGATTTAGACTTCGTTCTGCAGTTTTATCAGCTTCACATGCCTTGAAAGAGGCCATTTCAGTTTGTGACCCAGGATGCTCTGCAGCTGTTTATCATTCCCATTTTAGCAAAAAAAAACAAGGTCTATGAATAAAACAGCAGGAGAAAACAAGCAGCAAAACTGTAACTAATAGCATTCATTAGCTCATTCTGCTATTAATGAAAGCACAGTTTAACATCAATATTTGGTTTTTGTTTAGTTTAATGACAAATGTTCCCACTAGACTCAACTTTTACTTTTGAAACAATAATTGTGGTCTTCGTTTTGCTGGAAAATCGAGTGTAATGATTACCACCCAATGGGGACAGACAGGGATTAGACTCTACTATATACAATATTGTGCATATTTGTAAACTAGCTCTTCTGTTTGGATAAATCATGACCAAACTGACTTGGAGACTTGATAGATATTGCGCAAATAAGACTGGCACAAAAGGTTTTGTTTCCTTTCCCTCTAGTCCCATTGCCCTGGGATTTGAGAGCTCGCCACAGTTTCAGCCCTGCTTTGATTATGAGGCATCGAGTCCATCCTTGGAGTTGCTGCTCTCAGACCAGATCCAGTAGGCTGCAGAGAGGGAACTCAAAAGTTGGCAGTCAAGGACCCCTGTAATTATTTATCTCATTAAGCAAATGTCTCAGTTCTCAGTGTAATACCATCAAGTAGTGGCCCTTCTGCTTGAATTCAAGTGCTGCATTTCTTGCTGCAGCTGCTGTGGATAGCAAAGTTCTCGTGAGTATGTAAATGGTCAGGCCCTGTGGTGTGGTAGATAAAAAGCAGCAAATATTTTAAACAGCAGAGTTCAGAGCAGTATCCATCTCCTAGCATTAAGAATTCACAGATATTTTTTTAATGATCTAAATGAAAAAATCAATTCAGAATAGCATTAAAGCTTTGTTTCTGAGAGATATTTTCACTGCCTCCTTTCCTCTGACATGCTTATTCAAATGGATCTTTCTACCATATAGTTACAAAAAATTTGCACGAAAATAAATAAATCATGAGAGTGGGGAAAGGAAGATAGTCCCCCCCATCATGCAATAGGGAAGGAGTGAACTGACTTCTGATAACAGAAAAGCCCATGAGGCCAAGGTACTGCAATCATGGGTGCAGAGGTAAGTAATCAAATCAGTGACCAGATAAGAGACTCTTTCGCCTGCAAATCTTTGAAATTTATAGTTTAATTACAAGAGTGGGCTGGCAATGATCATAGGGAGCCTCAGCCTCTCTGAAAATATTAAGTTGAACTGAAGCAGAGCTGTGCGGCTGGAAGTGGGGAAGGAGAGAGGTGGGATCCGAGAGGGCTGGCAAAGGTTTGGAGAGAATATTAATACACATAAATGTTAATATTTTCCTTTTATATGGAACAGACTCCAGAACGGGAGGCTTGATGTAGGATACAGCAGCTGAAAGGGGCAATTCAGACAATGAGGACAGCTGCTCTAGTATTTTTAATTCCAGCCATGTACTTCTGAACTGTGATCTCCAAAAGCTGTGTCTGGGTGGTGGGTGGGGGCGTTGTGGTTGGAGATCACCAGCTGGGAGGAAAACTCTCATAAGTTTACACAAAGCACCATTTAAAACCTGAGTGCGTTGGCCCAAAGCAAGCTTTCGGTTGGGTTATATAGACAGAAAACTGGTAGGTGTTTGAATAGCGTGTAATAAATCCCCCCTTGTTCACCCTACTGAGTTTTAAATTATGGATATTAATTAGAGACAGCTCAAGGAGGCAGATGACCATGGCTACAACTGTACTAGGAAATGAAACAGAACCAGTCACAGATGGGTAATGCCCACACTACATAGCTTTTGGCCATGGGTTTCCTCTGGGACCCCATCCAGCAGTTGTATAGCATAATGATTATTTCTGTGCGGTAGCTGAAATTGTGTGAAAGATCAGGTTTCAGTCTGCCAGACCAGTGTTTTCATAGCATGAAACTGAGGGCATGCATTGCATATCCCTGACGTGTACCATGTTGAGTACCTGGAGATTCAGGCGCTGCTGGGACAGCACTGGAGGACTGCGTAGGAGCAAGGAGCCAGCTCCGGTGCTTTAGGAATCTCCATACTGTCTACTGGAAGCAGTCCCCAGCCAGTGTTATCCCCCTGGCATTATTTATTACTTGTTGACTCATGTCAAAACTATGCCAAAGAACATATTAAGTGATGGGGGTGATTTAGGGCCCAGTGAGCAAGCTCATTGCCTGGCCATGCTTTACTTGGCATTATGGTGAAAATATTTTCATTAAAATAGAGAAGATGAGATTCAGTACAGGATGAAAAAGGGAGTGCAGAACCGATGACTGGATGCAGCTTAGCCAGTGATGTTTAGGGAATCAGGGTACGTACAAGCACAGAGTCCTGTTAGGACCCCCAAATGCACTGCCTGTCCTGCTCCTCATGTGGCACAGATTCTCTTCTTCCCCAGTAGCCGTGGCTTCTCTTTCCCCAGCAACCACCTGTAGTGACTGTGGCTTGCTCTAAACAAGGGACTATGGGCAAAGACATGTATCAGAAAAGGGACTTTATAGAGAGATAGGTAGTATTAGTAAGACAAAAAAGACAATTCACTGAACAGCCTGTTTCACACACTGAAATGTGTGATCTGGACCGTGTAGGCTCTGAGGAGCTTGAGCAGAACCCAAGGTGAGGTTGAGTTGCCAGGAGCCTCCCAGAAACCATGCACTTTCTTCACACTAGGTTCAGCAGATGGACCACACCAGGGCTGATGCTTTGCAACTGGGATTTCAGATTTTGTGACTTCAGGGCAACCAGATCCAATATACGGGAGCCAAGCATCTGTATGTCCCCCCTCCAGCCACAGGCTTGGGACCTTGGGTAGCAAAACTAAAAGGACAACTGATCTTCATGTGGGCAGTTTTTGAATGATATTCTCAGAAATTCAGTTCACTTGAAATTTCAAAATGTTTGGGGTTTGGTCCAAATCAAAACACAGCAAACAAAAAGGAGTAAGAAACAAAAGTATTTCCATTGAACTGGAAATTCTCTCCTTTTTGGTCAGCTCAGCAGCAGGATTATTAGAAAAATAAAGTACAAAGCACAAATGGGAGAATCTCCATTCCTGCTGTTGTATCAGCCTCCTCCCTGAGAGGGGACTAAAGCAGCTTGATAAAAGGAAAATCAAAGCCAAGAGGCAATAAAGTAACTATCAATATACCCAGGGTAAGCACTGGGGAGGAGGTGAATAATTTCAGGTAAAGGACAATTTTGACACACAAAGAAATGGATTTTTGCAGGCCATGAATATATTTAAGGATGAAATGAGATGAATTCTCATAACCATTAGAGAAGCTGAGTTCTGATGCCCCAAAATCAGTGCTATGTTACTTAAGATGGGGTTTAAGAAAGTTTGAGATGTTCAGATGACACAATAGCTGGAAACCGTGACCTAGACCCCTGCATATAAGCTGCAGGGGATGTGTTGAAGAACACATCATCCTCCCCTCTCTGCCCATGTGACTAAGCAGTTGGGAGCCAATGATGTGTACCTTATCTCATGACACCTAGCTCTCAAGACGTATGTAGGCTCTGTGCCTGATCCTATGGGTTTGGCATGTCTGTGTTTCACGTTTTAGCAGTTATTCAAAATTTTCCGCTCATTTCTGGTTTTGCTGTCTCTGTAAACTTGATTAAAATCATCAGATGTGGGGAAAAAATAATGAGTCAGTTCCAATATATGAGTAGATTTACAGCCACAACAGTAGTTTGTTGGAACCACTGAAATATTACATACCAAAGACAGTAATCCACTATTGTAAACCTTATTCTGACTGCCCCAGCCCATCCTACCCAGCTGTACATTTCTCTGAATTTCTCCACCGCAGATAAATGGATGGAGTCTGGAGGTCCCAGCCCTTTAGGCAGCTATGAAATCTCATCATTGAGCTTCCATGTCTTCTGCAGGGTGTCAGAAACAATGTCTGTGCTCCACAAGAAACAAAAGCTCTACTTTCTTATGTGATATGTTTCCAGAATTACAAACTTCCCTTACATTTCCCTACCCTCAGGAAAGTTAGTGGCTTGTTTCATATTTTAAATTAAATTTCAAGAACCCAACAGGAGTACTCCAGTGGCTCTCCTGTGCAGAGGCTTTGGCCAGGCATGGATTGATCTGGGAGTGGGGGCAGAGGCAAACAGACCTTTATCCCTGTGACCCTCGTGTCCGACAGAGACGCAGCCATGGCTGCTGGCCTCCTCGCTGTGTCAAGGCTACCTCTGCTCCAGGGGTAACAGCTGGAAACTACTACTTGAAAGTCATAAACGTAAAAGTTTGAACTTATGAAAATGGGAAACAGCAGGTTTTCGACAGTTTCTTACCAGAGGAAGTGCACGTAAACCTGTTGTGTGATAAGCGTACGATATAGCACACATGAAGTCATGAGCACAATTGCAGAAAGTCGGTGGTGTTCCTGCTAAACAGCATGTATGCAAGTAGCACAGGTCTCAACATCACAGGGCCCTCCTCTTGGCTGTGTCGAATATTTTATGGGATTATTTCTGTACAAGCTATTTCTAGATGTGGCCTGTGTCAGAGGGTTCGGCTGGCTAGATATCTAAGCATCTGTTTACAAGTGTCAGGATGGATGGAATGTTATCAAGTGCAGTCAAAGGGAACTGGAAAGGACACTGCTGCTGGTGCTCTACTTTGGGGCTACAAATGTTGTGATTAAAAATAAAATAAAATAAAATAAAAAACCCACATTAGGTAAATGTCACTGCTATTTAAATATTGCATTTGCAAATGACTTCAGGGCTGATATCTAAACTTTCCTGGGCTTAAGTCAACAATGACAAATAAAAGCACAATTCAACTTAGAATATTGATAAAAGACCTCTTTTCCCTGTTTGGCTGTTTGGTCTTTGTGTTCTTTCTCTTCACTTGGTCAGTAATATAAAAATCCTTAAAAAGAATAGGGAAAAGGTTATGTGCTTAGATGTCATTTTATATACTCTGTATGTATTCCGCTGTATCATTCTGTTTGTATGTGATCATTTCAAGTACATAAACCAAATTTGAATAAATTTGATTTAAAAAAAAAAAAAAAGAAGAGTAAGGATACCTAAAACGACCTTGTTGGCAAAACATAGACTTACGAGTAAGATCACTCTCATAATAGGAATAGGACTATCTAATAGTAAAGTATATAACTCTGCACTGGTCCTGAACTCCAGACAAGGGAGGAAGTTGGACTTGTTGAAAGCCTCTGGGTGATGGTGAAAGCAGAGGAGGACACAACTGCTCCTGTTGTTAGACCAAACCACCCAAACAGAGACTATCTGCTGTGGAAGCCTTTTTTTTGAATAACATGACAAATCATTCAATGCACAGGACTAAACAGTCATGAGTTTAACTGTCCAAAGAACACATAGGAAAGGAAAACATGAGGAGATCGATTAGCAAGCTCTAAATTGAAAAGCATTGGTCACCATTTCTGGTGCAGCAATAAAAACAGAGAGGCTCTTCAGGATGTGGTTCTAACCAGTGAAGTGCAGATGTTTGAAAATAGGCCAATGAAAGGCAACTTGGAGTCAGTGACTATGAAATTACAGCATTCGCAATCCTAAGGAAGAAAATAGGGGAAAAGGAGAAAATCATGGACTTGAAGCAGGCAAGCTTCCACTAACTCAAGTCAACAACAAAGGAAAATGCAGTTAAGTTGTTGTGGCAGAAAACATAACCTATTCCTATCAGAAGGGAAAAGTACTGAGAGATGAATTTAGGTAAGCCAGAAACTTTTAATTGATCTCAAGCTCAAAGTTCCACCTGGTAAGTGGAAATTAGATCAAATTCTAAAATATATAAAAAAACACCACATGTGTATAAAAACCAATTAGAAAACTAAAGCACAAAACCACTATACAGCTAGAAAACCCTTTCAAAAAGTGATATGCATTAATAATAAGGGAGAGCAAGGAAAATGTTGATTGTTTTTCCTGTCTATTTGAGGAAGCAGAGGGAAGGCGATGACATAACTGATGATCCCAAGAAGGTCAGAGTATTTAAAAACTTTTTTGCATGTCAGCTGCAGGCATATGATTAGCATTATTAACATTCGTGACAAAGGGCTAAGAACTCAATCTAAAACAGGGAAGAAATAGGACAGGAGAGCGTTACGAAATGTTCTCAAATCAGTCAGACCAGATAGACTATGGCCTGGGATATTTTAAGAATGAGGTGAATTAGTCAGATTAGCTATTACCTGAGAATTCGTGAAAGATGGCTAAGAGATATAAGACTAGGAAAGGACAAAAATAACAACTGTCTTTTAGAAAAAGAGGGGAGAGAGCACAGGAAGAAGAGCCTGGAAATATTAAACTAATCAATTTAACTTCAACTAAAAAAAATAAATCTAGAATGAATCAAACTATTCAGAAACACTTGAAAGAGAGCAGGAGAAGTAATAGCATAAAAATTAATTTGCTAATGCATATCTTTTTAAACCCATTTACTTTACTTTGATACTGTCATATCACAAAATTAGGGTTTTTACAGGGACCTGCCTTTGTTATGACTTTATTCAACTTTTTCTTAACAATTTGGCTAACAGTCTTATTAAACTTGCAGATGAGACAAAGACAAAAAGAAGTGCAAATATAAATGTTTGGGAAGACATAATCCAAACTCAGAATTATCTTGAGAAATTGCAGTAGTGGAATGAAAAATGGATAAAACACAACAGGGTTATGCACTACATTTAGGTGGGAATAATAAAATTTAAAAAATACAGGCCGGGGAATTACTTTTTAAGAATTAATTTTCCAGAGAAGTACCTAGACATAATAGGTCAGAAATTGAAGATGTATCAAAAATAACAATCTATTGCAAATGCAAGACACAAGGAATATGCTCTGATTTATAAATAGCAGTATAGCCCTCAAGCCTTCCACTTCTTGGAGCTACTAGAACGTTGGGCAGAGGAATTGGTCCCATTGGGGCACTATCCTTCAGAAAAGACATGGAGCAACTGGAGAAAGTCCAAAACAGTGCAAGTGATTAGAGGCCAAGACAATGTAATCTGTGACAAAAGATTTTAAAAACAGAGATTGTTTGGCCTAGGACAGAGAAAAGACTGAAGGGTATATGGCAATTCTTTTCAAACACAGAAGATAATAATCTGACTGCCATTTTCACCATGGATAAAGAATTGAGGAATTTAAATTATAGGAAGAAGACTAAAGGTTCGGCATTAAGGAAAACATTCTGACAACAAACTTGGGAATTTGTGATACAGGTGGCTTTGGTATGTAGAGGGGTTTTTACCACCAAGACTTGTTAAAAAAACTAGTCAAGAAAATACCAAGAATTAGGTAAAGACAGTGAATCCTGCTCTGGAACACATGAATGAACTGCATCAGGAGTAGGTAACATGTAGGTTTCAGCTGCATTTGGCTCCTCAGTAATTCAAATGTGGCTACTGCATCAAACTGATGACATGTCAAGCATGTGATGAGCAGGTGGACTCTTCTGGTACGGGAGTTACTGCTCAATCTGAGTCTCCACCTGTGAAAAGAAGTAGTCATCAGGTCCTGTTTAGAGTGAAGTCACCTATTTTCTTGGAACCCAGCTTTATATCCAGCTTGCCACTCTTCCCATGATGGAGCTCTGGAGTCCTGTAGAACATTGCTGTTCACAGGACTCCTGCTCTTTGGCCTTGCCAAAGCATATGGTATGCATTGCGTGGCTTCCATCCAAGGTAAAGTATTGTTACGCAGCTCCATTAATTAGAAAGGCTGGACACTCCCCAAACTGGATGACTCTTGAGGTCATTTCTCTGTCAGCTGACTTTTGCCCTCACTGCCTTGCAATACTGTTATGAGCACTGAGAATAATCAAAATACAAGCATGCAGGATGAAAAGAGCTTGAAATAATTGTGCAGCAATTTCACCCAGGCAGTGGTCGAAGGCCAAAGAACATTAGATTATGTGGGTGGACAGACAAGCACGACTGGAAAGTCCATGGGACAACCCCATGGAGGAGAGAAGGATTTTTCACACAAGATGTTCAACATGATGCTCAACACGTAAGCTCAACATGAGCTGGCAGTGTGCACTGGCAGCCCAGAAAGCCAACTGCATCCTGGGCTGCATCAAGAGAAGTGTGGCCAGCAGGTCACGGGAGGTGATTCTGCCCCTCTACTCTGCGGTCATGAGGGCCCATCTGGAGTACTGTGTCCAGCTTTGGAGTCTTGGACACAGGAAGGACATGGACCTGTCGGAACAGGTCCAGAAGAGGGCCACAAAGATGATCAGAGGAATGGAGCACCTCTCCTATGAAGACAGGCTGAGAGAGCTGGGGTTGTTCAGCCTGGAGAAGAGAAGGCTCCGGGGAGACCTCACAGCAGCCTTCCAATATCTGAAGGGAGCCTACAGGAAAGCCAGAGAGGGACTCTTTGTCAGGAAGTGTAGTGACAGGACAAGGGGTAGTGGTTTTAAATTGGAAGAGGGGAGATTTAGATTAGATACCAGAAAGAAATTCTTTACTGTGAGGGTGGTGAAGCGCTGGAACAGGTTGCCCAGGGAGGTTGTGGATGCCCCATCCCTGGAAGTGTTTAAGGCCAGGCTGGATGGGGCTTTGAGCAACCTGGTCTAGTGGGAGGTGTCCCTGCCCATGGCGGGGGGGTTGGAACTCAATGATCTTTAAGGTCCCTTCCAACTCTAACCATTCTATGATTCTATGATTCTATGATTCTATGATTCTAAGAACAAACGGGTCCAGAGATCTGCATTTTGACTGCAAGGGAGTTATGGCTCAATAATGAGTTCTGAAGGGAGAACTACCAGTGTAATCCCACCAGCAGAATGGGCTCTATACTAGGGAAACCAGAGTACAAAAGACCAGTGGGTCTGATTTTTATACCTGATTGATACAGAACAGGATTGGGAAGCACGTGGATGAACATGGTCTTTTTGAGGAGTCAAAGTGCTATCTCACGTCTTACAAACTTTCATGTATATAACAATATTCCGCTTTGAAAGGCACTTCTCTGTAGAGCATTTGAATGACAATCTAACAAATATTAAGACAAGACTTTCCTCTACTGACGTTACGTTTTTCTCAAAAAGGTGAGTTGATGTAAAAAACCAAGCTCTTCAGAAAAAGGTTAATGTCATCCTCAAGAGAAAGCACATCAGTTACGTATAGAAGGCAACAACACATATTTTGTCAGCCTGTCTGTCTCAAATCCCCTGCTGTCACATACACTTAAGATCTGTCAATTATAGACTTTAAGCTGAAATGTAAATTAAAGGATGATGCTGTTCCTGTAACAAGCAGACTTATGAAAACAACAAAGTAAGTTACTCTGTGGTTTTGTTTACATTCTTCAACTAGCCCTAGTATTTTAAATCTCATGCTCTATACACTGAGACATTGGTCAAATTCTTGTCTTTTGCATGGTAACAGAAGTATTTCAGCTTAAAGTGAAGTACCCAAATAATTAAACATAGTCTCTACTTTAGCTTCTGTGATCTCCTTTCCACCTAATATCTGACAGCAAAAGAACTTGAATCAGAGAGGGGGAATACATAGCAAAAGTTGCAGAAACATGCTCATGAAATGTGGGTAGACAATGAGTGCATGCTCTGAGCAATAAAATGTACAATACTTTGAAATGTGAACGAGTTAGGTCTCTAGCATGTTGGAATTTAGGAATCTAAGTGCAGGAAAGCAATCCAAGAAAGCCTCGTTTTATGTGCTTAAACCTTTGAGACACTTTAGACACTAGCATTTTAGGCAGAAGCTTCACTGGACACCTAAACTTGTGCTATTGGCAGAAAACAGAGGACAACGTGGACACATAGCTGCAGGAAGTGGTCTCGGGCTCTCATTTCCAGTTTTGCAGCATGTGCCTGGTCACAATCTTCAATAAGCACTGAACAGACTGAGGATGGGATTCAGTTAAGATCCAGAGGGCAACACTTGCACATTATTTATCTTCAGATTGATTAATGTTTTTCATTGTTCATTTGCAGTAGTTCTTCTGGCTAATCTAACATCTAGGATGCAAGACAGCCTACGCAGTATTGGAAGCAGGCCAGGACACCAGCTTAGAAATTCCTTACCTTAAATAAAAGGAGCACTGAATATCCTGGCTGAAGCAAACCCTTCACTTCTACTATCCTCCATCTCCATTCTTTAGAAACAAAGCAAGCAAAATACCTCCATTGTCACATTTCTTTTCCCAGAGAACGAGAAAGTCAATGTATTCATTACACAGTCAGGTAGATCTTTGTTTTGTATTTGCTGTAGATAATGACATGATGGATGCCTTAGAAAGAGAGAGCTAGAGACTGCAGGCTGTGCTTCTTCATTTTCCTCTCTCGCTTTGCCTGCAGCTTCTTATGCTGTGTGCATGTTGATATTGATTCCTTGGAGATTAGTTCCTTAAAGAAAATTCTCTGTTTCCACAGATATTTGTTGGTTAGGTAATTATTCTGCTTTCATATAAAGTATTCAGGGGAGATTTGCTTTGTAGCTTTAAAGGAAGTAACCCAGACAACCCACAACCTAAAATTTTCCACATATTCAGAGGTTGAGAGCAGAGCTACTATTAAATATTGTTTTTATTTTTGCATACAGCAAGCACTGTACATTCCCAGCACTTGGTACAAGTCTGATCATGGTTGGAATATGCATTTTATTAGTGTGGTTTCTTTTCGTGGCAAGCAATCGTATGCCATAACAAAATAACTTAAATGGTACTTTTTTTCTGCAATTCAATTTATGACGGAAATTTAGATTAAAAGTGTGCTTCCCTTCTTTCAGCTATTCTTATTTCTTAGATGAATAGAGAACATTAAGAAGGCAAAGTGAGGAAAGAGGAGGCATTAACCTACCCACTGCACAGAATTTTCACTTGCTCCTATCCTATGAGCAGAAATTTTGATGGAAAACACAATATGCACTTTAAAGATTTACTCCCACAGCACCAGTGGACCTTTTTTCGTTAAGTTTTCTAGTCATGACATAAAAGGGGTAACAAACGTTCATCTGAATCATTCTCTATCTGATTTCTAAAAGACCAACACTTCCTTTTACTTCCCCCATTTTTTCATTGCCATCTGAATACGATCAGTGGAGATTAATTGGGAAAATATGCCTTATTACTAAAAAAAAAAAATGGATTCATAGTCTCTGTGCCTGGAGGCCAGTAACAAGGGGAGTATCACAGGATTATTACTTGTACCTGTCCTTTTTAACATCTGTATCAATGACCTGGAGGAGGTAATGTACAGTCTCATCAAGTTTGCAGATAACACCAAACTGGAGGGACCAGTCAATAGGCTCAAGGGCAGAGCTGTCTCCAGCAGGACCTAGACAGGCTGGAGGAATGGGCTGATGGGGAACTGTGTGAAATTGTGCCAGGACAAATGCAAAATCCTGTCCTGGGAAGAAAGAAGCCCATGCAGTCATACAAGCTGAGATCTGACCATGTGGGAAGCAGTCCTGATGAAAAGGACCTTCTGAACTTGGTAGACAGCAAGCTGCTGTATTCCCCAGGAGCAGTGAAGGCCAACAACATCATGGGCTGTGTGAACAGCAGCACAGCCAGGTGATCAAGGGAAGTGATTATCCCTCTTCACTTGGCAGTCATGAGTCTTGTGTACTGTGTCATTTTCCTCCTCCCTGCAAGAGAGACATTGTCAAACTGGACTGAGCCCAGTGGAGGGCCACCAGGATGCTCAAGGGCTGGAGGGATGGGCCTGCTTCAGCCTGGAGAAGCAAAGGTTTTGGGGGCACCTCAGAGCTGCCTTCCCTTTGCTACAAGCAGGTCATTGAGAAGACAGAGCCAGGCTCTGCACAGCAGTGCATGGTGGCAGGAGGAGAGATGATGAACATAAGTTGAAATGAAAAGTTCAGACTGGAGAATAAATGAAATGTTTTTTTTCCATGAGGACAATGTGGCAGTGGAGCATGTTGCCCAAGACATTGTGCAGTTTCTATCCCCGGAATTTTTTGAAACTCAACTAGGTAAAGCCCTAAGCAACAAGGTTTGACCTCTTCACTGACCCTGCATTGAGCAGGAGGTTGGAATAGGGAGCTCCTGAGGTCCCTTCCAAGCTGAATTTTTCTGCAATCTATGATTGTGTTAAACGAAAAGAAAATAGATCAAAACATAAGATTTAAGCTGCAGGTAAGAATATGGAATATGAACAATGTCTTGATTTAATCTCAGTCTCCTGCAGTTTTTCATGCAGTTTTGAGAAATAAAAACTGTTTTTGTAGTTTAATATAAGTAGTTCCTCACTCAGGAGAAACACATTCATACTCACTTAAACTGCAAACAATATGGAATTTTGAACTACTCAGACTAGACTTCAGAGTCTTAGGCCTTGTCTAAAAGCTCAGCAGGTAGAGCAATATCAATTAAGAGTTCATTTTGCAATATTGTATTGGCAAAATGCCCAGCAACAAAAAAGTCACTTTATTTCCTTCCAATATAAACTTTACGAGCCAAAGAAACCCTTCTTTCTAGCATGTGGACCACATTATATCGATCTGGCAATGTATATATTAACATAGATTTTGCTAATTATAGGGAATTATTGCCTGCTAAACCAAGCAACCAGAGTTTGACTGATGTAACTCCACCAATGGCAGATTTTACCCATATAGCTACCTTTATGCTGTGCAAGCACAGACTGAAGCCAGTGCTTACACAAAGCATCCACAGCTAGTCTTGCAGAAAGTACTAGCAATCATAATATAATGTGCACTAGCTGTAGCCACTTGAGAGTGAAGGAACCTCTTCCAGATGAGGAACTACTATGAACTGAGCTGTTGGAATCCTATTTGACATCCTGTTGATAAATACCGTGTTCGACACTAACATAAACAGAGAGAGCAAAACCAGATTCAGCCATCACTTCATCTTCTGCACCTGGTTCCAGAGCAACATGCTCAGAAAGGAGAGGACTTTCAGTATGTTGATTGGAATGGACTGAGGTGGCAACTGTGTGTGCAGAGAGAAGAGTACCTGCATTAGCTGGTGTTGGCATCATTAGATATTATGTCAGAACAAATAGTCAGAATCCCAGGTGTCTTTGTTGGGTGTATTCAAGCTAGACTTGCTTTTCCAAGATTTTTAAGGGGATTGGAGGCAATCTGGAAGAGTGATAGTACAGCGTAAACGAAAAAGTGAAGTATATAGGCATACTTGAAATGATACATAGTTTGAAAGGCAGGTGTTTCCTAACAGACGTATTAAGAACATAATCAAATCCCATATTGTTCCTATATTCATGCTTCATAGACACCAAACTCAAATATTCTGAAGCTGACTTTTTTTGATGATTAAAATACTGCCACAGACTTGCAGCACAGCATAAGTATATTATAATATCTCTCCAATTCCTCCAATGAAACTAAAAGAAAGATAGACTTATAGACTTTTTTCTTTTCCTTTTTTTTTTTTTTTTTTTTAATGAGAGAAGCCAAGAGATCACTGACCATTTATTATGCTATTTACTTGTGTTGGGGCAAGGAAGAAAATTCAGAATATTTATCCTACAGACATGTAAAACACACCCTTGTGCTTTTGAAACTCCAGGACTTGCTGTAGATAATGTGGAAACACACCCCCACAAGCTTTCTGATTGATAATTACTTTGGCTGCTTTTGCCTAAATCAGGTCTTGCTGGCAGTGAACTCTGTATGACACTAATCCCCATGAAACCAAATCACTTGCCATGTGAAGAAGTAAATAATGTTATCCGATATACAGAAAGTCCAGGGAGGTACAAATGCAGAGTATATAATAAATCTACTGATTTATCTATGCTTATTCGCACATACAAAGAGGGAGCAGTAAAGTATTTTCTCTGGTTTATCTATGTGGCATTTTAGATGTTCAGCTCTCACTGTTGCTTTACCAACACAAAACAGTTTGTAATATTCTCGGATCTTACTGTGTTACAAGAATGTTGTAGTAAACAGACAATATAAGCAACTCTAGAGGTGTAACACAAGTCTTCTTCTCCTAACATAGCGCTCCAACCACAAAACTAGAGTCAGGATCAGGTCTGTGGTTGCAATTTCTAACCCAATGAGTTACTAATCATGCTCTGCCATATCGTCAGTAGCAGAGGTAATCATTAAAGGCCTAAGGAACAAATGCTACTTTGGCAGCAAGGGCATCTCCCGGGAGATGTGCATATGAATCCCCTAACCAGTGGTAAGAACTGAAACTTAATCTCCTTTTCATGTATATTAATGGGAAGGCTATGGTATTGCCTGACACTGTTGAAAGAAGGTAGAGTACTGTTTCTGTGATTTTTTAAATGAAGAAAGGCAAAGAGATGGTACTGGTGTAGCAGTAAGAAAGATGTATCTGTGTGCCCTTAGTTTAAAACCTTAGTGGCACTTCTGGCAGACAGCTATTGACATGTCAGATTTCAACTCCCTTAAGGCAATCTAAAATTGATGAGGTCACATCTCACGGTCCATCTTGCCCCAGCTACATGTTTTTACTCCTCCCCACCATTTGGTCTGGCACTCACAGGAGCAGGCAGAGAGCCAGCCGGCAGTGACATCCTGGCTGAGGAGTGAACACTTGCTGTTGCAGGTCAGTCTGTGCGGCTCACCAGCTCCCTGAAGCCAAGCAGCACCCAGTCACACAGTGCGGGAAGAAGGGAAGGGCAGCACCAACTTGAGCAGCGAGAGGTGCCGGGAGCTGAACTGTCCCCGGCCACTGTAACCCAACAACTTCCATGTGGTGGCACCAGCATTCGTGTTCATTGAACCACAGCAGGGAACTCGGGTGAGCTACAATTCCCTTCTATTCCGTGTTAGTTTCAGAGGGGGCTTTGCACCACAGCTTACCAAATTATTGTGAAATTCTTGCAACATTGGCTTCTGTGGCTCTTGTCCCACCTCTGTTGTACGAGGAAGCCAGATGCTGAGCCAGCACGGGGAGGTGGGGGGGTGAGAGGGGGCACTTCAAGGGCCTTTCAAGATCAGTATGTCACTGCTGAAGTCACCTTTGCACACGTGTGTCTACCTATGATACCTAAATAAAATAAACTGGTGGCATTGTGCTCATTCTGACTGTTTTCTTCCCTAAGGTGTTCCTCAAAAGAGAAATCTTTATTATTGTAAGGAAAGTTCGAGCAGTTGCTCTCTCTTTTGCTGTAGCTCAGGTGTACACTCCGTAACTCAGCCCTGCCTGTGCTCCGCCACACACCTGGTGGAGGAAGGTGCCCATCAGTGCACCCTTCAAAACCGCTCCATTTCTACCCGGCACCCCGGCGTGTGCCAGTCGGACACCCCCTTCTCCCTAAAATCGGATTCTCCCCCTTCCTGAAAACGAGCCCGGGCGCCAGCCCTGCCCTCACCGGCACAGGCCGGGCCGGGGCTGTCGCCCCCCACCAGCCGTCGCCGCCGGGGTACTCCGGGGGAGCGGGACAACCCCTGCATCCCTCCGCCAGGAGCCGGCGTGTCCCGGGGAGGGGACAGCTCTCCCCCCGCCACGGGCAGGGATGATGCGCTGCAGTAGCCGCCGCCTTCCCCTAGACGGAGCCCCGCGGCGCAGTGAAAGTGACAGACACCGGCGGGGGCTCCGGGGCGGCCGGGCAGCCAAGCCGCCATCCCGGGGACGTTCCGGGACGGCCGGGCAGCCAAGTCGCCATCCCGGTGACCCGCCGAGCCGCCCCGCCCCGCCAGACATGTTCCCCTGGCGCGACGCCGTCCCCGCTCCCTGACCCCCTCCCGCGGCGGGCGGCGGCCATGGGAGGAGGAGGAGGAAGAAGAGGAGGAAGAAAATGGGCGAAACGAAGTGAATGCTGCCTCCGCTGCCGGCGGGGGGGAGGAGCGGAGGCGGGGTGAGTGTGCGGGGCGGGACGGGACGGGACGGCCGGGGGGGGAGCGTGTCCCGCCGCCCCTTCTGCCCGGCCTGCCCTGCCCTGCCCTGCCCGCCCCGTCCCGCCCCGCCCCGCCCCGCGGGAGGGGTGCGGGCTCGGCCCCCCCCGTCCGGCCGCCCTCCCTCGCCGTCCGTCGGTCGTTGCCGCCTCAGAAGTTGGGGGCCGGCCCCGGGGCGGAGGCAGCGCGATGCCCGGCGGTGCCGCCGCCGCGGCGGCCGCTCGCTGAGGCGCTCCCATGGTGCCGGCGCCCGCCGGGGCTGGGGGGGCCGCGCCCGCCGTCGCCGCCGCCCAAAGTTGGGGAAAGTTTCCGAGCGAGTCGGTGAGTACCGGGCGGCGGCTCCGCGCCTCGCCCCGCCGGCCGCGTCCCCGCCGCTTCCTCGCCCCGCAGCCCCGGCGGCGGCGGAGCCGGGCCGTGGCCGTGGCACGGAGCCGCGGGTGGGCGGCTGGCGGGGGCGGGGGGGGAGGGGGACGACAAGTGCCGTGAGCCCGCGCGTTGCGGGTGATGAAGGGGGATGCTGGAGGTGGGAGACGGGCGGAACATGGCCTTGGAGGTCTGGAGAGACGGTGTTCTTCGGAGAAACCTTCGCTTCTGCGTGGGCTCGGATTTAAAAAGCAGAGGGAGAGCGGCAGATGAGCCGTCTCAGTCTTCCCTGCTGCGGTGGACCTAATCGGAGTGTCCCTTCTGTGTGCTTTATTCCAGTTTTTACAATTTCCTCCCCTCTTTTTCTTTTTATTTATTTATTTAAAAAGAAAAAAAGTAACACCTTTTCATGCCACCTAGAATTGATAGCATTTCTTGGTGTGCAGTCTGCTCTAAGTATTGCACAGGAAAAGCCCCGAAAAGGATATTTTTAAAAACAAATACTGCAAACGCTCTGAGCAGAAGTGTACAAAACGGAGGGTGTTATTGCAGAGGAATAACTTGTGTTTTCTCACAGCAACATCTTCAGTGATATTTGTTGCAGACTCTCACGGGGCTAATTGTAGAGATCAAGTGTGTGGATGTGCATTAGTTACTCTTCTTTTCAGTAGTATATATCTCGTTCAGAATGCAGTGTATTATTAACTTATTGTATTCAGTCACAGCTTTGCTTTCCTCCTCGTGTAGCAACTACAGAAGACCCACACCTGGTCATCTTTCTGTTCGTGGTTAAATCAGAAATGAGTGAAGCAATTAAAAAAAACCCCATAATGTACAGCTTGAGTTGGATCCCATTTTTAAAATGCTTTAATCAAGTGTTTACTGATAGGAAAAAAGAAGTTATTTATCAGGTAAAGAGGTGCTTAACTTAAATCTGAAAGACTCCTAGCTGTAGCATAGACTTGGTTGCTTACATCAGTGGAGAACAGAATCAATATAGGGACATTTGGTAAGATTTATCTAAATACCAGCGTATATTTAAAGATGCTAATTTAAATATTGAGATTAGAGTAGATTGCAATTGAGATGTTTTGTGGCTCTAAGCGATAAATATAAGTATTACTGAAAGTTATTCAGACAGCCTGAAATATTTAAATAGGAATGTGGTGACTTTCATCTCCACCACATCTCAGGCTTGCATTACTAGAATTGCTGCTTGCTGTGTTAATTCAGGACGTTAGCATTACAGTAATTATAAAGGATTGACAAACAAGACAGCTTGCAATGCTTCGGAGGAGTAATTTCTAAAATTGCCAGTAAACTTTAGTAGTACTGTCATTAAATATATGAAAGTAACGGCTGAAACTTACTCTAATGTATAGAGCAGTCATAGATACCCCCCCCAAATGTTTTGGAATCAAATTCTCCGAGTATGGTCAAGCATTGTTTTCATTTCCACAGGCTGTTCCAGTGTCTCCCGGTGCTGATGTATCTGCACAGCACAGTGCAGCACCCTGCAAATGCATAAACTTGGGGGCTCTGCAGCCACTTTTTATAGAGGTGTTATTTTATGCATCACCATGCAGCGCAGCAGCACCGCTCCCAGAGAGCGCTTGGGTGTCCGTGCCACGCTGGGTGTGTTGGGGAGATGTATGGAGCTCGATTCTGCGCATTGTTATGAACTGAGGTAGCATGTATGTGTACTACTGTATGTGACCTCTTGTGCCCGTTTCCAGTAGGGAAAGCTCAAATAAATCTTTGATGGCAATTCCCCTATTTCTGGGTTGGTACCTTTCTTTCCCATGATCTGGGCGCTGAAGAAGTATGATATATATTGGTCCTTTTAGGGTATAGCTTTCACTCACAGGGTGTCTTTCCCTTGACTATATGTATGTTTCTGTTAATGAGTATATAAACTAGAGGTAGGCCTTGCTGCTATTGAAGGAAGCCTCCTTTCCTTGCAGAAATTGTTTCTTTTCGTCAAAGTTTGTATTTATCTTGCGCTACTAATAGGAGTACCGAGCTGAATAAATATAACATTGTGTATCTTATTTGAAATACCAGATTTCCGTGGACAAAAAAAAGCTATGAATATTTGTCATTGAGAAAGCAATGTAGGCAGAGATGCTTTGATTTTTATGTTTTTGGTCTGATTTTTTTAAAGAAGTGTTTTATCAGACACAACAGCACTTGCAATCAACCGAGTTGAAGCTCTTACAAGCTTAAGGTAGGTGTCAAAACATTTTCAAAGCCTTCTAAATAAAAAAAAAAATCATATGAATAACGAGAAGAGGGGATAGAATTGGTGGGAAAAGGAAGGGCAGGGGTACCAGCAGTGCAATAACGAGTCTACTTAGTCCACATGGGAGTCCCTAAATGATGGGTCCACTTAAGGGTCAGGTTCCTTTTAACTAAAAGGATCTTCCTTATTTTTTTCACCAAGTGTTTATCTGATGAAAAGACAAATCTTTGGCCCACCAGAGCTGGGATGGTAGTTCGGGGAAGAGGGCAGTGTGAGGAAAGCAGGCAGAGAGGCGGCGCGGCTGCCACTACAGTTGTGGCGAAGGCAAAAGGCTGACGCAACGAGATACTAGCTTGGCAGGAACAGATTTATGTCAGGACTTGAAGGAACACTTTGTGCTCAAATTGTTTATCACAAGGGAAGTATTTATTGTATATGAATCCCAGTTTAAGTTCACTGTATGAGGTGGGTGTTTATTTTATTTACACATCATTTTAATTTTTGAGGGAATTAACAAGCATGCTCTTACCAAAGAGCTGGGTCTCAATGTATGAGAAGCAGTTTTTCCCAGTAAAGTGTAAAGGATGTTTCCTGACAGAGATGGATGTTGTCTGTATCACATTTACTGCAGATTATGAAATGAAAATATATTAAAGTGTGGTATTTTATTGACCTTTAGAAAACAGGTATTCTGTTGAAAAGACAGTCATCACCAGAAACTTCATTTTTTTTATTAATAAGTTAATATAAACTTCAGAATTGCTTTGTAGTAGCAGGGTGGTTTGCAGTAGGATGAGACTTAATGTCTTACATAAACGAGGTAATGTTCCTTACTGTTTGCTGAGCATCTCAGAGGTACAACGTTATGAGGATGTAAGGGACAATTAAAACCATTTTTACTGAAGAAATAATTGCTGGGAAACACCTTTGCCCAATCTTCTCCTTCAAGCAGTGGTAGTCACTGATGCATGAGATACGTGTATTAAATGTGTGGATGCACATGCAGAGGCACTCGGTTCAGAGTAAACTTTCAGGTGTAACGTTGTCCCACTTTATTTGTTATCCATGTAGTCAGCAGCTGAAGGATTATAGCAGTAATCAAGCATTTATGAGCTTTAAAACTCCATCTGTCATACTATTCATACTTATCATACTAATCACATTTATGTTAGTCTTTCTTTGACTTTCCAAAAAAATACACTGACCATGATGCTGACATCTGTATCTTCTAAATCATGCTCAGTTTTATAACTTTGAGTTATTAAGATACTCCTCTTTGTAGTGATATGGTCTGCAACATAGTCTTTTGTCCTGCTACGTGTCCAAACTAGTGGTTATGTTTTGTGGAAGGGACCCACTGGACGGGATTGTGGTCATACAGGGGAAGGTCATACAGGGCTGCACGGAAGATGCTGGAGATGTGGTGGAACCAACGAACTCTGCTTGGGGAACGCTGATGGGAGGATATGGAGCTCTGGTCGATTTAGCAGAAAATTTTAGGCTTTCTGCATTAGGAGAGTAAACACAGCACCCGTTCTTCTGGTGTAGATGGAGTTACGCTTTCCTGTCTCTCCTTTTCTGTAGCCATTTAGAGAGAGACAGCATTAGGGTATCACAGTGCTAGACCTGCTAGGCCTGTACCTGGGGTGGGTGCATAACGTGGGAAACTGAGCTCAGAACATGCAAAGAGAAGATGCTTCACCGGCTTTACACTCATTAAGGCAGAAGATTTCTGTCTCTGATCACTTAATAAGCTTACTGTTCATAATCCTAGAACAAAGATGATATTTGAAGACATAAATATAATCAGTTGCATTTGAGTACCATTTAAACACTGGACAATAATAGGAATGGAGATGATTAACATTTAGAAATTTAAAAGCTGTTTAAATACTGTCATAAATCCATTACAGTCTTTGGACTCCATTCATAAATAGTCCAATCATAAAGTAATATTTCAGATATTTCAGATGCTCTACAGAGTAATTTTGTGCAATACAGGTTTGTCAACAGCTCTGAGGGGCAGTTGGAAAGAGCTAGGTCATTAATAACAACCGTCATGTTGCATCATTCAAGCGCTTAAATTGAGTTTGAAATTGTACTGCCTAAAGAGAAAATGAGATTCGTAAAACTTGGCCCTTCAGTAGGAGAAAAATCAAATCTGACCTGTTATCAGGAGCTGTTCCAGCACCGTGCTCACTGGCTCTTGGCTTGTACCCCAGGCTGTCATGGCATTGTGGTCCTGATATAGTCACTCAGTACTCCAGCTTTTGCAGTGGTGCTCGTTCGGGTCCGGCCAGCCTAGAATTTTGGGACAACGGAGGTATTTTTGCCTCTTCTTCTCCTGGTGGAAACACCCAGTGGCTGTTTCTAGCCTTGAAAATCTGCTGCACCTATAAAATGCTGAGTTTGTTCAAATCCCAGTGGGCTGGCTCCATATTCCAGTAGATGTCTAGGATGCATTGATGGTACCCTGTAGATAGAAACCATACTTGTGCTACTGTCAACAGATGTCTGTGTGCCTGACCAGTACACAACACCTACAGGTTTTAATCAGTGCGTGGTTCACTTGTATAAGCTTATTGATATAGTCAAACAACTCTTTTTGTGCTTACTGGAGTTTGGGGATTGGGTAGTGGTAGTCTGACCATGAAAGAGAGCCTGTGGGTCAGGAGAAAGACTGAAAGAACCAACTAATTTTTTTTTCAGCTGTCTCGGTTAAATAAGCATGCTTGTCAGTTTTTGCTTCACTCCACGAACTACGTGCCTTATTCCCAGCTGCTCTCAAATCTTCAGCTAGCAGCCCAATTTCTGCTATATTTCACATTTTTTCTTTTTTTGCCTGCCTTTTTCAAACACACATAGGAATTTATGTCAGTATTACCTTGAGAATGAATTGGTGCAGCACGCTTTCCTTTACTGCATGACTGCAAATATTTTTTGAATTTAGTACCAAATGCTTATTAAATTGTGTTTTCTCAAGAACCGTATTATGAACCTACTTTGCAGTTATATTGAGGGATGCCTTGTATGCTGTTTTCATCCAAAAAAAGGCTTGAACTGTTTGGTGTTTTGACTAGTGGCTTTATGCGGTGCTGTAAAGAATCATAGAATAGAATCACAGAATCATCTAGGTTGGAAGGGACCTTCAAGATCATCTAGTCCAACCATCAAACTAACTCTGACAAAAAAAAAACATCACTAAACCATGTCCCCCAGCACCATGTCAACCCATCTTTTGAACACTTCCAGGGATGGTGCCTCAACCACTTCCCTGGGCAGTCCATTCCAATGCTTGATAACCCTTTCAGTGTAAAAATTCTTCCTAATATCCAACCTGAACCTCCCCTGGTGCAACTTGAGGCCGTTTCCTCTAGTCCTGTCGCCTTTGACTTGGGAGAAGAGACCGACCCCCACCTCTCTACACCCTCCTTTCAGGTAGTTGTAGAGAGCAGTAAGGTCCCCCCCTCAGCCTCCTTTTCTCCAGACTGAACAGCCCCAGCTCCCTCAGCCTCTCCTCATCAGACTTGTGCTCCAGACCCCTCACCAGCTTCGTTTCCCTTCTCTGGACCCGCTCCAGCACCTCAATGTCTTTTTTGTGGTGAGGGGCCCAAAACTGGACACAGTACTCGAGGTGGGGCTTCACCAGTGCCGAGTACAGGGGGACCATCACCTCTCAAGTCCTACTCCACCACACTGTTCCTGATACAGGCCAAAATACTGTTGGCATTCTTGGCCACCTGGGCACACTGCTGGCTCATGTTCAGCAAAACATGTTCAGCAAAAAAAATGAGTGAAAAGAAAGCGGGATTCCTTCTAGATGGTGGTTCTTCTCCCTTGCTTCGCATGAGTTGAAGAGGACAAATTGTGGTTACATTTGGGACCAAGTTTTATCTGTTCTGCCTAGAATAAGGAAGGTCTAGAATGAGGATTGAGAAGAGAAAAGCTATTAGGTGAAATGAACTGCTCTATCTTGGCTTTGACTACTTTTTATAGCTGAGCCTAGTAATGTATGACTGGGGAACAATATGGAACTTGAACTTACAAAGAAACCCCCAAGAAAACCATCATTTTTGTAATGACTGTGACAGTTTGAATTTGGGCACAGAGCACCTCTAAGGTCTAAGTCAGATGTTAAGTAAAGGGGGCAGAATACAGGGCGATCAGGACTCCCCAAGCAGAATCACAGAATCTTCATTGTTGGAAGGGACCTTTGAGATCATCGAGTCCTACCATACACACACACAAAAAAAAACCCCAACAACAATCTCAGGAACTAGAGCATGCCCTGAAGTGCCATGTCTACACATTTTTTAAATACCTCCAGGGATGGCGACTCCACCACCTCCCTCGGCAGGCTGTTCCAGTGCCTGACCACCCTCTTGGTAAAGTAATTCTTCCTAATATCTAATCTAAACCGCCCCTGCCACAACTTCAGACCATTTCCTCTGGCCCCGACTCCTCTGGCAGGACTTTGTACCTCACAAGACATGTAGATCAAGCCCAGTGAGCTGTCCTTATGCTGGGGCTTTCATCTTCCAGGTCGAGTCCTGGCTTTTGTAGGGAATATACTAGGGCCATTCTTGCTGCAATGGGTTGAGCCACAAGAAGGAATGATTTGCAGCCTGCAGTGGGAAGCCCTGCTCTTTTTTCTTGCATCTGTTTGCCGTTTTTGGCTCATCTGCACATGTAACTGAAGCACACGCAGCTAAAACTTTTCCGACTTGACTTGTGCTTGTTCCACAAGCTAGCCACTGCCAGCCTGCTGCTCCAGTACGTGTGGAGGAACTATTCTTACTCGTGGCCACAACGTTAACTGCAATAGCGTCAGAGAGAGTGTGTGAGGCGGCGCTTGAGGCTCTTCAGCTGTGATTTCTGACCTTTGGAGAGCAGCAGTGAATCTCTGGGTCTGCACGTGCTGGGTGGGTGGTGGTAACAAATACTGCGCCGCACCGGAGAGACGCTTGTTATGTGATACGGTCGCTGCTGGCCTCCTGTACATCGGCCAGATCTGCTGCTGCAGGACAGTGTGTACGGCACGGAGGGACTGCAGCCTGGGACAGGGAGAAACGGCCCCTCCGCCTCCCTGTGACGAGGGCTATTTTTGTGGGACCGTGTGATGAGCTCTGGTATCTTCCACCACTAAGGTACATTTAATAAGTGAATGTCATTTCAGAAACCATTTCAGAAAAAGCAGACACTGTTGTAAAGCAGCCCGTGTCTCATTGCTGCTGGTTCTTAGTTAGGTATTTTGCTTGAATAGCTAATTTCATTGAAATAATAGGTCGCTTTGAGAGAATGAGTTTCTTTGATTGCACTGGGTCCAGACATGCTTTTTTCAGTGGCATGTAATTTATCCACCACAAGGTGTACACAAGTGTGTTAACTACAGGGGATACTGCTTGATCATTCTTAAGGCTTTGGCCGACCACAGGGATGCCGGCAGAGATGCTAAGGAAGGATCACATTCACCTGATTAAGTAGTGTGTGTGGCTTGCCTAACTTGCATCGGAGCAAAGACACTTGCATGAAGATGCTTTATACATCATTGATTTTTCAGGCTTGTTGTTTTTAACTGTGTAGAACCTGCATCCAGCTTGTGGCATATATGAATGCGCTTAATGCCATGAGAGAAAACGTAATGCTGTTTGCTGTTGTGCCCATGCATTTCTTGTAGCCTGTTCTATTACTTTTTTCCAATTATAGAAAAGTTCATGTTTTATTAAAGTAATCAAAAGTATTGTGAAAATCATTGCAGGTCCCTTTTCCTCTCCCGTTCTGCTGCTGCGGGCAGAAGGCTCTCTCTGTAAGAGCCCAAGGGAGTTTTATAGATTCAGTGGGAATAAAAAGTCCATCCATCAAAAAGAACATAGGATTTAGGAAGAGAGGCTCCTTCTGACTAATTGTTCACATTGTCATTGAACAATATAACAGAAATTTTCATGCAGAAGCTTCTGTGGACATAGTCATACAGTCTCATGCAGAATCAATAGTTCTGTGTGCTGAGATATGAATTTCAGATACAGTTCATTTTTTAAAGAATTTTGGCCTATCATTTCCGTGTAATTTGAAGCCTAAGGAACCTCAGAGTTTGGTTAACCACGGGGGATCTCAGAATAGAAGAGGGAAGAAGTTTTCCACAGTGGGTGAACATGTTCTACAGGTATTTCAGTTTGCTAAATCATGCGGAAAAGGAGAGGAGGTTTTACCGTGTGGGGGATCAAGAGCCAGGGACTGAATACAGATTGTAGATAACTTCTGAAACAAAATGGAATATGCTTAAGTAGAAAGGTAGGACACGAAAGCCTGGGGAACTGTTGGGGGATATTGGAAAGACTGAAGTTATAGACTCTGAACTGTTTAGTTCCACTGTCGTAAGGGGAACACTGAACATTATGTGTCCAGCAATCAAAAGGACGAGTTTAAGACTAAGAATAATGGGTTGTTTAAGAATGTTTGAGATGGCTGGACTAAAACACAGTAAAAACCCCATAGCCTTCAAATGATTTAAAAATTCAAATGTAACTTGAATTGCACCCAGAAGTATATTTTCATACTGATTTTCCTAAAGATTTTATTTTTCTATTACTATAAAGATTATACCACTTTATGGGTAGAGCTTTGGTAGGAGGAGAAATGTTTTTGGTCTGTGTGTAGGACTCATTTTGCCAGAGGCTTGTGTTGCTATGCTTTCCAAATGGTTTATTGGTTGTAGTGTTTTGTAGGAGCCTGTCAATGCAACAGCTTGTAAAAAAATACAGGGAACAGAAAGATGGTATTTTTGCATCAAACAACTGATGACTTTCACCAACTCATTTTACGTGTGAGCAGTTGGTACAAATACTGTTTGTTTATATTGCAGTTTTTGTTTTATTTACTGATGCTGATACTGATGTGAAAAAAATGTAAGATGTCAGTCAAAATGACTGGCACCATTTGTTGTTAGGGATGAAAGAGAAGAGGTATCTCTCACTAGTTATTTATTTGTCTGGATTTTTAAAAGGTTCCTTCCAAGGGGCCTGATCTGACAAGATCAGGTAGTCCTGTTTGTGCGAGGCAAAAGTGTGCCCTTGTGGCCAAAAGAAGAGTCATCCCTCCCACCCTATACATCTCAGACACCAGATATCATGAAAACTGGCACGAGAAGTACATTTGTTCCCATTCAGATTGAGCAGTACTGCAGAGCAGTGACCTCAGCTGTGGCTTCTGGATCCTCAGGTCATGCAGCTCTCTGTTCTTGGGGCTTTTCACTTGCCCTGTTGGGGGTGTCCAGGTTCCTCTGCCCCTGGAGCCACATGCCAGAAACCTTTGCTCAGCTGAGAGCAAGAGTTAAATAGGCTTAGGCATGTAATATTTTTTTAATTTAATTTTGAACCCTTAAACACTTGCTAGCAGGGTACAAACCTTTTTGGAAATTTCTTATGTATATATTGAAGTATATATGAACTCCTTTGTGTTGTCATATTTTTATAGGCTGTCTAGGTTGAAAGCTTCTGTAACCTACTAGGGTGACATTCATTAGAGTTACTAACTCTTAGTCTGTGGAAAAGTTAGCATGAGCCAGTCGGCCAGAGGGGGAGCAGAGTAATAGGCGGAGAGGGGAAGGAGGAACACTCAAACTCTGCTGTGTTAGTGTCAGCACTGGCCATGAGGGAGGAGGCAGCAGATTACTTGCAAAGGCTTCCTTATTATCTTCTGACTGCTTTTAAGTAGTCGTATTAAATAATTGACAAAGCCAAATACCAGACTGGTGATGCCCAGGTTACTGGATGTATTGTCTAATTTCAGCAGATCTTTAATGGAACTATCCATAAAGAAGAAAAATGCATCCAGATTATTGAACGGTGTGTTTCTTTATTGTATACAATCCATGTTGAGCCTCGTGTTATGTTTAATAGACCTAGTGAAGTTACTTCCTTTGCTTTATTCCAGCTCTTCTGACTGAAAACTGGCTTTCAGTTTTGGGTAGGATTTTCTGAATTGTGTGGCTTAGGGAAAGTAAGGAAGGACTGACAAAAGCTTCTTTTACAGGAAGAATGAGCAATCTTTATCTCTTGCCACGTCAAAGTACTTTGCCAGGGTGGCCCTGATGGGCACCAGCAAAACCCTGTGTTTGTGGTGTTGCTTTGTATCCTAGTAGACTGGTATTTTCCAGATGCTCTGATTACTCCCTACCTTAACAATACGGATAGGTGCTCTTAAAAAATGCTATTAATGTTGCCAGTCAGAAGCAAAGCAGTTGTTCACGGCGAGCTGTGGCTTGTGGAGCCCTTCCAGACAACACAGATTGAAGCCAGCTTGGGGAAAGTGCTGAGCTGTGCTTGGCCGGAGGAGATGGCAGCCGGGGCTTCATTCAGCAGCCTGTGAGCCCCGCTGCCTGTGTGCCATCCCCCCTTCCTCTTCAGCCCCTCTCCCTGGGTGGCTGCTGAGCAGAAACTGAGGTCTCTCTGAGTGTCTGCTGATGTATGTGAGCTCAGCAATGGTTTTCCTCTGACACCAGTACGGGAGAAGCAGCAGATGATAAAGCGCACGTGTTGAGCGTCCCTAAGAGAGCAATGCTGCAGAAGCCGGTGGAAGCATGGCACCAGTGGAGGTGGAAACTAGCTGATAGAGACCAGGAGGAAGCCTGAACAGGCAACCGTATTCATTATGGCAATTACTGGACAGAAGTAAGACAACTTCTGGGATAAGATGAATGTTAATCTACGTCTTGTTCTGTTTGTGCAGTTCATAGCATTGCTGGCTGGTAATGATTTGTGGGTGCTATAATCACACAAACAATACAGCAGGAATTGAGACACTTGAAAAGCAACAACAAAAAAAGCACGGAAAGCACATTGAACAGGCTAGCATTGGTTCTTTACTTAGCATAAGCTTTCTGGGATGCATTAAGAGACTGATACATGAAGAGTAGACAGTAATTCTAACACAGTACATCAAGGATGGGGCAGTGCGTACTTCTAAATGAACAGCATGAACCTTTTCGGGTGTTCTACTTTATAAATAGTTGCTTACCAGCAGCTCTGGCTTTGGTCCTTGACTTTTGACCCCTACTGCTCTTACCATGCATTCCTTTGTCTTTGTCTTAGCAGAGCACATCAGTTAGTACAGAAAAGGACTAATGGCATTTATTTTGTTGCTTTGTCGTTCAAAACAGTAAAAACAAAGAGAACCCTCGACTTTTTCTTTGCAGACCCGTGTGTGTCTGCTGGGTGAGGGGTGATGCTTTCAAAACCATCCTGGTAACTCCTTTCTGAGGCAGGATATGGGACTTTACTGGGCTATAGGTAGGGAACTTCCTGCAGATGGCGTTAAAAACTTCAGGTGTATTTTATGTAGTATTAGTATTTGTGGCCATTGTTTGGCTCAAAGATGTATCCATGGTCATTAAATGCTGGGTGCTTTTCTCCCCCTTATTACCAGCAAATCACTGTGCACAACACAGTTATTTGATTGTAATAAATTTAAGCAAATGTTGAAATGGTAAAGAAGTGCCACAATTATCATGGATCAAGAAGACCCACAACAGTAGTGTTTCATCTTCAGCTGTTAATACAGTTGGGCATTGAGTAGTTGTGAAGGAAATTCAGAACAATCTCTCCAAGTTTTGCCAAGATTGCTCAGTGGAATCGCTTGTTGCCAGATGCTGATGCTGAATGAGAAAGAACAGCAGCCACCACTGGGGGGATTAGTTTTCTGAAATTACTCAAGGTCAATTATCAGCCCAGTTGTAGGGTCTTATTAATACCCTGTGGACTACCCTACAGTTTGAATGACAAGCAAGCAGGTAGAAATGATATTTATGAGGAATGTGTTTCTCACCTATCCTGTTAGCTCTGGGAATGCATACAGCATCTTTTATTTGGGACTTTAATGTAGCTGTGAAAGAGGGATTGTAGCGTAGAGTGTAGGATAGGAGTGAAAGATTTGGTCTGCATTTCCCAAGCAGTAGCTCCTGGAAGCGATAGGCAGCTTGTGGCTAGGAACAGGGCCATATCCCCAGCCGTGACTGCAAGTCAGGCTCTGCAGTGAGCTCAGAAAGACCTCAGCCAGGCGTGAGCATTCAGAGCCTGCGCTCATGGCACTGGTTTCCAAACCATAGCAGAACCCCTACAGCTGTTCTGTTATTTTAATGTGGTTTTTTTCTCTTAGAACAGGGGAATACTTAGTTGAGTGTTTGGGTGTTGTTTTGAATGTATTGTACTCTTAGTTTTTGTACAGTCTTGGAATTAGTAATAAGCCAGGTGCTGCTTGTATTTCACGGATGATGTATCCAACCCAAGAGTCCAGGGAACCTACAAACAGACTATTCCTTTTCCTTAAGCCGTTCTCTTTGGCAGTAGCCTGAGCTGAAAGGTTTACATTTGAATTAAAGGTTCATGGCCGAGTATGAAGTCAGGCCATTAAAGCTGTCAGTTCATCAGACCCCCTTGAGCAGCTCGTTAATAAAGAAGTGAAAATCCAGCACTATGCTGACTAAATATACGTAATTGCTCCAATGGTAGGTGCTGCTGGGAGGAATCTAGCATCCTTTCTGGAGTCTGATTTGTTGATTATTGTATGACCCAGTTGGCAGCAAGCCTGTCTTGTGAGGCACAGGACAGTAATATCCTGCACAACTACTTTGCTAAGTAATTGGAATACAGTACCAGCATTATTTGGGGCAGATATGTATTTGATAACCTAATGCTGCCAAGTTGCGTGATAAAAAGAACAACTTCTTGCCATCATAAATTTTTCCTGCATTGTTCATCAGTGTGCTGAGCCTGAGGAACTCTGCTTCTGGTAAGATTTAAGGGAGAGTTTATCATCAAGGTGTCAATAACCAGGCCTGTCACCGATATGAAGTTTTCCATACCACAGGAGAAATCTAGGCATTTGCTCAAAATTCAGCCTCCTTTCAGAAAGTTCAGATTGTGGTGTCAAATTTATTTAAAAGTTATTTTCATAAATCAAAAAAAAACCTTAACCAGTAAGTATCCTCTTAGATATTCTTAATTTCTACCTGACACATGATGACCTATCTGCAGGAAATGAGTGCTTCTTCACCAATCTCAGAATGGCTAAAAGCTCGCTCTTTAGCCAAAAAAAAAGGAGAGGCAGGCCCCTAGTGCAAACCAGCCTCTTTGTGGAGGTTTACCTACAGGCCCTCTGATATGCTGGTTCTTCCTCTGCAAAGTTAATGTAGGCACCTGGTGCGCTTGTTCTGATCTTCTTTCCTCTCTTTGAATTTCTGTGTTGTGTGAACTCTGCCTGAAAAGTAGATTGGCACATGTTCTCTTATTTTTCAAATTAGTCATGCCAGCTATGCATAAAAGAGCTGAAGCAAAAGCATTCCATATCCGTTGTTAAGTGTTTTATTTTCCAGACTAAAAACTGAATACTTGCAGCTCACATCTCATTATATGCTTGTCATTCCTAATTACTTTCTGGCATGTTCCTGGGTTTTTTGTAGACAGGAAAATTTTTTTTTTTTTTTTTTTTTTAAAAGCGCAGTTAAATGCCTCATAGCTAGGCTAACAAAAAAAAAAATCATGAGGTGGAAAACTATTGGGAGAAATAAATGTGTGGATATATTAACTTGTTCCTTTCTGAAAGAATAGTTTACTTTGTCTGTTATTATCGGTAACCATTTTGTCCTTAAGGAATGAGACTGTTATATTTCATAACTGGGAATTAGTCATCAAGCATATTTGGTTATTTTCAGAGTGTGTAAGTGTATGATTTTTCCCTGCAGGTATTCTGTCTACTGTGGCATGTCCTACCAAAGGAAAATGTGATGTTTGTGCACCAGATTTTATACATACGAATTCATAAATACAGATTTACACAGAAGCAGATTTGCAGTTTTGACCCTTGAGGTACACTACCAGTGAGCTACAGTAACTCTCCTGTGGCTGGTGGTAAACAGAAACTGCATCAGTGAAAAAATTAGTTTCCCAGCTGGCATTCCCTTTTTTATTTTTTATTGGGATTTTGTTCTCTCTTAACTGTCAAGAGACAGCTTGACTACCCTGGCAATGTGCTGGAGTATCAGAAGCCTGTTATCTCCCAAAAGAGCTGCGGTTCCCGAGTCTGAAGCTAAATGTTCAGAGTCCCTGCGATTAAGAGTGGCACGGCTTTGTGGGGCACGTGTCCATGCACAGGCTGCTTAGGGTATAGATTCGGAGGTGAAATATGTTCGAAGGCTGTGGCTGGAAATTAAAGGCAAATATATTCTATGTGAAATTGATTAGTTGAGGAGGCTCCCATTTCTCTGCCATGGGGGCTGCAGCCTGTGCCATGGTGTAGGGTGCCTGCGCTGCATCCCTGCCTGGCAGCAGGTTTTCCATTGGGCTGAGGCAGTTGGTCCCACAGCTGCCTGGTAGCAGGAGAGGTTGGGAGCCCATGGCAGTGGGCTACCTTGGGCTACCGGTGGGCAGTGGGCTACCCAGCTAGTCAGCTCCTTTTGGCAGCAGCCCACAGGTCTTGGCCAGGCACGAAGCTGCTCCCAGCCTTGTTGCAGGCATGGGGCTGGAGGCAGCCCTGGGCACAAGGGGGGACGTTGGGATCTGCTCTCAGCCACCCGCAGGGTGGATCATGTTCATTGTGTGACCCAAAGCCTTCTGTATCCAGGGTCAAGGGATCCGAGAGCTCTACAGCCAGGGCATTGCAATCGAAGACAAACCTTCCTGGGGCCCGGGTGGGCAGGATTTAGCTGCAGCAGCAGCGGATGGGAAAGGTGACCTCATGGTGGTGGCCGGTCAGTCTGCGTGATACTGCAAGTTTGTTGAAGTTTCTTAAACATGCTCACGTGATGCAATAACTAAGTATCTGCACTAGATACCTGAATTATTCGCCTTCCTAAAGACTCTACTGACTTTGATAAGCCTAAGATTCGGCCACCTCAGTTCGCTGCCTGCTCTTCAATGGTACGTGCGGAATTTCCTTGGTATGTGCTGGCTGCCGAGATAAACAGGAACGAAGCCTCTTGCCTCGGGTGACAATAATTTATGGCTAATACAGTAGCCATAGTTTGCAATTCAGTCAGCTATGCTAAACAAATACGAAGATACCTGCCCTGGAGAACTGGCAGGCGGCATTCGGGAATGGCAGGACAATCTATGTCGCCAAGCAAAACAAATGCAGTCGCGTGTGGCCGTGCTGCACGCTGATCACTTGTGCTTTTAGTATGTTTTTTTGTTGGCTGTATGCCCGCTGAAATCTGCCACTCCCCAACATTAGTTGCTTCTTTGTGCCTTGCTGAAATATCTGTGAGAAAGTGTTTTTCTGAAATCTGATGTTCTAAGGGAATTTTTAATATAGCCTGATGAGGTATGACAGCGAAGGAATCCTTGAATGTTTAATTTAGAGTCAAGATAATCACTCGCTTCTGTGCAATAAAGTATGTAAGCTTTTCATTATAAGCTCGCCTCTGACTGGATGAAATAAAGTAATAATTTTTCTGTAAAAACAAATTTTTCAAGAAACCAAGCTAGTTAGTAATTTTGGGTTGAATTAGACTAACGGTTTCATCTCTTAGAAGGAGCTGGGACTGTATAAGTTATAAATGCTGGACTGGTTAAGCACTTCTTAAATTAAAATCTATTTTTCAGTCTGAAGCATGATTTTAATGAGTTGAAAACAGCTAAAAAAGTAATTTCAACTAAATTCAAATAATAAGTTCAAATATTTTCAAGTGTATTCAAATAAATGAAAATACTTTTTATTTCGTATTGCATAAAACAATACAAGTTGACTAGAAATAAAAATTTCAGTCCTCCTATAGAATTGTATATCGGTATCAATGGAGCCAGCTGAATTTTTTTTCATCACACCAAGAGGATCTGTTACTGAATTGTCTTTTGCTGTTAGGTTAACTGCTGTCTGTTTTCTTTTATAGAGAAGCCAGTGGGTTTATGATGTTCATAAAGATATTAAAATGCCTTGAAACACAGAATTTTAATAAAGGATTATTTACTGATGTCAGCTATTGATTGTGCAGGATAATCATCTTGGATAAGGATTACGGTAGACATAATGCTGCTGGTACTGTGGTAGGCACTAAGTGGACACACCTCCCTGTCCTTGAAGAACGTCTGCCGTGGATAGGAAAGCTGTCACCTCTCGTGTGGACTGGACAGCAAAACCCCAGAGCACGGCCCAGCGAGCTCCATGATGTCTGCGGAGGCTCTGCAGCACTGCAGGGTTGTTTTGGGTTTCTTAATTACCTAGCTGGAAAGTTATTAAAAAAAAAAAAAAAAACAAACAACCCCTTTTTCGCTGTAGTTGGTACTCGTGGTAGCCCGGCAGCCACGGTGGGCCACCGACCGCTGCTTCCTCTGGAGCCGCCTCTCCAGGCTGCAAGGCTTTGTGCTTGCCTCCCTCCTCCTGCTCCCCAAAATGTCTCACCTCTCTTCTGTAAGGCAGATGCTGCTCTCTAAACCTTTTCCCACTGGTCATATCTTCATTGGCCCTCTTCTGCACGCTCTTTGGTTTGGCAACTGCATTGGAAAGTGGTGTGTGGTCGCAGCCAGGAGTGGGACAACTAATCACCCCTCTCGCATGTGCTGCTGCCATTAATGCACTGCAGAATTCCTGGTGCCTTTGAGAACAATGGCATTTTGTCATTGACTCACATTCAGATGGTGGTTTACCCCAAACCCCTCTTCTTTTTCTTTTTTTTTTTTTTTTTTTAAACTGCTGTCTGGCCTGTTACTTCTTACTTACATTGGTCAGTGTTAGAATATGACACTCTGACATTTAATCTTGTCATAAAGCAATGAGAAAACTGTTTTGAATCATGGGAAATCCCTAGATGAAATCACTTTTTTTTTTTTTTTGGCAGTTTTTTGTTGGTTTGTTTGTTTGTTTTGTTTAAAAGCTGCCCAAAATAGATGTATGTTAGAAGAGGCTTCAGATTGAAAAATACTTTACCAAAATACACAAAATCTATCTTTATTTCCAGGTTAGGGGTGGCGTAACAGGTTTCACTGTGGATCTGGACAGGTCCCATGGCTGGATTAGGGTGACATGGGTGCCCTGCAGCTGGCACTGTCCTTCGTCAGAGCAAACATTCAAAGTCCTGTTTGGTTTTTGGTCAGTAAAGATGCTGGCACTGTTTTTTTTAAGGATTAAGGGGATAAGCGTGGTGGCCAAACCAAGCTTCTGACAGTATAGTTTCCCCTTTGGCCCGAACTGCTACTTATAAAATTTTGCAAATCCAGCTCCTAATCTGGCAGGCTAGTTTGCTTCAGCTAGAGGGTGAGCCCTTCTAAGAGCTTTTGCTCTCCCTGAGGTTTATTGCAAAATGAGAATGTTCCCTTTGTCTCTGGCATCAACTCAGGTTTGTAAACTTTGTTAACCAAAGAAATACTGAGTTCATATTCCAGAGTACTTGGAATCTGGTTGTTGACTTTTGGGTACACAGGGCTGTTGCTCTCGCTCAGCGTAGTTTTGCCCTTAAACTTCCGGATGATCCCTGTACACATTTTCTTGTTTATCCCCTTTTCTGTCAGAGGGCTCATTCCTGGAAAATCGAACGTGAGCACAGTTTCCAAATTGTGCTGAGGGTGATCACTCTCTTTTGCTGTGAGAGCGCTGGATGGGACGGGTTGTGGACATTTTGGACGTTGCTGATTTTATTTTTTAGCACCGTGGATGGGAATACTTGAATCACCAGAGACGATGAATGGATGGGGTGCATACCTAGGCAGGGGGATTGGCAGGTAGGAGGTGGGTGTGGGTTCAGCTGGGAGTTTCTGCCTGTAGGGCAAGTGGGAAGGGGTGGAAGCTGGGAGGGGCTGTGGCGGGCAATACTCCCCAGTAGTGATCTCCTGACCTTCACCCGCTCTCCTTGGCACGGCTTGCCCCCCTGTCCTCCAGCCTGTCTTCTTCCCTTGGACATCACAGCTTCTTTCTTCCTTTAAAGTTGACCTTGTCCTCATGTGTGCCGAAAGGTGAGCTCCCATTGAACAGCCTGGTTCTTTGTTTTGGCTGGGCTCCCAGTCCAGGTGCTGGATTAATGTATCTTTTAATTCTTATTTTCTTGGTTTTGGGGGGATGAGAAGGACAGAAGGCAGTGCGGGGTTATAAGGACTGGTTTACAGAACCTTTGAATGTGGGGCTGTTCAGTATTGAGGAAAATTTTTTTTTTCTGTGTACAGCATTAATCAATTTGCATTCCATTTTCACTGTGACAGCGCACATATAATTACTGTGCACCGTGGGCTACTTAGATGAGTACTGTATATTCAAGTGAACTTTTTAACCTGCTAAATGAATCACACAGGGAAAGTTAATGCTATTTATATTTAATTAAAAATTTGCAAACCAGGCAGGAGGGAAGAGTGTACACAAAAGCAATGTTACCCTTTATGTTGAAGCTAACTGAGGGAAGCCTGGTGTCTTTTTGAGAGATGATGAGTATGAGCTTCTGCTACAGCCAATTGACTGTAATAAAGGGGATGATTTTTTAAAAAGGACACTGTCCACTTGAATATTGTGAAGTTCAGTAATGTTAAAAAAGTAGCAGCTCAGAGGTATACCTTTCTTTTCTGGTTGGTCCTGCTTATTTCTTGATAAAATTATCTTCAGAGGGTTGGAGGGGGCAGCTGAAAAGAGGTGAATGCATATAACAAGGTTAATTCTGTCTGCTTTACCCCCTGTATGCCTCCATGTCCATTTAGCACCTTGCTAAAGATTTGATCTTACACATGGTGCTATAAAATGCCTGAAAGCATTTAATTTTTAAAGAGGTGCAGTATGCCTTTCTCTTTCTTTTAATGGAAGTTTGTAGCCTTCCTTGTTGCCTACAGAATTTTGCAAATGTGAATCCTAAAGGCTGAGGCCCCAGAAGAAATAAGAAAGCTCATTTTTTAAATACAGTTTTAAGCCAGCCTCATGAATGTTGAATGCCTGTGGTAAGCTTGGCAAGTCAAGTAACTTCTTAATACAATCCCATTCACTGTCTTCGGTGTATAAATGCCTCAGCTACTTAAAACAAAGAGAGTAGAAACAGCATCTTGCTCTACATCTTCTTTCTCAGCCTATGAGCAAACTGATTTACATATACACACCGTTGTATATTAGTTGCTCTTCTCTATGTGGACACCAGGTAAGTCCGGAGCCTGCAGTGAGATTTGTAAGCGTTATCCACTGCTAAAATCGCTGGTACAGGATGGGGAGGCGTGCATCTCTCTGGAAAGGGCTGGTTTCGTGTCCGCACAGTGCTGAGGGAGAGCAACGAGGCATGTTTTAGCTTGGAAGCATTGGACAGCCTGTTTCAAGTGCAGGGAAGGGACAGGAAGTTCTTAGTAGTAAAACTACTGTGTAGGACTGAGTCATGCTTGTTTATATATATTAAAAAAAGAGTTTTCTTGTTAAAATAAGCAGCAGTTGTGTTTGCTTGCTAGAATTCTTTCAGTTAAATTGCTATTTCAGGGTGAAAGAGTGCGCTTGTGATTAGTTGGACGTTACCCAAACCTTACCAAAGTACTGGAATTTCCGAGCATTTCAGAGTTAAGCTGCTTTTAAAAGTGAAGAAATCATCTTGCCCTCTGTTCTTTCTACTGTTCCTTTGAGCAACAGTTTAACCATCCAGCTCTCGATGCCACTTATCACTGGGAAAGACTTGAACACCGAGTTAGAAAACGGTTTTGCCCTTTGCATTTTATAGGCGCCTTTAGGCGGGTGACAAATGGCCTCTGTTAAAAAAAGAGACAATAATGTTTAATTGATTGCAGTGGAAGGGTTTTTGTCTTTTTAAGTGTGCTACCTAGGACGTTTTCTTCCTTGAAGAGAATGATACATTTGTTTGCATGTTTTTTCCATGTCTTAGTGGAAAGGCTAACAGCATTCCAGAGCCTTTTCCTCTCACAGGGAATGGTGCTGTTTATCTCCTTGTCACCTATGACTCATGTTATTGCACCCAAAACCAATTTGTTCATGTCCTGATTACCCGAAATAGAGGTTTGGTTTCTTACGGTGCAGACCGTCAGCATCGGTAGCTCGTAGGCTCCCTTTGTGGGTTTGCGTTGAATGCAGCTGCAGTGATGCAGTGATATTTCTGCATTTGTGTGACTTGCGTGCTTTGTAATCATCAAAATATGACAAGACAACCTTTTGGAAAGTACAGCTGACTTAATTAATATGTGCTTCTGCTGTCTGTATCTACTGGAAGAGGCATTTGGAGAAGGGAGGGGACAGAGTTATTGAGAAAGAGAAAAATGATTCATCAGAAATATTTGTCCTCTTTTGTTTCCCACGTTTGGCTATTTCCATCGTAAACTGTGGAGTGATCAATGCCTGTCTGAATGGGATTGAGGATGTGAGGTAGCGCTCAGAAGGTGAAATATTTTGCAGCTTTTAACGTCTTTCCTTCCTTTGCTACATTTAAACATGCTAAAGGCTGACAAAGTTTAGTAACTGTGAAGGATGTTTGTCTAGTTTACACTAATTCTTTATTTACGATATCCTGCCTTCTTTTATGGAGAAGAAAAAAAAAGAAAAACGAACATACAGTGTTTTGTCTCATTTCTGAAATTGCTAACATGACTGTGTATATCCCACACTAGATGATGAAGATGAACTCCGTCGGACTGTTAGAGTTGCTCTCCATTAAGAAATGTGTGCAGTGCACTTAATGAAGCAGCACTTAGCTTTGCTAATACTGCTCTGGAGCAATACTGCTAATACTAATACTGCTCTGGAGCTCTGGAGATTCTTTTAACACACAAGTGGATTCCCAGAACTCCTGCTTTGTAAATAAGGTCTGTTCCCGGTGAGTCCTAATTGATAATGACAGTTAATGTAATACCTGCTGGCTAGGCCTGGCCTTTACTAAAAGAGTTCTTTGAAACTTATTTATTGATTGCTGCAATCAATTTAGGTAAAAAAAGAAAAAAAAGAAAAAACAACAAACAAAAACAACATTCATTTAGTCTCAATTTTCTAATAATTTTTTTCTTTATTTGATGGAGTGAGTGAGATTAAGGTCTTAAAACCCTTTCCTGCCTTTTTATTTGTAAAGCATTTGGTGGTTTTGATTTTACATGTGATTATGGCCCCAGGAGTTATGGTTATGTGGATATTAAATAAATGTAATTTTCTCTCCAGATTGGCCAAAGACTGTCCAGAAATAGAGACAAAGAATTTGCCTAACTCTCTTTGTCATCAGTTTTTTTGTAAACTAATTATTGTTTATTTACCTGTGCAGAAGATGGGGTTTAGTTGCAAGGCTGAGATGACTTTCCCCTCTGTTATTCTCAGAATCGTTAGTACTTTGTATTTGCACGGTGCTGTACAGACATCAAGTGATGAACCCTTGTCCCACAGTACAGGCCTTAGCCAGCTCTGCTGCTCTGTGCAAAATTGGGGTGGGAGATGTGCTTTGGTCTGTCTTACCTTTAGTATTCTCTTAGGAGTCAGGGGTTTGATTTGATTGCCATTATCAGAGAATGGATAATGTTAGACATAAATCATCCAGCGGTGACACTCACCTCATGTTTTTCTGCTCCCTGTCTCCCTTTGCCTACATTTCAGCAACTGGATTCTTAGCGCTGAACTACTTCGCAGTCTGAAAGTAATCAGCTTTTGAAGGGCTATGTGTTTTTGTTTTCCCTTTGTGTATTTTTACTTCAAAAGTGGTGTAGTTACTGTTTTATATGACTTGCACTAGACACTATGAATCCTCAGTGGAAGACAAGATTTGTTACAAATAGCCTGAAAAATGGTAGTGCCTAAAAGAAAGCATGAAAAAATATTAATTGCTGATTCTTAGTAAAGTTGTAATTAATAAATAATTATTGTTCTGTCTTTACTGCAGGGTGTTGTTTCCTTTGTGCTTCTGATTGAATTTTATTATCATTTTTAGTATGTCTAGCACAGTTTTCTTTAGCACTACACCAACAAGGGAGACAAACACAAAAAGCAAACATAGCTCTACAATTGTCGTGGACCGAGTGATCAACTTCACTAGTTAGAGTGAAGTAGTGAAATATTTATTAAGGTAAACAGTGATTTAACAAAATCAGTAGTAAGTGTGATAAAACCATTAGTAAATGCGATAGTGTTTTACGAGATTCGATGGCAAGGTACGCTATTATTTACTGCGTAGAGGACAGGGTCAGACAAGCTGTCAGGGAGACCCTCCCGTTCAGTCATGAGGTTCAGAAAGGACCCCCTTGCTCTCTAAACTCCTTCTCAGAGAGGAGTCCAGGTGCGGCTGGATCCAATCCTAGTCCCAGACTTGGTCAACGGTTTACGTCTAAAGGATTATATAAGGATTATATATGCGCAATCAATCCTTTACATTACTTCGCTAAGATTTCAAAGTTTAGCATGCTATTAGTCACTTACCGAGGATCTGTTGCAGCAAGGAATCTCTCAGCCTCGAGGAGTAGAACCTTAAGCGAGCGTCCTCACAAAAGGGGAGATCCTGGCCTGCAGCCCGCCACCATACAGGAGAGCTCAAAGGGCTCTTGGGCTGTTCGCTATTTATAGCGTAAGATAATTGACCTATAGTCATATTCTCATGGGAACAAAATATCTAGGTCCCCACTCTAGGCAGTGTTTTGGCTACGTTGCCAGCCATCCCCCAAAGTCCAGGTGCAACTCACCGCAACTGATGTTGTGATGGCCATGACCGGCCATGGCCCGAGCAGGAGCTGCGGCGGGGGAGTGGGGAAACAGGGAGAGCACACCGCCACAACAATTTAGCAGGATATTTTAGTTGGTGCAACTTAAATTTAAGTAACATTTTTTAGTGAACTAGATTCTGATTTTAATGTGTCCCCTTACGAAGGGGTTGTTTGTCTGCCTTGGAGGCTAGTTTGTGCCCTTATTCACTCCATGAATCTGAGCTTTATTTTGGGAGAACAATTGTACTCTGAACCTTCTGTTAAAAGTTTATCAGTTAGTTGAAATTATCTGTCAGTCCTGGATCTGAAATGGACATGAGATTAAAGTGGTTCAAAATTTATAGCTCAACATGTGCTTCACAAGTGACTAATCCAACCAATGGAATTGTGAATGTTCTAAGAGACAAGGAGGGCAATAAAATAATTCAGCCTGCAGCCAGTCCATTAAAAATTACATAGCATTATAGTATAAAAGTCTTGTCCTGGCATATGTAGTCATAAAACCAGTAGAACAAATTACACAATGCACTTTTATTTCACCATTGCTCTGTACAAATAATAACCATTATTAGCATTTCTTTCCCAGCTATTGCTACAGACTAATATATTAGTGTGGAATATTTTGGTGAGAAATGTGATTAATAAAAAATCCCCTCCTTTACAGAAAAGTACTTCAAATATAATAGAAAATTATAAGTATTTTGTAGCTCTTTTAAACATCCAGTAGTACGGTAAACAGAGTTTTGAACTTAGGGATTTTATAGACTATTAAAAGGCCTGTAATTTCTTTCATTCTCAAAATTTTGCATTCTGCATATTCTGTTGTCTGTTGTTCCCACCGTGCCCTCTTATGGACCACCACAGTTTTGGTCTTTGCTAACAGTTTCTGTTTGTTAATGACTGCATCTTTGCTGAAAATGGCTTGACAGCTGGTGTGATTGACGGTATTCAAAACTGGTAGAGAAATGTGCGTTTTTCTCAATATGTTAAAAGTTATTATTCTGTCTTCCACACTGCAATTCCCGGTGACTTCACTAGGATCCTCACTGCACTCTTGACAGTGCCATGGGACAGTGCTAATTTTAAGCAGGGTCAGGCAGTACTTGTCCAGTCGTGTATCCTGCCATTTTCAACAAGTGCTTTTGCTGAACGCTAGCTCTTGGTTGTCATTCTTTTGTTGTTTCTGCATGGGAGCCTCCTTGGATGATGGATTTTGGCTTATTGGGAGTTAGGGCTGGGAGAGGGAAAGCATGGCTGCAGCATTCCTGCTGTCATGTCACAGTCCCTTAAAAAGGGCATTGAAGCATCCCTCTGAGATTGGTGTCTCCAGCAGGTGGAAATGGCTGCTTAGGAGCTAAGTATTGGTACCTTAAGCATGCCTGGGACTGTTCTTGGGACTAGGACCACCTGGTGCAAAATGGCCCACCTCTTTGCAATCAAAATGTTATGCTCTTAAGGCGTGCCTAAGAATGGTTTTTTTAGCTGTGGTACTTGACCTGTGCTGGGGGTCCACCAGGCATCATGGTTTAGCTCTGGAGATAACCGGAGTTCATGGGAACTGGATAAATGCTCTTTCAGGGACAGTGTGCCTCGGAGCAATCCCGTGCATTGTTTAGACCCAGCCCAGATGGGGAGATGTGATACTGGTCATAGAATCGTGGAATGGTTCAGTTTGGAAGGGACCTTAAAGATCATCTGGTTCCAACCCCCCTGCCGTGGGCAGGGACACCTCACACTAGAGCAGGTTGCTCAAAGCCATTCAGCAAGGTCTTGGACACTTCCAGGGATGGGGCATCCACAGCTTCTCTGGGCAACCTGTTCCAGTGCCTCACCACCCTTACAGTGAAGAATTTCTTTCTAGTATATAATCTAAATCTCCCCTCTTTCAGTTTAAAACCATTACCCCTTGTCGTATTGCTGCACTACCTGATAAAGGGTCCCTGATAAAGACATCCAATGTTTTGAGTGAAAAGCAGCAATGAGTCCCAGTGAGTCCCAGTGATGAAGGAAGGAATATCTGGATGGATGCTCAGGCCGAATTGATCAAGGGTTTTGAACAGAAGGAATGTCTTGACTCGGTGGAGGTCTAGTTTGAGTAGCAGAGAACAGCATTTCAATTTCAATTTCTTTCACAAAGCAAAAGTCCTGCTGCATTTTGTGACTTTTGAGGGTGCCTGGCTCTATCCTTAAAGCAGGTAACAGCAAGAAAGCCTGGAGACACAGGAAAACTCTTGCTGCTGATGATGTTCTTTGTGATGGGGGCTCTGACGTGGATTTCTCTACAGATAGTCCACTTGCCAATGCACCAGTGAATACTGAGGATCTTCTTTCCTCTAAATCTTTTCTGAATCATCACATGTAGTTTAATCTGTGGGGCAGGGACCTGGAATGGAGGCGTGTGGGGGTGGTGGTATCAATTTGTACTGCTGATGTTGGCCAATCAACACTGTCATAGAGTACACTGAAAAAATGGGGGTTTATATTTAGAAACTAGGTAATTGGAGTACACTTGCCTAATACTCTTATTAATTCTCTGTGTGGCCCTCCCTTTTATTTAAATTTCATTTACTGTTTTTCAAAGGCTTGCTATAAAAACTTTCTCCACATGAAACTTGGATCCAGCTGAGCCTGCTGAATTTTTTTTTTGCTAAATTTAAAAAAAATCAGATTGAGTACCATGGCCCTTCATTTTACAAATTTTGAATTTAAGCATCTTAAATAGGAAAATCTAGAGATTTTCAGTGACACCTTGACAGCAAATAGTTGAACCTGAGAGTTCTTGATTTCCTGGTATCTATAAGAAAGCACCAAAAGAAAATTTGCTTTTTGCATATACTGCAGATGTCTCTGTTGAATTTATTTAACTCAGTGTTCAGTAACTCAACTCATCACTGTTAGGTGCTGTTTCTCACAATCGCCTGCAAGAAATAAGAAAAAAATTTTCCCTCCATTGATGTATAATTTGGCTTCTGAATTTTTTTGTTCTTGCCTAAACTTGAAGGTGAGCCACAGCTAAATAGTGTCACTGCGGAATAGTAATATATAGTAGTAATTAGTATAATAATAAATAAATAGTAATACTGCGGAAGCATCTGAGGAGCAGCTTGATGTCTCTTGCTCATGTGCTTAATATTAGGGTTAGAGTACTGAGGAAGGTATTACAGAAGGAGTTGGCTTCTAGACATTTTCACCTAATTTCATCCGGTTTTGCAATTTCTTGATCCCATCTACACTCTTGATTAAGTTAAAAATTCCAAGTTTATAAAATCCTGCCTGGATTCCTTTTACAGCGATCTCCAATATCTTGCACTCGAAACATGTTTTCCTATAACAATGAGGCATAGCTCAGCGTGCTTTTACAAAGTATTTCCATTTACATAGGACTTGTAAAGAATGCTCCTTTTTTATAGTAACCTAGAAACTTACCTGCAGCTTTGTAAGTAAGATGTTATACAACAATTTTATAATCACACAATACTGCTGTATTTAATGGCTTTCCAACAGAGACATCACCCAAGGTTTTTATTTTTCTTTTCTTGTGCTTATTATATTGCCTAATTGATTTCTTGTAGTATCAAACCACTGGGAAATCTCTCGCAGTAACATAATTGATCTCTAACTGTTACAATTCAGTCTTATCAAGGTCTGCTTTCCCAGAACATCATATCTGACAACGAGATGCTTTGAGTCATGTGCCCGCTTTGCTGTCATTTTGGCTGTCGATGCAGTAACACGTTCACATCAGAATACCTAGTGCTTGCATTACTTCAGCTTTTGATTACCAGCACTGTGTCACTGGGCCAGTGGGCAGTACTTACATCTGGAGTGATAGATCATAACTGAATTCAAAAGCTTATAAATACATAGCAGCTTCCTCAGAAGATTCATGGTGGTCCAACTTACATTGAAAATAAAATAGCGTCCAAACTAAAAATCTCTTCACTTGCCTTTAATGGTCCAGGATTTCAGTACATGAACTTTTGAGTCTATAATTGCTTTTATGCATATGTGTCAGTTACTACTACTACTGATAAAACATGCATACATAGTATTTATATGGAAAAAAACCTTTGACATGTTACACTTAACAGGATGCTTCTTAAAACATCATGGATGCAGTAAGTGTGAGCTGTATTCAGCAGCATGAGTTTGCAGTGGGAAAGTATCTGAAATCAGTAACATTTTTGGAGCAGGCTTGTCAAAACTCCTTGGAAAACTGTGGAGAAATCTTACTGGGACCCATATCCTGATATGCTGTGTGTAAGCCACTTGCTGTGGAAGCTGATACGCTGCTGATGCCTTCTCTGGTACCTGATGCAAGTGCTGTCTCCACGTACTGTCCAGGGCTGCCAGCGCCTGCCCCCCAGGGCAGTCTAGAGAGAGGAGAGGTCACTGTGCCCCGATGCAGCTGGTGCAGCTGCTGAGTTTTGCTCCTAAGTGATTTGGAGGATGGAGCAATAATAAAGAAATCATGTAGTTCTTGTTAGAGTTATTTGGTTACCACAAGCCCAGTCTCTATAGATGGTGATAAATCTCTGCATTTCAGTAAGCAAGTTCAAGTTGCACAGAAGGTAGGTGTAAGATATGAAAGCTTTGAGTGTATGCATACTGAAGACCCACATGTAAAGATCAATTACCTATTTAAATAGAAAGGGGGTTTTTTGCCTTTGTTTAGCTCTGTCAAATTGCAAATGAATTTGCAATTTTCTTTAACTAGTGTTTCATTTCTAAAACTGGCAACTAGCAAGTAAATTACTTTCAAAGCAGAACGGTCTAAATGGAAAGGACTATCTAAATAAAAGAAGCTGATTTGTATTAATGTAATACTGAAATACCAGGATTTTTTGAGGGAAGAGAATACACCTGAACATAATAATGACTGATATTAAACCAAAGGATAATAATTTGCATCTCTGTGGAATGCTTTTTATATGCTTTTGAAAATCTGAAATACATGTTCTCAACAAAGAATAAACACCAGAAGATTCTTCAAGATTTGGGCTAGCAATAACAAGCCCCAAAATTGCAAGTGTTGCTCTAGAAAACCACTGATAGTTCTGTGGGCATGAAACCTTAGTCTCCAGAAACCTAAAAATGCTTTTTTATTATTTATCAGGCTCTTGAGCTGCACCTAAGTTGTGTAATGTGTACAATTGTGAGACATTCTCCTCTTTAATATTATATACTCTTAGTTTTAGCTGAACACTGTCCGAGGAGATCATGGATCCCTAATATTCTCAGTCAGAATGAAATAAGTATGACGGATACAGAAGAACAAGAAAAGACCAACTCAATTCACACACCTCATGGAATGATCCTTTTCATCTTAAACTCATGGAAATTTAGACCTCTGCTTTATCTTAAGCCACTGTGGCTGGTAGCTTCAGCCTTCTACTTTTTTTATAACTAGAAAAACAAATGCCACTTTCTAAATAACCAGACAGTGGTTAATTCTCTCAAAAATGGGAAAATAGATTATATCAACCTCACTGAAAGTTCAGTACAGTGATATGATTAGTTAAACATCTATTAATGCAGAAATGTGATGTAGTATTTGCACTCATTCATATTATCTATTTTGCGTCTAATGCATAATTTTCTGTCTGTGCCTTTGCTGACAAGTCCTAGAAGTTGCTATGCCTGGACAGAAGAGTTTGGATTAATAGTGCTGTGTAACTGGGGATGTTTTTCATGGACATGCAGATTGTTGGCTTTTTGGTTTGGGGTTGGTTTGTGGTTTTTTTCTTGGTGGGGTTTTTTTAGAGTCTGGAGTTATGGTAGTACAGTCTGACCCCCTTCAAAGCAATGTCTGGAGAAACATAACCCAGGGCTCTTCATGTTACACTTTTGATGTGTGTTTTTTACCGCTGCAGTGTGCTGAGCACCTGTCCTGGTTTGAGCGACACAGGACTAGCTTCTCTTCTAATGCTTGGGAAAGCTGCACTTTTGGAAGAGTCTAGTGCCCGAATCAGTGAAAATATTTGCTTTATAGCCAGCTAGGCTATGTGAGATTCAAGGTCTCAGTATTTTTGAGCCTTGCCAGGTGCAGGGACGAGGAGGAGCAAGGCCTGGGCATTGGACCCAGGTTGGCTAGCAGGATTATTTCACACCATGAATGTCACATTCAATATAAATTAGAAAAGTTTGCTGCAGAGTTCTCTCTCCCTTGATGGCAGTGGTCCAGAGAGCTTTTTGCCCCGGTGCCGGACCCCAGAGCCCTTCCCTTCCTTCCGAAGCCACAGCGCTGGCAGTGTCTGATATTTGCTGTCCCCTGCTGGGAGTGCACAGCATCCTGCTGAGAGAATGGGCTAAGTGTAATCCTTGTATATTTTGTATTAGTATCGGGATCAATACTGGTTCTTTAGTAGTATTGTGAATTATTTAGTCTTATTCTATTAAATCTATTTATATTTCAACCCTCATGTTTCCTTGTTTTCCCCAGTTCCCCTTCCCGGGTGTGGAGGGGTTTTCAGGTGATAGAATAATTGTCTAAAAACCAATAACTTGCTATGGGTTTTTCAAACCATAACAGCACCACACGTTCAGCAAGCCTTGGCACACTCAGGACAGGCGGGACAGACTAGACACAGGAGAAGAGCAAGGTGCAGGTGAGGGGACTGATGGTTCAATGGAGACAAGAGGCCAGGGAAGATTCAGTTTGCAGATGAGCCGATGTCCGCTGGGGTGAATAGCCAGCGTGCTACACTGCTGCAGGCCAAGGAACATTTTGGGTTTGAAATGTATTTGTGATAAGATGCTCACCACTCCTGATGCTCAGATAAGTGTTGTCAATAACCATGCTAGATTGTTAATCTGTATTCTTTATTTTTTTGTAATGAAGAACTGTTCTGTTGTGTAATTTATAAGACTGTTTTAAATATATTTTATTATGTGCCAATTCTGATAGCTCCAAAGTTAGAACTTGTACTTCTGTAGTTGTAGTAGATTTTATAATCAGTTAAAGTCGTTTACAATAGGGGAAATGTCATGAGCACCCATGCCAAGTGACCATCTTCGCATTTCTTCCCTGAAGCAGAAGTGCAAGGGGTATGTTCATCTTTCGTTAAGAAAAAGCAACACTTACCTTTGTCATCATATCTTCTTCTGAGTGGTGGAAGTACTCTTCTTTCATATTGACTTGGTTTAATGAAACTTGACATTCATATAAACTACTTAAGTATTTATATATTTAAACTAGAGAAAATAAGGGAAATTCACCCAAATTCTTCCTTCTTCACTTGAAGACTGTTGTAGCAAAGCCAGCTAGGTTCGTATGATGTTGTGTGTCTCCATTATAATTTCAACTGAGCAGGGATCTGGTCACAATACATTTGCCCTCTAGCTTAAACCCTACCGGTTTGGGCTTCTTGTACAGCTAAAGCCAAATGCAGGATCTGCAGTACTATATATAGTGCTTGCAATAGTGGTGGCTTCAAGTAGCTGCTTGATTTTTGTGGTAAAACAGACCCCCAGCAGCTCTCGGATGGGGTGGCATTTGAGGAGGCTGGTACTGCTCACCTGGGTGTCAGTAACTTCTCACAGCAGTGAAGTAACTGCTTTCAAGTTAGTTTAATTAGAAGACAAATTTTCAAGAAGCACAGTTGCTGATGGATATGAATGGTGGCTAATTGTGACACTGTTTGCAAAACCTTCCTTTTACCGCAGGACTGGTTTCTGCAGCTGCAGTTGCGTTAGGATCGGTGTCCTGGGCTGTGCCCTTGCTGCTTCGGGCAGGTGTAACCGGGGAGTCACAGGAGCAAGCCGCGAGGATGGCTGCGTGAAATCTCAAGCCCAGAGCAAACAAGTAGCGAATGTACCTGTGAGGGGTTGGTATTTCTCCAGGGTCAGAGCCACAGTAAAACAAACCTGATGGAGAAGGCAGGGTTGAGCAGTGAGGGAGGATCTGCGTACGGCATTCAGCTCACTTCGAACCCCGGCTGTGCAGGACGGTGTGTAAACACGGCTGGTGTCTGCTGCTGTTGTGATGCCATTTTAGGGCTTGCCTTGCTTAGAGAGGAAAGGATCTGATTTCTCTGAGCTATCTTCTTTCTTCATTGAAATTCTTAAATCTGTGGTTCATTAAACAGCCAAATTCCTTAGTAAAAGTGCCAAGTGACCCTGCTTTTTTCTTTATAGATATTTTACAGAGTAAATACTGCGAGGCTGCCCACTTGGTGTGATTCATCTTTTTTTCCTCAAGGTGATGTATAAGAAAAGGCTTTCTTCTGCATCCCTCATGCTGTGTGTAATACCACAGTGCACAGGAGTGAAGTGATGTTTATCGTGGTGTTCTGTATGCTTCGCAGCTGCATGTCAGTCATGTGGAATTAACTTACTAATGTTGCTGACAAATCTCTCCACAAAAGTGAATGTAAGTGTAAGAAAAAAATGACCTTTTACAGGGCTGGCTGATTCATCACATGTGCTTACAAAGGGATCTTGCCATAATTCACCATCCTGACTTGAGAACAAAGCCGTTAGCTGGCTGGTAGTAGCTTTGGCAGTAGGTGTCTTTGTACCTTAGAGAATTAATTCAAGTTTTAAGGGCCTGAAGGATTACTTAAACATCCGTGCAATTATCTTAGTGTTTAGGAATTTTATATGTTTAGTTTTAAAGACCTTCCTTCATTTTTCTTCTAGGACTGGAATGGGAAAAAAAGGATCACAGAATCATGGAATGATACGGGGTTGGAAGGGACCTCTGCAGATCATCTAGTCCAGCCCCCCTGCCAAAGCAGGTCCACCTAGAGCAGGTTGCACAGGAACATGTCCAGGCGGGTTTTGAATGTCTCCAAAGATGGAGTCTCCACCACCTCTCTGGGCAGCCTGTTCCACTGCTCTGCCACCCTCAAAGTAAAGTTCCTCCTCATGTTTAGATGGAACTTCCTATGTTCAAGTTTGTGCCTGTTACCTCTTGTCTTGTCGCCAGGCACTACTGAAAAAAGACTGGCCCTGTCCTCCTGACGCCCATCCTTTAAATATTTATAAGCATCAATCAGATCCCCCCTCAGTCTTCTGTTGTCCAGACTAAAAAGACCCAAGTCCCTCAGCCTTTCCTCATAAGGGAGATGCTCCAGGCTCCTAATCATTTTTGTAGCCCTCTGCTGTACCCTCTGCAGCAGTTCCCTGTCCTTCTTGAACTGGGGAGCCCAGAACTGGACACAGTACTTTTTATTACCATAAAAGTTTCTAAAATTATATTTCTTCATTAAATATGTATTATAATAAAGGACTTCTCACTGGGACTTAGATTGGGAATTATATTCAGAATATTGTTCCTGTTGTTATTCCCTGCTGAATTTCTCCATCTGGTAATATTACTATTTAGGAAGTGATAACATATGCATGTAACAAGTTAATTGTAAAAGCCCAAAATGGGTAGGCTGATTGTGCTACTAAAACAATAGTAGTCAAGCACTCTGGTCTGCGGTTGCCAGCTTTAAATTATGATGATTGTTGTAAATCATGCGAGGGGATTGTGGGAAATACGCCTTTCAGCTTTTCATTACAAATCCCCCATTTTCTGTCCAGTGATCTAAGGAAGAGCACCGCGCAGCCATCTGTCTAATAGACTGCGGTGGTGCTTCACAGGCCATTACTCTCAGCACTGCAGGGGAATATGAGCGGGAAGAAGGAATGTGCCTGAATATTGTGGTATCTTTGGGATCGTAGAGCTTCTTACTACACAGATTCTTAGCTGAGTCCACCTCTCCACGTAGCTGCTGGATATGGGGGCGCTGGCAGCTTTCCGTGTCAGGAACCGTGCATGTGTTACACACATGCATCATCAACTAGTCAGCACTGGAAACGAGGAGCGTTTGATGTGTGCTCTTCTTTGCTGTCTGAGAGATGTTTCTCCTTTTTGCCTTTAAAAAGTGGCATCCAACTCCAGCATACCCCAACTGATGTATTCTCTGCTCTTGTGCAAGGGCACGTCATGTACCAACATTGGTGGGCAGAACAGACCCCAGAGCGACCTGTAAAAACACTTCGGAGAATCTGGAGGGGAAAATGTCACACTCTAAAGACTTCAAGCAGTGCGCAGAGGGAAATAAGTATTATATAATACTATAAGTATTATATAATATATATAACTATATAGTATATATAAGTATAATAATATAAGTATTAAAATGAAGTGTTAATGCCTTCTGTTTTCAAACTTCTCGTTTTACACGTTCAGATGTTATCCATCAAGTTATTATCCATAGGACTAAGGTGCAGGCTCTTCCCTGGAAGTCCTGTTCCTGTTGTAGATACTCTGCACTTGCTGTACAGTGACTTTGGGGGGTTCATACTGCCTCTTGGGGCTCATTTCTTCCTGGCGTGTTTAACAAAGTGGCACCAGAAGATAATCAGTTCTTGATTAATGAGTTCTGAGCTAAGAATAAGGAAGAATTTAGTTGGTAAGTGACTGAGTTGCTAGCTCAACGTATAGCCCTCCTGCATTGTTTTCCCTGTCTGAAGGTGAGGGAAGCTTGTGTGAGTGATTTCTGTGGCTGAAGCACATGGTATTTGGGTTAGTGTCTCTTGCCAGTTATAAGACACTCCTACTTCTTAATTTTGCCCCGATCCTTCCTGTGACATTTGTACTAACTACTTGAGCACATCCTATCGCCAAGATGTGTAGCCATGTATGAGAGTCGGGATTTCTAAGATGCCAGTGTCTACATCTGTCACAAGTATGTGAAATGTTCTCAGGTTCCTACTCTCTGCCTACCACACTTCATTGACTCACTCACTCTGTACCCACTCTTCTTTTCTTAAAAGAAAAAAAGATTAAAGATTTTGAAAAAGAAAATCCATATTAAAATGGCACTCTACCAAAATTTACATCTGCCTAAGTACATGTTCATCTCAGAGGCAAAAATACAGCAGTCATTCTTAGACTAAAACCAAATTATTATGAAAACAAGGAAATTGTATTTTTATATTCATAAATTCATATCTGAAAGTAGCTTCCAAAGAAGCTGTAACTCAGTTCAGTAAACAGTAGGGTAACTGATATGTTTTGATTAATCAGAAGCCTGTGTGATTTTGTTCTTAGTGTGGAGAAGGCTAATACCATTTAAAAGCATTAGTTGTTTGTGTTTAATCAAAGTATAAGCAATGGTGGTGAAATCCATTCTGATTGCTCTGACTTACTGTTATTTTGGCATCTAATAAAAGTAACAAAGTAACTTTCAATAAAGAACTCCTTTTTTCATATAGAGACTTTTCAAATTGATAATGTCTCTAATATGATGCCAACCAAATTTGCCTTGGCATGCTTTTGTGTTGACTTTGTAATAAAAAAAAAAATTACATACATGCTTGAGCTGTGTGAAATCTTTTCCTAAAAATTAGATCAGTGACTTATGAACTCTAACTTGACAACTTTTTGATTTGTGTACCTTCAAGAGCTCTTCAAGTAATTAATCTTCTGGCAAGAATTTTCTTTAAAAAATAATCCTGATTTGCTTGAAACATCTAAAAAAAGAGGGGGGGGGGGGGCTAATGGGGGGGGTAATGTAAATTTTCTTTGGCCTTTAAATGTTATCTTTCACTTCCAGATGTCCTTTAACCTTTAAAATTAGATTTAGATCAAATTTTGAATACAAAAAATGTCTTTAAACAAAACACTGCCTTTTTTATATAACATTGGAGCGGGTACTAATTTTAGGGGGAATAAGAAAAAGCTTTTATTATTTCTTTTAAAATTTATTTATAATTTATAAATAATTTATTATGACATTATGTGAATTTCACAGTTCTGTGAAATTCAGTTTGAACCTACAGTTATTTTCAACTTGTCCCAAGCTGTATTTTTGAGTGTGACAAGGGAAGTGTATTTGAAGTAAGAGGTGGGGAGGAGCATCCTCAGCCAGAGGATTTTACATACCAGTGACGCTAGTGTTTCTGGCTGAGATTTCCAAAAGACAAGGGGGAAGGAGGGATCATTGTGAGTTGAGAAGTGAGAAGCTCCATGGAAGTCACAGAAAACAAGATTTCAGGAGTGCAGTCAGAAGACTGAGTGAAGGAGACTGAGGGTGGAATCCAGTTCCTGAGTTTTGTCTGAAAATAGATCTTGAGAAACATTGTTGAGGTGAAAGATCTGTCCTTCAGGGTCAGGGACCCCAACTGGAGGATGAGACCTCTAGCGAGTGAAAGCACTGTGTTTGATGAGTTTGAGGTGGAAATTGTGGAAAGACTCATGATAGTTCTGGGCTGAGAGGGCAGAGGATTTTGTAAGATGACAAATACTGAGCACCTTTGTAAAGGAGACACAGAAGATAGTGGAAGGTCAGAAGAAAGCCTGAAGGAGAGGAAGAGAGGAGTAGTAGGAAAGAGTACAAGGAGGGAGCTGAAGGAGCTAGAAAAAATATTTGAATCTACTTAATACTTGAGAGAAATCTTCAGATTGTTTCAGCATTAATCCACTCCTTTCTTCCTTCCTCTACATGAAAGAAAGCAGAGGGGAAGAGTCTTAGATGAATTCTTCTGGCTGGTGACCTCATTGGGGCCACATTGGGATGGTTGCCTGTCTGGAGAAGCTGTTAGGCAGCTCACTAGTACCTTTTGTCTGTGCTGCACAGAGATCTCTTGGGAAGCAGAAGATTGATGTGCCCCATAATTAATTCATTACCTTTTCGTTCCTGGGCTCCGCCTTAGAACAGCGTGAATGTTGAGACATGAAGTGAACACCGAGTTCGTTCAGTGCTCTTCCTAATGCCCCCGAAGCACTTCTCGGATACCTAGAAAAGAAGCCAGCCTCTTATGGGCTGGCCTGGCAAAGGAGGTGTCCGTACTTTTTGGCAGAGCAGCACCACCCATTCTGTCTGAATGATGCTATCCCTGAGTCATTGCCCCCGTGGGGAGAGCTGACCTGTGGGTAGGCCTGGAGAAGGGCTGTTGGTTGGTACAGACTGTGCTGTCCTGCAAATTTTGTTGCTCTGTTTTGGATCTTTCTTGGTTATTTTGAAATCCTTGCCATAGACTTTCTGCTGGCATATGGTGAATAAGAGGTGCAGATTTTGGTGCATGACATCCAGCCTTCTCACCAACATTCCCACCCTCCCAGGCTTTTCTTGTCTTTCCTCTGGCCCTGCCTGTGCAGTCATCCTTGTCCCTTTGGACTAAACGTACATTGTGAATAATGTTTTACTAATCTCCTAATGTCTCTCCACATGTTTCATCCCTGCCTCTTCCTGGCCTGCTTTAGGCCTCCATTCTTCGTTTTTCTAAAGCATAGCGAGTGTCATTTGACCTCTTTCTTGCACTGTCACAGCTGAATCCGTCTGTGCTCATTGAAGTATGTTCCTATTCATGCACCGCTTTCCTATTGACAGGTGTAGTTCTTGGAAATGTGATAGGTCCCTGCCCGCCAAGTCCTATTCATCCAGCAGCTGAAAGATGCTTAGGAGCCATTCATCAAGAGTATGAACCCCTTTTGAAAGACAGGCCTGAGGGCCGTGACATTTAACTGTACTTGCCAGTCTTGACATATCCTATAGTCCTTGTGGCAGCTGGGACATACTGAAGGAGAGTGTCTATGGTAAGCTTAGGAGAAAAGAGGATGTGCTCTTAGCCTGGGGCTTGGAAATTGCTTGCCTATGTAAATTGCCAGAGGAATTCAGTTCTTTGTTGGGGTGAAACTCTTCTGATTTCTCCTGATGGTCCTCATTTTAGCTGTGGTTACAAGAATGGATTGCTTCTGGCAGGAAAAGCTGCCACAGGAAAAATCTGATTCTGCTTCTGTATTCCATGAACTGGCTTTCACAAGTGGATAGGTATAGCTGATTCGATCTCTCTGCTGGGCTCTGTATAGCAGGCAGAAACTCAGAAACAACAGATTCATGGCATGGTAACTACAGTTTGCTTTGGTATTTGACTTTATGTGATAATTTTCATACAAAATTCATGAGCTTGTTTGGAGAAAAGCACTCACTGTGGTGAGAAGCACTCTCAGCTTCTCACACCGCAATTGCAACCCGAGTCGCGGGAGAGAGTTTCTTTCTTTTTTTAGATCTTTGAGTAATCAGCTACCAAAGTAAGATATATTTCATAAAAGGGTCAAATCATTGATCGCTCAAAAGTTACAAGTCATAAAATTATCAAAACATTCTGATATCAGCATGTGGTCTGAGGATTTACTGCCACTTTAGAAGGAAATAAAGCACTAAAACAAAGATTTATGCAATCTGTAATCTACAGATTTTTTTTCAGATCTGGGACCAAATGCTGAAATGATACTTTTCTCATATCTTTGTAACCATTGTTGTGAGTGTTCAGTCTGACAGTGATCAGTTGTATAATTCATGGTCCCTTGGCAATCAAACTGCTGTCCACTGTTCTGATTCATTATTTTTGGCAAGGCAAGGTAGCATGCACTAGAGTTATGGAGAGCAAGTTGAATTGAAATTTGTTTGAAATACGCTTTAAAAAAAAAAAAAAAGAAAGAAAAAAGAACGTTTCTTTCAAATATAACTTATTTTTTATTTAGCTGTATAGAACACTTGTTTTCATTCTGAGTTTGGTATTTTATTTTTAAAAATCACATTCAGCTTTTATTTCCAGAAAATTGATTTTATTTTTCTTTATGGCCAGTACAAAACTGCTTACAGAAATAACTACTTGTCAGTAATCTTTTCAAAGACTCACAGTGTAACAAAACGAAACCCCTTAGTCTAGATTCTTAAACACTGACAAGATAAATTAGAGTTTCATTAAATTAATGATTCAATAATTAAAAAGGAGGATTCAGAGGAAAGGCTTACAAGAATGGATGAAGTATAAATGAACTCTGCATTAAACTTACCATTAAGCGGAAGAACAATGAATCATAAATTGCATCTGTATAAATGCACATGCTTTCTGTGGGGAAACAGTAATTATGCCCAGGAGCATTCTCTGTAACATCTCCCACTCAGTTACTGTCAACATCAATTAGTCCATTATTCTGAAAACTTCTGAAATGATCTGAGGTTAAAGAGAAATGAAAAACCCAAATCTCTTTGCTTTAGGTTTTTTGCCTGTTGTAAATAGTTCAGGGGCATTGATAACTTGCAGCTCTCTTTTATACTGAGGCAATTAAATTTGCAAACACATTGGTAAACATACCTTAGAAATGCAAGAAAACTACAGTTCCCTTCATTTTTTAATGATGTCATTTACCATCACGTTATAAGTGTTTCATAAGGAAGTGATTAGAGATTATCTGATTTGGCATACGGTGATGTCTTCAGGGATGCCTTGTAATATCTGCATACTGAAATGGGAAGAGGAAACACTCTCCATTTCTTTTTGTTTAAAGTGTTAAGTGAGTTTATCTCATTCTCTTTTGCAATTACTCGGCATTTCTGTCACGTACTATATAACCAAACATGAGAGAATTGTTGAGAAGTACTTACGTGTTATATTGCATAAGTGTATACATGTAAGTACATAAGTACATTTATATTCCTAATATAGCCTCTTATTGGCTAAAGGCTGTAAGCTGTCTGAATCTTGCCATCAGTGGTACTCCTGCCAGCCCCTGAAAATAGGCCTCTTTGAATTCCTGACTCTGATTTAAGATCGTTGATTTAATATTTTTAGAAGAGAAAACAAGCCTAAATCAACAGAGAAATAATTGGCTGAAAATGTGAATTGCACAAGATACACTTGACGCCTCAGGGAAAACACACTCTGGAGGAATTCTCCACCCCACTCCTGTGTTAATTTTGACCACCCCACCCCTCAAGAAAAATTCCTGCCACAGATACTTTCTGTTCCCTAGTTCGCCATATGTAAAGAAACCTTAATTTTTGATAGTGGTGCTGTTATAGGTGGACTCTGTTTTGCATCAGATGGGCAGCACATTGTCTTGCACCTTTCCTGAGTTGTATCAAAGAGACTCGAAGCTAAAGAGGCAGTGGGGTTGCAAAATATACATGACAATCATAAGTAAAACTTAAAATATATGACAAGAACTCACAGCATGAAACAGGTGTGTGATACAAACACGTATCATATGCATAAATCCTATAATTTAAGTGTTTATACTTTTAAATTATACAAGCCTATGCAGTCGTAGAGAAGATGGATGGAGGAGAATGGATTAAATGGTCGGATTCCCCAGGTGCCTCACTGTGATCAGCTTGCAGGGAGGTATTCTGGAGCTGTGTTCTTTTCTTTATTGATTTGAGCATTAGCCAAAAGTAAAAGGGGACTGTTTTTAAAATAGAACTGAAGAAAAATATGAAAGCAACTATATAGTGTCATTGCTTTATAGGGGCCAAAATTTGTGACATGGGAAAACTCTTCTGGGTTTCTATTTCCATGGGCCAGTAATGCCACGTATAATCTTCATTGACATAAGGAGCTGGATTTGAGATTCCCCAGATGAAATATTTGACTCTGAAATAAAATGCTGAGTGCCTTCAGCTGAGAACTTTAAAAGATTGGGTTTTTTTCTGATCTGGTAGCTTTTTTCTTGTATCGTCATTCTTCAGATTCAGATTTTAGAGGCTAGAAATGTTTAAAGAGTGAGGAAAAGGAAGACTGAAATCAACAGGAGATGTTTCTTCTTAAGCAATTTATGGAGTTTGAAAAACCACCATTAAAAGTCATATTGTGTATGGCTCCTGTGGCTTTGTTAAACAGAGAGCTCTCTAACATTAAGGCTCTTTATTATCCAAAATTGTGGAGGAGAGCCAGAATAGAAATATATTTAGAGTATGAAAATACACAAAGTACACATGTAGCTTGCGTGTAATTCATCCCGGAAAACTAACAGAGGGCAATAGACAAGCCACATCCAAAATGTAAATCCTAGTGACTCTTTTTGGCTCTCATACGAGACCACATTAGTGATTGTTGATGAATAAAAATAAGATCAATATTTGATATTAATAAGATGCTTATTTTTAATAATGATTATTACATTCACTCAATATTCCAGTAGTATTTGAAGCCAAAAGTATCTCAGCATGTTGCAGGAACAGCTGATGAGGCTTGGATGCTTAACTCAAGGAAAAGCCCATGGCTAGGGATCTAGAGTTGGGTGGAGGGGCCATATTTTAGCCCTTCGGCCCTACATGCGTATGCACCTCCCAGCTGCACTTTTCACTCCTGGCTGACTTCAGCATCTTCCTTCTTAGCAAATGTCTGTAAATCTCTTTCTTTAATGCTTAATCTATTCCCACGCACTCTTTGTTGATAGCACCAGTCATGCTGACCTTGGAGCTGTACGCTTAGAGGTGTGGGTTTTAGGCATTGCTCTGCATAACCAAGTGATGTCCAGATTCCCTGACTCTGCAAAACGGCTGAGGGAGTTCAGTTCAGGACTGCAAAGCTTAAACCATCTAACTTCAAAAGTATGAAGAAACGAGATCGGTCTGTTTTGCTACAAAATTTTGGATGCTCATGAAGAGTTGTATTTTCTTCTTGTGTTGGGGACATCTGCTAAACTGAAAGTGAACCCGTACAATGATAAATGTGAGCGTTTTTGGGGAAACAAAGCCATGGTGTATTCAATGAGCTGGAAATCGAATAGCTGTTTGGGCGTATAACGGCAGACTGGGCTTTTTTGGATTTGCTGTTGAGTGAAGAAAATGGCCACCATCTTACCAACATCAGAGGTAATGCTTTGTTTGAATGCGAGGCTTTTGTGGAACTTGTAAAGCCAGTCCTTTAAAAATTAAGATCTTTAATGATGCATAGAATAGCAGCTGCAACACTTACTGGCCAAATTCAAGTCAAACATCAGGTAAATTTGCTGCTATGTCCTAAATTTCCCTCCTTTGTCCTTGAGAGCACTATCTTAAGGCATAGATTACACTGTTTCCAAAACTGGGGAGGAAATGACAGCCATGAAAGCTTTAACTTTCCCCAGGTTACATACTAAGGCACCAGTAAGCCTAAAATAAAATCTGTATCTCTGAATTTTAAGCCCTGTGCTTTACAGCACTGAATTGTTCACCCACTGTGCTGGTTAGTCATGAGCTTTTTTGATCCAGTAAATTTTGTTTGTGTATTTCTGTATTAACAGCTTGCCAAATCTTCCCATATGCTATGTTTTTTCTTAGAGGAGTGACGATTTTGGCAAAATGCATTTAATTGGTGATTTTCTTAATATTCTATATTTCCTTTTCTAAAAATGTTTTCTTCCACCTTCTTACAGTCCACATTCCTTGAACCGCAGGTTTTATCATTGCAATAGAATGTCTTTAGTCTTTAGTTAAAATTAACAGCTTTGTTTTCCAGTAGCCTTTTAAACTTTATTTGCATATTTGGGAATGTTTCATGAAAAAGGAGTGGGAGATGGTGAGAGGAAAGGGAATAATATTATTCAAAATCCAGGCTTTACAATATTGCAGGAAATCATCAGGAGCTGGCTAATCATGAGTCAACAAGGCCATGCTCTTACAAAATGACAGATGTAGTAGGATATATAAAGTTGAAAGATAACTACCTGGACAATCCTTTCAGTTTGGTTTTGATAAAACCTCAGACAGACTGGTATTTCAGACTTAGACTAACTGGAGAGTGTCCAGAGGAAAGCTATGAGAATGATCAATGATCTAGAAAACTTAGTTAAAAAATTGGTTTTGTCTCATCTAGAGAGGAAAGGAGGTATAGCAGCCTTCAGGTAGGTAAAAGACTATGAAAAATGTCAGCAAAGACTGTGAAAAAATAGGGAATAACCTATTCTTCGTTCTCATGGGGAAAGGGGGAGGTAAAAAATTGAATTACATTGAGAGAGACTAGAGGTACATATTAGAATAACCTTCCTAGTGGCAAGAGTCGTCATGCATTAGGACAGATTTCCTGGGGAGGTTGCAAAATATTTGCAGGTCTTTGTTGGAATTTAGAAAAATCCAATAGGCAGACATGAGAGTCAAGCAAGAGTTAATTGATCTGGCTGTGAAGAAAGAATGGGAGCGATCAGATGATGTCTGGCAGTCCTGCCCAGCCATATTTTCTGTAATTCTGTTAAATGGGTCACCAGTTACTTGTACCAAATAATTTGTTTTGCTTGAAAAGCAACTTGAAGTGATGCAGATGTATTTTTTTTTAAATTCAGCCTCTAGTAAATTCTAGTTTTGACTTTATTTCAGTCTTGTAAAAGATTTTTTTTTCCTTATTTCCATTCTTGATTCCTCAGTATATCTTCTACTTCATTTAAGAGCAACCTAATGTTTGTAGCTTCTTCCACATATGGGTTATTTTCAGGTACAACTGAGTAATCCATTAAGTATTTTTCTCAAATAAACTGCAGCTATTATCTTGATTATAAAAAGATGCCCTAAACCTCAAATAACATTTTTAGGTCCTTGCTCTTTTGAAGTTTGTTAGTCTCTTAAGTGTGGACATGAGAACTGGCTACCATGATCCAGTAATACATCTTTCTTCTCAGTTTATACTTGGTATTTCCCTGTTAATTTATCAAGAAAATTTCCCTTTTAAGTTACTGATATGTCAGCAACAGTTTCAGCTAGTAGAGTTCTGGATTTCCAGCTGCCCAGTTCTCAGAATACTTTACATAAACATTGACTAAAGTATTCTTCATAACATTCCTCCAGCTCAAGCAGATAATTAACTGTCGCTGGGAATATGACATGTTTCAGTCATGGAAGAAAGTCTGAATTTCTGGATACCTCAAGAGTTATCTTGTATGTCAAGTGAAATTGACACTTTGAAAGTTTGGACTTGTCGTCTGTTTGCATCCTTTACAAAGCCCAAAGAGGTTTATTAATTTCTATATTTGGCCTTGGGCTGCAGTGCAGCCCTCCTGAGCTATCCCATCCCCAGATATACTTGTAAGCATAATGCAGTGGAAAACATAAATTCACCTTTCATCCCTACTACGAGTGCCAAAACAAATATCAGTTGTTACTCAGTTTAGGGCTGCTAAGAAAATGTTCCGGTTATTGTTATGTCAAAGATGCAAAGACTGCCAAATCTGTAAGAACAGAAATGTTGTTCAGTGAATTATTTAAAACATGAAGGGCAACATTTATTGTTAGAGTCCTAAGGATACAAAGAGATTGAAAGTGGAAAAAAGGCTCTGATTTGAAACTAGAATGTGAACCCCTTGTCCAGGATATGCTGGTGAGGTGAGTGGAATGGTTAAAGGAGGAAAACAAAAGCCTTAACTATCTGAATAGAAGGAAAAAGGGAAAGATTATGGAAGCTTCTGATGAGTTTTGTTAGTGTTTTCTTGAAAGAATTTGGGGAATTCCTGTGCAGAGAAGAAAGTTGATGAGAGAATTTAAGGAGTGAATTCACACTTGCAAAATGGTCTTTCAGCTGAGGATGTGAAATGTCATTATATTAGAGAAGTAGAGTTTGAAGGTAAGAAGTTTGAACCTAAGAAGGATCACAGAATCGTAGAATATCTCAAGTTGGAAAGGACCCATCCAAATCATAGAATCCAACTCCTTGCTCCTCACAAGACCACCTAAAACTAAACCACATGACTAAGAGCATCATGCAGACGCTCCCTGAACTCTGACAGGCTTGGGGACATGACCGCTTCCCTGGGGAGCCCGTTCCAGGCACCTACCACCTCTCAGTGAAGGAGCTTTTCCTAATGCCCAACCTGAATTTCCCCTGGCGCAGCTTCATTCCATTGTCTTGTGTCCTGTCACTGGTCACCAGAGAGAGGAGATCAGCACCCCCTACTCCACTGCCTGCTGTGGGGAGGGTGTAGACTGCCATCAGGTCACCTCTTGGCCTTCTCTTCTCCAAGGTGAACAAGCCAAGTGACCTCAGCTGTTCCTCATAAGTCTTGTCCTTGAGGCCTTTCATCATCTTGGCTGCCCTCCTCTGAACACACTCAAATAGTTTGATGTCCTTCTTACATTGAAGTACCCAAAACTGTCCACAGAACTTGAGGTGGGGCCACACCAGTGCAGTGTAGAGTGGGACAATCACCTCCCTCGACAGGCTAGCTATGCTGTGCTTGGTGCACCCCAGGGCAGGGTTGGCCCTTTGGGCAGCCAGGGCTCTCTGTTGACTCATAGTCAGCTTACCACCAAATGGATAGAATGACTTGATTGGAGAAATCTTAAAAATGCATATGAAGAGCCCATTTTTCCTTCTGTTCAAGACTATTTTCAAAACCGGTTCAGGAGGAAGTTGTTTGGGACTCTCAGCAAGTGCTACACATCACAATTGATGCAAACTGGAAAGACAAATAAAACACCAGATACAATAAGAATAAAACTCGGACAAATTATGTTTTGTCTTCCTTTGAGCATAGTTGTAGAGGAGTTGTTTAACTGGAAATAGAAAGAAGTAAAACACAGGAGGAATACAATAAAGAGAAGTTAGTACTCCTTAGGCCAAATCTTAGAAACACACAGAGTCTGGAAATAGTTTATCATACATGCCAGAGATCCTCTTACACACCTGTTGGTAGCCCAGCATAGTGAAGGGGCAGAACTTCTGAACAATCTGTTAGGACTTGTGAATCCAGGTCATGTGCCTGCTTGGAAATAATCCATCTTTTCTCAATGGCCCATGCAATCATAGGGTGGCAATAGTTTATCATCTTTCTTTCAAAGCATGTCATTTATGTCCTTCTCGTCTGCTGCCAGCAACTTTTCAGTTCCATATCTAAACATACAGAATCATGGAATCACGGGATCGTTGAGGTTGGAAGGGTTCTCTGGAGATCACCTGGTTCAACCGTCCTGCTCAGAGTTGGACTTCATAAATGCAGTGGCCCTGGGCCATGTCCAACTGGATTTTGAGTATCTCCAGACTCAACAACCTCTCTAAGCAACCCGTTCCACTGTTTGATCACCTCTTTGGTGAAAAAGTTCATTAATGAAGATGTTAAACAGCATTTCCTCTTGAACTACTTCACTAGTGACTAGCCCTCAGCTGGACTTTGTGCCACTGATTGAAACCCTTTGAGCTGAGCATTACATCCAGTTTTCAGTCCACTTCACTGACCACTTACCTAGTTTGCACATCATCAATCTGTCAATGAAGATTTTGCATGAGACAATGTCGAAATCATTTCTACCTTTTTTCAGCACTGGGGCTTTGCTTAGATTTGCAGTTTGGAAGACCAAAAGATCTTTTGGCACATTTGGGTCCATCTCATCTTCTCCAGTTTATTATTTTTTGGTAGGTTTGCATGAGACATACTGAGAAGACGTAATGGGCACAGATCCTTACGTCCGGTCAACAGAGTGGCAGTTCTGAGTCTGCTTCTTGGTTCATGAAGCAAACTAGTCCTGGGTGGACCCTATCTTAACTCAGTGCTTCAGTCCTTTCGTTTGCCACATGGGTTACAATAATCAAATGTGTCTCTGAGAAAATGTCTCTCTGAAAAAGCTTCACCTGTGTAGTTTATTCATACAAATCTATGTTCTCCTTTTGCTGAAGTTGCAGTTTTTCCAAGAATCATTGAAAAGGTGGCTGCTTGCCATTTAAACATCTAGCTCGTTACCTTATGTGCAATACTGCCTCTTTCTCACACGTAATGAAGTGTCAGAGTCAAGTGCAAATATAACTCTCTTCGTGCTTGTGTGGCTTGTTCTAAACTGCAGTATTGCAAATAAACAGTGTCAGTGCGTGCAGTCGTTGTTCTATCACCACTTGCTACCAAGAGTGAAACAAAATGTTCTGAGGACAATTAGGTAATCAGAACTTAGGACATTTCCCTTTTGTCACCCGTAAAATAGCTAAGAGATCTTTTCTGCTGCTGAGCAGGATTTCGAAATACTTTGGAAAGACTACTGGAACAATTTCCCCAGTCCTATTGTAGTAGGTTTCTGACTTTGTCAGATGGAGATAATTTCCACTTGCTAATACACTACCAAGTGTTTTGAAACGGGAATTTGTCAGTAGTACTTGGTAGCTCACTTCAGTCTAAGCTGTCTCTTTATTTTTGGAAAAGAGAGTTGTGGCTCACTGGTCAATTATCCTCTCTGCAATTAAGAGTTCTTTTGAAAATCTACAATTAAATCAACGTAAGACGTTTGTATTATATATAAATGGGACACAATCAGTTAGATTCTCAGCCTGATAAAGTGTGAGCAGACTCTTTCTGAGAAGTGGGATATTAGAACGTGTGTGTATTATGGGGTAGATTAGGTAAAGACTTACCATGTAGGGACTATCAAGTCCTCTTGTTTCACCATGTGAATCAGGAGAGAACCCTCCTTACAGGTTTCACTGCAGCTAACCACGTATATGATGGTTTATTTTAACCTTGATTCCTATTGCTTATTATTCTTGCTTTTGCATAGAAAATGCCTTCTGTTATTTTCAAATGTTTGATTAATTTTTTCTTCTCTTCAGGTCAAGGGTTTTCTCTTTTGGTGCATGTGTGGGGTGTTTTGTTTTTTTTTTTCAATATAGATTCAGAGGTGACGGCCTTTTACACATTGCACTGAAAAGGATTTCTGAGAAATATGATGAAATTTTAACTCACAATCACATTTTCCTTTCAGTTATTTCTTGTTTAGGGATCTGTGCATGCATTAAGATGATACACATGAAAGGAAGAGAATTCTATGGGTACAAATCAAGATTCCTGCTGCTCTTTCTTAAGCCAGTGCTAGTTCTCAGTCAAGGAATACTCTCTTTCAAAATATTACTTTCTCCTTCTTAAGGCAAGGGCAGTGCAGCCCTAGGCATTCAGTCTGAATATATACAGCATTTCTTTAAATGTTATTTTTGTTTTTTTCCAGACTGCTTTCTTTTCCTGATTAGTTAAGGAGCCTGATACTGCGAAATCAGATCTTCTTTTCATAGTCCCACTCGCTAGAAACCAAACTGCTATGAATTATGCAATTAATGTGGGCACCATGGCTGACTTTTTAAAATGCTTTAAAAAGCTAACTTGCATCCTTGGGAAGGAATGACCCACCATGTTGAATTAATGTTATTTTATTTAAATATAGAAGTACTACTAATTCAAAAAAGTTTTAGATGCTACTGCTGTGCCAAAAATCATGGGAGTGATAATGTGCTTAGGAATTCTGAACATAACAAATGACGTATTTCTTATTTTCAATAGCATGCCATCTTCCTGAGACTTGTAAGTCTCGCTGTCCTTTTCGAGAAAAAGGAAATGTTACTTTCTTAAATGTACCAGTTTATGAGTTATTACACTGTAATTTTTTTGTCTGAAGCGGTAGTAGTGAGATACTCCTCATCCATGCCTTCTTCTTGGTGATTCAGAGTTTACTTCCAGTCCGGCTGATTTCCACCATGGATGTGCACTGAAAATGAGTCTTGATCAGTCACCTTGGCTTCTCTTTGCCATTTAAATCTGTGTTCATGCATTTTAATGTCAAGGTTAGCGTGGGATCCTGTGGCTTGGCAAGCCCCCAGCGGCACAAGGGGTTTCAGGCCACCACTGCTGTTTGAGTGAGAAGCCCAGGTGCTCTGCTCAGGGCTGTTGTCCAGACTGCCTGGCTGGTGGCCTTTGCCAAGGTGTCCTTCCCCGAGGGACAACAGTGCCAGGACGCCCGTTCGGATTTTGTTATGTCGCCTTCCTACCACCGGTGACCTTTGCTGTTCCAGAACTCATCTCTTGTCTCTGTTTCCCCTGATTTTGTGTAGGTGCTGGGATGGCTGGAGAAGGTCGCGATTTGCAGTTGAGCTGAGGGAGGCGTGAAGCTTCATCCATCCCCTGCTGACATTTGAGGTAGTGTGATAACTTTTATCTTACCTGCAAGTGACTTTATTATGAATGTTGGCTGAGCAGAGCAATCAATAATATCCTGTAGTGCTCTGCAGATAATCCTCACAGATCCCATGATCTGTTCCTACAGTAGTATCCTACTGCGTACTATATATGCAATTTACAGAATTCTGATTGGGATCCAATTGTCATATCTTATTACCCCAAACAATAGAGATATTTGAATTAAGACTGTCAAATCCAGTCTCGATGTAAATTGATGGCTTAAGCCCATTTCTATAAATCTCTAGTAGCCAGCATTTGAGACAGAAGGCTTAGTAACTGGTAGAAGTGCTTAAAAGCTATTTTTCTTTGTCAGAGAAAAACTATTATACTGCATTTTAATGAGCGATTTCTTATTTATAATATTATTTAAAGTATTAATTGCCTGACTTCCTAAATGCACAACATTGACACAAATGGACAAAAAAAAAATCTGTGTTTTTCCAGGGAGAGAGAACACGAAAATGCATATCAGAACATTGTAGATAACAAATCCTGGTGTAAATTGCACTTAAACGACATTTACTTTGAAAGTATATATTGCGTCTGATTTATATCTGGAGTGTGCTACTGAAAGCTTAACCAGATTACAGTGGGGTAAATGTGAATCAAACATCACAGAAATACACTGTGGTATAAGGGGTTTGGACCTATGATTGCTCATGCCGTGGAACTGGAAAGCTGTTATCTGGTGTTAAATGGCTGCATGAGACTTCACAGCTGCTGTCTGTGTACTGTAGAGACTTAACTGGCTATTCCTGTTTAAATGTACACAAATGTAATGTCATTAAATAGAAGAGAAATTCTAGAGACTTTCTGCTTTGGTTGTGGTAACAATAGGTGAAGTTTGCCACCCTATGCCCATGTTTTTAATGTTTCTGAAGCTAGATGGTGGAACTCTAGATGCATTCATTGCACCATGGATCTCTGCTTGGGAGACTGTAAGGATAGTACAGGACTGTAAGGTATAAGGATATACCTATACACTAAGAAAATAAGAAGGTCAGAATAGCAAAAAGTTACTTGTAAAAATGCTTTTGAAATAGGTGTAACTGAGAGTCTTTAGGGACCTCCTCAACCACAGCTGCCTCTGTTGTGGTTGCCATGCCCTCTCATGCAGAGTTAAGCACACCTGAAAAACCATTTATGAATTACTTCTCTCATTTCATAGCTGAAGCACAGCAACACAACCGTACAGAAAACTGCTACTGTGCTCTGTTTTCCTGGCTTTCTGTGCCCCGCAAGCCAGTCGATCCCTCGCTAAGCTGCCTGTTCCCGATTTCTCTGTGAGCAGCGCTGCAGGAAGCGTGTCCAGCACTAGGAATATACAGCTTGGATGTGGGATCTGGCCTCGCTTCTGGGTGCACTCAGGGGTTATGACACCCTCTGTTACCTCGTTGTGTTTCACTTTCCTGATTGTGAATGAATGCTAATAATTCTTAACTTCCAGAAGGGACTAAACCATCCTGATCCATAGGGAATGCTGTTACTCGCACAGCACCTGTCATACACGATGTGATATTGGCACTGTGTTACCAGGGGTGAATTCAAATCCTTTGCATCTAAGTGTGACCCTGGGCTTGGAAATTGATAGTGGATCCCTGAGTGGTAAAAATCATTTCTGTGGTGCTTTCTTGCTTGGTATTTTCCATTAACTAGAGATAGAGAACATTTTGGCACAGGGAAGAGCAACTAACTTAATCCAATGATAGTGTGATCATAGGGGAGGGGAGAGTATGCTGACCAGATATCTTGAAAATGACATGTCTGTAATTTATTTTACCTGTGCCAAGTTAGTTTTAGAAGAACTGGAAATGTGGTAACTGTCCCCGTGTAGATCAGCCTTCATGTATTTGCCTTTCAGTACATGTTTGGCAATACCAGCCCCAGACTCAGTCATCTGGAGACAAGTTTACTGGTCGGCTCTTCTGTGAAATTGAGACATTAATGCATTATGGACAGTGGGAAATGTTCATCTGCACATTTTCTAGGCTGTGATTAATAAAGTGTTTTACTCTGAATAAGGTTTTTGTTTATCCTAAATGAATGTGTCGCATTCTTTCCTTAAAAATTAAACAGATGCCTTGTTATTTCAAGTCTCGAATTCTGAAAGTGACCCATAGATGTGGCGAGAGTAATTTGTGCCTCATTGACATTTACAGTCCCAATGGAAGATAACACGAGGCACAGCTTTAAATAGATTTTGACAGTGCTGGTAGTTCTGCTGAATATGCTGGAAAAAAAATTATTATCTGGCCAAAAGTAGCAGAGATGTTTGTAAAATAACTGCTGTAAAATATTCCAGTAACTGTAATTTCTTTAGCTATTAACACTTATTCAGCTAGCAGGTCAGCACACTTCTCTGTCTTTTAAATAAAGTTCCACTAAGTTGCTAGCTGTGGAATACAACGTATGGAGTATGGAAACCTTTTGTGGTGCTGTTAGAGCCTGAGAAAAGCTAAGAGTATGGAAATAAAATTGACTGTTCCTCCACAGTTTGGGAAAAAACTTACAGGAATACAGGGCTTTTCCTTTTGAACAGCCTTTTAAGTTCAGGGAAGGACTTGCCTACACTGAAAATGGCAATAATACAATAAATGTATTTATTGGTTTGATACCAAGATGCTATAATACTTTTTTCATCAGGCAACTTGTTTGGTGACATTAGACTACCACAAACTATGTATCCACTATGTGTGGGCTCAGATCCAATTCCTTCGATCAATAGCGTTATGAATAGATCAGAGACATACATGCTTAACTAAAAAAAAAAACCCAAATCACTCGTTATTTCTTTTTTTTTCTTTTTTATTTTTTTGTTTGTTTTTTCAATTTTTCCTTTTTCCTTTTTCCTTTTTTCTTTTTCCTTTCACCTTTTTTCTTTTTTCTTTTTTTTTTCCTTTTTTTTTTCTTTTATTTTTTTTACCTTTATGGCTGTACCTCATACTTTCAATTTATCAGTTCATCATACAATTTGAAGGGTTTGCTTTTTAGCATTTGGTGTTGGACAATTTCATTTGCTCTTAAATAAACTGAGTTAAATTCTGTTGTTGCTGAGTCATACGTTACTGCAGATTTGAAATCAAAGTTAAGATTCAGTTTGAACAAGTCTGACAAAGTCAGGTATCATGTCCTGGCAAAGGGCTACAGGCAGTCATATTTTATTAACTACTGTGTATAAACCAGAAAGGAAACTAGGAATGTTAACATTAAAATAAAGTGCACAAAGTATTTACTTAATGGCCTGTTTTCTTTTAAAGACAATACTCTGCACTCCTTGGTAGCCACTTGTATTCTGGCTCTCGCTTCTGAGTAAAGTATCTCATAAATGTGCTGTTTGAGAATTATTTGTGAAAAATAGATTTTCCAGACTAAAAATACCACACTGAACCAGTGAGAAGAATCAGATTAGATAAACCTGTGGAAACCTATCCTCCCACACATGGCTCAGTGTGCTTTAAAAATGTACTCCAGCAAATCAAGTCTTACACTGTACATGCTACTGTAGGGTTTATTATGTATGACTAGTAAAAATATGACCATGTGGTCCAGCCTTTGCAGTATCAGTGAGAAGTAAATCTGGGTTTTGGGAAGGCTAAGCTCAGTATTGATACTTGGCTGCAGCGTTCCTGATGTTAGTTCAGCAACATTAGGCTGTCTTATCCCATCCACCCTCCGTGCCCTTTCCCAGGGGAAACAGCTCGTCCCTTTCACCACGCTTTGCCAGCAGCTCCCCTCTTCCCATCTCTTTTCCTCATGAAGGCCCTCCTACTTCCATCACTACCCAACGTCAAGAAATAGTGTCCTGGTTTGAGGTAAAAAAAAAACAGTTTTCCTTTTCAGTACTTTTACTTTTCAGTTAAGTCTCTTCTGACTGACGGCACTCTCTGGAATTAACAGTGTATTTTTCAGACAATGTCTGCTCCCAGAGCAATAAGGCCTGATGTTTGTAGTTAATACAAAGAAACAGTACCCAGAGAGGCTCTTGCCTGTACTTATTGTAATAACAGCCAAGGTCAGCTAAATTTGTTATTTGCCCTGTTGGAGGGTCGGAAGTGGAAAAGTGTAGAGGGGTCACACCTGCAGGGAGGAGTGGACAGTTAGAGGTGACTCAAAACTGACCAACAGGGTATTTACATCCCATCTGCCCCATGCTCAGTGTAAAACCTGAGGGATCAAAAGGTCAGCCTCTTTCTTCAATGGCCGGGATCTGAGGAGGACTCTGTTCCTCTGCCATTGATCTCAATCCTTGTGTTCCTGAATCCAGGTCTGGGATCCAGTTCCTGTCTGTCACTGAGTCCGGTCTGGGACTTTCACAGTGTCTGCCAGTGATGTGGTCTCCATCTTGAGGTCTCAATATGGTTTTGTATACATTTTATGTATTTCATTATTTTCTTTTTTGGTATTATTATCTTTTCTTTCTATTGTTTTGTTATTAATATTTCATTTAAGTAGTTTAGTTTCTTTTTCAACTCGTAAGTTCTCTCTTTTCTGTCATTCTCTCTCCTCTCCTTTGAAGGGAGATGCTCTCTCTTAAAGGTTAAAGAGAGTTTAAAGAGAGCATCTGTCGTTCATTTTAGTGGCCAGCCCATCCCAAAAGCACAACAAATAGGAAAAAGGAAAGGAAGGGAGCAAGGGGCTGGGAAAGCACAGCTCCCCATATCTCCCTGCGCTGATGGCAATTGGAAGCAAGCCAAGCTCTCCTTTTGGCTATGGCTGGCAGAAAAAAAATGGGGAGTTCAGGCAACCGTCACAGCTTCAAAAGCCGTTTCTCGTCTTCTCCAGGCAGAAATGACATGGGCTGGATGGCATCGTTTCATGAGCTAGATCTTGTTTATGAACTACATGCCATAAATATAAACCTATTTAAAGAATCCAGTGTTCGTTAAAGAGAGAAATGCTGGTCCTCTTTTTCAGATGTTCTCTGTAAAGCTATACCACCATCTCTCTTAATTTGTGCTACAGCTCCTAGTAGTACAATTGGAGTAGCACTCCTAGCAGCTTGTTACCATACTGGATGATTTTCAGCCATACCAGTAAATTAAATGTACTACTCCCATCAGGACAAATTCTCCTTGAAAAAGATACCTTTTGGGTTGTTTCAAATAAGATAATTGCTTAAAAGATCACACACCGCATGATACAAGTTTTCTTCCATTTCTATAGTATGATACTTTAACTTCTCAGGCTCAAAACATTTGTCGAGATCCGTTATCAAACTTGTATGTGATTATACCTAGCAGTATCTACAGCAAGATCTAGAATAAGTATCTATATCAAAGGAATGCACATATTTTAATTGTGACTTAAAATCTTAAAAAAATCCTTTCCTCTAATATGGAATAAAAAGACACAGGGAAATTAAAACACAACTGCAAATTCTACATTTTGAGGACTTCCCTACTCCATAAAGGTATGGATGTTGGGTCCCTCCCAACCAGCTGAGCTACTCAGGAGAAACCTGGCTGATCCACAGTATGTGCTTTTCCTGTGAGTTTTATGCCTACCATAGAGCATCTGAGACTGGAAGAAATCCTGCTCGCCCAGGGAGATAAGAACTCAATTGCAGGCCAGCCAAAACCAGACCCAAGAAACTAATTTATAGACCACCAAGTAATCCTGCAATTAATTGTTCTCTGCAGCCCGTAGAACAGCTGACATCTGGATTCACTTTGTGAGCTATGAAAGGACTACAGACTTTGGGGGGCCTTGAGGTTTTTTTGTATGTGATTAAAGCACCCTGTATCAATCTATATTCAGAGCTAACTGGTTGGGAAGCTGTCAAAAATCTTTGCAGACTATCACTTTTTGAAGTCTCTGAAAGCAGCAACAGGAAAACATCTTCCTTGAATGAACTATTACTGGTCATTATTCTTTTTAGTGTGTGAGTCCAGTCACCTGTTATCAAGTCTGATTGCTGAAGAAAAACTTGTATGCAGTAAGTGACCTTGAAAATCATGACTAATTTATGCATCAGGGCAATTCAAAACTCGAAGCTCCGTCTGCTGTCATATTCTACAGTTTAGTAATGTTGGGAAAATTGTAGTCTGTGTAGAAGTGATTTATCTAACGCTGCGGTTCGCTTTCTAGTAGAACTAAGAGAAGTCAGTCTCATCATGGTTATTGTGAACACGGTTGCTTACACAGGATTCAAGTGTGATTGGTAAGTGTCATACGTATTTTAGGAGCAGATGATATCATCATTAATGATTTCTTAAAAAAAAAAAAAGAGGGATTTTTTTATATGGTAAGGTTTTTCTAAAAATGGAAAAAACAAAGTTCTCTCCAAAAATAAAGTTTCCTGTGATACTAAAGTTACTCAGTGTAAGAACCACAAAAAGGAGCAGTCATACTTTTCCCCTTCTACGCCGACAGTTCCCATCCGTGGTCTTGCAGGTGAGATTAAAAAGGCTGCAGTTTAGTCCACAGGGCCCAGTGTTGAGTGGGGTGATTACTGATGCGCTGATTAAAGGGAGAGAGACAGTTGCCAAGGTTTTTGTTGACATGCTCCTCTGCAAGCAGCCTTGCTCCTTATTTCAGTATAAAAATGGGTACTGAGGCAAGACTGCTGGTCAGGCTTCAGAGGAGCTGGGTGTCGTGCTAGACCAGGAGAGGCCCCAGCAGGGTTTTACAAAACCTTCTGTGGCTACAGTGCAATGTCCTCCCCTTTAGTCTGCTTGGTTTTATTGTACTGTGCGTCTAATGTAAGTCCGGAGATCTAGCTAGGTATGGGATTTATTTTTCTGAAAAGCCCTCACAAAAAAGTCTGAGCAATACTTGTGGTAGTGGTGGGTGAAGGCTCGGGCTCTCAGATGCTCCTCAGGGCAGATACCTTGCGAATTTTGTCTGTAATCATCTGTTTCCTCATGGTCCTGCGTAAAATAACAATAACAGGAATAGAGAAATGTGAATGCACTAGTCAGTTTTCATAAAAAACAGTTGAATCTGCTCCAAAGTCTCACTTTCTTAATCAGATAGTTGGTAACATGAGGGAGCTCCTGTAGAGCAGGGAGTTATAGCATCAGTGAAGGTAATCCTTCACCTCCAGATTCCAGGTCTTATCAATGCAAGTGGAGACAGAGGTTAACTGACTTTTTAAGATTTTATGAAAGGTTGGAAGAGAGATCACCTTTTCTTCACAAGTTATTACTTACCACATGAAAACTCATTTTGGCAATGCTGTATTTAAAAACACTGAATAAACTTCTCCTGTTACTGTTCTCATTTAGTGTCTCTTTCAACTTTGTGCTGGCTTACACAATTAGACATCTAGCTCAGAATCTTTATGTGTCTATACAAAGTGGTTTATGCGGTTCGCTACTTTTTGGTAGGTGCACACAGTTTATGTATTCAGATTTGTATGGGCTTAAAGCACCAAATCTGCAGAGAACAGAGCCAGGGAACAAAGCTGGTATGATCTTACTGAGGACACATGGAAGCAGTTGCAACCATATTGTTTCTCATTAACAGAGAACTTCCTAAACAGAGAATTTTACTTGCAAGGATAGTGATAGTAAGTATGTGAGTACTTGGAGTCATGAGTGGCCATCCAGAAATGCTGCTCAAGTCCTTTGTTTGTCATTTACCAGCTTTCACTTAATCCACTATTTAAGTTAATGACTTCCCAAATGCCATTCAGGCTTTGTTATGTAGTCTTTAATCTGATTAGGAGCATATGAATAATTTAGCATGCGATTAAACCATGTAATTAATTTCTCCCATGGTAATGGACTGTTAAGTAGTTCCTTTAGTCTAGGATAAATACCAGGGTCTTGAACTTAAATTTTAAAGCTTCTTGAAGATGTTTTTTCTTGGAATAAATGTTTTTTTTTTTTATGTATAAATACAATTTAAAATTAAAACCCTGCTGCCCCTAATTTCCTGAAGTTGCTTTTTGAGGTCTGCAGAGGCATGTTTTGTTCAAAGTGACTAGAAGAAATTGAGGATGCTTTATGCAAAAATGCTCGTCTCTAACCAAACCCTGTTTCACCTGAGGTTCATCAGGAGCTTCATTTTGAAGCAGGGTTTGGTTTATAGCCAAGCATTTTTGAACAAAGCATCCTCAATTTCTTCTAATTGCCAAACCTGCCTTTCAGACCTCAAAGAACAATTTCAGGAAATCAGGGCGAGGGGAGTTTTTGTGTTCCAGAAAAGCTCCAAGAGATCTGATGCAGATTTGTTTATAATGTGTGCTGAAGCCTAACTGACTATATTTGCCCAGGTACTAGGTAGCACGCTTTTTAATTCGAGTGATACACAGATACTACAGCACACAGGAGAAGGCTTCCAAAGAAAATGCCAGCTCTAACAGGGAAACTGTCCTGCTGTGCGGAGGCAATCCAGCAGCAGGTATAGGAAGGTTCTTTAGTATAAAGCATGTGAATAATCCTGTTTGTTTTCCCTCATGTTCTAGCCCAAACTCCCAGTAATGTCACACATACTGCTTTCTGCTACGATTCCTGAGCTTATTAATATTAGCTCAATAATATTGAGCTTATTATTATTATTATAATTTTTGTGAGTTGCTAAGCTCTCTGGCTGTATGAGAAGAATTACTTAGCCATGCTCTCATGTTAGATATATGACCTTGCCTGCTTAAAATCAGATCTCTTTAACTTCTTTGCTGGATTGGGGCCACACTGCTGAGTCCTGACAGAATTTAAACTTTAATGCTCACAAGACACTGAAGAGTTTTCTTGGGTTTTTACACAGGCACAGAAATGTTTTACAGCACTGGACAGCACATGTGTTTTACAGCACATTTAATCTCTTTATGTAAAGTGTGAATAATTGTCTCAGTGAAATGTTTTCCTTTAAGTAAAACCACATTTTTTAGTGCAGGTTACTAGGGGGCTGGTTCTAGATACAGACCCAGACATTTCTTTTTCATTTCTTGTCATGATATTTGACATTGAATTGATGCATTATACGTCTTCAAACAAACTGGAATATACTTTTTGGTCATATAGGGAAATTCTTTCACTTCTTTGCAATTGATTGTGCAAATAACAAAGCAAAGAGCTGAATTTTGTCTTTTGGATGACTGTTATCTAACTATTAATAATAATCTAAAAAAAAAAAAAAAAAAGAAAAAGCCTAGGAAAAATTGCTACTGAGAAAAGTGTTTATAGCCTGAAAAAATTACCACTCTCATAAACAGGCCTGGATCCTCTTCCTTAATCATACAAGTACATAAAGCTGATTATCATCTCAGCAATTCATATCTGCACAATAGCTGCTAAATGTTGCAATTTCTTTCAGCTGAGATGCATCTGTTTTGCTGCTTTGGTGTGGTTTGGGGTCTGAAAGGCAAACAAAGAGATTACATCTTTTCCAAGTTAAAAGTTTACTATCTATTCATTGATGATCTAGACAAGGGGATTGAATGCACCCTCAGTAAGTTTGCGGATGACACCAAGCTAAGTGGGAGTGTTGATCTGCTTGAGGGTCGGAAGGCTCTACAGAGGGATCTGGACAGGTTGGATCAATGGGCCAAGGCCAATGGGATGAGGTTTAATAAGGCCAAGTGCCGGGTCCTGCATTTCAGTCACAACAACCCCAAGCAACGCTACAGGCTTGGGGAAGAGTGGCTGGAAAGCTGCCCAGCAGAAAAGGACCTGGGAGTGTTAGTGGACAGCCAGCTTAACATGAGCCAGCAGTGTGCCCAGGTGGCCAAGAAGGCCAATAGCATCCTGGCTTGTATCAGGAATAGCGTGGCCAGCAGGAGGAGGGAAGTCATCGTGCCTCTGTACTCGGCACTGGTGAGGCCTCACCTCGAGTGCTGTGTTCAGTTCTGGGCCCCTCACTACAGGAAAGACATTGAGCTGCTGGAGCGTGTCCAGAGGAGAATCACCAAGCTGGTGAGGGGTCTGGAGAACAAGTCCTATGAGGAGAGGCTGAGGGAACTGGGCATGTTTAGTTTGGAGAAGAGGAGGCTGAGGGGAGACCTCATTGCCCTCTACAACTACCTGAAAGGAAACTGTAGAGAGGCGGGGGTTGGCCTCTTCTCCCAAGGGAATAACGACAGGACCAGAGGAAATGGTATGAAGCTGCGGCAGGGGAGGTTTAGATTAGATATTAGGAAGAATTACTTTACTGAGAGAATGGTCAAGCACTGGAACAGCCTGCCCAGGGAGGTGGTGGAGTCACCATCCCTGGAGGTATTTAAGAAACGTGTAGACATGGCTCTTCAGGGCATGCTCTAGTGCCCGGGATTGTTGGTTTGTGGTGGGGTGTTGTGTGTGAGGTTGTGGGTGTGGGGTTTAGTTGGTGGGTGCTTTTTTTTTTTTTTTTTTTTTTGACTGTGGTTTTTTTGTTGTTGTTGGTGGTGGTTTTTTTGTTGTTGTTGTTGTTTGTTTGCTTGTTTGTTTGTTTTTGTGTGTTGTGGGTTTTTTTGTTTTTTTGTTTTTTTTATGTGGTTGGACTCGATGATCTCAAAGGTCCCTTACAACCACTAAGATTCTGTGATTCTGTGATTCTGTGATCTATGCAGTAGACAGAAACTTGAGACTGTAACTTCAGTTCTCTATTAGCAATTCTGTTCTGATGGAGATGATCTACCAGTCTTATAGCGGAGATCCTCCCTGTGTATACCTGTTCCATTAGGAAGGCATAACAGATTTTATTGTAAGTGTAGAATTGATACGCCATATGCCACAGCCATACTTTTACTTTGTAGCCCAGTTCCTGGAGTACGACTTTATAGCTGGATTAACCTACAACAGCTTTCATTACAAGTCCAGAGCAACGTCCAAACTCTGAATTCACTGAAGGGCTCCTTAACCCCATCCAAGAACTGATAACCTTTTGGCTTGTTACCAGTTTAGATGCAGTTTAAATCAGAGTAATTAGCTCGCACTGCTGTCCATGGGAAAAAGAAATCATCTCTTAGTGTTGAAGGTGTCTGTTACAAAGGAGAGAGAAATAAATGTGGTGTTAAAATGAAGCTTTCATTTTTTCTAAAATTAAAAGTTTGATTAGGGAAAATAATAATTTTTTTCTAAATCCAAAGCAAGCAATTATTTTAATATATTCCATTTTTAATTTTAGTATTTAAAACTATTATAAATTATTTCACTTACATAGAGCTCTAATTAATAATGTAAAATTGTCTCTGTTACGTAGTTTTAGTTTCTCATAATGATGTGCCTTTTAGTAATCCTCAAATTTGCATCAAATCATGCATAAAAAATGCAGCTTTGCGCCAGAGTCCCTCATTCTTTTCCAGTGGTGCTGCCTTTTGTTCTTTGGGTTTTGGGGTTTTTTTCTGAAATGTGCCCTTTATGAGATTTTTTCTTCTTTTAATTTGCAGTACATAATTTCTGCTTCCAAGGTATTATTCCTTGTGCTTTTCCTGTCTCAGATGACTGCACACACAAGGTGGATGGTGTGTTATTCATATCAACTGTGACAATTTGTTATTTCTGTTTCTTAACAGGGCTGAGTATATAGCCCTGACAAGGGTTCTATAAAAGCAGGCGTTCATCCAAGTGCTGCTGATGACTCAATCAAGCTGTAATATCAGCAAGCAAGGGAAGAAGTCTTTAGGTCCCTGGCAGTTTTAGACTGTGTTGATTGGAAGGGCTGTAACTCATTTCATCTGCAGAATGACGCTGTCCTGTTGGCATTCAGGGGAATGAGGGTACGCGGGCAAAGTGATTTCAGCTATGCATGATCAGCCAAACCAGTATGAATGTTTAAATTACGCAAGCACAGAAAGAAGATTTCCTCTTGTTGTCACTAATCTTGCCGTGAGATAGCTTGTAAGGAATAGCCGCTCTGTGGAAAATAAAGGTCTTTCACCCAGAAAAACTGTGCAAGGCCGTGTGCCTGTGTATTCGGTAGTTGCATACACAAGGTTCGGGACAGATTTGGAGAGCCTGGAGTGACATTCCCTTCTCAGAACTTGTTCTTGCTCGGCGGAGGATGTGTTGTTGTGTATTCATCTGTGTTGCACGCTCTTGTGTCCTTGGCTGTTTGTGATCTGATGGAATGGTGAAATGCAACAGTGCACAGAAAAGCTCCTCAGATGAGCTGCCTCAGTGATTTTGTGGTTCAGTTTGCATCACAGAGGCCACCTTTGGTTCTGGATTAGCTGCACGTGTGCTGCTTTGGCAAACAATGCTAAACTGGAGGAGGTTACAGGGGAAAAAACTCTCTCATATTTGGAGTACAGTGAATTAATGGAGATGGCAAAAGCGGAAGACCCTTCATAGGGGCAGTTTAATGAAGTGTAACGTCCTTCTCCTTCCTTCAGGTCCTTTGGCTATCTAAACGTAAAGATCTCACTTCAAGCAACAGTTCTGTTTATAAGCAAAACTCCTTATGGTTTACTCTGAGTGTTAACATCGCTACCTGACCAGAGCAGATGCAAACCACTCAGTACGCTATGACTAAACTATTTCTTTTCTCAGGGATTTTCTTAGCCCTGTTTTGCCTGTTTATGCTGACTATGTTTGCGTCCCACTGGAGAGATGTCGTGTTTAAATTAACTTGTGATTGACCTTACTCCAACATCAGTATAGAAAAGGGCCAAGAATTTTTTTCATCCTTTTTATAACTCCTGGCTCCCTTTCTGTACTGAAGCAATTAGCCTGACCTGACCTCTAGCCAAATGTTCCTGTGGTCAAGTTTCAGCTGGCTTGAGGACAGTCAGCTGCTGTAATTTTTTTCTGGTTTTAGCTCTGTTCATTCTTACAAACTGCTGGAGTTGGGTAAGATATAGACTATTATTCATTCCATACAATAGTATATATTACAGACACTGAAATTTATTTTCTGTTAAGGAGCAGGGACTTTATTAGTGGCATTTGTCTTTCGTGTGTATACAGAGGTAGGTGCTGGGAGGTAAATATTACTAGATTGTAAAAGGTCAGTTTTGTCCGAAAGCCGACAGAGAAGCTGTCCCTTGCTAGATTAACGCTGCACCCTCTGAACAGCACTGTTCTTGTTGGCAGTGAGCTTGCAAGAGTGTCTTAGAGGAGCAGCAGCTGGCGGTTACAAGACAGATTGTGAGAACTTGCTGCAAGGTGGTCATCGTCTGATAGCGGGGCAGGTGGCGCTTCAGAGGGCTCTTCTCTCAGAAATTTTATTCTGTATCACCAAAAGCAGTGTCATGATGGGGCAGCTCCTACTTTGCACCAGATTGTCTCCCGCGAGACTGGAGCTGTGGTGGTGTGGCCCTTCCACCTCTAGTGTGGTAATGGTACCTGCAGCTCAGTAGAGCTTTTGATATATGTGCTGGACACAGAGAGGTCACATAGTCCCTGGGGCTTCACACCCCTTGCAGAGATCCTTTTGCCCGGGAGAGATCTTGAGTATGAGCCCTGCCCTAAGGGCTCTGGGTTTGAGCTCCAAGGAGACTAACACAACTTGCCCTTTCCCAGAGGCTGCTGTACAAAGGGTGGAGCATGGCCCATGGCCCATCCGTATTTTCAGATGAGAGCAGTTACCATTTTTGTGTTCAAGTCCTGTCCATAGTGGGCATGTTCAGAGTACACCAGTTGGATTTTTCTCCCACGTGCAACTTGTCTGGATGGATAACTCAGTGGAGGATCCCAAGTGGATTTAGGCAGAGTAGAGACACTATTGCTTTCCCTTGCTAAGGTGGTGGCATTTGTGGGAGTCCACAGAAGCATCATTTGCTTCTATACCACATTTCACTAGCAAAAAGACAAGGATTAATCCACAATTTTGATCACCTTTGAGGTTTAGGAACACAAATTAATCCCGTGCCCTGTTTCAGAGAGCTAGATGTTTTAGTCAAGGTCTATAACTCAGCTGGGACTTTCCCAATAATCATAGAATTGCTCTTAAGTAGTAGCCGCTGCTGGGGGGGTGGTTGTGTCCTCCCCTCCACCCTGGCGGCTCACTCCCATGCCTGTGCTGCCCGGGCTCTGTTCCCGGGTTGAATCTTTGTGGAGTCCTGATAAATCTAGTCAGCAAACAGATTTGTTACAATTAATGCTTATGGATTGATTTTAACTAGAACAATTTCCTGACGCAGTTTACTGTGTGCAGGTATATAAACAAGTCTGCCAGCTCAAGAGGAAGGGCAGTGCTGGAATGGGATTGTTTTCTTCTGCAGCAGTAAGATGTTACTGAAGTTCATCGTGATTGTTGACCTCTGGGATGTATTTCCAGGCTCTTGGGTTGGCGCTCCGGTTGTCAAACCTTGGACATAGCTGGGATGGCTGCCAGTCACAGTTCAGGAGGGGAGGGGACAGCCGTGTTGTGATGGCTACACATGGGGACTGATCCTAGTCCCGCCACAGAGTCGTTTCATGCAAAACAGTGTTCACAGATGTGCTCTGAATGACGGACTCTGTTGATGACATTTGTTCTCACAGGAGAACTTCCGTGAGGGTTTGGGCTTTTCTTGTGGCTGTTGTTAGGCACGAAGAAGTAGGAAAGCTTGGAGAAGAGCGGTAGGAAGATCAGCAGAGGCTGGTGAACACAGGAGAACAGGGATGTGTTGAATATGGAGGCAGCACGGGATGCCTGGGTATGGTGACAGGGAGAGAGGAGGAGGGTTGCAAATAAAGTGACATTGTGCTCAGGCCTGTGAAAGGGAAAACAAACCTTTAGGGAGAAAGTGGAAGGGCTGAAGGGAAGGAGAGGCTGTTTGACAGGGCAGAAGTCATGTAAGAAGAGAGGAATTGGCAAATACAGAGAAGCATTTCTGTAGAGGATTTATTAATGAGAGACAATAAGATTCCTTTAAACAAGAGTACAGATGGAGCAGGGGAACAATTGAGCTAGCTGAAAACCTAGCTGATCTCGGATGAACCTCGTGCTGTACCGGTGTAGCTCCTCCAAGAGTAGGAGGATTGTTGGCTTATGATTTGCTTTATGAACTTTTTCCCAGCCCTGTGCACTCCAGCAGCTGCAGCTTTCACTGCTCCTGGTCCTGCTCCCCAGGCTACCTCGCTCCCACACTGCCACTAGTCCTCACCAACACACCTCCGGCCTCAGCCTACCTTTGGAGAGACCCACTTGGGTCTGCTTGGCCAGGAGAAAGCCCTGCCTGGCGCTGGGCAGGTCCCCAGAGCTCCCCCAGCTCTCCTCTATGTGTGGCTGCCCCTTGCCCACTTTGACTGACCACAGGGTACCCGTTTTGAGTGGCCATAGGATGCCCGTGTGGTACAGCTGGGCATCCCCACCGTGGCACGGGTGCGGTGGGGAGCATCTCCTGGCTTGCCTTTGCAGGTCTGGGTTAGACTCTGCTAGCCTAGAGCTGTTGGAATCAATGCCTCCCATACTGAGCCTGAAACTCAAGAGTTATTGAGCAGTTGTGCTAATGAGGCTGTGAGAAATACCTTCTGATTTTCAAGTTTTGTACTAAACAGCATGAACAGAGAAATCTGGAATTGGTAATAGTTTTTGGTTTTTTCTGTAGTGTGATTCAGTCTGTTCTCTTGGTGTAAGAAAATTAAGGAGAGAATTATCTTTTGTTGCCATAGTTCTGCATACTCAGCGTGTTTGTCTTTTACAGTTTCTGACTAAATTCAAACTTTGCTAACTCCACTGGGAGACTGACTAGTTTTTGATACCGAGGTTTGACAGCATTGGTTGTTAATTGGTAACACCCACTTAGAGGTTGTTACTCATTAGTGGGCTTGGTTGTTTGGACACTTGTGATTTAATCTCCTGTTAGATGAAGAAAGGAAATGTCTAACTGAAAACACTACAGTGTAGAGTCAAGATTTGTCATACCGATTTACGGTCAAATTTGAAAGTGGAGCTATTACTCTCCCCTTTCCCGCTGCCTCACTGAGCTGGGGCCTCAGTGTGTCTTGGCAGCTTTGTGCCACAGAACAAAAAACTGCTGCCAGACTGTTGTTTCAGCATTTGTGTTCATTTTGGTGTTGCACCTTTGGTTTTGAAGGCCTCCAGTAACCTCTGTGCTCCACTGGCACAGTTGTAAATGGTTGGGTCCTAACCTATGGTATGTATGTTTCCCCGCTACTACGTATGGAGACCCCATGAGCACTTTGGGGCATGGTGCAGTTTTGTGCAGAAGGCTGCGCTGCCACAACTCCAGTGTAACCCAGCTTCTGCCCTTCCATATTGTTGTCAGATGCTGGTGATAATGTCAGGAGCAAAGTAGCGTCCCTCAAGCAGGGTCGCGTGACGGGGTTGTGGGCTATGTATGTGGGAGGAGGGAGGAGTGTGCTGTTTCAGGAGGTCGTAAAGGCTTCCTGGGTTATGCTTGGGTTGTAAAGGTTTGTATTCTTGGAGGTTGGAAAGGCTTGTGTGGATGGGCTCGGGTCCGTCGGAAGGTGCCTTCTCAGAAACGATGCAGTTAGAAGTTTCCAGCGTGAGGCAGCCTCGATGGTCGCCCCTGAAGAGCAGCACGGCAGAGCTCAGCGAGGCTGGTGCTCAGGGTTGTGCAGGGTAGCCCACGTTACTCTCATTCTTGCAGCCCCGTGGCTACTGCTGCCCTCTCCGCCGGCAGTGGCCGTGGATACTAGGCTGGTGTTTCTCTGCCAACAGCCATTTGGCTTTCTGGTGCGGGAGCTGGCTTGTTAAACTGCATCACTCCTCTCAGCTTTACTACATGTAGTCCCAGACCTGGGAAGGGTTATATATGGCATGTGAAGATGCATGAAAGAGATACTTCTCTTTTCCTACTTCCACATTTAACATAGGCCACTCTTTGGCATCTATCCCCGAAAGGCTGTTGGGGGGGGTGGGAAATGTGGCTACTCCCTGGAACCAGGCTAAAGATTGACAGTACTTGATTTCTTCCCCCTCTATATTAAACGAACTAGAAACCCGTAAGCTACTTCTCTTGTAAAAATAGTATTTACTTTCTGTCCCAGACTGCAAGATGATGTATGACTGTACGAGGCAATAAACTGTAAACTAAATACACTTCTGGTTTAAATCCAATCAGAAATTCAATAAAACTAGATAATAGTTTAAATGTCATGTCATATTAGGTAGTAATATTAGTTTATAAAGAAACTCTCTTATTGTGTTTTGTTATTACAGAATTAGAGGTATGGATCTTCGGCATCTGCTGTTTACTTTGGCACTGGTCTGTGCAAATGACTCACTTTCTGCAAGTGATGGTAAGTTTTATGATACCTTTCTGTGCCTTTGTGTGTGTACATATGTATATTTAGCTTTTTATAAAGAGTATTTTAATATTATGTGTGTCAGGACTATGCAAGTTCCTTGATTGCAGTACCCTAGGTACATAATGTGAAATGTGAAAAATACATCAGTTAACCTTGTAAACATAGTGGATGAGATTGAGATGTGTTGCAGAATGAAGGTGAGTTTCATAGGCAGTGTTAGATGTGCACTGTGTAAACAGGCTGGATCAGTGTTGGTATTAGATATCTGGATTTTCTTTGCTCGGGTACTAAAGTTACAAAATAATTGTATGAGGTTAAGTTTTTTTTATAGAAACTGGTGGGTTTTCTCCTTAACAAGTCTTTTTTAGTATATTCATATGTTAAGTGTAGAACTATTTGGAAGTACAGAGGAAGCATTTTAAGACTGTGCACTTTGGGTCTGAGGCCAATATGAACAAGTTTCATAAGACATACACTTAGACATTCTTGAGTAGAGCTTATAAAAAGAATTTGAAAAGAACATGTACCCTCAACCAGCCAGCTGGCTTTGGGTTGCCAGCAGAAGCCTTTTTAGCGAGGAGAAGTTGTGAATGCACATCCTGTGGTGTTCATGATTCAACAGATCTGCCCAGGGTTCACATCCACTGAATGTACCTCTGGCTTTCCACAGTTCTCCTCCTTCCCATCCTTATTCACCACAATTCTTCCATCTTCTGAATTAAATGCCAGGCTGGAAAGTACTTGGTCCAGCTGAGCTTTCTCTGATGTTTTTTCTTGTTGCAACCAGCAATGATTTAGAACTATTTCTGTATCACCCGGAGGCCTGTTCTGACTCTGGTGGGTCCCCTGGACTGGTCTTTTACTCATTGAGAACAAAAAATTCCTGTTAACTCCAGTGGAAGTTTAACACTGTGTCAGACTGCTCTGCTTATGCTGGTTATTATCTGCTCCTCTAAACAAATGCAGCTTAACTTGGTCTGCTCTATCTGGTTTTGGCCTTCGGAGACAGCAGTAGCAATTTTCCATAATTATTAATTTTATGCAAATGTGTCACTGCTTCTCTCAGAGCTATGGAGCAGCTGCAGAAGGGTGGTTCCTTAAGGTGTCCCTCCTGACCTCCTAGCCAAAATCAGTGTTTGCAGAGAAAGTCAGAGAGGGCAGTTTGATGAGTAATTTTGGTAAAAGTAGGGTGGAAACAGCTTCCACGACAAACTGTATATAAACTGATAAAATTTTCAATGAAAATTTCTGACATCTCTCAATTTCTTTTTTTTTTTTCCCTTTAGCTCCATACTTAGGTGTTACTGAATGCAAATTAAATACCTATAGAGTTGCAAGCCATGTTTCATTAGCCTTTCTAGTTTTAATTTTAGAACTAAACTCCATAAGGAAGTGTGGTGCAGTGAAGTGTTTATTTTCATATTAGAATTCAGCTGAAACAACATGGGGCATTTATTTAACGTGTTTTGAATGCTTTTCTGTCTTCTGATTTAGTTCTGACAGGAATTTGCAGAATAAAGCTATATACTCATTTTCCCATTTTTGTGTACCAATCTCTTTAGTTAGACCTATAAACTGAAATAAAACTTGCAAATTCTTCCTTGGTTCTGCTGAAATGTGGAAAGTCAGTATTTCACAGTGAAATATGATACATGTACCAGCTTCTATTCATTGCCTCGTACAGAATGGTCAGTAGAACAAAAATGGATGTGTCCTGACTTGATCCTTCCCCCCCAGTGTCTGCATTTTACAGTACACTTATTCAACAAAAATAATCTCTGCTCAGATACCGTCTACTGGACCAATTGATTTCTCTCTCAAGATTTAAGAGCAAATGAGGATTTTTTGATCCTTGGCAGATGAGGTGTGGTCCAGATGTCCTAAGTTCAGTAAAAATCTGTGTTATAAATAAAACTTAAGCACAACATCATCTTTGTATGACTTTGTCTATACTGCTGAAATAGTAATTTCCCTGAGCTTATCTATCTTCAGAATCAGAAATGAAGAACATTTTAGTTGTGTTCCTGTGCTTAAAGCCAAGACACAGTACTAAATATTGTCCTGATTTGCTGCACTATTGAAGAATTGTGTGTTTGAAGGGAGCAGAGCTTTGTTGTCCCAAGAATAAATTTCTAACCACTAAACTGCTTGTAATGCTGTAACACATTTATTGTGAGTAAAGGAAATGCTCAGCTGAGAAAGTCAGACAAGAAAGTGTAAGTCAAACAGGAATATTTGAAATAACAGCACGAGAGAACATCCATTTGCCATTCTTGCATGATTTAGGACAGAGTATTAGATGAGATCTGTTTATTAGCTGGTTTGTTCTTTTTTTCCCCATGTGAATGTGCTTGTACCTGCTGAAGCTCCCATGAGCATCCATCCCCACTCAGGTAATGAATCCTGACAACCTTACAGAGTTCTGCCCACACAGTCTTGCGAAGGCCTTCCTGTAAAGTTGATTAGGTGTGCTCCATGCCTGTACCATATCTGATACATTGCCCAGGGGACTGGATTTACATGGTTCCCTAAAAGATCCACTTCAGTAATTGTATTTCTTCTGGGAGCACGTTAGAAAGTCGCACATACTTGCTAATCTTCCACAAAAGCGTGTTACTGAGACACTGTAATACTGACTTATACATGGAAGGCTTTTATGTCTTGAAAGTAAGTAAAGCTTACATTCAGCCTTGCAAGAGCCTGAGCTTCAAGTTGGCTCCATGCCGTGGGGCCGGATCCACTCTTGGCACACGGTGAAATCCCATACGTGTTTCCTTCTGGAAGGGGAGAGGGTGTGAGGCCAGCAGTTGGCCAGGCAACTGCACAGCATTTGGGACCAGATATTGGACATTTAGTCACCTATTTGCTGTCTCCAGGCTGGTGCCAAGTTCTGCTGGAGGCTTTCCACTGATTTAGCTCGTTTTCATGTGCTCATTTTGCAAAGAGCTTGGCTTGCTGGCTCCTTAAACTGAGGATAGCGTGGAGTGACAGGGGTGCCCACCACCTCCGAGGTAGTGATGCTAAATGTGGCCAAGCATGTCTACTGCACCAGGTCTTCAGCTGTAATTCAGAAGAGAGCAGGTCTGGGCCTTGCAGCTTTCCACCAGGGGACACTCACCCACACGCCGTCCATGTCCTCAAGGTGCCTGATATATGATGGTAAGGGTAGAACAGAGGCAGGGATAGAAAGAAAGTGTAAAGGCCACAATAATAGAAGGGTAATTTCTAATAGGTGTGTAATTACAATAGGTAAATGGGTTTTGTGCGCTAGGGATTGGAAAACATAAGGCCCGTTTTCATAGCTAATGACATTTTTCCTAAGTCAACAGAACTTACGCTTATAAGAGTTTAGGTTGCTTTAAAGATGGGGAATTGTATGATTTTGGAAGTTTAATTTAATTTAGTTAATTAGGTACATGAACAGGAAAGAGTACTGCTTCCTGAGTAGATCGTCTACATCTGTGCAATATTAATTGTCATTCAAGAAAAAAAAAAGAGCTTATATTCATGTACACATACACAATTTGTGTTTAGATATTTAGATTAATGTCACTGAGGTGATTCAAATACATACCCAGCATACACCTAGGTATTTTGGTTTACTATTACCTGCTGACACCAGAAGTGGTTGAGGGGAATTGCTCCAGACACAGATTGCAAAATATTTAGGAAGCAAAATAAGTTTTGTCTGCTCATTCCTTCTCTACAGCTGATGAGTGTAGGTCACATAAGGACATAGAGGAATAAACTGGGAATTAGTCCCAGTTAATAAAACAATACATAAGCTCAAGCAGTTCCAAAACTAATTTCTTCCCAGTGAAAAGAAGTGGGAAATGTCTTTTATAATTTTCTATACTAGATCAAAGTTCGTTCTAGACTATTACAACTATGCTAATTCATTCTCTGAAGCAAGTTTAGAAGCATTCGTACTTAATGATAGCACAATAAAAATATTTTTGAGTGAACTGGTTTTGTACAATGATAATTTTAAGAGCTACAAGCTTGAATTTATTGTTCATTTTATCTAATCTGATTTTAGAAATTTATTTCTTTTTTTCCATCACAACTTTTTAAAATTATTGTATGAAGCGGTTATGCTTAAGTGCTCTATTTTCCTCACTTTTATATAAGAAGTAGGATTAATTCTTTTCCGTTCTGAGACATATCAAATCTAATTTTTACTTCCGTCAAAATGTCCTTTTTTTATGCTGGTGTCTGCCCACTTACTGTACTTGAATGCTTTGCATGCATTACATATCCAAATTAAACCATCTAAGTTTAAGTGTGCACTGGATATCAGAGCTCCCAGTTATAGAGCTGGAGATTGAGTCCATAACCCATGCATAGGGTTTTAGTGTCATTAAAGGCATCCCTGGGCACCCGAGACAATCTGCATGGGACTCACAGCCATGACACAGGACCTGCAAGACATTTGCAAGACATTCTGGAATGGCCAGAAGCTTAAAGAGGTCTATAAAAGTCTTAAGGCCAGGCATCTCCTGTGTACCTGAACATCTGTTTTCAGGCAATTAAATCAACTCCATCAGTTATTCTTTGTTCCAGGGACTGTATTGACTAGCTCTCCATTGACTTTTGGGAGCTTGGACACCTAAGGGTGAGATTCATCCATGTATGAATCATATGGATAACTGCTAGGTACCCAAAAAATCTGCACAAAACTTGTAGATAGGACATCTGTGCCTTTTGAAGCAGAGGCTGGAAGGTAGGCAGAACATCCTAGGCTGAGATGGCTACAGATGTTTGGGCAACAGGATTTTGTCCTGCCTTGCATAAAGAGAGCTAAATATAGGTGTCTTCATTTTGAACTGAGCCTCACCCTTATAGCTGCCTTGTTTGGATATGCATAATTCTGTGTGCTTTCTTCTGGGTAGTGTCATAGCTGCTCAGCCACTCGCTGTAGATCTTCTGCTACAACCAAGGTGAAGGGTCTTCTCACTGGGTTGACAGGATAGCAGTTGGGTTCTTGCTGTCACCATGAAGTTACATAGCAGACAGATGTTGTCTAAAGGCATGGATTTGACTTTTATTACACACAGAGGAGTTCTTAGTCTAAGCAGAAAGGTGCCTTTGAATTGCAGCATATTCTCTGCTGAGAAAGGGAAATTTGTCCATCTGTTTGTGGAGTCAGGAGGTACCAGGGACTTCATTGCTTGGCTTGAAATATTCAGAAAAAAGATCAATAGCTGAGTGGGGTCTTGGCTGAAAACATGCTTTGTTTTGGCGAACTCAAATTTTATAGATTGCAGTCAGTGTAGTGAAGCACGTGAAGGGTGTTCTTTTATTTTTAATGACTCTTTTTGATAATCAGGAACAAAGGACATATTTGTGTATATAACACTCCTAATCTTGTTAGGAAGTGACAAAAGATAGTGAGAAAGGGCAGAAGAATCTTCCTTATCTTAAGCTGCAAACACTCTTGCCTCCTCTGTGTAAATAGTAATGCCATAATATAATTGGTAGTCATTTGTTCATTGTGGTAATTTTCTCTTCTTAATTCTTCTAATTGGTGTGACTTTGCTACAGCCTTTCTGTGTTACTTACATTCTCAACTATATGCAGCTATCTAAGTGTGGAACACAAGCCAAAGCAGAGCTGGCGGTATGATCAGCTTAGTGCATCCTGGTTTATGTGGACCAGGTCAGAACTGTCGAGAATGTGGATTTAAAACTTTTACCTGCAGAAAATGCCTTTAGAATAGTTGCCTCATTTCCAGAAGTTGACGTGTTTCTGAGCAAGAAATGTGTTCTGTTATGTAGAAGAAATTGCTATAGAGCTGTTCCAGCAGCCAGGATCAGAAAGCTTGGCACAGGGAAGCGTAAGTCGTACCCCTCTGATCTGGCTAAGCCATTTTGGCTGGAGGGAAGATTCATTTTGGCAGAGAGCAAAGTAATATTTCCATTGTCGTTTTCCATTGCGATTAGGCGTGGCTTTGATAGCTAGCAGAGAAATCCAAGGGAAGGCCTTGAGTCTGTGCACTTCTGAGTTACTTTTAGAGCTCTTGCTTCGTAGCCAGTAGTATATAGTTCATATAAGCCATTTATCTGGGCCAATGTGACAGTATCTATGCTCTCACATGGAGGAGAAAAGCTTCACCTCATCTTTCTTCTGTGTCGGAAGCATCCATGGTATTTTAACAAGAAGGAATTTGGGATTCCTAAGAGTGGTCTTCCACTTCATTTCCACATGCTGGAAATGAATTGTAGACAAGCCTATGTTTTGTAAGAAAACAGAGAAAATAAATGCACAGTGCTAAAATTTTAGGTATAGTAGCCTCAATTTATGGCCCTAAAAATCTGTGTTTAGGCTTGTAACTGAGTAGACACAATGGTTCAAATGCTAACCTGGCTTGCTAGAGACTTATCTCCTTTGTCCTTTCCTCCAAACCACATCTCTGAGTCCAGCATTTCCTGAAGACTTTCAAGACTTCGGTTATCTTCACCCGCAAGCCTGACAAAAACAATTCATGAACAATCAGCTTCAGTCAGACACCCTGCAAAATAACGTATGTGCTGTAGTTACCCCATCCAGTTATCTATGTTATCGTTAACATTCCTGCTGTCATGTGTATTTCCCTTCAGTGCTTTTCAGTCGCTCTGGCATTTGTTTCTCTTTTGAACACAAACTCACCAATTTTCTGTCTTCTGATTGCTGGGTTTTGAGGTCATTTGCAAGAATCAGCCACACCTGTGTAGTTAGTGCCAGGTGTAGTCAGAAGGAGGAGTCAGTCTTTCTGGCTCTCGGCTGCCAAGCTTGTCATCCCAGCGCACGTCTTCGCTCTCTCAAGCAGACCTATAGACGGCAGCCAGGCCACCGACACTCGCACTGGTCCTCCTGTGAACCAGAATTGTTCCTCCATTACCGGGGCTGAGCTGCACCCAAAACTGCTGGCTGATGGTGGCCACTTGTGGCTTGCTTTTGCAGGAGAAGTGGTGAGGCCAGTTTGAAACACGAACTTTTTCCCACACATGCAGTTAAGGACATGCATTTAAAGAGGAAGACCAGATGATGGAGAGGATACAAAAATGTGCACAGCAGTTTTTTTACCAGTACCTAAGAAGCTAAAAAGCAAGAAGATTCCTAGTTACAGTTTTTGCTCCTCCTGTTTTGCTATTTTAAACGTAGTTGTATATTTCATGTGAATTGTTTAAACAGTTTGTGCTGCACTAGCCAAATGAACCAAGTTAATAAACTGACTCTGCATCAGGGGAAGGAAAAGTATTTCAAGCAAACAAACACTAGTCCATATTATAAAAGCATATTGCATGAGTTATAATGAATCATTCTATGCAGTGGAGCACACACAGAGCAAATTGCTTCCAGTAACATCCATCTGTAATGGGAAAAAGAAGCAACCCTTGTTACTGCATATTCATAGCATACAATGAAATGACCATGGGAAGGGGTAACATTCTTCGTTAATTTAAACAATGATGCAGTTATTGTGCAGTGACTTGCACTGCCTGATTTAAAATGCAAGAGCTTTTTAGAACCAAGAGGCTGCCTGCAATATTGCACCTTTTCTTTCCAAGCTGCAGTCTTCAAAAGTGACAGTCAGGATCAGACTGGAAACAGAATAAAAGTGTGACTGGGAGTTGGAGAGCTATCACTGAACAGACCTTGTTCCTACCATTATAAAGGAGGGAGCATTGTGTGCACCTCAGCAATATTTTGTCACATCTGGATGTTTTCTTCAGCTATTCCAAGGGATCAGAAGTGACAGAGAAACACTTCAGAGTAGGAGCTGACAAGATGCCATCTTTGAATCACACAGAGTGGCTCTGAAAGCTTTGTGCTGGTCACCACCCTCAGCAAAGCCAGATGATTCTCAGGGCTGCAGCAACACTTCCGGCACAGTTGGGTAGTTTGGGAACTGGAACCACCATTTGGAGGATGGCTGGGTCCAGCCTTACAGAATTCTCAGTTGGGTTCCAGAGAGTCCCCTAGTTGGTTGCTTTCAACCTTGGCTGCTCCCCAAGTCTTCCCTGTTACACTCCAGCAGAGTACTGGTGCCCAGGTGATCATCTGCTTCTGAGGATGATGGAAAGGGGAATGGGAATGCAATAGTGCTGGGGAGCTTGGCCCTTGTGTGTCTCTCCAGAGCAAAGCTCTGGCAAGATTTCCCTTGGGGAATAAAAATACTTCACCTGGGCTGTTTCCCCTTTTTGCTATGGGAGAGGTGCTAAGAATGAACTATGGAAGAAGAATGGCCTAGGAATGATGCTGTAGGTGAGAGGCAGAGCAACACGCTACCAGTAAGGATTCTCTAGCTTCTGAATCTGGAAGAAATCCTGGTACACAACACGACAAAGATTTCTCTACTTTGCTTTCTCTGCTAGCCCACTGTAGAAGCATGCTGTAAATTTAAGTAGTAACAGCAATGGTTATTTTTCTGCAGAACTTCTAGAAAAATGTCACCCTCCTAGGCATTTTGTGTTCTTCTTGTATAATGCAGGGAGGACTTTCTTTTTCTTGAAGTACAGGATTATTGTTTTTACAGATAATTAAAAATCTTTTACAAAGTACATAATTCCATGCTGAGGGGTGTAGAATAGCTATAAGGTAGGCTGATAGAGTTGGTATATTATCTAAAGAGCCATGCATAATGTCAGTTCAGTCCCATCTTTCTTCTCATTAAGTTGGTCAAGGAGATTTTCCTGGGAGTTTCAAAGAATGCAACAGCAAACGGTTAAATATTTGTAGTTGGGAATTTATCCCTTGTATCAGCTTTGGCACCAACAAAGTGGGATGTAGCAAACCTGACACCAATTTTATAAAAAGATTCAAGGAAATTGCAGGAAGTTTGTCATCTAGGCAAGGTAAGTTGGAAAAAAACATGAAAAAAGCATATACAATGTGATATATTGATAAATATGATAATATTTGGGGGTTTGTGTAAGTCATGTTTCTTTCAAAAGACACCTATGGTCTGTCACCCATAGCTACTGACTCAAAACAAGATTTCAACACACACACAGAAAATGGTTGTTCAATCCCTACAGTGTGAGTTTTCAGAGAGCTTTTGATACAACACTGTAGCAAAGGTTCCTTAAAAAAATGCCAGGGGGTAAAAAGGAAGGATTTTCATGGATTAAAAATTAATAAAAAGGGAAAACAATGGAAAAAATGGGACAAACAAAAGGAACAAACATCTCTCACAGCAGAAACATCCAAGGATATTTTCCTTCTTCAGACCATACAAGCAGGAATTAAGTCGGTAAGATCTCTTCTGCTTGGAAAGCTCTATGGTGGGACGGGGTAGGACAGAAACCAGTGCAGTCCTGCATGGTGCCAAGGGAGTGAAAGAGAAGGATGTGAGCGGGCAGGAGCCCTCCGGGGGCTGCTGGAGCCCCCGCGTGCGTGCAAGCGCTGGGCACTGCCCAGCTGGAGTGATGGAGCGCGGTCTGTCTGGGAATCGTGAAAGATCCGCCCAGACTGAGAAGTGTGTCTTTTGTGGGCTGTCCCTAAGAAACATGCTGAAAGGAAATATGTTTATTCTGTATTTGGTCTGGGATTTTGTTTGTTTATTATTCCCCTAGCGATGTGTAGACTTGGCTTTAGGGCTGACACAGAAATTTTAGAAGCAAATTTGAAAACTCACTAGGATCAAGAGTTTACCCTTGAATCTCTATCTGCTACAACGCCCTGTTTTTTACTTTGTAAAGACAAAATAACCAGAACAATTACATGCCTGGCTGGCAAACACCATGTGCGTCATGTTTCTTTTAAAAGGCACTTAGCATTTGCCTCCCATGCCTACTGTAAAACAGGAAAAACTGTTAACATTTAATAAATATTAAATCTTAAACAAGAACACGTACAAAGTAAAATAATGTCATTATACCCTTTGAATTTGCATTCTGTCTCTTCATCACTGTAGCACGAAAGAAAGAATAATGTGATAATTTGACTTTGAACAGGAAATTGCAAGTGTTAGGGAAGCAAATGTAGGTAATAACTATAAATGTTAACAGTTGATTTATTATTTGCTGTTAGTGGTCAAATAGTTAATACTCAATATAATTACTTCAATGAAAATGCTGATGTCAACTATACTTACTGTTGTATAGGATTTAATCCAAACCATCCGTTTTAATCCATTTGTATATACCCCGGGTTGATCTTTGCTCACAGTGTTTTTTTCTGGAAGTTAAAAGTAATTATTAAACGAATGGAAATTATTAGTGGCTCATGGTTTGGCAAGGAAAAGAAATGCCTTTTTAAGTTCTTAGTGTCTATTTTAGAGGGCTTCTACACCAGAAATGATTGAGGGTGGAGTGTATCACAGCAGTGTTTTCTGTCATAGCTATGTGTTGATATTTGGGGTTCATCCCAGTGAGGTGTTTGGAAGTCACTGGTCTGATCATTCTCCACCGCTTAATTTAGTCCATTTATTTCATAGGGCAAAGGAAATATGAGTGACTTACTAAAAAGGAGGTATAAAACACTGGTGGACAGTGTGGAAAGATGCTGGTGTCTGTACATAAACAACATAATTCATTTTCTAGTAAACTGTTTCATTCTCCAGTGTATTCTTCAGTAGATTTTTAGGGAATGTTTGGTCTTGCTAACTAGTTTAGCTAGCTTTGAATGTAACTGCCTTGTCTGTTTCAGTCAGAAATTGTCCTGTTCTCCAAGGATGCCTCCGCTTGGCTCCAGACCTCAGTTCTTCGTGCTGTGAAGATCTACCAAGCCACTTCACAGGAAAAACACTTGCATCTAGGGCAGCTCCACAAGTAATGAAAGGGATGTGAGATCAATAACTTATTATCTTTCCTTTCTGAGTCCATAGCTTTTGCACAATAGGAAGCTGTAGAGGTTAATCAGAAAAAGCCAAGGTATCTCCTGTTACTCTTGGCACGTGCCTTTCAACACTCCTAGGGCGGTTCAGAACTAAAAGTCCTGGCTGGATTATGCCATGCTTTACAGAGGCAGAAGGCAAGACTTTGCTCTTGAGAGGATACACTGGGAGGTCTTCAAGTTACCCAGCTGTCACAGCTGAGGCTGTTTAACCTCCCATTCCTGGCCAAGCCAGTTAAGTAGAGTTACATCCTTGTCTACAAAAACACTTGCAATAATATTGCAGAACCCTCCTGACCAAGACTTCATGTTAAGAGAAGTAGCAAAGACAAAAGGAGCAGAATTTAATGTGGTTGCCCAAAATGTCCATCTGCTATTATTTATTTTTCCAAAGCCATCAGTACTGCTCATTGTTTGAAGTAGGTTTTTCTCTGTCCTGCCCTTTCTTTCCTCCCCAAGTGAAGAAACATTTGTTTTTTACCAGGAGAAACATGCGTTACAGAACCTGGCACGTTTGCATGTGGTGCAATCTTGTGAGTGTTTTGTTGAGATAAGTGAGTGACAGCTTCCAGTTGGTGTTCTGCAGGAGGTGAGGGCCTCTTTCCAGAAGTACTGACCATCTCAAAATAAATATGTCCTCCTTGCCGAGGTCCCAGTCTGACATGTTATCTTATCCCCCCAGTACAGCGGGCTTGATATTCTGCGACACCAGTTTATCTAGCTAGTAGACTTAAGTAGCAGTTCTAGTTACAGGAGAGACTGTGCAAGGATTACATCTATGGGAGTTAGCTTTTGGTCTATGTTGTCCAACTTTGTAACAGAAGACTTGATTGTAAATTATTAAGTGCTGTTTTTCAGTTAGGAGATCTTGTTACCACTGGAATTCAACGGTTTTTTTCTTCCAATTTGTTGTCAGAAGTGCAATTTTTCTTAAGAGAGTGAGGCTCTGTTTTCTTCTTGTTTAGAGAAGTGTCAACAGTTAAAGTCTTGCTATTTAATTTCATTATATTCCCCTTGAAATCCCTTAAGAAACATGAGTTATGACCGTGACAGTGCTTTGCACTTCATGGGTTTTACATCTCAGCAACTTGCAAAGTTGTGTGAAATACAGTTTAGATCTCCAGTAATCCCAAGATACCTGTAGATATGCACTGGCTTTCTAGAAACAGCATTATTTTTCCCAAAGTCATAGCTCTCCCTGAAGGAAATAGAATATTAGACTTAGTATGTTGCTCTTAATCCTCTTTAAGAACAGAAGTGGGGACCAATAAAAGTGTTATATGGCTTACATTGATAGGACTCCTGGATTTAAAGAGAAATGGTCTCTGTATGTTGTTCTATTGCTTGTGGGAATCCCATCAATCACAGTTTAGGAAAAGCTGCTGCAGTCTTTTAACGAATTACTTTTAGACAAGCCCTGAATCCATCATATCTCTGCTCTAATAGAGGTAAGATGTCCTGACTTCTTATATAAGTAGGGAAGTCCCACAACATTTCCTGGTTGTTAACATAATACACCATAGCTTTTAAATGCAGCATTTTAGAAAGACACGTGATTTTTACAAAAATGCATAAGAAGAAGTCTTCTTCCTTTAAATGAGGGCAAGGCTTAGGTCATAGATAAGGAATAAAAATTGTTCCATATTTGGGATGGCTACGGGACAGACGCATCCCTCAGAGGAACAGAGCTGGCATACTCAAATCCTTGCAGCCCAATGTGTAGGAGGTGTTAGGAGAGCTGCTGTGCAGAACGCTTAGACTGCCCTGAGGTCCCAAGTGCTTATTTCAGTGCCAAGATGCGGGTGAGATTTGTTTTCCTGATAAAGCCTGCTTTTGGGGGTGGTTTTATTAGTAGGTTGTTCCCACACAATTAGTGTGAAATTGCCATTTTCATTTTTCTGTTGTTTTCTGGAGAGAATGTGCTCGTTAGCCGAGTTGTCACTAGCAGTCGTACCTGTCACAGTTCTCAGCAGAAAGGCAAAGGGGTGGCAATAACCCGAGCCTTTCAAATGAGCCTGATGCTCATTGTTGACAGGAATGGGTGAGTTTCCAAAGCCACTTACTTGTCCTAAAGTAGGTAAATTCCCTGTGACTCCAGGAAGAGTAATAGTTCTGTAATAACGACGTTGGTCTGAAACAAGCTTTCAGCATCTGGCTGTGCCACAGAAATTCCTCTGTGTCCTTAGCAAATTGATTAATGTCTTTGTCCCAGCTCCCCAGCTGTAAAGTGAGAAGGCACTTTAAGGATAAACTCCTTAATCGGTTTGAGTATATCAGATATTACGGTGATGAAATTGCTGAGGTTGTGCAATATCCTCTTGTCAACAGCATTGCATTTATTGTGCAGAGCAAAACGACAGAAAAATATATCTCTTCTTCCAGCGCTCACAAAGCTGGTGGGCTGCCTCCTCCACCGAGGCAGGGGAAGGTGGCTGTGGTGCTTGTCAGGAGGTAGGGGTCACCACCAGCAAGCAGAGAAAACACTCAAGTTTCCTCCAGCACATATTTGTTTTCTGCATAAATCTGCATACTTGCAGAAACTGTGCTTTTCTTCCAACAGGCAAGGACTTGTGCAAATGTGGGCCCATAGCTAATTGTTGCCATGGGAAACTCTGAAATGGCCACCCACACTTTCATGTCTGAATGGAGCCTGTGTTCAGATGTACTCTTCAGTCCATGTGTCAACATATGCACGTAGTGTGTACATATGTTTCTTCCCTGGTGTATCATGGACAAGTTGAGATATGAAAGGTTGCTTTTAATGTTAAAGATTTTTGGTAGTGCCAGCAGCACCTGGAACACGGTGTCTGTGAGGCTGCTCAAGTAGCTGAGATGCCCAGAGTACCGCTTGGTGTTGCTCAATTCATTGATGTGCTCTGAACATATAGAAAGGCACAGACAGTCCTAAGAAATTTTCACTTTTCTGTATTTAGTTGTTGCCCACTGTGACCCTGCAGCCCTTCTCCCCACAGAATAGTATGATCCAAAGATAAGCACGGAAATGCTGGAGCTTTTTGAAGAAGGAAGCATTTCGGTTTGATTTATGAACCTGTTTCCCCCTTTTCTTGTACTCAGAAAAGGCTGTGTTTTCCTATGTGAAGTTTTCTAAATCACTTCTCTCATGAGACATATATCTGATATAGAAAATCTCAGCTCAGATAACTGACGTTTGGAGAAGCTGTAAGTAACTCAGGTGCCCACAGGGGCAGGTAGTGACCAAGATGTCTCTGCTGGGACAGGAGAAGGGGTGCCACTGGTCCATGGTTTCTGCTAACCATGCTTGTAGAACTTGCTTTGTGCTAACCGTGCTTGTAGAAGGTACCCGTACAAGCAGGTGTTTGTATCAGTTCTAGATACGCTCTTTGACAGGTTAGATTTGCTTACTTTTAAGCTTCTAAATTTCTGAAAGCTTTTAGATATGCCATTGAAGGCAAGCTGCTTGCTAGCAAACTGCATTAGGAAATCACTAGGGTCAAGAAATGTTAATTGTTTCGCTCCTAGTGTGTCAGCAGAGCTGGGACTTCTCTAAGTGCAGCTGCACCACTGTCTTTTCAGAGAGGATCTGTGTGAAGCACATTAAAACATATTGATGAAATGTTGTGGAAAAGGCTGCATTGTCACTGGCTGAGCTGCACATTTGCTTTGGACCATGAATTTGGCACCGTTTAGTGAGACGAAAGAAACATCAGCACTAGAGTACAATGCTTGGCTTCCTCCCTGCCTTCAAAACAGTCTAACCTGCCAATTCCTTCTACGTACCCAAATACTGACTGGATTAATATAAAAGTCAATTGTAACATCATTTAGGACAACAAGCAAACACTTGTTCCTGTCTGGCACTTTTGTGTTGTGCGTGAGCACCTTTAGTACCAGCAGGTCCTTTCCTACATAAAGGATGAGCCACAGGTGTCACACCAGCATGGGCCTTACTGATCCCTTCAGTGTGTGATTTTGCAACTTCTACTAGGATCCTTGAGCTCCATTCCAACCTGGTGTTCTATGACTGAGGTTGTTCCGCTGCTCTCCTCCCTTTTTTGTTTTGAGGGGGCTTGTTTATTCTGAGAAGGTAGAGATTGTACATATTATTAATCTAATTTCATTACAATGGACGTACTAATATAGACTTGGATTTTCAAGGATGAGAAGGTGAATACAGATGACAATACTTGAGAAGTGGTAGACATCTAATTGTCATACTGTTTTTACGCTTATTTCCTTAAATTACAATTTTAATTTAAACTAGGAGATCTCACATCCAACTAAAATCCTTTACCTATCATTGAGAAAGTAACAGCTAATAATTGAAAGTGAAAGTAGCAAATTAAACATCTCCTTATATAGCTGCCTGTTGCACATTACCTCACTTTCTAGTCTGAGTAATTTACTAATGAATAAAAGACATTGCTAAGAGCATATGAATATAAAACTTGTTTATATATATATAAAGACAAAATTTTACTACTTTTAAATGGTCGGAAAGAATTTTAAGAATTAGTTAAACCAAATTACTTAAATGCAGGCAGGAGACACCTCAAGCTACAAAAGATTTTAATGATCCTACAAAGTATCTTTCTCAGTGAAATACCAATATTGCAGATTGAAAAGAAGAATAATTTTAATTGATTTTGCACCCTCAAGGTGGCTTGTCTAACTGTTATCTCTAATTTTGGTGTCTACCTTAATATTTTGTGTGTGGTACGTAGGTGACTTAAAATGTTTTTATAGATCTCTGAGTAGATTAATCTCCGGTTTCAGTTCCTTGGAATTACATAAAAGTACCCAGATATTTGTCATATTATAGTTGCAGTTGTAGAACTGTGGGCACAATGGGAGTTTCTAATGGACTGCATTTTTCTTTCACTTTGCAAAATACCTTACTGAAGAAGATGGATTCTTAGGAGTATGGTTTACTTTAAAGCATGAAATAAAATACATAAGAACATATTCTAGATGTCATATTTAATCCTTTTGCCCAACTTACCTTTTGAAACATGAAGAAAAATTTGAAATAAAACAAAGTTTTTTAAATAACTGCACTTAGTTATGTTTTCAACAACAAAATTTCGCTATTTAAAGGGTTTGCAAAGCAGTTGGTTTGAATTTTTTTTGTTGTAGCTTGTTCTGATTTTTTTTTTTCATCCATTACTGTGAACTTTAATCGTGTTAAGCTTAGCCCAAAGGTTTCCTGTGTTCCAGCTTTTTAAGCTGCCTAACCTGTGTAAATACATTAGGGCAGTTCTAAGCCATTAAAAACAAGAGGAGATGGATGTGTGCAAAGTTCAAATGTGTTCTGCTGGCTTTTATCATCAGTGTGAATCATGTTGGCCATTTAGATGCTTAAAATAGTTTGTTGTTCATAAAACAGCAAAATACAGCAAATGAAATCTCTCTAGAGGAGACAAGTATATATTGGGCATTTCAGTTTGGTGTTGTGGGAGGTTTCTTACTGGAAGGGGCTAGGGTTTTTTCCATCTGTGTGTTTTCGTTTGTATTTAAAATTATTTTTGGTGTACTTGAAATGGTGTGTGTTGAAAGCTGTGGAAACTGAAATCCTTCTTTCATCCTCAAAAATGAAATCGTATGGGAAGTTTAAAATCTATGCTTCCAGAACAGGGTTAGATCACAACAATTCCACACAACAGATTCAATCTTCCTGCTGAATTAGTTTCTCACCTCTTTCTGTTGTTTCCCAAGAACTCCAGCTTAATTTCACATTGCATGCAGAATCAGTGAATAAAAGTGTTTAGAAACTTATAAAGCCTCCAAAATTACATTTCTTGGGCCGGATACAGCCTCTCTGCACAGAGGCTGACAGCTCTTCCTTAAAACCAGCAGGCACAGTGAGCCAAACCAGCAAGGCCATGGGGGAGAGTACAACAGTTCAGAAAGTATAAAATCTAGTTGATTGATTGCGATGGATTAGATTTTACTATTTTTTTTTTTTTTCATCTTGAATTGTCATTAGTGTGCAGACGTAAAGCAGTAGGTATTTAAGAAGCAAGAGGGAATCCATCCAAAGGAAAAGTTAATCTGTTAGAGGTATAAGGGAGGCAGTACTTGCATGGACAAGCAGGCTAGGAAACTGAGAGCAGCAGCCGGTGGGGGGAGGTGGCATTTGTGCCAGGACCTGTTCTTTTCTACATATTCATAAACGACTCTGCAAAGGAGGCGACTGCTGAGGTTTGCAAAACAAGAAGTTTTGCTAAGCCATGAAGGGCCAAGCTGAAGAGCTGCAGAAAGTCCTTACAAGGCAAGCGCCTGGGTAATAAAGCAGCAAATGATACTCAGTGTAGATAAATGCAGAACGATGCTTGTAAGCAGAATATAACCCTAATGTGGCACATAAATTCATGAGCTCCAAACATTATGACTCAGAGCTGGGATTTGGGTCAGCTCCTCGCTCGTCCCAGCTCCGCTCATCCCCACCCCAGAAACGTGCAGCAGAGCTGGAAGAATGCAGAGAAGGGCCAACAAGGATGAGCAAAGCTCTGGAACAGAGTCTGTGGGAGGTCTTCCTCAGTGTGGCCTTCCCCAAGCTATTATTCCTCGGATGCCCCTAAAATCGATGTCCTGAGATGAAGACCCAGCAGCCTCACCGGCAAAGGTGTCTCTCATGCCCACTGTGGCAGACTGCAGCTGGGACCTCGGGTGCAGATACGGTCTGATGGCAGTGAACAGTTGCATCAAGCCATGCCCTGGAGGGAGGAAGCCTGCTGGCATCGCTAATTTTACATTGTGACCCAGTGTGTGCACAATAGTGAAAGTGATTCTGGTTGGGTCTACTCTATTTTATACTCATTATTGCATCTGATACAAGGTTTCTTGAGGAGTAATAGAAACATAGCGCAGAATTAGGGCAGCTGCTGTGTTGGTATGTCCTCCTGCATTCTGGTATTTGTGCTATTTCCACAGAAAATACTGGAAATAGTCAAGTCTCTAGTCAGCTTGAGGGAGTCCTTGGCTCCTTTTCTGCTTTTGGTATGAAATGAGTACCATTCCAGTTAGAGTAAAAAAAAGAAAATAATAAAAAATAAAAAATTAAAAAATTAAAAAAAAAAAAAAGACCAGGGGAAAAAACACCAGAAGAAAAACTTCAGAACATTTCAGAACAAGGTTGGGCAGCACTCAACGTCTCTTCTGGTAGTTCCTTCTGCAGCCAGGTTTTTCCAGCTGAGGAGGCTTTATCCCTCCTCAGGAACTGCAGCCACGTCCAAGAACACAGGCTCTTGGCAGCGAGTGGGTGCCATCTGATGTAGCTGGAGAACTGAAAATAACTGTTCTAAGGGAAAAAACTTCAGGCATAAAAGACCTCAGGCATAGCTATCTAATGTTTTTAGGTTTTAGTGTACTTTGTGTAATTAGAGAATTGGAGGTTAAGGGTGGGGTTTTGTGTTGGTTTTTTTCTCTTTCCTCTCAAAACTAAGCACCTGAACAGTTTACCCACAAAGATAATACAGGACATGATGAATTGTCTCAAACCTGCTGTCCCCTGTGAAATCCAAATTCTGTCTTGGCTTTTTTGAATTATGTGGAAAAAACTCAGTCATTGAAGTTTTTGTTATATACTTTTTCATAAATGCAGTTGGCTTATTTTCCAATTTCTTCCTTTGTGTTAAAGGCAAAATTGCACAGCTAACCATGATGTTGGATAAATATTTATCAATAACACCTTAGCACATTTGGTGAAAAAAAATAAAGTAAAATTGTGGGCTTTGGATCACCACATTGTTTTAACAGGGTGAGATGCTTTCAAGTAATTGTTAGCAGTGCCCATTAATTTAAAGGAATCTCACCAGCCACAGCTGTGGGAGGATTATGGCCTGGTCACCCATTCAAGGCAAGATGCAATGTAATTTAAAAACAAAAAATCCCTACCTATACTAGTGTTATAATTTGATCAAAAATAAGTGAAGTAGTTTAGTAGTAGTGGTAGTATAGTGTGTTATGGTAAATCATCTTTAGAAAGCTCTTGGTGTCTTCATATACAGTGCAGGCTTAGTAGTCAAACCGTATGTATATAGAGTTAAAAATGACCCTGGTGTATGCTTCTTATAGAGGACCTTGCCTTTGAGAATATCAAAATACTTAATAGAGATTTAATATAGAAACACAACATGTTTAATAAGTATTATTTTCATTTAACTGCTGAGGGAAACCGAGATACAGAGAAGCAATAATTCTGCAGAAATCTTAAGGGGAATGCGATGGTTGAGAATGTGGTGGCTTGGCAGAGAGCAAAACTAAAATCCTCATAGAGGCACAGGTTTCTCATTTTACTGCGGCTTGCATTTTGCTATTATGTTAGTAATAAAGGTGATGCTTTTAAAGTATGCACTATAGATTATGATCCAGTAATTCTGCAAACAATCTTTTCAGTTACTAGAAGGGAAGATCAATAGATCCTTGTGTACACAAATCAAATCCAGTGTTTTGGGAAGGAGTGGAAGAAAATCTCTTTTGTGCTTGTTTTTATTTTGTGTTTTACTTAACTTCAGATACCATTACCCTCACTGAAAGCATGAAGTAGAGAGATTGTGTTTGTGGTGCTTATGTCACTCTTCAGATTTTATTAGCTCTTTGTCCGTTGAGATCAAAAATTCCTGGCAAGTAACATCTTGACAGTTCCACTTATTTACCATATATAATTTATGAGGAAATTTTGGCTTTTCTGGAACAGAGAGATGTGTTTATGGACTAATATGAAGGTTGTCTAAAACCTGAAGAAAATAAGCAAAATATGCAAAGAAAAAAGTGATACAGTAAGGATCGTGCTGTTTAACAACGGTGAATTCATGAAGGTGTGCTCTCTACAGATCCTCACACCAGGGTGCTTTTTGAAAGATTGTTCAGTGCCACATGAGAGAGGAGAAAACAGAAAAGGAGACGAGGTGGAGGATGATGGGTGAGATTAAAGGTTAACCACACAGTGGACCGCACTATCGAGATCTTTGTAAGCAGGTCAAGGAAGGAGATCGTTCCCCTCTGTTCCACACTGGTGTGTTGGGCCTGGTTTTCTTATGGTGTGGGACATCCCAGCAGAAGACATAACCACAGACCAGGATCCAGTGATGACCACTATGTGGATGGAGGGCTGGAGCTATTGATGTAGAGGAGGCTAAAGAAACAGGGCTTGTTTAACCTGAAGAAGGGGGATTAGGTTTGTTTTCTGTGATCATCAGTAAAGCACAGGCAGGCAGGTGTAAGGTGGACCCAGATTCCTCTCAGAAGTACGCACAGAAGAACAAGGGGCAGTGGTCACAAGGTGCAACAGCAAACATCCACTTGGACATAAGGAGAAAATTCTTCCCCAGCAAGTGGCTGAGCGCTGCAGCATGCTAGAGAGGCTCCAGGAGCCCTGTCTTTGGAGATACTCAGGATGGGCTTGGGCAAGGGCCTTAGCAGCATGATCTAACTTTGAAGTTGGTCTTGCTTTGAAGCTAGAGAGTCACAAAAGAAACTTTTCATTTAAATTATTCTGTGCTTGTGTGATCCCAGACGGGCTGAGATGGTGGGTGGTCAGAGGTGACCTCTGTTGAGGACCTGATACCTGACCATTTCATAAAGAGAGGGCAAGCCCTCTGTGTAAGGTGGAGTTGTATATAGATATGCCCACAGAGGCTGCAAGACTCTTTTAGTGATTGTAATGACAATTACATCATCTGATATGTATTAAATTGAAAGGTAGGAACAGCATATCTGTATTCTGAATGAACAACATTCAGAGTTTACTGATTTTTCAATTGCATTAATATTTAAATACTTGTAGAAACAAATTTTCACAAGTGCTCTTTACTGCAGTTTGCAGTCCTATAAAGGTAATTTATTAATCTCTGACAGAACATCTGCATTTCAAAGGACTAAGTATGGCTGTTAGGCCCTAATTTCATTCTAGAAGGAGCTGAGAACCTTTTGCACCCAACAACATTTAAAATTAAAGGCTCTTCTTGGTTTTATTTTACTGCATGGGGAAAACCGCCAGGATTGTTAAGTGTTTCAGGGAAGCTAACACTAGAAAACGTTAAGCTGTGTTGAAGGACACCAGTTCTACCAGACCCATGGCTCTGAGCACGCGCTGAGCAAAACATGGAAATGCAAACAAAGAAAATACTGGAAGACCAGAGCAATTAAAAAAAGTTAATTGAGTATGAAACTTTTCTGGAAAAAGGAGGGATAAATGAAGAAGGCTGATAATACTTCTCCCTGCAAATGAATACAAAATAGGTTCCAGCAAGAAGTATTTTAGGCTTTTTCTTTTCTAGTGAAAAAAAGGAATTTGTAGCAACTACGTATTTTTAACATGAAACAATGTGACAATAAGTCAGGCAGTATTTTTAGTTGATCAACATCCAAAGCTCTATATATGAACTCCGTATGTACCACAGTCAGCATAGGAACCCATTCCTATGCTTTGGAAATGTGGATTGCGAGACATAAAATGTATTAATGTTTTGAGTTAGTTTTCCTCCAGAAACAAGCAAACAAACTCCTTTCGTATTTAGGAAATAGTAAGTTTCTCACCACACTTAAGTTTGTGATTTGACCTTTCTATCTGCAGTCACAAGATGGACAGTACTGTTTATGCTTTGTAGAATGATTAAGGATCTTTATTAAGATGATTCCCTAAAAAGTGGACATACTCCACTCTGAAAGCAAATCATGGCTTAAGTCCATCAGGCTCATGGTGCCTTGACATGGTCTTATCAGCAGACGAAACTGGAATCTACATGCAGTGTTGTTGTGGAATTGGAGATGTTTGTTTCTAAGTCAGAACAGTGAGCCCTAACTCTGCCTGTCATAACTAATTGTTGATTTATAACATTCATCCTGGACGGGGTAAGCTGTTCCATTTCTCAACAGGACTTAGAGTTGTCATAATTGTGGCCTTTCCTTTTTAATGAGTGGCACCATTTTTACTGACAGCGTCACAAGCATTTCAAGTAATGTTTTCCAGATTTGTTTTCTTTTGTGAGGAATTGTAAGATATTCCAGTGAGATAGTAAAATTTACTGTTGGAAACACTCTTGGTGGGTTTAGAGATGTGCAACTATCATTTTCCTAGTCTTACTGCCAGATGTCTAAGAAGCCTGTTTCCAAATGTTATTATGGTGAAAAACCTGCAGTGAATCAGCAAAATTTTGTGCATTGTTCTAGAAATACCCATTTTCTAGCTCTGTTGTGAACTATGTAAACTCTTTGGAATAAGACAAAAAGAAGACTAGTGTACGGAAGATTAGGAAAAATTAAACTTCATTTGGCCACTAGATGGAAACAGAAGCAGCAAGTGTGTATATGTGTGTGTTAACTATGTGTTTTTTGCATATTCACCTGAATATTTTAATCTCTTGTCTTCACATGAATATATAGAGAGTACAGAAAGTATTTTTTACTATCGCAGTTCAAGTCAAGAATGAACTGGACAGCAGAGTATGGTTGGAGTAGACTAAAATGCATAAAGGAGAGCTGAAGTAAGAATGGGAAGGGTAACAATACCAATGCGAGGGAAATCAAACTCAGGGAAGCTCTAAAAAATGCTGTATACTATGAAAGCCACATAATCCTGGCTCATCAAGGGAGGCAGAGTCTGTAATATTGTCTTATCTCTTTTTCTTTAGAGTTTACCAATTTTGTGTTCCTTTGCAGCAGCAGGGAAGAAATAATTTTGTGTCTTTGAACGTGTCTGAAGTGGTTTTCTGTGAGGAAGCCTTGCTTCTGAAAAGCCCCAGAAGTTCTCGCCACATCTCCAAATACTACTGTTTTCATCCAAAGTTGAATCTCTGAACCCTGTATAATTAAACTGAAGAACCACAGCCTGCTTGGTTAACAGTTAAGCAGCTCTTCCACGTGGTCCCTATTGAGTCATGGAATTTTTTGCTCACAGGATAATTTAAATCAGAAGAAAACTCTTCAGGTCTCTAGACCAACCACCTACTGAAAGCAGGGCTGATTTTGAAGTTAGATCAGGTTGCTCAGGGCTTTATCAAGTTTTGAATGTCTCCAACAATAGAGACTCCACAAACTCTCTGGCAAACCTGTTGCTGTCCTTGACCACCCTCACTGTGGGGAAAAAAACCCCAATCTTTGTATCTAACCAGAATTTCCCTTACAGCAACTTCTGTTCTATCCACCAGTTCGAAAACTCTCATGTTCTCCATCGCTGAAGCTGCCGTAGATCTTCACATTTCCTACCAGCTCTTCCATAATTACAGGTCCAGCAAAGCATTGCGTTCAGTTGGCCTGTCCAGTGTCTGCAGTAAAAAATTGTCACCAAGGTACTCAAATAACCAGAATTTTGAAAGTTCATCTTCCTTACCTAACATTTTTGGGGAGATTTTAGACATCTGTAGCTAGAAATGCTTTAGAAGGTGGATTGACAGTAAGACAAGAATGACAGGTGCGCTTCAACCGTGATTCAGCTCATGCTAAAGTAGACAGATGTCCATACAATGTTAGATGAATTGCATCTTTTTCTTTCCACTGATTTTAAAGGCTGCTGACTGTAGTATCTACATCATGGATGTCTATAATTAAATTAATCTCATCTTTGCTGACTGTCGCACAGATGACTACATCTTTCTGTTGCTTGTGGATATTGAAATCCATTCTGCAAGAGAGGGTACGAACTTACTGAATAAGACAGATTCTATATTTTGAAGTACCTATCCTTTAGGGGAATGTTATTGTGGCATTCACAGCACCATATTTACTGATTTGACATTCACAGGAATGTACTTTAATTTAGCACAACACTTATTGGCACTAAATATCCTGTTCCTTCGCTCTGAAATGTTTGCAAGGCCTTTTGAATTAATGTAAGTTATAACGGCTTTCTATTCTGTTGTGCACATTTGCTGACTTGTTGATAACCTTGTCTGCTGTTTCTGTTCCACAGTGACATACTATACTAATTTTTTGTCTGGATTAGGCAGTATGAATTTGTTCTTCAGTCTGTGCAAGCTGAGACACAGTTTTCACAACTGTTGATAGAAAAGGTCCATCGTGGACAGGTACGTGGAAAAATGCCAATCTGACTGGGAGTTCAAAGGAAAGCAAAAGAAATCACTTTCTGGCATCTTGGCAAGAAACGTGAATCTGTTTGGACAGATACGCTGGCCTTCTGTAGAAGGTTCACAGGTTCTTTTGTTTCTCTTTCGGTGTGTATAAAAATTAATGGAAATGGAGTGAAAAGGTGTTTTTAGCTTGCAGGCTCCCTTTCCCTGCCAAAGAGCCTCATTCTCAAACCAGGCTAAATATCCCTCCCTAATTAGTAGCAGATGCAGCAGTACGTGCACAAGCGTGTGTCAAGAGGACATTTGGAAATCATAGCAGAAGGTACTGTGCCAGATAGGAAAGGAATATGTGAAGCTGAAGCAGGGAGTTGTTAGGAGAGTTCAACAGTTGTTTTGTAAAGATAGGGAGGGAAACGAGACAGCTGTTACGGAATTTTAGGTAATGCTGCAAATCAAGCACATGACACCGTCTTCTCCTCAGTAGCCGTCTTCATCTGTTATTTAGATATGTCAGAAATGCATAGGAGTTAGAAGAGACACCTTCATAACTGATCTTCAAAAATATGTTTAAAGCATTTGCAGATTTTCCTTCTGTCCCCAAATCCAGAAGCTTTTTAGCAGGGTAATGTCCACATTTTCATCTCCCATTCTTTTTCTTTTCTACATTTTTGTGTAAAAGAGGCAGAACAACTGCAAGATATTAATGACTGTACCAAGACAGACAGAAAAACTTACTACTACAAAGAACATAGAGGCAGACAAATTTAAGAGAAAATAATTTTCTATCACCTGTTTTAGCAGTGCTGCTACTATACTGTTATTATTTTTATTACTTCTAATTATGTTAAAAATACAGCAATAGACAGTATATGTTTAATTGCAATTGTTGTTGAGCCCTTACATGTACTTGCACCAATTTCAACATACTTAGCCCCCAATTTTAAATACATCATAATGCTAGTTCTCAAAAGTATTTTTTTGTTCAGGTGTCTTTTACTATCATTTTAGAATAGTACCACCCATAAAGTCTTAGCTACACTGCAAGGTTTCTGTCAGTCTCGCTCAACACCATGACTACAGTCCTTTACCTACTGTATAGGCAGTGATTTACAAATACTGTTTTCAGTGCATTTTTCTTACCAGCCTTTTTAGCCTAGTCCAAAATAGTTTAATTTTATCTGAAAAAGAGATTAAAAATGTATTTTTAAATACAGTTGGAGAAGTAGGATCAATCTTATGGGTCATGAATGAACATCGGAGTGCAGAGCCTTCAACGGCCACTTGACCCACAACGGCATGACCAATTGGGTAGAGTGGCACTTCTGGTCTCATGTGGATAAGTAGCATCAAGCAGTGTTGATGCAGCTCTTCTGTCTGCTTCTCCTTCTGAAGTGCTCTGTGGAGGAAGGATGCTTCCAGGAAACCTGGCCTTGCATTTCCCCAGAGCCACTAACGCAGTTTTTGGTGTTAGGAGTGAGGTTTGCAGCCCTGCTACTTGCAGTGGCAGGCATTGTCAAAGATAGATCATTTTTATTCTCCTTTGGGAATATCATAACTGCTGCCACATGGTCCCTGCTTTCCCCATTGTTTCTCTGCATAATGAAAAGAGAGGACACAGGCTTCACGAGGGCAAGGAGAACTCAACTGTGGCCTGGCAAATCCATAAAAGGAGGGCCACGAAATAATGCCACAGGATAAGGTTACTGCCCTCAGTATGCTGGAGGAGTTCTCGTCAGTTGCTGTTTCCCAAGGAGGGGCTGGATAATTTGGAGAGCTTCTCTGTAGACCCAGGTTCAAACAAACTGTCCAGCATTTAGTCACAAGGAGGATTTCCAGTTCCAAAGAGTAGAAGGTGACTGATGAGGCTTTCTTTTCTGAAATAGTTTTCAGAAGCATATCAAAATCATCTCAGTTCACAGAAACATGTAGCTTTGCTATAAGTGGAATATTCTAACAGAACGAAATTGCAACTGAAAATTTGTAACCTGTATTTACACCAAATGTGCTTTCAGTTATTTCTTTTTAGAGTTACCAAACTCCTCAGGACATTTTCTACCTAATATTTATATTCTTACATAAGCTTTATTTTTTAACCTTATTGTATAACATGCCTGCAGAAACTGCCCTGTACTCGGCTGTAATTACTGCCCTGATCTACTACTTTGCTAGCAGTCGTTTTCTTTAATGAATCATGAAGGGCCTGTAAAATGTATTCATAATATTTATTTTACTGTTGGTAAGTCAGTGTGATCTTGCGGGATTGTGCAATCTAGAGAGCTTTATAAATACTTACAAATACTGCTGACAAGCTGGAGGCAGTCCAGTGGAGGGCTGCTAGGATGGATAGAGGGCAGGAGCACATGGTAGACAAGGGGAAGCTGAAGAAAGTGGGTGTATTTTCCATTACCTACAGGAGCTTTTATGGAGAAGGCAGTTTCTTCTGAGAGATACACGTGAAGTAGCAAGGGGGCATGGTCACAAACTGCAACAGAAGATGACCTGTTTGAGCACAAGGGAAAAACTCTTTCCCTGCGAGTGGAGCAGGGTTTGCTGGAGAGACAGGATCTCCGTCTTTGGTGATACTTGAAGCAGGACAGAGCAAAGCCCTCAGCAGCCTCACCTAACTTCGAAGATGGCCTTGCTTTGATGATGTGATTGGCCTAGATGACCCCCAGAGGTCCCTCCTAACCTAAATTTTTCTGTCATTCGCAAAAATAAATTCATCATAAATAAGCACAACTTTGTGTGCTCCTCTGCACTTCCAAGCTCGCTGATGGTAGAATGACTATAGGCAGTGTTGCTAACACTTTATGTCATTGCAAATGCCTGAGTCCTCCTACTGAAATGTTCCCAGTTGCCTGTAGCTCACCGGGGAACGGTCTTTTACTGTGCTTGTGAAAATGTGCTCAGGTTTCGGTACTCCCACAAGAATTCTCGGTGTGTGTGTGCTCAGTAGAAACTTGCTTGCGCTTAGTAACTAAAATCTCCAAGGACCCTGACATCACAGTTTGCTGAGGCTCTCCCAGCAATTAGTTCTGACGAGCCTGCATGTGCTGCCGGCGGAGGATGTCTGAGCACGCTCTGTCCCAGGGCTGCAGAGACGAAGCAGAGCTTCTCTGAGCGGCCAGGGCCAGCTGCTGCGGGCTGGGACCTGGCCAAGCCCCGGAAAGGAGAGCAGGAAGCCTCTCTCTTGTGTGCGTTCAGTGACCCCCTTGTTGGTGCCAAGGCTGTGTGGAGGAGGGAATAGGCTCAAATTTAGTGGGGACAAGAACTAAACTGGGGGAAAGGGTTATGGGCAACGGTTGTATTTATGCAGCTGTGTAGATGGGAGCTGAAGGAGTTCTCAGTGGCCCCGAAGATGCCTGTCTGCGTTACTTAGCTGCTTGCATGCCTTTGGGGCTCCTTCCCGCAGCGTCCCTATCCATATTCCAGGAGAAGCTTCCTTAAAGTATTGAAATTTTGTTTGGATAGTCCTTTAGAATAAGTTTACCTGCCGTGCAGTTGGATCCAGCTCTTTGTACAGTTTCTACCTATGTTATCTGCTGCTGGCTTGTTAACATCATGCAGATACTCCCTCAAGGTGATCTGGCATTGCCTAACTTCAGGGATAAAAAGAGATAAGAAGCAGCCAGGGTCCGTGTTTGGCTGACAGCCTGCATCCAGGGGTGTGCTGCAGCAGGTGTGATGGACATGCAGCCAAGGAGCTAGGTTGGACTGGTTTAGACAGGGTGGAAGAGAAGGCACCTGTAGAGCAGCTTGCTGTGTGTTGGAGGACCACTGTGGCAAGCAAAGACAAGACTAGGGCTGTCTGAATAGAGAAAGCATGACTGAGCACAAGAGCTTGAAGACTGGATCCTGTGATGAGGACAGGAAGTCAGAGGCAAATGACAGGTTTGTGATCCCAAGACACAAGGGATGACACTGGCAGAGAAATGCACAGAAAAGCTCTGCGTAAGCCCTACAGCCTGAATAGAACTGGATTTCTTCGTCTCATCGCTCTGCTGCTTCACAGCAAAGGGATTCAAATCATCTCACTGGCAAAGCGCGTATCTGAGCCAGCCGTGCAGCGCCAGCAATTCCCATCCAGGCAGCGCTGTTGCAGTTGGCATTCAGGAAGGCTGGCTCATATTCATTACATATTTTCTTCCTATGTACATATGTCTTTTTTCCCCCGGGCGCTAGAGCTGCAGAAAGAAAACATAAATCTGCCAGTGACTGAGGTTCATCTAGGCACTGCAGCAGAAGTGCACCAGTTTGGTCTCATTAGAAGCAACAGATAAGGCGTTAAAAGGGTAATTTCATTACTTTTCTTTTCTCAGTTTAATCTGAGCAGGCCTGTACAACTTTTTGCAGAAGGGTCCCATGGGGGAATTCTCTAGGTACACCCTGTTCAGCATGACTAAGCACAGTAGAGCCAGTCCCACCCTCTGTTCACTTCATAATGAATTTGTGTCTTTTGTGCGAGTGATAGGACTTAAATTGCTCTGGAGCCACTGTGATCCTGACATTTTCAATTTATAAGCTAGCTTTCTAAAAAGCTGTTGAAATGTTAATGTCTATTCAATGTATCTTTGATGTGAACTTAAAAAATGGTTTTCATAGAAGAAATTGCCATTGTCTCTGTTAACAAGAGGTTTCTCACCAGGATGCCTGTGACAAAAAGTAAATCCATTTATAAATTCTGTAACAAATGGCTAAATGCTGAAACAGCTGCATTATGCAAGGCTTTTAGAAAGGATGACAAGGATTCTGTGGCAGCAGCTTGGAAGGAGCTATGCAGTATTTTAGGAACTTGATACCTTTTCATTTCTAATATTTGTGAAGTTCATTTGATGTGTTTATTGTTGCGGTCTTTAAAGATGCTTCAGTAAGTGCCCATGGTCACATAGCAGAGCTGTAGTTTTCATGGGCCCTTCTGGACTTCAAATTGCAAAACAGAATTGACACAAATGTTCGCCAAAATGTATTTTCTGACTTTTTAGGTAATTGAGTTTTGTTGTCTCGATAGCAAAAGCTCAGTGTTCCCTGTGGAGCAGGCAGCACAATTGTCGGATGCACCCTAATTGTACTACTTCAAGATGCCAAAGTAGATCCCTTCATTTTTATTTTTTTTTTCCCTGGATTGAGCTGAACTAGCCAGTTTCCACCTTCCCACTTCAGGAGGTTTGCTGGGAACTTTTTGGCCCCGAACAGAAAACAGAGCTGCACACTGGGACCGCACTGGGGTCTGTCCCTTGGCAGCAGCCTGCTCTCCTGGGCATTCAGCAGGGGTGCATGACACGCTTCCACATTCGCCCATCGGAGCAATGTTGAAAATTAACTGCAGTCAAGAAGTGTGGGAAATCAAAGACAAAAGGGAAGAAAATAAGGGTAGAGGGCAAACACCTTAAGGAAAGAGGCAAGGAATTCATCAGTAGAAGCAAAGAGCTCAGGAAGGGAAAGAGAGAACGAGAAAAAAAAAAACGAAAAGGAGAAAATGGGAAGTGCAGAAGGATTTCTGTCACTAGGTTGAGCAATAAAATCTGAGATCCTCAGTGCTCTGAAACTGCATGAAAGGAGATCTGTTCTCTGATCTTCCTATCATGTTGAATGTTTGCTACTACCTTTCTGCAAAATGGACTTAAAAAATCCCAACGTTCCTTTCCTTTGACTCTCGCCTTCCCAGGAGCCTGGCACCGAGTGTGCTCAGTTTCCACTGAAATGTATGGAAGTTAATTGTGCACTTGGATTAGATTATTCCACTCATCACATTTTCTTGCTAGTCTTTCCTTGGCTCTGCTGCGCTATCACACTCTGCTCACAAACAGCACCACATATTTGATTCTTCAGAACTTGAAAATGAGAGATAGTTTTGGCCCTTCTCAGTGTTCACAGGCTTACAAGCCATGATGGCCCCTTCCTGTTGTTCAGCCCCTCTGTTCATCTCTCAAACTGATTGTGGTGTATCATCAGTGACTGGATCCCAAAAGCTATGCATCCTTTGCCTTACCTTCATGCGTAGTGTGGAAGTCACAGATAGGGTTAATGCTGCATGAACTGCTCCACAAGATTTATAAGGGGCATGGGGGCAAAAGACCGCAACCTGCAGTAAATAAATCTTTTTCTATCTGTCTCTGGTACAAACTCAGCAGCAGAATAAGCACATGACAGAAGTTCAGGAAATATTCTGTTCCTTCAGTTCCTCAAGTCATTGCTGCTTTTCACAGCCCTGCCTGGGGAGCAAGCTAAAATCCACCATGAATGCTGCATGCATTCTGATAACTGAGAAATTAATAGGAGTTGTTTTCACAAGGACACCTGTATCAGTCTTATTGATGCTAAATGGCTACATGTTGAAGGGCTTTATTAAGCTGCCTTTCCTTGCTGTTTGGTATATTCTCCCTTACAACATTCTGCCTTCTTTTATAAAAAAGAGTAAAGAAATTACTTTGCCCATGGACTAAACAGGGGATTATGGCTTAGACCGCCCCGGGTTTGGCTACACTCCCAGACTGGTGCTTATATAGTAACTTGTAAACCAGCCTGAGAGGTGTCATTTACAGATGGGAGACAGAGTAGAGTTCAAGAGAAGAGGACAGGACTTTACACCTTTCCAAACTGTGAATTTCATTATATCCTTGCCATATTCCTCGTTCTGAGCTCTTTGTATATACATTATACATAACTCGGGTTTCCTTGCAGCAGGAAAATGGAATAGCAGTTTTTGGCAAGGAGCTATGAACTGATATGTGCTTGCCCAGTATCTTTTGACTAAAAGTAGAAGAAAAGTTTTGTATCATGTTTGTGTTACACAGCAAGTCTTATTGTTTGCCACTTACTGACCAGAGATGACAAAACAAGGCTGACCAAATAAATTCTAATTTATTTTGTAGTAGAAAAAAATATTTTAAACCGCCATTGGTTGGTACTTATGTCTGTCTGCCTTTCAGGCTTCTCTTTCAAAAGCATTGTAAAACAGTAATAGCTGTGCCAAGGAAGACCTAAAATTCCTCTAGCCTTATGTTCTATCTCCTGTATCTTCAATGGTTGCTTACCAGATGGACAATGAAGAGCAAAAGAATGGAGCCAGCACTGAATATTCTGCCTTCCTCGAGTGATGTCCATCCTGGGGGTGAGGGGACAGGGTGGAGCCAGAGGCAGTGCCTTGATATTTTTATTACCTTTGAATATTTTTTCCTGTAAAGTTGACAATTGTCCTCTTGAACATAGAGATATATAAATTTTTAGGATTCTAAATGCCATGTAATAAGGACTTTCACAAGTCAACTACAAGTTGAGTGGAGAAATGTGTCCTTGTGTCCCTTTTTAACCTGCTACTTACTAGTTGCATTAGCTGCCCCCATCTTTTTTTTTATTTTTTTTTTATTTCAAGAGTCAATAATCAGTCCCACGTCATCTCTTCTGTTCTTTCTAGTTTTGTAGATCTCCTGACTAAGCGGTCTCTTTTCCAGGCTAGAGTCCTAGCTTACTTAATCATAAAATTATCTGTTCTTTAGCTTTTTTTGATGGCCTTGTCTGAAAACAGTTTAGGATAGGAAATAATTTTCCTTTCCCACTCCACTGAATGGGGGAAGAAGAGATATATAAGTGTGTCTGTGCATGCGTACATACACTCCTGCCCTCTGCACCATGGTGGTCTCATCCTTGGAGGTTGGCTCCATTGTAGGACTCGCACAGTGCAACTGGGTGAGGGCAGACGGGAGCTGGGAGAGCCCCACTCTGCAAAGCCACTGCTGTCAAACCTGACGGCAGCTGTTTGGACAAAGTTCACAGGCTTTCTGCAGTGATCATGGATATTGGCTCTTTGACTTACCTTCTGCAATTCAGCATTAGAGATACTCCTCCTTTGTAGTGCTGCTCCCCTAGATGCTTAAGCAACTGATACTTTAGTCTGCTCCTCAGTTAACACAGTTTGAAAAGGGCTTGGCACTTTTATGAGAAAAGGGATCCTGATTTGAGCTCAAAATATTTGCTGAGTGCTTTCTAAAAGAAGAAAACTTGTGAAAACATATTTGATTTATAGTTTGGTGAGACATACTAGGCATGTTCGGGGGCCAGGTGTAGATTAATCTGTCAGCATTTTGCCACTGTCGTAGGAATTTCCAACATGCGCCACCACGTTCTGTGCCCTCAGGACTCAAAAGGGATCACTCCTGGGTTTGGTTTCCCAGCTCAGATAACAGCACCAGCATAAAAGCCAGCAGACCGAGACCTATGCTGACCTACAATAGCATTATACAAGCAGTCACTTTAATAAAATTAATAGGTCTATCTGCACCTTATGATAAAATTATGCCCAATGCAAGGGGCCAGTGCAAATTTAAGCATGGTGTGAAGCCCTCAGTATAGTGCATAATGGAGTTAGGGCAGATTTCCACAAGATGATGGTGTGTTCCTAATTCATAGAATCATAGAATGGTTAGAGTTGGAAGGGACCTTAAAGATCATCAAGTTCCAACCCCCCTGCCATGGGCAGGGACACCAGCCACTAGAGCAGGTTGCTCAAAGCCTCATCCAGCCTGGCCTTAAACACTTCCAGGGATGGGGCATCCACAACCTCCCTGGACAACCTGTTCCAGCGCTTCACTACCCTCACAGTAAAGAATTTCTTTCTGGTATCTAATCTAAATCTCCCCTCTTCCAATCCCAAACTGTTATGCCTTGTCCTGTCACTACATCTCCTGACAAAGAGTCCCTCTCTGGCTCTCCTGTAGGCTCCCTTCAGATATTGGAAGGCTGCTATGAAGTCTCCCCGGAGCCTTCTCTTCTCCAGGCTGAACAACCCCAGCTCTCTCAGCCTGTCTTCATAGGAGAGGTGCTCCATTCCTCTGATCATCTTTGTGGCCCTCTTCTGGACCTGTTCCAACAGGTCCACGTCCTTCCTGTGTTGAGGACTCCAAAGCTGGACACAGTACTCCAGATGGGCCCTCGTGACCGCAGAGTAGAGGGGCAGAATCACCTCCCGTGACCTGCTGGCCACACTTCTCTTGATGCAGCCCAGGATGCAGTTGGCTTTCTGGGCTGCCAGTGCGCACTGCCGGCTCATGTTGAGCTTCTCATCCACGAGCACTCCCAAGTCCTTCTCCTCAGGGCTGCTCTCCAGCCATTCTCCGCCCAACCTGTATTTGTGCCTGGGATTGCCACATCCCAGGTGCAGGACCCTGCACTTGGCTTGGTTGAACTTCATGCGATTTGCACAAGCCCACCTCTCAAGCCTGTCCAGATCCCTCTGGATGGCATCCCTTCCCGCCAGTGTGTCGACTGCGCCACCGAGCTTGGTGTCGTCAGCAAACTTGCTGAGGGTGCACTCTATCCCACTGTCCATGTCTCCGACAAAGATGTTAAATAGCACTGGTCCCAGTACTGACCCCTGAGGAACACCACTCATCACTGGCCACCACTTGGACATTGAGCTGTTGATCACAATCCTTTGAGTGTGGCCATCCAGCCAGTTCCTTATCCACCAAGTGGTCCATCCATCGAATCCATGACTTAATTGAAAAGCTATTCTCAAAATGAAGAACACCAGAGTACTTAGCATGAGCAAAACGGTTTCTCTGACCTGTTTAGGAATACCTGAACTGTTTCAGGTGGAGATTTCCATAAAGACAGGCACCTGATACTGGGATTGTCACCTCTGTCATGTGGACACTGTCTTCCCACTCTACTCTCACTCCTCTTCCCATCTTCCAAAAATTTTTCTCTCTTATGTTAAAATAACATCCCAAAAACTAATAAAGTTTTTGAGTTTTGTTTTACAGTTACAACTGCACTCTCTTGACTGCCATAATTTTCCTTTTTTCTTCTTTGAAATGTTGTGATTTTATTTGGATGCTGAAGTTTAATAATCTAGAAATGAAACTAGAAATTTTATCAGGTGTACATTGGTACTTCTCATGTTCTTTGGTTCCTCATTTTGTTGGAACAATTTATACTTTGAAATTCATCTTTTTAATGATAATTTGACATTTCCATTTATTCTTCCTGGTAGAACTAAAAGTTATAGTTAAAGAATAAAAGAAAATTGAAAGAGTGAAAAAAATACCTTCTGTTTTCAGATTTCAAACAAAGCAAAGCTGGGTAGTAAGCTTGTATAAAACTTCGTGCTATTGTTACTTCCTAAACTGACCTGCTTATTCCTCTTTAATATACACATATCTCAAATCTGTTGGAGCCAGAATTGCTGGAGCTGGTTATACTGTCAACACAGAGATGTTATCCAAAATTTCAGATTCATTTCATCAATATAAATTACTCTCTGCAAGTCCATGTGTGGCAAGTACAAACCATGCAAGCTGATTTCTTTTGTCTTTTATGCTCATTCTGGCTGCTGGAGTCACGCCACAAGTTGAGACAAGGGACTGAGTGGTTTTCTGCTTGAGCCTCTTACTGTACACCATGTGCCCCCGCATCATTTTTAAGCTGTGCAGAATCACTGGCAATCAGCTTTAGGCACCTCAGAGCAGCAAGGGTGGGTTTTTTGTTTTGTTTTTTCCCCGAAATAAGTGCTTCATTGCCAGTGAAAGAACTAGGCTCATCTGTGCTTGGCTGCTTGTTCCCAAACCTTCCCTGCTGCCTCACACGTGCTGGCACAAGGTTTTTTGCAGTCACACGGGAAGCTGGTTTGAGAAACCAATTTGGCTGGAAAATACTCCTTCTGCCCCCACCCACCCAGTGTTAGCTGTCAGCTGCTTCCCTCCTCCCATCCAGTGTACCACCTGGTCCTACAGTCTCTTGGAACAGGAGGGAGCAAGTGGTCCAGATACCTCCTTCTTCTGGTGGCACTGCCAGCTGTGCCTGCTGCAGGAGCTGACTGAGCTGCAGTTGAGGAGGAGAGATCAGTATCTATCTTCAGATGGCAGATCAGAGCACTTCATCTACTTCCTTAGGGGCATCAATTAAGATCTTTGAAGTTAGAAGGCAAGAATCCATGTCTTTGCGCCCAGAAAGCATGCCAAGGAGCCCAGGGAGAAAAAAAGTGGTAGAGCCCACCCAGAACAAGGAAGGCTTTGGGGCAACACTAGTGGCACATATCCATAGCACCCTGGGAAGCATTCAGTGGGGGGAGTTTTGCCTCACTGTGCTGGGATTGTTAAAGAAGAGATGCCAGACTTGTTTGTAGAGATCAGACACAACAAATCAAAGCACGGAAAGGTACCTTGCTCTCCTTTGCTTAGATACTAGCAGGGAAACCACAAGGAGATGATCCAACCTGTAGCTGTTGTATATACTATCCCTCCTGCTTAATGCAAGTACTCTCTTTTAGGACGTGGTTTGGTTTCCTGTTTAGATTTCCTAGCTGTATCTTGATGTGTTTAAGGAAATCCCTGATAGCATTGGATCCTTGATGGGTAACCAAGGGACCAAACTGAGCAAGGTCAGTGTAAATGATGTTCTTGGGAACCTGACAGAATGATAAAACTGCATCAGACAGTTGTATCAAAACTGGTACTGTAAGTGTGAGGAAGGTCTTTGTGCTGTCTTTGTGAGCTGTGGATTGTAATTGCACCATTAATTTTATGTTTGCATTGCCCAAGAGCAACAAAGTGTACTCAGAAATCCCTTGCAGAGCCGATCCTGGCCACATGTGCTGTAGCACGGGGGACATGGCTCCTGAGCACTGTCATCACAATTGTGACCCTTCACAGCTCAGTTGTCCTCTCTTCCCACAACTGTTGTCGTTCTCTTCTGCTGTAACATCTGGAGACTTACACGGAGACAAAGCATATGAAGAGCATGTCTGCACATCTCTTTTCTCCAAGTCCGGAAGCCGTAGCAGCATCTCTTGGCTGGCTGGTGAGAAGGGGAGAGGAAATAGAAGTTGTAAAATACAGGGAGTTTTCTGTGTCACTGAGTGGGGCCTCTGTGTCAGACCCTCTTATTTATTCTATTACTCTTCTATCTCAGGGAAGAAGGGTGAGCTTAACTATTATAAGTTGAAGGACCACTACTGGATATATCTATTTGGAGATATTTTTATTTTTTTTTAAAACTCAACTCCCTGGTGTTCCAGTAGAGACTAATTTGTTAAAGAAATTTGTGTGATTGCCTGGACGCTGTCAGCTGTGATCCATGGTTTTGCTCATCTTTTCAAAAGAAATAGCTCTAAGAGCAACTGGAGAAAGATTGATTTTCACGTTCCTTAAATTACCAACAGTTTTTCCTATTTTGAAATTAAAATAGTGTGTATTATTTGTACTTTTATTGTCTTGGGCCTTACTCTCTGCTCTGCGAGGTCTACACACAGCAACTACTAATTCATCCTAGTACCGTAACCTGTGCAGACACAGCAGAAGGTTGATTGCATTTTATTTCTGGAGTAACCATCAGAATATGATGGCCCATGTCATTCACTGTAGTGTCGTCTCAGTCACTGACATAAACAAGGTGACAGAAACACTGAAGTTTGCCATAAACTCAAAACTTCACGGGTATCTATGCTGACTTGAGCCTTAAATGGCCCCTGTGTAGTTTGCATATTCCCTCTGGAGACGGATCTTATAAGCGGCACGGTGCTGAGTGTTTCAGAATAGGTGGAAGCAATCAAGATAGCCTCACTAGGCATAATTATTTTTTCCAAAGCATAACTGCATTCTCTGTTCTAGCGTTTATAGCCCAGGTATAAAAGGAGGGTGCTGGAAGTCACAGGGGGGGCTTTGCTCAGAGAATTCCAACTCAGCTTTGCAGGCCCTGGGGGAAACTCTTGCCTTGCTAAAGCCAGCAGGATTGCAAGCTGAAGAATTTGTCTCTAGAAATGCAAATAAGCATCGCATCTGAGCTTGAAGTGCTGAGCTCGGCTTTCCTGAGGTTAGTCCAGCGCTGTGGCCAGCATTCAACGCTAATGAACGTATTCTGAGGAAGGGCTTTGTAGTGGAAATAGTGTTGTTCTTTGGGTAGAGTCTTTACTGCAATGTTTTAGGAGACAAAGACATGTTTTTCACAGTCTGCAAGGTTCAACATTAACGGTTGATGTAAACCTGTCTGACTGTTCAGGATCGTTCTGCCCTCAAAATCAATGATGAAGAGCAAACATTATGGGCTTTTATTGATGAGTTCACTTCTTAGGCATGCCAGTAAGTACAAGTAGGTCTGAAATGTTGCAATGTGCTCTACAGGCTGTCTGCTTGCTTTTACCATCTAGTCTTTTTCCTCTGTCGTGAGCTTTTTGAGATCTAATATTTTGCAGAGCTTCTGCCTTTCTGTTGTGTTTCTTGAATGTTAACCTTCCACAGAGAGATTTTTCTCTTTCTTTCTTTTTATCTGTTTTCATTAAGAAATAATTTTCTAGCTACCCGGAATAGCGAAGATCAAATCTTCTGAAAGAACCGGCGTTTGTTTCGGAGGAGGGTTTTTTAGTCTGTTACTGACTGCTTGTGCGTGAGCCTAGGCCGGTTCTTAAGGCAAACACCAATTTGCACAGGTTTTATTTTCTGCCTTCTTGGAAAACCAGAACAAATATTGCCCGTGTCTGCAATACAGAAGAATTGGTGGCGGTGTCGAAAGAAAAGGGTTAACAGCCACAAAAACTCTAGGTTCCTCGACCAGGTGGGCTTGTATAGTTGATGAATGGGGGACGGGTGCGGATGGCCCCGGAAGGTGGGGGGGTGGGGGAGGGGAGCTTGTCCCCAGGTCATCAGACCTTGATATCACCAAACTGCTTTCAAACAAAGACAATAGGAGTCTCTCGAAAAGAGAATGGTAGATTTCTGCTTTCACCTGTAAGATTAGGAGTGACGAATGACTGACTCGTCATTTACTGCGGTTTCTCCTTTGTTATTATTTGGTATATAAGACCTGCTTCTTTCTCAAAAGGCGTGCTAGCTCCGTGGAGCTCCCACCTACCTATCCATCTCTGCACAAACATGCAATAATCAAATATCTCAGCTCCATGTGTGGATCGGCTTATTGCGCACCGGCTGAAGAAGCCAGATTTGGGACAACAGTGTCACCTATTTCCGTTGAATAGCCATAGGTGTATATTTGCACATGAGTTTCTGTTCATAGGCAGGTGTATGTCACTGAAATCTTACTTTCTTATCTTCTTACATAGAATTATTTAGCCAATCTCCTGCTATAGCTTCTGGCCTCTCTGATGACCAGTCAAACGCTCAGCCAAATGTTCATATCACCAAGTAAGGCAGTGGGGACCACTGGCCTCCCAACATGCCGTTGAGTTGGTATGAGGTTGTCTCTCTCTGTCCAGACTTGGAAATGGCTTGGAAACTCCTATCCTTGAGACAAGCTTGGCACCAAGCAGCTGTTCCTGGTGGGCTCGGCAGCTCCTCTGGCTCTGTGTGGGGAGAGACGGCAGCCACCGCTGCACAGAGCTACAGACAGATGTCCATCCAAAGTGGGAGAACATCAAACACCCTTATCCTGCAGGGACAGGTAGCTCCCACCCCCAGTCAGGCGAAAGGAAACCTCTCCTTGCAAATACAGCTCTTTGGGATATAAAGAGTCACACAATTTAGGTTCATTTTTAGTATCTGTTTAGCAGTTGCTTTCTATAGCATGCATTTAAAAAGCAGCTTCCAAGTATAGGTGTCATTAGGATTTATAGTTCATGGCTTTGGTTTTTTGTCTTCCTTCTGCATAGCTTTTTTTCCTCTGCTTTTTTCCACCTACTTACTTATTCTGGGTGTCTTGTAGCTCAACGTAACATCTGAAGTGACTGAAAATACAGGGATATTTAAAGGTTAGATGAGGGGTTCAGCACTATAAATCTCAAGATAAAGATTCTTCAACTGCCTCTGGCAAATTCTGTTGACACACAGACCATAATGTATAATTCATCTCACCTTTCCAAACTCGAACTGGCCCTGCAGGGTCATCAAGATTTACCGTTTGCTTAAACTGAGACAGTATGATTTAGTGTATAATCAAGAACTGGATGTAAGTAAAAGGGTGACATTTCACAAGGTCACTCTTGTTGCTATAACAAAAGCAGCTGTCTGTACAGCAAAAGAATGGGAATAATTAAGACTTTCTGAGCCCAATTAGAATTGCAATCAAGAAACGTAGTATACTGTGGGAGATATGCTACGTTAGTCATCATAAATGTTAGTTTTTCCCTCTTCAGATATTACTTTATCATTAAAATCTGATCAAACTTATAATTCATCTTTTATTTCAGGAGATTTTGGTTTTTTTAAGTACATTGCTGACAATGAGCCAAAGCTGGTTAGTTTTCCTTTCATTTTCTTTCACATATCAACATTGCACATTAGCTGCTTTAAATCAGGTGTTTGCATTTACTTTTTGCCCTAATGTGTTCTAATTCTAGTCTTACCATTCAGTCTCTATTTTCTTAAATTATATCAATATATCCTTAGACATTTCTTAATTTACATTTTTAAGAAAAATACTGTCCATGGCATTTAAAATTTGAGAACTGTAAGACAGCATATTTTATTGAACAAAAATCACAACTAGCAAAATCTTGCAAACAGTTTCTATATATTACTGCTGAGAGTGTCTCAGACTTCTGTGAGAAATAAAAAAAATTACATTTGATATGTATCCACAGGGACTAGTATCTAACTGTTTGTACCGTGGAAAACTCCACACTGAGTATGATGGTGAAAACCCAGATTTTAAAAAATGGAGGAAAATTCAAAGATCCTTTAGAAATGGTATGATAAGAGTTAATATATGCATATTGTAGATTACTAAAATTCTACCTTTTAAAAATTTGGAAAACATTGCTACTAAATTATTCCTGTTGAAAAAGAAAATAAAGATCCTTCTTTATTGAGGTCCACTGCATTTGGACCTACCAGGACTAATGCAAACGACCTGTGACTATGTGGCATTATGGTAACATCTATGAGACTTCCTTAAAGACACATTCGGAGGCAATTTCTTTTAGAAATTTAAATATTCTGAGCCAAATTGGTAAACCATGTGGGATGTGAAACAAGACTGCCATCATTAAACGTAGTAGGAAATTATAGAATAATTTTCTGCCCAAAACTAAACTGGACCTTGGTTTTGTCTCTCTCTTATACTTGTGTAAATCCGTTTTACTTCCTGATGTTGATTCATACAATAGTAAAACCAGTACCATTTAGAGAGGATTTTTTCACCAAAGCAGAATAGTTTCCTGAAGTAGAACTTAATATCATCACTCAGGGATGTTCTCACATGAATTACCCTCATAGCTATTTCTGTTTATTGTTTTAAAGGCAAGACTAACCCTCTTGCCTTCATCATGTTTTTCTGCTCACCTGTAGAGGGTGTGAATGAATCACTTAATCCCATGTGCCTCAGAGTGCCAAAAATGTAGTTTTGGTCATTTTGTATAATTACAGCTTGCAGTTGTTGCTGAGGAAATGGTGTGATTATAACTTTATTTTTGAGACCTGTCCAAGTACCAAACTCTTTTCTTTTACTGTGCAGGGATGTAGATGGAATCATAGTTGCTGAGAGGGTAGGCAAGATATAGAAATCTGGCTAAATGCATGCGAGTGATTTGTGGGCTGTTGTAAGCTCTATTTTCTCTTAGTAAGGCATTGGAGCAAAATCAACAGAATGACTGTTGGCTTAAATGGTGCATTTGTTGACACTTACAGAATAGCAGAGGGATACTGAGAGAAAAATGAAGAGAACAAGGAAAGTTGGGCCAGAAGTGAGGTGACGCACGATCGCTGCAGGAGATGGGTTCTGCAGTATCTGCCTTTAGGCTTTCCAAAGCTGAAGGATCTCCACAGCAGGAAAGGTAGTGATCATAGTGATATCTAGTGTCAATCTACAGCACAGATATCAGTGATTAATACCTGCATTTAGAAACCTGAATGTAAATAGAGTTTCCTGACTGAGTGGCAATGCTGTGTCTGACACATTAAAGCAAGTTGTTGGTGCCAGGATTTTCTGAGTAATCATTTTGGCTTTGGCAACTGTTCTTTCTTCCCACTTTCTAAGCTCAGTTGGGGTTCACATAACGAACCTCTCTTCTCCCCCTGTTTTCCCACTGCAAAAAGCAGAGAAATGTGTATGTCATAATAATTTTAGGGAGATTATGTATGATTGTTGGAATGATGGCTTGACTGAGGGCATGTACAAAACTCTTAATTCATTGTGTCTTGAATGTCCAGAACCTGCTAACTTTAAGTGCATATTGGAAAGCTTCTAGAGGAGAAGGAAATACTGTTATAGATGGCATGTAAGAGCATTTTTTGACTGACCTATGTTTCTTTGATTGTTTTAAAGAATCATCACTGTACTTTACAGTGCCTATTAATCTTTTGTTAATCTAAATAAACCATAAAAACTATTGCTTCTGCATGAATGTCTCTCAGGGAAATGAGCCCCTCCTTGACATAGTATCCTTAAAGTCCATGCTTTTGTCAGAAGTGGAGTCTTCTTAGGCTTGCTTAAGACTAATATAACAGTAATTCTAAAGACCTAGGTTGGTCTTCAGTTAATTTGAATGTTTCCTCTTTGTTTTGCTCAGTCAGGAAATGGCTGTGTTTTCAAATGAAAAAAATCAGGACTTCCCTCTAAACTCCTCCTATGGTCATTTGAAAAGACTGGTTTATGAAAAGACATTGGAGGAAGATGGGAAACAAGCCAGTTGAGAAAGGCCCGTTTTTTAATAGTGATCAAACTTCAAATGTATCACTGGAGCCTATATTTGAAGTAGTGAGAGGAAAATCCCCCACCACCTCTGCCTGTGACTCTTCCCTTACTAAGCTCCGAAGCCAAGGACTGAGAGCACTGGGTTCTCACAACAAGGGGACAGGTGTGAGAGAAAGTCAAGTTCAGCAGAGGACACATAAAACTTAAATCACTTTTGGCAGTCTGTCAGAAAAAGAAAAAAAAAAAAAAATATTTCCTTTATAAATCTGTCCACTGTGCTTTTGAATACGATTGTTTTGTCCAAATCTCCTCTGCAATAGTAAAATACGGATGAGTCTGGAGGCTTACTTCACGCCACTCAGCGCCGTACAGATGATCAGAAGATTCTTTTAGGCTCATAGCCAGATCACAGAAATAAAAGCTAAAGGAAAATATGTATTATTCTGTTAAGCTAAACTCCCTTCTGAGTCATAAGTGCTCCCCGTTTGATTGTTCTCTAGTGCTTTGTTCATCCCAGCTCTGAATCGCCATTACTTCAGGGGGAGTGGGGGTTGTTTTTCCACTGCAAACTTAATTCCATCAGTCTAATATCATTGGCACGATTTCTCTCTCATTTGGTATTTACATCATCCTGAATTTCAGAGTAAGTTTAAATGTATCCAGCTCAGCAACTTTCCCATTTGGGGAAGAACATCAGATACTCCCTGTTTGTAACTTTTAAGTGTCACATACATTTTCTTTCGTGTACAAGAGTCCAGCTAGGATCCAATGCATGTGTGTCTAGTTATGGCCTTGACAATTGCTTGGTGCTCTTGTTAGCTGGTAGTTTTTTTCAAAGAAAAATAGTTCGTAAATCAGCAAGATTTTTACATGATATATCACAATATTGGCTTCATTTCTGACAATGAAGAGTGGAGATTGTTGCTTTATAAATGCTATTGAAAGGACAATCCTGGTAGGTCTACAAGAACTCTACTTAAGCAGGGGATAGAACTGTTGTCACAGTCATTTTCCTTTTGAAACCCACTAGAAAGGATGCTCTTGTAAGAGCACTGCAAAACTGCAAAGACTCGTTTTGCTAAGTTTGAAGATAAATAGGGGGGCAAACAATACTTTTATTCTTCTCTAGTTTTTAAAATTTCACTGGATCTTCTTTGAAGCTGGTAACTCATAGTTCATGATTCATTGCAATAATAAAGTTCTGAATTACTGAACGAGTAAACATCCTGACTACAGTAATAAAACAGACACTCTAAAAAGCACAGGAGAAATACTGCATGCCAGAATGTTCTAAAATACTCAAATAAATCCAGTCTTCCTTGGGACTCAAGAAAAGATATTATGGCCCAGATATGCAAAAAGAGTGAAAATACTGTATGAGCCCCTGGATACTTCACAGTATCTGTAAAGATGAAATTGGGTGGTTCTCATCATGAAGAATTGTGAAGAATCAGAATGATTCTTAGTCTTCAGGTATTCAAAGCCACATATAATTTTTCACTTGTCACTGTGACTGATCAGAGTTCAGGAAGTAAGTCCTCAGATTGCTCTGAGGACTCAACTATTGATCTGTGCGTGTGCGCTTGTTGCATCGGGTGGATCTTGTAGCAGGACTTCTCAGAGGAATCTCTAAATGACAGGTCAGTAATAACCCTTGGAGTTTCACTCCCAGTGTGAAAGGTAACAAATGATCCCCCTAGGAACAGCCTCTGAATGGTTTTTGTCTCCTTAGTTTTTATATTGATATATGGTGAGTGTAACAGGGAGCTTCCCTCTGGACTGAAGAATAAGATTCCTGCTGACCTGCTGACTTTTGGGAGTTTCCTCCAAAGACATTCAGATATTTGTTCCGTGGATAGAACTGGCATTTTTCCTTCACTTACTTCACATGACTTAAACCACACCAAATTCTACTACTTCAAATTTCAAATGGAGATTGATGATTTGTACTCCATTAAAATCTCTGTAGAGTATGAGGTAGGATTTTTCTCCCATGCATGCAAGTGTTACTGCACATAAATCAGGCAGTCATTATTTTGAAGATTGGTTAAAATCTGCGGGAGCCAGAAGTAGCTTGAAAGTTCAACAAAGGGAAGTACAAGAACTTACAGGTTGACTCTGGTCTCCCAAAAGCAGCATGAATTAAAAAGACCGAATGTCAAGAACAAGGCTGGATTGAGGGCCAGTATCTTCATGATTTACTTCATTCAAATGTAACGAGGGTGTGGAGGGGGAATAAATAACCCAAAACATCAGGATGCATTTGTGCATAACCAGCACTGTTTCAATGATGAAACACAGAGTTTGGGAACATCGTGTCATTGGTAATTGACAATACACAGCTGTGTCTGTCTGATGAAACCTGGCAAATTCATGGCCCTGCTTTTATGGAGCACTGATTATAGTGGACCTAATCATTGAAACCTTGTTAGATTTGTGAGGAAGACCTCAGTCTTTCTGTTGCACTGTCATTAATCTGCAGGTGTCCTTAAACGGAGGTGCACTGCGTCATTGCTTGCTTATTTCTTTTCACACTGTCCTTACGGCCACCTGCTTTCTCCTCCAGTGTCTTACCTCAGTATCTCTTTTGGGTGATTCCAGATACACGCCATTTCTTCTTTGCACGTACATATCCTGATATGGATATGTATGGTCCTTGCCAGACCAAGAAATTGTCATCTTCACTAATTAAACTGAGTGGCAATGTGATGGCAGGTTTGCATCAGCTCCCATGCTTCATTTACAGTTTGTCAATATTATGTTTCTTCTGCCTTTGCCTCGGGTCTTTTGCTACCCTTTTCTGTCTTGCTCTTGTACACACTTGTGTGTCCTCTTGTGTTGCTCTTTCCAAACATATCATCTTCTTTTTTCGTCCTTTTTTCCTCCTGTGTCTTTCCCCTTCTTTATCTTGTGCTCCCTGCTCTTGCTCCCTTTTTCCACTCCCACTGCAGATGTTAGCTGTGCTGTAACTTTTCCTTTGTAAACACTCTCTATGTTGTTCTCACATTGGTGCTCCTGTTGTTTGCTTTCCTAACGCCGCCCGACGCGGCGATGTGCTGGCTGCAGCATCCTGCCTCTGCCTGGCTCCGGCGCTCAAGGCTTGGACCCCCCTTGTCCCCTGGCCAGACCAGAGCATGGCTGACCTGTGCCGAGTACTCACTCCAGTGCTGCCCAAGTGGCCCCACCGCACAGCTTCTTGTTTGTAGGAAATGAGCGAATGTTAAAACAAGGGAGGTAAATTGTCAGATTTAGCCCGGACCATCATGATGTCCCCTAGCATGACTTTTCCGTGAAGGTAATTGTAAAGCTGCAGTTTTTAACCTGGGTTCGCACTTAACGGTCTTATTCCCCAGATCCTCTGAGTATTTTCCTCTTAGATTTTGGGGAGGTGAGTGTCAGCTTGGCACCCGGTGTGGGGACACTAGATTATACTTCAGTTTGTGCTGGTTCTAGGCACTCAACTCTGATGGGAAGCTGCAGCTTTGGAGGGGCTGTGTCTCAGCTAGGACATCCTCTCACCTCTGTGTGGTGGCTTTATTGTGCTGTGTGATGGTGAGCAGTGGGCTTGCTTTTGGATAGCTATTAACTTTGAACTGGGCTTCAGACTGGAAATACCTAATAAATGTGCAGGAGAAAGAAGAATGTTGGAGATTTTCGTCAGTACTCTAGATTTGTTTGCTCTGAGAAGGGCATGGAAGGCCTTTTGTGATGTTTGCTTATTGCACATGCTGTTTGCCTGTGGGACTGCGTTTGTGCTTCCATATTTCCTCATATGCCCTACCACATAACGTTAGCCAATATTGAACATCTACAGCAATGGCTGTAAGATAAAAGCATTATTCATTATTATTTTTATACATTCTTGAAAATGTAATTTCAATTTGAGTAACAACTATATAAGCAATTAAGAGATAATTGGAAACGGGTTTGTTACATTAACTGCCTTTCATTTGCAAATACTGTGACCTCAGGCTGTGCTTCCCTTTATATGCTATATATATCAGCAGCCCAGTTGACACAGCTTGCCTGTTACAGAAATCATGTGATTCCACCACTGCCCATGGGAGGGCATGGTTTGGAAAGCACATGCCAAAGACCTTGGAACATGGCAGATGTCCAGATCCTCGTTCATCCCTGTAGTGTCTCATGGGCAATAGTACTGAGTAATGCTGCATGATTGTTTTCCCCCCAGTACTGAGCTTTATTTACTTCATTTTTGTTTGTACCCTAATGGATGCCACATCAGTGAGCCACATTGATTTCTGTTCTGTGGACGCTCAGCAGCACAGAGAGTGTGAGAAACCGTGCAGCCATTGGGCTTCAATGCTGTGGAAAAGCTCAGTGAAATTCAGTGAAAAGCTCTGCTTCTGCAAGGCTTTTACTCTTTTAACTATATCAGTCTCACTTGACAAAAAAAAAAAAGAAGTTTGTTCTGAAAGAGAACAACCTGAAAGAGAAGAGCCATTGCCTCCTTATTCAGTGTTACCAAGCTCCAGGGTTGGGTTTTTCTTATTTTTTTGTTCATTGATTATGTTGCAAACTTGCTAAGAAGTCCTTCTGCCATTTCCCAAAACACAGTGCAGAACCCCCATCTCTTCTGCAGGGATGCCCACATATTATTGCTCAAAATAGCACTCACCGAATTAGTCTTCAATGCAGAGGTGAAAACATATTCCTCTTTCATGTTCCTCAGCAAAACACCCATATTTATCAAGATCTATTAAAATATTTAGACTTACCATGGGCAAAATATTCCCTTATACATAATTTCCCTTCAGTTTTCACTGCAATATAGCATCTTAGAATTATCACACTTCATTTTGTTTCCGTTGAGTACTTTATGCAAAAGGTTCTTATTTATTACTGATGTGAAAGAAATTATCTTATTTTCCCCAAAAAGTTGTTCCAGAACTTTACTGTTGGACCTTCATGGACAGGTTGTACCTAGAGCAAAATCTGAGTCAGACTAGCAAGCAGCCTAGCAAGTGAGGAAGTGACCTGGATGTTGTCTCCACCTACTGCATCCCACTCTCTGTATATGTGATGTCTGACAATTTATTAGTACTAGACTGTACCTATTTAAAATGTCATCCACTGACAGCAAATGTTTTTCATTTTGCTGCACAATTTGAACGAATCAGAATTTCCTGGTACCAGAGAAATCAACCTGCCCTTATTAAAGTAAATTGCCCGACATTTGTTAAGGTTGGTGGTTTTGGGAGCAGAACCTAATTGATAGAGTATTCACTTTCAATGCACAAATTTGAGCTACAGTAAAAAATACTTCAGGTCTTCGTAACTTAAAATTCCAATTTTAAATGTAGTTAATTCCCCTGTTTACGTTTCCATTTCCATCTTTGTCTATTATATTCTAGCAATATGTTTGTCTGTGCTTTGAGAGTGGATTGTATGAAGTTATATACTAATGCATAAGGTTTCTTCTGCCATTGATTTGCATATTGGAACATGTTCTTCTTCTGTAAGTTTGAGTTTGCCGTAGGCTTGATAGATACCATAAGTTTTGATAACTGATAAGTCTACATAAACCTTCTAAAATTACCACAACCAGAAATACTAAATTTTGTTCAGCAAAAACATATCCTCTTTTTTTTTGTTGTCTCTTTAGTTGGCTTGATTTTTTGGTATTCATATTCTTCCTATTATTTCACCTACCTAAGTCCTATACTAGTAAGAGATGTTTCTGTATTACTTGTGTACTGCTCCAGTGTTGTTCCTGCAGAAGTACTGGAGCTCTGGTGGCAGTAGGTGATGATAACTTATTTTGTTATACCCCAGTCATGAATTTCAGTTCCTTACTCTTCCACACTCAAGGCTAGCTCCTCTTAACATTAAATTTTATTAGAGAGACTTTTAAGCAAAAAAATCCACAACAAACCAACAAACAAAAACAAAACCAAAAAAACCCAAGGGAACTTCATCTCTAAGGAATCGGCCTTCTGACACCTCTAAATTTTTTGTTTTGAATTCTATCTCTATATAGTTTCCAGTAAGCTGCAGTTACGGTACCGCATTGAAACTACACTAAATGGCAAACTGCAGGCTGGTGACCCACAAACAAATGTAAGCAGAAGAGATGGCATGTCTGCGTTCCTGATTCTTTCCATAAACCACACTATCGTTTTAGCTACTGTTTTGGCGCAGTTTCTTCTGGCTGAGCCAGAATTTAGACCATGGCTAATCTGTGGTCATAACATAATGAGAGCAGAATGCGAAGAGATTTTACCCTTTTGCAGCAGAGATGTGCCAGCTGAACATTTACCTTCTTCCTAAGGACTAGGAACTTTTCTACAAAACTTCCGTAGTAGTCACAGAGGAAGCCACAGATTTACCATTTTTTCCCATGTTTTCTACTGTTCAATCTGCGTATTCAGCCAAGCCATTACCTTGTATGAAGTGAGAGGTTTTATTCGTGACAATTTGACCAGAACTTATTGGATCAGGTAGGAAAAGAGCAAGTGTGTATCCATGTTTTGTTTTGCTTTTCCAGGCTATTTTAAATCTCAGTTTGACAGCCTTTACTTTCAGTACCCTGCTGCCTTTATGCCTAAATGCATTCAGCTGAGCTATTGTGTTGCTTTATCACATTCTGGGTACAGTTTGTTCAGGAGATGGAGCTCACACAGGGTCCTGCACAATGTTGATAATTGACTTGTGTGGGAAACAAAGAATTCGGGAGATCTACCCCACGAGTGCCAAACCTTATACAAGTCAGTATGACAAAGTTTCCTCCAGTCACTCATGAAGGCTAGAAACTTGAATGGAAACTGGAAACAATCAATCAGAAGATAATTGTTCCTACAAAGGGAACTGTCATATATATATATATATATATATATATATATAAAATAAAAAATGGTAAGCCAAGAGTATATGAATCCCAAACAAAACTGCTCCCTGCTGAAAAATTTCTTTGCCTGTTGAAGGAACACTTGTGAAAAAAAAGAATTAAGAGAGCTGTCATGACGAAATGGAAAAGAAAGTGGGACCTTAGGGATAAATTCCTCTGAAGTTAGGGTGTAAGAGACGAAATCTTAATCTGCATTCGGTGTCCATTTCTAATCCTCTCCATTGTAACTGATGCAACTTCTGGCAGTGTTATAATCCATTTCCTAGAAGGGTTTGTACATCTTACAGCCTTTAATTTAGCTTGTGTATAAATCTGGTGAATTCAACAGAATTCATTATTCAGACATTGTAGAGCCTATATCTAAGATCCTGCTGGACCTTTCAAAATGTAAGTGAAATTTGATTCTGTTCAGTTCATTTCATCATGTTAAGAAGTGACAGTATGACTTTATTTACCCCTGGAGACAAGGACATGGTCTGCATGGGCTTTAAATACTGTATGTTCTAGCTATAAATATGGTGCAGGCATCAACAGAAATATTGTAATTTAGGAGGGTTTCTCAGTATATCATTTTCTCAAATTCTTAACGTTTCAGTAAAAATAGCTGTATTTGTTCTCTGCACGTAGCTGAAGATAGAAACAGGAAAAGCCATAACATGTACTTTCTTGCACACTATCTGTTTATAGAAGGGAGAGACTCATGTCTTGTTGATTATAGGTATTATGCAATTGAGGCAATTTTACCCATGTCTTTGAAGTAAAGGCACACATTTTCATTTATTTTTCTTTGTTTTGGTTTTATACAATGATTTGATTTTCAATTAAATGGAAAACAAAGTTCAAATTTGAGAGCTGGAACATTCATACATTTAAAAAGTTATAAATGTGATACTTTTCTTGAATCTTTCATTCTGTTTTATTTTGGATCTGTTATAACAGTTTGCAATTTCATAATGATGTACTGTTTTAAACAAAGATTTCTACCATGTGAAAATTGCTTTGTGAATGATGTAAAAATGTGTAAAAGCTCCAATCAAGGTTGATCAGAAGCATTTTGGCATTTAGGCCAAAGCTGTCAAATATTGAATACCATACCAAACAAAATCAGACACAACAGTAAAAACATTTTATTTCAATATTTTCTGAAAAACAATGGTGTTATTTTTTCCATTTGCTGCAGCACTTCATTTCAAAATTTGTTTCAATTTTAAAAATAAATTTATTTAAAGTTCAGTGAGATGGAAAATGCTGGCTAAGAAAGAGAACAAAACCATTCTGTTTAAGTCTTTCCAATCAAACATCAGTCATTTTAGGTTGGCAAGAGGAATTCTAAATGCTTTGGTGGGAGGAGGCACAGGTGTAAGCCACCCAACTTACAAAATCTCCTATTTACATACTTAAGTTCAGGCCTTGTTCAATGTCCAAAGTGTGAAATGAGGCAATGATATGGGATGAGCAAAATGGCAGTTCATAATGTTCATGTATTATTTAGTGCCTGATGTAGATGCTTTGCAGTGCATAATATAAAGCACACAATTTGAAACATTAAGCCCAAGAAATAGAAATAGCTCTGGTGTTGAATGGCTGTGTCTGTCTGAGCTGTAAATAAACGAGTCAACATGCAGGAAGGCTACAAAATCCTCATGCGTAGGAGGAAGCATCTGGTGCGTGTGGATGTCTGTACCTTAATACTTTTTCCTACTTCGAGTGTAAATATTTTGTACCAAATACTATCATAGCATCATAGAATGGTTTGGTTTGGAAGGGACCTTTAAAGATCATCTAGTCCAACACCCCTGCAATGAGCAGGGACATCTTCAACTAGATCATGTTGTTCAGAGCGCCATCCAACCTGACCTTGAACGTTTCCAGGGATGGGGCATCTACAACATCTCTGGGCAACCTGTGCCAGTGTTCCACCACCCTCACTGTAAAATATTCTTCCTTATATCTAGTTGGAAATTCTGATACTCACAGTTGTGATACTGCAAAAATATTTGCAAAGAACTTCGCATGCAACGTCCAGTAGCATCAAGTTGTTCCCTGGCCAGGGATCATTTCACTAATCATAAACACCTGACTAATATCTACATTTTAAGTGCCTTATGGAGACATTTTCTTAAATAAATTATCATATTTACCATATAGTCAGTGAAGAGAGGTAGACACTTCTGTGTGCATGTGGTCTCTCTCTGGAAAGCTTTCCAGGCCAAATAGGAAACATTGGCATTAGACCCTTAAAAATCAGGAAAAAGTTAAGTACTTACTTTGAAAGCAGTGAGTCATACCCGCAACTTTTGTTTATTTTTCTCACAAGGGTTGATGAGGCTGACTAATTGTAGCAGTCATTTAATGGCCCTACGTCATTTCAGTTTTGATAAAGAACAGAAATTATGAATATAGAAGCAGCGTGTGGCAGAATAGGCACATGCTTAGAGATGTCCTTATCTCTCTCAGAGCAAGGTTATATCTACACAGTATCTCATACACAAACCTGAACTTAGTTCAAGGTAGTTGCTCTAATGAGTTTGACATATTGCAAAACTGCTCAGCTGGGTAAACACTAAGCTGTGGTTAGTCCAATACCAAGCTCTACGGTACCACGCTTTCCTTAAAGCAAGTGCAGGGCTGATTCAGGTATATCTATACTGAACTAGTCAAACAGAGTATAACCAGCTGGTCAAAAGAGGTGATCACTCTGCTGTAATCAGCGTTGGCATGGCCCCACCTTGAATATTGTGTGCAGTTCTGGGTCCCCAATTTAAGAAGGATGTAATGGTCCTTGAACGCATCCAGAGAAGGGCACCAAAGCCGGTGAGAGGGCTGGAAGGAGTGTCCTGTGAGAAGCAGCTGAGGACTTTGGGTTAGTCTAGGTTGGAGAAAAGGAGGCTGAGGGGCAACCTCACTGCTCTCTGCAGCTTCCTGAGGAGGGGACATGGAGAGGGAGGTGCTGAGCTCTTCTCCCTTGGATCCAGTGACAGGACGTGTGGGAATGGTTCAAAACTGCACCAGGGGAGGTTTAGACTGGACATAGGAAGCATTTATTTACCAAGAGGCTGCTCAAACACTGGAACAGGCTTCCTAGAGAGGTGGTCGATGCCCCAACCCTGTCACTGTTTAAGAGGCATTTGAACAATACCACTAACAACATGCTTTAACCTTTGGTCAGCCCAGAACCGGTCAGGCAGTTGGACTACTTGATCGTTGTAGGTCCCTTCCAACTGAAATAGTCTAGTCTTTTGAACTGTATCTGCAGGGCTGCCGGATCCCCACACTGTGTGTCAGGCTGTGATACTAACACTTTACACTGCACAAAGAGAGCTTGACCCATCTTTTAAATTTGGCTTCCTACAGGTATAGTCATCTACGTATATGCACATAAGAAGAATTTAAATCTTGCCTCATTGTACATAAGGAATTGGAAGACAAGTTAATTATTCATTAAAAATGCTGAGTTTCATTTTAACAGCATGTTAGTCTGGCTTATGGATTTGTTTAATGTGTCTCCTTTTGTCCCCTACTATTTCTCCTGACAGACCTCCTACAGTGGCCACAAATCAGCAAGTGCAGATCACCTGAACTGGAGACATTTTCATGCTATTGGACTGATGGAAATTTTTATAACCTCACCGCTCCAGGAACAATACAACTGTTGTACATGAAAAGGTAATAAAATTGAAAGAACAAAAGAAGGAAGAAAAGAGAGAAATCATATATTTTGCTGTGCCTCTTAGCTTGTTGCTGTTAATTTTTTTGCTGTGATATGAGCCATAGTGTTTTTAAGGGCATAAAACTCAGTTTCAGTGCATATTTTTCAATGTCTTTTTTTTTTGTTATTTATTAAGCATTAAGCAATCAGCATTATTTGGCAGATAATTAAGAACACATTCTTATTAAATTCAGGTCCAGGTTGTAGAATCAAAACTGAACACTGTATGGTTTGGGAAAGGAGTTTTTAATAGGGAACTTCAGTTTATTCCTTATCAGCCTAACTTGCAACTGTGAGATTTGTTAGAACTGTGCACAGATGCGGAGTTTGGATACAAGCCTCCTTCAAATTGAGGTTTTATAAAGCTGCCATTGATCAGTTGCTAGATTGAAGTCTGAATGTGCAGGTCCAGGTGGAGAGGCTGCTCTGAGGCTGGGGATTTCATTGAGCCCTGTTCAATTCTGATTCACATTCCACTTAAGCTTTTGTAATTTTCGGGTTGTTACAATGATTAGCCTGAAAGAGGACATAGACATTACCAATAATGGCTATTAAGAAAAACAGGCCTTTTGTTCACAGGAATAGGAGGATGTGAGTTTCTGTTCCGTCTAATGTACTGCATTTCAACCTTTTTGATCCACAGACACATTCTACAGTGATGATACATTTGCTTAGCAAACTTAAGCCTGATGGCAAGGCTGGCTTTCTTACTTTCTCTTCTGAGACCTCTTAGAAATGAATAAAAGGAATCAAGTTAAAACCACTATTTAAATGTCAGTGTTTAGCTGACAGTTGTCAGTGGCGTGTGCCACAAGGGTACAAACTTTAAAAATTAATTAAACTCTACAATAAAGCAGCACATTGAGCAGATCACATCTTCGTCCTAGAAATTAGAATATTTCAATAAAAGATGTGAAATAAAAGAATTGAACATCCACATTAAAAATATTTCTGTTTCCATATGCAAGCAACATTTAAGGCTCAGGACTGAACTCTGCCACCAAACCCAGTCTTCTACTTAACAGAAGCAATAGTATCTAACCTCATACACCTTTATCAAGTCCTGACTCTGGCAGAGCTACGGTATTTCCTTTAGAAAAAGCCTCTGGTGTCATCAGCTAAACTTAGTGGCAGAAATGCTTCTTACTCAATTTATGGAGCATCTGCCTTTTTACTTCATAAGCACCCATTCCAGTATTGAAGGCTATGCTTGGCATAAATGATTTAGCTTAATCCTCCTTCTGTACAGCTTCAATGGCTCCTAGTAAGAAAAGGCATTTATGGTATATTTTTAACAAACCAAGATTGTAATTTTTGAGAAGATCCTTGTTTGGTCTATATTTGGGCTGAGAGGTAGTATGGAGATAAAGAACAGCAGCAGTGGGTTTGCTTGCTGTGAGATTTATTTTTCTAAAGTGACATCAGAAATAGTGAATAAATGTCTGTCACTTTTCCTGTAGATGATTTCTAACAATTTGGTCATTCCCATTGTGCTTTAACTGAATACTTTTTTGGTTTTGAACCTACTGAGTAGTTTCACCCTGGGTGTATGAAAATGACCCTACACAAGTAGCAGTGTTTCTCATCTGAGAGTTCATGGCACTCTTTATAACTCTGCCGGTTTGTCTTTTTAAAGAGAGGAAATGAATGTGATATTTCCTGCTGCAATTCTTGTATTTACGAAGTACATTAATGAGCTTTTGAACAAAGTCAGAATGGAAAAACGTAGGAGGTTTCTTGCTAGTAGTTCCAAGCCTGTGTTTCAGAAGTTCTGTATTCCAAGGAATTTAGCCCATCCTCTCTCACCGCTGTATTTCTCTTCCCTTCATTCACATCCTGCAGCCCTGGGTTAGTTTGTGCCAGGTCTCCTGCAGCATCCACTCTGGGGCACTTTCTGGTGTGAGCAATCAATGCTCCAGTGCCTACGTCCCAGTTCAGCTCCCCAGGGCATCGCTCTCCCCTGTCCTTGGCTTTGCAGGTGGTGCAGGACTGATCTGCTGCAAGCACTGACTTTCCCTGTTTCAGACCTCATTATGCAGATGGGCATCTTACTGCAGTTTAACTTTGCCTGAACAACAGTTGCTTAAACATATATCAAATGAACAACAGTTGCTTAAACGTATATCAAATTTACGTGGGTTTGTGCCTGCTGGTAGTCATTAGCACCTACCAGCATCGCGAGGTGTGCTCTCTGACTGTTCTTTTGGAAGCAGCACCCAAAGCACAGAAGTGCCACTAACACTACATGAGAACCTAAACTCCTTTATGCAGGTTGCTTGGATAATGTTTGGTTTCATTGCAAATTCAGGCTGGATGGGGCTTTGAGCAACCTGGTCTAGCAGAAGGTGTCTCTGGCCATGGCAGGGGGGTTGGAACTCAATGATCTTTAAGGTCCCTTCCAACTCTAAGCATTTTATGATTCTATGATAAATCACAATCAATATTGACATGTTTTTCTCACTTCTATAAAAGTTATACCTTTTCAACATTGCATCTGGTAACATCTATACTTTGTACTTTCTAAGATCTATAAATCTCTCTCTTACGTATATTACATTTTTGTTGTCATTCTAGGAATGATGAAGACTGGAAAGAATGCCCTGATTATATCACTGCGGGAGAAAATAGCTGTTATTTCAACACATCCTACACCTCTATTTGGATACCGTATTGTGTTAAGCTTGCCAATAAAGATGAAGTATTTGATGAAAAATGTTTCAGCGTTGATGAAATAGGTATGCTCCTATTATGCATTTTACCTCTATATTTTTATATCACAATAGGTGTGATGCTGTAGGCTTTCATATTATTCACACTGTATTTAAATTTTCCCTATCAGAAAGATCAGTTTCTAAAAAATACGATATATAGGAAGGAATTTAGGAATTTGGTTTTGTAATGTATGTAATGTGATCCACACAAGAAAATATTGCCAACATTGGAAAGAAGCGGAAAGGATAAAAGCAAATATGTGGCTTCTCTTTCTGAATACCAGTGGTCTCTCCAGTGTGTGCAGACGACTTTACCCTTGCTGCCACTCTGAGCCCTTTCTAATGGATGCTACATACCCTTGTTCAGTGTAAGCAAGGATGGCATCAAAATCTCGATTCTGCAAAGTTCTGGAACAAACAGGTTTTTGTTCCTGGATCAACACTAATCTACAAAATCAGGATGTTTAGCATTTCTAAGCTAGACTTTATATTTACTGCAATATGCCTTATGACTGTCTGGAACTTTGCAGATGTTATTGCTTGTTCTGAGCAGTGGTGTATGTATATGGAATTAATTTATTCCTGCAAGTGACTGTAATACCCTCTGGTCTCTTTGCTTCAGCTGAACAAAATTAGATTGATTTTTCAGATACCATCTATTTTTTCAATGTACTTCTATTAGTACTAAATATTAAATTTATCTTTCTGTGTTATTCCAAATATTGTTTTTATTTCTAGTGAGAACTCTGAATTTAAATTTTGATGCAGAATTGTTTATGTCTCAGTGTTTTATAAGCTGCTATTTGGAAATGTAGTGTAATAGGTAATATGTTCTTAGTCTTCTTTATTGTCACTCAGGTGAGATTTATGCAGAGCATGTCTACTGCCAATGGCACAGTGCCTTGTTGTTACCAAACTTGTGGTGACTTTGCCATTGACTCATAGGTTTAGATTTTAATCAGCAAATATTTGGTTAATATGGTTTTTTGGTCGTTTAACAGTGTGTAGTAAGAATGATCATTTCACATTGAAAACTGGCGGTTTTATTTTAAATGCTCTGTTTAAACAGTATTGCCTGATCCTCCTGTCCACCTTAACTGGACTCTGCTAAATATTAGTCAGACTGGGATCCATGGGGATATTCAAGTAAGATGGGATCCTCCACCAACAGCAGATGTTCAGAAGGGATGGATTACTCTGGAGTATGAATTGCAGTACAAAGAAGTTAATGAGACAAAATGGAAAGAGGTATGAAGCAAATATTATACAATAATCATAATACAGTGCAGGCTTGTTCTGTCCCTAACACGTTTGTACTACTGTGAAAAGCAACAGGTTTGTAATTCCTAATTAGATACCTTCAGTCTTAAACAATATACCCATATTCTTCTGAAGTTTTCTAGCAAACATTGTAACTTTATGTGTAAAGATAGTTGACACACAGGACAATAATAACAAATGCTGGAATCCATGTGTTAGATTAGAAAGTATAGCAATAGTCAGATACATACAAGTTTTTTCACAGATAAAATGTTTGTCTATTTTTTTCCTAAACCTCAGTTATTGGAAACAGTGAATGGTATTTTCAGCAGTTGGAACAGGAATATCCTTCTTGTAAAATGTCACCATGTCAGTCCAAATTCTTCAGGGTACCTGTAAAGTTATAATATGTATAATTATCATTTCAATAGATTGAAAAAGAAAGAAAAGCTTCAATTTATAATTTAAAATTGGATACAATAAGCAAACGAAAATAATGCAACATAGATAAGACATACAGATTTCACACCAGACAGACAGAAATGAGAAATTCATGGCTATATGGATAGTCCATGAAAATATAAAATATATATAACCCAAATCTTTTAAGTTTTCTTTTGAAAATCAGTTAACTTCCCATGCAGTTACTTTTCCTGTTATGGGGAAGAAATTGCACCCACCTTAAGCAAATGCATCGGCTAAGTGCCGGTCTGTCCTGGCATTTTTGCATACAGAAAACTCTTCCTGAATACCAGTTCGACCCAATACAAACATCGTTTCAAAGCAGAACCCTTCCTTTCTTATTAATATGAACTGAGCTAACTGACAGAAGGAAAACAGATAATACTGTTATGCATCTGTCTTAATCTACAAAAGGCAAATTTACCAATTGAAATATAGTCAAGCTCATTTCCTTGCCTTCATCTGTGAAAGACCTTGGACCTCTCCTCACCTCTGATCCTTCTCAATGTTCACTTTTTCTGTTTATCCTACTCCTTATTAGTAAGTCTACAGCCAAACAGGACTATAATATCTATAACGTTTTCCTAATACTTGTCTGAATTTCTCTCTATACTGGTTTAAGCTATACTTACTGTACAGCCTCTGTACTTTAAAGCCTACGAAATGAGTTAAGTTTAGACAGTAAATCAATACTCCTTAAGAACTTGAAAATCTGCAGAGTATTTATGGGATTTACAAAAGCAGGTAGCAATACAGATACCTCTTCAAAAATGCACATTTTTTATTTTTTATAAGCCTTTAGGTATCAATCATATAAATACTCTAATAAAGCTTTGTTCTTACTTCAGTATCATCAATAATTCCAGCATGCCTCCTTCTCAGGAGAGCAAAGCTTGAAGATCAGTGTTCTTTCAGAAAACAGATAAGGAATTTCTGAATACTATGTACTTGCCTCAAGAAAAATAGTACTATAGATTATGTTGTACTGCGGCTGTATATGTTGTATGTTACTGTGCCTTTCAGCTTAAAAGCACAAACATGACATAATTCCCCAAGACAATATCAGAGCACAAAAAAGAAATTTCTGAAAAAAATCTTGGTCTGGCCTAAGACAATAGCAAAATTCTGAATTGGAGCAACAATTCTACTCTTTGCATTCTTTGCTATGAATATTTTCTGTAATAAGTTTTGAAGCAGTAAAGAGAGAAATATATAGTGATACTGTTATTACTAGTTTTTTACACAAAGAATAATCTTGGAATGTTTAAATATACCATAATGCTTTGTACATTCTGATATAAAAAACTGTTACAAAAATTATAAGCCTCTCCCATACTAAGACTTGTTTGTAACAGTTTTTAGATGTTTTGGGATGAACCTGTTTGATTTTTCATGTATATCATTCTTTTTTTCAGTCCATTCACTAATTGAAAATAGATAACTTACGATTGGAGGACAACTAAAACATTAATTAGTAAAGTATTACAACAGTAAGATATAGTGATAAGAGGATCAAAATTATTTTCTGAGAAACTTCCTAAGAGTAGTAAAATCCCCACCTTCATATAGCGGGTATTCATGAGACAGAGCCAAATGTAATCTGGTTTACAATCTGAAAAAACTTGCAATTTCAGGTACACAGCTACAGTCATTTTACCTCATATTTTTCAGGGCTCTAATTTAGCCTACATACTGCTTTTTCCAAGTGCCACCGTTACTTGGGGTATGTAAAATTTTGTGTGGTCCAGCATCCCTAAGAATCTCCACTCACTGTCTCAGAAAGCAAAAAAAAAAAGCCAAACAAGAAACACAAACAGCCTACCTGTAAGACTTTAGTGAACTATTTCTATGTGGCTTCAGAGCCGTTCCAACTGGATAGTCTTCATATGTTAAAAATCTGTGTGGTGTAGAGCAATGGGTCTCCAGGAACTCATGCTTAAACACTAGCAGAGAAAAGAGGTCCATCTGGGATCACTGCCTCCTCCATAATCTGGCTGGTTGGTTCTCAGAGCACTTGAGTCTGGAGCCACCAGGAATCAGAGAACTCCACAGATCATACCTACCAACAGAATGTGTCTCAAGTTTAGATTATGCAGCTACAAGTGATTGTATTGTTGCAGCTTTCTTCAAATCCCCAATGGCTGCTCTTTTGCAGGTACTTTAATTCCTAGCCCATGATGAGTTTTTCCAGTATCGTCCTTAATTCTGAAGTAAAAGTAGAATATAACATCTGCCACGTGGATTTCTATTTTGAGCATATTTTCCGTATTTTTATATACTTCCCTTGGGCTGTTGGAGCTATATAGCTCCTCTATATTCTCAGAGGAATAATAGAAGAGAGAGATTTCACATATTCAGACCTCTGATGTGACTTCCTACATCATTTGATATGCGGCAGTATCTAACCATGTTGCAGTTAATACTTAATATAGAAGTCTCAAGACTGACAGTCTGATTCCAGCTCTCACAAAGTCTCCTTTATCACATTTTATATATAGCTGATGATATGGGGAGCTGTGCAGTGTCCCCCAAATAAATACATTTGTAGGACACAATACATCTGGTTAGCAGGCCCTTAAATCATTTTTCATCTTAAAATTAATTCTGTAGTGGAGATTGCACTACTTTTAAGACTTCCATGTTATTTTAACAAAGGTTTTGGCATTTTGAAGTCAGTAATGTTGTGTTACAACAGTAAAATGGATTTACAACTTTATAAGATCAGTGGGAGATGTTCACGCCACCTCCTTATGGGATGTAGCTGAGGGCAGCTGCCTTTCTTCACTGACTGTATTTACAGAGAGCTTGGATGCTCTGCATTTGGTCCCCTGAATCACAGCAAAGCCTGATGGCAAGTAAGTTGAATGTAAATGGTGTGCATGTTCTCTGAACTCTTCCTGTGGTATCCTTACAGTTCCAAGTAGCAAAAGCACCTTAAAATGTTTATTTTTGAAATCAAGAAGCAGTGTAAAACTGCCAGTACATCTCAAACAGATAAATCACAGTCCTTCTGTCTTTACAGTTAGAACCCAGGCTCTCAACAATGGTTCCACTGTACTCTCTGAAGATGGGAAGAGATTATGAGATACGGGTGCGATCAAGACAACGTACCTCCGAAAAATTTGGGGAGTTCAGTGAAATCCTTTATGTATCTTTTTCTCAAGCAGGCGTTGAATTCATTCATTGTGCTGAAGGTAAATGAGCAAAGTGCAGCAAAGTGTTTTTATAACCATGCTGTCTTTTTGTCTTTTTGGTATTGTTGGGGAGTTTTTTCTCCTCATTGTTGACGTTGTATGCTTGAATAGATTAACAATTCAGCCTACTACATGAAAATCATTTGGTGAGATTGAAAATGTACAAGTTCCATATACAAGTTCAGAAGTAAACTCAGCAATACTATTTTACTGCTCATCAGAGACCAAAACTACAGACAGCTTTAAGAATCAGAAATAGTAAGTGCTGTTACACATCTTAAAGAGCCTAAAATACATTTAAATCTCATACTTCATCATCTAAAATGAGCACTCTGGTAGCGAAGAGAAGAATTATCACTTCTATTGAAGTGTTATACTGCTGGCTAAGTTTGTTATCAGAATAATGTGCTTTTCTGATCTGCCAAATACCATCAAGGAAAGTGAGTGTTTTTCTGATTCTTGCTTCTGTTTGTACTTTTTGTTTTTTCCAAGTGCTATTAAAGACAGAAGAAGAAACAGCCATTGAGCACCACATTTTTTTCTATTAAAAGAATGAGACGGTGCTTTTTCCTAAAGCATTCTCAGGTCTGAGCTACTAAATTAACTCTTCAAAATACGAGCTCTTCAACAAATTATTTTAACAAGCTGCTTCACTTCATTTTCCAGGGTATTAGTGAAGGTGTGAAATAACACCACCGGTAACTCTCATCTTTCAAAATCTTGCTAGAGTCCCTTTTTTATCCCATCATATTACTAGTTTTCATTCCTACTTTATCTAAACAGTTCATGTTCTGGATTTTATTAACCCAAGCTGCATTGAGTTGTCAACGTTTTCATATGGACAGAATTAAAATACTATGAAAATCTAAGGGCATCCTACAAGCACAGTTTTCTTCAATCACTGCAACCCAGATTCTGCAAGTTGATCCATATCCATACATCTCACACAGTGGCAGTGATCTGATTTGACTGAGAATTTATTCTTGCTTGTTTTGTATATCACCTTTAGCAGCACAGAATTAAAATATAAATTTTCTGCGTATTAAAAATTCAAAGTAGTTGAATTCAAATGCAAGATTCTAACTTTTTGAAGCAGCTGGACATTCGCAGGTCTCACTGACATGAAAAGGAGTTACTGGTTCTCCACTAAAATAGGGGCCTGAATAACACAGACATATACAGATAGGATTTTATTCATGCCTGAAAACATGCCCAGTCAAAATCTAAGCTGGGAGCACAGGGCTAAAACTGGTACCTGAATTTTATTTTATTTTTTCCCTCAAAAGGACGTATATTTATGTTCATGTATAGAATCCTAAAGCTTTCTGTCCAGTATTCCTTGCCCAAAAAATGAGTGATGAATGAAGTTTCAATGGAAAACTTAAAATTGGGAACAAATGAGAAGAATCTAAGACAACAGCCAAAATAAATTTCCCTATACTTTGTATTCTACAGTGTCAGCTTAAGTATAATGGAATTGGCAGTATTTAAAAGATAAAACATTTCATTTATCAGCATTGTTCTTCAATCCTACCAAATTGCATTTCTCAGTGACCTAAAATCTTTCTAGCCACCCGCAAGGTAAATAAAAGGGAAAATTATTTATTTTTCAGTTGATGTTTCGTAACAGAATTGATGTTCAGCCTTTAGGAAGACGAGCAGTATGGTTTTTGACACCACTATATTTTAGTTCTAAGACAGAAGAATAGTTTGCCTGTGATTTATTATACTATTAATAATGTTCTCTCAGCTTGGGCAAACATGCAGTAACATGGTCTGCGGCATTGTATGCCGTCAGGTCTACTGGTAGCATGTTCCAAGCAGGGAAAATGTTCTTCATGGCTGCTTTTGCTACATATATTGTCTGAACTAAGAACTTGTTCATACTTAAAAGCTCAGTCTGTTTTTGCAAAGAGTCTCAGCTGACTCACAAATGTAGTATGTAAACTGTTGAGACCAAAAGGCTATTTTTATTTCTGCTTAACACAGAACTTTCACATTTAAGTAACCAAAACTTCTCCTATCAGTTCTTACCACTTTAGAATCCTCAGGCGGTGAAAGAGAAGGTTGAAATTAAAGATGCAACAGAGATGCAAATTCCTGCTAACATGCTTTTGTTCTGTTGTTTCAGAAATTGAGTTTCCATGGTTCTTAGTTGTTATCTTCGGAGCATGTGGGCTGGCCATAACAGTGATCTTGATCCTGCTGTCTAAACAACCGAGGTAGAGAGGTTTTATTTGTCAGATTTTATGTACTTGTAGCTTAAAAAATAGGGTGCTTCAGTTTTTTCAAATCTGGGGGACTAGAAACTATTTTGAGGATTGTTGTCCATTCTCATAAGCCGTATGGACGCTGACGTGTGTAAGTACTGGGCCTTCAGCAGTAGGAACATGATTGTGTTGACAGCTGCTCTTCCTTTTGGATTGCAGAACATTTTATTCTACATACAAAGTTAATTCACTTAGGCTTTGAAGGGGATTCTTTTTTAGTACATTCAAATTTTGAAATACTTTTTTTACCCACATACCGTTCAAAAGTTTCACACAAACTTGTGTCTATGTATTCATTTTTGTTCTTAGAGTATTTCACTAATCTCTATTTCTTCATCAAGCCAAGGGAAAGAGCTTGAGTCATAGAGCAGTATTTGGTCTCTGTGGATAGACTGCAGCTCCTATAAATAACAGGAATAAAATAAAACAAAGCACAGGATAAAAATGAAACATGTAAAACATATATAAAAGTGACACATATGTAAAAGTGACAGAATGGTCTCAAAGTGATTTCATCCCCTAATATGTGTGTTCAGGGATAGGTTTTGGCAGAATAATTCAGCTTGGATGTCATACCCATACTGTCCTAGACTATGGAGCAACACCATGGTCCAGCTCCAGTGTGCACACGCATGTTGTCAGTGGTCTTGTATATACACTTCAAAAATGAGCACTGAGGTGTTTTGCACATACCAGCATAAGGACAAGTCATTGAAATGAAAACAATATGGTGCAGTTGGAGCAGCTCTGAAAAAATAATTTAGGCAAGCAGCACTATGCTTTGGCAGAGCTTAATTTCAGGAAGCCACTCCCTGCAATAGCATCTCGGTCCCAGAGTTAGGAGCAAGGCTCCTGATACAACGCAGGACAAAAGCTAGATGTGTCAGAGTGGGGCAAGAACAGCTCACATGTGGGACCAGGAGCTCACTGGCTTGGTCACCAAAGGTCCTGGGGGCTGAAGCATGTCTCTGATCAGAGCTCAGTAATATCTTCCATGCTAAGCGTGACTGCTGGAGAAGGCTTTTGTCTACTGAGGGCCCTTCATCTGGAAAGTTCTTTCTGGACCTGTGGGCCTGCACCCATTGCTTCAAACTGGTGCACGTGGTGGTAGGAGGGGCAATGTCTTCTGCAGAGGAGCAAGCTGCATGGATTTCCCATAATGCAAAATATCCAGGCTCAGCTTCCTCCTGTATCTGAAAAGATACCAATTCATATTTTCCTCAATTCTGATCTCAACAGGTCTGAACCAGGCTCCCTAGGACAGATGCCACAGGGTTAGGCTTTTAGAGTGGAGAGACACAGGCTTGAATTATGCAAGGCTAAGAAAGGAGCAGAGCGTAGTTCTCCCTCCTGAATAATTTCTCCAGGCAGCGAGTGGTAAAGTCCTTTGTTTTGTTAGAAGCAGTGCCCAATCCTGTCAGAATTGCTGATTTGTGGTTTCAACTGTAAGTGCAAGTTTTAAACTGGTACCCTGAGAGCCCAGACAGCGCAAAGCTGACACAGCCCCTCCAGGGATTAGGTGGAAAATTACTGGATTTCTGGTGCTCGCTGAGGCTTGCTGAGCAGAAGTTGGGGGGTCTGCCAAAAACAAAAACAGCTGGGGAATTTAGGCCTTCCATAGTTAAGTAGAAGGTGCCTAAATTTTTCTCTAGCACTCCTTCAGACTCCTCTGACCCTCTCCAGACATCACCAAGGTCACTAACGATGCAGCAAAAGTAGTATTTGGATTCAGATCTCCGATTCCCACAGCTTACTTTCTACAACAGGGAAGTAACCCAGTATAAAGGGAAAGTTGAATTTTCCTTTTGGGAACAACAGTTTATCTGTTTGTAAAAAGAGCAGGGAGGTAAAATGGAGAAGACAGGCATGACCAACTAATGCTGGATTATCTTTAATGGAAAATCATCCTTCTATTTGGGTTTTCTTTTGGGTTTTTTTGTCCCCTCAAAGTATTAGAAATTCACTTTATGAAGGATTAGAACATGTATTTCCACAGTATGTACATGCACAAGTAAGTTACTAATCCTTTCTCTATAAGGATAAAACACTGTCATTATTATGTATTACTCGTTACATTAATAATTCAGAAAACAGAAGTATCATAGAGATGGCAAAATACTAGCCTAAATTTTTGCAGCTGTGATTCTGTTTTGTTTATTAGTAATTTACTCGTTTCACCAAGTCCCTTTTTCTATTCCCCTATATTAAATTTTTTGGACTTACACAAGACTAGTGTGTCCCTGGAAAAAAAAAATCAGGAAAGTCATTCTGCACACGGAAGCTTGTATCAGGTTCCTTTGAAAATTATGTGTAAAGGAAAACCATTGGCAGAGCTCTAGGAATTTTCGCTCTTTCTATAGAGCATTAAATTATCAAAGACCAGACTCCAAAATGGATTCCTACATAAATGTGATGTCAACAAAGAAGGTTGCAGAAACCCTTTTTTCTTTTTTTTTCTTTCAATGAGAGAAAACAATTATTCTTTTCCTTAGGACTATTTGCAATTGAATCTTCAAACATTTCCATTTTGAAGTAATTAAGAATAAATGTAATATAAGGCACTCTTCTTTCTAACTTCTTCAAAAAAGGACCACTGTCAATTAAAAGCCATATTTTTTTTTCTTCCAGGTTAAAAATGCTGATTTTTCCTCCTGTGCCAGTGCCAAAGATTAAAGGGATTGACCCAGATCTCTTGAAGGTAATGTTGTGCTCTAAAATCTACAGTGGGAATCACTGTAGTAGTAGCAGGTGACAATTGCTTTCCCAGACAGAAAAATTTTGTGTGAAAAAATTATGACATGGGGAGAGTTGCCACAGAATTAGCTTTCATAAAACAATTTAAAAACTCCTTGCAATTATTACATCAGCTACAGTTACCTTTCCTTAAGTTAACATCATAAAAAACCCAAGCATTTTTATTATTTCCTTTATGACATTCATTTTTTCTTGTTTTATAGAAAGGAAAGCTAGATGAAGTGAACTCCATCTTAGCCAGCCACGACAACTACAAGACACAGCTATATAATGATGACTTGTGGGTTGAGTTTATTGAGTTGGACATAGAAGACCCTGATGAAAAGAACAGAGTCTCAGATACTGACAGGCTCCTGAGTGAAGATCATCTGAAATCACACAGTTGCTTGGGAGCAAAGGACGATGATTCTGGACGGGCCAGTTGTTGTGAACCAGATATTCCAGAGACAGACTTCAGTGCAAGTGACACGTGTGATGCCATCTCTGATATTGATCAGTTCAAAAAGGTAACTGAAAAAGAAGAGGATCTCTTGTGCCTTGACAGAAGAGATAATGATGAGTCACTTCCAAGCCTTGCCGACATAGACGCCCAACAGCCGCATATGAGTACTCGGTCCGAAAACAGCCAGCCGTGGCCACCTTTTGCAGACAGCATTGACTCAGCTAGTCCATCAGTCCATACCCAGCTAAGCAACCAGAATTCATTGACAAATACTGACTTCTACGCGCAAGTGAGTGATATTACTCCAGCAGGCAGTGTTGTACTTTCACCAGGGCAGAAATCCAAGGTGGGGAGAGCACAGTGCGAAGGCTGCACGGAACAAAGCTTCACCGTGGACAATGCCTACTTCTGTGAGGCAGATGTGAAAAAATGTATTGCTGTGACTTCCCACGAAGAGGACGAGCCGCATGTTCAGGAGCAAAGCTGTAACGAGGACGCTTACTTCACCACAGAGAGCCTTACCACTACCGGTGTTAATCTTGGAGCTTCAACAGCAGAAACGCCAAGTTCAGAGATGCCTGTCCCAGACTATACGTCCATTCATATCGTTCACTCTCCGCAAGGCCTTGTGCTCAACGCGACAGCACTGCCTGTGCCAGAGAAGGAATTCAACATGTCTTGTGGCTATGTGAGCACAGACCAGCTGAACAAAATCATGCCGTAGCTCTTCTTTGACTAGGTGCGTGCAGTATTTCACAGCAAAGAGTCAGCTCGGGCTTGTATGCTGAAACCAAAATGAAGTCTAAAAGTTTCTCGTGGTTCTTAGAATTTTATCTGAAATGTTGCAACATGAAATATTCATCAAAATATTCCTATTGTGTTCTGTAAATATTATCTATGAATTTGTCTTGAGACTGTTTTACTAGCAGTGACTGTCTTGTTCTTGTGGGTGTTGATTTTTGTGATACTAAACATTGAAATTACTATGTTTAATGTACAGTAAATCATGCATTTTGATAAAGCTAAAAATCAGGTGGTTTAAAGTCTAAGAATTTAGTTAAAACCATGCTGTTGGCAGAGATCTTTATATCAGTAATTTGGAACTGAACATAGAGGTGAAAAAACAAAAGTAGCTTGAGTAAATAACACATCTATTTTGATTTATATAAATTAATAAAATATATTTTAGTATTTTAGTCATAAAAACACAAACTTTTTCTATTACACTACACACTGTAGTTCAATTATGATGACCCATCGAAGGAATATAATTGCTGCAATCTTAAAAAGGAGTTTTCTGTTTTATAAAAGTTTTGTTCGCAGCAAAAAAAAAGAAATAGATTTTTACAGAGCCATTTTATACCTCCAAAGAAACCTGTAGAGAAATTTTGAAGTATTGTAGAAACTTAAAGTAACTGATTCTATTACTTTCTTATGGTACCTAATATAGAAATATACATTAAATTTAAAGTTTTGTAGAAAACTTTAAAATATACAAAATATTTGGGCAAATTACTCTGTTCTTCATCAGATTCTGATTAATGCTAATAATATACTTTTTTATAAGCAAAATTTTGTTGGCCACAGTGTTAAACAGTGTGCAACTATACTTTCACTGAAAATTTTTGAGAACACGTGAATAAGCTCTGGTGATTTAGCAGCATAATCTCTCTACATTTGACCAACTTCTGAAGCCCTCCTACAGCCAAAGGTATCTCTACACTTAACTAGTTTGCGCCACATAAAGTCTTGATTATAGAAATAAAATAAGGACTTCAGGAGTTAGCCAGCAGCTCATTTTTAAAGTTGTAACAGAATTAAAAAACTTCAGTGGAACACGGGAATTGAATACGGTATTGTTCAAACGTGGTTTTTTGTTTTTGCAGCCTAACAGCATCTCCTCTGACCGCGTTAGGCAGACTTTCAGAAGGAAAGGAGAGAAAACTGAATCTCAGTGGGAAAGCTCTCTCTGTCCTTATGTATATTAGGAGCATGGCGGAGCTCTGCAATGAACTTTTATTCCTTCAGAAGTTACCTTCCTTGGCCATGGTTGCAACATGGGAGGGTTCTTCTGAGGAAGCAAATGGGGATCTTCATTTCTTTTCTCTGACCTGAACAGAGGTGTGTGAAGCACAGCGAGTGCAGGTCGAATGCAGGTCTTGCTCATGCTGTCTCCCACTGAACTCACTGATGCTCTCTTTGTGACCAAGGGCTACAGGACTGGGCCCAACTCTTGGGTGGGATTTTTAAGTTTAGCACGTACTTTATGGTAAATGTGCATTAGATATTCTGCTAATTTGCTGCTATATTTTTCTAACAGCTACATTATTTAGTTTCATATAAAATTTCATAGATAATAGACACTAATGCAAGCAATGCCTATGTGTGTGTTTGGAAGAAGTTTCTTACTCTGTTTCTATTGCCAAAAATAGTTAAATACCTCAATCAAACTCAGAATGTCATTTTGGTACTTTACTGGTCACACAAGCCATTATACGCTGGTCAGAAGATGTGTCTTTCAGTTTCTATTTAACTTTCCTTATGTCAGTGTTTTGTTTGTTTTTCTCAAAGTTTAATAAATGTATTGTCTTTGATCTGTCCTGACACAATGTGTTTTATTGCAGATAATTAATTTTTTATGGAAAACAGAGGTTTTATTAGGAGAAACCAAGTAGTTCTGACTGAATAAAGTAGAATGCAGCTTTCCTTAGAATGGAAGCAATGCCTAATGAGATCAGTGTTTTCACTGATTGATATGTATGTAGTTAAAAATAGAAGCATGGACCTAAATTTATAGATGGACATAGGACACGCTGTACCCAGAACTGGCCAAGACATGTGTTGCTAATTTGGCAGACGCATTTACCTTTGGCTGGAACATCCTGTGGTTGCAAATAAATAAGCTGCCCTAGCTCAAGCTTTACACCTACGGTTGAATCCACAAATCAGATATTCTGGCAAACCTCAATAGTTACTTGTAGCAATAGTTAAAACCTGGCAGTATATGAACTCTGAAATGTCAGATACTCCATCTCTGTGGAAAATGCCGTATCTTGACTGTCTCCCAGTGTGTAACTTGGTAATGTACTACTGCCTCTCTTCTCTCTCCAGAGGTAGGGAGGGAGCTGTTGGAGGAATCTGGCTACACAAGGGTAAGCCCTTTCCTCCCAAGGGAATCAGGGTGTGATTTAGTGGACATCCACGTGGACATCCAGTGCCATTTAGGGTATGTAATCAGGCTCCCAGGTGCTGGTCCGGAACAGCACAGGTCTTGTGTAGATCTTGTCTTATCTAAAAGCCTGAATGACGGTAGATGCCTATGTTTTGGCAGTTGAATTGATCCCCAGTGGAAGAAAACACCTCCAGGAATGTAAACATCTTTGTGTCAGGTACATCTGAGTTACCATTGCAGTTAATAGCCTAAAGAGCTACTTAGCTCACCAGATAGAAGTGTCTGCTTTAGGTGAGCTGATTAGGGCTCTCCACTTTTCAGACTAGAACAGGAGCATGGACACCTTGCTCACACTCAGAAACCAAATATATTTGCTAATTAAGGCGTCTTGATGTTGATGTGAATTTCACCTTAGCCGAACCATTGGACAAGGTAAGCCAGAGAGGGGCATTGGTGTCCTCTTATGGTTTATACTCTCTGTAGGAACAACTTCATCTGTAGAACTCAATGGAAATGAACTATCTTGATGAGTAAATATGCTTGCTGATACCTCCTGCTTGAAGAACTAAGCTTCAGAAGGCTTATGCCTTTTATAAGGCTCTAAAAATACCTGAGCTCCAGTGGGAATTGGAGGATTCACAGCTGGACTTTAAGAAACTGCAGTGAAGACAGTGGTTCACCACTGCCAGGTGGGGGACTCCAGCTCCCACTGCTCTCACCTGTGCCAGCTACCAGTGCCCTTCCATGGGCAGATCCAACTTTCTAAAACCTGAGCAAATCATGAAACCAAAGTATCAGAAGTTACCTCCTGTTGATTAATGTGTTAAACTGATTGAGCAAAGTCCCAGATGGGCACTGTGAAAAGCCAGCCTGAGTTCCTTCCCATCTCCAGCAGCAGTGCAGCTCACGTAATCACATGCCTAATGACTGCAGTCTGTGTACAGTTCATATGTGGGTGTTGAGAAGGGAAATCCAAGCGTCAAACTTGCAGTTGTCTCTGAACTTTATGTTTTATATTGGCAATTCGCTGTTTTCCTACAGAACACAGCAACCTATTATTTCAAGATCTGATGCACTTGCCAGATACAGAAAATCTTATATTACACGGTTGCAAAGCAACCTGTTTACTTACTTTCACCTTTTCTTTGAAGTGGGAAAAAATAGATCTGTGCTCTACAGAAAGAACCTCTAGACCAGTAATTTTTTATCTTCTCTCTTATTCACATTGAGAAGTAAGGCTACATATTGTCCCAATGCCAGACACGTGAGTCGATGTAAAAGTGACAGAATTTATTCTTTTAGAAATGCCTACTAAAATTTTACTTTCCAAGTTTAATCAATAACTAAATGTTCAAGGTGAAAAGAAACAGACATCACATAGAGACACTGCAAGCGAGGAGTATTTTGGTGGTAAATCCAGTGACTTTCATTACATTGAAGCTTTTGGCATGCAAACTGGCCGCACTTGTTCCCATTCTTGGAATGACATTTTATCCAGATACTGCCTGGCAGAGGCCATATATGAATATCTGTATTCAGAAACCATGTTGGTTCTCAAAAGCAAGGAGGACTCAAGTTGCTCTGCTGGCTGCCTTTTGGTGTCATCAAAGCCTTGGTTTGGAAGAGTTTGCGTTTGAGCCTCTTTTCTCCATCAAAGACAATGTGCATTTCCAAGGCTTCAAGTTAGTGTTAGAAGAGACTGAAACAGCACCATCTATACCAGTTTCCATTAAGATAAGAAATAATTTTGTCAAACATAATGACTTACGCTTCTTTACTACTCAAGTTGAAACATTTTTCCTGACTTACGATACAGGGGGTGGGATCAGCAGATTACGAGAGCTACTCACTCTTTCTGAATGAAAATTAACATTTTTGAAGGTATGTTTTATATTTCAAAGTAGCAGGAGTAACAAAGAAGAGATGAGTGTTCTATAGACTTGCCATGCTGTCATGGCTTAGTCCCAACCAGCAACAAAGAACCACACAGTCACTCGCTCACTCCTCCTCCTCCAGCGGGATGGGGTGGAGAATCAGAATTAAAAATGTGCTTTCAGAAATGGTTTGAGTTAATGATGGCAATATTTGTTGGGAACACTACTGTCATTCCTAGCTTAATATATACAACTATGTATGCAGCATCACATTTGTAAGAATGGGAAATCAGGCTCTGGTTCAAAGAGAAACTTAAAACCATATAACACGTAGCCACAGACAAGCTTGTTTTCCTGCACTGAGATGTGCTTTCTCAGGGGTACATTACCAGACACCCTAGAAAAAGAAGTGCCTGACTCAGATTGCATGATTTGAGAGAAAAAGGGATAAAAAGTTTGGAGCATGTTGTTATTTTTGTTAAACAAGCAATGCAAACTTGGGGGGCAGGCAAAGAGGGAAACACTACAGCATATAGCTCATTCATTACACATTTTTCAGAATATCCTAGTTCACCAAGACTGTGGAATTGGTAAGAATTCAACCAGCTTTTATAGCCAATTGACTTTGAGGAGATACCAGTGGATGGAACTCCCTTTGTTTAAATGTAATTTTACAGTTCAAATTCTTCTTTCTGACTGATCGTTATTAATTGCATACACAGACAGTGCTTTAACCGCCACAGAAACCCTCAGCCCACAAAGAAGTAGGATGGAACCCAAATCCATTTCCATGATTTGTATATTACTTAAACACTCTGGCATAACTGCACTGTGTAAGTACCTCCTCACCTTCTCTACTCAGAGCTATGAAAGTAAGTAAGCAACCTTCAGAAACAGATGGAAGAGAAGAGAAACCGTTAACAGTGGTGGCGAAGCAAGCCCAATGGAGCAGCTGTCAGCAGGCAGCAAGCTCAGGGTAATTAGCTGTAGGTGGAGCTGTAGGAGTGGTGTAGATGACAACTGTAGTCAGTAGTTGTAGTGAAATCAGATGCAGCTATTAAAATCGATACACCTAGTAAATTGACACAAAAGTTTGACAGGTTTAATTTTTTTCACCACAGGCTTTAGCATTTCTTTTGCATAACATGAACTTCTTTATCCTAGCATATGAAATTTAGCTGACTAATGATACATTATTAGCTCCCTGAAATTAGTCTAAGAAAGCAGAGGATCCTTCTATATCATGTTGCAAACAATCAGAGAACAGAGCTGAACTCTCCTCCCCCAGACTGGAAGGAAGAAAAGTCTGCAGAAGACTTAGTGGGAGTAAAGGCAAAGTTGAAGAGCTGACAACTTTCTGTAGCTTCCCAACACAGATGTTATAATGATGCTTCCACTACCATCCTTGGTCTGCTTTTGAGATCATGCTGAAGGAAACAAAATCTGTTCCATAAGACACACCTGGGGCCTAGGCATGCCAGGAAACTGATTCCTCACACTTTTTTCTTCAGCAGTAAAATTAAGAGAACATATATCTTATCTATTTTTTTCACTTGCATATGAAACCATATGATATCATACCAGAAAGACATAAAGTATAGAACCATACAGTGTCAGGTGACTTTCTTATACTAAGAAAGAGGTTAAATTTTCTGATCTATTTCACAGAAGCTATCTCTGTAGCATGTACAGGACCACAATCTCCAGTTACAAACAAAGGAAATACCAACCTTGCCCTTCTGAATGCAAAACTTCTTCAGGAACTAATTCTGTGTGCCAACCGAATGTACTTTCCTTGAAGAGTAAGGCACAAGCTTGGAAAGTTACCAAAGACAACATGATTCCTAGCAAAACTGTGCTACCAAATTAGTGGGTCCTACCCCTATTCAACAGCTGCCTGAGCGCGGTATGCTTGTTACCCAGAGATGTTATGGTCATTATGAGCACCGTGTCCTTCATCTGTGGCTTAGCTGCATGCGATTCTGTAAGCTAAGTTTTTACCTGAGCATTAGTTAGAATTCTTTCTTTGTCATGGTGTATTTTTTGATGGAACCAGAAAGATTTGCTAGTGCCTTGAAATGCCATGTAAACTTTTAAGTGAAAAACTTTTAAGCCAAACTACTGCTGGAAAAATGTGCAGTTCTGGGCAAGGACCTGTGCTAACTGCAATGAGATTTGTAAACCTACAATATTTAAAAAAGCAAAGTGTTACTCAAGTATAGTGCATACAATTTGTAGTGGTAGTCAGACTACAGGAACAGACAAGCCAAAGAATGACCTATGTTATGAAAGCTCTGGGGACACAGTGTCTCTTGCTTTTATAGTGTAAATAATGGCAAAGTTGTATCACATTCTTCAGAATATGATTAGTATTAATTAGCTGATTCTTGCCAATCACCAGTCAATCAATTATAGCAAACTTCTGAATTTACTTCATTGAGGAATGTATTAAATGACTATTTAGAAGAAAAATGTGTGCTTTTAGCCTGGAACTGACAGTTGAGCACTGTCACAAACAGAAATACAGGAAAACAGAAGCAAATGCGTCTTCACAAGTTATCTTCCTGCTTCCATAGTGTAGTAAATGGTGCTTTAGACACAAGCACGGCTTTCTCACAAGACTACCCCCAACTGCTTAACTTCCACAGAATAAAGGCTAATAGTCAATGGAGGGAAAAGTAAGAAATAAAAGAAAACAAACAAAACACCGTCCAAATGGGCTTCTTCAGAATTAGGCAATCTCTGGAAAATGTAGTCCCTAGCAAAGCAGTATGTTTTTATTGTGCACTAGATGTATTTAAGAAAATATGCTCCTTGCCAATCTCACACATACACACACATTTGTGTGGTTCAAACATTCAGTACCAACCCAATTTTTTGGGGAGCACAAGAAAACTAGGTCAGAAGTTCAGCATTACTTTAAAAGTACAAGAGATCCAGAATTACAAACAAATTATCAGAATACAATTGTCATAATGTGCTTAACATTGAAATTATAACACTTTGACCCATCAGTAAAAGATAAATCTGATGTATATGGGAAAGCAAAGGAATGCAGACTAGGTTATATAGGAAGCCAGTGGAAGCAATACAGTTACTTCTCTTGACTTCATCCTTCTTTCTCTTCTGCTCTTCATCCCCAAGGTTCATCAGTCTTCTTCGTTACAACCTATTTAAAATGGATAGAATATCTCTCTGTTAAATGCCATCTGTTAAATGCAAAGAAAGTTTTTTGTAGGCTTGCATCAAGGCTTGCAGGACAGAGCTTTGGCATGGTTGGAGCACTGACATGGCTGCAGTATAAACAGTAATTCGTAAAGTGAAAATCTTTTGAGGAGAAAATTATTCTAGTGACTTCAAGTTTTACAGAAGCAAATCATCAAAATCAACAATCTATTTTTGCATAATTATGTTCTTTCTGAAACTGACTCCAAGTGGATTATATTCAACTCTAGTGAAGAATACTTGACTACAGAAGAACTGAAAGAGTATAAGAATATCTGCATCTGCCTGTGAGCAGATAGGCTCTTACCTGTAACATAGGTTAAACCTTTGTATTAGTGTAGTTAAATTATTTAGTTTAGGTATTAGGCATGGCTATGTATCTATATGCTTGAGAAAATTTAAACAAGGTCAACATAAATGAGCATCTGTGTCAGACCAAGAGCAAACAAACCGTGCTACAAATTAACATTTTCACTCCTGCTTGGGTGATGGCTGAGACTTTTAAAACAAAAATATTGTTCTGACAAGCTAAATGACTGCAAAGGTCTCTTAGGCTTTAATGACATATGAGGGGCTTTTTTCCTCTTGGAAACAGCACGTACCAATCTGTCTATGCAACAAAGTCCTGGAACATGCTGTCTACCTTCAACACCATGTGGCTAAATATTTTATTAAAAGTTATGCTGCAGACGAGCACAGGCTATTCCAGACAAAGGCTTGTAGACAGCATGATGCAGTGAGCTGGTTTTCCATCTGTAGTAATTTAGAAAGTTATTTCAGGAGTCAAACCAAAGCCATTTTAAATTGAGCATGTGGTACAGCTAACACAGAAGATTGTATGATGTTTAGATCTGAACCTAATGACTCCTGGAGATTAGAAAATCCAGGTTTTTACAGAGTCACAAAATGATACACATTTTAGGACATTTCATTTCCAATTTACCTAGTGTTTACCTTCTTTTATTTTCTTTCTTTTTAATTCATCCTGCATCACAGAACACTCCTGTTGAGATTACAAGAATATGGAAATCACATGAGCAATATCAGAATTACTGTCTACCAATGTCCTGCTACAAATAAACAAACTTGTATTTCCACACATATCGTAAACACTAATGCTAAGCCCTTATTTTTTCAATTACTGACACTATAAAGCAAAGATTAGGTCATCCTTTGTCAAGAAAAAAGACACAAGTACAGAGGAAAAAATACTTTGTGGAAGAACATTTCTGTTCTGTTTCTGAACAAAATAACAGCTCAAGCACATGCTGAAACTAAGTGGCCTTTTATGTTGTTTGGCTCTATTTATGAAGATAAGGTCACAAACGCAGTCTTTTTTTTTCTTTTTTTTCTTTTTTCTTTTTTTCTACAACCTCCCACCTCAAGACTTAGGTAACAAACACACGAGTGACAGTAACATGCAATCAACTATTTTTACTGAGGTTATGTTAATGGCTACAGATACTGTTTTAACAGATATATTTTCCTACACACACAAATATATAGTTATTTATTTATATATTTAAATATATTTAAATGCTTTCCAGTATATTAACCTACCTAATAAACATGTGCTTGTATGTATTTGCATATATTTGTATGCTTTCATCCTTTGGACAAATACAGAACATTTCAGAGAAAGGAACAGAAGTTGGTGCTTCTACACCAAAAAACCCTCCTGAAGGACAGTTTCCACCTCCTAAACCAGAAAAATAAATCCTTTTAGCAAGAGGAATACAACGTAGCAAACAGTACACTGGCACTCAAGATGCATGACAGTACAATTTATCCCCCCCATGGTACTAAGCTACCCTCCAGCTTGACAGTGCGTTAAACACTGTGATGAGTGCCGTAGCAGCCTAGGGCAGGCTGGAAGCTACGCTCTTCCTTCCATGTGCTCTTCAGAACAAGAGGGAAAGAATCATTTTGTAAACTGAGTTGAATCTTGTAAACCTTAACCCTGTAAAGGCAGCGGACACAGTGCTTTGATGTGGCTGGGGTTGTAAGGAAGGGTATTAAAGACCATCAAAATGTCATAATAACATGAAGATCAGTAAAAAGTTACTCAAGCATATGCCTAACTGTGAGATTTTAAATGTACTCAGATGATGCTGCTTGTGAGAAATAGAATTGGAAACACGGCTGGGAGTGCCATGTCATAGGTCTTTGGCACAGAAGTTTCTCTTGCAGGGATGCCCATAATGGCAATAAAAGGCATTTGTGTTTTCGGTTTGTGTTAGGAACCCTCTGTAGGTTGCACTGTGTTAATACAGGATCACCCAGCTACCTGCCGGTTTCTGCCAGAAAAGACCACCCTACTTGCCTAATACACAGTGGATGTCAGACATTTTTTCAGTGACCACCAGACTCTTGAACTGTCTTGCCAGAGAATTTATTACCCTATAAAAAAGCAAAAAAAAAAAATATAGAATGAACTCTAAATGAACTATAGAAAAACTCTCATATTTTGGAAGTTCACAGTACTAAACTGCTTACCCGTTTAGCAGCAATATTTTAAAAGCTAAAACAAAAGATTATTTGCTGACTCCTAAACCTATTATAATTTAAATGTTCTGTCCCTATCATATAGTTTCTTGTTCCATATATTTCTGCGTCAAAACCTGTCATATGTTTTTCCCTCAAAGGTTTTTTCTGCATTTTCTTCCCAGTCTGCTCATAGCAATCACCTTCCCAGTAGTTAAATGCCGTATTTACATACGGTTCATTCAGCATAGCATTAATCCAAATATAACATATGGCCATAGAGAAACATTTTTGCCTAATCATGAGAATTGGATTTCAGTCTTCATTCCCTATCTTCCTGTGAATGTAATCTATAAAATAAAACCACCACTAAATAATTAAAACAGAAAACAGTCTCTGCAATACACTGTGGTTTACTGTGCATTAAATCCTCAGCACTCAAAGTATGTTGGGGTTTTTTTATCTTTATAGCAATAAGTAGTGATTGTGCACCTTTTTCTCGGTTTAAGACAAGCACTTATTGCTGTGACATTTCACTTTGAACTAAACACTGATGTAGTCTTCTCTAACAAATAACTGTATTAAACCAGGATTTTTTTAAAGTACTAAATCTTTTGAACAGGTTTTTGAGGGTGCTGCAGTTGACAAGTACAACTGTAACTATGTAACAGATTTTGTAAAAATTGGTCAGTGAAGTGGGGACAGTGAACTAGAAAACAGGAGCAGCAGGTACTGAGTTTCCTGGGAGATGGCAGCAAGTACCCCTACCCCTATTAGTATTGGGCATCGTGACACATTTGGCAGTGTCCTTTCTCCACTTGCATCTCAGCTGCAGATCTACCCTCAAAAATTGTTCTCATCACTTTGTCTATGTCAATGTCTCCCCAGACATTCTGATAAAGCAGTTGCCTGCAAACAGCATTTGTGACCATGACTGGTAGGTTGTTATTTCTCTGGTTATTCTCAACGCATGCTCCCACAGCTTCTGGTCTGCACAACAGGCAGTTCTGCTTTTGAGGACAGCATCAACCAGCATTCGAGACGTAACACCTTCCCTCTCTATTACAAACAAAACCAGACCATCTGAGCCTATTACGGCATATTTAGCATTTCTAGCATGCAGATGTGGATCTAGGAATGTAATTTTAGAGCCCGTTTCTGGAAAATAATTATGTTCATAAAGTAAATTAACAGTTCTTTCTGTCTAAGTCCAAGCCTGCAAAACAATATCTCTTCAGATTACACCATAAAACAATCTTCTCCTTGAAGATATTCCAAACTCAACTTGATAAGGCCATGAGCAATCCATTCTAGCTTTGAAGCTGGCCCTGTTTGGAGAACGGGTTTGAACGAGGCAAGCTCCAGAAGTCCCTTCCAAATTAAATTATTCAGTGATTCTCCAAAGGATGACAAATAATCACTCAACCAGCACTACTAACCCTGAAACCTAGTTATGGTCATCTAAATGACAAAATGGCTAATGTTTTTCTGGGAAGTTTTCAGCAAGGTTTTTCAGCTAAGAAGCCTATTCTACAGTTACAGCATTCACTGATATGAACCCAACTGCCTCAGCACAGTTTGTTTCCATGGTAAGGTATTAAACCTTACATTAAACACTCCTAGCAGGGTTAAAGAGAGGTTGGTATGTCTTGATCATCAACTCAACTGTAGCCTAGAAAAGAAGGAATTTATACGTAATAAGGTGGGAAGAAGCTGTAGGAAAGGGGAGTTGTTTCATTTTCCTGAGGGACCATGGGGCTTGGTTGCCTCTGATTTCACAGGGATGTTATCCAGCAATCAAGTGGGTCCCTACCAGTCCTACATGTCTATGTTAAAAAAAAAAGCCTGGCAGGATACTAAATATGTTAGGACAGGGTAACCTTAAGAGGACTTGCTATCAAATTTCAGTAACAGAACTGAAATAATGACGTAGCCTTCTCCTTTTCATAAGGATCGACTACCCAAAGCATCAGCACAGCCCTGGGTGACCACCAGCATCGCAGCGGCACCTCAGTGCAGCGCTGGGAGTACCCGGCCTGCGGAGCAGAGCGTGTCCCACCGGTCCTGCTGGACCAGAAGACCAGCTTCTCTCAGAAGATCTTTGTGGTAATTTTCCTCAGAAAAAAAAGGAGTGTTACGCCAGGGAGGACCACTGCTCAGTAGCCATAGTTACACACGCAGTATAAATACTGAGAAACCAGCGATGAAGGGAACCGATCGATCTGTCACTCACCAAAGTGCTCCCATCCAACATCAATTGGCTGGTGCTCAAAGGAACATTCAGTCACACATGAAGTGCCCCCCTTGTAGAATTATAGAATGGTTTGGGTTGGAAGGGACTTAAAAATCATGTGGTTCCAAGACCCCTGCCATGGGCAGGGACACCTCCCACTAGCCCAGGTTGCTCAAAGCCCCGTCCAGCCTGGCCTTGGACACCTCCAGGGATGGGGCATCCACAACTTCTCTGGCAACCTGTTCCAGTGCCTCAGCAATCTGAGGAACCATTTCATAGAATAAATCGGGGCTTCAACAGGTGCTCTGCTGCGGCGTTTGGGTTTTGTCTGGGTTTTTTTGGTGAGGGGCAGTGGCACTGCCCTTGAGGCTACCTGAAGCCAGCATTGGGGTGCACTTCCCCGGCTGCCCCCTCACCCTGTCCCCAAGGGGACGGTTATCCCGTGGGGAGCTGGCGAGAGGGGCACAGAAACGGCGGGCCACCTCGGCTCCCCTCAAGGCCGGGGGAGGCGGCGGCCCCCCCCGCGACAGCGCGCTCTCAGGGCGGGCATGCGGTCCAGCCCACCTCCGGGGGGCGCCGAGGGGGGCGAAGGCTCCCCCCGCGGCGTGGGCGGTGGTGCGCTCCGGGGTTCCCGCTGCCGGGCCGGCGCGCGCCCGTTCCTCTCAGGTGCTGGTGGTGGAGCCGGGCAGGGTGAGGGGGAGCGGCTTGTCGCCCCTTACCGCGTCCTGTCGCCCCTGTGGGGAGCGCTGTCGTCCTGCCCGCGCCCTGGGGGATAAAAAAGGCAGTGCTTTGAGTGCACCTGAGGCTGTGAGAGGGTGCGACCCAGGGCGCTTTGTGCAGGCAAAGGGTAGAGGTGGGAAAGAGGGTCGCTAGGCCTTGTTGGTGGGGCTTGCGGTGCCTCTGCCCTGTTGTGGTTGTCTGTGAAATCCGGTGAGGGTATGGGGATCGCCCCACTTGGGAGTGTCGCTTGGTGGTCATAATTTTGATGTGCAAACCAACGTTTCAGATGTCCTCTGTGGGGTCTTTAAAGAGTGAGTAATGAAACCAAGGTTACAGTCCATGCAAATGTCAGGTGAAGGGCGGAGCTCAGAAAAATGAGGAGACTATTTGGACTGCCTATTATTGGATAATTCAATTCAACTATATTCAGTTGACATATGCAGTTAAAAATTAATATTTACTAATTTTATTTTTGTTACAAATACAGGTTTCATTGTTACATGAAGCAAAAATGATACCTTAAATTTCAAGGCCAGATCGTCAATTAATACTTCAAAAAGGAACTGAGAAAACATCGGCAGCAAGGGCTTAAAGAGATTAAATAAAGGTGTCAAGTTTTATCACAGTCAAAAATACATTTTAAATCTTTCATTTTCCCCCTAGTGAAATAAATACTATAGTTCAAAACAGGGACAGGAGCCTTAACAAAAATGCCTTTGGAAGACTTAACATACATAATAATATTATATACAAAAATAAAAGTGATGAATTTTCCTGCTGGAAAAATATAACATTAATAATACAACATATCATTCTTAATTTACTGTTTCAGTTCAGCAGGAGTTTTATTCCTGGTGGCACTGTTGCCTAATGCTGCCAAGTGCTGAGCACATCCAGGCTTCTGAGAAAACAAATGATGCCATGGAATAAGGAAACACAACAAAAGAGCATGCAAGATGGCAACTCCCTGAACTCCCATCCTCAGTCAAAATTCAGAGGGCAAACTGCAGTTTTAAGAGCATGTTTAAAACAAACAGTGATTGGCAAACAGATAAGCTACTGTCCATGATAAGGACCGGAAAAATCAGGGCTTGGCATTCATAGTGTACATTTAGATTATCAACTAATAGAATTTTAAGATATATAATTCTTCTACAAAACTAAATGTTCTGAATAAATACTTTAAACTCCATTTTAACAAATCATTGCATTGTAATAGCACTTAGAAGTCATTAAGATTGTTAACTTAGTAAAAAAAATCACAAATTTAAAAGCATTAGTTCTTTAATGTTATATATATTCTTAAGAATTGTTGATTTTAAGAAAAAGAGAAGTTAATTAGCTTTAGCTAATGAATTCATTTTAGTCCTCTGAGGAAACAGTGGATACAAGAGAAAAGTGAGTATTAAACACACAGAACCAATATCCTACTGCTTTGGTAAAGAAGTTACATACACGTAAAGATTTGTGAGTATTGAATGAGAGAAAATACTGAGAAAATAATTCAGTTACATAACTTTGGATCCTGCTCAGTGGTTGTTCATTTACATATCTATTTCCACCTAACATTACCATAAGTATTTCTGTCTGGAAACACATTCAGTTTCTGGGTAGTGCACAAGTTCTAACTTCTGGTTCATCTCTCTCATTAAAATTTTTTGTTATTTGTAAAAAGACAATTCATACATTACCACACAGTACTGAAGATTTTGTCTGGAATACATGGTTTATCTGGTGCTGGAGTTTTTGTTTCATGGAGCCTGATGCTCAGAGATACTTTCAATATTTTTAGAAGCGTTCCTACTGTGTCCCTCAGATCCATCTTGCATGTTTATGTTGAAGATTCAGTAAGTAGAACTTCTACTAAAAATAGGAATTGTGTTAATAATCTGGAGTTATATGGGTGCTTTTCAAAATACTGTCTTTTTACTCATTTGGTAAGGTTTATGCGCTGCAGTGTCTCATCACTGATATTAATGCAAATATAAGAAAATGTGTAAGGAACTTGAAGCCTGAGTCATTAAGTATTAGAGCATCTACACAGGTATAAGGTCTAGACCCTGCATTAATGTGTGCGTGGCAAAATCTCATTTACTTAAGTAACATTTTTTAAGTTAATCGAAATTAACAAAATTTCACCTGTTGCCTCTAAAATACGCACAGTAGAGAGTGAATAATTGTTTCAATTGATTGCATTTCCTACTTTTTAATGTGAGGACAAGGAAGACCAGTCTGTTTTAGCAATCTATCTAGAGAAAATTGATAATATTTTTGAAAAGCATCCTATATGCAGACCACTAATATATTTAGGTAAAATTACACCATTGTGTCTATGGAAGTGGATTCAGGTTTATTTTTTAATTACAGCACAAAATTCTAAATTCAACTATATTATCTAACAGTTTGATAGATTTTGCTTGGGCTTTCTGACATTCCTAGAAATGAAAGATCTTAGGTTGTTTAAGTTTAGCTTCACATGCAAAAATAGTTTTAATTAAAAAGTGTACCATGTTTTGCTTACATTTGTGCATATAAAATCTTTTGACATAGTATGAATGAGAAATATATGAATTCATAGACCTATTTTTTATATATACAGTCATCACTGAATTATATGGTCCAGAAAGAAATGAATCACAGCCATGAAGAATCTGTGAAGAAAATCAGTGTGGTGAACCTTGATAAACTTTTAGATAACTTCTCAGAGATAGAAAAGGTAAGCGAAAAAGGTAAAAATGTTGAAAATGCAATCTATAAATACTTAATGACATTTTAATAAGCTTTTCCCTGAAAATGTCTTCTAAGTGATATCAGCTAGTTCTTATTCATATGCCTTCTAATGCCAACTTTGTTCAGAAGGTGTGTTGACTCTATCTCAGAGTGATATGAGTGACTTCTGTGGAGTCTGAGAAGCCTTTGTTTCTGTGCTAGAATTTTAGTGGTGCAAAGGCCAATTTTGACTTCTCAGGAAAGGCGTGGAAGTGTCTCTTTGTATTGGAAGCTGCTATTGGAGATAGCAGTATTCCACAGCTTTGCTGGACTATCATTTCAGAAATTGTTCCTTGTTCTAGAAAAATGTCATTGCCATAGCAGGAGCATCTGTTTTTACATTCCATATACATTGAGTTCTTTTTATTTTATGTGTGTGTCAGTCCTTAAAAAAATGATCCACCGAGTACCAAAATCAGTAGTGTATTTCTTGTTATACCCACCTTGGCTAACTCTCTGACGATTTTCTGATCAGTAAATCCATAGTAGAGGTAATATGAAAGGGGCACCTGAAATAAATCTAACATTTCTTATGGAAAAAACATTATACCAATTGCTGCGCACACCCATTACTTATGCTGGTGCTCAGTGAGGGTATTGACAGCCTCATATGCAAAGCAGTAGAAAAGGATTGATCCAGACTGTGGACTACAGAATTGAGAAGAAACCAGTTTATAAGTAGTGATGTAGGTTGACATTTAGTTCTGCAGGGTAAACTGGCAATAGCACAGGCTTTCAACTGTAGCATTGTTCTTTTCTATAACAGAATTGCCAGAATGGCAAATAATACAGGTTTGTGACTGCACTGTTGTGAAACTGTTAAAGTTTACATTGATTTAAAACTCAAGATTTAAAACTTAAATCAAAATATATTACTGTAACTTTAGTCTTTTGCCAATTTTCTAGAAAATATCAGAAATTAATGAAGCAAATAACCTACTCATTCTTCAGCTGGAAAAATGTAACAAGTTATTAACATTAAGCCAATCAAAGGAAGAATCAGTAAAAGAAGGTAAGTTATCTTTTAAAAAACAATACAGTTTTTGTATATATTCAGGAAATTCTGAGAAATATTTCCATTATTTTCAGTCATATAAAATACAAAATGAAATAGCAAGTATCTAAGATACTGTGTGAAAAACAGTAATTCTTATTTTTGGGTCATGTAATGAAATCTCTCTCATTTGCATAAGCCAGATAACTCTAATCCACAAACATATCATGAGGACCACATTAAAGTAACTATTTTCCGGTTGATGTTAATATCCATCCACCTTAAGGGATTTTTGAGTGCAAGCAATATCTATGAAAGAATAGCTTTCCTTTTGTATTTTCTTCTGATTTTTCCCCCTCATCTTTTTTCTTTTGATTGTGTTCTGTCCTTTTCCAAGGAAAGAATGTGTTGGGAGGGAAAGAGGGAGAGGATCAGATGAGCTTGGTGCACCTGATGATGTTATTGTGCCCCAACGTTTACCTTTCCCATCCACAGGCCTCTTGAGCTTCTAGTGAACTGCCACAGTTTACAAAGCCAGCATTTTTAAGCAAACTAACATCAGTAGTTTTACTTAAAGTGCTCGTCTGTGACTTATGTTCATCCATAAGCAGTTCAGATGTCTGTGTAGAACAACAGGGTCAACATTTGAGAAAAGCAAGGCCAGCACTGACACTGTCATGCCCCCAGCTTGGCCGTTCCATTGGTATCAATATGACAAATGTTACATTTCACCTGGTCACCAGAAACATTATGCCCAATGAGAAATGAGCCAGACGCATTCTCGAACGCATATTTTGCTGCCTTCTGAAATGTCAAAGCTTGCCTGTAATTGGAGATGGCATGTTGGACTCATGGGGCTGGTCCTCCCAGATAACATAAAGAATTGTATTTCTTAGTTGCTTGTGTGATTTGGTTTGTTTAGGGACAATCTGATAGCCCAGTTTCGGGTTTGGAATGTATTTTCCCTGTACCTTACTGGTGTATTGAAGTTTTAGTATTCCTCTTTGAATTTTGCTTACTTAAATTAGTTCTGTAAGGACCTTGGCTGTTGATGGAATCTCGGTGTCTTGTTCTGCCTAGGCATTTGTTTAACTTCTAGAGGACTTAAAAGCTGTCCAAAGTGATTATACTTTCTATCCGTGTAAGATTTAATCTCTGAAGAGGTCAATGTGACAGCCCATTTTGTGTTTGTAATGCCACCGTCAAGATTTTATCTCAGTGACATTTCCAACTCAGTTATAAAGTGTAAGGAATAGCATATAATCCTTCAAGGTTGAGTTCAATTAAGCTGATACTGCTGTTGTAAGTTTATTCCATAACCTGTACTTGTGGTACTGTCAGCTTTAATGTGATCAGTTTTGGTCATATTTCTTTTACTTTTTATAGCAGATGTCATTATGGTGCTAAATAGGTATGAATGGTAATAAAAGCTCATATTATTATTAAAAGGATTAAAACTGTTCAGTGGAAGCTAAATAATGTAATGACATTTACTATTTTACAGGTGGAAATTATAAGCCTCTACATCATAATAAAAAAGTTGCCAATTAAAGGAAGAATTAAAGAGAAAACTATTAAAATAAGTTGGGTTTGGTTTTTTTTATTCTAGAAGCATGTCTTTTCAGATGGGTATTTGAAAAGAGAAATATAGAAATATCTAGTACTTAGCATAAATTTGTGGTTGCTTATTCTTCTGCAGTTTTTAGAGTTGCTGAAAGGTGCATCTTTTTGTAGAACTTTGGTCTTTGACAAGTCAACTTGCTAAAAGTTAGGAAAGGATAGCAATAAGCTTGGATTCACACTGGAGTGAGATTGTCAGTTGGTTTCACTTAGATCTTCGCTGGGACTTAAATAATTTAGCATAATCAGAAATCAGTTGGAAAAACTGTTGGGTAAGTGAAGTTTGTTAATGATGCTAATCTATTCAGTTATGCGAAAAATCTCACGGTGCAGAATGACAAGTGATAAAAAGAGGAGATGAAAACCAGTAGCAGTGCGTATTGGAGGCATTTAATATAAACTGGTTGGCTCTAGTTGGCTACTTCTCAGGAAAGAGATCTTCGCGTCCTTCTGAAGAGTTCTGTGAAAATATTAGTAGTCAAAGAAGCAAACACAGTGATAGGCATGATTATGAAAGAAATAGAGAAACAAACATCATGTCCCTGTATAGTCTGTGATTTTCAGGTAATTTTCTGGTCCTAATGTTTCAAAATGAAAATATCAGAACTAGAAAAGATAACAGAGAAGTTGGAAAGGTTTGGTAATGTGAGGGAGGAGCAAGAGACAGAGAATCAGGAACCAATCATATAACAAGGCCCACAGAAGTAGAGGCTTCACCAGCTGAGACTGAGTCCCACCATACCCGTGCAAGGCTGGCCCAGTGAGGGCTGCAAGAATCAGCCAAAAGTCCACGTTACCAAACAAGTACGTAGTGATGGAACAGGTCCAAGATCAAGACAGGAGGCTGAGTTGGGATCAGGTTCAGAAATGATGACCAGGGCCAGACGTGATCTAGTGATCACTATCAGGTCCCTAGCGATGAGGCAGGTCTGAAATCAAGCCAGGAAGTCACTCCCTAGGTCATGACCAGGGTCTAGATCTACATGGTATGTGGCTGCAACACAGCTGTAGCATAACTAAAAGCAGGCCAAGGGCAAAAGCCTCAGCTTAAATGCAGCTCCCAAGGGAAGGAGGGGCAGCCATTTCTGAGTCTTCCAGCTTTCTTCAAACAGATCAAGAGGCTTCATTATTGACAAAAACTGGAGGGAGCTTATCCAAAATGAGATTTTAGAAAGGGAAAGGAAAAGGTGGACAAAAAGAAGAAATTATTCTTACCATAGAACCTGTGGGATAAAAGCAGGGAAAGTAAAAGAGACAACTCAGGAAATCAGAGCAGCTGGGATGACTGCAACAAGGACTATGGAAGTAGAAAACAGATGAAAGTCAGAAGAGGGATTTGAGATTTATAAATACTAGTGCCTCACTTGGATAAGAGTGAAATGACTGGAGGAGGTAGTCATGCTGATATAACGGAAGAGAACAACCTCTGGAACTGTTTTGAAACACATGATGGGATGGCAGAAGTCCAAGTAAAAATACCAAAGCAATCAGCATGAAATATGAACTAAAGTTTTAGCAGTAGGGATAGTCAGGAAAAAACAAATCTCAGTAATATTGAAGTCATAGTAGTTGTACAAATTAGTACAGATATAGATAGGAGGCAGAATTGTTGGAAGAGAAGGATTCTGGTCAATGACCAAGAGAGATTGCAGAGCTGTTAGTAGCAGTAAGAACAAAAAGTGAAAAGCAGGAACTTGGAACAACATGGGACATCCAAGAGGTGGTTCTGAAAGCTTGATGCTAAGGAAGTAAAAGGTAAATGAGAGATGCCAAAAAGATAGTGTTTTTAGAAATTAAGACAGTTATCATGGTTTTTCTGTCAGGTTAATGTGCTTGCCAATGAGGTAAACACTTCAAGTATCATGGCATGAAGTGCTTATAAGTTTTGAACTGTAATCATTAATGGTGATCAGAAAGCAGAGTTTCACAAGACACCTTGGGCAGCAGATTGCCATAACTTGTGGCGGATGCCATCAGAGGAACCTTCAGGTAAAAAATTACCACGTTACTAGAGATCAGCAGTGACTGTGATGTTAAAAGTATTCCAAAAGGACATTACAACTGGTGTAGTGATTATAAAATGGAGTAAGTATATAATGTTTCTAAAGCATTTTGCTTTTTCTTTTTGAAATGGATAGAAATGGTCTTTGCACCTTTATCAAATTCACCTGCAACATTGACCCTTCAGAAGTGGTAATAGCTGAATACTGTGTATTCAGAATCAGAGCACTGAAAATGTTGCATCTAATAGTTCTATTCTTTGTAAAAAACTTTCTGAAAGTCAAAGCACTGTGGGATTAAAAAACCACTCTTTATTACTGATGGGGTTATACAGGGATCCTTTGAAGAACTGGAGGAGATGTAAGGGACGAAATGTAGCATTGATACCTCTGTTCTCACTGAGGCAACAGTTGTCTTTAACAGACTGTAGTTGTACGAAAGGCTTTTGTAACAGTGATATTAGCAACTGTGGCTTGGGAAAAAAGATTTCTTCTAGCCTTATGTCCCAGGCTGTTTCCCAGATCCCAGCTCAGCCACATTTCCTGAAAATATCATTTGAAAAGTTGGTCCAAAGGCAACTGAAATTCCTGGGTTTGGACTGCTGTGTGGATTTCTTCATGAACAGCGTCAACACACAATCTTAATGTATGTGCATTCTCAAGTTGAAGAGCATTCTCAAGTTCGTCCGATTACAAATTTAACGTAAAAGCAAATAAATTTACAGAATAGGTAGACAACTCAGCCTTAGAATGTAAGGCTTATCAGTAGACCACAAAGCAGTTCACGGAACAGCTAAGGAAAAAAACATGAGCAATCACATGCTGGTGAATGATTCACATATGATTCCAAGTAAACATGCTGCTTACAACAGAGGAGCAGAGAGAAAGAGCACTCTAGAAGGAAAGGCTGTTGTTCTGCCTTTCCTGGGGTTTATGGCTACTAGTGGTGGCGGGGTGAGGGAGGTGGAATTTTATTCTGGCTGAAGAACTCTTTTTTAGTATGAGAAACAGAAACAGGAATAGCATTTTGTGCCCCAAGAAATCTCTAATGAGTGGAAGGGAGAACGTGAGGGCTTCTTGTTCCTTGATTGCCAGAAGTCTCGCTCTAGAACTCTTTAAGGTAAAAGAAGACTGGGAATTCTGAAGGAAATGCAAAGGAAGAATCATAGAATCATAGAATGGTTAGAGTTGGAAGGGACCTTAAAGATCATCGAGTTCCAACCCCCCTGCCATGGGCAGGGACACCTCCACTAGAGCAGGTTGCTCAAAGCCCCATCCAGCCTGGCCTTAAACACTTCCAGGGATGGGGCATCCATAGCTTCTCTGGGCAACCTGTTCCAGTGATTCACCACCCTCACAGTAAAAGAAAGAAAACTTCTAACACTCAAGGGAGAGAGGAGAGTGAAACACTTGAAGCAAAGATAAGGTGGGAAAAGATGAGCAACTGGGCAAGCGTATACATGTTCTGAAAGGTCATAAATGAGCTTTGTTTTGCCTTGATAGGTTCTTTGCTAAACAAAGGTGAGATTCAGGGGCACGGGTTTTGTTTAGTGTAAATCGGTGCAGATCCTCTTAAGAGAGACGCAAGTCTGGCATTCTTGTTTTCTGCTCTTAAACCTTTTCTGTGATGACTAAATGGACTCTTTGTGGTGCAGGCTACAACTCTGAACTAAAAACTATTGTAGCTTCTAACAAGAAAGCAATCACAGTATTGTCTATGGAACACTTCAGGTGGCTCTATTTAGCATCTTCAGGATTGCATATTTGTTGACTTAGTGTTTCAAAGGTGTTAAAGGAAAAGGTGGTTGATGTATTTGCCCTATAATAAAAGCCAATAGCTTCAGTTTTAAATGCAGATGGAAGAAACTGCAATAAAATATTGATATTAAACATGGAAAAAGAGCCCTTAGGCAGTTTCTGCATGTAGGGAGTGTTCTTTAGAGGGAAGGAACCACAAAGAATCCGTAACAAATGCTATACCAGTGATTCAGAAAGTTGCAGCCATTTAGCAAAATTTTGCTTTTTCTTTCTTAATGTAGGCAAGCAAAATTTGTGGGTTGCCAGTAATTCTTTCCAGTCACAACTGTAGTTACATAAGGGATTTACCAAGATACGTCCTCTAAAGATAAGAAAGATAAGCAAATATTCTTGGGACTGGACAAAAGAGTGCCTTCACTTAAATAGCTGTGGTTCATTGTAACACTGGCTGCAGTCCTGTCGTTTACTCAAATGCATATATATGTTTCCAATTTGTCCATAAATTGCAAGCATTTGGGTTTATTTCCATACATTTTCGAATGGGAGAAAATTTGCAATAGAAGTAGTTGGTACAAATGGGCATGCTAACCTAGTGCTTCTGACTTTGAATTGGATTTTTCCACAAATGCTTTTGACCCAGTGCAGGAATTGAGGACAGCCAGTGTTTCTGTGCTGTTCGTGCTCCCTCTACTGTTTTTTTAGATGCATGGAAGGGAAGAATACAGCTGGCTAACTCAGCTGCATGAAGTGCAGACTTAACGGGAGAATAAAGGTCAAAAAGATTGAGTGGAAAACTGAATCTCTGAGCTGGAATCTTAGTTCTCTTCCTGACTCCATTATCTGTAATGTAGTCATTAATTGAATGATCTCCAATTTTCAACAGAGCTTTGGTCTTATGAGACGAGTAGCTGTTATTTGCATACTTTATCTGTTGCAGAAATTAAAAACCACTTAAGAACTGCAGTGGTACTCAGGAAATAGAAAGAAAGGTTTTAAGAGTAAGCAACCTTAATTTTAGTGTCCCCCGTCTTCCCAGTCTTTGAATCTTTTGTAACTTTACTGATAAGGTTACAAGAAACATAAAGGATAAAATTTATACATAATGAAAACCAAATTATGCAGTACAAGCAGTCCATGTGGTGTTCCAATATTAAAAATAATTTTTTAAAAAAAATTATGAAAGACAAATGTGTAAACTGATAGCAAGTTGCACGTATAAACATACACACACGTTTTGTTTAAAATGAGATAATGGGAATATAGTAGCATATTCTGAATCTCTCCAAGTTTATGTTGAGCCACAAGATGAATGTTAATATGGACTAAAAAGGGGGTGAGAATGAGTGGATAGGGTTGGTCTTTAATATTAAAAAAAATCTTGGCAAAAATGCTGTCAGGAAAGTAAGCCTCATTTTCATTAATTACATCAAATTGCTGGAATGCTGATATGGAAAACTTCCGTGATTGCCCAGAAAACAACAACATCCTTGTTTTCTGGCTAGAAACAAAAATGTAACAGGTTTATGAAATTGTTTGTATTGCTAGCTAAAATTGTTTTTAATCTATTGTCAAACTAAAAGCTAAAATTAACCAGTGTCGTGGTTTGGGCAACCATGTAATAATAGTCGGAGTTATTTCTATAGTCAGTAAGAAGACCTAGACTAATATTTAATCAAGATGATTATAAAATATTTGAGAAAAGTTTATAAACAAAATATAAAATTAAAATTGTGAGAAATTATCCAAAAATACTGGATTTTTCATTTCTTTTAGAATGTACTACTCTACAGAATGTGATAAAAGGTCTAACACAAACCATTGAAAATCAATGTAACGTGAAAGGTAAAAGCAAACATTTTCTTATATATAAAGTACTGCAATTTAGAATGACCGGGCATTTAATTTTTTTTATTATAGATACTGTTTTTTTCAGAGAGAGAAACTTAGTGGCAGAGAGAGAGAAAGGAAAAAAACGTATTTAAAATCAATCTTCTGCAGAATTTGGTGGTCTATATGCTTTATGACTGTCTAATGCTACTATCCTACTTAGAATCCACATGTATAAGAAGTTCTGCCTTAGTGAGATTTTTTTAATCAATAGTTGGGTTTTAAATTTATTGCAGCATAGCACAGGCAATTTTACAAAAAGTGAGAAAGTGTCATTCATCTGTTGGACTGTAGTCTATTGAAGTGTTTATGCATAGTTTTTGTCAGTTTGTTAAACCGCACAGTCTTAAAGAGTCAGTGTAATGTTAGTAAAATTTAGCTGTTATCCATAAATACTTGGCAATTACTCATTGTATCTTACAATAAAATATATAAATATTTGCAATATCTTTATACCACAGTTTAGCTGTACAATGTGTAGTTGATTTTATACCCATGGTGTGCTCAAGGCATATTAGCATAAATACTAATAAACCTCTAAAAATTTGAGGTATATGGCTGCTTTTAATACTCAAAGTGACTTTTAATGATCAAAAAAAGCATTATCTGCTTTTTCTAAATTCTGGTTTTGAGATACTAGTTTGTAGTTTTTGAGAAACAAGTACTTAAGAAGTTGCATCTTCAAAACTGTTGTAGCCATGATAATAATATTTTATTTTCTGGGCTAAAGATCTACATTTTCTTGAATGCATCAGATATCAGAAGGCTAAAGACAGTTCAAAGTAGTAATACCAGGCAAATATTATGATTAGACTATGATTTTTTTGTAAAAAAAATGGAGACTGAGATTATGTAGTTCTGTAAATGATGATTGTCATGTCTACAAAAAAGTTTTTTAAAGTTCAGAGAGTCAAAAAACGAAAGTAATTTCTTTATTCTGCTTTCATGCTAATAATACTGTCAAAATGTACTTTTTAGTGTATCATATAGTTTTTTATTTACATAGATGAAAATGATAGACTGAAGGGTACCATTCACATCTTGGAAGAGAAATTAAAGGCTTGTGAACAGGTATGTCACAAATTATCATTTTTTAGGTAGAGGAATAATATTTTACCTCGACTGTAGCAGTTCATATCTATTTATATTCTTGGGCTCACTACTGATAGCATTATTGTTGCACTTTTCCTAACATTTATCACGTGTAAAAAGAAAAGATTTGTTCTCATGAGAGTATCAATATGAGAAAGCGTTAGAGGGACTAAGAGGTCAAAACTGCTAAGTGCTGAGAACTCTGCCTCAGTGTAAGATGCACTTATTTTTTTTCGCTGTGTTTAGCTTTAAATTCAACTTCACTTTCTAAAATCTAATCCATCGCATTAAAATACATTTTTGTATTGAAATAGTGTTTTGATATTCACGATGCCTGCTGTACTGCCAGAGAATCAAGAACTGTCTGAATTTTGTCTATAGCGTCTTTTGGGGTAACTTCTAGAAAGATGATAGGTCTCTGGTTTGATCTGCGTCTCATAGCAAATTCCATTGACCGTCTCTCTGGTTTTTATCTATGCCAGTCATTTTTGGAAAGGAGGTAACACCGGCAGGGCTAGTCACAAGTTGTATTGGTTCTCCTTGCTAGGATTACGGATCTGTACCTGTCTAGGATTGGGAAATCTCGCTGCTGATTTTCTTTGCCTGTGCTTGGAGTAACTATGAGTTAAAATTAATTTTTTATAGCACTAGAGCTGTTATCTTGACAGTTTGAGAATAAAATAAGTGATGCCTTCTGAAAGACATGAGAAAACTATGATTCTGTACATTATATACATGTATGGGCACGGTGGAACCTTTCCTAGTGTTGTTGTGAAGGTACTTAGTTGACTCTGTCCATGTAGACTATTACCAGCAATCAGTAACTGTTTTTGTGAGTCCCTCCGAGCATTGCTCTGGCGAGTGGCTACCTACCTTGGCAGACAGCTCGGATAAGAGCTTCGGAGCAAGCACCTCTACGCACCAGCTACAGCCTATTCCTCGATAATTCTGGGGTAGTTACAGGAGCAGACTTACAACAGGTGTGCTCAGACGCTGCACTTGAGCACCAGTGCCACCAGCATCACTGCTGCTGGCATCATTGGTGTTTCTGCTGCTGCCAGTGTGAAGTTGTGGAATCAGTATTAACAAGGTTGTGTAAGCAATATTAACAAAATTCATACTTTAAATACGATTTTTGTTATACAATCTTATAGTCAAAAATTCGCAAAAATAATACTGTGGTCACTTAACTAACTGCAGCATTTTATCAGGTCCTAGATAGGGGAAAGGAATATTACCTCTCCATTTGCTTGTTCTCCTAATAAGTACAATTTCTAATTTGATATTAACTGATAGCTATGATGCAATGGAATCCACTACATTTTTTCATCTGTGGACTTCAGCCAGATTGTATAAGAAGTAACAGGGCATTTTGAATTTACTAGATCAAAGATAAAACAAGTACTGAATTATAGTGCTGTACACTTTTACATGAATGTTGTAATTTGCAGAAGGCTAATAGCACAGAACCCTCAAGATTTTTATGAAGCTTTTTACATTCACAGGAATATAAAGATCAGATTGAGAAACTTATGTTAGAAATTAAAAACAAAGAGGAAGACCACAAATTAGAAATAACACAGCTGAATTGCAACATAAGGAAAAAATGTAAGTCTTCTCAAGACTGAATGCTTTAGCATGGGGTAAAACACATGGTAACCTATAGGAGCTATACCTCATCTAGGATAATTACAAGTTCCACTTCTTAGTGGAAACATGAAAGCTAGAAGTGGACAGTGTTTGATTGAATTTTATCTTTGTTCAAGAGAGTAGGCAGCGGCAATGAGGCAATAATAGTACAGCAACACAGGATGAGCAGAAATTCCCAAACAGGTAGAACAGACACAGGGAATGAAATTTCACTGAGTGAAATAGTTTTCCCATGAAATATAGACCTGCTGTTCAAGAAGGTTTTAATATTTGGGAAATTATGTTATTTTTCCATCTAAACATCTTCTGTAATCATTGTATTTGGTGTTACTGTGTTACTAGTTGAAGTAAAAGAAGTGGAGTATAGAGAACAGTCAGAGAAAAAAGAATTGGAAATACTAGAGCTAACTAGACAGCTGAAAATTCAAAACGAAGAAAAGCAGAATGAAATAATTAAATTGCAGATAGAGGTATGTATTACAAAGCTTATTTAAAGATCTGTTGGGCACTGGGTAAACTTAGAAGAGACTGTGAAAGTGAAAAATGATAATTAGCACTTAACAAAGTAATATGATGGCATCTAGGAAACTTAAAAAATTATTGTCTTTACAAAGATCAGTGGCATGTGCTCCCTTCCATAATGGTACCTGAGTCACTTCTGCTCAGGAATAGAGTTCTACCTACTGTATAGGGAGACTGAAGTTTGCTGTGTTCTTGTTTTAAATGAAATTATTTTGAAAATTTTGCTAGTTTTTGAACTATTAAAAAATTTAAACAATGCTTTCTGCTTATTCTTTTTAATTTCTGGATGCTGTGAACATGTATTTTTTCATAAACTTCTAAGAGCTTAAAGACTTCTATGTAGATTTGAGTCACAGAATTCACCATATATTTCATGGCTCAGGTTTTAAGCCACTCTCGTTACAGAAACAATTAAGGAAATACTTCAAACCTTTCACGTATCAAAAAAGAAGTAAGGTATGAAAGTGTTTGGGCCAAGTTATCCTTTGAATGTGAGGGAAGTGTGATTGTTTCAGAGGTTTTCAGCATCCTCTGCCTTTCCTCCTCCTGCAGACATATGGCTGTAGAGCCTTCAGATTTTTTTTAGTAGTTGTCTGTTCATCTAAATGTATGTGTTTTATCATATTTGTACTATTTACTTTTCCATTTTTGAGGCTTTTTTTAATGAAACATAACTTGTAATTTCATTCTTTTCAAAATCAACTTAAGTAGTTTCATTGTCCTAGGATTAAGTAGTAGATAAGCTTGCTATTACTTTCAGGTACAAAATCCAATTAAAAAGAAGTTAAAATTATACTGGTGTTATTTAACATACTTTTTTTCCTGTCAGTTCTTAATGTTTTGTCATTTCCTGATTTTTTCAGTTCAATGCTAAATTGGCAAGAGTTCAGAATAGAACAACAAAATCATTTTCAGAGGCTTCTGCCTTGCCACAAAGTATCTATCGAAGGGTATGTGTTTAATAGCCTGTGTCCTGCAGATAGCAAGTACTGTTACAGCCTGTTTGCAGCAGTAGCTCCCTGGGGTTTGACGGTGTGTGTTCTGCAGCAAAGCTTTCAGGGGGGATGGAGTGAGTGGGGGTGGAGTTTCATGCCTTGAGGGTCCATCTCACTCAATCTCCCACAAATCCCTCCCACCTCCGGACCACTAATGTCCAGTCTCTTTGCACCAATGTTGATATAGCTGGGGTTCAACAACAAAAACCCGCATGTGGAGTGGTTTTAGTACAGAATTGTTAACCTGGGAATTTAAGATTAGGACTGGCATAAATGACTTGTGATATAAATTATATATCTGCATTATTGTTTTTATAGGTTTGGGACTCTAGGATGTAAAAAAAATTGGATTCTGGTGAAGTCCTCTTTGCAATTTTGGGATACAAAATCCTGAGAAAAATATTCTTTTTTAGAGTATTTCTCATTAGTAATAGCATATTGTATTGTTACATAGTTCTATTTGATGTTTAACAATGAAGCCTTTGCTTGCATTTTTGCAGAAACTGCAGCACCTCCAGGAGGAGAAAAACAAGGAAATTGAAATTCTCCGTAATACCATAAGAGATTTGGAGCAACATCTTAATAAAGGCCAAGACCTGCACCTCAAACGGAGACGATTTTGAATAAATGACATGAAGTATTTCAGTGTACATACAGCGTGAAATAGGAACAGTATATTTCAAACTGTGCACCTGCAAGTAAAAACAAGATACGAAGAAATACAGAATATTTTTTATTGAAAACCCGCTTGTCAGATATTCCGAAGGCATGCATTCTGTGTATATTCGGGGCTACTTTCTTGCTAATCAGCATTCACAATAAAAAGATTCAGGTTTCATAGGAGTAAAAATTTCCCTATTAAACCATCATTAATTATGGTGTATGCTTCCAAAGCAGTTTCCCTTTCTTGAATAGTCTGTTCTTCATCCAAGAATCCTTCGAACAACTACATTTTTACTTCAACTCAGTTAATCAAAGGTTAGGAATGCTAAGCTACAGACAGTAAAGTTACTGAGGTTTAAGTGGTATATATTACCTCACTAATCAATACAGATTTATCAAATTCAGCACTGTTACAAACAAAGACAGACATTAAACCAAGATTAAATTTGTTCTGCCCCTCCCTCCTTTTGATACTGATTTTTCACGAAGAGTTGTTAATGCTTCGTCTCACTTTAGGCACGACCTTACTGATTTAGTGGGATTTTACAAGCTGCAGTAGTATGTATTAATGGGCCCTGATACCATATCTAAGTGACAAAAGTTAAGCATATTAATTGTTACTTTAAAATAATGCAATTACAATGTTTGTATCTTACATTTGAGATAAAAAGTTATTTTCACGCGTTGCTTAGGAATAAACTGTTCTTGTAAATAATTTGTATCCCCAAGTTAGAGAAAAACAAAAAAAAAAAGAACACAACTTCTGAATGTAGTCCATCTTCTTAATAAAAATGATTAAACTATCTGCTTTGGTTATCCTCTATTCTTGATTGCAAAACATCAGACAGGAGCCCCTAGGTCATAGTTTACGCTCCTGTCCTCACAAATGCAAGCAGAACGTTAGAAGAGAAACAAGACAGACAAATTAACCAAGAATGCAGACACCTTCTCTGTGCAACTGAAAAACAAACTACAGGTCAATTAAATTCCTTTAAATTATGAAGCTTTTCGCTGATGGAATTTGGCAGGTGTTATGTAATTGTATGACTGCTGCTTTTTAATTCTTCTTTTCAATATTTTAATTCTACACACCTGTCGTAGTATAATTTTTAATTGGGGGCAATGAAAACACTATAGCTGTTCATTTTTCCACTCTCGCAACTGTATGAATTTGGGCAGCAGGACTCCCTTGCATTTTTCAAGGTGCTTAGTTTGTTTTTCAGGCTCAGTTTCTTGCCTTGTCCTGTCACTGTCAGGTGTCACTGGTTTCACTGTCTCCTGCTGCCGGTGACTGTCAGGCAGCAGTGAGCAGACGTCACTGTCAAGATTCAGTGATGTCCTCTGCTGACAGCTGCCCGTGTCACCTGCACGAGTTTGGAAGTGCTCCACGACACTGTCAAGTGACAGAATTTCCCAGCTCTTCAAACAAAAGGTGTCGACAATGACAGCATCAGCTACTCGAAGCGGAGTCTGATGCTGTCTGCCAATTTCAAGTTAGCTGGTTTTTACAGCTGGTTTTCGCTTTTTTTCACAGCCTTTTATCTTGTGAAATTTCCACACTTTCTCCCGGAGGAGCAGTGTCTACCTGTTCCTGACTACCTGCCTGATCATGTCTGTTATGACCAAAAACTCTATGACGCCAACTGCTGTGAGGGTGATGTCTTTGAGCTTCAGAAGGAGCCTGATGGTTCTCATTTTTGGAATGACGACTGCCCTCGCGGTGGTGGTGGTGCCTGTGCCTGTGCCCCTGCCCGTGCCTGTGCCCGTGCCCGTGGTGGTGATGTGAATGGTGACCAGATGGTTTGAGTTCTATCTCCGCCAGCTTTTCATCCGCACTTTTAGTGATGTTCTCACATACACCTTCAATATCAGGTTCCTGCAAAACAGAAGCTTGTGTTAAGTAGAAGGCAAACTAGTTGTAAAATATTAATTATCTTAACATTTTGGCAGAATCTGAAACCCAATTTCAAATTACTTGCGCTGCTTTGCTGAAGAAAGTTATGAATGTATCAAAAAAGAACCTTGTTTTACAACACCACTGATAACCAAACAGGGCTCATAATGTAAACTTTTAGGAATTATAATTCAAGCAATTGCTAATAGAAGTATTCTTTTTTTCTAGGATCCCACATCTGACCTCCCTGAGGCCTACATTTAGCTGGAAAACTGCCTAATGGGATGGAAAGTTATTATTCTCATTGAACTTCCATGACTATGTACATACATTTGTTGATAATCCTTAAAGTAGTTCTGATCTTTAGCTATATGTAAAACAAAACTACCCTTCTTTTATAAAGGTAACAATAATTTGTCACCTTGTATTATCACTTTTTTAAGGTAACTATTGTATACTGTGTGTAAATGTAAACTAAAATGAATAGTAACTCAAACCAGCTTGGATTTGATTCACAGGGTTTTTGTTAAAAAAAACCTATTTATTGAAGTACCTGGCTGTCCCCAAAAACTAGAGTAGCTAATTGCTTATCAGCTGTATGTAACCCCAGAATTAACCTCCAAGATTGTGTTTAGATTTCTGAAAATGATTTGCATTTCTATTAAGGGCAGGAATTCAGATAATCAGTCTATTATAAATTATAGAATCACAGAATGGTTTCGGTTGGAAAGGACCTTAAAGACCATCGAGTTCCAACCCCCCTGCCATGGGCAGGGACACCTCCCACTAGAGCAGGTTGCTCAAAGCCCCATCCAGCCTGGCTTTAAACACTTCCAGGGATGGGGCATCCACAACTTCTCTGGGCAACCTGTTCCAGTGCTTCACCACCCTCACAGTAAAGAATTTCTTAAATAGATCTAATTAACTTTGAGAAATGTTTAAAAGCTCTCTGTCAAGACACATGCAGTTTATGTAAATTCTAAATCATGGGGTTTTGGATTAATGACGCTGAAACGATTCTTTTTAAGTATGAGTCAAATCCAGATTCCTTTCCTAGAATATATAGAATAAGACAAGAAAATACCGTGTAAGAGCAGTTCCCGCACTTGCTTTCACAATACGCAATCTTAATCGATTCTTCTACATACTGGAAAGACAGGAAGGAGTAGGGCAGACCCAGGTGATACACTAGACGGCCACATCTAAGGAGAGAAAGAACTTTGCGGTTACGTACACATAAAGACAGACCTAAAATTAAGTATGTCTTCTTATCGGAGTGCATTTTATTCACATCCGCCCACCCACAGTGTACAGTCCCATGGCGTTTGCCCACTCAGCTGCATGGCTCAGGAGGGTGACGCACCACTTCTGGCTGACGTAGTAACTCTACTGGTAGAAGCCTCTGGTTCAGTGGCACTTAGGCTAGTGGAGGTACACCCATTACACACCTATCTTGCTAATGAGGAGGGCTGTTTGCATAGCGGTACAAACCGCCACACGGCTGTTGCATCCTTACTAGGAATGTTTTGGAGCAACATAACGTGTGTTTTGACTGGAATGTGCATCGAACTTGATTACGCAACTGGTACATTCAAAGGAGCAGGACCTGCCAAATAATTTTCATCAAATCAAAACTGAAAAATCAGGATTTCAATTAAAGAGTTATTACTGGCTCTGCCAAAAGATACGTGTCCCAGAATCCTATGATCAAAAAGCTGTTTTCTTCCAAAGCTTTTATATTCACCCAAAGACTAATTTTTACGTATGGCTACGTGACATTTTCAACAAGTCTGGTCAAAATGTTTTCATGAGAACTTAAGATAGCTTTTCTTGTTTGGTTCTACTGTCACATGTAACGAAGTTGTCTGAAAATAAAACCAGTGTGAGACCAGAATCATGCTATCAAATTCTACACGCAGTTATACTAATCTAAATCCACAGTAATTATAAGGAAAAGTTTATTTATCCCAAACGTGCTTAAGCAAAAGCAGACTTTTCTTTTGTAACTTCCTTTTCCCAGTAAATGTAAATGCTTTTCTTAGTGCAACCTAGAAGTTGATTATGACGTCTTGGTTGTGAGATAATCAGGTTATTTGGAAATCACTGAAATAATACAGGGATTCACAAAGCGTTACTCTAAATACATGCAAGCATTTTCCCTTATTCCCCTCTAAACACAGACCTGTCATAGATGAGGAAGTCATCTTTGCTTCCATTTAAGGCAGTCCAGACATCAGCTTGCTGTTCATCTTGCTGGTAGACAGTAATGTAGTCTGAAACACTTTCCTTCAGTAGGTGAAATTTCCTCTGGGAGTAAGCTCCCTGATGGTTGACAACCACATACGAGATATTGACCAGCCCTTCATTCTCCAACTTCACTCGCAGGTCCTCCAATCTAGTGGAAAATGTAAAGAAGCAAGACCAAAAATCATTAGAGAATCGTAAGATTTGCCATGTTCAATCGAAGTTAAGATGCTCCATGGTGCTTTTATTATAGTGAGCTATTTTCTCCTAGTTTTAATAGCAACCATCTGACACTATTAAAACATCCTTGCCATGACTATCAACTATACTGTCACCAAACCAGAGTCTACAATAGCTAATATGCCATGGGTCCTGTCCTTGTAAGTAGAATGCAGTACTAAGATGCCAGTACTAAGATGTCAGTAGTAATGCAGTGCTACTGCAGACCTCTGTTTTCAGACAAAATTCAGTGTTATTTTTATTTCAGTTCTTTCACACTGGTCTTACACAGTGAGTTTATTTGAAGTCTTTATTTAAATGCTGAGGTTTTGGTCACATAGTTGGTTAAAGAATGCATACTGTAAATACAGCAGAAGATGAATAATCAAGAAAGCAAAGCTGTAGTAAAAGCTCATCTCCCACTCATCTTGACATACCTATTTTCTGTAACAGCCAGAAAAGGAGTATTACAGCAACTGGGTCAAAAGGATGGCTATAGAATGTGTGCATGACTTGGCTTGCAGTTATTAGTCTTTACCTTTCACCTCACAAAAGTCTTTATTTGCTCTATAGTGCAGAAACCTGCTTTCTTGCTGTACAATGTGGGGTTGTTTTTTTTTTCCTTTTCATTTGTATCCTTCCTATTTAATTGCTTTAGATTGCTTTAGAAAACTCTTTTTTTTTTTTTTTTTTTCTGTTTCAGGATATAGTCCAGAGCTTGAAAGATTCTTTAAAACCTTTCTAAAATGTAGAGAATCAAACCCAACTACCTCGAAAGTCAACCACAAAGCCCACTTTTGACTTGGCACTGATGGAGCCAGAGATTTACCACCACTTTTTCAAATCTAGTTCTAGTTTGTTAAAACTTGCCAAGACTATTATCGTATGAAGTTATGCAACCTAGAGGGGGAAACTGAGATGTTATTACAGTGATTAAAGTCAAGCTCTGAAACCGATGCTATCAATTTTTAAACCAAAATGATTTCACAACCACTAAATGAATCCAAGATAAGGGCTGAATTAATTTCTCTTTGGGTCAGCTCAAAATTACTTTCTTGCTGCTGTTGCCGTCATGATACCTAATTATTTGCACAGAAGTAGGTTCTAGAAACCAGACCATCAATGTCCCAGGTCTTGTATGAAAATATAACACTGATGATTTCCTTGAATGCTTCATCTGTGTTCTGAAAGGCCAGTCTTTGCCTTATATTCCGAATGTTTTTTTTATATCTAGGACCTCTGAACCGGAGCTGGGAAAGCACATGAAAAGCCCATGTGTTCATCTGCCTTTTCCCCTACAGGTCTTACACAAGAAATGCATGATCATAGATCTCTCTGCCTCAGGTCTCAGGTGTTATAGCCATGTCAGACAATTACGGTGTTTCCTGGTTTCAGCATCTTTGCTACATTAATCATCTGTTGCTAACTGAAGTGCGGTCTTGAGGAACTGTTTTTGTTGGGTTTTCATGTATTTTGGGTTTCATGACTGTCAAGTTCATCATACTTGTGTGTTGTAAATACTATCTGGAGAAGATGATCTGTCAGTCAGGACTAGGTCAAGAGATAAAGAATCTGAGCCACTGGCACAAAATGTCCCTGCTGAGAGTTAACCTGGTCACTGGGTCACACACGCCAGCTGGGATGGTGGCATTTGAGGAAGCTTGAGTTCATTGAGTGCATCTGCATTGGGCACATGTATTAAAATGGCATTAAAAAATTGGTTGGTCACATTTTAACAAAAACTGGGAAAGAGATTTACACTTACCTGGAAGCCTGCAACAGGCACAAGTATCAGCTAGCTTGGAGGAGAGCCACCACTGTCACTGAGCCCCTAGAGTTCAGCATGGGGTTCTCGTCCCCAATACGCCATTCTGGGGGCTCCTTGCAGTTCTGGATCTCTGCCCCTCCTCCTGGGAGGAGGCAGAGAGCCAGAACTAGCCCCAGCCCTGCCCACATGGCTGGGCTTTATCTGAAAAGAGAGAAAATAAACAGAATGAGATCAATGCCTGAACAAAGTTCAGACTCTGAAATTCCCATAACAAAACACAGCAGGATATTGGCTCCACTCAGTTTAAAAAAAAATACAAAAAAAAATTAAAAAAAATATTTGAGCTACTTTGCTCCTGCTTGTTCGTATTTCTTTCATTTTGCTGTGGAGTTCCCCTATAATAAATCGACAGTATTTTTTTGTTGTATGTAAGCAACTGAAAAGTTAGCATTGAGAATAACTGGATTTTTTTAAAATGCTACTAATCAGAATGCATTGTCCCTTCCTCTTTGTAATTTCTTCTTGACTGTTTTTAACGCTTCAGTGATTTTAAAGTGGCCTCATTCTTGTGTTGGAATCAGTTGTGCTGAGCCAGTTTACACCAGTAAGAATCTAGACCAGTTGACTCCAGATTCCAGTGTAATTCCACTGACTTAAAAGTACTTGCACCTTGTATTTTGGTACACGGCAAGTATTACAGAACCTGGCAGAAATTAAAAGAAAAGAAATTAAAAAGAAAGACTTTAAGATTTTTACAAGTTCGTCTGTAGTATTTGGATCCCATTGAAAAAAATCTCTTAAGAATTCAGGCACTAGAAACAGTTTTGCAAAAACAGGAAATGAAAACTCAGTTTCAGGATTCCTCGGGTATTACAAAATCTCCTACCCACACTTAGTCCATTTAATGTTTATGAAAATCAAAGCATATTAGAAATTCTGTAATTATGTTTTCCTTTGATTCTATTAACATTATAATTTTGGCTTAGTATGTTCTGAAAACACTCTTTATCAAGAAATATATAAAATTATAAAACTGCTCCCCAACATGTCCTAGGTTGTAGAATTGTTTAATTTCAACATTTGCGCATCAAAGTCTGACAGTAAACACAGAATGTTTTGGAAACACTAAGTTCTGATAAATAACAGGCATTTCATCAATATTGTCATATTCTAAAAAAAATTAAAATATTTTAATAGTTGATCTTTCAAAACAAGAGCCAGCTGCTGCAAAGGCAACATCATTTGTGAAACCCCTCTGTCCCTGACGTTCTCCTTTCTAGAATACCAAAAGTATTCTAGGTGCAGTATGTTGAAGATTAAACTGTGCTCCAATAGATATCAACAGAGCTATTTTTTTCACTCTTCCCACACATCTGGAAAGCTGCCCGCCTTTATATCCATCATAAGCACATGAAAATCGTAGGACATCTTGAGATCCTTCTGCAGCCCTTGGCATGCAGCTCCCAGCAACAGCTGTCCTGCCCTGTCAACCAGGCGAGAGCTATGTTCTGAGTTATACTCCTCTTTGCATTTCAACTTTCCCGTCGGTTCCCAACGGAAATTTCCACAGTCAGCCTTTTCAGCCAAAGAAATACGCAGACACTCTGCCAAATCTTAAGTCATGAAGCTCTTTCATAGCAAAACCAGCACACTTACCCTTTCCTCCCCCCTCCCCGCTTCTAAGCAGCTCTGCTCCACTCCGCTGCAGGAGAAAACAGTGTGGGGAGAAGGGCTGTGGTATTTATACAGCTCTTGTTTATCTCACTTTGCAGATACGGTTCAAAGTTCAGGGAGCTTATTCTGAACGACCTTGCAAGCAAAGCAAACCCCTTTAGCAAAAGTGGCCAAAATTATTCTCCATTAACTAATTCTGAGGGGAAACCATTTTACGTGCAGAATGGCAAGGTATTTTTAATATAATGACTTTGAATATCAGGTTCTGCAGTTTGTCAGTCACCCCAGTCAGCTGGAGACAGTGGTACAGTCAGAGGAGGGGGGTGGGCCAAAGAGTCATTATTTTCCGAACACAGTGGTAACCACAGTGAGAGGGGGAAGGTACTTCTCTATTTATAAAAACGCTGAGCTAGCAGGTTTTGGTCTCATATGTTTTATCTGCTATTTGCCTTAGAGAATGGTGTACCGTGTCTGAGGGACTGTACAGTACAGAGCTCCTTTTACCCAGCTGCTCTTGATTACATCGCTCAGCTTTAAAACTTATTTCTGTAGAACCTGCTAGTTTACCAGCTTCTGAAGGTTAGAGCCCAGATCTTCAGCCATTTAAATCCATGTAGCTACATGAAAGCCATGAAGCTCTACCAATTGGCAATAGCCACAAATTACTCTGTTATGTTATGTTATGAGATATTGAAGGTGAAGTTCGACGAGGCCCTGGGCAACCTGGTCTAGTTGGGGGTGTCCCTGCTGACTGCGGGGAGGTCGGACTAGATGACCTTTGGAGGTCTCTTCCGGCCTGGACCAATCTATGAATCTATGTTTCCTTAACACCATCATCACTGAGGTATCGGTGGACATTAAGGTTAAACTGTTTCCTTACTCTCTTTTCTCAAGTGGCAGAATTGTTTATGCGCAGCGTGTTTTATTTTGACTGCAGGTTGCTTCAGTTTGATTCCCTTCAATGTACATTGTATGTGTGCTTATGGAGAAATAACTATCTAAAAACTTGGTCTGCCTTCAGAATTTAAGGTGGTGAGATTTATATTGGTTAGTTCTGTGGCCTGAGTCTGTCTCCTGCACGGATGAGCTTTATGCTTCTGATTGGGTGTGAGAAATGGAACTGCCAACCTTGGAGTTTATCCTGTAGAAGTCCTATGCTCAAGTCAATGGAAAGAAGGACAAAAGATCTGAAGTTTCACGAATAGTCTTGGAGGACACGATGCAGAAAACAGGCAGCCATCAGACTGGGACTGAACTTTTTTTACAAGGTGGAATGTGCTCACTTTCCTCATATTGTTAGGGAAACACATCCTTGTGTTCTTTGCTAGGTTGGGACCAAGCCCTCATAACTGTGATGATATCCTTCACTGTTCCAAAATGATAGAATATTTGTGGGCCTCCTGCCTCAGGATAGGGTGTTGATTTTCAGCACTAATAAAGCCCTGCAGGGTTGGCTGAAAGTAAGTATTTGGTGTGTATCATGTCTGTCAATTCCTAAATACACACTGAAGCAGCCAAAAAGAAATGATGCAGATCTATTAGTAGGAATAAAATGCAGCTCAGTAGTGGCTGACAGCTGGTCTCTTGCCAGTTATTGCAACACGATGGAGATACTATCAAATAAAGACCAATATTCCATTTCTTTTAGCTTTGTAGAGAGGGATGTGCACAAGGCTTGATGAACAACCACAGAGCCTATAAGCTACATGTAATACCACTGAATGCTGCTGAGACTAGCACTTCACAAGTACTGGTGAATAAAAGGTCCAGACAGAGTAAACTGAGCTGAAGCAGCTAACTTATAAAACAGCTACATTGCTATGGAAAGCCCATTGACGATGGGAATGTACAGGGGTTGCTACTGAAAATTTAGTATTTCCTCCCATATTGTATGCAGAAACACCTGCAGACCTTCACTTCCCTTACAGAGAGAAGCTGTTGTTAGCAGTTATCACTGTGCCAATAAATACTATTTATTATATTATTTTTTATTATTATATTTATTGTAACCTTTGTAATATTATGGGGAGCTTAACTACATTCACAGTGATAAGACATAAGCATCTTGCTTTGTAACAGTCACCTTATCATTGTTCTGCCTCAAGATTTTTTGAGGAAAAAAATTCCTCTGTCTGAAAGCAAGTGGTAGGGAATACTATAATGTTGGCTGTGGGTTTAGATAGACCTAGTTCAGTTGGTTTAGAAATGTATAAACCCTAAATATGTTTACACTTTGGTCTGAAGCATTACTCTTTCTGAATGGAAATAAATCCACTTCCACATTTTCTTTACAAATAGTAGAATAAATGTTAAATTTACAGTCTAAGAGTCTGACCGTTCCATTTCTTATATTAATCCATGTTTAATTCGTAGGCTCCTGTAGCTCTTTGTCCATAGCTTCTGAAGAAATAATTGTCTTAAATCTTAATTTTCCTTTCCACTGCAAGTATTTTCTTAGTTGTTGAGTATGTTCCAATCTCACTGCAGGAGGCAGTTATGAACTCTAATTTGGACAAGTCTTCAGTTTCAAACAATAATTTTCTTAATTATCATCCTGTTCCTACTCACTTTCAGTCATATTTGTGGGGAATAATGGTCCTGGTAGCAATAACAGCCCCCTTCCTTTCTTACTGAACATAAACTATCCCCTTTTTTGACGTTTCAAACTTTTCAAAGCATCACAGCACAGAAATACCAATGTCTTTGGAAAATAACTGATGTTTGTTATTTCTGTTATCAAGATTGGTAACATGTACGTTTCTTTCAAAAAAAAAATCTCAAATGGACATGGAATTATGAGGCTGTCAGTAATTATATTCTGGTAAAGTCTGCTGTCGTGATTTCCAAGATGTGCAAATAATGAGAGGCAGAACACGGATCCAGCATGAATTCTATCATGAGACCTTAGGACTTCAGTGTCTGTTTTGCTCTTGTGACTGAAGGATGTCACAAACAGGGAATTCAAAGTCCACTGGCAGATCATAAGTCTCTACTGATTCTTCTCACATCTCCTCATTTTATAACAGCATAACTGTGTCAACTCAATGGACTTACTCATACTCTATAATGAAATAAATTGCAACTAGAACAGGCTGTTGAGGCTTACATAAACAAATTTCTATTTGTTTATGAGGCCTTAAACTCTTGGTTAAATGCTGTCAATAAAGGGTAATTTAAACGAAGGCTAAGAAGACACATTAATGTAAATTCAGCAAAATAATTAGAACCACAAGTTCATTAGTTAAAGTAGCTCCAGAAAGAAGGATAGTGGTGCAATATTGGTCTCGTGCTCCTCTCATGTGAGATCCAGAGCAGAGTAAGATAACTAAATGCAAACTTCTCAGAATTCAAAGGAAACAACAAAAGCTGACATCCTCTGATTTAGGCCTGGAGATTGTTTCAGTGAACAAAGGAATAGCTGATACACGCAATTGTATACTTAAAATCAAAATGAGACTTAAAGGAGCTCTGATCTAGTAGAAAAAATGTTTTGGCTTTCTGTTTGGAAATTTCACTATAATAATGAAGTATCTTTCTCTACTTAGACCTATCTGTAGCACACTGTTATTAGCAAGGAAAATCTTCTCTTATCAGATATGTCCTAAGTCATAGTCATTGCACAGATTACAAATGCGAACTGACCCAAGTTGCTGAATACCTACATGTATTCTGTGTTCCGTATTGGCTCTGTTTACTTTCTGCATTTATCCTGCAACAATTCTATCAGCCCACAAGTTCCGCATGTCACCTCAGTGGGCCTAAAACCAGTGGTCCTTTTATCGTTTGAAGGAAGGACGAATTACCTGATGATACCCAAGAGGTGGTTAAGAAGATCATAGCTGTACAACATCTTGTGTATTTTTGTATTTTTCAGTGTATTTATTCATACGTGGCAGTCCTGTGATCTACAGAAGAAAAATGAAAATCCCTTCAGTGGGGTGCCACTCTGCTTTAGGCTTGGTGTGACTCTTAGGCTCCTGGTGTTGGGGACGGTAAAACAAGAAGAAGCAATGCCCAAAGCAGGGTATCTGTACAGATGTCCTGTATGGATCTCATATCCCACAAAATGATCAGTGATCCCCAGTTCTACAGGAATGATGCAGTTGCACCAGGAATACAGCAAGCAGCTTTAGGCTTTCCAGTATGGTGCCCTGAGTCAATGCATAACTAAAGTGATTAAGGATCTGGACCAATGAATACAAAGAAAGTTAAACAAAACCCTTCTGTATTCAGACAGTTTTCTGTACATTAACAGATCAGGTCTTCAAGAGGGTATAACTGTAATTATACCTTTACAATTATCATCAGCAATACAAACAATTCCCATTAAAGTCTTTATACCCAATAACTCTCCTTAGGAGATGTGGAGGAAAATGATTCACCAGCTAAATCTACAGCAGTTCATTCCAGGTGACTTTAAAGTCTTCTCACCAGAAACACCTATACAAGCAAGTTTTTGTTAATGATTTATAACAGGTCACCCAAGCATAGTTCACTGCACTGACCCCCAGCCAGGGAATGGAAATTATGACAACACAGTACATGAGATTCAGTGACAATATACAGTGAACCTTAAAGGAAGTTCAAGTCTGTTCTTTGCTTATCTGTTGTAAAGTACATGAAAACTGAAATGAAAACTGGGTCCAGCTAATGAATAAGAGGTATTCTTATGAAGTTCTATATGAAAAACTGTTGAATTGTGGTTTAAAAATGGACGATGTATTCTTGGTTAAATTTCTCTTTGTGGTGCTGTGTTGCTTTATTTTCCTGAGAGTGCAGCAGTGGATGCTGCACTCTCATCACGGTCTGCAAGAGGTGTTAAGAGAGCTCAGGGACAGATTCAGACAGCTGAGCGCAAGACGGAGATTGCTTTACATGAAACGGAGCCTGACAAACTGAAATACTTAACAGCTTCGAATACATGATATTGAAGGTTGGTTGTTGATGATTCTTCTTGATAGTACAGTCCTGGAATGCTGAACTGTGAAAAAAGTCTTGTGCGCCTTTCTCAGGGCAAGAGTGTGTGAATGTGTCACCAACACCAGTAATGAAGGTATAACTGGCTACATCAACCATTTTTTACTGTTTTGTCCATCTTGGAAATTCAAAAGCAGCTGCCATTTCAGCATCAAAGCACTCAAAGTAGCAAATTGTTGTGAACTGCTGAAACAATTTGCAGGTGAGATACAAAAGAAGATTGGTCTAAGTGAAAGTTTTCACTTAACAAAATATACTTTGCTGCTGCAGCACACAGGAAGCTGAGATTGATAGCCATTTACTCCTACCATGGGTAAAAACTATTTTCACAAAAAACAGGCCTCCTTGTACCATAGTGGATTCCAAATGTAAGTACCTCGACTGGTCTCTGTAGATAAAGCAATACTGTAAAGCAACACTGACCTTCTGAGGACTGGTGGAAGAATTGAACTGCTTATTAAATGCGTTCTATATAAAAGCAGAGGGAGAGCAGTGCTGATACGTATGCTTTCAACAATCAAACCCTGAACAGACTGACTGCCTCCTGTTTTTTGAATGCTGATAGAAATCTGGAAGAGTCAGATCTTTATCTGATTTATATCAGGAAGCATCATTTGATATGCAAGGAGGACTTACAGCAGCTATCTTACTGTAACACCTTTCCTGTTGTTGTCAGTGTCATTATTTAAAAAGTTAGTAATAGTGACTACCATTCAGCCCTGCCTAGAATTGATTTCTGCTAACAAAGTTGTACTGGCTCACAGGTTCTGCCTTCAGCAGACAGTACTTTCTCAAACATTCAGCAGCTACGGTACCGGTTACCAATATACAGTTACTTGATATCTGCAACCCACTCTCAGAATGTAATGGGTATGCCTATAGTCAGCTGGATAACTGCACACCTTCTGGAAGTGCTAAATGCTTATTGATTTAATAGACTAGAGTAGCTTTAATACTAGAGTATATAATGTAGCTATCGTAAATTCATACTAACTGGTGAAAAAAAAAAAGATAGACCATTACTGGCTTCAGATTTCCAAGTGTTTCCTACTCTGAAGAGTTCACATTTTTGCTGAAAATGATAATTATTAACATACATGTCTTTTTGTGTGTTTTGGATGAAATACATATAACAGAAGTCCCCAATCTTCTGATATTACAGTCCTATATTTTATTTTCCACAGACACAGTTCTTGAAAGCAACAATGAAGGCAAGGTAAAATTTCGAGTACAGAATATTGTTTCTGTATTAGCTTGACAACGGGCCAGCAAAGACTGGAGACCATTATATCTGACAAACATATTAGCCCTCCCTTGACACCGGCAGTCTTCCTATTTTTCCTGCAGCTTTGGTCTCCTAGGTTTTGGCTGGTTGAGGGGAAAGTGAAAATCACAGTAGTAGAACTGTTATAGCATTCCAGAATAAAGGGTGCAGAATCCAACACAGAGGAACTAACTCGGTGTTTGAAAGAAAGAGAAGTGAGGCTAGGGAAGATATGATGACATTTTGTCTGAGGACACCTTTGGAAGTTACCTGCACAAACCATCACACTACTCCACATCACTGCAAATAGCAAAGGCAAGAAAAAAAATCTGCCCAGGAAAATTCAAGGAGCCGCTATTGGTTGCTTCCATGAAATTGTGGTTAGTTCATTTGTTCACATGTGTTTTGATGGAGCTCTTGGCTTGCCTGAGAATTCACACTGAACGGGCTCCATGTCATGTTCTCTAATTACAGGCAATAACAGCAATACCCACTTTCGAGTCTCCTCATCCCATTCTAAAAGCACTGGTTCAACTTGTGGAACTTGAAAAGCGAGTGAGTCCTGGTCCTGACAAGATATAGTCATCACACTATGCCTTAACACCTCTCCTGTCAATAGAAGTTTGCATGGCTGCTCATTTGTAAAGACTCTTGTAGAACTACAGGAGAGGTGAGTGCCAGGTTGGCGTTTTACTTTGTCAAGTCCTCATCTCTAGTTGACCTCTATTTTCATTTTTTATGTCTGTCTCTTGGCAGGAAGACATGTTCAAAATATTACTCAGGTATGCCTTGTATTATTTACTAGCTATTGTTTACATATCAGGCATATAACAGTCTTAAGAATTGGGTTTAAGGAGGTGGTAGTATACCCAGTAGAGCCCAGGCTCAGTATCTCATGGTAGAACAGCTGAGCAGCTCCCACATCTGTGTTTCACCACCAGTGTTTTATCCAGCCCTCTAAACAGCAAGCTGAATTTTTCAGAACTTTTTCTTGTCAGCAAAAAAAAAAGGAAATAAAGAAGAAAAACAATGTAGGGATTTGTGCTGATCCTGCACCACGATCATTGCCAAATTTCCTGTAAGAGCTCAAGAAGAGGAAACAAAATATGAAAGTGAAGTGAAAAAAACTTGTAGCACTTTAAAAATCATGGCAATAAAAGCTGCAGAACATTCTCTCCAACACAGCTAGCTGGCATTCAGGAGGAGAGACAGACCAGAAAACTAAATGCGTAAGTGATCCCATGACTGCAATAACAGTAATAATTAACAAGAAATGCTTTTTAATTATATCCCCCTTTTTGCAAAGACTTCATGATGTCTTGCTTGTAAATGTTTTAAGTTAGTGATAATTTTTTGTTGATCCTTTAACACAGACATGTGCCCAAGGTAAGTTACAAAATATATAATTAAAGGATCATGCAGGATTTCACATATGTAGTTGTCCTGAGGCCAAATGTAGGAGTTCATTCTCCATTGTTCAGGCAAAACATGGTGCAGTCAGCGGCTCAGGCACAGTTTGAGGTTTACAGCATGGATCGTGCATGAGGCTGGTCTTAAGGACAGAGCAGACAGAAGCCAGGTGCTCTTTCAGTAGCACCTGTGCTTTGGTAGATGCTCTGCCTGTGTGTCTACAAAGGGAGTAGTCAAGTTGCTGCTACAATCGGCACAGTAACAGTCCATATGCCACATAGCATACATGGTCCTGCACGGGTGGATGGAAGACACACTTGATGGATGGAAGGCTGTGCCAAAAAGAAAAAAGTTCTTGAAGGATGTAATGATTTCATCTGGGACGGGATTGTACTTTCTTGCTAACGACTGGTGTAGTGCTGTGTTTTGGATTTGCAATGGGAATAGTGTTGGTAGCACACTAATGTTTTTGGTTGTTGCTAAGCTCTCAAGGCCTTTGCTGCTCCTCACACCACCCCATCAGTGAGCAGGCTGGGAGTGCATAAAACGGTTGAGAGGAGACACAGCCAGGACAGCTGACCCCAAATGACCAAGGGGATATTCCATACCACGCGACATCACGTTCAGTATATAAAGCTGGGGGAAGAAGAAGGAAGAGGGGGACGTTCCCAGTTACGGCATTTGTCTTCCAAGTAACCATTACACGTGATGGAGCCCTGCTTTCCTGGAGATGGCTGAACACCTGCCTGCCCATGGGAAGTGGTGAATGAACCTTGTGTTGCTTTGCTTTTGCTCTACCCATTAAAGTGTCTTTATCTCAACCCATGAGTTTTTTCTCACTTTTATTCTTCTGATTCTCTTCCCCATCCCAGCTGGGGGCAGTAAGTGAGCTGCTGTGTGGTCCTAGTTGCCAGCTGGGGTTAAGCCATGACAAAGGACAAAAATATTCCCCTAGATAATGGGAAGAATTATTTCTAGGTTGTCCATTTTTCCAACATTTTATTGCTTTTATTATTATCTTAACTGCATGTGGATTATTTCCCTGATTGTCTCCAGGTTCCAAAGTAAACTTTCATCTATAGCGAACATTTTATGAACCTATCAGTCAGACGTAATTTCTCCCAGCAATTATATGGTCCATAGGTTTACAGCTTTCTAGGAAGATTACGTGGCCTGATAGAAGGAGTAATCTAAAATTGTCTGTTAATGTTTCTGCACGTATAATGCATAAAACTGCAGCACTGATAGTGGGCTAGGTCAAAGCCTTTTCTTCCAGTTTAGCTTTAATCCTTTCCAGACTGTAGATTTCCATGGATTACTAAAGAGAGATAGAAAAATCACCACATTTCATGTCCTGATGCGTTATGTTTACTGTTGCTTATAAAAAAACCCACAAAACAAAAACATTTTTCAATTCGAGTTACAGAAGATTTGCTTGCGAAAATCTGGGTTACCTCTGAAGAGGGAATATCTACATATACAAAATCTTTATAAACAATGTGTATGTATGTTATTTCTACTCATGATGCACAATGCATACCCATACAAAAATGGCATGTTATGTACTTATTTTAACAGTCAACACAGGTAACTAACTTTATAACAGAGGTTTTCCTTAAGAAGCTTCCCAGACAAGTACTGACCTGCTGAATTTATACCAGGTGCTGGAGAGATGATCTTTAAAGGACCTTTCCAAACCAATCCATTCTATGATTTTGTAATTCTCTGATTCTATATTCTGGGATAAAAGGAAAAAATGGCAAAGTATTTTATACCTGGTGTTATTTAAGCACTAAGCCACTATACAATTCTTTTAGGCATGCTTCTCATAATTCTGCAGAATCCAAATCACTATGGTTTATGAAACTGATAGACACTAGGTTCTTAGAGGTGATTCTTCTTCCAGATATTTAAAATAATATAAAAGAAAATATTTGGATAAGACTGCTAGAATTCAACCACCCTCTCTTGCAGTGTTCAGCAAACGCTGATCTCCCTGATTTCACTCGTCAGCTGATCTTCATGGGGTCACAAAAATATGAACCTTGCACACAGTAGATAAGGTTTGATGTGGGGCTTGTCCACACAATCCTGTCCTAGCTCTGCATTTCCTCTGAAAATGTGAAGATAACAAAGGAACAAGCTGACACCTTTGTGTCACAGATGTAAGCCTTAAGGATCTTTAACATCAATTCACAATTCAGCACGTTACAGTTTTCAAGCATTGCATTTTACAGTTACCACTATTGTTTTGACTGTCATCGATTCCTTATATCTTTTGTTCCCTCTTGAAATAGGAAAGAGATGAGGAGGACTAACAGAACAGCTCTCTGTCAGAGGCACAACCCATATTTATTTTCCTTTAAAACTTTATGAACGGTCACTGGCATTGTTTCACTAGGCATACCTGCCAAACGGGGTCTACAGAAGCGTTTTTCTCTTGCGTAACAGCACACATCTGGCTTGCTCTGGGCGTGACAGTGAAGCGCTTCCATGTACAGAAGTCATTGTGCAATGGAGACAGGGTGAGTCACCTGATACAGAGATTTCTCGCAAACGATTGATATCACTACAGGAGGGAGCAGGTGGTTTCGTAAGACGTGTTTTAACAGAAGAGACCAGCAAAGGCTGTGTTGTAGCTATCTGAATTCGGCGCCTCCCCGGGTGAATCATTTGGTCCTGATGTGGGACGAGGTGGTGGGAGGTGTGGTGGTAAGGCGTGCACTGAGCACTGGGAGCCAGGCAGAACTCTCCAGCAAGCTGGGTGTAGGGCACAGGCTGTGAGGTGCACAGCCTTGCACGAGTGTCCCAGTTTGAAGTAAAACAGAACCAACTTTCTGTTCAGTAAGTTTACTTCTTAGCTAGGCCTCTTCTAACTCTCCGAAGAGAGACTTCCCCTGTGCCTGCCAGTGATACCATCCTGGGAAGTTGATACAGTTTTGTACATATTGTATCTATGTCATTATTTTCTTCTTTTTTATTTTAATATTAAATTTCTTCATTAAAGTAGTTCATTCTAAACGTCTAAATCTCCTTATCTCTTCCTCTCCTCTCTTTTTTTTGGAGGGGGGTGGAGGGCCATCTGTCAGTCTGGTTTTGGTAAATTTGGCCAAAACCATGACAACGAGATAAGCTAATGGTGCCTTCTGGCCTTCATTTATAATCTGAATCAACTGCTTTTGGAAAACAGTTATCACCTACTCAGTCCTGCACATAAGCACGCCTTCTGAATTCTTAGTTTCATATCAGCGGTTTATTAATGCCTTCATTTCTTCACACAAGAGAGGTTTTCATTATTAAAGAAGGGAAATGTATAGTTCACAGTTTTCTATGATTAGTTCAGTATTCATTTTCGCCTGTTTGCTCCTTCACAGCTCTCCCTGGGAGAGGCTACCAACACCCACCCAGTCTGGCCGGGTGTTCTCTGCCGCCTTCAACGCTGCCATGAGAAGCCCAGGGCTGGAAGAGAACATCTATGCTTTGGTATTATTCCCAAACTCAGCTGAATGTTGTGTTCAGGTGGCTTATCAGGTTATCTTGAGGAGTACGGATTTCTCCAGAGTGTCACTGAGGTGATTCTGGAAAAGATAAAAAACGTAAGGAATTTTTAGCCATACAAATGGCTAATAGGGCTTGAAGCAGAAATATGGATAAAGATCATTTGGATGTTTGCCTAACATTTTTTTTTCCTCGTGTAAATAAAATGCACTATAAACCAGGCTATTTTGAGACTTACAACTAGATTGTATTGCTTTGTGACATGACTCTCAGAAATCCTAGAGGTAGTGCTGGGAAACACCACCCCCCTCCCAACGACAGGAAAAGGAGAACCTGAAAAGTTACGGGTCAATCAGTGTAATTTTATATTTAAAAAGCTATTAGGACAAACTATAAGCCGTTCATTTAAAAGCTCACATCTAACCTGACAGTACAATTAGAAGGGTGAAGCCATAGGAAAAAAAAAGTAAAGAAAACCACTATGGAATAGGCCATAGGAAAAAAAAAAAAAAGCAAATGGTAAGAAAAAAACCATAAATAATAAAAAATAAGCAAACCACCGACCTTGTCTGGATAGGTAGAAGGTGCTGGAATGGAAATTTTTAATTCTGGTGTTGTATTTTGGTCCTATAGCAGTAACTTAAGCAATATTTCAATTTGAATCACAAGCTATTGGAGATAAAGTTCTTCAACTAAAAATTTGATCTATAATAGTTTTAAATGAACCTTTATATTTTTCAAATGCAGGAGGGATCAACATTCCTACTGTACTGCTGTGTACCAGAAAACAAGAATGGGTGTGGCAGACAACTCCTAGATTGAAAACAATTGTCTGAGCAGACCTACTAACAACAACAATAGTATTGTTACGTTAGCAAGGCCATTAGGCAATAACAGGAGGAAATAAAAGGGACATAAATTTCTCTTCAAACTTTTTAATATTATATTACAAAGCATCAGTATTGATACAACTTTCTTATATTACTATATGATAAAATACTGTGAGGAGTCTTGGGAGTTTATGTATTAAAGAGTATATAAAAATTAATTTGAACTCGACTGAATGTCTATTATTTATGTTTTATTTGATGTTATAGGATTTCTATGCTGAACAGCTGCCTTAACTTCATAGGTATTTGCCCTTTTAGCAGAGGATGAACACAGCAAAAGTAATCATGTAGACCTGGCACCAAGGAAAAGTGATGGCATTCATAAACATGTCCATTCACAGGAATCACGAGGGCAAGCTCCTAAGAACATATAGCCATTGCACGTGGCAGCTCTTCTGTGGTCATGATTGACAAAGAGACTGTCAAATGGATGACCATTGTGTCTGTTCGGACAAGTTGAATTATTATACTGGTTTATTTGGATGAATACGCTTTCATCTGGTGACACCACAGGAAGCCTGGCTGACTAGTGATACCCTTGAAGACTCTGGCCTAGAAGAGAAACCCCAGTTCCATGTTGCCAGCGGTGGGGCAGGATAGCAGAGGGGTTGGTTGCAGCCAGTGCCACTCATTTTTTTTGCACGGCACCTCAGCCAATACCCCAAGCTGTGAGGTGCTGGTCTGCCATTTCCTTCTTCTGCTGTGGGGCCTTAGGGCTGGTAGAGGCAGAGCTGGGCACCATGGAAGGGAATGGCAGCCTTGCTGGGCCGAATTTCAGGGCAACTTTCAACATGACTTCACGGTACTCATTTTGAGTACCACTTTATTTAAATTATGAAAGGAAAATAACGTAGTGTGCAAGCCCTGTGTGGAAGAAGGGCTGTGTAATGGAGGGGGTCTGGTTCAGTGAGTAGAGCTGGGGAGAATGCTGTGAGCATGGAGTGGTGCCGGTGAGGACTAGGGGTGCTCGTGCTCCAGGCCCCACCACCACCTGCCTTCCAGAACCTTCTGGCAGCCCACATTAAGGAGCATAGCCACTCGCCCAAAATACAGCAATGCAGCTGCAAAGCACACCCAGAAGAGAAGATGCACGTTTCCCTCAGCCATCAGCATGGACTTAGAATCACAAAATGGTTGGAGTTGGAAAGGACCTTAAAAGATCATGTAGTTCCCACCCCCCTGCCATGGGCAGGGACACCTCCCACTAGACCAGGTTGCTCAGAGCCCCATTCAGCCTGGTATTGAATAATACCTGGGATGGGGCATCCACAGCTTCCTCGGGCACCCTCTTCCAGTGCCTCACCACCCTCACAGTAAAGAATTTCTTCCTGATAAATAATCTAAACCCATCCTCGTCCAGTGCGAAGCCATTACCCCTCGTCCTGTCGACTTGTTGGTTCACTTCTGAAACCAGCTGATGTGTCAACTCGCTGTATGGGGAAAACGACGGTGTTTAATCTTATCTTAACGGTGGATTTAATTGCACTCTCCTTCCATCCCCAGCCACCTGCCCTGCCCCTCCCGGGGCCGCCACAGCCCAGGCCGCCACCCCGCCCTGCAGCGGGCGCCACGGCGGCGCTCCCCGCCAGCCTTCCTGCCCGCCGCCGGGGCTCCCGGCCCTGACCCGGCCCTCAGCGGCCGTCCCGGGAGTGCCAGCCCCGGTGGAAGTGGGGGGCAGCCCTCCCGGCCTGGCCTGTGCCTCTACACATCGGGACTACAACTCCCAGAATGCACTGGGCCGCCACCCCCCCCGACCCGCCGCCACCTCCCTGCGGTGTGAAAGGTGACCTCCCAGCGTCACTTCCTCCGCGTGGTGCAGGCCGGGAATGCGAGTCGCGATTGGCCGGCGCCCGCCCCGCTTTCCAGCGCGCTGGGGAGCAGGAAGCGGCCGCGGCGGAGCGGGCACGGCGGGGCGAGCTGCTTCTCGCGGTGAGTACCGGGCGGAACCGCCTCCTCCGCCCCGCGGGGCGCCGCGCCGCCGGGCCGCGGCCCGGCCAGGAATTGAAAAGGGATCGATTTAATGCGCGCTTTGATGACGTAATAAGGACTAACGAGGCGGCGGCGCTGCCAAGCGCAGGGCTCGGGGCCGGCGCCGGCCGGGTCCCCTTCTCGGCGGCTCTCCCGCCGGGCGCTCGCCGCCGTCGGCGGCCGCCCGCAGCGGGCTGGGAGCGGCCGTGCCTGGCGGGCACTCGGCGCCGACTAGGCCTTCCGCTTTCTCCCGCTCCCGGGATTCGGCGGGCGCTGATTGGCTCCTCCGCCCGGGGCGGGCTCTGCCGCCGCCTTACGATTGGCGGGGGTGGCGCTGATTGCCATCGGCGCCCGCCAATGGGACAGCGGCTGGGGATGCGGGAGGCTGGAGCGGGCAACCGGGGCTGAAGCCCAGGGGAGGTGCGCGCGTGGTCGGGGTGGCCCAGCGAGGGGCGGGCGGCGAGGGGCCTCACCGGCCCCGGCCCGGTGGCCTCCGGCCTGTGGCTTGGCTGCCTCCGCCTCGGCGGCAGCGAGGCCTTGACCGTGGCCGAGGGGACCGGGGGGCTGGCTGGCGTCATTGCCACGCGGCTGCCACTTTCCGGGGAAAGGGGTCAAGAAATTCTCATGTCCGTGTTAGCTGGGAGCAGGCACTTGTTGCCCGCCACCCCCCCCTGAGTCCCCATTCCTGAGATGGGTACAGCGAGGTGCTGGTCTGCTCGGCCGGGATTGCCCTAACACCACTCTGCCTGCCCACCTTCCTGTGTGGTCCCCGTGGGCAAGGAAAACAAATGCCTGGTGCATAAAATGCAAGGAGTTCCCGACGTAGTCCAGGGAGGTAGCAATAATAAGATGGCTTCATTGAGGGAGATGTCTAAAAACAAATCTGCAGAGCCTATGCGTCTCCTGGCTCGATGATCTTAAAGGTCCCTTCCAACCTAGACAATCCTATGGTTCTGTCATGTGAGATGCATCCGTTGTTATGGGCTGATAAATCAGTAGTTTTTACTATTTCTGTGTTAATTCATTACAATAAACTAGCTATCATAAGTTATATGCTTGCTTTGTTTTTTGAGCAAAAGACACTTTTTTTTTAGTTTCTTAGACTTCGTAGCATGGAGATTATTATTTTGAGGGGGTTCTTGGTAGGATACCACTATGAACATCCAGTTTTGAAGTAAATTGCATTTAGGTAGGTGGAAATCATGCAAGTTGGAGGTGAAAATTTTGTTCCAACTTTTAAGGAATTATGCTTTTAACTGCAAGTCATCTATCCTTTTATGATGTGTCAGAAATTGGCAAGAAGAATTAATCAGTTAAGTAAATGGCTGACAGCTTCCCACACAAGACTTTGTGGAATACCAGATGACAAAAAAGGCAGGAGCTCTTGGTCATCTGTCTTAGACCCATCATTACAGATGAAGTGAAGTGAATGCAGCAGCAGCATCCACTCCCTTCCACCTCACCTTCTCCCTTGCCTTTACAGGCTGGTCTTCTCTGTCCTCTTTAAGACCCTAGTAGGTATTTCAGCATTTGCTTGGCAAAGCAGTGGTATCAGGTAGAGCTAGATTTCCATACGTCGTTGCTTCCGCTCTTCTTCTTTCATGGTCTTGGAAAAATGAATTTTCCATGAGCCAGTTTTTCTGAGATGCTGTTGTGGTTTAACCCCAGCCAGCAACCAGGACCATGCAGCTGCTCGCTCATTCTCCCCATCTGGGATGCAGGAGAGAATCAGAAGAGTAAAAGTGAGAAAACTCATGAGCTGGGTTAAAGACAGTTTAATAAGTAGAGCAAAAGCCCTGCACACAAGCAAAGCAACACAAGGAATTCATTCTCAGCTTCCCTTGGCAGGCAGGTGTTCAGCCATCTCCAGGAAGGCAGGGCTCCATCAAGTGTAATGATTACTTGGGAAGACAAACGCCATAACTCCGAACATGCCCCACTCCCTTCTTTTCCCAGTTTATAGATTGAGCATGACATTATTTGGTGTGGAATGGCCCTTTGATCATTTGGGGTCATCTGTCCCAGCTGTGTCCCTTCCCAACCTGCTCACTGGCAGGGCGGTATGAGGAGCAGAAAAGACCTTGAGAGCTTAGCAACAACTAAAAGCACCAGTGCACCATCAAAACTATTTCTCATCTCAAATCCAGAACACAGCACTATACCAGCTGCTAGTAAAAACATTAACACCATCCCAACTGAAACCACGACAGATGCAAGAAAGAGTGTTTTGTAGTGAAAATAGGAATTCCACAGTTCCCTTTACTTGATGGCTGTTAGTTATAAGAAAATAACTTTGCTTTTATCATAACTGTGTCATTCTCTCTACTTCTATCAAACCCTGTATACCCCTATGTGTGTTTGTGGTAAGTGAGGTAGCATTTGCACAGCCACACAGGGGTGTTAACAAGTGTGGTGGCATCAGCTCATGTGGTTAGTACACATAAAGAACAGTTTTGCACTCAGGACTTTACAATTCTAATCGCACACAAAAAGAATCTGCACCAGAAGTCGTGGAGCACCTGCTCTCTAGTTTCTTCTAACACTCTGAAGAAAACTGCTTCTTTGCCAGGCCAGAAATTTCCATCTCTATTTTCAGTGTTTGGTTTAGTACTGGCTGCTTTCCTGACTTTCTTCCTTTCGTCCGTACTAGGTATAACAGTACGGTGAAGGGTATGTCTCAAATTCCTATAAGACTCACTCAGAAACCACATTACAGAATCACAGAATGATATGGGGTTGGAAGGGACCTCTGCAGATCATCTAGTCCGACCCCCCTGCCAGAGCAGGTCCACCTACAGCAGGTTGCACAGGAACATGTCCAGGAGGGTTTTGAATGTCTCCAGAGATGGAGGCTTCACCATCTCTCTGGGCAGCCTGTTCCAGTGCTCTGCCACCCTCAAAGTAAAGTTCCTCTTCATGTTTAGATGGAACTTCTTATGTTCAAGTTTGTGCCTGTTTCCTCTTGTCCTGTCACTGGTCACCACTGAAAAAAGCCTGGCCCCATCCTCCTGATACCCACCCTTTAAGTATTTATAGGCGTTAATCCTCCCTCAGTCTTCTCCTCTAGATTAAAAAGACCCAGGTCCCTCAGCCTTTCCTCATAAGAGAGATGTTCTAGTCCCCTAATCATCTTTGTAGCTCTTTGCTGTACCCTCTCCAGCAGTTCCCTGTCCTTCTTGAACTGGGGAGCCCAGAACTGGACACAGTGCTCCAGATGGGGCCTCACCATCGCAGGGTAGAGGGGGAGGATAACCTCCCTCGACCCGCTGGCCACACTCTTCCTGATGGACCCCAGGATGCCATTGGCCTTCTTGGCCACAAGGGCACATTGTCAGCTCATGGTCATCCTGTTGTCCACCAGGACTCCTAGGTCTTTCTCCTCAGAGGTGCTTTCCAGCAGGTCAGCCCCCAACCTGTACTGGTGCATGGGGTTATTTCTCCCCAGGTGCAGCACCCTACACTCGCCCTTGTTGAATTCCATCAGGTTCCTCTCTGCCCAACTCTCCAACCTGTCCAGGTCTCGCTGTATGGCGGCACAGCCTTCTGGAGTGTCAGCCACCCCTCCCAGTTTTGTATCATCAGCAAACTTGCTGAGGGTACATTCCATCCCTTCATCCAGGTCGTTGATGAATATATTGAAGAGGACTGGACCCAGTACTGTCCCCTGGGGAACACCACTTTTTATGGACCTCCAACTAGATTCTGTGCCCCTGATCACAACCCTCTGAGCTCTGTCTTTCAGCCAGTTTTGAATCCACCTCACTGTCCATTCATCTAACCCATACTTCCTAAGCTTACCTATGAGGATGCTGTGGAAGACTGTGTCAAAAGCCTTGCTGAAGTCAAGGTAGACAACATCCACCGCCCTCCCCTCATCTATCCATCTTGTCATACCATCATAGAAGGCTATCAGGTTAGTCAGACATGACTTCCCCTTGGTGAATCTGTGTTGACTACCTCTGATAGCTTTCTTTTCCTCCATACGCTTTGAGATGATGCCCAGAATGAGTCGTTCCATCATCTTTCCAGAGATGGAGGTGAGGCTGACTGGCCTGTAGTTTCCCGGGTCCTCCTTGCCCTTTTTGAAGACTGGAGTGACGTTGGCTTTCCTCCAGACCTCAGGCACCTTACCTTTCAAAGGTGATGGAAAGAGGCGCAGCACTGACATCTGTCAGCTCCCTCAGTGCTCGCGGGTGCATCCCATCAGGACCCATGGCCTTGCGGATATCCAGTTTACTTAACTGTTCTCTAACTTGATCTTCCTCAACCAAGGGGAAGTCTTCCTTTGTTCAGATTTTCTTTGTTACCTCCAAAGCCAGGGACTCCTGAGGGCTGGCCTGAGCCGTAAAGACTGGAGCAAAGAAGGCATTCAGCAATTCCGCCTTCTCTGCATCCTCTGTCACCATGGCACCCATCTCATTCAACAGCGCGCCCACATTTTCTCTAGTTTTCCTTTTGCCTCCAATATGTTCTTCAAAGTGAGTTGGGCTGTGAAAAGAAACAATGTTTCTGTGCTAATGTGACTTTGAAATGGCTTTGCCTTTTCTGTGGCATTCTCAGTGTGAGAGCCATGTGAATGTGGGAGTTGAAGATGAGTGCTGCTGCACAGATCTGAAGTTGTTTTGCCTGGAGTTAATTTGTGAAATGCATTCATTGAAGCACTTGGACACTCTCCAGAGGTTCTTTTGCATAAGCAGCAGACTTAACATCTGCATCTGGTCCACAGGCACAGAGTTCTGCTAAACCTCTTCAGGTTTGGGAACCTCTGCAACTGCTGCCTTCCAACTATGTTGTATAAGGGAGGAAGGGCCATCAGATTACAAGCATATGCATCTCTCTCAAAAGGTTGGCAAAGAATGTTTCACCCAGCATGGGGAGAGTTGTAAGAAAGCTGGGTGAACAGGATGCTCTTTGCTCCTGGGTGTGACAGCACATTAAATCCCTGGAACTCGTATGTATGCAGAAGCTGAAAAGTGCTACTTTATTATATCTTTATTTAAAGGAAGTAAACGTCTTGTGTTCACTAGGTTCAAAATGTGGTTTAAGTCTGAAAATTGTAAGAACTGTTCTTCCACCAAGTGGATTGGTAGAATTGCGAGAAGTAACTGCATGAAGATTCTGACGTTACACTACTGTGGTGTTGTTGAGTAGTTGGCTGTGGAGATGTTACATCTCTGCAGTATTTGCTTTGAGGGAGGTGCATCCCTGCTGAATCTGTAGAATAAAGAGATACACTTAGCACTTTGACTGTTTTTTCATGTGTATAAATAAGGCAATATTCCACATCATTAACCCTACCATTTCCTACCTGTCAGCAAAAATCTTGTCAACCTGTTACCAAGACAGTTTAGTGTTTCTGTTGGCTTTGTAATCCCTGAAAAGTGCTAGTTAGTTCATGTTTGTATATGAAACTGACTGTGCATAGTATTTACTGAGTGGTGCAGTATTCAAACTCTTATACCGCATCTTTTGCAGACTAGTCCTTTTGCCATGGAAGCCGAAGAAACGATGGAATGTATCCAGGAATTCCCTGAACACTATAAGGTTATTTTGGATAGACTGAATGAACAACGTGAGCAGGACCAGTTTACGGATATCACACTGATTGTCGATGGTATGCACAGGCCTGAGAACCAGTCAATATACAGAGAATTCTGAAAACTGTGTTGGGAACCTGTTGGGTTTTTCACAGGTCAGCTGTCAGACTGGGCTGCTAACAAATTCTTGGTTCTGTACTGGAGTTGCTTGCAGTTTCATTTAAAATCTCAGGGTGAACAGAGTCTCCAGCAATGATTAATGATTTTGCTTCTGCTTTTCCAAACAAGGGTTCAGATAGAAGCCCACTTTGAAACTGCTGTGCTATATTTAACATGTTGTCTTAGGATTTCCAAAACACTGTTAAAATATTTTTCTCTAACTTGAGCTCACTGTTTCCATGCAGAAAACTTGTACAAATAGTGTACTTTTAAAAAACAAAACAAACAACACCACCTTGAAATAAGATTTACTTCTTGCTTCTCTGGTATCTGCCTGTTATTTTAATAGATAGTTTTCTTTTTATATGTGCTCTAAGGACATAAGTATTAGTTCAAAAGGATGACAGAGATAGCAAGAACTCATTTGAAGGGAAGGGGTTCTACAGAGCCCAAATTAGAAGAAAGTAAGCAAATGAAGTAAAAATTACTCTTCAGGAATTACTGTAGTTTGACTGACAGCACTTGCACAAAACTTATCCTGAACGTTTGCTCCTGCTCTGGTATTACCAAATCCATGTGTTGAGCTGAAAGCTGGTTTTGTGCACGGCTGTGTAGTTCTAATTCATGTTGCTTCTCTTATCTCTGTCCCGTGGAGCCTTGTGAATGTTCAGGCCTGCGTCAGGGGAAGGCAACTCATTGATGAGGAATATGCAGTTCTTTCTGGAAACCAGGAAGAACAGAGCAGAACCACCTCTGTCCTACAGTACAGTGGTGTTCATGCTGGCAGAAGTGGTGATAAAATAGATCAGTCTGTAAAAGCAACAGAAAACAAGGAGAACCTGGATAAAACCCAAGAGCCGAGCCCAAGACATACAGGAAAAAGTTTGCATAGGAATTTCCCATAACTTAAATATCTGAAAAAAGAAATGCTGGAGTGAGTGAGTCCTCCAGCTGATTGAGTTGCAGAGCTTCGGCAAGGTCAGTGATATCAGCAAGGGTCTGCATGGGATGGGACAGGCTAGCTGCAGTAGTATCCCGTATTACAAGGAGAGGTACTAAGTGACTATATGGTGCTGGAATACATTTGTAGACTGGGTGATCTCTTTTCTGCATCTGCACGTATTTCGCATTATGAGTGAGGAAGGTATCCTGAACCAAAATTTTTTGTCTCGCTTTGTAGGTCACCATTTCAAAGCTCATAAGGCTGTTCTTGCTGCCTGTAGCCAGTTCTTCTACAAATTCTTCCAAGATTTCACTCAGGAGCCCTTGGTGGAGATTGAAGGTAATCTGATTTGTGCAAATAAAAACCTCCAGAGTTGTGTGCCGGAGCTGGAAGTGAATGTAGTATCCTTAGTAAGGCCTTACATACATGCTTGATCATATAAATTGGCTTTCTAGGTCTCAGTTCTTGAGTTGGTCTGAAGCAGCTGCCACCAGTGGAAAAAAAATTCTCCTGAAGAAAAACTAAAAAGAAAAAGAAAAGTCTTGAATTAAATCTTTTAGAAGGAAAAGTGTGGGGTTCTCTGGGTGTTTTTTTCATTTTTTTTTTCCTCCCCCCCTTGAGTACATGGCTAATGGAGTCAGGCAGACCCTGTATGTTTCTAGAACTAACAGTGTGACATATAATCTTTTCCCTGACAACAGCCATTCTGGTCAGATGAAAAAGGCTGCCAGTGGTGGCCAATGGCAGATGCCTTGTCTGGGATGCAAGAACAGGATAGACAGGGAACAGTACTTGCCCGGTAGGCAGAAAGCAAATTCCTGGAGTGATATTTCAGCATCCAGTAACATGCTGCTTAGAGGTCTCTTGAGAGAGAGGTTGTATTTTTGTATTTAAATATATACTTTTTTTTATTCAAACATTTTTTGTCCATCTTACCCTTCCTTTTGTCTTTTCCATGGCATAACTATGTGGTTGTTCCAGATTTATGTGTTTCTATAGTTGACTTTTTATTCCAACGTAAGCCTTTTAAGGGTGTTGTCTTTATGAAACTAGCAGCTATAGTACCATGAGCAAACTAGTGAGCAGGCAAGCTTGCAGTATTCATCAGACAGATGAGACCGAGGAATTGCTAAATGAAACTGTTGCTTTTCTTGCCTGTATACAGGTGTAAGTAACATGGCATTTCGTCACCTAATTGAGTTCACCTATACAGCGAAACTAATGGTCCAAGGTGAGGAAGAAGCAAATGATGTTTGGAAAGCAGCTGAGTATCTACAGATGTTAGAAGCAATCAAAGCACTTGAAATCAGGTAAGCGCATAAGCCTCTTTTTCTTCCCAACACTGAAATACAGAGTCACAAGAATCCTTTTACAAGAGCTGGCTGCCAGTATTTTGCAGTGCTCTTTCTTATCCTGGTACCTCCTAAATTTTTATGGGACCACATGCTCTTCTACTGTAAGATACAGGTCAGAATTATACAGGCTGAAAAATTAATGTCACGTTCTTTGGGCTGGAACTTGATGACAAGTGACATGGCTGGTAAATGTTGCAGACATTGTAGGGCTGTGACTTTGTGGTAACTAATACCAGGCTTCTGTGCTATCTGACTGCCCACACCTGATTGGGAGCTGGGTGTACAGTGGTGACATGCCTCAGGTAATTAGACCACATTAAGTAGCTTGTGCTGGTGTTTTGATTCCATGCAGCTTCCTGCTATTTCTGAGAGAATAAGCAGTGATCTTAAAACTTTTTGCTGCAAAAGGCAGTGCTAGGTTAATGGTTGGACTTGGTGACCTTAAAGGTCTCTTCTAACCATAAGGATTCTACAATTCTGTAAAATTAACCTCTCAAACTTCTTGAATGAATGTAACTGTTATAACCAGTTTTATATGGGATCAATACTTAATCAAATGTTGCTGTGGCACCTTTTATGCGGTACCAGGAACTGTATTCCATTGCCAAACTCCAACCTGAGAAAAGCAGGTGCCAGTTCCATCATGCTGTTTTAATTCCCCTTCCTTCACTTTCACTTTCATGGAGTGCTTTCACGTTCTCCTTCCATCTGCATGCTACACTGTTCTGCTGGCATGAAGCAGAGGGAGGGGCAATAAATGCTCCCAGCTTTACAGTTATTCTTGCTTTCTATTCTAGACCCACTGAAAGGTCTTTGCATTCAGGCTAAGGAAAGACGGTTGCTAACATTTTGTTTAAAAAAACCCACATTTCTATGATATCATACACTGGAAACTTGATTTTCAACATCAGCATCTATTTCTGAATTAACTTATTTTGTGGATTGGCAGTAGAGCTGAATAAGTATGTATATTTTTTTTAATAGGAAAGATACAAGATCATGCATTTCTAGTCCTACCCTCCAACCCCACAAACACCCTTTTTTGACATTATTCAGATTAAGCATGGTACCACCAAAAGATTATATTTTTTTTATTCAGGAAAAAAACCAAGACCTTAGCTGTCTGCTTGAGGAGTTTAAAAGAAACTTGAAACTGAAAAAGTGTGTTCTAATTGTATTGTTTTGCATCAGTGTACACTGGTAGACCTGTTGAACCAGGGTTCAGATCCATCCATCAAGCTAAACTGTCCAGCCTGCAATTATTTCCCACTATTGTATAATGTTATGCAGTTTGTTGGTTATGCATCACTAGTAAACGCTGTAATTTTTATGTTACATAAAAACCAATGTTTTGCGTAATAAACACTAGGCAAGCCAGGCTATTCTTAGAGGTATTTCCATTGTGCATATATTTTGAAATATTTTTTGTGGGGGTTTGTTTGGGTTTTTTTTCGGTTAGAAAGGCAAACTTGAGTACCGCTGTCAGACCCTGTTTTCTCTTTCATAGTAAGAAAAAAAAGGCTTTCAGAGCTCTTACTGAAAGCCTTCAGAATTATTTGCATAATGCATCAAAGTTGCATATCACACAATCTAGACTAGAAAAAAACCAACCAGCTGTTACTCCTTAAAGAGCAGTCGTGCTGTATGTGTGTATCCCCATTCAAAGTTTCACAGAATGTGGTCGAGGATGCTAGTCTCCTCTTTGCTGAGCAGATTATTCTTTTAGTACGTGATCCCGGAGCTCCTTGCAGTAATGTGCAAACTGTCACCTTCTAGACATTAGAAATCCAGGCTAGACGAACCTGTAAGTTTAGATGCCCTGTATTCCTGTGTCTGAATAGAGTAAGGTGCAATTTAATAAGCTGTATCCCGCATTAGATCATTAGCAACACATCTCTCACATATGACTTACGGATACTGGGCGAAGCTTTCTCTCTCCTATTACTAGAAAATGGGAAAGTGATAGGGGGTAGATTACATGGAAGTATTCACCATGCTGCAAAGGAAGGTAAAAGCACAGCTTACTCCTGTCAGTCTGATTTGATAGCCACTCATTTTCAAAACTGTGGATGATGTGGATGATGTTGAAGGTGTGACTTGAAAGCACTGGCCCACTCAGCTTTGTCTGTGTTTGAGATGGCACGCTGTCCCTGACATCTGGGAGAAGGGGCTTGTGTCTGTGTCTTATGGTGCAGGGAGAACAGGAACAGAGCTGGTGGTTGTGTTTAAGCCCAGAAAATGAAATTAGAATACTCTTTCTACATAGCAGGGGCTTTTATTTTTACCTCAGCTGTTAGCTGTGTACTTTCCTGAAGTACATGATGTTATCATAGTCATTGTATGAAGTCACAGCTGTGGTGTTTTCTAACAAGCTGTAAGCACTGCAAACAATTGCACACACTCCAGGAGGAATAGCGTAGGAAGGACTTGAATCTTATTTCTGAGCAGGCACACCAAAGAACTCCTTCCTTCGGGGAAGTTTTCTTTCCAAATACAGAATTTCACAAGTTTCTTAGATAAGCCTATGTCATTAGATTAACTGGCCTTTCTTCTTGATAGGTGCTTTGTATCATTCAAGCAGAGCTGTTTAAAACACTTTAGTAGCCTTACGTCAAGCACTCTGCAGCTTTAACTATGCTGTTTTACAGCCCTGAGGAGTATAGGTTAAGGACAAATTAGTTTCTTACACACACGCAGATTATGTGGTCATTCGTCATTCAGCTTCTTTGAGGAACAGCTAGAGAATGTTGGATGCAGAAGCTCAGTATTAGGTAGGAATTGTTATGTCAGTGCTTATGGATCTTAACGTTTTTCATGCAAATGCTTTACAGGAACAAAGAAAATTCATCACCCTTAGAATCAAATCAAGCACAAGGCAAAAATAAACCAAAAAAGAGGAAGATAGCTGAAACCTCTAATGTTATCACAGAAACACTGCCATCTGCAGAATCGGAGCCTGTTGAAATTGAGGTTGAGATTGCTGAAGGGACAATTGAAGTCGAAGATGACAGCATCGAAACACTTGAAGAAGTAGCTTCTGCAGAGCAATCCATAAAGTACATCCAGACAACGGGTACATCAGATGAATCTGCTTTGGCTCTTTTGGCAGATATCACCAGCAAGTATCGTCAGGGAGAGAGAAAATGCCAGATCCAAGAAGAAGGTGATAGTGCAACTGATCCCTCATGCAAACAGGTAGAAGGTATTGAAATTGTGGAACTTCAGCTGTCACACGTGAACAATTTGTTCCACTGTGAGAAATGTAACCGTTCGTTTAAATTGTTTTACCATTTTAAGGAACACATGAAAACACACTCTACAGAGAGTTACAAGTGTGACATATGCAATAAAAGGTACCTACGAGAGAGTGCTTTGAAACAGCACCTCACCTGTTACCACCTTGATGAAGGTGGTGCCAGCAAGAAGCAAAGACCTGGCAAGAAAATACATATATGCCAGTACTGTGATAAGCAGTTTGACCACTTCGGGCATTTTAAAGAGCACCTCCGGAAGCACACAGGTAAGAGTGCTGCTATAGCCCGGTCCTTGAGGCCTTGGCTCTGGCATTTTGTGTTTTTGCATGTTTAGAGGAAACAGAGAATAAGCTGAAGAGAACATAAGTCCTGAGTGGTAGAAATACTTGGCTTCTGGTTATAATCAAAATGCTGGTTTGTCTTTTTGTTTGCTCATTTGTTTTGTTTTCAATTGATGTACAATTTTGAGGGATTGAAGTGGTTAAAAATAGGCACTTAAAACCAGAAAGCACTAATGAAGCTTCTTTCTCAAGTCTATTCAAACTAAAAGATTTTTTCAAAATCATTTCTTAAGGCATGTTTCCTTCTTCAAAAGTAACAAGCTGAGGAGCTACTTTTATTTTCACAATTCCACTAGTAAATATTTCTGTTGAAATTTGATCTGAACTGTGAGCTTCTCAGTGGAATACAGTTCAGAAGGTTTCTTTATGTAACAGGACTTCTGAGCGAATGCTTATTAATCCATTAGGCATACAATACCCCCAAAGAATTCTCTCTTGTACCACGTTGTTTGGAAAGTTTCACCCTTGCTCTTGACATCTCATCTGTGATTTGATTTTTCTTTGTTAATTAACATAGCAAAACATGTCTAGTGACTATAGTGCACTTTTTTCTTTTTTTTTTACTGTAAAATCAGCCTCTGAAATCTGGGTAGCATTTTTTGAATACAAAATGACTTGTACTCCTTCTTTCTTCTTTATAATATGGGAGGTTAAGATGCTACTTCTTCATCTCACTGAAAAGTCTACTGTCTGAACAGATACTGAGTATATACAAGTAACTCTTGAATGTAAAATATACGTGGTCCTGATCTTGCAGATGCTTTTGTTTAATATGTCCGTCATGAGTCGTCAATAAGAATTTAATGGAGGGTAGCAGCCCTGTTTCTTTCACAGCTTCTTACTGTTGTTAAAACCTTTTAATTCTAATTTCTTTATATCTGTGTATGGGACTACTGAGTCTTGATATATGACACTGTGTCCAGTCTATTCCAAATAGCCTTTTAAAAGTTCCACTTATAAACAGTTGTTGGCAAGTCCTTATTCCCTATGAAGCAGGGAGTGTTTCTCACGAGCAATCCAAATACAAGCTACTTAACAAAAGTGTTTTCAGAGAAAAGTTTGTGGCAGATTAACAGAGTAACCCAAATATCACAATATGTTGGTTGCTGTTGCAATGAAGGATTCTGGGGACAAAGCAACTTAGCATATCATGGGAGGTACACACTGCTTTCTAATTACGTATTGATACAAGCATAATGCATGGAATCTAATTACTCCTGGTTTAGCAGTTTCAAAATCCTTAAGCTTAAAATTAAAATAGATACTACTGCTTAACTGTGGGCCCCTAAGGTCAGTGCAAAAAATCCCATTCAGCCAAAGGCTAAGTTCTGAATTCTATATAGCACCGATTGAATGCTAAAATGAAATGAAAAGGCCTGGGACAAAATGTCCTATGAAGTATTTGATCTTGTTGCTCCTTAATCACAAGACTAGCAATAACATGAAAATAGCAACTGGGGCAGAAATAGCCACCTTGTCAGTGTTAATATTTGTGATGCAGGAATTTGACATTACCAATGGCTTTTGCCTTTGTATCAATAATAGAAATGAAGGAGATCCATGGAGTTTCTTTCTCACTCATGCATACAGTGCCTTAGGAAGCTTCTGAGTCTCTGAAAAAATACCTCAGAAGTGTCTCACATCTTGTATGTCTGAAAGTATTAACAAAGTAATCTCCAGAATTTATAAAGAGGGAGGAGTTTCTGTCTGATCTAATTATTGTCTTTTTCCCCTTTATGACAGTGGATGAGATTTCACTTGCCAATCGTTAAGTACTGCACATGACGGAAATTCTGCAAGGCTGCACTGAAGTAATGAATATCTGTTGAGTTCAATAGCTCTAATTTGTCTTACAGAAGAAGAGCAATTTCCTCATACAGAAATAAATCTTAGAATGAAGCTACTCCTCTCAACATGCTGATATTTTGCAAAGCTTATATTCCCTAGCAGAAAGAGACACTGAACAGCTTTGATTCCCTCTGATTTTACTGGGAATTTTGACTGCTGAATATTTCTCAATCATGGGCATTCTTGATTATTTTTTTTCTTGTTGCCCTGTTATGGAGAGTGTGTGTGTGCTCACATGAGTGAAGGTGGAAGTGAAGGAGTCGTGATGTGCTCCAAGCAGCTAAATTAATCTGCCCTTGTCTGAAAAACTTGTAACTGAAGTAATTTGTATACAGACCTCCAAGTAAAAATTAATCAAGGTCTTTGCCATTCTTGGTAAATCTAAAATATGTTTTACAGGAAGCGTGCTTTAAATTGCAAATACCATCTTCCATAGGAGTGAATAAATGGACTCTATTTATGTACCTTGAAAAAATGATCCCAAGAAGTTCATTTATTAAATGCCTGCCTCTGGTGTGTATGTGGGAAAAAAGTAATAACTAGGTTTACTATTTCTCTCTAATCACAATCTACATAATGATATGGTAGTTTCATAGTTATGGTGGAATTCCCTGGTATTTCTTACATATTAGGCAAATAAAAGTTAATGTGTTGTTATGAATTTCTTTGGGTTAAAAATATTTATTTGGGACAGTCTCCTTCCTGTGACTCTCAGATTAGAAAGGACCTGCACAATATTGGACTATCTCCAGTGATAGAATTTCTGTCCTGTGAGTTACCATTGGCAAGTGAAATCTCATCTATTCTCATGAAGGGAGAAAAAGGTAAGGCCAAAACTCTCCCTCTTTTTAAAATCTCACTTAGGTGAGACTAAACTCATAGTTGGATGACACACCAGGAGGAGAAGCAAGTTGCCACCTTTAGAGGAGTTTAGCCCCCAGCTCACCAGTGTGTTTCTCAGAGAAGAGAGGAGACACCTGGGACACTCTCTGTGTTTTCCGTCACTGCCGTGGCTGGTGCACCCCAGCTCACGGCACTGATTTGCACTGTGCAAGAAGTCGGGCAATGTCTTTTGGTCTTTGGACATTGCCATCGTTATCTTTGAATTGTCACTTTCAGACATTTTCGGCAGAATAGGTTGGAGATTACTGAAGAATCTGAGTAAGAATAGAATAAATCTGTCCCTGACTGGTGTCTTGCTCCTGGTAACTATTTAAATGCGGCCAGGTCACAGGGCAGGTGAAGGTCTGTGGTGTGAGTTTTTCCCTGTGGTATCCACCAGTTGCTTGGGCAAAGTCCATGACTTTTGACCTGCAAGACCTGTGGCAGTTCAACATCCTCTGCATTACCTGTACAACAGTCTCCAAAACCGTAGCATTTTGGAACCATTAAGGGGAACGTTCCCACCGTTTAACATTTTTCTGTAGCCTTTACATATATAACTGAGAATTATAGGCTACTTGAGGCTTTTTTTTGAGTAGTTAATTAGGAATTTCTGAATATCTTAAATTTCTGAAAATAGAGGTTTTTTGGCATTCCATCTCAATAGTCGATAACTACTGCATTCCTGAAAACGCAGGCTTTCAAACTAGATAGGATAGATTCTTATGTTATTCTTGAATAACACAATTCTTATGAAATGTCTTGGCCTCTTTTGGAATTCATTAAGATGTTTGTTTTAGTAGCGATGTTGGTGTCAGTACCTCCACAGATTAATTATCAGTCTTTCAGAAGAAACATACTGTTCCTAATTTTTTGTACTTTAATTTCCTTGAATTTCATTGTGTTTGTGCATGATGGAATTAGTAAACAAGAGACACAAGTTGTTCTTTGTTACTACTTGATGACAGTAATAACAATATACTACTTCGGATGAAAAAGAGGAAACGACCTGTTTTCAGCCTCCCCTGCTGTTGTCCTTAGCTGGCTTCTGTGTTTGGTACCAGGTTTGAAATGAAGTGAAAGGAATTTTTATCTTCCTTGTTCCCATTTACATCCCACTGTGCTTTCTCTTCACTGGAATTTGGGGGGCAGGGGAGGACACAATGGGGTGTTTGTTTGTTTGTTTTAATACTGATGCATTGTTATTTCATAGTCATTCCATGCCAGCTTCTTTTTCTGGAGCTCAGTTTCAGCTCTCAACCATAAGCTGTTACTGTTCTTGAAAATAAAACTTTGCATTATTTAAGTACTTACTTCTTTTATGTGTCACACCATATATTTACTGATGTTGATTCTTTAATTGTAAATATTATCAGACAAAAAGAGAAATAGCTGCTATTTCATTAAGATATTTTGTCAGAACAGTAATCTAATTTCCATAAAAACTTAAGTGTACCTTAAATGGCACTGGTAACTGTTACCTTTTTTTTTTTTTTTCCTAAATGAGAATTATGACTCCACATTAAGTTTTTGCCCTTTTATTTACATAAATAAAGTTTACACACAATGTCTTTCTCTTCTTCTGTAGAATAATCCAGTTGGCCACATCTTTACAGCATATTTATCAAGCTAAAGAAAAGGAAGAGAGGGGAAGAAGAGAAATCTGACAGAAAACTGGCTGGTTTTATATGCTTACAAATCCCTGTATCTGTCTTAACAGGTGAAAAACCATTCGAATGTCCAAACTGCCATGAACGTTTTGCTAGGAATAGCACGCTCAAATGTCACCTGACGGCCTGTCAGTCTGGAGCTGGAGCCAAAAAGGGAAGGAAGAAGCTGTACGAATGTCAGGTGGGTAATGGAAGTAGCAGAGTCTGAGGCTGGATACCTCCTTCCTGTCCTGAGGCAGCGTGGGACTACGGAGCAGGAAAGGCAACAAGAGTGGACTTATGTCTGCAACAGCTACTTTTAGTAAAATAAATACAAGGATTGCATTCAACCACAACGTGCAGATAAATTCTTGTATCTAAGTAGTTCTATTTAAAATACAGAATTACTGATAAGGAGCCTCATAATACTTGAAATCAGAGAGATTCTGTGTTCATCTGCATTTTACTGATCCTTCTGCTTCCTTTTCAAGGCTCTTGATGCACTGACCTAGGTCTTTCCCGCTTGTGAGCATGCTTCACTCAAGTCCAAAATACAAAGTGCTGTTTTATTTCCTATTGTATTATTGTTCTGTTTGACACGCAGAATATTGACTTCATCTGGAAAGTCATTCCAATTTACGATGATAATCTGTAATGTCTTCTAACGAAATAGAAATGCTGTAGATGGATAGCTATGGTACTTGGTCACTATACATAACTGACATTTCAAAAGCTGATTCTGAAAAGCTAGAAAATACAGGAGCTGAGGTTTGTTGCAGCATTTTTATTTGCCATTTTGCTGCCCCACTGCTGGGACAGTCTCAAATAAGAATACACTTACCTCTCTCTCTGACGTGCTCTTTCTCTCTGCTCCCTTCTCTCTCTCTTGCTCTTTCACACTCACTCTTGCTTCACTCTTTCTCCCTCTCTCTCCCCCTCTTCTCTCTCTCTTTTTCTCTCTCTTTCTCTCTTCCTCTCTTTCTCCCCCCTGCCCCCAGCTTCCTCCTTCTCTTTCCCTTCTTTTCTCTCTCTCTCTGTTTATCCCTGAAGGCTCTCGCCTTACTCAGTTCACAGAATGGCTGCGGTTTGAGGTTAAATTGGGTTGCATAGTGAAGAAAACTGCTGGATATCAGCTTTATTTGTTCAAAAAGAGAGAGTGATCTTATTCACAGAAAGCACTGAGTACTGTAGGAGATTAATTAATTTTGTGTTGCTGATCAAATCAATTAATGAGAAGTTTCACTGGTGCTGTTGCATCATTTAGTTGTTATGCTAGTCTGAAGTTAATTCTTGGGACCATACCTTTGTCTGAAAGATAAGTTTGTTCTGAATGCGAGAATTACTGTATAACACAAAGTTGTACCTAATAGCTTCATCGAACATATGGTTTTGTCTTTGTGACCCTTTGGTCTAATGGCTTGGTGTCATAGCTTTCTCTTTCTAAATTGATACCACATCCTTTCACAGATGTTGTGAATGTGGATTAGTGTTTCTTCAGCCCATGGAAACTACAGAAATTCTTCGATAAATTTTTCTTGATTTTTTTCTCTCTTTAGAACTAAGTGTGAATAGTGTTCAATAAAGAAATCTTGACTCACTGAACAAAGAGGAGATAACAAAATTGTACTTCTTTGAGCACTTTTGGTGCTCTTCATTGTATGCCTCGAGTACTGAATTAGGCTCTACGTGGCAGGAACAATAATTACATGCTTGGGCATTACCAATAGTCATTACCTTTATGTATGACTAAGTAACTTTGAGTGCTGATCCATAAGGTTAGTATTTTAACACGTGTATGTACGACTTCATTCTAAAGCATGAGCCCGGGGCAGGGCAAGAGCATGACGCTAGCATCACAAACCCATTTTGACAGACTTCAACACCAAAATGGAGGTATTTAGCTGCACTACACAGACCTGCTCTTGAGTTAATCCCTGTCAGCTACTACATCATCCTTCTGTGCTGTCACTGAAAATTTTGAGGAGATGGAACGTTCTTTTTCAAAACTATTTGCCAGCAGTGAAGGGGTGTTGAAATGGACTTGCATGGACAAAGATACTGAGCCTGTTTCTTTACTCCAAGCCGGACTCTACCCTGCTCCTCTCTCTCTCCTGCCCTGGCACCTCATTCATTTCTGCAGTCTCTGTGTGTTGTTTTCAGGCTACTTACCTCGCTGCCAGCTGAAGGGAAGGAAGTGTGCTCATGTGCTCTGTGAAAATAGCGTGTCTGCAGTTGAGGCAGCACTTCTAGCTGGAAGGGAATTAAAGGGATGGAGTTTTAAGAGGATTTTATCTGCTGAAATCACTCACGTGTGGGTTGGTTTTTTTTTGAAATGGCAAAATGGGAGAGTTCAGTCTAGCCAGTTAAACCTCATGATGCCATGAGCAAATGAAAGCTGTAAGGAAGAGTTGGCTAGTGGTACTGCATCTAGAACTTCAGTAAAAGGACAGTTTGTATTACACTTTCGTTGTACGGTATTATTATATATATATAATATAATTATTATTATTATTATACCATTGTACGGTATTATTAAATAGCTTTCCACCCAAAACTCTAGCACCAGACATTTATTGGAGCATGATACTGTACATGAGTTTCACATAAGGTTAAAATAAGAAAACTTTCAAATGCTGTACTGACTTCATAAATTTTGTATGTGTCCTGTGAATGCACAGCTCAAAATAACACACTGTTTCTTAAAAATAAATAATACCAGGTCTTCTTCTCATCTGAAGCTGGCTTCTCAGCTCTTAACCTCTAGCATATGTTTTTTTAATCCAAGTAGAAAGAAGCTACACTATTTATGTGAAGCTATGATCTGAAATAGGCGCTATTGGCACTGATTAATATACTGTATCTTTTGTTTCAGGTTTGTAACAGTGTGTTTAACAGCTGGGATCAATTCAAGGATCACTTGGTAATACACACCGGTGACAAACCCAACCACTGTACTTTATGTGATCTGTGGTTTATGCAAGGCAGTGAGCTGAGAAGGCATCTCAAAGAAATGCACAATATTTCAGAACGAATAGTGGCAGAAGAGGTTCTTCCAGTGGAAGCTGTGGAAGCTGAACCAGTAACATCAATGACTATAATAGAACAAGTGGAGCAAGTTCATGTCCTACCAGTAATTCAGGTACAAGTGGATCCTGCACAGGTGACTGTGGAACAGATGCACCAGGATCTCATACAGGACAATCAAGTGAAAGGCACACAGATAGACGAACTGCAAGAACAGGTGCAAATTAGCTACTTGGAAGTTGAACATATTCAGACTGAACAAGGTGCTGAAGTTCACGTGGAGCAGTTACATGTTGAGCATGTAAATCAAATACAGATGGAAGAAGTTCAGGCAGAACTTATAGATGGAACAGACCTCGAACAAGTAGAATATGAAAGTGTCGATCAAAGAGAAGCAGAAGAAAAGGAACCTAATCAAGTAGATGATGCAGATAAGGAAGATCATGAACAAGCTGAAGACTTAAAAACTCAACAATTAGTGGACACACAGAATGAAAAGGTGGATGACTAGGACAAATAATGACACTGCAGGTTCAAGAATGAAATACCAAATTATTTTTGTTAACTTTTACATTGGTTTTTGAACCGTGAGTGCTCACCTTTCCAGTATGCTTTCCAATATGTCTTTAGGAAGCTGGACAAGTGGACCAAAATTAGCTTTCTTCATGTACAACTAAACTTCTCTCATATGTGAAAAACAACTTTCCCATTCATGTAATACCATGGAACAGAAACTACGGCAGACAGGGACAGCTTTGTGAGGATTTTAATAATGAATAGGTTGTATCATTGTTACACCATCCTTGGGTATATGTGAGGGTAACTTCACCTCTTTTCCTCTTGCAACAGAAACAAACTGCTGTTACAGAATTGCAGAGTGTCTCCGGCAGAAGAATCAGTAAAATCTGATAGGTTCTGTTCTAAGTGGCAATTGGTACTTCTGAATTTTCGGATCAGACTGTTTGCTGTGTCCTAACAGCGGTCCCTAACTTTCAAGCTGGGGAAAAAACATTGTTGCTGGAGGTCTCTGAGCACAAAAATCCCGTGCCTTTTCAACACTGACTGATTAAATTTCCACAAAGTTCCTAGAGTGTTCAAGAACCTAGTTCGGTAAAAGGCAATGTAGGTAATGTTATAGTGCTTTATATTTTTGCTTAAAACTGTCAGCTACTGATTTTTATGTTCTTGCATTAAATTTAGAGACAGGGGGCTGAGGGAGGAAACAGATTCCATGTCGAGGCAAGCAGGACACTCTAAAAGGAACACTTTAAAAAGGAAAAGCTCAGTACAATCTGTGGTAAACATGAGCTAGAAGAAAGCTACCAGCAGACTCTTCTTTTATAAATTGTCATTTTTGAAAATGAATATGTTTAAACATAAATATATAGGAGACTTGTCTATATGGTATCAGGTTCCTGATTTTTTAAAGAAATTCTGACACTTGACACAAAGATGTGCTAAACATAAAAGCCATAGGTATGAGTGCTAAACTGTGGGTTGAAAAGTAGGACTGTAAATAATTTAATCAATATTAGACAATAAAACAATACCAACCATGAAATGTTGCATTATTTGTTTCATCCAATAAATTAGGAACAAGCGAGTGAGCAGCAGTTACAGTGCCAGCTCTCCGTGCTGAGAATCAATCTCATTTGTAATAAAATTAATAGCTCTTTACAGTAAAGTTAGATTTGTTTAGAAAATAATTGTCTAGTTCTTTGTTCAAGGATGCTAAGGACTTCTAATTCTCAATTATTGCCTTGCGATTAGAGGTTCTCCACACTTCTGAAAAACTTTCAAAGCCTTAACTGCAGGGAGGAATTTTTGCAAGGACATTCCCTAATGCTTTTGGTAATCTTGTAGATCTTAGTTAAAAATCAGGCTTTTCTATTCAGTCTTCTCCGAATGCAGATTCTTTTCCTGGGATTTGTGCTTTTATTTAGTCTCACTCAAAATGATTCTTGTGATTCATCATAGCCTTCAAGAAACTGTTGCAAAACAAACGTGGATCTCAATTAAAATTTCAAACAATTTGATTAATGTAACTTGCTTTCTTTTTTAACATATTTTTTGTCTTCTGAGGTGCAAGTAATACGTGATGAGATACTCTGCAGAGTGAAGGATGTGGCCCAGTATTAATAATGTCAGTAAAAGTTGGCTATTGTATTTATACCTGGCTTCTGATAGGAAGCTCATCTTTTGATAACACGGAGGGGACAGGCCTGCTTGCTTAGCTGCGTAACTACTTTTTTAGGTATTTGTGCATAAAGACACAAGGTCTGTATCTGTGGAATTAAAGGAACAATCTGGCTGTGTGTCTGACCAATGAAGCTAACTGCTAGGTAATCTAAGTCCAATGTAAATTGAGCAGTTACGTGGTATTGGTAGCAGGGCCACCGTTTGGTAAGCACAGCTGGGCTCTTTCTTTGTTCTTCTGTTTGATCTCACCTTTTCAGCAACAGTTCATTAATTTGGTAGGAGAGAAACAATGCTCTGTTGTTGCGCCCAGCGCTGCCCCAGCCAGACTCCTGCTGAGCACAGTGGGATCCCTCCCTCAGCCAGAGGGACAGGGTGAAAGGCTCTCCTCAGGCAATAGCTCCACTGGGGAGCCTTTGCCTTTGCTACTGCCTCTGCACTAAAATTCCCTTCCCAAATGTGTGAAACCCAAATTGTTCCCACCCGTGGTGGAGTCTCTCATGCCTCCTTACTGCAACGGCCAATACTGGGGGAGGAAAGATTGATGGGGAACTCGGAGCTCTGGCTGCTGCCTGGAGCAGCCCCCTGGCCATCACCCTCTTTCTGCCCCAAAGGTCTCTCTAGACACACAGACCTCTCCCAAAGTCTTTATTATGCATGTATGCATGCACCATTGGAAGGGTTCCTTCTAAAACCATATATACTGCTGGTCCCAGAACCCTGTGTTATACAAGTACTAGTCTATAACTTGCAATATCATAGAATAGGGGGTAAATGCTTGAATTTACACCAAATGAAACTAATCAGCTAAAGCAGAGGGGTCTAGGCAGTGAGAAGTAGACAAATGGGAATCAACAAAACCTGTGAGGTATGTCTGGATAGAAAATAAAATGGAGCATTAAATTGAGATGAAGGTTAGAGGTGGACTTTTAGATTTATATGTAATATTCATGGCAGGCCATAAGGTATTTCTGAAAGCAGAGCAGGGAGGGGAAAGGAAGCTGATCAGTAGTTCAAGAAACACTGAGTTATTCAGGCAATATAAGAAAGGACTAGCTGCTTTTTTTTTTTTTTTTTTTAAAAAAAAACAAAAACAAACAAACAAAAAACCCAAAAAAACAAAAAACAGTCTTCCTGAGCCAAAACATTTCATCTGCAGGCTTATGAGGATGAAATCAAATGTCAGTCCTGTGTGAAATGGTCACTAGAGGAAGATCATGCAGCCTCTGGTTTGTTTCACCTGCCTGTAGTGGAACTTTTAAGTAGCCATTGTTGCAGAATATTGTACTCTTTTACACAAATTCTGTAAGTCATTATTTCCAATGAGAAAACATTTATAATAGATGTTTAATTTGGTTGCTTATTTTCAAGGGTTGAGGAATCTCTTCTATAGGGACTATGGTGAAAATGTAAAGTGCAGTTAGATTTTTGTTGTTGCTGTAGGGTTTGCTGCTAGCAAGTAATTTGAAAATGAAACCACCCTGTTGATAGTGACAATACAAGCAAGTTGTAGCTTTGTCAAACAACAGGCAGTTCGGGCAGGTCCAGCAGAAGCCGGAGCCCTGTCCCCACTCGCCAGCTCCGATCTAGTCCTGCTTCAGCTGTGGCTGTTCCCAGTCCCATGAGCGCATCCACATCCCCGCCAGCGCTCAGGGTGGGCGATGCTCAGCGCCGTGGTGATTTCCGCCCAATGGGTTTCTGCTTCGAACCCAGGCCTTGACATCCATAGCCGTCTCTGGTGGCACTTCTCCTTCCCCTTCCTCCAGTGAGGTCTGGCGGCCTTTTGGGGGAAATCATTTGTACCGTTAAAAGACCTGAAGCGAAGCGGGGTGAGGGGGTGGGAGGGGTGGGGGGGGTGCAGGCGGCAGCTCCCGCGGTGCGGGTCTCCAGCGTGGGGACGGCGGTGCCCGGAGCGGGTGAGGACGGGAGGGGCCGGTGCCCGACCGCGGGGGCCGCCGCCGACGGAGCTGTCCAAGGTTCGGCGGCAAAGGCGGCCCCTCAGCCCGGGCCGCCGCCACGCACCCCCCTCTGCCGGGGCTACCGGCCCCCTCAGCCCGGGCCGCCGCCACGCACCCCCCTCTGCCGGGGCTACCGGCCCCCTCAGCCCGGGCCGCCGCCACGCACCCCCCTCTGCCGGGGCTACCGGCCCCCTCAGCCCGGGAGAGCCGCCATACCCTCCCACCCTCCTCAGCCGGGGCGACCGGCCCCCTCAGCCAGGTGGCCGGGAGCTGCCTCTCCCGAGGGTCGCCGTGGGGGGAGGAAGGCCCGTTCCCGCCGGGGGAGAGGAGGGAGGCGGGCAAATGGCGGGCCGCCTGACGGGAGCAAATGGCGGGCGGCGGCGCTGAGGCCCGCGGTGCGGGGCCGGGAAGGGGCGGCGAGACCCGGCGGAGCCGGCGGTCAGGTACCTGCTCTTCCAGCCCAGCCTTTGCCCGGAGCTCGGTTTGTGCCCCCGGTGCCCGCCCGCGCTTTAACCGGGGGGCGGCGGGGAGACCCCGCCGGTGCGCACCGTTCTTGGTGCCGCTGGAGGGGTGATGATAGCGTCAGTAGTACTTTGCCGCTGCTGGTTTAATTTGTACGTTAATTTGCCAGGCGCTGCGCTGGGGGCATGGGTCGGTGCCCGTGCGGGTGGGCTTTAATTGCCAGGTAAATGCAGATTGTTTGAGAGACACCCGTGTTCCGCCTGACACCCCCGAGCCTTATGCTGGAGCCTAAAGCCAAAATATTTTCAGCCTAAGAAATCCCATGTTGTGCTTGACGTACAAAGTGTATGATTGATTCCAGGGAAGGAAGCCAGGACGTGCTCCGGTGTCTTCTGGGCTGGGATATTATTCCTTATACAGCGTAATCCGTTCGCATGGCTTTGGAGGGGCTGGCAGGGCCGCTGTCAAGCACCTAACAGCGGGTGTCACAAGAGAAATGTGTGTCACTGACAGGCTCTCGGGATGTAAGCGGACATTTGAGTTCATTCTCACCAAAGTTTTGTTGACACTGGGGGTGCACGCGTGTTACCGCCTGTTTACAGGCCACAGCTCAGGAGGAAAACTGAAAACTGGTATGCTCATTTTCAGGGCGAGAAGGGTTGCTTGTGCGAGTAAAAACCTGAATTAAATGTCAAAATGAGTGCAAAATTACATATATAGTGTTTTTTTCTTGTACTGGATAATTTCTTTTTAAATATTTTCTCAGATCTAAAGCTGTTCCAGGGGCTGAGCAATCCCATGGCTGTAAATGAGCGAATAATTTGGTTTTATTTTTTCCAACCACTTAAATATTATCATCTATCTTCTAGTGCCTTTAATTCAACTGATACTTCTTTTCTAAATACTGTCCTATCCCACAAATAGATATGAGGATTTCAGTTAGTTCTAGACAGTTGGTCTGTTTGGGAATTAGAAGCTGAGAAACCTGAATATGCCAGTAGCTTACAGTTACTTCTTTGGGATCTTTTGAGTGTTGGTTTAAAAATTGCAGCCTCTGGGGTATTAAAAAAAATATTGTCCAGTTGTGGGATCCTTGGCTTTTTCACATGAAAATACTCAATTCGGTAAACTAACACAGGGACTGCACTACTGCAAATATAAATAATGTGTTATTATACATTCTGATCTAGTGAATCTGTTCTGAAGGCAGTTAAGTCACCTGGAACAGAATTGTTTGTTCAGAGCTCAGAGGTTTGTGATCGGTGGTGCAGAGTCCAGTTGGAGGCCTGTAGCTACTGGTGTTCTCCAGGGGTCAGTACTGGGTCTGGTCTTGTTCAACATATTCATTAATGACCCGGATGAGGGGACAGAGTGTACCCTCAGCAAGTTTGCTGATGACACAAAACTGGGAGGGGTGGCTGACACTCCAGAAGGCTGTGCTGCCATTCAGGGAGACCTGGACAGGCTGGAGAGTTGGGCAGAGAGGAACCTGATGAAATTCAACAAGGGCAAGTGCAGGATCCTGTACCTGGGGAGGAATAACCCCCCTGCACCAGTACAGGTTGGGGGCTGAGCTGCTGGAAAACACCTCTGCAGAGAGACACCTGGGAATTCTGATGGACAACTTGCCCATGAGGCAGCAACGTGCCCTGGTGGCCAAGAAGGCCAGTGGTATCCTGGGGTGCGTTAAAAAGAGCACGGCCAGCAGGTTGAGGGTTATCCTCCCCCTGAACTTTGCCCTGGTGAGACCGCATCTGGAATACTGTGTCCAAGTTCTGTCCCCCTCCCCCACTCAAGAAAGACAAGTAACTACTGGGGAGATCCAGCAGAGGGCTACAAAGATGGTCAAGAGACTGGAGCACCTCTCTTATGAGGAACGGCTAAGAGATCTGGAGAAGAGCAAAATGTGAGAGGATCTCACCAATGCTTATACATGTCTAAAAGGCAGGTGTCAAGAGGACGGGGTCAGGCTCTTCTCAGTGAGGCTTGGCAACAGGACAAGGGGCAACAGGTACACACTGGAACACAGAAAATTCCATCTCAACATGAGGAAAAACTTCTTTACTTTGAGGGTGACACAGCACTGGAACAGGATGCCCAGAGATAGTGTGGAGTCTTCTTCTCTGGAGGTACTCAAAACCCACCTGGACATGATCCTGTGCAACCTGCTGTAGGTGAACCTGCTTTGGCAGGGAGGTTGGACTAGATGATCTCCAAAGGTCCCTTCCAACCCCTACCATTCTGTGATTCTGTGATTGTAGCCACATTACAATATACTGATCAATTAGCCTTTTGCTAAAAAGGATGTTTCTTTGGATCATGTAGGTTGAACTTCATGGGAGGATTTTCTGGACTTCCCCACTCAGGACACAAGATGCTATTTGGAGTGGAGGTGTTGCAGGTTCCCACTTCACCAGATACAGAGCGCTGACCCAAGCAGATACGGCATCGTAGCAGCTGTAGTGCTTTGCCTGGGGAAAGCACAAGAGGTGGTTGTAAGATATATGTTCAAAAGGTGCTCTTTGCAAGGGGGATTTGTGGTTTTTGCTTTTTTTTCTGGAGGTGAAGTTACACTGGAGTGGGGAACATAACACATACTGAACTGTACAGGCAAGTGGTGGGATTAACTCCTTACAGCTGGCAACACCACACAACTTTTGCATGGCCAGTCTTGGCCTCCGGTGTTCTTCCAGAGCCCTGGAAGTCAGTAGTGTTTGCTTCTTTTCCTGATTTTCACTGTGAGGCAGGGAATAAACTGCAACCTTTGAAACATTTGACTAACACTGAGAAAATCTTCAGGATGGCTCTACAGGGTGTTTGGAAGAAAGTAGTCCTTCTTGCATGGACAGCTCTCTTTTAGGGCACTTGGCAAAGACAAATTAGCTCAGCCTCTGACTGTCTCTGTAAAGTAGGCAAATGGCTTTTATTTTCCCATTTGTTTTTCTTTTTCTGTACTTTACTACTGTTACGCAGAGTAAACAATTCTGCAGGCAGCAGTGGAACCAAAAACACTGTGCAGCTTCCTGATTTTCTTTCCTGACTTTCATGTAGAGCATAAAGTCAAAGACTCTTCTCCTTATGGCAAGGAAAACAAGTTAATGAGAAAGATAACTCCAAAATAGAAATCAGCATGTGTCTTGCTTGAAATATGAGAGGACTTTACCTAATGTGGGAAACATAGCATAATGGTAACTTCATTATGTTTATAAAATAAATACATATTTGCACACTCAGTACCCTGGAAAATTAATTGGAAAACACTAACATTTTCTAAGAAATAAATTTCAGATAACACCCAAGGATGTTTCATTGCTTCCAGCATTCATTCATAAAATGACCCTCTCTTTCCTTCTGGTTGTGAATTAGTATTTTAAAATTCAGGGAGAGTTAGAAATTATACCAATCTCGGTATCTGCAATGAAATCACTGTAAGTATGTCTGTGCTAGTGGTAAATCTTGTTAATACTGCATGGAGATGGACCTGCTTGGAGAGGATTAGTGGGATACATTTTCTGCTGGTTGTCATGACAACCATAAATCCATGCAGCTGGACAGCGGTGTGTTAATCCTTGCAGTTTAATCCAGTTTCCAAATCGTATCATCAATATTGAGCTGCTAGATAGCAGCTGGTTTAAATGCTTGCCTTTCTCTTCTCTTAAAACAGCGCCTGAAGTCCAACTGATGCTCCTCCGATCTTCTGGGAACGAAACAGTGTTAAATTGTGGAGCAATTTGCTGCTGTAATAGCAGTGTATGACTTGGCTCAGTGTCCCAAGCCAAACACTTTTCAGGTGTTTATAATAGGTCATTGTTTTCAGTCTAAGTTATTGTCATTTATATTTTTGAGATTGTACCAGAAGTTTAAGGACTCTTTAGTCCCTCATTAAGATAATCTGGTTCTTAACACTGTGCAACAATGAGTGCTGATACTATCAAGACTTTTAAAGCTTTTGTTGCAAAATGAGAAAGTATTTAATCTGGAAGGAAGTTAGAAAATGTGAGTATTCACTGCAAGGCAATTGGATTGTGCTTGAATACTCACCTGGCATTGAACAATTCAGGAGAACTATTCCTGGTTTGAATTGATCCTCAGTTATAGATCCCCTTTTTTATTATTTTGCAATTACTATGTTATTTCTTCCATAGTTTTTCCTACAGTTTGCTGAGATATGCTCATAAACTTCAGTGTTTGTGAAAGCTTTCATGAAGTCAATGTAACCAGGCCTGGTTAATGTGTGCAAGGTGGCCTCTTCGAGATGCTGCATTTGTCTAATGTGACAACTCTCTCCTCCACAGTGGCCCATATATAAAGCTGTTTTCTATACAGCACGATTGAAAGAATCAGCTTTTTTGAGTCCTGCAGGAAGCGATTGTGCTGGCAGTTGTCTTCTCTGCCATGCTAGGCCACTGTGAATTGAGTTTATTCTGAGAGGGACAGCATGAAACTGGGCTAAATAGCTACAGAGGAAGAATCCACCAGTGCTTTCCTTTTTCAGTTTCATTTTTATACATGACAGTTGTCTAAATTGTTTTTTCTTATTGGTTACAGGTTGCACAGAATCCTCATTTAGAAGCCTGGTTTTGCAAAAGTCAACTTGAAGAGTGTCTGTCAGCTTGTGCCCAAGCCTTCTCTGATAGGTACAAAAGGTACAAAAGGTGCACTGTAGAACTGAGCCCGGGGCTGTGCTCTTAAATAACGTTCCACTTCTTTGGCCAAGCATGGCATAATTGCACTGAAGGAGAGCTGATCGCTTACTAGTATCAATAAATGTAACATTTAAAATGAGTCATCAGTGCTTAAATCCCAGTAGCTCATTTTCATTAGCATTTAACAGGGAAGCCTTGATTTTCCAAATCCAGTGGAATAAGTAAGAGAAGCTGGAATGAACATTATGAAACAGTTTATATGTTTGTTGCCCTGGGCTGGTGATAAAACCTAAAAATCCTCTCTCTTCCTCTGCTCTTCCACCTTCCCTGGGGTGTCTGCTGCTGTGTGTGCTGGTGGCCTTGGGCTGATCTCGAGCCTCCCAAGGCAGCTCTTCCCACTGTGTTTGCCCACCCCGTGTTTGCTTCACCCACAAAGCATGTGGATGCACGGATATCATACCCATGTTAATTTTATTAATTTGCTAACAATTAGTTCATTATTACATGTATTTTTTTTTAATTTTTTTATTTTAAGCATAAGAAAACATTCTGGATCAAGTACTTGATTTAGATCCATAGAGTGCAAAAAACCTCCTGCTATCAGCTGTTAGCGTCAGGTTTTCATCTGTAACCTGCTCTTGCTGCTGATTTTTTCTCATTATAGTTTATACCTTCATCATGCCAAAACTGTACAGTTTTTTTACAAAGAGATTGTCCATAATTCTGCTCCCAACACTCCTGTGCCGTATGGTGGAATCACCTCTTAGTTTTACAGCTGCGCCCCTGGGCTGGGAGTGGTGCCTGGAATGCGCTCAGGTAAGGGTCAGTCTCTGGATGCCCCCTTAAACCCCCCCACCCTGTCAGCTGCCTGGCTCCATGAGGCCGTGGGCCACCGCCTGCAGTAGCCAGGCCTGTGTTTGCTCTCCCAGCACCAGTAGGCAGGTCCGTTATAGGATTTGGCTGTATAGTTTCATCATTTTACTATTTTATAAGTAAAAAAATGTCAGGCTGCTGCTTCTTTGTCAGCGTTGTTTCCTTTTGGATGCTGGTGGGCTGCGAAATGTCACAGCTCGGAAGCCTGCAGATAATTACGTGTTTGCTTCATTGTAACATATTTGGAAATATCTGTTCTTCGGGCAACTATGTATCACCTGGTTAAAGTGATGCTTCTCTTGGATAACAGTATTTATTGATGATTTAATTACTTTTTATATTTTCGAAGTGTTGGTATTCTTTACATACTTGTGTTTGCATACATGTTTTTTTTTATATGTAATTGCTATTTAACACTTGGAAATACCCTGAGATGTGTGCTACTGTCAGTGATTGCCCCTACCCCAGCTTAAGTGGCAGAGGGAAGGAGGGTTGGGAAGCAATGAGACTGTACAATGTTTTCTCTTAAATTCTGGTTTCTAGATTTACAGTATCTTATGTTTTTTATCCAAGAATGGGGTGGAAGGAGAAAACACTTCTCAAGCAATTGTTTTAATCCTCTGCCTGTAGCTCTGACGTGAATTTCTAATAAGTCTTACTGGAGTGTAGTTTTTGGAACTATCGTGAAAATAGCGTTTGAAAGGTCCTAGTGGTCTGGAAGGTATTAACATTGATTTGTGAACACAATATCAGCTGCTGTTTCATATTTTCCATTTTAGTAGCTTCTCCTTCATGTTACCTTCATAAAGACCATCATTATCAAGAGAATAAAGGTGTAAATAATGTGTGCAGGTTGTTTGGATAAAAAGCTAAAGCTTCAGAGTGAATGTCATCTGCCGTGCTTGCTTCTTGCTTCGGCCTCTGCCATGCAACTCTGTCCCCTCTTGAAAAGCACAGCCTTAGGGTGAGCGAGGCCGTAAATCCCTCTGAGCATTAGTAGGTACTCTCAGCAGTGCACAAGGCTCTTTGAGCTACCAAAGAGCATGCCAGAGGGGCACGGGGATTTGAGTTTTCCAGGAACGATCAGCCACTCTGGCTGTCATGCTTTCCACTCTCCCGAAGAGCTGCCTGGAAAAAGCTGCAAGGCATTTACCGACAGCTTGCCCCTTGTGTCCTCGTCCATAGCTTGTTTACGTGCGGGTGCCCTGCCCAGCTACACCACTGCACTGAACGGGGACGTTGCAGCCCTTTGTGTCTCTGTGTACTGTATCCTTCTGCTTGGAAGGGATCGAATCAAGTGCAGGCTTCCTTCATCTGTGCTGCTGCTGCAGCGAGGGGAGAGGGTGGCTGCACTCTCGTCCCTAAGGGCTTGTAATCACATTTATCACCGGGACTGCATTTCTGCAGGTGTCATCTAGAGGCTGGGGGTGCACATGGAGGGCTCTCCCGAGGCTGGGGACATTCACCACATCTTGAAAAACGCTGAGATTCTAGCAGGATCAGATTTTTGAAAAAACAGCAAGGAGAAAAACATCAAAGGAAAGCATTTTAGAAGCAGTGCTAATGCAAAGTGTTGGGTCTTCTGAGGCATATCAACGGCTGATTTTTAAGTTAATTTGAAGTGTAATCAGCTTCATTTGGTGGAGGAGATTTCCTTGACAGCATTTCAGTTGTAATTAACAACGACAACTTGCATCAACAATGAAGATGTTTTTAAATTATTTTATCTCAAAGCGTTCTTGTTTATTTTTCCTTGTGTTTGCTTTGGGTTTTTTAATCCCTCGTGCTTTTCCCAGACCCATTTTAGCTACTTGATGCCACTTGAAACAGCTGATACCTTGCTAAGGAGAAAAAAAAAAAAAAAAAAAAAGTGCAGGTTTCCCTTTAGAATCAAAGTGCTGGAGCATCAGTAAGAGCTGGGTTTGGCCTTTTTCCCAGATGTGGATTATATCATCCTCTTTGCTGCTCTTGGTCTCTGGTGACCCAGGATTTGACGACCTCGTGAGGATGTTTGGTAGCAAAATGAAAGCCTGAAACTAAGAGATACCTAGAAACTCACACTTCGCATGAAAATTTAGTCATCAAGAAAATATATTTAATATTTATGGGAATATAGATTGGAGTTGCCAAAACTTCTGTACTCAATGATCAGAAAAATACATTGTAACTGAGGCTTACTTCTGCTAAACATGCCATTACCTCATTTGGGTATCTTGCATAGAGCTATTCCCATAAGCCGGATGCCAAGAAACTATTTTTTTTTACTTTTCTTCACATGACAGGGGTGATAGTCTGGTATGTACATTTTATGTATAAATTGCTACACGGGTCTGCATCACAGTTAGGAGTTGTCCTCCTCCCACATCTCTAGGAACTTGCTTTTACAGTGCTTGCAGTTTTCAAGGTGTGCTTCTAGGATAGTTGAGCAGTGACAGCATTCTCCTGCATGGTGAAAGACTGGGTCTGAAACCCTTCTTCAGGGTTTAGGACAGGGATTCAAATACACCACCAAAGTCTGAGTAGGTGCTCCAGTCACAAGGCTACTTTGTGGTAGTTCTTTTGACCTGGGTTCTGTTGGTTTTGTTTGTTTTGTTTAAAAACATATGAAAGTTGTTTTAGTCCACAGGTGGAATAACTTCTCATTCTTTAAAGAAACTGAATTGGCTTTGTTAACTCCACGTAACTCACATATGAGCCAATACAGGACATTTACAAAAAAATAAACTGTCTTGGGATGTTGACTCTTATGCTATTCAGAGGGAAAAGTTATTGGGATCAATGAAACTTAAAAGTAGAGCCAATCATCACTAACTCAAAACAAGAAAGTAGCTTCCTTAACACATGCGCTGTTTCAGAAATTGTTTCCTTCAGAGAAAAGCCTGTCTTGGCAGTTTCCTTGTTTTCTTCTTTGTTATTTTTCCTCTGTTCAGTCTGATCCGAGAACTTCTTAGTCGTAAAAGCATTTGCATGGCTGGATGAGTACATTGAATGAGTTTGGACATGCTGTGTTGAACTGGGCTGCCCCACAGTGACAGCGATATTTAATTGGAAAGTGCTGCAGTTGTTGGCTCTACAACATCTGGGAATGAATGGGAGAAGCTGTTTCCATTGACCTTCACTCCATGCTTTGCTCTCTTCAAGCAAGTGAGGAATAAGCACTGGCGGTCTGTCAGGAGTGAAAAGCCTGTGTTAACAGCAGCGGGTGCTTCCGTAGTGGTCAGAGCCAACGCAGGAATGAGGAATTCCTGCAATCCGCAGTTCTCTGGGGATTAGTGCTCTTCTTTGGATATTGCCCGTGTGAGTCTGTGTTGGCTATCTGCCTATGTATGTGTCTTTGTGATAGGTATATTGTAAGATTTAGTTGAATTTGGGATCAGAAGGATGTGAATTTGAAATGTTGAATTCAGGGCTGTAGGACAGGGGAAAAAGTTGAGCAAGAAACTTTGAGGTCACACACTTGCATCTGACCCCACTTTTGTTTAACTTTTTCCACTGAAGGAGCCTGGATTTCTCTGCCAGGTGTGTCCATGCAATGAGAAAGGCTTTCTTCTGATTTGATGTTACCGTTCGGGTCACCTTAGAGACACGTATAATTATCTGCAAATGTGAGGAGAAATGCTGAGAAAAGTTTAAAGTCAGAGCCAGTTTTGGAGAATGTGTTCAGTAAATGTATCTGGGCTTTGAAGTCTTGCACACTCAGCAACGATTTTGCTGTTGTGACTGGGAGTCTCCACAAAATGATGTTACAGAAAAGCCTGGTTTATGACTGCTGCAGTATGAAAATGAGTCAGTTCCTTGCTCATATTGGAGTCTTTTTCCACCAAGGACCCGAGCTTCAGCTGGCAGATTCTGAGATGACAATTAGTGGCAATAGTGTTCCACAGAAATTTTATCATTCAGGAGTGCTTTGTGAAGAATCCCTAAATTTGGCAGCTTTAGCACTGGGAGTTCGCATTTGGTTTTGGTCTGTGCTAGTCCTCCCAACTGTAAATACAACATGGTGTATATAAGGGATTTCAGTGTTGTGAATAGGCACTGGCTGGCAAGGCCTCCTGAATTTTTAAAGCTGATTTGGACTCTGATTCTGTTTGCATTTGTAGGCAAGTTTTACATCTGCTGCAATAATTTTCCTATGTGTAAGACATTCTGCTAATAGAGGGATTGCCAAATGTGTTTCAGTACAGAGGGGATATGGAGATGCTCAAAAGATGTTTGTATTTTATCTGAATCTTGGAGTGCAAACACTAGGTCATATGGTGAAATTATTCAAGGAAGGATGAAAAAATGTCTGTTTACATTATTTTCTCTGTCTTCCTTGAATTAGTATGTCAGAAATTAGAATAAAAATATCTAAGCTACTCTGAAATAATAATTGAAAGAAAACTTTGTCAGAACTGGAATTCTCATATGGGCTGAAGGAAGAGAACTCACCTTCACCAGCCCATATTAGAAGTCCCACTATAAGTGTTTTTAATCTGCTTCAATAGTGTTGTAGAACTTTTCAAAGAAAGCTCAGAATTCTTTAAGAATATCTTAAATCTTGTGTTGTAATACAAGAATTTCATAATCAGCAAATTGTCCTGGATTCAGCCCAGATAGAGTTACTTTTCTTCCTAGTAGCTGCTGTGTTTCGGATTTAGTATGAGAATAAAGTTGATAACACATATTGTTTTAGTTGTTGCTAAGTAACGTTTACATTGGTCAAGGACTTTTTCAGCTTCTCACGGAAGCTGGGAGGGAGCACAGACAGGACAAGCTGGCCAGAGGAATACTCTAAACCATAGATGTCGTGCTCAGTATATAAATGGGGGTTGGCCAGGGGGCAGGGATCTGCAATCGCTGCTCAGGATGGGCTGGGCAGTCAATCATCGTGTGGTGAGAGCATCTTGTGTTGTGTTTTGTATTTACCATTATTAATTTTTTTTCCTCTTCCATTACTGTTCTAATAAACTGTCTTTAAGTCAACCCGCGAGTTTTTTCCCCCCTCCTTTTCTCTGTCTTCTCCCTACCCTACCGGGGTGGGGAGGGCACAAGGAGTGGGCCAGTAGCTGCATAGTCCTAGTTGCTGCCTGGGGTTAAACCATGACACAAATGTATTGCCAAGACTCCTTTACATGATGAGAAATTCCATGTTGGTAATAAAATAGAAAAGGTGAACTGATTCCATCTTCATCAGCAATGAGACTCCATCATTTGCATCTCAGCCATCAGGTTAGCAGCCTGGTTCCTCCAGCAATCTTTCACATTCAGTTCCCAGAGCTTATGAAACTTTGTCATAACCTGTGTGTGCATTTTAAGCACACACTAACAACTCACTGAAGCTGTTGGCTTGACCTATTTACTTCGCCAAAGCGAACTGTGCATACAAGCAGTAATTTTGTGCATTTGTTTCTTACAATGGAAAAATATGAAAAACACCTTAAAGGAGTATCAGGAGTACCATCATCAGGGGCAGTAAGCAGGAGCTGTGACATTGCCTAGAGTGAGCAATAAATTAGTCTATGTGCACATCTAATTTTATTTTCATGAACAAGAAGAGAGCACAGCATGGAAGGAGACGTTGTCTTTTTTGCTTTGCTTTTGATTTAGCAATGCCCACAAATGTTGTATATGTTCAGTTCTGTACCATGTCTATGAAAAATTCTGGAGTTCTATATGGAGAGTGCAGGGGGTGCAGGATATAGGGTTGATGCTGGCTTTGAGATGGGACCAGGCTTTCAGAATAACGGTTCTCTGGTTTTTATGTTGAGTACTATCATGATCACTGTGGTAAATGACTGTGTCTTTGCCTTTTAAGTGGTTAGTGGTATCCCCAGATTTAAAAATGAGAGACAAAAAAGGATGAAGTTCTTTCTTCCAGTAAACAGTGATGAGAAACTGTTCGTTCAAGCCAGCCATATAATTTAGAGGTTATGAGAACAACCTCTTACCAGTCCTGTTGATCTCTGCATGTTGTCACCAGATTAAGTGGTGTGATTAGCTGGATTTAAGTGTTAATTTTATGAAGGGGATGCAAGGGACGTGCATTTTCTTTCTTTTTCTCTCTCACTTAGTGCTGTGGCATTGAGAAATGCTGCTGCCATGGAAAGACAGGAGAGTAAATGATGAAGATTCAGTCAGAGACCAAACTTTGGAGGAGCCAAAAGAATCTGTTAATCTTTACATTAGAGGCTGAAAAGCTTAGTGCCAGCAAAGCAGGCAGTTCTAGCTCATGGCAGTGTTGACTCCATTCACATGTGGTACGTCATCAGGCAAAATTAAAGACAGTGTCATGTCTACTCTGAGCTGCTTCCAAGAATTGCTTCCAATACACTTCTTCAGGAGCTGATCATGAATCTGCTACCTGAGAGGTTTCAGACTCCTAATGGAACATGGTTTCTAGATTGAGGGTGTAGGAGATCAAACAAGTCAAAGTCCCTTCTTAGCTGTAAATATAGCTATCTGTTACTGCAAATACTGCAGCTCTTTCCACATCTTCATTTCCAGACCTGTTTTCTGCTATTGCTCTGTAGTGCTAAAACGATGTAATGCCATTTATAAACTGCTGTGAAGAATAGAAGATCTTGTTCTTGAGTTTACAGTTCTCCACCATGTATTTTTTTTATAATCAGGATGGTGGAAGGGTGCCCTTCTCAGGAAAAGAGTTGCCATTATGCCTTTGAGCTCAGGGGTGATGTGCATCCATCACATGGGAACTTGGCCTTTTACTGCCATAAAAGGTTCTGGTCGTGCCCAGGCTGTCGTCCTGGCCAGCACCTGGCCAAGTCACAGAGCTTGACCTGAGAGAATGTGACCTTCTGGACTGCCAGCTGTACTCCGTTCAGATTTCAGGGCAATGTTAAGCATTTCTCATCTCATTTCATCTTGCTGGCCTCGTGGCGTTAGCCTGCTAAGTTTAGAAAATCTGAACAGGCTGTTCTTCTGTATCTCTTGCTCCCATTTTCCTCTGTTCACAAAAGCTATGCCAGAAACCTTAGGAGGTCTTATAACTTTTTATTTTTAAATATGCAATCACTTGAACTGCAAGTGACACTGTGATATATTGCCTTTAGTATTATACAAAAGCATCATTATGGTTTTAAAGCCTTTTTTTTTGTCTCAGTATGTTTTCTTGTGTGCATATAATTTCATGTGCATGCCACTTAAACAGCAGTTTCATTTTTAAGTGTCTTGACAAAACCTCCACCCGACAGATTTTCGAGTTTCATTATAATGATAAATGGAAAAAAAATCTGTTGTGCTGAAGCAATTATCACCATTAAAGTAGTACAGATTCATAATATTTTGACTCTACATCTTATCTTTCTTTCTGGTTTTCTTTTTTTTTTTTTTTTTTACACTAATTATGAGCTAGTTCGTTTTTTTCCCGCTTTACGGAGTAAAATGAAACTAGAGAGTTTCTTCCCTTTCATTGAGTTCCACTGCACTCAGACAACTGCCTTTTCTTGTGTTGATAGAAGGCTGCTAGAAAGGGGTAGAGCGCTAAGCAAATCCAGTATAGATTAGTCAGTGAATGAAATGCTAGAAGCATTATATTGTCATCTATTTAAAAATAGATTGCTATTCCAGAACTTTAGTCTAATAGGAATAGCTTATAAACTCTCCTGCGTGTCTCTATTCTCGGATTCTAATCTGAAATTCTCCTGCAGATTTCTTCAAATTGAGGGAAGGTGAGGAACTGGAGTGTCTTACCTATAGACTTTTGCATTAACTTGGGATTTTGGATTGTGTGATGTGAATGGTGGTTGTGAAAGTATAGACACCATACAACTGTCTGCATGAGGGGGAGTGGGTGTTTGCAGGGAAGATTATGGTGTAAAAATGTTCTAAAATTGGTTTATGGTCTACTTTTGCGTATCTTGGCTTTTTCCTTCATTAGTGAACCTCCGCTTCCTGAAACCATGGAATGTAATTTGTGTCTGTGAAATACCCTAGAGTTGGGCTTAGGCTTAATTTCCACTTTTGCAAGTATGTCAAAATCCGATTCCCAAACTTGAACATTGAATGTGTTATTTTATTAAAATGTTAACGAGTATCATCTGTCTTAGCTTTTGAGATGTTTTGTGGTCTCCTGTGTGGTAAATTTTACAATCTTTTGTATGGCAGTTCAAATGCCACATGATATATATTTAGCAGTTCCAAAAATCTTTGGAACAACAATTTCTTTTCCAGTGGATTTAATTAGAAAAATTAAATGGAAAGAACACTGCCTGGTTTCCTAATGCTGCTGGATACTCAGATTTGCCCTATTCTTTCTAATGGAACACAGTTTATGTAAGTCTTCAGTTTGACAAAAAATAATAATCTGCGTTCCAGGGCAGATACTCAACAAATCTCAATAAGGTTAGCTAAAGAAATTAAATACCAGCCAAATTTATTAACATTAGTATTCTTTCAAGTCAGGAAAGCTTTTGCTGTTCAAAGGTGATATGAAAAGCAGGATGGTTTTAGGGATTTGGGACGTAGCAGCATTTTAGCATTACCCTGACTGTCGGTGGATCTGTAGCAAGCCGGGTATTGCTCTGAGGTGTTCCCCTTCCCAGAGCAAGAAGGGGAAGCAAGAATACAGCAAGAGGGGTATTGCTCCATGCCTGCCCTCAAGTGCTGGCAGCCTTCCCTGCCCTGCCCTGCCCTCAAACCCCGGCTTCCCTGCCGAGCCTCGCAGAAGGACAAGGCAGTTGCCTAAATGTGTTGGGGTACAGGCTCCTCGGCACACACCACTGTATTTGGATATTTGGTTTCAGAGACAATATTATGAATTTTCCAGGGCTCCAAAACCAGACAAGTTTAAGAGAGGGAAAAAAAAAAAAAAAAAGGCTTATTTTAGTAGGATCCATGTGAAAGTATTTAGCTGCTATATTGAAGTCAAGGTTGCGAAAGAAGACTAAAATTTAGAGTTGTGCTCCGTCTTGTTTGGTTTAATATCCCTCACTTCGGATCCTTAGTGTGCGCCGCAGCAGCTGAAGCTGAGAGAACAGTTCAATTGTCAGGAGTCCAACTGTCAGGACAGTGCAACTGTCTTGAACACCACTTGCTGCCGTTATACCCATTATACTGTTTCTCCAGGCGCTGGTTTCAAAGCTACCTGTTCTAATTTCACTTCTGTTCTCACTCCAGTGGAAGGGGAGCCTTTAATGGGCAACATTTTTTGATATGCAGATATTAGTAACTTACGACCTGTAGGATCCGTCAAGTAAGATCAGATCGCTTCCTGCCAAGCTTCTTGCTGAGTCTTGAAGACTTACTATGCATTAAGCAGTTTCCAGGGACTAGTTGAAGCTTCAGCGGTTCTGGTGAGTTTGTGCTTATTCCCTTGCAATGGCCTGCAAAGGTTGGTTGGGTGGCAGACCCAGTAGCAGGACACTGCCCGCTGCAGAAGATTGTCAGTACGTGGTATCCAAATACAAGTTCAAAGGCAGGAGACGGTGTGAGGAGCAGGTGGTCTGCATGGACAGAGGACCATGTCGGTCTGAGAAGGCGGCATGCTCATATATCGCTGGAGAAATACAGCTGAGACTGTTTTCCATTTCAGTGTTATGGGTTCTAGAGATCTCCAGTCTAATTGTCAATTAGATAAAAAGTACGAATACGTGTCTTTCTATCTAGATTTTTTTCTCTAAATGTTCTAAAAGTTCTCAGTAATGCAGTCACGTTGGGATGTTTAAAATTGGTAAGGGTAGAGCAGTTGCAATGACACTTTTCAGGGATAGTTCTTCAACCTTCAGCACTTTTTAAAACCAACCAGACAGCCTTTATGGCATTGCTCTGTTTCTCCATGGCTCCTGCAGCTTTTACATGGGTATTGTACATCTACACCTACACCTTCTTTCAGTCAGGCTCAGTCACATAATTACTGTAATGCAGTGGCTTGTTAATGCCGATTCAGGATAAATCTCGAATGTCTCAGACATTATTCTGAAAAACTGGCGATGCCAGGCAGTATAAAGGGCATTTCAAAGTGGAGTACAGGATTTATATCCTTCCAGATACTTCCTTGGAAAATAAGAGCAACTGCTTATCTTCTGCCCAGATCCATTTAAAATTTACCTTATGAATACTTAACCTTTTACTACTCAGTACTTTTGAGGAGTGCATATATATTGATGCAACTAAACTTGATTACCTTATAAGAGGTAAGTAGAGTTATTTGTAATTGCTAGAGCCCATCTAATAGGTAAGTGGGGAATAGTGAGAGAAAACTGTGAAAGGCAACATAAACTAGAACATTTTCTGTTTTCCTTTGTATGGAAACACATTTTAGGTTTTCCTTTCCTGCAAATAACAGCAGGGTGATTTTATTGCAGGCCATCTGTTTAGCGACGCATATCTGCCTAAAAAGACAGCCATTTTCTTGAAATAAGTAAAGGCAGATTTCCTCAGTGGTTTCAGTGGGACTCAAAGTATTTCTTGCTTCTTACTTCTTGTACTATAGCTTGCTTTTTCCAGATAATTTATTTTGTTTTCACTGAAAACCTATGAATCAAATTAATTTTTAGTGAAGTAATTGAATCAGATGTATCTTTTGTCCTGTTATTTAAAAGGCTAATAGATACTTTGTTGCACTTATGTTGCCTCAGAATACGTGTTTAATGGAAACTGATTTTACCTTGGAAGAACAATTCCATGGCAAAGTGGATTTGCATTATACCTTGTGGAACAAAATAAAAGAGACTGGCCAGGTTGAAGTTTTGAGAGGGTAAATTTCAAAATGCAGTCAGACTTCAAATTAATCCCTCCCATGTATTTCAAAGACCTAGGAAATCAATGGATTCTACTAGTAAAGTCTTTCTTTGTCTTTGCTTTTAATGCAAGTCTGTGCAATTCAAAGACTAATTAATTCTCTCTCTAGCCATTTCTATCATGCAATGCTGCAAAAGGATGAAAGGGATTTTTTTTTTCCCCCCATGTTTTAGTTTCTACTTCACAGGTCTTACTGTATTAGCTTAGTATAGTTTGTGTGATGTTGATTGCTGTGCATTTATTTTCTTTTCAATATACCCCATACAGTCTATACACTGGGGGTTTGATGTCAGACTCCACCAGCTGGGCTGTGCCCAACCTGTGTTGGTGGTGATTGGGGCAGTTCCTTTCAACATTGAGGGCTCTGTGCAGCATCTCGTCCTTGATGTCCTCGTCCAAGAGCTTATTCCAGCCTGTCAGCAGATAACTTCTGGGGAGGTGGAAAGGTGAGTGTGTGCGGCACCCCGATGCCAGAATAGCCTGTCAGTAGCCCTGCGGGACTCCTCTGAGCTGCTACTGTAGATGCTGGTACAGGTGTTGCCTGGCAGGTCGGTGTGCTTATGGCAGCCCAGCCTGATGGTCAACCTACTAGGTGGCTCTCTGTGGGCCAGGTCATAGCACTCTCTGGATACAGCCAGTGACTACCTAGTAGAAGTCATAGTGAGATTTTCTAGGGGTGGATCACAGATTTGGCCACACCTGTGGTTTTTCCTCTTTCTTGTCTCTGCTCTTGGTGAGAGGGAAGTTAGACTAAATGAACATAGGATCCTGCTTGGATCTATAATATTCCACCACAGTGACCTGTGCTGAGAGGTGGTCTCCATGATCCTGACCTGTCTCTGGTCAGTGGCTCTAGGAGTGGCCTGGTCAGGTAATGTCCTTGAGTGAGAGGTCAAGTTCCATCAGGTAAACATCTGGGTTTGTCTTTAGGGGTCCATCCCAGAATGAATATGGGATTAACCCAAAAGATGAGGATTTCAGTCCTTCCGATGAGGTTGCAGGGGGGGGCACTTGATCAAGCATCCACCTGTATTCTGCTTCAGTATGGAGAGCTCAGGCTTATTAAACTTCTAAATAGGTTTCAAAGCCCTTGGTCTTCTCCTCTTAGTTCCAATTGTAGAATAAGTTGTGGACTAGAGTTAGTGTGTTCCCAGCTGGGGATTTTTGGTTAGCTTTTTTTTTCCTTTTTACACTAGGATTTCTTGTTTTCTTGGTTTGGCAGCAGCACATAGAATAGGCCTTTTGTTGTGGTGAAGGAGTCAATACAAATACAACCATTTGTTACCTCCTCCTGCTTCCCCTCTTGGTGCTGCGGCCATCAAGTGAGGTTTTGCACGGAAGCTGCAGAGGGTGTTTGTGTTCTCTTTCACGAAGTGATGTGCAGCAGGAAAGATAATAGAGTCCATGATCTTTAATATTAATTTCTTGGTAGCCTTCTCTTTCACTTTGTCATCTTGTAGGTAGTCTTGCATCTGTGTCTGTCAAAGGTGTGCACAGATGACAGCAGAGCACTTTGATTTCTCTCTAGTTATTGCCACCAGTGACTGGAGTGACCCCGTGTCTGCACGTTGTGTGGCCTCACTGGGAGGTCCATGGCAGAGATGAAGGTGACAGCCCCCTAGGTGCTGTGTCAGACTGTCAGAAGATCTGCTGATACAGTGTGACCTGGATGTGTGGGTTCCATTGTGCCTTGTCACAATCTAAAATGTGCTAAATGAGGTGGTGGAAGGAGTGAGTGCTGTAACTTACTCCAAGGCATGTTACAGTTTTTTCTTAGAATATCGTGGTATATATCTTATATTAAACAAATAGGCTTATATTTAACTGAAAAAGTAAATAGAACTTATGCATAGTCTGTTGTACAGGGCCTGTCTCCCATTCCACTGTCCTAAACAACTCTTATTTCCATCTGGCACTCGTACTTGCATGATTATAAAAGTGTGTACAGTGTTGTTTTATATTGCCTTGGCCAGGACTGCTGCGTATGTTAATATTCCATGTGTGGAAAAACAATGTCCTGTCTTAGGCGAGGATATTTACAAGGTTAAGAATGATGTTGAGCGTGTCTGGTTTTCATCAAACAATAATTGTTAAACTGAATGCTATGCTAACTAACAGTAGTAATTCAGGGATGTACTGAAATGGGTGGCATGTGGGCCTGGGCAGAGAGAGCAAGTTGTTTCTGGAGGCTCTCCACAGACAATGCACTGGTCATATTTCCTCCTACCTGAGCTGGGAACATACAGGTGTGTGCAACTGTGCTGTATCTTGCAGCCCAGAAATCCAACCATATCCTGGGCTGCATCAAAAGAAGTGTGGCCAGCAGATCAGGGGAGGTAATTCTGCCCCTCTGCTCTGGTGAGACACCACCTGGCGTATTGCTCTGGAGCCCTCAGCACAGGAAGGACAAGGACCTGTTGGAGCAGGTCCGGAGGAGGGCCATGAAAACGATCAGAGGACTGGAGCACCACTGCTATGAGGACAGTCTGAGACAGCTGGGGTTGTTCAGCCTGGAGCAGAGAAGATTCTGGGGAAACCTTATAGCAGCCTTCCAATACCTAAACCAGGCCTACAGGAGAGATGGGGAGAGACTCTTGATCAGGGCATACAGTGATAGGACGAGGGGTAACAGTTTTAAACTAAAAGACAGGAGATTTAGATCAGATATTAGGAAGAAATTCTTTACTATGAGGGTGGTGGGACACTGGAACAGGTTGCCCAGAGAAGTTGTGGATGCTCCATCCCTGGAGGTGTTCAAGACCAGGCTGGATGGAGCTTTGAGCAACCTGGGCTAGTGGAAGGTGTCTCTCCCCATGGCAGGAGGGTTGAAACTCGATGATCTTTAAGTCCCTTCCAACCTAAACCACTGTATAATTCCATATTGTGGGGTTTGAATCTTTTTTTCAACAACTCACATGAAGCTCTGGGGTGCATATTTTATATAGTCACTTGCTTTTCTGGCATTCACAGAAGTAACACTGAGAGTGCTTCTTACTCAGATCCAGAAAACGTGCTCAGGGCAAACCTTGAGCAAACATTGATTTCCCTTGGCCACAACAGCCATGCACTGAACTAATGTTACTTGAGCACAAGTACAAAAGTGGAGCTATTACTTTCCCTGTGTTGGTGAACGTGGTGTGTGGCTGCACAGGAGACCTTTTGTGTCGTGTTTGGTCTGTGGTACAGGTCTTGTCCACTGTTCTGCTGGGGTCTCACCTTTTGTAAAAGATAGGCCTTCTAATCATAGGAATACACTAGGTTGTTAGTATTTTCTTGCAATAACTGAACTTTCAAAGCTATGGTTGAAATAAAGGGTCAGTATTTTTCTTATGGGTGACTTTAAAAAAATCCCCACTACTTTAAATTCAGTTTGGTTCTACAGTTGGCTCATGGTGCATGTAATTTGTGAAGCGGAAGACAAGCTGTTCTTCAAGGGAAGTCAAACAAATGGAGCTAATCCCTCACCCTAGGGAAATACCTCCAAAATCCTGCTCTCCTCAGGCTAGACAGCAGAGGGGCTGAAAAGGGGACTCTAGTGAATCTAGGGATCCAGTGGCACCCTTACAACAAACCCTGTTACTCTGAGGATTTGAGCGGTAGGAGAGCATCCAGTGTGACTTCTTTCTCATTCATGGAAGAAGAGCTGCAGCAGTCCAAGCACACAAAGCTAAATGGCTTTTTGCCTCTCCAAGAGACAGGCTTAATGAAAGAGACTAATTTGCAAAACACAGTGTTTGGAGCCCTGGTCTAGCTGCTTCTATGTTTCCATGTGCTCCATTCAAAGTTTCTTACAACCAGGTCACTTGTATATACCTGCTGAGATGGGATTTTAGCAACTGAAGTCCATATATCCAGTGATCTCTTTTTTTTTTTTCTTTTGGTTTCATCCTTTTTCTTTTGATTCTAAATTTCCTTAGAGCTGGGATGCAGGGTTTAAACTGAGCCTGCAGCTGAAGCCTGAGGGTATTTAGCACTTACTAGAATAGGACCGGAATGTCACTACCTAGAAATATTTGAAAAACAAGGTTAAACAACAGCAGTGTTGAGCTGGCACAGGTCTTAAAGGGTTGAAACAACTATTCACTCTGTCTTGTGTTCCTTTTTGTAGTCTTTTTTCTTTTGCTTGTGTATTTTGTTTTTTAAAGAAATATTTTGGGCAGATATGTTCTCCTGAGGTTTTTCAGGTCACCGGGCAGACAGACTGGAGAAAAAAAAAATAATCATTATCCTTCATTGTATTTGCATGACTTCTGTTTTCCTTGTTCCTTCCTTCTCTCTTAGAATTATTTTCTTTTACAGTCAGTGCCCTTTTGTATGATCAGGGTGGATTCTACTGGTTTAGATTACAGGAAGGAACATAGGCCGTAAATAGATGGTGTATATTCTGCTAACACCAGGAATACTGAAATAGCTCATCTTAAAAGGCAGGGGAAACCTAGCCAGTTGGCCAAGTGCCAGGAGATTGCAGGGTTGACAATTAGTGGGAAGCCTGAAAGAGAGATTAATGGCAGGCTGTGCTCTAAAAAAGAGCACGTTGAGCCCCAGGAGAAATCGGCAAGGACAAATTCTGGAGGAGCCATGTGCTGATGCCTTAATGTAGTTTTGCCTTTCTCTTGACACCCCTGTCCCCACAAGGTCTTGGCATTTCCATGTGATGTGTTAGTCCCTGTGACACTGAATGCCCACTGAAGGCTGGCTGCCTTCTCTGCCTTCACCAAGTGTATTCAGGAGGGGCTTGTATAGGACAGGGGGTAATGGTTTTAAACTGAAAAAGGGGAAATTTAGATTAGATATTAGGAAGAAATTCTTTACTGTGAGGGTGGTGAGGCACTGGACCAGGTTGCCCTGAGAAGTTGTGGATGCCCCATCCCTGGAGGTGTCCAAGGCCAGGCTGGATGGGGCTTTGAGCAACCTGGTCTAGTGGGAGGTAGCCCTGCCATGGCAGGGGATTGGAACTCGATGATCTTTAAGGTCCCTTCCAACCCAAACCATTCTATGATTCTTTGATAAGGTGGCAAGGATGTCACTGTGCATCCAAAGATACTAAATTAAATAATAGTTTGTAGCTTGTACACAGCATCTCTGACATTGCTCACAGAGTTTTCCACACCTTTCCTATGGACAACCTGAGTGGCTGTTGTTTTCCGCAATGCCAAACAGCAGAATGGGAACAGAGTTTGACCTCTCTAATACCTGAGTCGCTGTGGTGGTGCACAGCAGACGTGGCTTCCAAAAGCCCTGCTCTGCCAGAGCGCTGTCTCCACCATTAAAACTGTGAAATACAGTTGAGTTTCATAAAACAAGTTTCTTATTACCCTAAAATACTCTTAAAATTGTGATGTGAAATAGGTTAAAACAGAAAACAACTCTGCGCCAAAATTCAGGCAAACCTGCAAGAAGTCATCCTTTCCCCAAATGGAGGTGGAAAACAAATAGAGAATGTTAAGGTCTGGGTTTAGGTGGCTGTTTGCTTTGCTTGGAGAGGGGGTGTCCTTCCATGTAGATTTCTCTTCCTTACTATTGAATAATAAAGTCAGAGGGAACGTTTGGTGCTAAGTGAGGCTGGTTTGATGGGAGAATACTGAAGGCTTTGTTCAGTTGTCACTCAGTCTCTCCCCTCCTAACAATTTCAGGATTTGGCCAATAGTTCTTGCACATATGCAGTATTTGTCAGGGTTTTGGCTCTATTTAGATCCAGAGAATAACATATAATTATTTGCTGTTTTTTTTTTTTTCCTGTCAACTGTGAGAACAGCCCTTTTCTTTAAAAAGGAGTAAAACAAAAGGAGTTACAAGAGTTCAAAGGCCTCATGGAACAAGTACATTTTCCCTCCATTCCAGTTATAAACTGCGTCAGCCCTGTGTCGGCAGCAGGCACAGTAAGAAGCATCCCTGGCTCGGAGAAGCGACAGGGAGAAGTGACGGAGCCTCCTGTAGCCAGGAGAAGCCAGGCTCCCTGCCTCTCCCCAGGGCCAGAAGAGAAGCGACTTGCAAAATCCCTCACATGCATCTGAGGGCAAGGAGCAGCTTCCCGGAGCGGAGACCAGGTCTGTCTCCTTGGCTGCTCTCTGTAGAAGCAGCTGAGTGCTCCTGTGCCACTCTGACTCCCATTTAATGAAATCGTCCCCAGCTGCCTTTTTTTTTTTGCCCTTAGGTGGTGCCTTTGGCCTCTTGTCCTCTTGCTCACGCAGGAGATTGGGGTTTAGAGGGCAGCTCCACCTGGCAGTGTCACATGCCCTCTTCTAGTGTGGCGCCTTAGGTGACCGTCTACCTTCCCTAAGCTCCAGGCATGGAGTTACTGGTCTAATTCTCTCCCCCTCAATCTGGTGAATCCATACAGGGCGGCAGCGAGGTGTCTCCTGCACTCCTCAGTCAGGTGGTGCTGCAGCCTGAAAGCAGGGGAGATGAGCATTGCCACCGCCTGCGCTGTCTCAGAGCTTTCCTGCCCGGCTCACCGCCCTCAGCTGCTTGATTAGCAGTTGCTAATTTTTCAAGGTGAAAGAAGGAAAAAAAAATGGTGTACTGCTTTAAAGGTAAGTGATTGCTTGTGCGTTTAGAGTCAGGACTTCTTTGTGCTGCCAAACAGAGTTAAATTGGTGAAGTGGTATGTCCTGTCATTTAGTGAAGCGTATGGCTGTTATGTAAAGGTTTTAATGACTTTCTTCATCTGTCTGCTTAGGAACACCATGCGTCTGGCAAAATTTTGAGAAGGCTCAAGGCGTTAAAGAAAGCTCATCTAAATAAAGGAGGGTTAACGTGACATTGCAGTTACTTAATCCTGTATTGTCCTCCCATGTGACTGCAGGGATACTGAGGCGCAGCCTTTCTCTTGCCTGGTCCACAGATTGTGCTTTTCCTGTCATCTTCCAGGATCAGTTGCTTTGTGAAACCTGCCATGAGGAGGAAACAAGGGAGCAACAAACTTTTTACAGCAAGGCTTCAAGGCACAGTGACATTTCCAAGGCGCAGTGACAAGCTCAGGGGCTGAAGAATGAATCAAAGGCAAGCCCTACGTTCATCTCTTGGACTGGTACCAGAATCAAGGAGAACTACGCTTTTAAGGTCAGCTATTCAAAATGAACTGGAAGCATCTGGATTTATTGAGAGTAGTTAATCGGCTATTTGTGTGAGCTTTATCTATCAAGGTAGTTTTCAAAGCAGCAAGCTAAAGCCTGAAACTTCGCGTCAAATGTTTTGCATGTGTCAAATGTACTGCATAGACAGTCAGCAACTCACTGCTTTCTTGCACAAAGTTTACAGTTTTAATTGCAAAACCTCTTTTACCCTGTAGCTGAAGATACTGACATACTAAATCTGTTAGTGAGAGGTGGATGTAAACAGCTTCCAGTTTTCTCTCTGATTTTCAACAGAACTCCAATATGCAGAGATGCCAGATTTGTCTTTGAAGAAATTTCCAAACTAATCCTTGGAATTTCAGTAAGCTGCTTTTTTTCCCAAGTTTGTTGCAGTGTCCACTATGTGCAGGATTGCATATTCATACAGAATTGTTTCATTTAAACTCCTTACCAGGACATCTTGTTAAATGGGGAAGTGATTACCCTATAGACTATGACAACAGGCTATGTGGATGGAGGAAGTTCTGGAAAACACCGCTATTCACGGTGGCATCGTGAGGACAGCGGAGAAGACGATGGGCACACGGAGTGCTATGGAGGAGATGAAGAGGGCAGGCAGCACAGGCTGACCCCATTTGAGAAACTGATGCAGGATATGTCCCAGAATGAAAAAGTGGTGAAAGAATTAACCCTGGGGAAGAGAATTGGCTTCTATCGAGTCAGAGGAGAAATAGGAAGTGGGAATTTCTCGCAAGTGAAGCTTGGAATTCATTCCCTAACCAAAGGTAGGCACCGCTGTGTGGGTCGCCTGCGTGTTGAACATCCTAGTTCCATGTGTTTGCAAATGGACCTCTTTGGCAAGAAAGATGCTGTGTGAACCTTAAATACTTGCATATGTGTCTTTGTTCTTGTTGTTGTTGAGTGAATCTATAGGCAGGGTCACAGATAAATGCCCAGGTTTGGATTAGGCTTTAAAGAAACCAGACGGCAGCTATTGCAAGAAAAGTTCACCTCTGCACTTCATGGAGTTAACACATCTCATCCCATGGCTCAGACACTCCACACTTTGAAGCATGGTGTTGTTCCTCCCCTCCTGCAGCTCGGCCTGTCCTGCCCTCTCCCCTGCCCCAGCTCACCGACTGCAGGGCTGGAGGTGGCAGACCCCCGGGGCAGCCTGGTGAGGCCTGCTCCCACCCCCAGACGGGGTTAGCAAGGCTTCCTTGGTCTCCTAAGCTCAGCGCAAATTTCCCTGGCATGGATGAAGCTTTTATTTGGTCACAGCAATTTTGGTGAGAAATTTTGTGGCTGCTTTACGGGCTCATTTGCAGGTGGTTCATCACTGTGAAAAGCTGGGACAGGGCTACAGGTGTGGGCTGAGCAGGTGCAGGGAAACGAGCTCTGGTACAGCCAAAGCAGGGTTTGTGTTGAATTGTCAATTATTTCTCTATTTTTAAGTACAGAAGAGCACCCTATATGCTGCTTCTAGGAAGAACTAGGAAGGCTAGGTAACTGCAGCAAACACTTCAGTTATAGGTATAATTAAGAACTTGTCTTCATCTGTCCTGTTTCTTCTTGTCTCTGACTGTCTGACAATAACAAAAACTGTTCTTGTTTTCCCTCAGGGATGACTAGTTTCCCCCTCATCTTTGTACACTACTATCTTGGTTTTTTTCTCATAGTCTTTCCTTTCCAGTTTGACTGACTCTTCTTCCATCATCTCACAGGTGAGAGAACGAGATACACCCCAAAGCCTTCATGCCGTATTATCTGTTGTTATTTTCTCTACGCACCTCTTTCTGCCCAGCCTGTGGAGGTGTGGAAGCTCACATCTATCCCTCATGGGCAGCAGTCATTGCACTGGGAATCAAAATGGGGAACTGATGGTATTTATTTTTCTTCCAAATTTAAGCCTGCCTACGCCTAAGGGCTGCTTTAACTGGGTGTGGATTTTTTGGTTTTGCTTGTTTCAGAGAAGCATCTCTGTTCTACTTGGCCCACAGCAAGTTATTTCCTCTTCTGTTCTGTGATTATTTTTTTTTCCAGAGAAAACTGTCTTGTGCATACTCTTGGAGGAAATGCTGCTTCTGTACTGGGAACAGGAGGAATGCTAATGAAAGGAAGTTATAAATTTGATCTGGATGAACCTTTACCTATTGAACTTACTTAGGAGACAGGTTGCTTCAGCATTTGAATAGAGCTGATTGAAAAATTTTGAACTTCAGTGAATACAGTAAGCTTGGACAAACTAATACCAAAATCATAATTTTTTTTCTTGTAAAGGTTCTTTTTTTCATCAGAGAACTCTCGAATTATTTTTCTTTTGTTAGTAGATGTTTTTGGTTAAACTGTTCACTGGGCAAGGAGTTCATTTCTTGATACTAAGTTTGCAACTGTCATGAGGAAGGAAGGATGAAGCATAAACATCTTCTGACTCATCTCTGCCTGTGAGCTTATCTGTCCTCGTAAAATACAGTATGCAGACAGAATAGGAACATGCACACGTGCGCACGCCCATGAGCACATGCATACACACACACACCCACACACACACCCCCCCCAACACCAACCACAAAGAGGATTCTGTTTTTTCCAGTAGATAAGCATCGTTGTGTTGGTAATGAAGTGATGTTCCTGCGCAGTGCTAATGAGTACAAGTCTTTTTCTTTTTGCTGATTATAAAATACAAAGGCTTCATTATTAATGCTGTTTGGGTCCCGGTTGCAGGGGGAGGTGTCTGTGTCAGGCAGATGTTCAACTCCTCAGTTACTGTCATAGTGTTAAGTTCTAAGTATGTATGGTCTTTCTCCTTACATGTCACCCTATACTGAAAAAGGAAACAATTTTGTTCTTTACCAAGATAAGCTTTTGTTACAATTACATATGTGTGCTGTTCTGTGGCAGCAGGATATGTGGAAGAAGCTTTCTAGGGGGAGAAAGGGAAAACCTGCAGGATCCTATCAGATGAAGAATCTTGTTTCTCTCACAAGAGCTGCCTTGGTTGCTGAGAGGATGCAGGAAATCTTTGGTGCAGTGATGTGTATTGGGTTATTCGGGAGCATTGCCTACTTTATTAACTTGAATTTTGGCAGAGATTTTCTCTAGAGACCTGCGGAGTTGCTTGCTAAGGACTACTAGGTTCCTAAGCTCTGTGTAACCTTTATTTTATAATACCTTCCAGCTGACAAATGTAGTAAGAGAGCACAGCTGAATAGATGCGATTAAAAGCATCCAAAATCTACAGCTAGTAAAAAGCCAGCCTAATGTGAAACATCAATTACAAAGGCAGGAGCATCCAGGCACTTAGTTTTCTGGGAGTTTTTTAAACTTAGTTCTGTTTGTATTTTGTTTTCTTTCACCACCAGAGCATATTCCCCTTCTTCCTGAAATTATTTCTCAACCTTTTCTTAACTTCTCTTCCTACGATTTCAGCTAGCTCTTTTCAAACCTCAGCATACACTGCATATAGCCAGTTTTAGTACTTCGGTAAATAAGCTGCCTGCTGAAAATGCCATTCTGTTCAGCATGGTTGCTATGCAAGGGTAACACAGGATTTGTAAAGCAAGTGGTTTTTGGAAGGAGAGGGAATGACTTTAAAAAAGAAAAGGAGGGTGTCAGGTTTTTACACTTTAGGTGGGCTGGTTTCCTTTGCATATCATGCATATGCAACTGCAAGGATGTAGATTTAAAGGAGCTCGGTCCTGACTTATGGGAGTGTGTGGACAGGATCGGGCCCTTCAGTGCTAAACATTTCCCCCCCTGCCCTGCTTCCTTTTAAAACTTTGCAGCAAAACTCAGCAGGAGTAACAGCAGATTCCAGCAAAAGGAAAAGGAAGGAATTTAACCTAGAAGTGTTTTTTGTAAAGCCCAAACGCCCCCAACTTTATCAATCAAGACTTAGTGATGCCATCACATAGTTAAGATTGTAAGAACTGTTATCCCTGTGATATCTAAGAATTTAGGGGTGCAAATGTTACCCACTGAGAGCTGATGCTCTTTCCTCCTGGTTTAGGTGATCAGGACGCTACCAACCTGACAAAGGTTTGAGTCTTTTACCCCTAGGTCAGCAGTCAGAGCTCTGCCAGGACCGAGTGTCCTGTGCTGTAACCGCTCAGTAGCTATGTTTCTTCCTGACCCATCACCCCACCGCAGCACCGCGCAGGGGTAGGTACCCGCCTTCCCAAGGGGCTCACTGGAAAGCATGGAACAGGTTCAGAGAGAAGCGGCGGGGGGAAGCCTGCCCTGTAGCCAGCACAGGCTCCTCCTGAAAAGAGGCATATCAGGGGATCATTCAGCACCTTTCACAGGAATCAGATCTGCTGAATCACAAGCATCACTGAATATCTGCTGCACTTCAGTAGGGAGATCAATTTATGCATGTATGTTACTAAGAAAGGTAAATATACCAAACACGGAGTTTTCTTGATCTGTACAGATACGTGCATATGTATACTTAACACCTCCTTGAGAGATGCTGAAATACTAACCTTGAATTAAATAGCTTCATAATATTAAGTGAAAACACTTTCAATGCTTTTATACCAGAACACACGTACAAATGTAATATCTTGTCACTCTTCTCTTAAAGAAACAAGTAAACAATACTGGCTTTTTTTTCTCTAAATTTACTCCCATGTACTAGAAACTGAGGTGAAGTTTTTTCCTGAATGATTCAATAAAAGTAATTAATTGCTAAGAAATCTGTGAATGTTTGACTAAGATATTCTTGGGAAAACAACACTTCTTCCCAGGAATAAATAGTTGTTTTTATTGCCACAATCCAGTCTAATTTTGCTGTCCTGACAAGTTATACAAAGCCACTGTAAACCTATTTTAACCAGCCTAATCCTTCAAATACCAGCTGTATTCAACAGAGTGAAGACAAAAGCCACAACCTACCAATTAATACAGAAACATAAGGGCAATCGTGATTGACCTGATAACTGCTCTGAGCTACCCTGGTGATGTGGTGCAGCTGCAGATGTCTGTCTGTGTTTTGTGGCTGTGGCTTCGCTATAGATAAGTTCTACGTGTTTCTGTAGCCTAACAGCAGCTTTGGATTACCAGGACAGCTTAAGACAGCTGGATTTGCTCTCTTACAGGGTTCCTTTAACTTATTCTGCTTCACTGTTTTTTTCCCTTCCTCAGAATAAAGTCTGTGTGTGATGTGGATTCATGGCCCACTGTGGCATGTAGACATAAAAATGTCCTCTTCCTGTATTCTGTACAGTACCAAGAACTACTCATACATGAACGTGTTGGAAAAACTGGCACACCTATCCTGAGAAAGACAAACCTCTACAGCGCTGATTTTGGTAACTGAGAACTCGTGGGGGTATGGGATAAGAAGTTAGGGAAGCGTTCTGTAAGTCGCACCAACTTAAAAACGCCTCTCCGTTATCACCTTGCAGGACCATAGGCAGAGCCCCTAAATTACCCCCAGGGTTCGTCTGTCTGCTCTGAAACAAAGCACCTAAATTTGACACCTCCGTCAGTCGGCAAGTAGCAGGCTCAGGGCCTAGCTCCCCTGAGGGGCACCGAGCTGCTAACGACGGAGGAGAAAGCGCAGACTTTCGTTACCAGCGTTAGGCACGGAAAGCAGGGGCCGCAGCTGCGGCCATCAGAGAGGAACTAGCCCGGCAGCAGCAGAGCACACGGAGACAGGAGATGGTTACTCAGCCCTTGCGATACTCTGCCAGCCTTTCGCTGCCCCAGCAGTCAGCAGGATGCTGTAGACGGACAGGGGCAACGGAAAGGGTGTGCATGAAAGACTACAGGGCTTCGCAGGTCTCTGCAGCTTGGCTTATACCCATCAGAGGTGAAATCCTATTGCGCTTCTATAACCAAGCATCCTTGTAAGTAAATAGTATTACCGTTTGTACCTACTGCCCTTAACAACAGGGACGAGTGTTCTTCTTTTCAGAGAAAGTTGCTATTAAGATTTTGGACAAGACAAAGCTAGACCGGAAGACTCAACGTTTGCTGTCTCGCGAGATATCCAGCATGGAAAAACTGCACCACCCAAATATCATCAGGCTGTACGAAGTGGTGGAGACACTCTCAAAACTGCACCTGGTAATGGAGTACGCAGGAGGTGGGGAGCTCTTCACTAAAGTCAGCACAGAAGGGAAGCTGCTAGAAACGGAGTGTAAAATAATCTTCTCCCAGATTGTGTCTGCGGTGAAGCACATGGTAAGTTGCTCTTCTTCCACAGGCACATTGCCCCTTACTACTCTAGCAGATTTGCTGGATGCATCTGTTGGTTTTCAGCTAGTTACCAAGATTTCAGGCCCACAATTCTGAAGAGCAAAACTGCTAGAGAAGAGCTGTCTTAAGGCATCTGAGAGAGTTTTCACTTCCACCTCAAATTACTGCCTCTCTGTTGACAGCTTTTGTGAGAAGACTGCACAGGGAACACCTGGTGGGTGGAACCATCCCTTTAGCAACAGCCTTCTCCTGTCTGCTTTAAGTTTCTGTAGGCACCAGCTAACAAAGCTTCATTTCTTCCTTCCAGCTATTTAAAAACACAGGATCAGTCACTCTTCCAATAGAACAAAGTGTTCCAGAGAAGAGGCTTGTTAGGTGTTGCAAACATACCGTTTGCTTATGAATGAGTGTGGGAGACTGGCACTTAAGATGGTTAATTCCCGGTCCTCCCTTTGGCACAAATCTGTGAAGTTAACACCCAGTAAGTCGCTTCCCCTTGCCAAGGGTGGTGTTATTTGCGTAGAGCTCAAACCATCTTATAAAGGCAGAAAAGGAGCAATTAACTACTTTGGTACCATCTCCTCTGAACCTTGCACAGTAACTACAGCTCCTTCAAACACCAGCATAAAAAACACAGGAAGACTGTTCTGCAAGTCTGAGATGTGAAAGGAGTATTTGTTAAAGTTGGCTCAGGGTGCCCTCCGGTGGCTTATACTCTCCTGCCATGTAACAGCCTCAGGTGAGGGTAAAAGCAAGGATGTTCCCAGGTCAGACACCTAGAAACTCATTACAAACTGCTCCTGGCATATATAGAAACAGCTTTTATTTTTAGATATTTTGACAAAATTATCCTAAGTCCTGTAACTGATGGATGAGCTTCAACACCTTTTCCATAGGACACATACTCAGCAGCTACTGATACTTAATGTTGCAAGATTGAGTTTTTTCTTATCATTAAACCCAGACTACCAAGCTGGTCAACCTCTTCACTTGTGCAAATACGCTCCTGCAAAACATTTTACTTTTGCTAAGCCATCAAATCCGGGCTACTTAAATCACATCTCACTGCTGCCAGTCCACACGAGGACAGAAGATCCCTGCCTGTTACTGATGACCATTTTAAGGGTTTCCTTATTTGCCCCCAGATACATGCCCCTTGTCACTTTAAAGGGCAAGGCAGAGAGTGCTCAAACGCATCCATACCCCATTTCAAAGATGAAGCTAAACCCTTACCTAATCAAGACAGGTATATCGACACTAAGCAGAACAAAATCAGTTTCTGTCCTTGGCTACCACTTGCCATTTCCAAGGGAAAAAAAGTACAAGTCACCGTGTATGTATTCATTTTAGATTTCGGAAACTAGAGGACATCACTGAACTTGGTGTCTTGCAACAACATGAAACACCACAAGGCACAAGCCCATAGTCCGTTTCTTCTGGCACCACCAGTTCCTCACAGGACATTAGATCACACACCAGAATTTTAGCAACCTACTTTATCTGCAATTATGTTCACTTGGTGAACTAAATTCTTTTATGTTGTAAGTCCACAAGCTTACAATATATAAAAAAATGGAATTAGTTAAAAAGAAATTATTTTTTGTTACTTACATCATGACAGAAATGTAGTCATTGCAAAAGCAAGTGTTCTGAAATCTGAAGTGATACAGATTTTGCACATGAAGATACCTAGTCGTGTACGGTTAGCCATGATGCCATCACAAATCTGTTTCATGAAAATAATTTATATTAGTTAGCACGAGACTGCTATTCTTAAAAAAACCCCAGCATTATTCTTCCCATCTTCTGCACCTATGCTATTGTTTTTGTATCAGTAGAGAATTAAGTTAAATTTGTTTAAATACTTTAAGTCTTCGATGCTTATTTCTGACTTGGTCCAAGATAACTCCCTTCTTCCCGTGTGGTAGTTAATCAATGACACCAGCTAGTCACTCAAGAACTTTCCTGTGAACAAGCTAATATCAAATTTTCTTCTTCTCCAGCACGAGCACAATATCATTCACCGGGACTTGAAAGCAGAAAATGTCTTCTACACCAGTAACACCTGTGTTAAGGTAGGAGACTTCGGATTCAGCACATTAAGTAAAAGAGATGAAACTTTAAACACTTTCTGCGGCTCTCCTCCTTATGCTGCCCCCGAACTCTTCCGAGATGAAAACTATGTTGGCATCTACGTAGACATCTGGGCACTGGGAATCCTGTTATACTTCATGACGACGGGTATCATGCCATTTCGGGCAGATACAGTGGCCAAACTAAAAAAGTGCATTCTTGAAGGGACATACAGTTTGCCTCCCTGCCTGTCAGAAGCTTGCCAGAAACTGATAAAAGGAATCCTCCAGCCAGTCCCAACCGAACGATACTCCATCAAACTTATTATGAACAGCGAGTGGATGCAAGGAATACAGTACCCCAAACCTCTGCAGCCGTTTAAACTGGATCCAAAGTACTTATCAGACACCAGTACTCTCAAAGAGGAAGAAATGGAAGTGAAAAATATTCTGGCAGATCTGGGAATCACAGAAGAGCACATTCAAAATAACCGGGGAAGAGACTCGCACAGCTCCATAACAGGAGTCTACAGAATTATTTTGCACAAAGTACAGAAGAAAAGGGCACTTGAGTGCGTTCCTATCATGTCCCATCCAGACCCCAAAGAACAAGACTTGAGGAGAGGAATCAGTTCCTACAGCGGGATGAAGCACACATCCAAGCTGTGCTCTATTTTGTAAGTTGCACTGCAGGCTTTATGCTCAGCACGTTTAACAAAGGGTTTTATTCACTCTTCACGAGTTCTGGTGTTACATTTTTTGTAACTTCTGAATAAACTAAAAATGCCTCATCTCCTTTGCATTTCTCAAGTCACAGTGAAGCGCTCAAATACAGAGCGTTTGTTTGTCCCTTCCCCCAGAGACAAGGTATAGCCAGTGCAGGAACCCCAAGTAAGTGAAATGGGCAAGGGATCATTAGTGGAGGTGATCTTTCTGTTAAAGATCAAATAGTATTGATTTAACACACTTGGGAGACTCTCAGTACAGGCATGTAACAGCTAACTTCTCAGAAAGTTGTACCTCAGCTTGACACCACTGCAAACCAGGACAGTTTTTGCAGAGAACTAAATTTAAGCAGAAACCAGACCATAATCTAAACAACTGCAAATTCTCCTTTAAAACTTCTTCAGCAAATTAAACATGATAAAATGTACATAATTTTTATTTAAAGAAACAGCAATGCTGTTGTTGACCAGAGTTCCTAGATGCTGCTTCAGCCCCGCGTGTGGGATTGCCATTCCCAGTGTGCAGCTGGCTGGGCTACCGTCCTCTCACCTTCTACCGCCTGCACGATTCTGGCAGCCTAGAACTGCTTGCACTCCAATAAAGACTTAAGCATACTCCAAAACTCATATAGTTTTAATTCTTGCTTTAGCACAAGATATTAGTAAGCTGAAGGCAACCACTAACAAAATCTGCTTATTTATTGACCATACTACTTTGGCAGCAAAGGCTGGCACAAAGCCGACTCCGATGCTCTCTGACCACTGCAAGTTGAAAGTTGGATAGCCTGACAACTCCCAATTGATCTGAGCATCACTGAGATGTCAGTTCTCCGATTTTCAGCTTTAATTGCTTATTTTATACCTCAATCTTCAACACCATCAGCTCCAGTGCAAATGGTGGAAAAGTGCAGTAGCTGTCCTGCCCTGAACAGGCACCGCCGACCTGCCTAAGCTAAGGGTTGAGCTCCTGTGATTTTAGTTAAGGCAGGAAAACTAATAGAGGGTTTAGAGAGGCACAGCTGGTGCTGTCAAATTTAAGGGCAGGATCCCCTATCTATTATGGGGACTGATGAAATCATCAGTTGACTTTAAGAAGCGTAATTACTGTAAATGTGCAACAGAATGACTCTGAAAAGCCACCCACAGGACACTGGACTCAGTGAGGCTCAGGTAAGCACAGAGCAAGAACCAATCCTCCTTCACAGTTTTTCTGAGGGAGATAACACATACCATCTTTCGTAAAACAGTAATAAAGGTGAATTGTATTTCATAAGCTGGGAATGAATTCCTCCACTACAAACAGTTTTCGTATGAAAGCCATTGTTACCTTGAAACACAGCCCTGAAATAATGGTTTTGCACCAGCCTAAGCAACCCTTCCTTTCCACTTTTGTAATGGAATATTAGGAAGAAAGATCCAGAAGGTCCACACATCTTGTGAACCCACAACTTCCAAGTTTTCACAGGGCCAGTTTCCTCTGTCTTTCCTGTTAAAGAAAAAAAAATATGCATCCTGAAAACCCAACAAGTCAGCACTACTCCAACAAGTTTCAAATATCTCAAACTTTATTTCAATAAAGGATCAACCTCACGGACCGTGAGGTCCCTGTGGTTAACTTTGTGCCAGTAGCTCCCTTCTTGGCTTGTCCACTGCCAGCAATGGACTTTGTTCCATGGCAATTTGCTTTTCTGGTGCCAAGGTAAGTTTCACGAGGGCAACCTGAACCAAAATACTTGCAAACGCTATCATCATGCATCATCGCTCCATCATTTTCAGCAGAACAAAGAGGTTAGTATTCATCAATTTATAATAAACAACTATTTTACCAAGGCTTGACTGTACAAATACAGCAAGTTATTAAATCCTGGTGAGTGACAGGTAATACAAACACTTCATTACACACAAAAAAAAATTTGTAATTCAACAGACAAATCATTTTTTGCTACTTTATATTAGATAATGTAGCTTTGTAGAATTAGCAAAGGAATAAATTCAACAAAACTTCATTCTGTACATTAGCTCAATTTAAATATATATTACAAGCTTACAAGGCTCATGTCATAGTTCATTTCCAATCTGGGCTTTAAAAATCTACCAGAATGGAGTCCCCATTAGCATTGTATATCCACCACTTGCAAAATGGATAGTTTTCAGCTTGCGTGTTGGGTAAAAAAAAAAAAAAAAAAAAAAAAAAAGGAATAAAAGACCCCACTCCTACAATATTACCAATAGTGAGAAGGACTTCAAAGTACAAAGCCAAATTCAAAGTTAGAAATAGTCTTTCAGAAAGGTATTATATAAAGAATAGCGAGAGGCCAGAGCACCAGACAAAGTGATCTTCCTCCCTTCGTTTGCCAATTAAAACAGCTCCACAATACCTAGAATTTTTATTTGAAAATTCTGCTGCCTTAGATACTTCTACTAAACAATCGTGAAAGGTGCCAAATCAATGAACCCGTTTCTTTAGAAGAAAGAATTACTACTTCCCTTCTTTTTCCTCTTTCCTCCCAGGCTGCGGTGATTTATAATGCAGGTGTAAAATACAAAATGTGGAAGTTGGGAGGAGTTATGTAGTAAGTAACACAGTGGGTCACAGAGTTTCTGGGAAGAAAACCACCTGTCAGTCTCGCTGTTCTTAATCCAGTCATTTTGACAGGGGAGAGAGAGTCTGTTCTGGCAATGGATGTTACTTGGTTCTATACCTCTCCCAAAGCAAGGGTGATGGGAGGCAGGCTGGGAGAAGAAAGGGAAGGTGACAAAGGGAAAGAGAAGAAGTGCAGTATTCAGAAGGCTGACTGCTCACTGTCAAGGCACTGAGAACCCTAACGTTAAAAGCCTGGACTATTTTGCCACACGCTTAAATACAAATAGAAGTTAACAGTGTAGGTTTCAAGTCATTTTACATGGAAAGAGCAAGCAGAAGATCCTTTTTTTTTTTCCTATGTACAAAGACCTTGTAATAGACTACAGCTACAACTCAGCAATTAAAAAAATTCAGACACGTTAAGGAATCCACACAACCCCTGGCAACTCCCTCCATCTCCAGTATACTCATGATTTTAGTGTTCTGAAAATACTACATCAGCACACCATATTATGACAAATCTTTTCAAGGAGCTTGAACAGTTTCTCCATGCTCCAGTGAAGTACTACTGTGCACTGAAACTTCAGCGCTACTGCAATCCTTTTTCTCTCTCTCTCAGCCTACCCTCACACCTTGTTCCATTCCCCACCTCACAGAGGTATCTTAATGCTCCCCATTGGAAATGGCAACAGTAACGCCTTCAGATTCTGTTGTTGCAGGGATTCTTGGCACTTTCTTAGCAGGGCTTGGGATGTGCTAAGAAGAAGGGAAAAAAAACATTAAATACAGTTTTTCCAGTTCACAGACATTCATACTTCATGGCTAGTCCAATTCTCAAGCAACATTCATGCTACACTGGACAGCTCGGTCTTAAGCCAATCAAACCGGTCATGCTTCATGCAAACTGATTATGTGAAAAGAGCCAGTTTGTTCTTGTTTTCGTTCTTGAGCAGCTTCATTCTCATTATGATGAAATGTACTTTTTTTTTTTAAAATCCCATGTTCATTTTTTTTACTTCTGGCTTGTATGTTACACATGTTAACAAAGTATTGAAAGTAACTTGTTAAACCACTTCCCCGTTTAACATACATGCACATGCTGAGACAAGCACATAAACCGTTCCACCATTTATATCAAACTTTAAAAGAGTGCTGAGTGTTCACCTCATGAACAACGCCCGGGTGGACAACTTCAACTCCTGCCTCCAGAGGTCCATCACCCAAGAGCGGGCGCCGCGCGTAAGTTCTCCTGTGTTTTTCATCCACACGCACCAGGTACCACGTTCCCTCAAAGAGATCTTCCACTGAGCACTGTGGAATGTAGTTGGCTGCAAAAAAAGCCAGTAACACGCTGTTAGTTGGTGCTGAGCAAGGGTTTTACACAACACAGGCCTTTGCAGTTTGGATGTAGTAAGCCAGAAACAACAAGTCTGCATTTGCATTTCAGGCACGTTGGGCCAAGGAACACAAGCTATTCAGAAGCAGAAACGGTTGGACATTTCCCTCATTCTACACCCGAATCATTTAAAGTCAGGTGAACTAAGTGATGAGCATTTTGCTGTAAGACTAGGAATGACTTATATTTATGAAGACCTTACCCAAATGATGCGTGTCCTGTCTAATCTTCATGTTTTCAGCAAAGACATCAGGTGCAATGCATTTTCTTGAGTCAAGTCTTGTTTTGAGATCAGAAAGGCTGGCAGTTATTTTGTCCAGTGCAGAACCTACAATATAAAACCATCACATAAGGTGGCACCAGTGCTGAGAACTGCACACTAGCGTGTCAACATCTCAAGCCCATTCAAAATATTTCGCACTGCAGAAGCTAAACTGTTAGTCTTTTCTAAATATTCCCAATTACTCAATCAAAACATTAACAAAGTTTGATGAATATTATTTATTTGCCCAAGGAGACACTCAAACATTCCCTGGAGCTGGCACATCTTCAGTTTACCATTGCTGCCATGAGGCGCTGCTCTGCAAGTTTACCTACACTGGTGAGTAGCGTAACAAGGCATTTAGAGGTGAGCAGTTCAAGGGAGTTAATTAACACCTCTTTCTTTCACTCACCAGGAGTGGCATCCTGTGTAACTCTGATGGAATACAGTGTCGCAGCAAAACCAGAGCCATATGAGAACACACTGATTCTCTGTCCTGCAAGCTGTTCCGGGGAGTATCTGCAAAGCAAGCAACAGTTGGTTAGCGTGAGAATTAAGCCAAGGTGCCTATTTTAAATAACTAAAAAGTGCAGCTACCTGAGAAAATGCAGCCAGCAAATTATACTGGCTATAATACAAATTTAGCATGCTATGCGCATAAATGATGACTTTTAAAAACACAAATTTCAAACACTGCTGTTATGAGTTCCAAAGCTGCCTAAGCAAAACAGAGCAAATAAATGCCCAGAATATTATTATCTAGAAGGCAGCCAGTTTTCATTATTCAGTGACCTAAAGCCTAAAATGAACAACCACATCTTGGAAGGCAAAGTCAGAATAAAGAAAAAAGAACCCAAGAGGAATGGCTTAATTTAAACTTAACATGATTTAGTAAAAGCCTGTCATTGCAAAAAAAAAAAAAAAAGTGGTTAAGACAAGAATAATTTAATGTGGATTTCATTATTATAGTGAAAAAGACAGGGCATTCTGATTCTCTTCCCCACTGCAGTGTTTTTGTTTTTTTTTTCTGGGAGGGGTGGCCCGAGTGGAGGGGTGGTGGTGGAAGAGAAGGTTGAAGCTGGGAAAAGACACCACCTTGCAAATGAGTTCCTACTTTGGAAGGCAGTAAATAATTGCTTCAGATCAGCTTCTGACACAGAAAACTTGAATCTGCTTGTCACTTGAACACACTTGTGTGTGCAGAATAATTTTTAACTTGTCTTTCTGCTTAAGGCACTCTAGCAGGAAAAGGTTTGCTAGATGGCGCTTTTACAAAAGGCTTTCTGAAACAAAAACCTTTTATGACCTTACATATAAAGAGCTATGACTTTTTTTCCAATTTTATGCTTACTGGGCTAGAAGAGAAGCAAGGCAACCATAAACTGAAGGGGTATACATATTTCCATTCTGATTGGATACAAGTAATGAAGCTTTGGTTTTCTGATTGAAGAGCTCTGCACTGGCTTTCATAAAAGCTTTTTCCACATCTCTGTCAAAATATGTATCTTCAAGTTTTACATCCCTGTTTAAAAAAAGTGCAGAAACAGTTACTAAAATAGCAGAAAGTAAAAACGCACCTTTGATGTGTAACAAATTAAGATTCTATATATAAGGAAGACAGAACCCATTCTCACCTGAAAGCTTCCAGACCACTGAAAACACCGTTTGCTGTTTCTGGATTCGGGTCGCTGAGGAAGTCATTCAGCAAGAGCCTAGCCACAGATTTCTGTACCAGTTTACAGTAGGGAGAATGAAAGATCATGAATCCAAAGTCATTCAAGGTGAAACGTCTGTCTGTCCCCTCTGGAAGTGGCAGAAATGTCGTGTTACAACTTATGATTAGTACTCACTTCAACTATGAAAATAAAATAGAGGGGGTAGCAAAATGCCAGTCATCATAACATGTCAGCATGTAAGAGAACCTTAAGACTAACTATTGCTGTCAAGTTCATTTAAAACACTCCTGCTAGTTCTACTTAAAAATTAGTTTCTTACTGATCTCTTCCACCAACTGACTGCTTGCCCTTCTTCTAGAAGAAAAAGGGCCGAATCTGCATATTTCTATTTATTTTGTCAAAATGCTGGGTAATCTACTTCATTTAACTATCTAATATCTTTACACCTATGCTTCTTGAGGGAAGCAATTGCTAAGCATACGGGGTAAAAAAAAAATAAATCAGTATCGTTAACATTTAAATATCAACCTGAATATCTTAAGAGCCTGGGTGGAAGTTGGGGAATGACAGACTTTTAAGCAAGGTATTATACATAACACCAACAAAAGCCTGTAAAGACCACTGCTTACTGACTATCAGGTACCTAGCCATACATGAACAGAAATAAGAACCTTCTTATGGGAGACAGCAAACATTCCAATTGCCTCAGAACACACAAACACAAAGAAAGGGAACCATATACTAGTCTTTAGACTGAACACTAAAGCTTGAAAATACCTTGCCTGTGTAGTTACACATTCCAGCACTTGCCAGATCTCACAATGCCATCAGGTGAGGCTACATACCCTTTTGCCACTGGGCGTGGATTTTGTTGCGATAGACAGTATAGCAGCGATCTAGTGCACTGAGGTAGCACTGTATAGATAGTTTCCCATCAACTACAGGATACTCGGAGACCATATCTGGTTTATAGAAGTCATACGCGTGCTGCATGTGGGTTCCACGCAACCCTGACAGAGAGAAATTGACAAAAGTTGAAAATGACTTTATTCAGCTGTTTTGAGTCAATTTGAATTCACCAGTTAAAACACATTGGGGAAACAAGTAATATTTGGCCCCAGTCCAGCAGGTTTTTGTAGCACTCCAGGCCTTTAAGGCAATGTTTCACGCAATTCTCAACTCCTTGTTAAGTATGATAGGACTGAGCATGACAAACACAAGTAACAGATATTTCGCCTTGGAAGTGTTATTCATCTCTAGTCGACTCTTTGATAATTTTATTGAAGAATCTCCAAGGAAATAAACATATATGAGAATCTCTAGTTGTTCCTTTTTGCCTCCTGTAATGGCACTCAGCCAAGTTAGCCCAGAGCAAGAGGAGACAAAGTACAATTTCTGACATTAGTGGGAGTTAATTCCACCCTCCAGCAACACAGAAAAAACAGTGGACAGGCTTCAGAATGGATCCGATTATCTGGCCCAAACAATAATTTGTTTTCTCACAGGACTAACCTCTCTCAAAAATTAACGGAGCATTTGGACCAACCAGCATAGCAACAGCACCAGCTCCACCTGTTGGCCTGGCATTTCCGGTGGCATACACAGCTATGTCTCCAGCAACAACAAGCGCATAGCGTCCTGGGAAAAACACACAGAAGTAACAATGAGAAACAGCCAAGAGTCCAGCACATTTTAATATCCATCAGCAATTTTTAGGCTTTGGTAACAAAGGACATGACCCCAAGTTTAAGGGGCTCTTCAATCCTGACTTTCCCCCCCACATTTCAATTTCCTGGCAGCCACTGAAATTTACAGGAAGAGACCAGCAATTATTAGCCATGTAGTTATTTTGAACACTGTAACTGAACTAGCAGCAAAGACCCAGAGCGTTTAAGAAAAAGACTTCAGAAAACAGTTTACCCTCTGTGTTTTATATGGTTAAACAAGAACACTGTCATTATAAGGCAGATCACGCAAAATGAGAGGATGAAGTAACTTTTCAAGAAAATTCCCTGAACTTACCATCCCAAGAACTGGACTCAATCCAATTAATAGCATTAAAAAGAGCAGCAGTGCCTCCATAGCATGCATTGGTGGTATCAATTCCTTCTACATCTGTATTACCAGATTCTTCAAAAAGCTGCATCAGGACAGTCTTTACAGATTTTGATTTATCAATTATCGTCTCCGTTCCAACTTCTAATCTCCCGATACAATCATAGGAAAGGCCGTTCCTCTCCATGAGCTTCTGAACCACAGTCAAGCAGAGAGAATTGATATCCTCCCGGTCAGAGCAGAACCCCATCCTTGACTGGCCCAGCCCAATGGTGTATTTCCCAGCATCCACACCATCATACTTCTCCAGCTCTGTCTGGTCAACGTACTGGGAGGGAAAATATATTTCCAGTGCAACAATTCCCACATCTTTGGGCCAACAGGATTCAGCATTCACTGGAAGAGACCCAGGCATCGTGGTAGATCTGTAAGAAAAAAAAAAAAAAAAAACACAAAACAGAAAACCACAAAATCAGCTGATTTATTTACCTCCATTTTGAGAGACTTACTTTCATTTTCTGTAGGTTTACAGAAAAAGTTAAATTTCAGGTATTCTACAAGGTCATTTGCAGAAGGCAAGCCTTTTCTTCCAGGGAGATTTTGATCTGAGCATAGTGTAAACATAATTAGAAGTTTTGCAACGTTTTATATTAAGCAGTATTTTTAAATGAAAATACAAACTTCAGCCCTGGAGATGAAGAGATGTAGGTTAAGCCCAAGTTATTTCACTCAAGTAAAACACACGCTTACAAGTGTTTGTGAAATTTGTCCTAATGTTCATTACTCTATTTTGTTTATATGCAAAGTCTCAATTTCATACAAGCAAGCTAGAAAGACTGGATTTTTTTAAAAATGTTGCTCATTGAGAACCGAAGTTTAAAATTTATCCTTACCAGGAAATGTCTGCCTTAAAATAGGCCAGGACTTTTAAAAAATTGTTTTTATTTTTAACTTAAGTGACTTAAGCCTCTCCATTTTGTTTATACTTGCAACAAAGGCAGCAGAAATTTTTTTGGTGTGGTTTTTTTTTTTTTTATTTATTTTTGGTTGGGTTTTTTGTTTGTTTGAAGTACGCTCCGTTTTGGCATTCCGTAACACCAGAATGCCCAACACAAGGCCTGGAAGAGTATTTCACAGGGTTTTTTTTTTATTTATTTTTTTTGGTTGGGTTTTTTGTTTGTTTGTTTGAAGTACGCTCCATTTTGGCATTCCGTAACACCGGAATGCCCAACACCAGGCCTGGAAGAGTATTTCACAGGCTGGGATGAACACACAGGGGTTTTCCCCAAGAGACCAAGTTTTCTTATTTTAAACTTCCCTAACTTTACTGTCAGCAGAGCCGAGGACAAGCCACATCTCCCTCCACCGGTGCCGACGAGCGAGGGCTTGGCAGGACACACACTAAGATAAGCATCCGAAAATATTAAAAGCCTTTTCCGTCACAGGTACAAGAAGCCTTAGGCAAGACCTAAAGTCTTACCGACGTACGCACGGCTCGCCGCCCGCTTCAATTGCCTCTAACAAAGCTTCGACTATACCTATGAGGTGCTTAAGATCACCTACTTCATTATTAAGTGCTTGTCAGGCAGCCTTTATTCACACGGGAGGAAAAGAAAAAAAAAAAGGCGGCAGTTTAAAGCCGGTTTCCCCGCCGCGCCTGCGGCACAGGGCGCCCGCCGCGCTTTTAAGCAAAACAAGCCATTCCGCGCTGTTTTCTCTGACCCTGCCGCCTCCCCCCCACCCGCCCTCACGCTGCCGCGGCCCGACGAGCACCTCAGCTCCCTTCGTCCCTGTCACGAAGCCCCTCACCTCAGGCCGCCACCGCGGCCCCGGCCTCGCTGAGGGCGCTGAGGGCACTGAGGGCAGCCGGGGCGGGGTGGGGGGTGGAGGAGCGAAGAGGGGGCACTGCGCATGCGCGCTGCGCCGGCGGCAGCAAGCAGGCGAGGAGTGCGCAGGCGCGGGGTGGCCACGCCTCCCACGGAGATAACCACGCCCCCTCCCTGGGTGGCCACGCCCCTCCCGGGGGTGCGGGCAGGACCGGCAGCGACGGCGCAGCGGAGCCGCGGCGGCGCTGCCGGTCCTGCCCGCACCCCCGGGAGCGTTATCAAGCTTTCCAACTCCTCGTCTGAATGCCAGACAAGCCATGGACACCCCGTACCAGCTGGGAAAAGGAGTTTGGTGTCCGGCTGCATTTCTGGCACAAAAACCGATTCGCTTTTCTTCAAAAAGAGGGCGAAAAAGGAAATACAGGGCGCTGCCGGCTCAGCACGGTGTCTGGCAGCCACCCCGAGGGCAAGGCTTGTACCCAGAGCAGGGCTCATTTCTGCTCCAAGGGCCAGAAAGCTGAAAATTAGAGGCTGCAGAGACTCTTAGGGCGCTTAATTTTATTTAAGTGATATACTAAAAGGCACTAGATGCAGCCCATAATGCACTTGGCCTGTAATAGCCACAGAACAGTGGCTTTTAACTTGGCAGGGAATTACTGGAAAACTCAGTATGCCAAAAGGATTTGCATTATTGGTGGGGGCTGAGGAAAGCACTGTGTTTGCTCCTCACAGAGCTCTGAGATGAAAACTGGCATTTAATTCACATTCCTCGCCGTAGTTCTCCCATCAGAAAACTTTCTGCAGAAGACAACTCAAGGGATGCTCTTTGTATTGTATTCTCACGGCTCACCCAACACCAAAGCTCACCAAATACATCTAATGAAGTGGCCGTCAGGGCCATCAGGCTGTACTGCAATGAAAAAAAAAAAAAAATTGCTTTATAAGCTTGCTCTGGTCACTGAAGAAAATGGGACATTTGACATCCTCAGTCAGTCATTACAGGAAAAAAATTTGTTTACTTGATGTAGAACAAACAGCCTTTTGTCCTCCTGGTCAAACAGCAAACAACATCCCATCACTGGGGTTTTTACTGAAAATTAAAGAGTACTCAAAAGTACAGCTTCTTTAAAAAGTCTAAGAGCTCCAAATGCCTTCATATATTAAAATGAGAAACCTACTTTGGTTTGTGTCCCCTTAAGATCACGTAGGGCATGGGCAAGCAGCATAAAACAGACACTACTTTCTGCCAGTGTTGCCAGAAATGCGTTCTCCCACACCAACTGGTGGCTTTTGTCAAGAATTTGAGCGTGTTGTGTCAATAATTTGAGCTCACCATTTCCCCGCTTAAGTTTTTAATTCACAGAGAACACCTGACAGAAAGTTAGAAACCCAGCCCCCGGCCTGTTTGCCACAAGCCATGCGTTTGGTGACCAACTTTGCCCTTCTGCCTCTGAAGGGCTTGGGAAGAGACTTCACCGGCGACAATGTGGCCGCTTTGGGCTGATTTTTCCGAAGTTGAACAGTGAAGGGCTGGTGGCTTCAGTTATGACATCACCTAGTCATCCCCGCCGCACCCAAAGGTACCACACGCGTGTGAGACGCCTGCCACGCCACGAGCGGTCATTGCCTCCCATCCCTGCGTGAACGTGGCACGCACCCCCACCCCCTCCCCCCCCACCGTGGCCCGAATCTCCGGCCCACGGGATGCAGCTACGTGGGAAACCGGCAAAATGCGTCAAAACAGCAAACGGCAGAGGCGGCACCTTGAATTCACCCGGGAGGACCCACCCGCAGCGCCGTCCCTCCATCCGAGACTGGGACCCCGACAGCCGCAGGGGGTGGCCGCCGGGATGCCCACACCCCTGCGACAATCGCCATCACGAAAGGAGGCGACGGCATCCCCGGGGGCGACACCCGGCTGCCCTCGCCCTGCGCGACGCGGGGGTCGGCGTGGGCGGCGGAGAGGTGGAAAGGGGGGGGGGGGGCATGTCCGCCCCGACTTGGGTGGGCGCCTCTGTCGCGACACTGAGAGGCGACACGCAGAAAGGACCGCCGCTTCCAGGCTTCTTGGCGGACCCCGAGGCGGGGGCAGAGCCCGGCGGAGCCCCGCAGTAGCTACCCACCACCGCTCACCCCGTCGGGGGGGCACCCACGCTAAGGGGCACCCAAACATGCTTCTTTTTGGTTTTTTTTTCTTTCTTCCTTTTTTCCTCCCTTTTTTCTTTTTTCACACCCTCCCCCGCCCCCCACCCCTTGCCGCACTGCAGGCACTACTTACTTCAAACGCGCCTGCACCCACTGAAAACACCGCTCCCAGCCACGCCGACCCACCCTCGGAGCACCGCGGGCAGCCCCGCAGCCCCACGCGTGTTTCCCCCACGCGGTTCTTCCGCGTTCCCCCGCCGCGGCTGAAGGGCGAGACCGGGGCCGCCGTCCAGCCCGCGGGCCCCTCCGGGTGCCCAGCCGCCCTCACCTGTCGGAGGTGATGGCTCCCGGTATCGCTGGCCGCTCCGCGCCTTGGCCCGCTGGCACGCACGGGGATACAACACCGGGCGCCGGCGTGAGGCGCCTTTAAACAGCCCCGCCGCCGGGGCTCCGGCCCGCGCCCTGAGCGGCAGCTCTCCCGGCCAATCACAGCCGCCACCGCCCAAGTCCCGCCCGCCTGCCGGCTCGCAGCCGGCGCGGCGGGCGGGGGGAATGGTGTGAGAAAGTGACGCGGCATGGCCAGAGGGCAGCGCGCCAATGAGGACGCGGCAGCGGCGGCCGGCGCTCAATGGGAGGCGAGCGCAGCGCGGCGGCAGCCAATGGGAGCGCGCTGCCGACCGCGGGTGAGGGTAGGACGTCTGCTGGTCCCCGGCGAGACCGGCGGGACGTTGCCTGGCAACGCGAGGCGAGGCGAGGCGAGGCGCACCCGGCTCCAGCGGGGGCTCGCCCAGCCCGTCGCCTCCGCCCCGGCCCCGGCCCGGGGGTCCCAGCGACCCCCCAGTGCCGAGGCCGGGCGGCGGGTGAGGGGCTGGGAGGCAGCTGAAAGGAGCCTCGGGGCTGTTGAGGGTGGCGAGGCCGTGAGGCTCAGGCCGGGGGCCTGGAAGCAGGTCGCTCGCTTCAGGAAACGCAGCCCCGCGCCCCGCCCTGGGCCTGTGTCACCCCCCTGGCCTGTGCAGGGTCCCATGGCGGGCCGGGGCCAGGGGCTGGGGGCACGCACGGGGGTTCAGCCAGTGAAACTGCTCCAGGGAGGGTGCGATGTCCCGTCTCACCAGCCACGGGTCCTCCCTAACAGTCTCTTCCCAGCCTGTTCAACCCACGGTGTGCCAAGCCACATCTCATGGCATTATTGTTATTTGGCAAATGGACAATTAGCTAATGGATGGTTTTTACATGCCAACCTCTGTAGCCTTTAGGCCCTGTGATGATTTATATCTACCCATTGCTGCGCAGGTTACTGAGTGTCCCCAGAGGAGTCCTCCCTGCCCCTACTGGGAGTACAAACCATTGTTGCAGGTGGGAAACTGCTCGGTAGAAATCACACACAAATTTTAAAGCCTGGGTCATTTGATTGTAAAACACTGCTCCAGTCAAAGAAATCCACTCCCTTAGCAGCTGGTGTCAGGCCCTGAGAGATCTGACTGCTACAGCTACCAGAAGACACCACCTTGCTCACCTCACACAGTGTCAGGGTGTTAAAACGGTGTCATACCATCTCAGGGGCAGGTAAAAATAATGCAAAAGGAAGGGAAAAGCTGTCATAGAAACTGTTAAGTCCTATCGTGTTTGTTCAATCTGTTTTGGACTTGTAACTAATCTGCTATCGTCATGTAAAATCACAGATTTGTCGTCTAACTCTTTGTAGTGCAAGGATTGAGAAATGCTACTGAGAAATTGAGAAGATTTGTTTGCACGTGTTACCCTGCGGTCTTCTGATAAGCTCATGCCAGTCTGTGTACAAGCCTGTTCTGTTTGTAATTCTGAAAAAACACGTGGACAAAAAAGGTGATGGCACAGTTACATCATGTAGACACACGGTTATCTTCTGTACCTACAGACCAAATGGACTTCTTCTTAGAAAAGTTGAACTTCAGTTCTGGGCATCTAAAATTCCGATTCCTCCTTCTTTTCCTTTCCTAGCACAAAGAAAGAAAAGAAGAAAGAAACAAGCAAACTCCAAACCAGAACTGTGTTCTTGTTCTAGACTTCAGAATGGTTTCCTAATGCCAGCCTCTCATGAGATGCTTTGGTGGCAAAATGTTTCCTGGCGTGGGGGTACTTGGACTGTTCTGGCTTTGGAGCAGCCCAGGCACTCAGGAGGAGATGAACTGGTCCATCTTGGATTTGCAGGAGCTCACATTAGGGCCGTGAGAGCCCCCTGGGAGCTTGTAGCCCCTTCCCCACTCCCTGGGGCTTAGCTGCTGGGGGCACCAGGCTGGCTCCAGTACAACATGCTCACTGAGCCTGGGATGGGGCGGCAGCGAAGAGCTGTATGATGAGGAGCCATGAGGACCCTCCTCAGTGGCCTCTTCCCCTTCTCTTGGGAGCTGTGTTGGAACTTGGTCCCTTGCCTGGGCGGCGCCGGACGTGTGGCTGTGCCTGGCTGCGTCCCTTGCCAATCCTGACCCACTGACTTGACTTCCCAGCTTCACCTCTAACCTGCTCCGCTGCAGGCTTGCCCAGAAATCTGGCCCTTTGGCTGACCCCGCTTGCCGTCACGGGCCCTGCTCTGACTTTTTTTGGTTTGGGCACAGCGGGAGCAGCGTGCCTTTGTTGGTGAGGTCGCTGCCCTGCCTGCCTTGCTGTCACCTTCGGCTCCTGGCTTGCCGGCCATTGCAGAGCATTCTGCCCTTGCTGCTGCCTGACAGCTGAAATCTGCTCACCTGTAAGCCTGCTCTTACATGGTGGTGGTTGTTTTGTGGGGTTTTTTTCTGATTAATGTCATACTTGCTTTCAAAATGGTAATGGCAGAATAGGTTTTTGCAATTTTTTTTTTTTTTGGTGTCTCGTCAACAATAAATGCAGATATAGAGTAATCTTCTTATCCTTATTACATCTTCACAGATCTGATCAAAAAAAGGTGCCAAAATTGCTAAGATTAGCTGGGGGAGATGATCTATATTATTGCTTTCTTTTCTGTGGTCCATGGTATGAGGTAATGAATGATGTCCCGTAGTCTTTGACATTAACTTTCTGTGTTGTAGAAGACAGTATGACATAGACATGCATTGAATCATTGCTATTAATTTAAAATTATGTATTTGCAAAAAAAATGCCCCCACCAAATTAACCACCACCTGTAGCCAATAAAATTGTAACCATGTTCTCCTATTGTGCCAGTACTGAAGTGCATTTAAAGATTACACCCTGCAGATGATAAAGGAAAGATAAAAAGTAAAATGTGACAGTTAGTTGCTGGATTTTCAGAATTTTAAAACTGAGGTCAAGGACACAATGCTGTCCCAGTTTTTTGATAATTACCTGAAGTTAAATTCACAGACCAAGTCTCTAATCTACGCTGCTAGAAGTACTATATTTTTCTCCTCAGGATGTTTCTGAATCCAGATGTAATTTAAATTTACATCATGTCCAGACATCCTCCTCGTGCAGACTAGTTTGATGGCTAATTCTTTATAGCCTTAGCTCTACTACTTTTTCTTACTAATCAGTATAATTTATTTTATAATTCTTGTCAATAGCATTATTCTTTTTGTTCAGCTTTATGAAGCTCCTATCTGCTTTTCCTGTCACTGAGTGTACTGCAAGGGAATACTTACAACAAAATTCCTATTATTTCTCCACAAGAAAGGATCTGCCTATACTGCTATTGCGATAGACTACAATTACTTTGTATGGATTTCTCAGAAAGATTACAGTAATAACATTTAAGTTGTTGATGACTCTTGTTCCAGACCTCTTAGGCAATTAATTATAGTCCTCTAACCAAATTATGCTCCAGACACGTGATTGCCACTATTTCCAGCCCAGCTTGTGAGAATGCAGGTCGTTTTCCTTTTATGGCTCTAGAGCTTGGCCAATGTGTCCAGTGAGATTTTTCAGTCGAGGCTGTATTTGGTGATTTGGAACTAGTGTACCAAAATGAATGCTGCGCCTCGGTAACCTTAGAGCTTGGAAACCTGAGGAAGGAGAGGTCCATTGAATAAAGATGGTCTTACCAAAGAAACTCAGCGTAACTCAGAATACTCTTGGAACAGAAACATGCTCAGGTGCTGCTGATGAGAGGACAAACACACTTCCTCTTTCTCTGTTAAAATACCGTCTGTTTTGATAAAAGAGGAGTTTGAATTTGAGTCTCTCTTGCCATTTTTCAGCTGTGTAAAAGTTGGGGGGGATCTCCTAATCCAGTACTGTTTTGAAAGAAAAGCATTTGCTGTAAAGGTGACTCACCTTCACTGCTAGTTTTAAGCCAGTGTATCAAATTTAGGGTGCTGGCTTTGTCTCAATAGACTCAACAGGTTCTTTGCTTCTGTTTAGTAATTCTTAAGCAGCTCTATCTGTGACTTTCTTTTCCTAAAGCGTCCTAGAGAAACAGAGGCTGTCATATTAGTTTCAGTTAATAACGCTTAAAATGAATTAAACAGCCAGACAATTATAGTTGTTTCTTAAAACTATTTAAGAGTGAATTTATGGGAAATTTCAAGAATAATCATTCCAGGCCTAATTTGGATTTTATTCAAGGGGAGCTACAGTGGTAAATCACTAAAATACTCACTGGGGTTTTCAGACCAACTACATCTTTAGGTGCCTCAATCCGTCAAAAAGAGAGCTTTAGCCAGCATTTTCAGGGAAAACAAGGTCATGTGCTGTAACAGTCTCTTTCACAAAACAAAGTGTTGAGATGACTTTACTGAAAAAGTATTGATTTTATTTTGTTGCCAAGTACAAAACAGCAGAGGTCAAAAATAATGCTCACGCGCAGAGAGTGTGAGGTCACCTAAGTAAAGGTTTGGAAACTGGAAGGTTTTTCTTTTGTGTATTTGTGTGTCAGGGTTCAGGGGTAAATGAAGCTGTACCAGACAGTCGATCTTTCACGTGCTGTTTTGGTGCTTCATATGCCAACATTGGGGAAGAAAGTTTTTCAGATTGAATGACGAGTATTCAATTCCCAAAAGAATGCACAGGAACCCAAACTTGAAACACAGTTGGCAGCCGGGAGAGGACTTCTGTCACCTCGTAATCTCTCAATTTGATCTACTGAATCCAAGAGAACCTGATACAAGATTACACACACTCTGAAGAACTAGGGGATGTGAACAAAATGATCAAAGCCCATCTCTTAAAGTAGGTCCAGTAAATGCAAATATTTCATTAGCATAAGGGTTGCAGATCTGGCTGGGTCTTAAAATATTTTTAAAATTGTAGCAATTCCAGTTATTAAAAGCTATAAAAATGCATTTAAATCACACCTTGCTGCTTTTATACAGTGTGGGTACGAGGATGAACTGCACCAGTGTTAAAATTTCAAATACAAAGCAGTAATTGTTGAACAGGTAAGAATCTAAGATCTGGGGGCCAGGAAAGCTGACAGAACAAAAAGATGTCACCACCAGGAAGCAGATACTTCTCTCCAAACCAGAGGTAGAACTGGCAGAGGACAGGTCTGCAAGCCAGGAGTGTGTGGAGCTTCCCAGCAGCCTGTACCTAAACCAACAGGCACCTTCCCTTCCCTTCCCTTCCCTTCCCTTCCCTTCCCTTCCCTTCCCTTCCCTTCCCTTCCCTTCCCTTCCCTTCCCTTCCCTTCCCTTCCCTTCCCTTCCCTTCCCTTCCCTTCCCTTCCCTTCCCTTCCCTTCCCTTCCCTTCCCTTCCCTTCCCTTCCCTTCCCCAGACTGAGTATCCAGGAATTCAGGAATTCCCACTCCTGGTGGCAGCGCTGTTGTGGTCTCATCTGGAGCCACAGCATCACTTTTTCTTATACATATTGTCAGCTTGACTTGGCTCCCTTCTTTCTCTGGTCTCCCAAACTTTCCCGAGTTGCCTTGACCAACTTGACCAAGGCAATACTTAATGATTCTGCGTAAGCCTGGAAAGTTAGTTGCATACTCTAATCCTGTGAAACGCTGAATATCTCCAACAGAAGAGGCAAGGAAATTGGGGTACACTCCATGCTTTAGTCAATATTTAGGGAACACTCTATACACTCAGAAGGCCACTGTTGCATTGATGGAGAAGCTATGAGGAGCTGAGATGTCACCATAAACCCACCTAGAAACCTGTGGCGCAAGAGGGAAGCACGAAGGTAGAATTTGGAATCCAGACCAGAACATGAAAAAGAAAATAAATAGAACTGCCAGAAACAGTGAGATACTGGTACCGTAGTGTAATATATGTCAGCAATTTAGTGTTCCTGGTGCTCTGCTGACCTGGGCCTAGGAGGATTGGATTCTAAGAGCCATTGGCTGTATGCGTGTGGTGTCCAGGCAGTGCAACATCGGAGTGCAAGTGAAATAGTGGAAAACGTGTGCCATTGCAGCTTGCATCAGCCAGGGTCACATCCCCGGGCTGCCCCCCCAGCCTGCTGAACATGGCCTTCAGGAGGAAGAGCTTCTCTGCACGTTCAGAGCCAGAGCAATCCCAGCTCCTGCTCCCAGCCGAAGGCTTCTGCGTGCCCTTTCAGCAGGCAGAGGATGGAGCCATGCATGTTGTGTGTGTGGTGTACACAGTATTCCCTAGAAACTGGAAGAAGAGTGAGATGAGTTGCCTCATCCCTGTTAGCAGGCTGTTGGCTCATCAGAGAAGATAATTGTGTTTCTTGTTTTCTCTTGTCTGTTTTGGAAAGAGTCAGTTTCTTTCATCAGATACGCATCCGTGGGAGTTTGCTACCTATTCTCTGGTGACCTCGCTACGGATGTTCATCTTTATTTTATTTAGGGAGCGCATCAGCAGCCGATTCAGTCTGCTGTCATCTGCCATGCTTTCTCCCATATTTGCAGTATGTAGTGAAACATAGTAATCACAAAACAAATACAAGAGACAACTCTGAGGAGCTAATTTAAGCCAAATGCAGTGAATGAAAACAAACAGTAATTAGCAGTGGAAGAGGAGGAAGAAGAGAATTATGCTGCTATATTAAGTATTTTTGTCTCACTAGGTAAGTATTTTAAGTATGCATTCTATGGCACTTACTCTTTTTAAGATCTCTTTTTTCCCTCATTTGCTGCTTTCCACTGTGTGTCTCTGAGGAAAAGTGCCTTTGACTGACACGGCTTTGTGGAAATACTAAATCAGTTTGAAGCTTCCAAGGAAGGAGGGAGGGAATTGGAGGTTGTGACAGAGGGGAGAAGGCAGTGCCGTGCAGTGGGAGTCGGTAGCCAGACTGACATCTTCGTCAGTCTTCAAAGAAAGGCCTTGACAGACACGTGCAATCCTCAATGTTAATTACAAAAAATTCAGCAAAGTGGGTAGGAAGGACCCAGCTGAAGGATTTTAATTGTGAATTGAACGAACAAAAGCAATAGAGATTATCTTTATTGCATAGCCTCGGATGCCACACTTTGAGCCCGATGAACAGGCTCAGTTATTATCACTGAAATGGTGTTTCACGATGATAACAGCTGGGAACAGAGATTGTTTGGAATAGGTAAAAGATACGTGGTTTTGGCCAACTTAAACTGAACTAGTATCTGGAGAGGTATCTGTAAAATTATGTAAGAAGGAAAAAAAAAAGATTAAGGACTGGAAGAATAGAAACAAAACAGGCAACAGCCCAAAGATGACTGCAAACAATCATCACTGAGAAAATGGAGCAATAAAAAGGAACTGCATGCTGGCATGTTAAAATAGAAGTCATGGGGCAGGTTGCCACGAAAGCGGGGTGGGAGAGAGGAGGATTTCAGTCTACCAGTAGATCTAGAAGGTACAGCGAGCGCTTGCTACAAGACATTGTCGGGAACACCTTGTCATTTGGCTGGTAATCTGACCAGCGTCGTCCTTGTCTACAGGTGATTTTTTCTGCTACTGCTTTCTCTAGCACATAGATATTTGAAAAGTCTTTTTGATGCTACAATGATCCATAGCTGATGAAGTCTGGTATCTTTTCACAGTGCCAAACACCACAGGTACCTTCATCATGGAGCTTGCTTCCTCAAGTTACTGTTTCTTTTCTTTCTTTTTAATAATTTTGGTTCTTCTCTGCTTTCTACTGTGAGGTTTTCTTCTGGGAATCTTGTGCTTATTCTTCTTCATCCACTTTTTAAGTTTTCTAATCCGTGGGCTCACACAGAACTTTTTGTCTTTTATGTAGAGACTGCCAGAGCAAAAATTGGTTGTCAGTTTCAAAGAAAAAATTTAACCCCCCCAACTTTTTAAAACAATCATACTTATCACTTGCCTATGAAGACCACAAAGTTAGAATTAGTTAATCTTAAATTATATTTTATACTATGTCTATTCACTTTTTTCTGATTTCAAATATGTAAAAGTTAGGATCTAAGGTTTACATTGCACTTGTCTTCCAAAATGTGAAAAAACTTTACTACTTCAGTGGCTCTGAAAAGAACCACGGTGCCAAACAGCACATTTCTATGGCCAGTAATTAGTTAGACCAGTTTATTATTATTATCATCATGAGCATCATGCAAAAGTCTAGAAATTAAAAAGTCCAAGATTTCTTTGAAATTTTTCAATTTAACCTGAACGGTATGATATTGTACTAAAAAAAAAAAAAAAAAAAAAAAAAAAAGAAGAAATAGCTTATGTACAAAAGTAAAGCTGATTTAATGAGTTTAGGGAAGGTTCATAGAGGATCAATAATTAGAAAAAAAAACAGAGAAGTCTTAAGGTGCATGACTCATTCTTCAGTTCTGAAAATAAAGCAAGTATCAAAGTTAGTGTAGGCTGAATAATGATCAATATTATTTCTGAAAAGGAAATGCAATTTTAGCAGTCAGAAGTTTAAATAGCACAAGGAAGGACAGGTCTTAAATCACACCCAGTTTTGGTTTTCATTGAATTTGTGCTGGCAGTTTAAGATTCTACTTGTTTAAATGGCACCTAGTAGGTGTTAACTTGACAGTACCCCTTTCACAGCGAAGGACCCAAAACATCTCTTACATAACAGCTTCTAGGTGACACAGGCCATCCGCTTTCTGCATTTCAAACCTCTCCACTCTTCGGAGAATTCCTTTGGGAATTTCATCTGAAATTTTTGTGCAACAGTTAAAGGCCCCAGGAAACAAAGCTAAAAAGAGTAATAACAATGTTAGAAACAACATAGATATGAAGGGGACAGTTCATCTCGACCAACCCCACTGCAGCCGCTTGCCCAGGCCCATGTTCAGACAACTTTCAAATATCCAGGCATGGAGATGTTCAACCTGTTCCAGTGTTTTGCCGTCCTCAGAGCAAAAAAAAACCCCGTGTTTTCCTGTGTTCAGATTGAATTTCATGTGTTTTAATTTGTGCCCACTGCCTCTTGTCCTGTCAGTGGGTACTACTGTAGTAGTACCCAGGCTCCCTCTTCTTTCATTCCCATCAGGTACAGGGATGGTGGTTACAACACCTTGATGAGAACTCCCTTGAGTCATCTCTTCTCTGGGCTGAAGAGTCCCAGCTCTCTCAGCCTTTCCTCATATGCAAGATGCTCCAGTACCTTCATCATCCTTGTCACCATTTGCTGGACTCTCTCCAGTAAGTCCATGTCTCTCTTGTACTGAGGAGGCCAGAAACGGACACAGCACTCCAGATGTGGCCTCACCAGTGCTGAGTAGAAGGGAAGGATTATCTTCCTCAACCCTGTGACCAGTACCCCCTGTTTCCAACCCCTGGCAATGTTAGGTTAGTTAGCATGGGTTAGCATAACTAATGCCATTTTATGAGGCAGCCATTCTCTGTGACTGAGCAGGTCACGTATTCGTTCCCTTTCCCTCACTATCAGGCCCTGAAAGTCTTGTGAACCAAGAAGATGAACCAAACAGATTTCTTCCTCCCTTCCCTACTGGCCCCCAGCATGTACTACTGCCTGGGGTTATTGCTTCCCAGATGCAGGACTTTGCATTTCCCCTTGTTGAACTTAATGAGATTCCTCTCTGCCCATTCCTACAGCCTATTGACATCTATCTGTAAGGCAGCAAAACCACATGGTGAATCAGCCACCACTCGCAGTTTTTTATCACCTGCAAACTTGCCAAGGATTCTATCCCATCACCTGGGTCATTAATGAAGACCTTGAACAGTACTGGCCCCCATGTTGACCCCTGGGGTACACCATGTTGACTTGATTACAGTTGAACTTTGTGCCACTGATCACAATGCTCTAGACCTGGTTGTTCGGCCAGTTTTCAGTCCATCTCACTATTCGCTCATCTGACCTGTACTTTGTCTATGATGGTGTGATGGGAGACAGTATCAAAGGCTTTACTGAAGTCAAGGCAAGTAACATCCACTGCTCTCCTTTTGACAACCAAGCTAGTCACCTCGTTGTAGAAGGCTATTATGTTGGTCAAGCATGACTTCCACCTCACAAATCCATGCTGACTGCTCCTGATCAGTGTCTTGTCCTTCAGATCCTTGGAAATGCTTTCCAGGAGGTTTTTCTCCATCATCTTCACAGGGATTGAGGTGAGGTTCACCAGTCTGTAGTTCTCTGGATCTTCCTTCTTGTCCTTCTTGAAGACAGGAGTGATATTTGCTTTCTCCCAGTCTTCAGGAACCTCTTGCAGTTGCCTTGGCTGTTCAAAGATAATTGACAATGGCCTCACAATGACATCAGCCAGCCTCCTCAGCACTGGTGGGTGGTGCATCCCATCTGTTTCTGTGGCCTTATGTAGGTCCATTTTTTTCAAGTGCTCCCTAATTTGATCCTCCTCCACTGATGAGAAGTCTTCCTTGCTCCAGATGTTCCCTCTGGCCTCAGGGACCTGGGATTCTTGAAGGCCATTTTGAATGGTAAAGTGTGAGGCAAAGGCAGCGCTGAGTACCTCAGCCTTATCTGTGTCATTTGTCACCAGTTGCCCTGCCCCATTCAGCAGCAGGTTCACATATTCCCTCCTCTTTCTTTTACTATTTATGTACTTACAGGATCCTTTCTTGTTGCACGTCACATCTCTTGCCAGGTTCAACTTTAGCTCAGCCCTGGCTTTTCTAACCTCATTTCTGCATAATCAGACAGCAACTCTATGCTCCACATGGGTCACCTGCCCCTACTTCCACCCCTTCATTCCACACTTTGGTTTTATGTTCAAGTTGTGTTAGGAGCTCTGTGCTCATCCATAGAGAATTCCTGCCACTTTGCTTCGTTTTCTATTTGCCAGGACAGACCTTTCTAGAGCTTGGAAGAGTTGACCCTTGAATATCAGCCAGCTCTCCTTGACCTCTCTTCTTTCCAAGGTCATATTCCATGGGGTTCTTCCAAAGAGGTCTCTGAAGAGGTTGTACATCTACTCTCCTGAAATCCAGGGCTTTGATCTTGCTTTTTGCTCTGCTCCCTTCTCCTAGGATTGTCAACTCCACCATCTTATGGACACTGCAGCCAATGCTGCCTCTGACTTTCATATCCCTGACCAGTCTTTCCTTGTTTGTAAGCATCTGGTCCAGCTGAGCACTTTTCTTTGTTGGTTCCTTGATTCCTTGTGCCGGAAGGTGTCGTCAATGCCCTTGAGAAATCTTGTAGATTGCTTGAGCACTGCTGTATTGACCTTCCAGCAGATATCAGGGTGGTTAAAGCCCCTCATGAGGATTAGGGCCTGTGAACATGAGGCTTTTTTCAGTTTTTTGAAGAAGGCCTCATCTACTTCCTCCTGGTCAGGAGGTCTATAGCAGACAACCACTACAAGATCACCCATGTCGGTCTGCCCACTAATCATGACCCATAAGCTCTCAGTTGGCTCACCACCCATCCCCAGGCAGAGCTCCCTGCATTCCTGCTGCTGTTTTTGTATGAAGGGCAATTCCTTCTCCTACCTTCCATCCTATTCTTCCTAAAATCCCATATCCCTCCATTGCAGCACACCAGTCAGGTGAGCCATCCCACCATGTCTCCATGGTCCTAACGAGGTCCTGTACCTGCAGACAGAATTCTGATGACTCCTGTTTGCTCTCCATGCTGCACGCGTTGGTGGAAGAGCATTTCAGAGAGGTGTCAAGGGTTAGTTGTCATTACAGCTTATGGGATGAGATACCACCCTCCCAGCTTCTCCCACAAGACAGATGGGTGTTTTTGTTGTTTAAAGAACAGTTTCCACTACCCCTCTTTGTGCACACATATTTAAAAGCTTGTTACAGTAAAATAAAAATAACCAAAAAAAAGCTTTAAGTGTTTTATTTGTGGAAGAAGACCACTAATATTAATGACTCAGGAAGTGTCAAGAGTATAATTTAAAAGCTCTGCCTTGTGAGGCTGAATCAGGCCCATTATCTTTTGTCTTTGAAATTATTAATGCTGTTGCTAGGTTTTGTGTTTTCTTTTGCCCCAAGGGCTCCCGTGGCTGAACGTGTGTCCACTAGGGAATGACCTCCTGCATATTTTTTTCCTGCTTACTAATACCATCTTGAAAATAAAAAGTCATTGAACTTTAAGAAGCGGATCATAATTCAAGATATTTTGATGACAAATACTAACATTTTTGTGTTTGATTTTCTTCTGCTCTAGCACAGAAATAGGTCTTCTAAAAGGGATTCCTTCCATCAGCTCAAGAACAAGCAAAGCTCTGTGGCTCAGGGATTTATCTAGGATAGGAGGGTCTCAGGATCAAAGTGAGCACAGCAAAGACCCCTGTGCCCCAGTCCATGAACTAGTCTGGGAGAAGTGGGGAGAGAGTCTTTTTCCTATTTGTTTTGATTAATTTTTTTTCCTGGCCTGTAAATCATGTTGTTCCTCTAAGTAATCATTTAGCCTTGGAGTGCAACGGTCAAGAACAAAAGAAGCAGGAGAATCAATTTCAGTTCCCATAAGCAGGAGATGAGAAGTCTGTTGAAATATTTTCCTGTAAGCAAGAAGATTGTGTGCCCTGTTCCTTACAAGAGAGCTCGCTGAGCGCTGGAATAACAGATGCTGGCAAAGCTGTCGCCATGAGCTCGAGCAGCTCCAGCGCAGCAGGAGTCACCGGAGACCAGTTGCACGACCCATGGCAGCTTGCGGGGGGGCTGTCCTACCGGTGGGACTGACCACCGAGCCCAGGGGTCTCACAGTCGGAAGGGAGGGTGAACAAAAGCAGCTGACCTAGCAGTTGCCTCCTCAGCAGCCCAGAGAGGAGGACTATAAATAATCATATGGTGCAGAAGGATTAATTAAGTGTTGAATGTTACCTGTGTTATTTTCGTGTTGTCCTTTGCTTGCCTTGCTTTAATAGCATACTGCTTGTGAAGCCAATTAATTGATGTTTGCAAATGGGAATTCAGCTCATTGAGCACCGCCAAGTTAATTTTTTTTTTCTGAGGGCTCAAGGCAACTTTGGTGACACTAAAGTATGAACTTTTGTTGTCGCCAGTCAGCTGGCAGAAGGATTATGCAGGGTAAAAACTCAAGGAAGCGTAATTATACCCTAAACTCTATCAGAGGTTGCTGGCTGTGCTTTTTGGAGACGTCTAGTCCCGTGCCTCTTTGGGGTCTAGTAAGCTAAAATATTTGGCAAGGTCAGCACTGCCAGCCTCCCGTGGAATGGCTGGGTATTAAGGAAGGCCTTAGGGTGAGCCAGCCGTCTCCCGAACTCTTCCTCTCCTGGTTTCTCTGCTGCCTGGCCACCACCTCTTGCCCTCATCCCACTTTATGTGCCCAGAAACATCACTTGCTTTGATCCCCAGACCTGAACCATCTGTCTTGCACTTTATAGTGAAATACAGTGCACTATATAGCACTACGTGAGTAATTTGTACGCTTTATAACTGAAAAAGAAGAAATTAATATTGATGTACTTTTGTAGCTTTATAAGGACAAATACACACAAACCCATATAAGGAAAATAAAACAAAATTCTTGATGCATCCAGGTGGGCTTTGAGTATCTCACTGGCCATTTGTGACAGATGGCCCTTTTTCAAGGAACTTAGACAACAGGAATTGCATTTTTTAGAAACTTGTTTATAATTGCACGTTCAGATCCCACATGTAACTAGAGTAGGAGTTTTAGACCAAATTCAGTTACCTGGTGCCCAGTCAACCTTTGGATTGGACTGTTAAGCCACTGACATCTAATTCATGCTGCTGTACAAAAAGCTGGGCCTCTCAACATGAGGACCTGCCACAGACTGGGTGTGAAACTGGTGAATATACCCACAGAAAGCAGGCTGAAATTCTGCATAAAATGTGAACGAGGTGGTGCTTATGTTCTCTCTGAAGAGGCAAAAGCATGTCTTATGGAGACTGAGAGCCTGCTAGCAGCTTTTTGTTTGAGGTATGTGCCTGGGGAGGCTGTCTTGCTTTCATAGGTTTGTACGGGTGTTTGCTTTGAGGAATTCTGATCTGCACTGGTGTTTTTTGACAAAAAAGAAGCTGTCACTTTTAAATATCTTTTTGGTTTTGGTTCTGTGCATGAAAGTACAGCCACAATATGGAAAAGAGGAATTAAATATCTTTGAATTACAGATGAATACATGGCATCAGGGTCTTTTTGTCAGACAACATGGCAGTGTCATCAGCAACCTCGCGCTGACAGAGCCACTTGTGATAGCTGGTACCTTTCTACGTGGGAGTCAGTTTTAAAAGTGATTTTTTTTTTTTTCCCAAGTGTGAAGAACTATCAGGGCGGTGAGCCAAGGAATTCCTGTATTTCCCCAGAGCGCCAGGAGAGGGGATGCTGCTCTCCTGGAGCTCTGAGCCATCCTGCAGCTACGTTGCCCGATCCATTATTACCGTAACTGCGCTCTAATCCTGCAAGTGGGAAGCAACCAGGAGGTAATAAGCAAAGCTAATGATTTCAGCCCAACCCCATACCATAAATTTTTTGTGGTTTCAGCAATTAGATCAGGCTTATTAGTAATCGTTGGTCTAAACAGTATTTAAAAGGAAAGAACTGTGGTTTTCCACAAGGATGTTGGCATGACCTTTTGCGTGCCGTTTATCAGGCAAAGAGAATTTTTTCAGTGTTGCCCATTTCATTTGCCTCTATGGCTCAATGGCATAACCAGAAATCCACAGCTGCTTACCCAAAAATTATTTAGACCTGTTGTCTGACACTTAAGCCTCTTTAACCAGTAAGCTAAAGGAGCTGCTGAAAGGGCTGACAAGCTCAGCAATGGATCTTGAGACAGGTCCACTCAGGCATTGCTGTGTCATTGTTTCAGCAGGTGGTATTATCTATTTGGTATTTCTTCCCTGGGAACTTTCACCAAGGAAAGACCTATTGCTTTTAAAGGTTTTGTTTCATATTTTTGGGTGGCATCTAAATACTTCAATTAACTGGAAATATACCTTCACTCACCCCACCTTCTCCCTCAAGGATGCCTAAAAAGGATGCCCTTTTCAGCTGTATGTGTCTTGTGGAATACAATAGTGCTGATCTTTTCATTATACTGGATTTATTTAACACGCTATGTATAGCTTCGTCAATTTCAAAAGAGTTGGAGAGAAAAGAAAGCTTTGCCTTTCTAGTGAGAACAAGTTGTTTAACACATTTGGGAAAAACCCACTTGATTTTTTTCTTTAAAAAAAAAAAAAGAAAAAAGAAGAAGGAAATCCCTGAAATTCTGAATTAGTTTGAAACAGTGCTTGTTGTTCAAGGAATGTAGCACAAGAACTTGATTTAAACTTCCCATGGTGGTTTGTTTCCTTGGAAGCCTGTCAAATCTTGGTGGCGCAGTAGTCAGTCACTTTCTTAGGGCTCAAAAGCACCTGAAAGCAGTTGGCAACTAGAGATTACTGTTTTCACCTGCATTCAGCTAGACCTGATAGAAGCTCTTTTAGTAAAATATTGCTCCTAAATGGAAAAGATCCCCAAAGTCTGTGGGACTCGGTGAGTTTGAATTGATGTGATTGCAGTGGAGTGCCAGAGAATGAAGCGCAGAAAAAACAACGGCTCTGATGGAGCAAGGCCTCTGTGAGTACTGTTCATTATACCTGCCTTTACACTTCTGTTGACCAGTATCAAGTCTCTTTGACTGACGGAAGTTTCTTTTTTCCATTTCCTATCTTCTACCTGGCCAAACCCACTCCATAGAAACTTTTCTCATCCTTTCTGCTTTGCTTTTTCCATCATCAATCTCAAACTTGAGAGCCACGTTAAACAGCTGAGGAAGGTCGCATCATCTAGGGTTCAGGCAAGAAATATTAAAAACAATTATTGCTGCCTGCTCAGCTTCTGGGGCAACAGAGGACATTTCCCTCCTTCTTCAGTTTCGAGCTCATATTCTCAGATTTGCCTACCCATTTAGGGAAACTGCAGTGCCTGATGAAGAGCCCTGCTATGGCATGCTGTGGGAGTAGCTGGTGGCTGTTCTGCTATTCTCTGCCTGCAGTTTTTAGGTAGGTAGGAAGGGGTTAAAGTCTCAATATAGGTAGAGCAGACCACTGGCTAGCAGAAACACAGCAGTCATTGGTTCAGCCAGGCTTTTGTAGAAAATTAAACACAACAGGGGGGTCTTGAGGTCTTTGCCTCAGGAAGTGGGGATAGATGGAGGAAAAAGAGGAGATGAAGGACATGGCAATAGATGGTGAGTGATGGAGCCATTGTGTTCCCCACCCTTGTCCTTGCTCTTAACTATGCTTGGTTTCATTTTGGCCTCTTTTGACTAAAAGAGATAGGAAAAGCTGGGCTGTAGGAGAGAAGAGTGGGAAAGACATTTTTTTGGTCCCCTTCTCCATTTCGCTCTGCTCTAGATCCAACCCAGCTGCCTTGGGCAGGCCTTCTGCAGCTCTTTTCCTGACGGGCTTCGCTCCAGAAGTTAGTGTTTTGACCAGGACTTTGGTGGTCCCTCCTGAGTCCCGTTGGTAGCAGAGACGAGCCTGCCAGTATTTCTGGCAGAGCATTTGGCTGACCTTTGTGAACTGGATGTGACCCATGGATTGCTGGGTGAGAGGCCACGCTGTAGACGTTCTGCTACATAACCCAAAAACCAGAAAGATGGTTCTTGCACTTGCACAAACTAAGGGAGCCCAGCAAAGAAGCACGTAGTTACTAAGCAGGATGGGATCCCACAACGTACTGTGTGGTCTGAGGGACAGCTTCTCTCACACGGTGAGATCTGCAAACCCAAGGCACTCTCTGTTCCTATGCTGAAATGTGAGACCTGCTGCTAATGTGCCTCGGGTCCACCATGAACTGGTGCAGCTCCTCAGGGATTGCACAATTTTGGCACACCTGGAGCTATCAGCATTAGTGTTTCCTAATGGAGTTCTTTTGTGGTTATAAAGTAGGCTTTGTCTATCTGGGGAAAAAACCCCACAACCCTTGCATTGATTAATCAGATTAATGTCTTGCTTAGTCAGAACATGACATCTGCTGAAATGCTCTGGTGTCAAAACAGCCATTTCCAGAGACAGCTCTTAATCTGGTGTTGCTGGTTTAGGAGCAGAGAATCCAGGATCTGTCCTTGGAAGGAAATTTACTATCACATCACCTGCACTTTATGTTAACTATTGTAAGGCAGCTCATTTAGTACCCGTTTGCTCCTGAAGCTGCCAGAAAGTGTGTCTCTCAAAAACCAACTTGAGGCTATTTTAAGAATTCAGTACCTTAAAGCAGTACCTTCTCAGCTTAACCTAAAGCAAGTCAGTAGCTATTTCCTTATGCAGAAGGCTCTGATCCTGGTTGGCAGGTGAGGATAGTGGGATGCTAGAATCCTTGGCAAATGTAGCATAGCTGTACTCTGTAAAAACAAGGAGGTTACTTAATAGCTGGAGATGAGAGGGAAACTCAAATACTGAAAAATGCTGTGGTGCATCCCGCTGTTTTGGCTGCATGGTAATACACACAGGTAAAGCATAATTCTGAGAAAGAGATAAACTAAAGATAGAAAGGATTCTACGCTACACCTGCTGAAGTGGCGGAAAGAACCATAAATAAAGTATAAATCATAATACATAAATATATAAATCATACTATATAATTTTGTGGCCTAGAATAAATACAGATGAAGTTACGCAATGATGCTTTTCCTGTTCTGCTGTGAGGACTGCTGTTAATATGGACATTTGGGGGTTGGACTAGATGACTAGGTCCCTTTAAAGGCCCCTTCCAGCCCAAACTATTATATAATTGTGTGATTCTATGATTTTTAAGACTGGAAGGCTGACTGAAGGTGGACATATGGATACATCATATAGCTCATGATTTTCAAATGGGTCTTTCAATAGCTCTGGACTATGTCATCAAGGAAATGCAGGCTAAAAATTGGCAAAACAGTGTGTAATATCGATGTAGTCAAACAAACACAAGTATGCAATGCCTTATCAGAAAGTGAAATTTCTGCTTTTTCTAGCAAAACCAAACCACATAACGTCTTTCACATTAAATTGCAAAAGAAGCTGTCATGTGAACATACATCTGGTTTTTTTCTATAAAACAATGCAATTTGATGAGAGGGAATCCATCTCCCATACTACGCAGGTCACCCTCACTCTGGCCAGACCAGCATTACTGGAATAACTTGGCTAGGATCACTCCAGCTAACTCCTTTGGGAAGACCTGGACAGTCTTATTTAGCTGTCATTCCTACCCTGTCGCTTTCAACACTTCTTTTGGATGCTCTTATAAATTTTTTTCTCTTCATATCTTCAAGATAAAATATATGTAGGAGTTTCTGAAAGAGAAATTCTGCCTCCTCAAATTGAAATTCAAACCAACTACCTTTGAAGTAAGTTCCCTTGTCCACCCTGCTGCATAGTCTGTCATGCTGTGCTGCTCACTTCCCTCCACGCACTCCGTAAATCCCTGGCACTGAGATGAGATGATGGAAGACTACCAGGAATTTTTTACAGTAAAATTGCAAAAACTTCGTTTGAGTTATATTACGGAAGAGTAAAAATCCCTGTCACGCTCTACAAAACAATCTTGACCTCATTTTCTGGCACTGCCTGGCAGGGCCATGTTCCTACCTGTGGCAGGCTGCAATTTTGGCCACCAGATGGCTTTCCTGGCTTCTGTCAACAGCTACCGATTCACATCCACAAGCAAAGGAAACCTTTGCAAGTTTGCATGTACCAGCCCAAATCTCACTCGTATATCTGTGCCGTGACCCTGAAATAAATGGATGCATAATGACCAGCCTAACCCTAGCTAGGGTCAACCCTAAATCTAGTTCAGATGAGGGTAGGCTGTGCCTGTACCCAGTCACATTCAGTTCTGCCCATTTTTATTGTGGGTTCTGCTGTCGGGGCATAGCTGCTAAGTATGGAGCATGTTTGCATGAGGAAAGTGAAGGGGGTGAAGGTATTTATCCTGTGCCAGATGGTTCAGTACAAAAGAACGTGTTCCAAGAGAACCTTTACTTTGACCTGTGCGTGTACGTGCCAGACTTATTGTGCAAGACCTTGCTGACTGGCCAGATCATAAATCTAATAGAAGAGCATTTGCGGAGCCTTCCCACGCCAGCAGGTGCAGTGGCCATTTTAACAGGATAAAATTTTAAGGTAGATTTTGTCCACGTATTGACTAAATCCTCAAGGAATTCCACAATTCCTACTCCTGCTGAAGCCAGTGGAACTTGAGAAAGGAACATCTCAAAGGCCGAAGTCTTCCAGAATTTGAGTTATCTTCTCTGTGAACGTGGCTTATTTTACAGTAGAAAGCACAAAGAAAAACTAAGAACTCCAGCACAACACTGACTAATCTGTTTTGAAATTTTTTTAATTTTGGTGAAAATGCAAGAAGACAAAGCGAATGTTACTAGATCTCCCGAATCCCTGAGACATGCTGCACTGAATGCAGAGCAAAGCTGCATGCAAAGCCAGTTTTCTGCAGAGAGAAATCAATTATGTGAAGTTTGTAATAAAAAGTTTTTTGAAATCTTTGCGATCCAGGGCAGTTTAACTTTAAAGGAAAAAGACCAAGTGATTTTTTAAACATATTCCATCCTGAGGATCTTGGAAAGGAGGAAATTGCAGCTGAACTAGAGAGATCCCTTTAAACAAACAGTGAAATTTTATTAGGTGTTCCCTCAGGAAATCACAGCTTTAAAGGTCTTACGCCTTCAGCAGTTAAAATCTCTCAGCTACGATGTTCTTGGTGGTGTTTGCCATGACAAATAACCCGCTGGACTTTTCCTTGCTTAAGCCATTTTACAGAACCAAGTCCCCCACGTTTGTTGTAGAAACATTGAGGAAATGTTCAGGTAAAGCCCCGACTCCACTGAAACAAACGCCAATTGTTCTATGTAGTTTAAGACAGCCAGGTTTCACTTTTTAACTCTCCTTACGCTACAGCACAGACCTCTAAGCTGCCACCACCTGTGGTCCCGTGCTCAGGGCTCAAGCAGACACAACTCCAGGTGGATCCCCCTCAGGTCTTTCTTTTACTTCTAGGAGTTTTAAGTAGGGAAATAGATAAAGTACAAAATTTACTTACTCTCAGACGTCTGACTAATCGCGACGGCCAGAATAGCCAGAAGGGTGACTAAGCTCACATCCATTCCTGCCGGAGCGGCGGGAGCGCAGCCAGGGAGCGGGCGGCTAGCTGCCGGAGCCAGCGCCTGGCCCTACCTCCTGCTGCCGGCCACCAACCTGGCTCAAAGCCCCACCCTGAGCAGCAGCTCGACGTCCCCGGTGGCACTGTGGACTTCAGCAGGATTCCTCTTCTCGCCTGTGGGCACGTGGCTACGTGTTTTGCCAGATGGGAAGAGAGGCTATTTTTCACACAGAACCCCAAGGCCTTACGGCCGGGTCCTCCCAACCCTCCCCACTGATGAGGCTCTTCAACACTAGAAAAGCCAAGGCTAGAAGTGCTTCAGAAACAAATATTTGCAGGAATAAGGCAGAAAAAAAAAAAAAAAAAAAAGAAGGTATCATCTCCATGAGAGCTAAACATGCAACTTTTAACGTGGACCAAACCTGCTGCAGTACAAGCAGGCGCAGCCCCGGGGACGCCCGGGCTTTGCACCAGCTTTCACTGAATTTCACTGAATTTTTTTAGAGCTGGAAGGGACCGTATAGATCATCTAGTCCAACTCCCCTGCTGAAGCAGGATTGCTTAGAGAATGCTACTCAGGGCTGCATCCAGGCGGGTCTTGAAAATCTCCAAAGAAGGGGACTCCACAACCTCCCTGGGCAGCCTGTTCCAGGGCTCTGTCACCCTCACCGTGAAGAAATTCTTCCTCATATTCGAGTGGAACCTCCTATGTTCCAACTTGTGCCCGTTGCCCCTTGTCCTGTCACTGGGAACCACTGAAAAGAGTCTGGCTCCCTCCTCCTTCAACCAACCCTTTAGATACTTATAGGCATTAATAAGGTCTCCCCTCAGCCTTCTCTTCTCCAGACTAAAGAGTCCCAGCTCTCTCAGCCTTTCTTCATAAGGGAGATGCTCCAATCCCTTAATCATCTTTGTTGCCCTTCGCTGGACTCTTTCCAGTAGTTCCCTATCCCTCTTGAATTGTGGAACCCAGAACTGGATGCAATACTCCAGTTGTGGCCTCACCAGTGCAGAGTAGAGGGGGAGAATGACTTCCCTCGACCTACTAGCCACACTCTTCCCTATGCAGCCCAGGATTCCGTTGGCCTTCCTGGCCACAAGAGCACACTGCTTGCTCATTGTCATTTTGCTGTCTACCAGGACAAATTTTGTCTTTGCTTTTGACCCACGCGGTCTCAGCCGGCGCAGAGCCTCAGCAGGGGCCGTGTCGTTCAGCACACCTCGCTCCCCTTCTGCCCACTGGTAGCGCAGCAGCCGTGCTGTTCACGGAAGAGACGCTGCAATCTTTTTGGTGAAAGGCAGCCGGAGAGAAACTGCAGCCGGTGCATCTCCAGGAGTTCTTTTTTCCTGATTCTCTTTTCTGCAGCCCATTTCAATAATTTCCCGTGATACCGAAGGAACACTCAATCCAAACCAATTTGTGGCTTTCATTGGGGAAAAAAAAAAAAAAAAAAAAGATATGTATGTGGGGGCTGATATTTTCTGTAGCACTTCTGTGAGTCGCATCGGAAAAGACTGTTTCTGACTCGTGCAGGTGATAGGGGAAACTGTCTATGGGGAAAATAACTTCTCAAATTTCTTGCTACGCTGGACATATGCCACTGGTTCAAATCCTCTAAAACCTCAAAAGATTATCGTGCGGTCTCTGGCTGAATTGAACACTATGGCTACATGGGTAGTGGGCAGTTGCCGTATTTTACCGGACTCCACTGCTGCTGCTACTGCAGGGCAGGCTCTCTGCTTTGACCTCTTCCAGGGGCCAACTAGAAAATCAGTTTGGGAAGTGCCTAGATTGTTCAACCAACCTCACCTTTTCTCTGGCTCATTACAGCTGTTCTTTCCATTCCTAAATTTCCAGAACACATGACAGAAGAAATTGCTAACTTCAGGGACTTTAATCTACACTTACACTGTCCCAACACCAGTTTTCTAATTCCACCTAATAATCAGTGAATATAGTGCAATCAAATGCTCTGGCTATCACAGTTTTACTTGGTAGCTCTTGGTTTCTGGTTGACGCTGTTATCTACCAGGATAAGAGAACGGGGCAAATGCAGAGTACAACACTTTCAAATGAAAGTCTACTGTTAAGAGGAGAAAAAGTAGCAGATAATAATGTGTGCTGTTTAAAGTATGATTTCAGGGAAGTCATTTATGTTGAAACCAACAAGCTTATTCATTGCCACCATTTAATTACAGTGACAAATCTGTGTTATGAAAGCTAAGCCACCGCAACCAAAGCTAAGACAGCTCACAACACCTTTATAACATGTACTTAGATAAGGACAAACCTATTAGCAGCATTAATGTCCTTCAAAGTATCACGGAGAGGAACAAGCTAGATTAAAAGAAATACAGTGAGGCAGGTGTTACTGGAGTGACATGTGAAAGAAACAGCTTTGGTCAGTATTAGAGTTTGTATTCCAGTATCTGCTTGACACTGCAAAATGGGGTGCTTTGTGTCCTTGCAGATAATTAACTATTTGGTTCTGACAAATGTTTTGCACGTGGTCTCCGGATACAGTTTTAAAGGCCTGATGCAGGTTACAAGGGTCTCACCACAGAAGGAGTATGGAGTATGGGGAGCTGTAGGAGAAATGGGGATAGGGGAAGAACCAAAGCACTCCACGTTTTTCAGGACCGGTTCCTGCAGTGACAAGTCCAACACGTTCCCAGGTGGATGCTCAGACACACACTCAAAAACGCAGAGTAAGTACATATATCTGCAGGTATTCATTTCTCTGCTGCGGGCAACAAACTACAGCATACTGAATAAAACTTACCTCTTCAGTCACATTACTCAGTTTGAGCACAAGTTTACATCTCGTGTTCCCTCAGAGTTCATGGTGTCCTTTATGGGTCCAAATAAAATAAATGTCTATTTACTTCAATGGGAAAGTGCAGCAAGGAACCTGTGATCATGCCAGACCCGGAACACGCTTGCCACTTTATGGAGGCCATATAATGTGTCAACAATTTAAAATGCTAAACCTATTAGAGCAGAACAGAATGTAAACAGAGGAAACAACTTTGCTTTATGAGACTAAGAAATTAAAAATAAAAATAAAGGCAGGGAACAATAGCAATTATTGTGCTATGGCTCCACACAAACGTGCAGGCAGCCATCCAGGTTACAATGGAAGAACAATTTACCCCAGAAACTCTTTTCCGAGAATTGCACTGACATAGTTGACAGTGGCATTAGTTACAAGTTCAGCTAAAGGAAAGTGACGAGTTTTATTGACATATTGATTTGGACTGCATCCAAAGCTCAAATGAAAGTGCTAACCTGCAGGCAGAAAGTATTGCAAATGAGAAGGTAGTCATTCCTCTACACTGAGAAACCAAGCAAATCCTTGTTTTAATCCTTTTTGAACTTATACCTTTCATTTGTGAATGCCAGACTGCTGGAAAGGCTAAAACTGACAGTTCTGTAAAACCAAACCTTTAATTTTGGAGCAGAGGTTAATGATTGTAACTTCTTCTACGATAATATGCATTGTAATATAATGCCTTCAGTTATATATGGCTTTCTCCAGTTACTCAAGCAGAGGCAAGAGTAAACTCTTTCTTTAACCCACTCCTTGCCCTCAGACAATCTTCTTTTGCAACAGTAGTGCTGGTTACTGAAGAAGACGAAAACCACTGACCACTTGTTAAAGCAGGATAATTCATGTTAAAAAAACTTTGGACCATTGCTGTCTCCAGCAAGACTTAATTGATGAAAGCTTCAATATACTAACAGTTGCAATGGGCTTATCTGTTACTTCAGTACTTCCCACTACCCTGTAAATAACCATAATAATCAACTCACAAAAATAAATTTATTTTTTCCTAGACTGGCTTAAATCATGAATAGACAGAGGACATAATTTAAAATTGTACTTTGGACTTGTCTCCAATTGTTTGTATAGGTACCAAAATCCCAAATGGTGACCTCTTCAGGTGTCCCCTATTCTAGACTGAATCAGGTGGCCCTGTGCCTGCAGTAAAACCCCAGAATTTAAAATTCTCTGTATAACTCTCATTCAGCCTTGTGCATATCAGAAATTTATCTGTGGGTAGTTTTCTCTGGGGAAAAAAAAACCAAAAAACAAAAACAAAAACAAACAAAAAAACCCCAACAAAACAAAACAAAACAAAACCAAACAAAAAAAACCAACCAACCAAACAAAAAAACCCCACACAACGAAAAAATGAGACCAGAATTAAAATTTGAGCTGTGAACATTTTAAATGGTTAATGCACTTGCTAAGAAGCCAGCCGGCCACTTTCTGCCCGAGAGGGAGGGTACAGATACACTCACCTCTCAGGAAGGCTGCCCCAACAGCCAGTTAGGGCCCCAGGGTGGTATTATTTTACATTCAGCACAACATCTTATTAACACATAAAACAGAGAAGAAACCTGAGGGGGGACTGGAGCGCCCACATCCCTCCCACCAGGTGGATGTCCCAACAAGCAGATGATGCTCTCAAGCTCCTGCTGTGCTTGGTCTCCCCAGGACTTCTGCACTCTCTGCCGCACAGATCTCCAGCCCTTGCAGGAGGAGCTGGAACCTTGTCCCAGCCTGTGCTGTTGCTTGGCACTTTGGGCACCTCGGGCAAGGACTTTCCACTCTCTGACGATTAAACTATGATAGAATAGGGTGAAAGTCGAGTTGTTTGGAAGAATACAGGTTTTTGTCCTGAAGAAGAGGTTTTTAGGTTTTACACACCAAGAAGACAAAGGTGCCAGCTCTGACTGTAGTGCCAAAATTGCAGAGAAATGCTTAGTATTTTCTACTGGCCATTTCAATAAAACTTTCATCACAGGTATTTTGAATTCCATCTGAAGCAGCTGACTCCACACTCGCACACACACACACACAAAAAACCTAAGACCCAGGCATTTGACCTGGAGGTGCCTTTACTGGATTTTAGCTCTTACTGTGGTGGTAGCTATCATCACCAGTGGAAAGCACTCAGAGAAAGCCCTTACCACTAGTACACAGCAATAGGGATCATTCCTCACAGGGCAGCGCTTTGGAGGCCAAACCACAAGAGGAGGAGAGGAGGATGCGGTGCAGGTGCTGACAGAGACAAGAAGCTGACTGACATTCGAAAGGGAAGTGAAAATCTCTCTGAAATAAGAACTAAGAGGGAGGAAAATTGAGGCTGATAAAGTTCTGTGACTCTGTTCCTCTGTGAAGGCAAGAAACAGAGACTGCAGGGAAAATGGGCATAAAAATGCTGCAGGCTAGAGAATGAGAGGCAGACAAAAAACAGACACCCAGAAATCCAGTTACTGAAGAAGCAAGGAGTACCATTTGACAGAAGGCCATGTTAGCAACACGTTGCAGATGTTGAACTGTTCTGGGAAGTCACCTCTGAGCAGAGCCTCAGGATATTTGCGCTCGTGAGACCCCACATGGAGTACTGTGTCCAGCTCTGGAGTCCTCAACAAAGAAAGGACATGGACCTGTTGGAAAGGGTCCAGCAGAGGGCCACGAAGATGATCAGAGGGATGGAGCACCTCCCCTATGAAGACAGGCTGAGAGAGCTGGGGTTGTTCAGCCTGGAGAAGAGTAGGCTCCGGGGAGACCTCACAGCAGCCTTCCAATATCTGAAGGGAGCCTACAGGAGAGCCAGAGAGGGACTCTCTGTCAGGAAGTGTAGTGACAGGACAAGGGGTAACGGTTTGAAATTGGAAGAGGGGAGATTTAGATTAGATACCAGAAAGAAATTCTTTACTGTGAGGGTGGTGAGGCACTGGAACAGGTTGCCCAGAGAAGTTGTGGATGCCACATCCCTGGCCATGTTTAAGGCCAGGCTGGATGGGGCTTTGAGCAACCTACTCTAGTGGTTGGTGTCCCTGCCCATGGCAGTGGGGTTGGAACTTGATGATCTTTAAGGTCCCTTCCAATCCAAGCCATTCTATGATTCTATGATTCACCTCAAGAACTGTCTTCAAGACTGCCCAGGAGTACATCATTGCTGGTGAACTGGAAAGCTTTGCTTCCAATGGCGTGTTCCCATCATTTGAGATGGCCAAATTATAACCCTTTCTGTACAGCCAATATGACATTTAAAAGCTGACATAATGTTATGTAGGTTTAGAAAAATGACCTAATTCATTGAGGAAGTGAGCAAAAGGAGAAACTGAAGACCCGTCCCTTCTCAATCTCTAGTTTTAAAAAAATATTCATAATTTTGAGGAGTACCACAAGAGGTGTGCTGAGAGGATCCGCAGGTGCTGAAGAGAAAGAATGACAGATGTTTTCCATGGTTGGCTGGCTCAGGAGAAAGCCTGATCCCGAGATACACAAGCAGGAAACAAGTACACTGGGATTTGTGTTTCTTAATAGAACAAAGACCAGTAATTCTGCATGCTTCCTTATTATTTAAAAAATAAAAATATTTTCTTAATCACATAGCTTAGTCATTCTCAAAAAACGAGTAAAAAATGTGTTTACATGAGTTGTCTGCACAGCCTCTTCCCAGCTCTGCCTCCCAAAAGACTTCTCATGACAAAGCTGAGTGCCAAGGACCAGGTTCCCCTTAAGTTTTGGATATTCTTTTTTTGTCCTAGGCTGTAACTGACATTTTGAATGAGGAAGTGAGACTGTTATTTTGATTCTAAAAGGCAAAAAGCAAAATGGGAAATGTACAGAAGGTGCGCTTACGAATATATAGTCAGTGAAAGCTCACACCCTGCAGAGGCAATACCTGACTACAGAGGTCGGCAGTCCGGTTCAGCAATGATGCTTTGTTTCTAACCTGCTTCTCCTGAGTTGTAAAAACCTTGAAGTTGGCTTTCAGGACAGCATGTACTCTGGGCACCTTTTCTAATCTCCTTACTTTTAAAAAAATAACATAGGGAGATAATAAAAAGTGACAAATGTTCAATGGAAACTCATTAAATCCAGTTTAAAAAAAGGCTGGTTCTCTTTTCTACCAACATATGTTTCTTCTAACATAAATGCACAAATGTTCTGATCTTACACTTGGGCTGAAAACATGTTTACGGTCACAGAAGACTTACGCAGGGCCAAGTGCAAACATGACTGCAGCAGGAGGTTATGCTAACAGAAGGCTGTGTGGAGCACGTGCAGCACATCACATCAATGCGTGAGCATCAACAGCCTTGCGCCAATTTTACAGGGGACAAATGTGATTGTCCCTCTTTCCTGACCCAAATTCATTGACTGTTACAGTGGCTTGTGAAGTCAGTATCAACCCTGAACTATGATCTCTTGCAGCCTTTGTTTATACCACGAAATTAAATTTTGTCTTATAAACCATCATGCTCATGTGTTACATTTTTGTTATTTAGCTAGCACTGAGATTTTTACACAACTTCACACGATCTCACATCTGCCAGGTAACAGGTAGTGCCCTCACAGCCCTGGGGCTATGACACTCTCCCTAGTGTCACATAGTACACGCGGTTTTTCATTCACAGAGCTGAATTCACACTTTCTTTAAGCCCAGCGTAAGTATGGAAGCTGGGGAAGAGCAAAAAGAGCTTCAAGACTTCTTTTATGCTTCTCATAGCATGGGCTAATAAATAAGAGGGTGGCTCTAATGAAGGATCTTTCCTTTCCAAATGGGCCCTGTGGCCCACTGGCCGTGAAACCAGAGTGGTGTGTTTTCAACCTGGGTCCTTGCATAAATTTCCTACCAATGCCCACCCCGTTTCAGGGGCTGCCAGGTACCTTGGCAGAAGTGGGGAAACTCACTGTGTAAGGAGCGTTCATCCACAACAGCTCTTTCCCATGCCTTTTTGATTTTCTTAGTTCCTTTTTCCCAGGAGGGCACAAAAGAACTTCAGTACACAACTCCATCAGGTGTTATGTTGAAACATGGTAGGCAGGGCTGCATCTGGGTTAATTTCTACTCCCTCATTTGCAGAAAATCCAATATGCCCTGCTTTTGAAAAAGACCATAATTCAACAACAACGGGGAGACATACATAGTAAATTTCTGAACAGTGAAATGATGCATGAGGTGGTTATAGATCCTCCCCATGCTCCTCCATGATGTCACTGTCTGTGGAAAATCTACTTAAGATTTTTTTTTTTAAGAGAATTTTAAAAAAATAATAAAATGCATGGGGCTCTTCTTAGCAGCTCTCTTCTTGGAGTACCAGATACATGAGTTTCACAAGTCCAAGGGGTGTGAGAAATACCAACATTTTGAAAAAAGAAGTACTAATTTGCATTTATTAGTTCTAATTTGCATTTCAGAAGTCTGTTCCTTCAAGACAAACAAGATCAGAATCACTTCCTCGATTTTCATGTTTTCATAGTTAAATGTTATCTACGTGATATAAAACAGATTATTTATATTGTAAGACTACTTAGGCGGGGACTGTCTTACTGTTACACAATGGCTAACATAATGAGCGACTGCAACCTTCCTGCACTACCCAGAACAAATACATTATTAATAAGAATGTTGTAAATAATATGCCTGCTTCCGTAGTTCTCACTCCCTAATACCAGGAAGGGCTTTGGTTGCTGGATTTGGCCTGCTTTTCTTGTGAGTTCCACTGGAATGAAACGTGATCACCACATATTCCTCCTTTGCAATACAGGTTACACTACAAAACCTGCACAGTGAACCAAGCTCATCTGTTGGCTAACAGGCGGAGGCTGCCCTGGTGTAACAGAGTAAAATTGATACAGGAAAATACACAGGGAACAGATTTGCACTCAAATCCCTTTTGGGTTATGCTAACCACTTGAAGTCGGGTAAGTAAATATTCCCTTTTGTTTCATCTCATCTATGTTCAGGTACCACCGACTGTATGCTGCCTGTCAAAGATAGGTACCACCGACTGTACGCTGCCCATCAAAGATGGGCCACCCTGACTCGTCCGCTCCTTCAGGGAGCCAGTCCTTGGGTTGCAATAAAAACCAAACAGGAATCAGATCCAAATCTTTGCAGTAAGTGCTGAGTGTCCTCCCCAGGGGTGGCTCTGTGCCCTGCAGAGGACATTACGCACACTCTCTCCCCATGATCTCCTTCACTGCCTTTTTTTCCAATGGTTTCCAGTCCGTCAAATATTTGGATGGAAAGAGTCCTGCACATTTGTATTTGTTGACTAACTTGGGGCAGAGAGGTGGTTTACTTTGGCAAGTAAACTTGCTGTCTTAGTTCCTCATCACTATTCCAAAGCCTATTTTCCTGGCATTGGAAAGCTGTTTGCAATAATCTGCTCTCTTTTTGTAGTTTTAAAACCCACACTATTTCATCACTTAGGTCAGCTAGCAGGAAGCCACTGGTATGTATCATTTAAGCACGACATTCTGAGCTAGGAATTAGAGAGTTGGAAACAAGCTCCCCTCTAGAGCAGTCTTTTTCTTGAAAAAATACATCTCATGCTAACAGTCCCCAGTCAGTTCTCCTTCTTCAGCTTTGAAGAATTTACCTTTGAACACGCTTATCTAGCCCACTTGTTCACATAAGACTATAAATTATTTTTTTTTACCCTGTAAACTAATTTCCTGTAACCTAGTGAGATTGGGTAATGCTTATAAAGCACTTTGGAGATAAATGTGAAATGCTACCACCAGGAGGGTCACAGAGATACGAATACCCATGGGAAGAAAACAAGTGTCAGTAAAGAAGTTTTACTTTGATAAATTATGAAGGGAGAGAACATTCGATAGCATTAAAATGTATTTTATGCACGTGACAGAACACTTCTGTTCAACTGTTTTGATTTTGAAAAGCTAGCAGTTACCTCCTCCAGAAGGTTGGTAAAACATTTTCTCCTGTATGTACTTCTGCCTGTCCTTCTCCACGAAGTAGGGTATGCAATTATTCCTAAAGGCCAGCAAGTGTGGGTTACTTGGATAGAAAGTAAGCAGAAATAGCAAATACACTTTGTAAACATGACAGGGGAGTGTTTTCAAATGCCTTCAACAAAAAGTATTCTGCTGCATTTTTTTCTCAAGTCTGGATATAGCATAAATTTGGAAAATTTTAGTAGAAGCTGTTCTCATTACACAGAAAATCAATGTTTGTTACCTCTGTAGATGCAATTATGTCAATGTGCCAAATCACCTGAATCTCAACTGAAAACTAAAGCTTTTATCTCCATCAATAAAGTAACTCCTGCCAAGGAAACTGGAGTCATATCTTGGCATAAGGAAATATCCCCAGCGCCAGGGAAATAACGTATTCTCTACCCTCAATCAATAGTAATCCTTCTAAGAGGTGCTCCCCCCTCACCCCGGTTGGTATCGCATACCATCAACAGATCTGGAACAGAGCATTTGGATATAGTCATGGTGCAACTCACCTTCACCTGCACACCAGAAACCTTTAATCTTTCATGTCAGCTTAGAGAATGTGTACATGCCGCGGTGATGTGAACAAGCTCACTAAAAGACCCTCCCTTCTGCAAGCCAAGGAGGAGGAATAACTGGAGGAAGAAAAAAGCCAGAGCAAAGCAACTCCGTCTTCAATGTTTTATTTTTCAATAGCCTGTTTTAAGATATCAGTTACTGTCTTCTGGGGAGTTGTGTCTACAGTCTGCTGTGTAAGACGTTTGGGCAGATTCTGGTGAAATGTTCAGTGCATGCCTCGCCTGAAGCATTTTCCATCTTTTAATTAATACCTTTTGTAACCGTGATAGAATCATAGAATGGTTTGGGTTGGAAGGGACTTAAAGATCATTTAGTTCCAACCCCCCTGCCGTGGGCAGGGACACCTTCCACTAGAGCAGGTTGCTCAAAGCCCCATCCAGCCTGGCCTTGAACACTTCCAGGGATGGGGCATCCACAACTTCTCTGGGCAATCTGTTCCAGTGTTTGACTACTCGCACAGTAAAGAATTTCTTCCTAATATCTAATCTAAATCTCCCCTCTTTCAGTTTAAAACTGTTACCCCTTGTCCTGTCGCTACACTCCTTGATAAAGAGTCCCTCCCCGTCTCTCCTATAGGCCCCCTTCAGGCACTGGAAGGCCACTATAAAGTCTCCCCGGAGCCTTCTCTTCTCCAGGCTGAACAACTCCAACTCTCTCAGCCTGTCCTCATAGCAGAGGTGCTCCAGCCCTCTGATCATCTTTGTGGCCCTTTGGTGAATGTTTGTGAACAAGTGCCAAAGGCAAAAAAGTTGTACTCAATGTTTCCAAACCTGTTCACTGTAAAGAGGGAAAACACACTCTTGATGACTAAGAACACACTGCCTTTTTTTGCAGAGCTAATCCAGGCAACAGAGAACCAGAGAAATGTGCCAACATTCATCCCTTTGAAATAGACAGCAGGAATATACTTTCTTCTAAATCAAGCCACAGCCAAACTGGTTTTCCTATCTGAAAAGAGTTTTAAAGAAATTTATCATTCAACAAGACCATTGGGAAAAAAACATTCTTTGAAACTCAGGGTTTTCCCATAACACATAACTTCACACTGAGAGTGGAGGTGGCAGGGGCAAGTGCCATCCCACTTCTCCATGATAGCGCCGGGGAGTAATATGAGAGGCTTCTAACTTCCATAAATATTTATCATGCAGTAACAGGTGATCAGCTTTTACATATTGTCATTAAGAGAGAGACTGACAGTACCTAGTACAATCTCCGCTGAAGGATACACAAGTAGAGCCTGTTCTAAGTCAGTGTGCAAGGGAGAAAGAGGTGAAATCTTTTAACAAATTTCGTGTTCCCAGTCCAAGTCCCCATACACTGGAGCTAGAGCAAATTATGTTTTTCAAATAAATGTAAACCGAAGCAAAGACTTAGCACTGAAAATTTCAGCCATGAAAGATAGTATACTAACTGCAATTGTTAAATCTTTTAAAGATAAACTGCTGGCTTTGGACTGATTTTGAGAAAGAAAATGGTCTAATTTTACAGTAAACGTTTGTTCCGCATTTTAAAAGTTACAACTCATTTAAGAAAGCTGATCACCCCTCTGCTGAAATACGTCGGTCTAGAAGTGATGTTAAGTGCCTCATGGGAGCTGCCTTTAGTTGTTTCACTTTTTCATGTTTCACCACATGTCAAAGAATCTCCTGGACAAAACACTCCTTGAAGAGGTAGTTTCCTTCTCCAGCAGCAAGAAATCATGCCGAATGACTGGAAGAGAAGCCCAGTCTACAATCCTGATTTCAGTCAGCTACCATCTAGCTAGTACAACCTGTGGTGAGCAGAAGGCAACTCAGCACACCAGAAGCAGGCATCATTTTTAGGAAGAGATAAAGGCACGTTTTCAGCACCGTGGAACAGACTTGAGTGGCTACACACTGAGCACAAAGGGACTCTACGATGGTTTGCCATGAGGGAGATGCCTACCGTTCAGCCTGCTGAACCCAGCTGAGGGATCTGGGCCAGGTACATCGAAGCAGAAGCAGACTTTTCACCCAACCTGAGGTAAGTCAAGCACCAGGAGAGTGCATGAAGCACTGCTGGTGGATCTGTAACCATATAAAATTACTAGAAATACCACTCGGTCAATATTTACATAGACATGTAAGTGCAAGATGCACCATGCAAGATGCAACAGCATGTTAAATTGTTTTCACCTTGAGAAAAAAATTATAAATAAATCATGTGCATACGTTTTTATGGTATGAAGTTGTAAGTGCATCTGCTTTGTTTATTTGTGTTTGATGTACAAGGCATACAGCACATTCATCCAAAAGATGCTGGCAAACCACTCGAACTTCCACACGAACAAAACAGGTCTAGAAGAGGGGAAGATCTGTCTCTTCAGGGACTAAGGAAACAAAAATAACTCATGCTAGAAGGCTTTGCTGGCTAGAGTATTCTGTATCAAAACTCCCCAAGCCCCAACCATGCTTCCACAGTAAGACATACACTATATACAGGTAAATGAACAAAAAGGCATAGACGATATTGCTGAAAAGATATTGATATAGCCTTATTACTTGAATCTTACAGAATTCATGTGGCCCAGAAACACTTTATATTTTTAGAGCACTCATCACAAAATTTGCTTCCAAATTGTTGGCAGTAATATATAAAAATAAATTGGGTTTTTTTGACTATCAACAATTTAAATTGAAATGTAAAAGTGAAACTATCAGCATTATAACTTTGTAAATTCCTTATGCCATTGTTATTTCTGCTATTTTTGGTTTAATTTATTTAGCACAGTTACTGCACCAGAACTCACAGCTACCACCTTCTTCGGCTCACCTGTAAAAATTGTTGTGAAGGAGCAGACAGCAGATGAAGGAAACTACGCCATTCCAGTCCAGGAACCTTACTCAATGCTGCAATTTTTAGGGGGAAAACCGACTGAAATAAACTGAGATCGAATTCCCCTGGCAACACGAGGAAGGCTCCAGAGCCATTAGTAACACTCCTTGGACAAAGCAGCTGTTTCTGTGGTGGATATTGCAACAGCACACAGCCTGACTTGGCCAATTACCCCCCCATCAGTTCAGTATGCAAATCCATTTTCACACAGATTGCTCACCGGTATTTACTAATTCAAATGTCTTCAGTCAATTAGCTTTGATTAAACAAATCTGTTTTTACAAACTGCCTAGAAAGCTACTGAACATTTCCACCAAAAGGAATACAGTATCATTTCTTTTCTAGCTTTCAATATTCTGAAGATTTCCTTAACATTGCATTAGAACATTTTTGCTAAGTAGTAGCATACCTACCGGGTTTCCTAGTCACTGAGACAAACACTCCTCCTTACCCCAGGAAAACTCAATACAAAATCAGGGTAAGGAAATGGGAAATTATTATATGAACACAGAATGAAATGTCATTGTGTGACATACATGTGTGTATACATATATAGTACTATTTAATAGTGGGGTTATGTTATCACAGAATCATAGAATACCAGGTTGGAAGGAACCTCAAGGATCATCTGGCCCAGCCTTTCTTGGCACAAGCATGGTCTAGACAAGATGGCCCAGCACCCTGTCCAGCTGAGTCTTAAAAAAGTGTCCAATGTCAGGGAATCCACCACTTCCCTGGGGAGATTATTCCAGTGGCTGATTGTTCTCATTGTGAAAAAATTTCCTCAGAATCTCCCCCAGGAGTAACTTGTACCCATTACCCTTTGTCTTCTCCTTGTGACTCCTTGTAAAAAGGGAGCCTCCATCTTCTTTGTACCCACCCTTTAAAGACTGGAACATGGTGTTAAGGTCTTCCCTAAGCCTTCTTTCCTCAAGGCTGAACAAACCGAGTTCTCTCAGCTTTTCTTCACAGTGCAGGCTTCCCAGTCCTATGATCATCTTGGTGGCCCTTCCCTGGACCCTCTCCAGCCTGTCCACACATATTTTGTATAGCAGAGGCCAAAACTGAACACAGTATTCCAGGTATGGCACTGAGCAGTGTGGGACAATGACTTCTTTATCTCTGCTGGTGATGCCCTTGCTGATGCAACCCAGCATCCTGTTTGCTTTCTTGCTGCAGCAGCCCACTGTTCACTCATATTGAGCTTGTTGTCCACCAGTCCCTCAGGTCCCGTTCCACAGCGCTGCTCCCAGCCAGGCAGATCCCAGTCTGTGCTGCACTCCTGGATTGCGTTTTCCCAAGTGCAAGACCTCACACACTTGTCCTTGTGGAACTTCATAACATTGTTAGGCCACTCATCCAGCCTATCCAGATCTTCCTGCAGGGTGGCTCTCCCTTCCAAGGTGCCCACTTCCCCAGACAGTTTGGTACCATCAGCAAACTTCACCAGGGTACACTTGATCCCATTATCCAGAGATGATCCAGACACCACATGTCTAGACCGTGAAGCACCAGTTTCTCTATGAGGAGGCTGTGGGGAACCATACAGAAAGCCTTGAAGAAATCCAGGTAGACAATGTCCACCCCTCACCCCACATCAACCGAGCAGGTTACTTTGTCGTAGAAGGTGATCAGGTTTGTCAAGTACAATGTGCCCTTGGTGAATCCATACTGGCTTTTCCCAATCACTTCACTTGTGATAGCCCCCAGGAGGATTTGTTCCATAACTTCCCCAAGGACTGAAGGGTCTGCTGTTTCCTGGATCCTCCTTTAAGCCCTTCTTGTAGATGGGGGTGACACTAGCCTCCTTCCAGTCTTCTGGGATGTCCTCCAACCTCCATGACTTCTCAAAGATTATGGAGAGTGGCCTTACAATGATGTCTGCCAGCTCTCTTAACACCCTTGGGTGGATATTGTCAGTGTCCATCTATTTGTAGGGGTCCAGCTCCTGTAACAGCTCACACACCAACTCTTCTTTCACTGATGGTGGGTCTGTGTTGGCATCCACCTGGATTGTAGCTCCCAAGGCCTGAGGCCCAACAGTGATGGTAAAGACAGAGGTGAAGAAGGTGTTGGGAACCTCTGCCTTTTCAACATTGCTGATGCCTAATTAACCTCTCCTGTTCGACAGCGGGTCAGTATTTTCCTTATGTTTCTGCTTGTTGTTTACGTAGCTGAAGAACCCTTTATTGTCATTTTTGACACCTCTGGCCAATTTCAATTCAAGCTGAGTTTTTGCTTTTCTAACTGCACCTCTGCACACCCCAGAAATGCCCCTGTAGTTGTCAACGGGTGTTTACCCACTTTTCCATCCCCGGTACGCGTCTCTCTTGGTTTTGAGCAGACTCAGAAGCTCTCAGTTAAGCCAAGAGGTTCTCTTGCTCCACCTGCTTCCCTTATCTTTAAAGGAGATGAACTGTTCTGGTACTTCCAGGAGAGTGTTCTTGAAACTCCCAGCATTTGCTAGCTCCTTTATCCCCTGTGGAAGCTTCTCGTGGAATCCCTGCCAACTGAGCTCTGAGTTTTAAGTGACAGAAAACAGTTCTACAATACAACATTCAAATTTATAATTCCATGTAGAGGACGTAAAATTTGGGGAAACGTAAGAAAGAACTGAAGGCATCAATTTATTATTTTGAGGAAAAGTGTTACTACTGGTTCTTTTGCAATGAATGCAAATGGTACTTGAACCTGACAGCTCTTATCTTGTTTCAACACCAAGTCTGTCTGTAGCAGGGAAACAAAACCCAGCTTGTGGACTCAAAATTACCAGTTGACCAAAGCCCATACTGTGTACCACAATAGAAAATTCCTTCTGCTCTGAATAAATTCTCATACATAACTTACAGGATTTAGATTGGCTCAATTACTTAAACAGAAATGTATTCTTCTGATGCATTTCACCATTTAGCTTCGTACTGACAGTAGCTGATGGAATAAAAATACATGTTCAAAATTAACTACGTACTAACATTTCCTTTAGACTGAATTTTAAATTCTCCCCCCACCCCTCTCTTTCTGGAACTTTATTTCCATTAGCAAAGGAACAGTTCTTCTGGTAATAAGCTAATACCAATGGCCTGGCTGTTAAAATTATTTCAGTTTAATTCAAACTCACCAGCATTTTCCTTGGAGTATGGTATCAATTATGAATAATTCACTTCTCAATTAAAGGCACATGATACAATATACTTCACTGTAGAAAAAAGTGGTACCAGTAGTCATGTGAAAATACAGATTACATTTCAAACTAGAATATAAAGTGATAGGAAATGCGTTCACTCTTTATGTTAAGGCTACTATGGAATTAAAGGAGAAATTTTATCTTATTTCTAGAGGACTGGAGAGAAGAAACATTTTAAAGTTTTTCTTTTAACTTGGCAATTACTAGTACCAACTTTTTACAACAGCAATCCATTAAAGCAGGAAAAAAAAGCAGTACAGTTTTAACAAAAAAAATTAAGCCAGAAAACTCCCCCACTTTCTTTGACTGTAAGTAAAACTTGAAAATAAATGGAAAAAGTTTAGATTAGCATAGTAAATGAACAACTGGACTAACTAATAATTTAGTGATACGTATCATACATTGTGCACAAAATGATTAGCTTGAGTTCGTTAAAATTTTTTGTGTATTTCACATGCTTTTTGTACTTCACATTTAGTCTTTATTGTAAAGCATGCAGTAAAGCACAAATTCATTATGTTTTTAGTATCTTGGTTTATTTTTGCCATGATTTTGCTACACGTGGCAAGTATCAATGCATAGTTGGAAATATCAATATATTTGAAATATACATGAAATACTGGTAAGGAATTTTTAGGCAATTCATTTGTAATAGGCAGGTGCATCTCCTCAGTGACGTGGTCTGAAACAAATATCTAACTTCTCCTTTGTTCTTCAATCTGGCTACCCACAAATTACAGCATTACATGCAACGGGTCAGTTTACCTTGAAAAGTTGTTAACGACCTGAGCTAAAGCCGCCTAAATGTCAGGAGGCGCGAGACTCTGCCGTGTCTGTTTGGAAGGAGAGAGAAACCACGTGCCACAAGTGCTTGCTATTTTCCTTAACGCATTTCTAAGCAGTGTTCACCTACTGCTGTGGCAGAAATGGTGTAAGAACATGACCAAAAAAATAATATTTTGAAATACAGCTGAAAATTATTGTAAAAAAACCCCACGCAAATCGCTAGAAATACAGAGAATGAGAATAGGTGGTTTTAAACTACTGAAGATGTACCCATTAACTGAGCCTTAAACATGGGTAGAACAGTACAGTACCAATCATAAGGACTGTTGGTGGATGTAGAGTTACCAAAAAATGCCACAGCTACAATCTAAATAAGAAAGTGTGATTCTCCACTTTGTTCCTATATACATTTCCCTTTGCAACAAATCTGAATAAAGCACAAAATTATACAAATATTACACCGTGAATCAAGAACACAGAAAATTTTCTACACGGATTTAAGTGTTCATTTCTTGCACAAACTATATTCGTTATTGGCATCTCATAGTTGATAGTTTAAAATACAGGTTAGAAGTAAATGAATGAGCAACGCTCCTCCTGTACTAAGCTGTCATGCCTTCAGAAAAAAGACAGTTCCTGCTCCGAGCACTCTACAGCAAGACATTTCTTTTTCTGGGAAACTTCTACATACTATAAAAGACAGAAATTCACAATATGAGGACAATCCTTTAAGGAATGTTCTGCTTTTCCAATCTTCTTTCTAAGAAAAAAACTCCTTTATTCATTTTATAATAAAGGCTAAATAAGCCCACTGTACTGTCAAGACAAGTTTCCATAGGCATACACTTCTAACATGAAGCACAAATAGGGCAAAGATGATTCTTTTTGTGGGAAGGCACATTTTAGAAGGGTGAAACACCCTCCATATTAGCTCAGTGTGTGGCAGAGAGACTTTAGGACTTTGCAGCCACAGAAGGTCTCTGTTAGCCATTCAGCCAGCCATCCCAGTTAATATATTGGGTATTTCCTTGTACTTTAGTATCAGCACATCACCTAATCTTTGCACCCTCAGATAACTTTAAGTACAGCACATGCTACCCTATATATGCTCTTCCATAAAAATAATCCGTTTTGACAATTATTTATCATAACTTGGAATAATTAAGGCCCCGTCTCCTTAATGGGCAATGGAGTTCAATGCATAGAAAATGAAAAAACCCCGATTATTAATAGATGTTTCTTAGCTTGCACACTGCAAACTAGACAAGAGCTTAATTTTTATGCTGGGACTTTTTCTGAGAAATTTCTGTAAATGCAAACTGGTACTTTGAATAGTCCACAGTGCAAATTACTAGTTATAAACCTGCAACATAGTAACATTTTCCCTTAAGGAACTTATTCAGGAGGGAATTTCTATTTCCGCATAATACTAATGCAATTTTTTTTTTAACAATAATAAAGATGATCGTGCACTTATTAACTAAAAATCCTGTTTATGAATACAGTAGTAAAGTCTTTAAGCAAACTCACATTTGGGGTAATTCCTGAATCTTTCCTAAAGCTTATGTTTTACTGTAATAAATAAGTCTGCCTTTACACAATCCTTAAGCATTTACTAAAATTCCTTAGTTCCAAATTAAATAATATTCATAATTCGTATATTTTTAAAATTCAACAATTTGGCCAAGACACATAATACTGTAACCAAACTGTCTTTATAACCACAAATAATAGCTAGTAATTATCTGCAAATTGAGCACCACGCAGCTACAGAGCAATAGAATTTAGTAGAAACACTGTATGATAGCAGTGTTCAAAGAGGTGCAGATATACAGTTGCACACTGTGAAATACAAACAGCATTTCTTTTCAAACAGTTGAATACAAGAGTCCAGCAGGAAAACAAATAAATAAATTTAAAAGGCTAACTGGTACTTTTTGGAAGTGCCATACACTACTAAATTTTCACTAATACTTAGCATTTATATAGTACTTTACATTTTTAAAGTGCTATACAAATCCTATCTAGAGGAAATGTATTACCTATGGGCAGAATACAAATCCCAAGAGAATGGTGATCCCATGAATAGTACCATGACAGTAAAATGTAATGTGATTACTACAGAGAGAGACTAAGTACTTTATAAATCAGCTAGCTATGCATGAACTATAATGGAAGACCACAAATTTTACAAGGGGAATGTATAGGTATAAAATTGCTACCATTCATTACATGGGTTTCTGTGACCGCAAGGAATTGACAAAGGAGCTATAACTGGCTCCACAGGCTTAAAATGCCTGACTTGGAAGTCATAGAAAACATAAGGAAACCACTTCAGTGATAAACAGACAGCCTATTTCAAGTGCTAATACAAACATCCTTTAAGAGCCATCATTCTTACACATCAATGTGGATTCCATGTTTTATAGACATTAATTCTCTAGTGCCTGTTAAATACATAATAAATGAACATAGATGAGGTAAAGATGCTGTAATTGCCACATACAGCCAATATGGCAAAGGAGGAGTTTTTCCAAACGGGCAGATCCAAAGGCCATGACGAATCCCATCACGGACATGATGAGAAGTCCAGGATATAAACAACATCCAGGGAAGAAAGCACCATGAATCCTTAAGCCTGAAAAGGTGCATAATAAACTTTAATGTCAGAGCCACAACAGGAATCACAGTAGAACAATGAAGAAGTGGTCTCTGTGGAAGAGTCAGAGCAGCCTGCAGAAAAGAAAAATATAAATGGCAATGGCTACAATTGTGACAAGAAATGTTTCATGGATGCTTACAAGTGTATTATCAAGCCGCTAAGTGGAAGTGCAAAGAAAAACATACTGTTCCTTCCCACTGTGGTTGATCAAAATCAACAGTACGACTATTTAGATGTCGAGAGCTGTGTGCTCCCCTGTCTCTCTATTGTATGATATGAATCATGCATCCTGCTAAGCACCACTGACAGCAAAACAGGGAGGGAGAGGGGTAAGGCATGTTACTTGTCATACAGTCGTGTGGTATAGAGGAACTTGTATAGTCTGCTGCACGACTATATATACTTATTTCAAGATGATTAAAAAGAAAGGAACCATGCAATGCATTTGGAATATTAAATATGCTTTACTTGAAATATTTCACGTTTTAATAGCATTTACTTTCAAAAATACATCCTGTATCATACCACAGCTAGCACTCATGAAGTTGTTTTAGTTGGACAGTATCTAAAACAGAACAGTAATTGCCAATACAAAAGAAATGTCATCTAAGTTAAATGTATTTTGACCGCCTTGACACAGTATTCTTTATGGACAGGCAAAAGACAAGTTCAGAAGCCAACATATGAAACATTTGTGACTGGAGTTTTTATATCAACAACTTGTTCAGTTGAAAGCCTGGTATTTGGTTTTAATTAAGGTGAATGTCTAGACACTGAGATTAAATTTAGGCATTTTAAGAAGTGATAATTATGAATTTAATATACATACTTGAGACTATATTCTGGATGTACTTACTAGAAACAGCTACAACTACCTCCACAAATTAAAAGATAGTAAAAAAAAAAAAAAAAAAAAAGATTCAGATTTCTAAGCAACAAATAACTAGATTCTTGTTTCTGTAAGCTCCGGAGAAATGATAGCACATTACCAAAAGACCTATAAAGGTGCTGATGTAATATTAATTGGCTCAAGTAAGATAATGGTGAACATTTGGAAAGACTGCAACAGGCACCAGAGACGTACTCTTTGCACAAGACAGTGCATCTGATTGTTACGTTGAACACGTCCCTCTCTGCATCTACTACAGAAAGCAAACAAAGCATCAGGACAAGACACCAGCCAGTAACCCATTAATGCTTCAACTGTGTTAATTGTTGCAGGATTCAACCGCTATGGCACCTGACAGTAGGAGTCTGGAATAGCTTCATCAAGTTTTCATGGATAATTTAGACAACGCTTAAAATCCTGTCTTCTCTGTAAGGAAACTTTGATGTAGCCTTAGCCAAGAAATACAGAGATGGAAACTTATGGGCTACCTTGGAATATAACAGTCTGTGCTTTAAACCAAAGCCAACATCAAAAGGCTTGCAGAAAGCTCTACTCTATTAGCCTCTCATCGTGTTCTTGCCTGTGACCAATCAGGCAAAGGAATTAATCAGGCAAAGGGATTAATAAACTCACAAACTGTCTTAACAATTTTTAACTGTAATAGCATGGACCCAGATCCTTAAATTGGTGCAAAGGGTATATTTTCTAGAACTTCATTTGTGTTTCATACAAGCAGATTGTTCACAGGTTAAAGCAGAAAAATCTTAGGTGGTGAAATTTTTTATCACCTACCCTACAAAGACAGTCAGATTGTTGTTACTGTCAGCAACAGCCTAAGAAGTTCATGCTAGCCTAATTTTGATAAACCACCCTGGATGGTGATACGTTTTGGCACATATCCTCAGCAAACCTGAGCATACAATTTTAGCAAAAGAAAACCCTGTGTTATAATTGCAGTACAGTCCTTCGGCTCCTGAAATGCTATTGCCCAAGTTCTGAGAGAAGAATAGTCTGTTTTCTCTTTTACATTCTGTAACTGGACGAACACCTACATCCTTGAGTTGTCAAGCCCAAGAGACAGACACATAGTTCTACTTGGCAGTATAAGCTCTTTCTGCTAACAGGCAAATTTGTTCGGCTTTAGAAATCACCAGATTTTAACATCAAAAAAAAAAAAAAAAGAAGAAAAAGTACAAGCCTTTTCTGCCTTAAGTCCCCTGGAAAAATATGATCACAATTTGGGTAGGTTTAGCAGAAAGTCTACCATGAGAGAAATCAGGCTGCTGTTGCAAACAGGATTTATTCACAACACAAATTACCTTCCCTACATGTTCAATCAGGTACAAGATCTTCTTGAAGTTCCTGCTCCTCCAGCCCCTCTCACACACCAATGAGTAGTTGGAGACAGGAGACAACAACCACATGCAGAAGGCCGCAAGCAAACTTTTTGCTTTAATGCTCAAAGTGACAACTTGGAATTTACATAAAACCACAGGCTCCCTCACTCATATTTTGTGATGCTTCTCAAGCCTGAAGTCCTTAGTTTTGAGGCCGATCTACAAATTCAATGGTAAAAAAATTGTGTCTGTGCAAAGCTTATTCTCCAGTTCCAGAAATGCTCCTGTGCAGCCCAGGTTGGTCAGCAGTGGCACATTAACCGGCTGTGTTATGTATGTTTGCTGGTACAATCTTATTTGCCACTGGCTGCATCCTCTACACTTTTAGAAGCTGGTGAGTTTTAAGTAGAAAGCTAACAATTTCTTCACGTCTGTTCTGCAACATGAGCCTTTGGGCTACTGTCCTGTGGGACACTGGGAGCAGCACATCGTGCTGTTCCTGTTTATCAGCAACGCTGAGTTTGATGGCAGACTGCAGCAACTTTTACCTTTAGATGTGGTCAATGAGACAGATTCTTCAAACACGGATTCTTACATTCTTCTTCACTTGTGTGCATATAATGCACAGTAAAAACTACATGGCATACAAAGAACTATGAATTCAAAGTAGCAAAGGCTTTGTAGACTTTACACTTGTTGCAAAAATGATGTGGCAAAAGGGCAGATCACATGCTACTTGGTACACAAGTATTTATCAGAGTAAACATATAAATACCACAGGTGACTATTTACCCTGAATACTCCAGAAAAATAATGATGACACTGTGAAAACCAGCCCAATAGCCAAATAGTCCAAGCAGCGAGCTGTGTCAGCAGGAACAGGAGTAGGTGACTGCAGGAGTGTGAATGTAGCAACCGTAGATAGAAGGCAATACTGCCCTGTGCTGCATAGAAGGGTGACTTCAACAAAGTAGCTCATCAGCAGATTTAAGAGTGATGATGAAAAGCTTTATAGATAATTGTGTAGAGCAATATGGAAAATACTATTGTTACAAATTAGTAACAGTGGTGTGGTTAATTTATTAACTACTTAGTACTGTGTTGCATAAGCAGTACACATTGTAGTCTCTTAAATCAGTTACTTTAAATCCTGCAATCTAAAGAGGACAAATGGGGCTGCAACAACTGTGTAGTAAAAAAGAATTTCACTGAATTTCACTGAATTTCACTGAATTTTTTAGAGTTGGAAGGGACCATAAAGACCATCTAGTCCAACTCCCCTGCCGAAGCAGGATTGAATCCCACAAAGTAATAAACTACATAGGCAACAGCCTGAAATTACAACATTAAACTGAAAGGTGCATCATATTAAGCTGAGGAAAGAAAAATCACATATTAAAATCAGGTCTAGCTAGCCAAGCAACACCACGCCTGAGAAATTTATGGGGATTACATTGTATCACAAACTAAAAACACGCTGATGGCATTGCAAGGAGACATGAAACCTGTAACAGATATTTTTTTCTTTTTAGAAAGACAGAAGTATTGTATGCATGTGACATTAAAAAAAATTAATCTATGCTATTTGGCTCATATGAAGTCTCACCTAAAATACTATACACAGTTTGGTGCAGGACGCTTCAAAGATAATTTAGCAACCCAGAGGCAACAAGAAAAATAGAAACACGAATGCAGGCCCTTCGGATTTTTTTGCAACTTATTTAGTCAAGAAGAGACTTTTTGTAAAGCATAATGGTTTTGCAAGTTGTAAAAGTAATGCTGTACTGCTGTAAAGGTCAAGACACCAACACAGCATATGGTTTACAGCTAAACATCCTTTATTAGCCCAGCTAACGTATGGAAGGGGATGGGGGGCAGCGTGCAGGCAAAGGACTATGAAAAAGACTTTGGGCATCTTGCCTTCTCCTAGTAGTTTGGTTACTAAAGGCCTATTTTTCTACCTGCAACATCTTGTATTTCTGAATTGAAAAACATTTTTGGGGAGACCACAGCAATCAGCTCTCTTTTGTGAAGAGGCCTGAACAAAATAAGAATATAAGATCTGCCAACAACAATACTGTCTGGATATTAGAAAAACAATTGGTAGCGGCTTGGGAAGTGAAACAACACAGGAGAAAATTAAGTCATGAAATTGCAATAATTTGCTTTCTTTGGGATACTACGGCTAGGCTATACAAACGTTATCCATCATGGAAAGTGTAAGCATATTTAACCTCGCCTCACTGAAGGCAGTCAAGAGACAGGTGACCTCCCAAGTATACGAAACAATACAATACTCAACTTTCTAAACAGACATCGGTGAAGAGTGTCATCTAGTGGTCATAATTAAGAAAAAAATTCTGGTAATCTCAAATGCAAGAAAAAGCAGCAATAAAATTTTAATATTACTTTATAATAACTAGCCACTCATTACTTGCATTTCTGATTTTAAAATAAGAAAATATGCATGAGAAGAATTACAAATTTAAATGCTATAACAAATGTTAGTATCACAGGACTCGCTAATCAACCAAACTAATCTTCCTTTTCTTTATATAGTTTTATAATTTTACAGTATTTACATATGCAAAAAGGTACAGAAGGTACAGAAAAGGGGAGAACTAGGGACTACCGAAGGAGGAACAACGCCAGACACCAGTACATGCTGGAGGCTGACGGGTTGGAAAGCAGTTTTAAGGATCAACTTGAATAACAAGTTGAATATCAGCCAGCAACGTGACCTTGTGGCCAAGGTGGCCAGTGGTATCCTGGGCTGCACTAGGAGTGTTGCCAACAGGTCGAAGGAGGTGATCCTTCTCTTTCTCCTCAGCACTGGTAAGACCACTCCTGGAGTGCTGAGTCCAGTTTTGGGCTCCCCACTACAAAAGAGACATGGAGCTACTGCAGATCGAGTCCAAGAAGGGCCACTAAGATTATGAAGGGACTGGAGCATCTTGCATATGAGGAAAGGATGGACTGTGCAGCCTGGAGAAGAGAAGGGTCAAGAGAGTTCTCATCAAGCCATACCAGTATCTGAAGGGAGGGTGGAAAGAGACAGAGCCAGGCTCTTTACAGTGGTGCCCACTGACAGGGCAAGAGACAACAGGCACAGACTGAAACACAGGAGGTTCTTCCTGAACAGAAGGAAACACATTTCCACTGTGATGGTGACAGCACGTGGGAGCAGGTTGCCCAGAGAGGTTGTGGAGTCTACAGCCAAGGAGATACTCAAAAGTTCTCTGGACATGATCCTGGCTGCAGGTGAGCCTGCTGCAGCAGGGGGGTTTGAGAAGATGACCTCCAGAAGACCCTTTCAACTGCAACCACCCTGTGATTTTGTGAAAAAACCCTCTTTGTCAAAGACAAATATAAGGGGGAAACTGACCAAATGCACGAATAGGAAAACGTCTTTTCATTACAACCAATAGTGATATTGTATGTAAACAAAAATTATTTTCCCATTGGAAGTCTGATTTTTACATCTCAACTATAAGCAATGCTTCTTGCATTTAGCTGTCTCCTGCATATTTAAAAAAAAATTGTAAACCATTTTGCATTGTTCTTCTTTAATTAAAGGATTGCAAACAACAGCAATTTTCCCTCCATCTCCTTCCTTCCTCTGCGTCCTAGAAGCTATTTCCTCTGTCATTACGAGCAAACTGGAGGAGGAGAAAGAAGGTGAGGTGGTCAAACAACTTCAGTTATTCTCTCATTGAATGGATAAAGGTCAGTATCTTCCCCTTCTCCTGTGCAGGTCCATCCATAGGAGGAGGTGTACACTTTTGGGGAGAGGGGAGTAAGTAGAATGTATGTATACGTATGCTGGCAACACCAACATAATCAAACCGTGAGGACTTGTGTTGCTGAGCAGAGCAAACCCTTGGTAACAAGCAGAGGGGCAGGGCTGCAGCGATGGGGACCAGGAGGTAACTGGGGGCAAGGAGTGTCTGCCTGAGGTATGAGATCTGGAGGGCCCAGCCAAGAGAACTGTGGCCAGGGCTGGCATAGCCAGAGCTTACAGAAAGTGCAAACATTTTGGAGACCATACAGAAGAGACTGTTGTGGTCAGTGAAAGCTAGGTGTATGTGTTTGGAGCAGGCAAGAAGACAGGGATATATGTACGAGTGTGGAAATGGGGAAGCGGGAACAGGACAGATATAAATCACTGGAGAATCACTGAAAAAGAATGCCATTATCTGGTGGTACTAATCCTGTTGAGAAACTCTGTCCTGCAAATGGATGACCACCACATAGATTCCTTAACAAGACCCAATTCACCTTTTTACTTTCATTAACAAGTTTGACACTTGCTTTATTATTATTTCTTTTTTTATTTAAGGGCAAACTCAGACTGCCTTTTTAAAGTTGACAGCTCATATATAGCTTGTTTGTGGGAAAGATATTTAGGGCTGGCTAAAGCGAAAGGTACTCCTCAGGAAGAGTGAATGATATCAAACATCAGCTGGATTATCTACTTTCCAGATATTTCTACCCCTTATTGTAAACAGAAGTGGAATAATCCACTTTATATAAAAAGCGTGGATGGCAGCACTTACTTGATTAACAAACGTTTAATGACTTTGTCATACACATAGGATAGCATGTACAAGGGCTTTCAGAACTCTTCTTTCAAAGCCTTGTAAGGAGCAGAACTTAACAGTAGATGTAAAATATTTTTAGGGCTTTCAAAATCCTAACAATTGCATACAAATACAATTCACGTGTATCTATTTAAAATGTACCTAATTGGAACTTTTTTTGTTTAGGATATGGTAGAAGAACAACAAAGTAAACAGTGATTAAGAAAGAAAATAAACTATCACTGATCTATTGACTAACCTTTAATGACAGGGAGCCAGCATGAAAGAAGTGGTCCACATCAATGACAGAGGCAAGGAAACCAGCCAGAGTGACCTCAGTGAAGTCGCTTTTCTTCCTGAGTCCAATCACTATTGCCCAGGACCACATTCCTAGTATGCCATGTACTGCGTTATCAGAAAAGGCTCGGAGCCAGTCATTTTGCTGAATGAAGGAAAACTGCAGAAGTCTGTCTGCTACAAAGCAGAATATCCCCAGACCTAGACTAGAAATAACTGAAGCTGTGCTGAAAGTTTGAAGAAGAGCGTGGGCCTTGTCAGTCTCGGATGCCATGGCAAAAACCATGTCACAGCACACGAAATGTCATCAGGATATACACTGTGCATTGTCCTTTGTACTGTCAGTTATTCTGTGAATGTCAGAGAACAGAAAAAAAATTAGTAAAGAAAAAGTCCATTAGCACAAAGTATTTGTTATCACAGCAACAACTGAGCACAAAAACCCCAAATTCAATGCCTGCATTTAATATTCCTAGGGAATTTTTTATTTCAATTAAGTTAATGTTTTACTTGAACACTACAGCTGTGAATTAGAACACTTGTCCTGTTTTAGTTAGAACAGGTGCCTTTGTACAACAGAAAGCTCTAATTCTCTTCCTGAAATCTTAAATTTTACAAAATATTTTCAAACATACCTATGATAATACATTGAATATGGTTCAAGATTCCTCCTGGTCTTAAATATGTGACATTCATCAAATTAAATCCTGTAACAACAGAAAAAAAATAAATTTGGAGGACTCTTCAGAGTGATGGTCAAGAATTCCAAATCTCTCTATGCAACAACTGTTAAAACGGAGTTTCTAATCTATAATCCAAAACACGATTTTCATTTACATACTTCGTAAACATATCACCCTGGCATCCCTCTCCGAGTATCTCCTTGTTTAGCTTGGCATGTAGAATAAGCGTTAAGAAAAACAGGACCATTACAATATCTTAACTATTTATCATAAACAGAATGACAACAACCATTCAGTCAAGGAGAAGTAATCAAAACTTAACTCCTTACAAAACTACATACATGTTCTTTTCCTCAGTATGTGCTCCAGCAGCCACCTTTGCTGTTACTTTTAGGACTTGTCTATTGTCTGCCACACTGGGCTCCTAACAGCTCTTTTTGCAGAAAAAAAAAAAATAAATTAACTAATCCTGGTCATTTTACTTTTCAAAAGCTGACTGCTGTAATTTGAAAGTAAAGGCATTGTTATTAGCGTTAATAATTGCTTAAAACTCCTTAAAAACTATTTATGTTCTGTAATTGTTGTGAAACCCTCTTGTACAAGGTGATTTCTTGGGAATAATTACCGTCCTTAAGTAACTGCTTCAGACCTCAAAAGAAATTCCAAAAATAATTCAAGATCTTAAAGACACCTAAACCCCACTCCCAAGAAGAAATTACAGAATACCCAGATTTCTGTGATAACATTATAAAGAACACTTTTGAAATAAAAATCCTCATATAAATGATGTATTCCCTAGCTTCATTACGTTAAACACACTGAGAAGCAGTCTTTGAAGGCCAGTACCAATTCTAGCCATCTCAACTGTTATACTCTTCTGTCTTTTTGGGGAGCCACGGAGACAGACCACAGTTTCAAAACCTACATCCTATCTAAAAACGAATTCTTCCCCAGGAGGTTGCTATTTCTGTGCCAGTCATTAAATCTTGATAATCCTTCTTCATACAGGTCTATCAGGTAAATTTTTATTCTAAATGTTTTTTTTTATGAATATACTAGACTTCCTCTAAAAATGAATACTTCTAACAATGTTGACACATAATAGTTTACAATTTTAAACACATTATTTATTACAAGCCCAGGAAAATATAAAATTCTTCTTCTAGATTATTTACATGCCTGTTTATTGTAGAATTATCCACAAGACATGACTACTGGCACTGAACTTTATAGAAAAAAAGCCCACTGAATCATTTATTTGGAAAACAAAAAAAAAAGCAAGCATGAATAATACATAGAGTTTGCACACAGATGAAAAAAAGTGGGTCAAGCTTAGAGTCTGTTAACCGTGACCATGCCTCTTCTGAATGAACATGTATACACGAAGTATTTCCTGAAACATTGGAACTGCCACTTTCTGGTGTGTGACTTTAAAATATACAGTACATTTCTGAATGAATTCCATTTTAAGGAACAAATGGTGATCTCCTCACAAACGTTTCTTCTATATAACCATCATGTCAGACTGGATTTTATTTAAAATTACCATAAAAGCTGTTTAAGAATCCAGTCTGAAGGGCTGATGTAGCAACATACCTTTAAAAAGCACACCAGTACTCAGAATCAAACTCACCCTGGGACTAGGAGAACATATTTTTTCCACTGCAGTTGCCTTATTCCAGTAGCAAACATGGTCTATGCCTCAGCATTGAGGCTCTGTCCTTTCTGAATCCAATCTGCCCAGTCCAGTGCAGGAGAGATCCAACGCCACTTGTTCCATCCTGAAGAAATCAAACCAGGCAGCAATAAGCACCGATAATACATAAAGCTCTTCAAACTCTCTACAAAACATACATGAAAACTGAACAATAGTCAAAAAAAACAGAAAGAATTTTTATGAACTCCTGAAAAAATACAAATGAACAAGATGCAATTTCAGCTAGCAGAAAAAAAAGACCATAAAACAAGTGAGGGGCACAAATAAAGACAGAACAAGGTAATAATTAAAAGATAATAAAACCCAATGTCATATGTCAGAGAGTGGCACCTCCAGCCTTCTAAGTAGTTGCATTTCAAAATATAGAGAGATTTATTTTAACAGATTTTTTCCTTGTAGCTCTGTGCCTGAATGATTCCCACCTAATTAAACATTTATGAGTCACATTCAGGGATCTCTCTTTAATTTTATCACATCAATTAGTGACCTCGGAATAAATAAACAGACACCTATACATTCAAATAGCAACAGAGTATTAGTATTAGCAATAGTATTCAAATACCCTGTCAGTTCTGTGGTAGGCTTACACTGCTTTGTGATGAATATTATTAACATCTACATAAACTACGTGGGAGAAGTAAAATCCAAAATAAGTATGATATGAGAACTACGTAGCATGAAACAAAGGTAACAATGCCAACTGGAAAACAAGTACAACATGGGAATGGGTGTCTTTGAGCCAGGACGAAGAACAGAAAGCAAAAATGCAGCTTCAGATTACCCTTAGTCAAGAGCCATGCTCATGGCATAACTATTCTTCTTAAACAATCTGTCTCTGCCGTCTTTTATAGACAAAAATGAGTGCTGCCTGTCTAAAAACCAAGTCACATTCCCAGGTACAGTGGCATCAGTATAAATATTCTGCAGATGGAGAGTGAAATCAGACTAGAAAAAACAAAACTCTGTTCAACCAAAATAATCTCTGAAATTAACATTTTTAACATAAAACTAGAAACTGTATTTTTTGTCTGAAAAATAACAGTTTTCAGACTGTTTGCAAAATATCACAATAAAGTGTCATAGGTTTTTCTATCCTACAAATCTCAGAAAGCACAGTTGCGGGGCTTACATTCTTGTTAGAACAGAACAGTGGAAAACAGATGTATTACACAAGAATGCTTAGAAACCTACGGGTTGTCAGTCCAGTTAACACACTGAAGGAAAGATTTAGGTTGGGTTTACATAAAACACATGCACAGAACAGCTGACAGAGTAACACTGCTCAGAGTTGTGATTCCTTGTGACATTTTTATACAAGACAAAACATTATGCATATTCTCGGCCTACATCCACAAAATGCAATTCTACTGATGAATTTAATTTCATTCAAGGAAATTATAAAAATCATTTTAACAAATGCACAGTTAACATTGTAAATTACTGATGGAAGAAGAAATTTAGATCAAAGCTGTAAATAAGCATTTGGGGAAATAGCTAACACTAAGAGGCCTTTCTACTCATGCTGTAAGAGTAAAACAAAAATCAACAGGCTAAAATTATCATTTAGAAATATTGCTCTCCAAAATTGTTGTCCCAATTTTGCAGGAAGTTACTGGGTACATGAATACATATAGGAATGTAATGCACAAAATTAGTAGAATTATGCACTTTATGCAAGAAGTATGCAAGAAGATCACAGTAGTCCATTATAACTCTATAAACTCCTAAAAAAACATTATTTGATATTAGATGTTAATTTATACAAAAAACTCCAGGAAGTACAATTAACATTTAAGACACAAGATCAAACCTTTAATGTATTACTTCATGGAAAAGCAGATCCAAGCCTAAAACAATCTGTGAAGAACTGTAATGCAAATAATTTTTTGGTCAGATAACTATAATTTATTTATTGAGGCTGGAGGGTGGAAGGAGGCTGAAGAGGAAAGAGGACAAAAGCATGCATAAAATCGATAGGATTTTACCAAGATATTGAGGAACAGAATGAGTTAAAGCCACACGGAAACTAAACAAACAAATAAAATGCCCACAAAAATCAGAATTTAATTAAACTGTTTACATCAGAGACCATAAATTAACGCGTTTGAAAAGAGATACCAAGACACCAAAATGCAGACCTTCTCCTTAATGAGTACTTTGGAACTGAGATGTCTACCTAAAAGAAAGAGTTGAAAGAAATAGCCTAATGATATTTAGTAATTAGAAACAGAACAAAGTACTACCCAGTGGAAGGAAAAAAAAAAAAAAAAAAAAAAAGAAAGAGTTGAAAGAAATAGCCTAAAAGTATTCAGAAGCAGAACAGAGCACTATCGAGTGAAAGAAAAAAAAAATAAATAATCATTTGTCACCCTGGACAAACAAAAAGAAGGAAGGGGGAGAAAAAAAAAAAAAAAAAAAAAAAAAAGCTCGAGCAGTTTAGGTATTACCCTCATTAACCGCAACGGCATCCGGATCATAAACAGCTAATGCAATTTAAGGTTAAAATAGAAGCAGCATGTAGAACTCAAAAGAGGGACGACGGCACGACAGGCGCGCGGCAGAGAAAACCTGTTAAAAATATAATAATAATAATAAAAAAAAAATCACAGGGACGGGCAACACAATTTTTATGCCTTGAGGGAAAGGCCACCTCTTCCCTCGTTAAGAAATAAAAACGTACTGTCGTCTTCCTGAGGAGAAGCCCGGCCCGGGCGGCGGCGGGCGGCTTCCCGCCTCCGCGGGGTGAGGGGGGCTGCCGTTCGGCAGCCCCCCTCACCCCGCGGAGGCGGGAAGCCGCCCGCCGCCGCCGTTGTCCCCTTCTCCCATCCCTTCCCGCCGCCCTCCGCTCCCACCTGAAGGGCGGCCGCCTCCGGTCGCCTCCTCCTCCGCCCCATGAGGTGAAGCGGAGCCGCCCGCCCCGGTTCCCTCTGGTAGCGGGGCCAGCGGGCATGCGTGGCCGCGGAGGAGGCTGGGAGATCGCCGGGGCTGAAGGGAGCCACCCGCCCCCTCCTCTCCGCGCCCGTTGTGAGGGGAGCGGTGCTCATGAGGTAAAAAAAACAATTCTAGAAATATTAAAAAAAGGGGTTCGGTATTCACAATAGCATTAAATAAAGCGCTGGAAGAGAAACCAACGGTAAAAGGCTGGCATTTTATCGCTAAAGATGCGGTGCGCCAGACCGAGCGCGAGATCACGCACCGCGAAAGGCTGAAGAGGCTTTAAATAAATATTTATTTACCACAGAACAGCAGAGTAGAACGCGTTTGAGAAACTTTTTATTCGATACTTGGTGTAAGCTTCTGAAAAAAGCAAGTTGTTACAGTTAAAACTGCTTGTCCCCGCCCTCGTCACTTGAGCGAGTGGCTTGCAGAATCCTCTACAAAATTAAACGATTCAGACAAAGACATTGCTACACCTAAAAGCAGCGCTGTCAGGTCAGCGCTGATGTATTGATTATTTCACCTATTCTTTTTGCCTGTCCACAATACGCAGCTGCGGCATCCTAAGACTTTGTGGGTCCGCTGCGGTATTAGAATGGCAACTCATCCCTCTGCCTTCAGCCTTCCTTCCTTGGGCACCTCGGAGCCTCCTCAGACACAGCCGGGGCAGCTCCCACGAAGGCAGGGACACAGGTCTTCACATGCTACATGATGAGGTGCTTCACTTCCCAGCAGCTGCAAGCAGAGACTCAATATCCTGAATTACTTTAGAAGTTTTTTCCAAAGCCTCCAAGACGCACGCTTCACTGATTTCTTCCGGCTCGCTCCCGTTTTCTGTTTTTCTGACAGTAATACCAGATGGATTGGGGTTTGCAGCAGATGTCCCTTCCAGAACATTGCTATTATCCAATAAAACTACCGTCATTTTGTTAAGAGAAAAGTATCAAACTCTTCCTCCTAATGAGAAAAATACTTCTTTGTATTTCTACTCATCATTCTGCATGGCAAACTCTCACATTTCATAGCATGGTAATTACATAAAGCTTAAAAAAGAGAAGAATGTACTTCTTAAAATGTTTACAACATTTATAGAAAATGTCTCTAAGACTTCAGTTCATCCAGAAGTTACTTTAAAAAGGAAACTATCTAAATGTTACACTGCACGGTTAAACAACATGCACGTTTAATACTAATAAAATCAAACACTGGCTTAAAGACAATTACAGAGTGGCTTTAAGCACATGCAGCACAGCACAATTTTTTGAGCTCTCTGAACACAGTGAAACAATACTGAGGTATCTGATACAAACAGAAAGGTATTGTACTGCAACAACAAGCCCAAAGGCAACTGCATCATCGCTCTTTCAAAAGCCGATCAGCAGACGAGTGTTAGCAAAACTTATGCAACACCCATCAAAGGGCTTCCTTTTTTGGTGATTTTTTATTTTAGTTTTGCACTCTGCCACTACTTTTGTTTCTGGTGCTGTGCTGCAGGAGTTGGACAAGATAAACCATAAAACAAAAATGATAAATGAGAAAACAAATAATGACTTAAAAAGGAAATTTTAAGAAGTGGGTAAAACAGTAAAAGAAAGTGAGAACAGGATAGAGACCCTTTAATGATCTAAAATGCAGATTTGAATATGCGGATGAACAACAGAATAGAAAAGTGGAAAACCTTTACAGCTTTCAAAAGGATACAGGTAAATCTCTGTATTTTTTTGAGCTCAGCATCAGCAGACCTGTCCAAGAAAATAAAGATTATTAAATGATTTAGTATCATAAAAGGTTCTCAAATGTATTCTCTACTTCAGATTTTAATTTTTAATAGGTTCCAACAATACTGAAAATTAGATGAGTAAAATCCAAGTGAAAAAAATGCTTTATTTTTATCTTTCGTACTACTACCACTAGTCAATGGCTGCATGTCAATCATTTGTGTTTCCAAAAATCAGGGCACTTCTCTAAGAATAGTTTCTTTGCTGCATATATTATAAATATAGATACAATTTTCATTTCATCAGCTACTGAATCTGCTATAATTACAGTACAAGTGTAAGTGTAATCGATTTCAATTAACACCTTTTTTAATACTCTTACATTTTCATATATGACGTCAGTAAACCTTTGGTCAGGAGCATGTATTAAAAAGGACAAATATAGTAGGAAGAGATACAAGTGTCATTTAGCAGTTCAAAGTATTATTTTGAACTGCTTGGTGTTCTGTTAAAAGACGCCATTTGTAGTCTAGTTTCTCTTTTTCACCTTGCAAGATACTACCTCTCTGACATTAATCCTCCTTTGGCAATGTCACCCTAAATTCTGACTTTTAAGTAAGGCAGGCAGAAGCGCAATGAAACAAACTTCACCTACAACTCAACTTACCTATCATTTTAAACACTGAAAGAAAAATATGAAAGTGCACAAAATACATGGACTTACAATTTTCATTTTTCAACCCTTAGGAAATGCAGTCTATAAAATTCACAGTCTTTTGGAGTTTTATTTTCCATATTATTTGTAGTCAATTATTTAGAATAAAGATGAATACCAATGTCCTTCAGTTACAGAGTGTGCAGTGTATTCAGGAATCTCCTTCCTCTCATTCAAACCTCTGCACCATTCTATTGCTGTTCTGATGTATCTATGTTAACAGGAACATTCAGAAAAGAGCAATTATTTATATGAGAAACACACTACTAATTCAAGCAAAAAATGGAAGGCATTAAGCATTATATCCAGATCTGAAAGAAAAAGCCGTGATTCAAAATCTAGCTTTTTCTCTAGGTTTCCTTGCCATTTTTTGATTCCCACTTCTTGTCTAGGATCTCCTTCATATTTAAATCTATGCAGTTATAGAAAATTATAACAAAGCTGTATGATTTGTAATGAATAGTGCACAAATGTTAATTTTTGTTTGTGCATATCTGCTCGCTAAAATGCAGTGCAGTAAGCTTCTGATGATTCCCATAATGAGGCTGTAATTAGAGCAAGCAGATTAGAGACAGCAATCTGCAGGCAGAGGTCAATAGCTGTAATAAAGCAAAAATTGGATAAAGTGCTATCCAGTTCTATGTATCAGCTCTATATAGGACAAAAATTTTTTTTTTTTTTTTTTACTTATCCACTGATGTAACTGCCAAGTTGCAGCTCTAGATATTTTTTTAAAAAGACATTACTGTAACAATTATAATGGAATGGCAGCATGCAGAGGTCCTGAGTCATACAGGTCCTGAATCTTTGCCAGATATAAGATGGAGCTTTTATCATTACATGGTTTGTTCCCTTCTCTCCCCCCCCTCCCCCCCCCCCCAATATATTTTCAGTAAATGCCATTTCTTCATATAAAAGGATTTGGACAGAATTCTTTTATATTTAGCTTTAAATTGTTTAAATTACTTATACCTTTCATAGACTCCAGGTTGACTTATTTGTATTAACTGCTGTACCCCATCAGGAGTAGTTAACTTACACCAGCCTACATCTTCATTTACCTTAGAAGAAAAAAATTACAAATATTAATTGTCTGCTGCAGTCTGAAGAAAAAACGACAGGTATAATATGCCAATTTAAGAGTTAAGTATCTATGAACATTCCACTTTGAACACTTAAAAGTTTGTGTTTTGCTAAGGCCAGAATTTGATACAGTCTGCTATGACAAATGTGGGGGAGGAAAAAAAACACCAAACCAAACCAAAACACCTGGCATGGCCCCAACACTCATTTTGTGCTATTCAAGAATAAATTGTTTCTAGAAGTGTGTAGAAATGTTTCCAAACCTGTAGAATTTTTCAGTTCTTCCTCCTTTTATCATGAGTGAGTACACAGATTTGAGCTAGCTCACATCAGGAAGTTACACTGTATATTTTGGCACACTGACTATCATATTCATATTGTTTATGAACAACAACAGAGATATCCTCAGGAACTTCAACCTCTTTTTTGTGTCTTATCACCTTAGCGTAATAAAGAAAGACACAGAAGCCAAAAGTCTTAGCAGTCAACCTTGAATCCCACACTTACATAATTTATTCTGAAGTCCCATTTTGCAAAAATCAACATAATATTTTTACTTCTGTATTAAGAAGATTTTTAAATGTATGTGGAATACCGTATGCGCAAGATTACTTTTCCAAGTAACTTTTCACTATCCATTTGCTCAATTATAGATAAACTGAAACAAAAAACCCAAAAAACTTGTTTCTTTGATCAATGGGAGTGACTTCTTAGAAGGATAGTTTTATTTACCTCTTTAGGCATCAGTTATGCACTAAAATATTTTTCGTCCTTGTTTCCTGGTAAAATACTGGCAACACATTAACAGTAGTGTTTGCAGATAGTTCTATCTTCATTTGGGCTACTATACAAGCCCAAGAGTAAGCCACAGCAGCAAACTGCTGTGAGTTACGAAGACTTCATATTTTATAGGCATCAAAACTTCTGTTTAGTTTCCTCATTAGTTTCCTAGTAACACTTTCTCATGAAAAGTTTTAAGAATAGTCATTCCTCTAACTCGTAAGTTACCTGGATCGTGCTAGAGGAAGAGCTGAAATCCCAAACCATATTCAAGGTCACCCCATCCCAAAAAGCAGCATGGACTTTATGATCCGAGTACACGATGAGTCTTCCTACGCTGGGAATAATCTTTTCATACAGCAAAACTGGCAACATTTCTCGTCCATCTGTCTCAGGTACCTAGAACCAAAGAAACACATTAAAAACTTGAGGAAAGGTTACTTACACAACTACAGCTGTTTGTATCTTACCCAGATTTTCAATTCACTTTTTTTTCCAGACCACAACCAGCTCTCTGTATCATTCAGTTGCTTTCTGCTTCACAAGTATACCTTTACACTGCATGCTTTTGGTTTCCAAATATACACCTTCTGATCTTTGAGGGTACACTCACCATTATTCCCTCTAGATTATGTCCTATTGCCTATAGCCTGTAACATCATCCTTATAACACTGATAGATTTATAAATCTTCCGCTACATACCATTTTCCAGCAGCAGAGATAATAGTTATGACTTAACGACAGTTTAGTCTTGTAGCAGTACTGAAGTATTCTGAGGAGAAAAATACAAACAAAATATTAAGCATTTCATACTTACTATGTCTTCTAAACAGTTGCAACCTCTGTTCTGTAAGTTTACAGATGTCCTCAGTACTAATATAAATTCCATTAATTTTTATACTTAATGTCATAATAAGTATTTTGTGTAATTTTAACTACTGTCTTTTCAAAGTCAGAGGAATTAATGTAACAAAGATAAAGGAGAGTAAAGTTACTTGGTTGCCTGAGTAATAATGGAGGATACAGAGTAAGGATTTCCTGGTACATCAGGAGGCAGGCTGTTTACTGAATACATCTTTTCTTCTCTCTGCAGTGAAGAGCAGAAAGGAGATGAGTTAGTTACAGGTCCTGTAGCACGAAAACATTATTAAGAGCTTGCAAGATATGAAGTTTCTGGCCTCCCAGAAAGCAACTATAATCACGGTTAAATTTTTTCCAGAAAACAGGTAAGTATCTCCTTGCAAAGTGAAAAAAATGCAGTTGTGTCCTTTAAACCTACTTCTGTGGGAAGAAACACTCGCAGTTTCCATGCACGCAGCATGGACCAAAAAGTTCTCTTATCAGAGTGTACAGACTGCAGTTCATTACTGAGCAACTACTTTTGACTACGAGTTAAAGGTGAGGTTCAAAGGGTACAAAGTTGACCCCTAATTCTGCTTTAAAAATACAGAGTGCTGCATAAGCACTTGAGAGGATCCCTACTCTGGGGAAACTTAACAATAGACAGAGAGACAAAACCATTTCTCCAGCGCTGAACAGCTGGTCTGTGGCAAAGCCAGAACGGAACCTGCATCTTCCAGGTTCTGTCTCCATATAATAAAAAGGAAAACACTTCCAAGTACATAAAGACTAAAACCTAATCAATATATTAAAGATTAATCTTCTCTTCTAAATTAGTGAGAAATGGCTATTGCAGAATCTTAATGCCTAGCAAGTACATACTTGAGCTTCTTTCTTACTTACTTTTTCTTACTTCTTATTCTCTTATTTAAAAAAAATACATTCTGAAACAGAAGTAATCTCATTTTTTGTATGACTGATTGCTTGATTCAGTCAGTATACTAATTACTAATGTAGAGACTTTGCTATAGACTACACAGCCAAATGTCTTAGAACTAAGAAAAGTGCTAACTTGAAGGAGTTTGGAACATATTTTAAAATAGTTTTATACCTTCTTTGTGCCTTTTTGGATTGTATAATGTACAAAATAGTTTCCCAAAAATGCTCCCTCTGACTTGAAAAATGAGTCATCACCAGGATAAATTTCTGTGATGTTTGTCCTACCATGGATAAATCTAAAAGAAATAACAAGATCTTTAATAAGTATTCAAAATGCTGTGTCACGAGACAAACAAAACAGATTAGTATACTTGAAGAAAGCACTAAGCAGAAATAAATTTTCACCAGAACTCTCACATGAAAAACTTTCTACTGTTTCAATGACAGCAGAGTGTGCCAATTACGTCTTTTAAGACTGAAGATTAGCATTACCAGGCTTTGTCTGCATGTGTACATGGAGGGTGGGAGTTAAAGAAGTTAAAGAAAGCTTTTCTTATGTTGTGATAAACATCTCACAAGAGCTGCTCATTCCATTGGCCACAAAATACAGCGATTCTGAAGAGAAAAATCCAGTTTTCTTAGTGAACAAGCCCTACCTAGTGTAAGCGGAAAACTGTCAGACTGAACGATTCCTGAACAACCTGAAAGTCTGTGCTTTCACTAAGATCAATGGTCTTTTACTTGTGGTCACATAGCATCTTGGAGCCTAAGAACCATTTAATGACCCAGTTCTGCAAATCTCTGGTTAGATGCCCAGACTTTGGCTAATGGGACATAGAAGACTGCGTACGGCTACTCACCATACTTCCAAAGAAATGAGGCACAGCACTGAAGAGCTGCTAAACGTTTTGTTCAGATGAAATGAAAATTTAGGAATTACACTGAGAAAAATGAAGAAGACTCAGCAGAAAGATTAAAGCTTTAAAGACTTTTACATGCTGATAGCAACTGTAGCATTTTCAAAGTTTATATAACAGATTTGAAAGGCCAATTAAAAAAGTCTTTTTTTTTTTTTTTTCCTTTTTAAAGCATATGGACAAGGTGATTTGCCAGGAAAATCTACAGGCTAGCTGCCTGCAACATGAAAATTATGTAGGTCACCAAGACAAAAATTTCTAAAGCGTGAAGTCTTCAGCCTTAAAAGGAGAAATGTAATTTGCAAAGAAAGCAAGCACCATAATTGTCAGTGAAGTCTGTCGGAGCTTCAGCTGTCCAGTAAACCTTTAAGAAATCAGATAATCAGACCACTTCTTTAGAAGCCTTAAACATGATTTCAGATTGTTTGTTCCAGACATACCCACTTTCAGGCCTGAAAATACACTGTACTAGAAAAATCTGAAGTCTAATGAATGAACAGACACTTACATGAATATTGTATGCAATTTCTCAAAGAGTGAAAAAGGGACAAAGTAAGACATTTCATCTTAAAGCTTAACTCCCAAACAAAAGAAGACTTCCAAAAATGAAACACGTAACCTCCTACATACCTATAAAAAACACCCTGGCACCATACAATTTGAATTAGCTGAGGGCAAGAATAGTTTCCAGTCTCTTGATTCTGAAAGAAGTCGCAGAAAGTCCACCTGTATAAAATACAATAAAAGCTTCAGTAAATCTGAAGGTCAGGGTTTTTTTTTTATGTGCCCTACCAAGAACAGATGCATGCACACCTATTCAAAGGAAAAGAGGCCACATGTTTTCAGGGTCCTCTGATAATTAATTTGGTAACTAATGTGGATAATTACGGTTTCTCAAACATGCAAAGATTTTTTTTTTTTATTATTATTTTTAGTGGTGCTGACAGAGAATGTATGCCACTGGCCCACTTCAGACGTATTATCTTCTCAAAAATGAAAAAAAACCCAAATCAACCCCAAATCTGTGTTCTTTTTTCAGTATTCTCTTTTTCAGTTATACATTATGTCAGAAAATAAAGTTTATTTTTCACTGGACTAATCTCTATATATTTATTATAGTAGGATGCAGAATGTTGGTTTCCCAAATTTCAGGTTTCAAGAAGTTCCCAAAAAAAAGAATATGACACTTTTAAAAATTATTTTTTATAGCTAGAATTCAGTTATTTTGCTAGAGGTTGAAATTCCAAATTGCAGAATTGTAAAACATATGTTGACAACTACGAAGTAAACAGCTTAAATTACCTGTGTAAATGTGGCGCTCTGCAGCTGAGTGGTAAAGCTGCAGGTAAGCGAGAAACTGTTTCATGTGTTCCCGGGTCTCTTAAAACATCAGCCTCTATAGATGTACGGTTGTTTTTCTCACATGTCTTCACTGCGTTCTTATCAGTATGTAAGTTATAGCACGTTAGTGCCAACGACAAAGGGTATTTCCATTCTTCTGGGTAAGAGGAAACAGACCAACGCTGCATAACCCATGTGTATTCAGAAGAACAATTTGTGTAGAACACAGGGACTCCACCTCTGTCTTTCTGGTCCCTTGGTTCGGTCGGTTCTCTGTATTCACCTTCAGAACAACCATGTTCATTCTTCTCATTCTCTGTTCTCATTTGTTTCGATGACGTTTCTGCAACAGAATTTTCACTTGATTTTCCATACTGATCTCCGGTTTGGTAGTTGCTGTTCTTTTGAGAGGAGTGTAAGGATGCTGCAGATGACTGGCTGACTTTGCACAAGAACTCCACTGTAAATTCTTGCTGCAATTCTGACAGGTAAAGGTGAGCATAACCATCTACTGATGAGATCTTCACCCTGCCGTTGTCTATACATCTTGTCAGATCAGCCGTAGCAGGGTCAGGCCATCTAATTTCTAAGATATCACTGTAAAGAATCTAATACAAGAAAAAGGATTGGAATCTGTGGCAAGATAAAAATGACCTGCTTCCCGGAAATTACAATGGAGGATTTACATTTACATGAATTCGGTCCTTCTGCAAGGTGATGTATGGCAAGAAACTTTACTCCGTATTTATTGGCATATGCGAACTCAAGAGGAAGCAAACTCTCTAACCTTCATATCTGCTTCCTCCTGTTCTAACAGACTTCTGTCTCATGGTAGTGTTTTAATTTAATATGCATTCATAAACTAGTAAGGTACGTGGCCAACTGACCAGGCACAACTGCCCACAGACAGTAGATACTCGTTTCCAACTGCTTCTTAAGAAACACTGAAGAGAAAGCCTAAATTACCTTGATCACATCAGTTACCATGATGTTACCATCAGTTACCATCAGTTACCATGGTGTTACTTCATGGAAAGCCCATGTTAGAATTGTGTACGTTAAAAACCGATGTACTCTGAAATCTTCTCTTTATTTATAAAATTAAAATAAGCCTGTAAAATGGCATGTAATATGTATTTATGTGTTCTTACCAAAATGGAAATTTACTGAAAATGTTTTGCAGCTAGGTGAGTAATCTTAATCCTGCAGCACCGCAGATTAAGTTACACAGCTGTTGCTAGGATGTGGATAAAACATATTTCTGAAGAAAAATTTAAAATATAATAAAGATTTTACACTTTCACAATACAACATTTGGAAAGTTTCAAAAGAATAGCGTCATCTTATTACTGTGATATTCAAGTACAGATTGCTGCTTCAATTAGCACTTTTGTTCAAAACAAACAAAAAACATTTTCACAGCATATGGCCTTGTGCCACCCCTTCTACAAAAAAGCAGCACAGGATTCTCAACAAATTACTTGAAACAAACACTGCATCTACCTCAAGCCCCAGATTAAAGCTTTGCCCAAAAAGAAGATGAAGTTATTGTTCAGAAAATGCATTAATCCCGTTCTGAAACTAGAAACATTCTGTGAAGATAGAGAATGCCTTTCTAGCCATCTGCAGTTCTGTCCTAAAACGAGGTATTTTCCTTTGTATTGTCCTTACACCTGATCCCCACACAGATAATATCTTTCAATTGAAGGTAAAGCACTGGATCCCAAATAAACACAGAAATTCAAACCCACTCCAATAAGGTGTGAAAAAAAACTTAGCAAATGAGCATTCACACTCCTCATAACTTGCTTTATCTCAGCTTCACCAGCTTTTTCTCATTTGACTGCCCCTTAATCAGGTACGCTTCAGCCCCCATCATACTTTGGCCCAGCACTAGAAAAGCCTGGAGTCCAATAAAAAGGAAACACGGCAGCAGTAGTGTATCAGTAAGGTGTGTAAGTCTGCTGAAGGTATTCGAGGCACTAAAGATGAAAATTTACCACAAAGAACTGCAAAAGGACAATCAAGTGACCAGACAATAATGCTGCAGATAAAAATTCAGTGGAGAACTGAACTGAGTCTGAGTTGACTACCACCACCCAGGAAAAAGATCTTGGTGTTATGACTGACAGTCCCAGGAAAACATACTTTACGTTCAGCAGCCATGTATCAAATGTACGCAAATTCTAGGATCGGAACAAGAACAAACAGAAAATACAGCCTTTCCACTGGATACATTCATGGTTAACCTGCGCTTCGAACACCATTTGCAGCTCTGAGCAGGGCACACCACCGACAAGAGCCCCCTCCTTCAAGCTGCCTGGAGCTGTGGGTGGAGTGTGGCCAAAGCAGAGCCTACGCAAAGGGCAGCACTGGGCTGCTTGGAATTCAAGCATAAGGAAAATAATCCAGTGTAACTGTAGGAAGTGTTTTTGTACCCACTGGCCCGGTAAAAGCATTGCCACTGCTAGTAGCAGGCTGCAGGCGTAGGCTACCTGTCTCTTGTGCTCATCGTGCCAGGCCCTGGGCTTGCCCGTTAGGCTCGTTACCAGCTGCTTATGAGAAGGTGCTGAGTGAACTGGAGCTTGATAACCGTTACCTTGTTATAAGGGACGGATGAAGTGTGGGAAATAGCAAAGGCCTTCAAAGTATGGGCAGTGGTTGAAAATAGAAGCCAGAGAACAATAAAGGGTCAGTGAATTACTGAAGAAGCACAACCTCAAGAGCTACCAAAAGACTGCTTTTGCTTTAAGAAAAGCGGCAGCTGATAAACCAGGGTTGGTTTAAAAAAAACAAAAGATAAAAAAAAAAAAAAAAAGCCAAGCAACAGGATAAGGCACTTGCTGTGGCCTGGAAAAGTTATCCCTCAGTATCCTGAAGCAGGTGGTCACAGTGGAAGCTGTAATTTAGAAACTGCCTATAAACCCAGCCATCTTCCAGAAGATTAAGATCCTGGCCTGGGGGAGGGCTACCCACTAGTGCCAACGATGGGGCATCAGCTCCAGGTACAGTACATCAGCACAAGGTACAGTACTGCTGTACCTTGCAGTGAATGTACAGTATGACTGCTGTTATGTACACAGTGATACTGACTGACGGTGTTTTCAGCAACTACACATCAGCGTCAGTCTAAAAGTTTTAAAACTTGCCTGGTTTATCAGCTGTCTTAAGACTCCCACCACCGTGCACACACACGCATACGCATTCAGTGGGAACACCAGAGGCACGCTGATGAAGGAGGAGTAAAGCTCCCCGAAAGGGTAAATGGGGTGTCTGCATGGACCTTCAGTCTGAGCTGGAGCAGCCATTCCCACAGAGCAACACTCTGCCCCAGTCCCCTCGCAGCCCCCCCTAACAGACTCACGCGGGTACCTCAGTGGGGAAACGATGGGATTCTGAACCTGACAGCCCCCTGTAAAACACTCTCCTATTTCACCGAGTCTTCCCTGAAAGGTTTGGAGTGTAGAAAAGCGATGATACGTAAACTGGTTCACTCCATCACGTGTACAAAATCCTAGCTTTTAGTCTCAGTAGGAGAAAATGAACTCTTTGTTGTTCGGCTACAAAGGATGTGTATAAATAGAGGACTAAGTAACAGTTAAAACTGTAATTTAAAATGGCAGTACTCTAGCCAAGTTGACAAATGCGTGAGCTAAACTGTAGTCCGTAGATCTTCACGGCCTGTACTCACACACACACACACACACACGCCAGCAAAGGGATGGCTACTAGTGAAGTTTACTCTACGAAAGCATTACAGGTGTTAACTCTCACCTTTTTTCTTTCTGGAGGTATAACACGTGAAGGTAAGTACGGGGGAGAACAGAACTGGTTCCGGAAATCTAAAGCTCGTAGAACTTGTTCCTATTGGAAGCGTGAAGAAAAACAAAACAAAGCGAAACAACCCCGTTAACACCGTGAGATTATCCACGCAGCGACAAAATTTTAAGGTGATTTAATTCCCTTATTTTCTGTAGCAGAAACGAACAACCACCCTCTGTTGCAGACAGAGGAACAACCCTCTTGTTTCCGCCGCTGGGCAGAGGGACCGGGACTCACTCCCGTGCGACACCCGCTCCTCCCGCCGCAGCCGGTCGGTACGCGGCCCGGGGGGTGCGTGTGGGGTCCATTCCTTCCCCTCCCCAGCGGCGGCCGGGCACTCCGCTCCCCACAGCAACACCGGCCTCCCCACGGGGCCCGACGCGGCCGACCCGCCGCGTACCCGGTAGGCGCTGACGGCGAAGGCCACCCGCTGGCGGCTGGTCTCCGCCGGCTGGAGGGGGTGGGCAGCGGCGGGCAGCGCCGCTCGGTGCAGGTACTCGCAACCGCAAGGAGAGAGCAGCAGGCGGGACCCCCCCGCGTAGTGCACCTCCACCGAGCCGTCCCCGAACAGCACCATCAGCCGCTCCGCCGCCATCCCCCCCCGGGCGGGGCCAGCGGGGAAGCGGCCGCCGGCGCAAGGCGGGAAGCGCGGGGCGGCGCGGGGCGGCGCGGGGCGGCGCGGGGCGGCGCGCTCCCCCCCCGCCCTCTTCTCTTGGTAAGTTACCTTCCGGCCAGCGGGGAACAAGGCGAAAACGTGACCTGATTTATTTACACGTTTGCAAAACGGGCTGGATGGAAACCGTTGTCGCTTAGCTTTTTTTTTTTTTTTTTTCCTTAGCTTTTATCTGCTGGAAATAGGGGTGCCTTTTTTGTTGCTCCAGAAAGGAAAATTAGCAGTACAAAGGCCTAGACTATAGGAAAAAAAAAAAAAAAACAAAACCCGTATTTACCTGTAACTGTGCTTCTTGAAGATACACCTCGTTCAGCGGGCGCCCCGACACAGAGCTCCTCCAGGGCCGGTTGTGCACCTCTGGAAAAGGAGGAGGAGGAGGAGGCTTCGGGTCTGGACCCAGACGGCAGACTGCAGATCTACAACAGACCCCACAGACAGATTATCCCCTGCTGCTGTGCATTCGTGCCTTCACAGGGCAAGGCAATCTAACAGGCACCCATCTTCTTACAACAGGGTCACAGAAGCCCAAGCTGAATAAACTGAAAGACTAATTTCCCAAAGGCTAGTTCAAAAATTACGCTGCGTCTTTTTGGAAGATATTTACACTCTCTGGATTGACAGTTTACAGTTATGTGACAATTTTTTATCAATTCGTGCTTAAAGCACTAAGCAGGTGTAATTCAAGATCCTTTTCTATACAGGCCATACTAGATTGTACGGTCTCATCCCGCTGTAACGGTGGTTCCTTACCCATGGAGGTACAGGTGTCTCAGACCAGTGTGCCACCACAGAGGTGCCTTTCCATTCTCTACATCTACCTTCCCAGCAAAGCGGAGAGTAGGTCAACATCCAGTCAGGTGGCTGCAGACCTGGTTCTATTTGCAGTACACTTTTTAATGAATAGTATTCTGTATGATCCTTGCCTGAAGCGAGTTTCAAAATATGTATTTGGATTACGAAGCCTTTATTGCTTTTTATTATTTATGTATTTTGCTGGCAACTTCACTGCTGTGGTGGAACCTTCAGTGTAGGAACTGTGGGAGCAGGTCACGTAGGCTGAAGCTGAATTGCTGTTCTGCCACCTCCGAGTACAAACAGTGCAGTATCTTCCCTGACTTTTGGCCAGAATGTCATTTTCTTTTCCTGTATTAACTTCCAGGATCCACATGCATAAACTAGCTTATTAGAACTATAATTCAGAGAGAAGTTGCAAACTTGAGCTATCACTAATTGAATGAGTTCTGTGTGGTAGGAAGGAAAGGCAGAACATGGTATGGAATTACTGTCCTACGCAGAAATAAAAATGACTATTACAAACCAGATTGAGTGTCACTAACACTCACTGCTGTAACATATTGTTCCAATTAAAAATAAATAACCCCCAGCTATGCATAATTTGTGATACCTGATGTTGCTGAGCCAGTCTCGCTTCTTTCCATAGTGCTACAATTACACTTAAAACCAATACTCAAAAAACCCAGTGACCATCTGTTTTCCTAAAAAAAAAAAAAAAAAAAAAAAAAAAGTAGGCCAGTAGTACGAAGTTCTTCTTAGCAGACTTGAAAAGAAACTACCGAGAAAAAGTTGACTTCATTTCTGAATGTGTAACTGTCATTCAAAAGCAAAGCACACGGAAAGCAGCACCTCTTGCGGCCCAGTTTGAAGTTACTTTAAGCAAAGCAAGATTTTCAAATACGAAACATTTTTGTTAAATCGCAGTTGATTTGTTAGGAGTGGCAAATATTGTGCATACTTTTTCTGATGTGTGAAGCTTGGTCACGTGCTTGAATTCAAATGTGAAGCATGTTTCTTATCACAACCAGTGCTAAAGAAGCCTCCTTCAGTTGTCTCCCAAGGTTTGCTTGCCATGCTTCTGTGCCTTCACTGGCCCACCATGTTGCCACAAAGAAAATACACCTTTTTAAAGGGTTATCTGCAAGGTATTGCTCAGAAGCTTGTAGATGAGAAACACTTCTACACAGTGCATGTTAAATTTGTAAATGCTAAAATTCAGGTGAAATAATCTTTAAACCTCTCAAGACTCATCTTCACCTTACACAGAACTAGCAGCAGTTAAAAGGGGGCAAATGATGATTATGACAGCACAAAACCTGCTGCTTTCTTTTGCTCTCTCACATCTCATCCCACCATCACTAATTTGTATTAGACTCCTCTCAGATGTAAAACAAGTAGGAAAGGTCGTTAAGTGTTTAAGGCAAAGATTATCCTGCCTTCCTTAGTCAGTAGGACAAAGTTAAAACCAGTTTTTCCTCACTGCAGTATGGGCTTAAAGCTCTTAAAAAGCTTCATATGTGCAGAGACCACAAACCTCAATACTTTGAACAAAAGTCTCACTTTATGATTTTTCAGTATTTCCGCTGGAGGACAAAGCTTATTTTGGCAACCTCGATCTGAATTGCTTCATATATACAATTCTTAGTTCCCAACATTTTTGTACAGGATGACTTGATAGATTTCTTACCTACACGTAAGACACACTGTCCCCACAAGCTGACAGAGTATACATCTCAAGTCTGACAGCTAACTTACAGAAAAAAAAGACACACTACAAAAGATGCAGAACTGAAACATGTACAGCAGAGTCCCTTGAAGACACTGTTACTTTACTGCAATGGATTCTTGTTCCTTGGGACTTTAAGTTTTGAGTAAATATGTTTTCCACAACTGCTTGTAAAGTCAGTAGGAAGTCTGACCTGTATTTGGATTAAAAGTTTTGTATGAAAAAATATATGTGTGTGAAAGTAATCTAATTTTTCACTTTTCTAGTTTCTGGATTTTACTCCAGAGATATTAAAATGCTAATGTAGTTGATATGACTGTAACACCCTTTGATAAATTTTATTTTTCCAATGAGTATTAAAAGATAATACTCTCTGCAACTGTGTACTTCAAAGAAAAAAGTGTTAAGTGAAGCACAGATAGAAAAAGGACCAAAAAAAATATCTTTTTTAAAGCAAAAAGACAAGGTAGTAAAATTATACTAAAGGAAACAAAGCTAGTTAAATTTTATTTTCCAAAACTCCAACCTAAATAAGTATGTTAAATAAACATCCAGAAAACAGTCAGTGCTCACTCTATTAGCAGATGCACAAGTTATTTAACCAAACAAGTAACAGTGAAATATTAACAGAATTATTTACATGCATATTTACAACATGTGTTCTTTACAGCAGCTAACTTCTGGGAAGTATTTCCATTTGTTTGTGGAACGGGGTTCTACTCAGTCAACCAGTAACAGGTAACAGGAAACAGTACAACTGAGTTTGGCAACAACAATGGAGTATCCTAGGAAAACTAACATGATCATATGGTGTCAAAAAAGAGCAGTTGGCTTCAAAATGTTAACATTTATGAAATACATGAATTTACTCCAACTACAAAATTAAATCAAACTACATAAAATTAGAAGAATGGAGGAAGTCACAAGGGTTGCCAGAAGGTTAGACATGTTAGATACATTAAAAAAAAACAACAAACAAGTCGAGCACTGCACATACTCTCGAGAAGCATGGGTTAAAACAAATATATTCATCTAGTCTTGAAGAACACAACAAATTAAAGGGTAGTTTTTACTTGTAAAAGTTGAAAATAAGCTTATCTGAACCAAAGATCTTGAAAGCACACAACTACCAAAATACTGCCTGCTTTTCCACATGTTGACATATAACATGTTTATTCCAGAAAAAAAAAGAGTCTAGACCTCACCTATATGGGTTTTGGAACAGGAAGAAAAAGGAAATAAACAAAACAACCCCTCACGCCCCCTCCCTCCCCCCAACAAAACTTTCACAAACCACTTTTCATGACTGTGATCTACGAAAAAAACAATAATCTGTCTTTGGATCCTACTCCCCTTAGCAAAAAAAAACCAAACCCAAAAAACCTAAATACCAGGTATCTTGCATATGGTAAAAGGATGAGTAAATCTCAATATATACTAAAACAAGCAAGCAAGCAATTAAATTTAGATGAAGTTATTCTTCCCCTTTCTCCCTCAAGGGAAAAATTTATGGGACGGTTCCCCATTAAATTTTAAATTTCCATTATGATAATTTTAAAATCATTTTTATTGCAGCCAAAACATTGTTCATATACCTGTACATAAAATAAACTATGATATATACACAACATTTTAAGTTACAGGGCATAAGTTTACAATTTTTGGCAGATTCTGTTAAACAAAATGGAAATTGTGTAACTTCAGTACTTGGAGAAACTCAAGTTCCTTATTTTGGTACAAATGTTTTTTATCCCCTTGTATTTTAACCATACCTAAACTGGTTAAATAAACTAACATTAATGTATAACATCTCACTGTTTTCTCTTATGTTCTGATTCTAGACAGAATTTTTCGTATGCTTCTTCAATTTCTGGATCCATCTCATCATCAATGTCATCAAAATACCTAAAAAAATATAAATAAAAAAAAGTCACCAAAGATGTTAAGTTTACGTACAGATTTTCAGAAACATTTACATAGATGTCAAGAATAAAACGGAGCTTTATAAACAGCAGTTAACAATGACATTTTCTTAAATGTGGTGAAGAGGAAAAAATCATGGCTACTAGGAAAACAAATACCCAGAAACCTCAAAGCAGCATAGATATGTACAAATAGCTACAGTTTGTCACCATTTTAGATCATCTTATGCTGTCCAGAGTTTAAAAGACAGAAATGGTTCCTGTGATGATAGAAAATGCAATAATGCATTCCAAGCTTCCCAAAATTTAATAATGTATCTGTACTGTTCTATTCGCAAAAAAAGATAATTAGCATCATATTAGGGTAATTTTTGATTGGTCAACATCCTACTTCAAATAGTGCAACTGTCTTGGTTGCACACTAGTCCAAGCATATATTTATATAGAAAACCTGCATTCCTATTTTTTGATATATGAAAGAAGGCAACCTTAATTCACCTCCCTATTGGATCTGCATTATATTATCCTCTGTCCTATGGTAACCAGTCTTTCGGAAAAGATCTGTCTTATTTAAGTCACAGGAAAGATTGGATCCCATTAAAGGTATTAAGCATTGCAGAGAGTGGAGACGACCATAGAGCTTCAAAGTAAAGCTAGGAAGTGATGAGCAGTACTTCAGCTTTCTTTCTCCCCACAGTTATTGGGAAGTAACTTGAGTGTTCCTTGCTTTCTCTAAGTCCAGCTGGAGTGTTCATCACCATAAACTATGACAACAGAGTTGTAATTCTAAACAGCCTTAAAACAACAGTCAACGGTTACTGACTCTCAAAAAGTGTGTTGATTTCAGGGGCTCAGTTTATCATCTTCTGTGCCTTAGTTCCAAACCAGGGACATCTCATCTGTACAGAGGCCATAAATGGTATGTTTCACACAAAACCACAGTAAGTGGCACAGAAATGTGTGAGGGAAGTATTTTTTCTTTAGCACTGTGCATTGAAGACGCAGACTAAATGTCTATTTTATTTGCTTCTTCTTCCCTGTAAAGTGTAGACTTGAGAAGGGGCTCACCACAGAACCCTTCCCCCTGAAGTCAGTCAGGAGAAATAGCTGACAGAGGATCAGCATATGTTTGTCTAAGCTTTTCTTAAGCCTTCAAACAAAGAAGGTTCCACAGTCACCTTGCACAAAGGTTGACTCAGTCTTCCACATGTCACTCTTTGGATTTGCTGTGTTTAACTGCTGCCTGTTCCACTTTGCATCTAATTTGTTCTTCTAAGCATAGAGGTTCACATGGGTATTTTTCTCCCCTCAGTATGAGTTTGCAGATTTCTGATGACATCTCTAATTTATCTTCCCAAGTTCTTGCCACTTCTGTAAGTTTGGTGCGATTTAAAAGTTTTCTAATTCACTCACAAAAATACCGATCCAGGCCAGCACTCTTCATCACACATAAGCACAACATTGAAAATGTTCTTAGGTATCAAATCATAATCTGAAGTCCTCTCTCAACCAGGAGAGTACAAAGCTAAGAGTATTTATTTTAGACCATATTTCTTTTACTGGTTTCCTATTATATTCTTATAAACTGATGTCAGAAAGTCAGACTATGTTCCCATCTATTGCTTCCTCCTTTTCCATTAGGTTGCTTTTCTTGTTCTTCAGGAATACTGAATAGCCATTTATTTGAGGGATACTCCTTATCCTGAGGAGGGAAACTTAACAACCTCTTTCCTTTGGAAGGCTGAAAATTTTGTAATCATGTCTAACTGGGATGTGTACGTGCATCAGTCAAATGAATTGAGGTTGCCTCACTACCAACACTTGAAGGTCTGATGCTTCATTTTGCTTGCAAATTTATTTTTTTTTTTAAATGCAGAAGAGTATGTTTCTACATGTGCATAAATATCTGAAATTTAATTACCCTACTCAGGTGGATAAATAACTTCTATGATTACAAACCAACCTACACGCAAACACTTCCATTGTACAGCCAAATAATAATTATATCAGTTTAATTTTTGCCAAGACTGGATTCTTAAGTCTGCAGTTTTTTTTTAATACTAGTAATTTTTACTATCACTCAAAAAGAAAACATACGGCTCTCCAGATCCTGATAAATCTGTTCCATTTTCTTCATAATCTGGAAACAAATCCTCTCTTTCAAGCAGCTCTTGGTATTTTTCTTGGTAATCTGGCAAAGTGAAAATGAGACTGAATCATATATAACACTAATTCTCTAAATTAACATACATCTATAGAGATTCAAAATAGGCTATTTTAGGAAACGGCATGAAACATATTATAGAAAAAAAATCCTGCTACAATGTTTTCTCAGGACATCAATCAACATCGAGAATGATACCTGTCTTCCCAGAGAACTGTAAAGGTAGTCACAGATGTCTTTACCTCAAATGATGTTATGCCACATTGTGCTCAGAGAGAAATCGAAGAAAACAAGGAAGAAACAACCCTTTTTGCTACGGGACAAACAAAGCAGTGAACGAAAGAAGTCTTGAAGATTTCTGGCTTCCTGGAGAGACCAAGTGCTAGGACCATGGCACAAATTCTTCTGAACTATATGAACTCAAATACATATTCTCTATTTCAAACATTTACCTTCTTTTGATGCAGAATAAGGCAAGTGTTACACAAAGCCAGGAATTCAGACATAAAATACAAAATTAAGTTGTACAAATTTTAGATGTTTGAAGAACAACTTTTTATGTACTTCAACAGGACATAAACTGAATTACAACTTCCTAAAGATGACTGAGAAGAAAAGTATACTAAGCTTGTAACATACCTGGATCTGCTGCAGTGAAAGGAACACCATCAGAAGTGTAAAATGTTGGCTCATTCTAAGAATAAAGTTACACAGAACGTTATATGTGTTCAGAGAGACAGCTGTTTGTAGTTTTTAGCAATGTGACTTTTGATTAATCAAATTAAATTCACTAAATTAAGTAATCTGAAGTGCTTGTTCATTCTTACCATGAAATAGTTTGGGTCATTTTCAGGGGTAGCTTCTGTATGTGGAGAAGTTCCATGAACTCTACCCCAGTTACTTGATCGCAGTTCTACTAGTTTCAGAAGCATATGTTTCACATCTCTGAAATAAAGAGAAGGACTACAAAAGTTAGAATGTTTTGTGCTAAGCAAGAAATTTGGTATCCGTTATCTGCAAATACTAGGATAGTTAAATCCCCCACTCCCACGCTCTAAAAAGGACAAAATTCGGTCCAGTTTGCAGATAATTTTGAGTTAATTTTTTTCCCCTGCAAGTCTACATGCTTTATGAACATGAGACTTATGAGATATGCATCCTCTCCCCTTCCTTTGTGGTAAAGTAAGGAGCTCATATGAAACAGAAATTGCTGTAGTTTTTATCAAGATGCCAAACTTGCAGCACAAGTTGAGGAACAAATCCTTTTCTGACAAAAGGATAGCACTGGGAAAAACAGGGATAGGATCTCCAAATTGCATTTCGCTCAGTTAATTTGTGCTCCTAACTTTAGCCCTCAATCACGCTAAAATTTTGCAGTAACTTCTCACTGTTGATGCCTCCACTACGTTAAATACCACCACCCATTTCATCCCTAAAATAAGACAAATTGCTTTCTTCTTCTAAGCAAGCTCATGGAGAAGAGTCTCATTAAGTAATAAATAAATAAATAAATAAATTATTCCGTTGCTTTCTCTATTAAAATAAGTTTGTGCTCCTGTCTCTTTGAAGCCTCGGCTTGCACTCTATCAATTTTCTCTGGCTCCTGAAGCAAAATTTTCCTCCTACTCCCTGTAGGCAGCTCAATCACAAAGCACAGATGCTACAAGCTACCTGTTGGCCTCCCTCCATATGGCAACAGATCAGGTCACAGCGTCTGAACCCTCTATAGAGGTTTTTAGTAAGTTTGCAAGAAGCTGAGGATGAAGTACAGCAGAATCAGATAACCTTATGCATGGAGTTGATTGCAAATTAAAAAGCAGAATACATTAGCCAATCACGCATTTTTTTCCAGGCTGCAGTAAGACCCTGCCAAAAAAGTATGCTCTCCAGAAAAAAAAACAAACCAAACCAAAAGAACAGACCACAAAGCATATTCCATTTTGCCTTCACACTTACAGTGATTTGTATATATTTAATACTGTTACATATTTAATATTGTTTGTATATATTTAATACTATTAAATTCAGATTTAAAAGTATAAACTATGAGATATGGCCACTATTGTCTCTTTGTATAGATACTTGCTCTTAGAGTCTAAAGCACTTAGATCTTAAGGAAGATTTCAAAAAAAACATTAGAGTGGAACATGCACCTTTGTTAAAATCCAAAAATGAAAAAAACCAACAAACCGGGGTTTTTTCATATGGAAAGTGACCTGAATATCACCTTACTTTTAATAAAAAAGTTTTTAAGATAATTTTTTAAACGTGTTCATTTTTCTTGAGGATTTTTAAGGTGTTCTGTTTAATACAAAAAACAAAACACTGCACATAAATTTATCTTCTCACCTGCTACAGTTTGCATCCAACACAACATTTTCAATCCTCTGTATCATTTCCTCCATATCATTCCTTCCTTTTTCTTTCCAGGCATCTTCTAAAACTGAGCCTGTCAACTGAAGGCAAGGGATTAGTTGGTTTAACTTTTTTTTAAAGAAAATTACAAAACTTTAATAAGCTGTTAACAGTAGACATTCTGTAACAATTCATAATGTTTAGATGCATTCATCTAGATTTATAATGTTTAGATGTGGCTGCCTGAGGGCTGAAGCTCCCCATTACCTACATCTTTTTGCTAAATAGATTAATAGACCTTGTAAATAATTTATTGTAGACTATAGACAGTATGGTAGCTCTATGTCCGATGTTTATGTTACCTAGAAGGTCACAGCTACTTCTGTACTTTCAGTCCTGTAATACGATTTTGAAGCCACTGTTCAGTGACATTTGTCAGATCTTGCTTGATTTAAATACATGCTATAAAAAAAGGAGACCTTATTTTTGTAGATGATGCCACTAGCTTACCTGAGAATAACAATACTTTAATAAGCTTTAGAAACACTTCAGTCAACTTAGCTAGTATCAGACATGCCAGAGAATTTCACCTGGGTATATATAAGAGAAGCCAGGAATTATCTGACTAAGCCAGCCTGAATTTTAATACATAAAATCTGTGAGGCTGAAGCTGCTGCTGAAAGAACTTTAGCAGCAGTCTAGAACTGCAGTGGATGAAAGAACTGCTGGTAAGAATGAAATTCTTAACATTCTTATGCTAAGAATTGGTACTTCATTGCTCAATACTTGCACAGTAAGAGTTAAATAAGAAAAAATTAGTTTGCCACTATGATCAAAGTTAATGCAATTCCTGATCTATTCATCATAAATATTACAAGATCCAAAATGCTTGGAATGGCACTTGATGATACAAAGGAATAAAATGCAAAGATAAAAGCAAGTATCTTTGTCAGCACTTGTTTGGTATTCTCAGTTGCTACTGTGGTCCTACCTTGATCCTAGATCATTAGATAAGAGCACCAAGAAGGTTTAATTAAAAATAAACATGTTGCAAAGCAAACAAGTGAAAAACCTCTATCACTATATTAAATGGAAAATACAACAGCAGACACTTATTGCTTCAGTAGTGAAACCAATGTTTCATGATGTAGCCCAATCTAGCTACAGACATACTCCAACATATGTAGATACTATAAGACATCAGAAAACATTTGCATTAAAAAAACCACAACTCTGTTCCGTAACACCTTTTAGATTTAGCAGCGTGTCATAGAATAACTTAGATCACTGTCTTTTATTTTAGAATGGATGCTGTGAAGCCAAATAAATATTCCAAGAATAATCACAGAAACTGTGAGATGTCCTCCATCTTCTTTGGAGAACGGTTATAAAAAACCAGCAGCACTGGAAAGCTTCCCGATTTGTGTACTGCCCTTTTGGAAGGCCTTGCCTCAGGGAAGCACTGCCAACACAAGGACTGACCACAGGAGATGATGTGCTTCTTGAACCCAACCTCACACATGCTATGAAGCAAACTGCTTAAACATTCAAACTTCAAATAAACAGTTTAAATTGGAAGATATAAAACCTCTCTTCCCTATTCACCGAATCAAAAGAAGCTGCCAGAATTGGAAGTCAAGATAGAAGAGTCTGAAAAATAGTGGAGTGGGAGGGACAGGGAAGAACGAGGAAAAACAAACCAACCAACCACAAAAGAACAGAAATAAAACTCCAGAAAAATACAGTTTAGCTTTTAACGTTCATTCATAAAATAAACTGTGTTTTCCCAAATACGAGTGTAACCGTTAGGTTTCTCTCTGCACAGAGGCTAACCATTTTTTTAAGAAAAAGTAAAACTTAAGAGCAGAGGTTTGTTTCATGAAAGGGAAATATATATATTTCTACACTAGTAATGATGCAGACAATACAGTATGAAATGAAGGATATCAAGAACCCTTTGTTGCAGAAAGTGGTAGACCCTAACTGCTCAGTGTCCTTCAGAGCAGAGAACATACTCAAAACCCCACAATTCATTCAAGTTGGTTACAGTTTTCTCCCACACCAGAAGCAGTAAAAGGAGACCTGAAGGGACTGCTTACTTCTTTGCACCTTGACTTCAGTTCTATTTCTCTTGTATGTACACAAATGGCCTCACATTTTACTTTTAAGAGCAGTGCATTACTTTTTTGTTGGCCCAATTTCATAATGGTACTAAGGGAAAAAAAAAAAGGTATACCCTGCTATGCTCATGATGTAATGCAAAAAACCCTATAAATACTTCCTTGTTTGCAGTTTCCCCCACTGTTCCCACAAGTAGGAAGGCTAAAAAACTTATTTTTTTCTTTTAAAACTACTGTCTCACCTTCAGCAGTTTCACTGCACATATCAAATTACTGTCCACAGGATTAGAGAAGAGCGCATTTAGTAATTCCCGAAGGCCTTCTTGAAGAATATCTGCTCGCATTACCTGTCCCTTCGTTCCTTTGATCTGCAAAATCAATATTAAAAACACATTTAAAAGACTTAAGTTTTAGAAATAAATTTATTCACATTTTCTGTCTTGAATGCTGTCTGATTTGGTTTGTGATCAACAGAGTTGAGCTCGTTAGTTGGAAGAACATGCCAAATACTGTAACTAGTTTAGAACACTGACTATTTTGAAGACTTTGAGTAATATCCTTACAATTCTGACATATATGTAACAATGCATGTCTAGCATTTTGTTTCTTTGCTAATAAAAGCTACTAAAAGCCTGGCAAGTGGTCCACAAAAATCCTGAATTCCCCAAATCCCATGCTCTTTCAATCACTACATTATGTATTCTCTACAGCTGTAGTGGCTTACTTCTGGAAGGCATTCTTTATGTATTAAAAAAATTATAGAAAATGGTTTTAAAATGAAATGGTATACTCCACAGAATTGGACAACAACTCGTTGCGCAAACCCTTTGCAAATCTTCCTTTTCACTTCTAGCAAATGAAAAACAGATTTCAAGCCCTGCTTATGAAAAGAAATGGAAGAGTCAGAGTATTATTTTCTTTCCTTGTGTGTATGGGAGGACCCAGCCAAACCGGTTCAGAGCACAATAGGTGAGATGCAGGGAGTTGTCATCTGACTCAGCTTCATCTCCGCCTTGCCTTGTCTATGCAGAGATAACTTGGGGGGAGCTGCAAAAACGGCTCAGCCCGGGGTTGTCTCAAGATTGCATCACAATAAGAACCGAAACGGAATGGAGCCTTAACTCCCTTAACAAATAAAATGCCCTGAGTCCCATCCCACCACTAGTCCCATGACTTTGAGTGCCAGACATCACAAAATTGGCAACAGAGACTGAGCCATCACCACCACCAGAGGTAAATACCCCAGATAGTGTAATCCACTCAGGCATAATCCTGCACCCTCACAGAATCAGGAAATATAAACCGCAAGGTTTGAGGAGGAAAATGGGGGTAATCTTCCAATGATACAGCTGGCCTGTAGGAGATTCGTCCCCCCCCTAGTCCAGGACGCTGTACAGGGTAACTTCCCAGGGATTGAGCGACCTTACCTGAGAGAGAGGGTAAGTGATAAAGAAACATACGTATGGTATATGGCATGCTATTAAGATCGTGATTTGTGCACTCTTTTAAGGTATTAATATCTAGCGTGCTTGTGGTTTGTGTTGTTACTTTTTGGGATCACTTGTAGGTTGCAGTAGTGTATTCCGCGAATTGCTTTTAAATTGCAATAGTGTAATCACCATTGTACACATAGAACTCGCAATAGTGACGTATTGGACCTGTGAGTGAAGGCCAAATAAATTGCTAATTTGAACCTCTCAGTGAAGTCCTTTTCCCCGTTTCGTCACATTGTGCCAGCAGAGCATTTTCATAGTGTCTGCTTAAATCAAACCATTGAAATAATCCAGTCAAAAATATATTTTAAGTATACTACAGCACTTAGTGAACTTACTGAATTTAGAGGTATAAAAGTCAAAGTTTTATGTGTACATACACTTTTCCGTACATACCACAGATACAAAAAAACCCCTCTAAATACAAGATATCATGCTTCAAGCATAACCCAAGGACTCACCCTTCAGAAGAAATTTCTCTAAGGGTTTGTATTTTTAATTGCTCATTTTGAGGATTTTCACATCTTCCTCAAGGATTTGATAATAGCTCCTATTAGTGGCTGAATACTGAATTACATGGGCTATTGATGCTGATCTGCATCTGCTAGGTCGTAATATTTCCTGTGTTGTTTAAGTGTAGTCATCTGGGGGTTTTGCCAGTCAAAAGAAAATACCAAAAGCTTCATTCTAAAGGTGGTTTATGGTTGATTCTTTTTATGAATTCTTACACTTTTTTTTCTTTTTAATCTTTATACACTTCTTTTTGAATGGTCTTGCCCTTCTTTGTTTATCTGTTTCTTGGATGCACATTATAATGAAATTGTTCTACATTTCTTTTGCTTTACTGTCCTCTCCCTTTAGAAAAACACCTCAAATTATATTCTTTATCAGAGTTTACCAAAACACAACAAAAAATTAATGAAGAACCACCTGACATGTAACTTTCTTCTTACCTCTAGATTAAGGTAAAGTTCAGCTAAGAACAGCACAAAGGCATGAAATTGTTTGCGAGTAGCCTCATCTCCTTTGGTAGCTTCATCTCTGTTTTCATACTCTGTTCGACACCTGTAAACATTAAAACAAAATCATGTCATCGGTAGACATCCCAACATATATAACATGCTACTGACTTAACAGAATGCTAAGAACTTATGAACTGAATTAAAACTATTAAATGCTGAATGCTGGGAAGTATGATTTGTGAAAGAAATGAGAGAGCTTCACAAAGACACCATGTATTTGTGTCCTTTGAGATGAATATATACGATTACATGATTATGTTTTCAAGCAATGAAATATCTGAGACAGCAAAATGAAATAGAGCAAATCACAACATGTAAAAATTAAAAGACAGTTACACAATTTATATATTAGGATACGGGTTTAGGAAGTTTAATACAGACAGCCAAATGTCCACAGAGAAAAGCAGATATTACTCTGAAAGACATTTTGCCCCTTTCAGGGTGCTGCCCACATTGTCTTAGATGCCTTTGCATTTATTCAATAAATTCTTTATCTCACCATTTTAAGTGACAGTGATGCATGATCCACGACACCAAGCTGTGTGGTGCAGTGGACATGCTGGAGGGAAGGGATGCCATCCAGAGGGACCTGGACAAGCTTGAGAGGTGGGCCTGTGCAAACCTCATGAAGTTCAGTAAGGCCATGTGCAAGGTCCTGCACCTGGGTCGAGGCAGTCTCAAACATGGATACAGGCTGGGGGATGAAGGGATTGAGAGCAGCCCTGTTGAGAAGGACCTTGAGAACGTACTGGTGGATGAAGAGCTGGACATGAGCCAGCAATGTGCGCTCACAGCCCAGAAGGCCAACCGTATCCCAGGCTGCAACAAAAGAAGCGTGGCCAGCAGGTCAAGGGAAGTGATTCTGCCCCTCTGCTTTGCATTTATGAAACCCCACTGGTGGCCAGCTCTGGATCCGCCAACAGAAGAAGGACACGGACCTGCTGGAGCGAGTCCAGAGGAGGGCCAAAAAAATGATCAGGGGGCTGGAGCACCTCTCCTATGAAGACAGTCCAAGAGAGTTGGGGTTATTCAGCTGGGAGAAGAGATGGCTCTGGGGAGACCTCATAGCAGCCTTCCCATACTTAAAGGGGACGTACAGAAGAGATGGGGAGGGACTCTTGATCAGGAAGCGGAGAAATAGGACGAGGGGTAACGGTTCTAAACTGAAAGAGGGGAGATTTAGATTAGATATTAGGATGTGAGGATGGTGAGACACTGGAACAGGTTGCCCAGGGAAGCTGTGTGGATGCCCTATCCCTGGAAATGTTGAAGGCCAGGTTGGATGGGGCTTTGAGCAACCTGGTTTAATGGAAGGTGTCCCTGGCCATGGCAGAGGAATTGGAACTAGATGATCTCTAAGGTCCCTTCCAGCCCAAAGCATTTTATGAGTCTTTGTATTCATATTCAAATTATATAATCGTATACATAGGATTAAGATTACATGGCAGTGAGGTAATTTCTCTAGTATTCAACAATTATGCCAAAAATATGCAAGTTTTCGTAGCAGTTCAAAAACAGAATTAAACAATATTTGTGATAAAAGGAAGGTAATCTCAAAGGTTATGTAATGGATTAAGAAATACCGGAGAAACTGAAAAATCTAAGTTGCTGAAATACAAAATTTGAGGTAGAAAATTGGGCTGAGAAACAGAAGGGGACCCCTCTGTGGTCATATTGTTAGGCTGTTTATCCTCCTCCTTCCTTTGCTCCCATTCCATCCATATTGGCAACAAAAACATAAGCAACTTTCAATTCATGGCTTTAGGGTGCTAAAATGAATGTTATCTATTGGGTTGGCTTTAAAAACCAGTAACCTGATATTCCAACATTAACAGCAATTTCCTTTATGTTCAAGTAACAAACATAGTTAAAGAAACAGAAGGTGGTAATTTTTATGACAAAAAGGCTCATCAGCTTTGGGATAAGGTAAAAAAAAAAAAAAATTTCCTCTTCTTCATAAGGTACCACTCCAGATAAAAGATCATCAGAATGCACTGCTGTTAAAGTTTATCATGCTTTTGCTCCTAAACACAGATGGACTAAGTGGAACTTAAAATAAGAAGCAAGCCCAAAGCTTAAAAAGCCAGAAGTCCTTAAAGAGAAAAAGGCTAATTTCTAAAGTATTCTGAAGTATTGAATTGTACTACTCATTCAAGTGTCATGCAGTAAGACTTAAAAGGAAATATATCCATTTAAAAAACTGCTGCATTTTTGCCCACTACAAAGTCTAATCATTATTAAACCGTAAGCCCACAGAATTCTGTAATAAGTAAAATTGTAGAAATTTAACCTTCTGCATTTTACACACGTACTTTGTAGATATAAAGTTAGTTAGCCGATCAGTGAATAAACCTTATATAGAAGCTCTGGCCAGAGACGTAATTAAAGAAAAAACTGCAATGAAATAAGTCCTGGCAAGAGTCAAAGGACAGGAACAGTACATATATGTGCATTTAGAATACTTTTAGAGTTCACAAGCTTTCAAATTTACCCTGTAATTTGGGATCAATCTAAGATACTTCTATATACCTATAGAACTCCAAATGGAGTCCTATTTTCATATTTTAAAATATTAAAATATTTAAAAATATATATATTCGCTAACCAGTATGTGCTTTAATAATCCTCACTTTAAATCTTTTATTTTTAATATATACCTCTTTGCACACGACATTAAGAGTTACATACAAAATAGGAAGACATGTAACCTGAGAAAGTAACAGGCTTAAAATGACATGCTGATACTGACCTTTGAAGTAACAACTGTCGGAAGTTCCCAGTTTGTGGACTAATGGTTAGATGATGAGATAGATAGTTACACAACCGTGCTCCTATGTAGGAAAAATTTGGGACAGATGTGGCCTTCCAAAACAAAAGTAAAAATAAATTATTCACAAAACTCATGATTAGGCTATTGGGAAATATCTTGAAAAGCTGTTATGAAAACCATGTTTAACAACAGTTGATTAGACAACTGAAGAGCAGAAGATTAATAATTACTCTGTCATGTTAATTTTTGTATCTCATCAACACTTTGCTATATGAAGTTCAGCACTTAAAAGTTCATTATACTGTGATTTTTGTGGCTTTAAGAAAACAACCACCATTATGGCACGTGCCCTCAACTCTACTTCTCCATTGTTACCTACAACCAGAATGTCTGAAAGTCACTTACAAACTGTTTATACAAAAAAAATCAACAGTGGACTTTAAGACACTTTTTCAAGGACATGCACTTTCTCAAGAAGCAATGAGTACACCAAAATAAAATAAAATAAGTCACCTTCATTCAGTCTAAGAGCTACTTATCCCAGAATCTATTTTTGGCAATAGTGAATGCCCAGGGAAGGAACACAAGAACATGGCATGTAAAGATAAATACTTTCTTCTGTACATGCCTCCAGCAATCTGCAGAATAGCAAACACCTGATTCAGAGGTTAAAACCACATCATTACAGTTAATAGATCTTGATGAGTACTTTTTTCTAAAACAAGTCCTGTTACTGTTGAACATTTACACTGTCATCAAAAACCAGGTGGTAGCAATGAAATTCCACAATGTGGAATATTTTTTTACTGAAAACTATTTTTTTAACTGATACTTCATTTTTATCTGATACTTCAAAATTTCAAGAGATGGAAAAAGGTAATTGGGAATTCAGTAGTGTCTACATTCAACCTCTGAGAACTTAATGCAGAACATCACCTTATTTTGGCAATCTATTACTGTTCACTTGTTTTGAACTCTCTTCTAACAACACTTGAATTTGATATTGTTTCTCAGATACAGCTTCAGTGAAAAGAGGTTCTAGTGTAAATAACTTCATCAGCTCTGCCAAAAAGAAAACAGGGATACTAAGAATTCATTAAACTTCTCCAGTAGCTTTATCATCTTTGAAAAAAGCATCTTGCCATTAGCATGTCAATGCATTATACCTAGTGACCCTCTACAGGCAGAGAAAAATACGCATTCAGTGTAACTGTACTATGTGCATAAAGTCGCTAGAAAAAACTAAAGTGTCTTTGGAAGACACAACAAGTTAAGTAATTAAGGTAGTTGGATAGAATTTAGTTTCCAGTAAGAGGCACGCAAAATAGTTAATGAGGTTTTTTGTGGTTTCATTCAATCAGTTGCTCAGACTAGAAGAGGTGCCCCCTTTTTTATAAGGCAAAATACATGACTTAAAATTACACTTCTCTTTTCCAACAAAAAACCCGAACAAACCACCAAGCACAAAATCATTATCTTCCTCATTAATTGGTCTGTATTTGTAGTTGCATCAAATATTCAAACAATTAAATTTAAGGTATTATGACCTGGCATAGCACACAGAGACCAAAAAAACCCCCACCTTACATGTTCTTAATAACCAATCATTACAATGCAGTATCACCCTCCCTGAATTATTGTTGTTGGTAATCCCAGTTTATCTCCGACTCAAAAAAGTCACAACCTAAGCACAAAGGCTAATCTATCAATACATATCTTGAGATATTTTAGTTGCTGTAACAGGGACAATCCACTGTATTAACTATACAACAGTCAACATTCTTAAGCTATGCAGTCAGAATGTTGTTCAGCTTCTGGAAAACAAGGGAACTGGCACTTCACTCTGTCCAGTGACATAAATGGATTAGGAAGAACAGGGGGAAGTATAGAATTAATTCTTATAGACAACCTAAAATACCTGACATACAGATGAAGGGAAGACCATACAGGACTTGGTTTTCCTTCATTTTTAATCTTTTGCCTTCAGAAGCGTAGCATTCTTTAAATCTTCTCAGTTGCGTTACATTAACATCACTGAAGCAGATGCTTATAAATACACTTCAGCAATTTTAGTTGTTTTGTGACAAGCCATGAAACACAAATACTTGAGCCTTTGCTCAAGACAGAAGAATAAGCATAGTTGACTTATACTCAAACACTATCCTATCCTGACATACAACAAAAATAAAATTGGATGCTTTTGGATACAAACACAGCTTTTTTGCACTCAGTTTTACATTCCACATTCCTCTCAGTTGAGGAAGGAACAGTCAACCCTAATGCTGGACTTGTTTTTAAATATGGGGAGAGAGGAAGAGGAAACATTAAAGAATGACATTAAATGAGAGTCCATGTATTTAACATATATGAAGTTTAAAATGGGCTAAATTCCAAATTTTTTCCTTTCAATAAAATGATATGGAATATGTTAATCTTTTTTTAACTATTCTCCATGTACTCAAATAAAGGACGGGAAAATGACACTGCCAAGCACAGCACAGTGTGTTTTAATTAATCTTAACTGTTCTGAATTAAATGTGTGTCAATTCTATGAGATAATAAGAAACTTGAGACTCGACAGTTCTGTACAATGACCAACCAGTCAGGCAGCTTCTACATACACCAGATTAAAACATTCTGCAAGTATCTCACTGAAAACACGAGTAAGAGTTTTCATTCTTCAAGGTGGAATTTGAGAGCAACAAACCCAGGAAAGTGCTATTTATTGCATTGGGTGTCTCTCAAACACAAGTGTGACTTCAGTCTCTGCAGCAAGCCTAAAAGACAGTAACAGCAGCTCATTTGCTAAGCAACACATATTAAGCTGTTCTTTCCAATGGCTCCCCCAATTAGTACAGAGTTCAGCTCAAGGTCTCTGTCCTCATTTCCATGGCCATCAATGGGACTGGACCTAGTTACCATTAGACGAGCTTTCCTTTCCTCCAATTATGCTGTTCTGAAATAGCTATATTCCAAACGAAGAAGAAAGCATGTCAATAAAGGAGCATTTTCCAAAGGCTGATGTGTACAGTAGGTATAAATTTAATTTTTTTAAATACCAAGGAATTAAAAGTATCAAAGTATTATGAAGAATTTTTTTTTGCAGAATGGAATAAAAATGTGTAACTCTGACAATGCTGAAGAGTTTCTTCAATGTCTACTATATAAATACAGCAATTCAAATATAACTCCTTTTATTTAAGTGCTGTAATTTCAACTTTAGTATGTGACCCAGGAGATCCAAATACACAACCAAGGAAACAGTGTAAACCGGGGAAATTTATCAACCATCCACATGAGCTACCATTTCAATTTATTGAACAAAATCTTTCCCTTCATGTTTTAGTCTAAAAAGAAAAAAATCAAACAATTCAAATACTACATAGATACAATTACATAACAAATACTACTGCTATGCGTATCTTGGACACTAGGTAACAGAGGCATAACATCCATGTGATAAGACAGAATACACAAGCTACCTGCTGATAGATGAGTTCAACAAGTTCTTGTAAAGCTTCATCTGCAGTGACCCAGCCATTCAGTGTTTCGGCAAACTGCTCTATTTCAGTTTCAAAGCAACCAGGTTGCTCAGTGAGGTGATTCAGGAAGTCTTGTACATATTCTGCCAAAGTCAGATAGCCATCATATCTATCTTCATAGGAAGAATCCTATAGCAGTGAAAGGATATGCACACTATTTAAAAGGAACCTAAAATAATGTTACTACACTTACTATCTCCAAAAGTAACCATATATGTATATCCCTTAAGTCTTGAGTCTCTACATACTTGATAGTGATCTTTATTACACGGAACACTTAAACATTTTTAGAGAGCATAGACCTCAATGCATCAGAAAGCTGCAACAGTCCTATCATCTTAAAAACTAGATAACATGTTTTTATAGAGATTAGGGTCTTTCAGCAAAACACATCAAAACACATATTAAAAAGAAAGAAAACAGTTTACCAAGTTGGGCGCAAGATTAACGGGCAAACCAGTAAGTAAGGATATCTGTTGAGAATAATATTAACTACCAAACTGTGGCTCAACACCCATTCCTGATGTGCACAAAAACTCTGCTGCAGATACAGCAACTGCAAAAAGTAAAATAATTGAAAATTTGAAAAAAGTATTTTGGGCTTACATAGAGTGTATAGCACTCCAAAATACACAGAAGGGGGAGAAATTACAGAAATATAATGAATACAGTGTAGTGTTCCCATGTAGAAAGTATAGTCAGGAAAACTGATCTTTTGAAGTCAGCAAATTGGCTTCTCTTGGCAATGGATGAAAGATTACAAGGCATGAAATACAACTACTCAAACAGCATTGCATTAATTTGCAGCTACTGAGCTGAAAAAACAGACAGTAAACACACCTGCTCCTAAAGAAAGGATGAGCTAGCACAATACCACTTTATCGATGTTTATGCTCCTGCTGAAGGAAAAGAAAGCTGCCAATTTTGTCTATTCAGAAATGAATGTATGTAACAGTATCTAATTCTGGATGACTATAATGCTAGCACAGGAGAACAGCAAAGAAAGCAGCATACTTTGTGATTCATTACTAATAACACAGTACAAATAATTCACTTTGTCACACTACACAAAACCGTGAAAAGCATCTCAAGTGCAAGCAGCAGCTTGAAGATGGACTGCTAAGGAAATAACTTGTAATTCATAGAATGCTTTGGGCTGGAAGGGACCTTAGAGATCATCTAGTTCCAATTCCTCTGCCATGGCCAGGGACACCTTCCATTAAACCAGGTTGCTCAAAGCCCCATCCAACCTGGCCTTCAGCATTTCCAGGGATAGGGCATCCACACAGCTTCCCTGGGCAACCTGTTCCAGTGTCTCACCATCCTCACATCCTAATATCTAATCTAAATCTCCCCTCTTTCAGTTTAGAACCGTTACCCCTCGTCCTATTTCTCCGCTTCCTGATCAAGAGTCCCTCCCCATCTCTTCTGTACGTCCCCTTTAAGTATGGGAAGGCTGCTATGAGGTCTCCCCAGAGCCATCTCTTCTCCCAGCTGAATAACCCCAACTCTCTTGGACTGTCTTCATAGGAGAGGTGCTCCAGCCCCCTGATCATTTTTTTGGCCCTCCTCTGGACTCGCTCCAGCAGGTCCGTGTCCTTCTTCTGTTGGCGGATCCAGAGCTGGCCACCAGTGGGGTTTCATAAATGCAAAGCAGAGGGGCAGAATCACTTCCCTTGACCTGCTGGCCACGCTTCTTTTGTTGCAGCCTGGGATACGGTTGGCCTTCTGGGCTGTGAGCGCACATTGCTGGCTCATGTCCAGCTCTTCATCCACCAGTACGTTCTCAAGGTCCTTCTCAACAGGGCTGCTCTCAATCCCTTCATCCCCCAGCCTGTATCCATGTTTGAGACTGCCTCGACCCAGGTGCAGGACCTTGCACATGGCCTTACTGAACTTCATGAGGTTTGCACAGGCCCACCTCTCAAGCTTGTCCAGGTCCCTCTGGATGGCATCCCTTCCCTCCAGCATGCCCACTGTACCACACAGCTTGGTGTTGCTGGCAAACATGCTGACAGTGCAGTCAATCCCACTGTCCACATCGCCAAAGATGTTAAACAGCACTAGTACCAGTACTGACCCCTGAGGAACACCACTTTTCACTGCTCGCCACTTGGATGTGGAGACGTTGACTGCAACTCTTTTGAGTGTGACCATCCAGCCAATTCTTTATCCACCAAATGGTCCATCCATCAAATCTGTGTCTCTCCAATTTAGAGACAAGGATGTCATGCAGGACCATGTCAAACACTTTGCATAAGTCCAGGTAAATGATGTCTGTTGCACTCCTCTTATCTACCAACATTGTAACCCCATCATAGAAGGCCACTGAATTCGTCTAGCATGACTTGCGCTTGGTGAAGCCATGTTGGCCATCACCAGTCACCTCACTGACCACCTCACCTATCAAAACTGGTAGTTTTGAGTATCAGAACTAACTGGAAACTACCTAATCTCATAATCAATTGTTATATGGGCACACATAGTAATTACAGTAATGTACGATCAAGCAAGAAATTAACATTTTATTTCTAAGACGACAAATCCTTAATAGCAAAATCACTATTTTATAAAGAAATGCAAGTTTTCAAATTTAAAAATTCCAGGATACATTATAAATGAAAACTATAAAGTATAAATTTTAAGTCAGAAAAACATGAGTTTCTCAAAACTTTGTTTTGATTAACATTTTAAAACTCATGGTCAAAATATGCATAATAGTGAAGTGTGCTAAATTTCTTATTTCTATTTAAAGTGAGCCCAGTTTATGACATTAATTCAGTCATTAAAATAAAAAATAAAATAGTGGAGGACGAAAGTCTGAAACACCACTATTCTATGCCTAGTATATTCTGATTAGATTAAGGTCCCTGCAACATACTTCCAAATAAATGTTCTAGGCTTTGCTAGCATTTTAAGAGACACTGTTATTAACAGATGAGTCACATTCATAGCATATTCCTACAACATAGCAACCAGGAACTCCCACATTCTTGTGCGTTTTTGCAAAACAGCTGAAAAGCAACATTGCTGGCCTCAAAACTTTGTAATTATAAGTATGCATTATGTATGCCATTCCAAATGGCATTTTTTTTGGTCTTGAAATGGAAATCCCTTATTTATGGAAAACATGTAACATGTACTGGGGCAAAGTAGTTATTTTTCCCCTAGATTATCCATTCACCGAAGTATGTTTGTGTTAGCGTTTTGTTATCAGTTGTATATTGGCTATGGGCTTGTATTATCCAGGATGGTAATTCTACTCAGTGAACTGGCAAAGCTGGTAACATTAAGATAACATCAATTTTACTGGTGAGGAAAAGACTTCAAAATACCAAACCTCCATATTTAGCATTCAAATCAAGTATTTTTCTCTAAGTTATTAAAAATCTTTTTGCTTCAGTATAATTTTTTTTTTATCACTTGATTGTATTTGTAAAAGTAATAGTTCCCACCTGTTTATATATAGTACCAGAGTTTGCCTGCTTGCATAACAAAAGGATATTCCAAAGATTCACAAAGATCTTCCCTGGAGTAGAATTACTAAAGCAATAACATGGAAGACAATGGAGTAGAAAATAAGTAGTAACAACTTTTATTACATGATGCACCTACAATATTTATCCGAGATCACCCTTAGTCTGGCTTCATATATATTTCTTACTAGGTATGTGGGTAGGTAACTGCTAGGAATGAGCCTAACCCTTGCCCTTTGGTGATACAACACCACTGAATGAATTAAAAGACACATGATGGTATATTGAGTTAGGCAGTCATGGCCAATCATACTCATGGGACAGTAACTTTAGGGAGGGTAAAGCCTGTGCTCAAAAAAGCTAAAGTTTAAGCTTTCTCCCACACTTGCTTCAAAAACCTGTGAAGTCTGCATAGAAGTGCAGCTAAGCCTTTACTTAAAATGCAGTGTAGATGTAACTACAACAGAGGCAGTAGCCAAAAAGACAGCTTACTCTGATGTTCGCTGTAATCAATGCTTGGTGTAACCACATTCCTTGCTGATTATCTGCAACAAGATTTAGCCAAATATCCCATGCTAAAGGCTCTCCACGTACACCATAATGTTCATACATCATCACTTAACATTCTGACTGTGACTCTGAAAGTTATCATCAGAATTTTTGAGATCTCTTCAGCAAATGCAGCATTAGAGTTACCTGACATACAAGATATCAAAAAACCCCATTATTAAATTGCATATAAGTAAATTGGTATATGTTAAGAAGAAAAGATAAACACTCACTGTGAAGTTCTGATTGAAGTTCTGGTTGTATCCTGATGGATAAAACTCAGGTGCTTTAGCAGACAACTTTGATGTTACCACAGGAGCTACAGCCACCTGAGATTCAGCCATTTCTGGTCCAGAATCAGGAACCGACACTTTATCTTGTGATCCAGATGGAATTCCCGTCTGTTGCAGGTGTTCTGAAAAGGTTTTGTTAATTAATATGTATTTACACAGAGTACACACAGAATATCTCATTTTTTGACTTCAAATATACTTTTCCTACAAATATACTTACAATTGTACTTCCAATATATTGTTTTTCTTAAATATGGATAAAGTTTTCGCTTTAGCAAATTCTAGATGCCTTTATAGATGACAAAGAGTAAACAAAATGTTCATGCGAAGGTGACCCAAAAGAAAAAAAGGAAGAGGAAGGGAGGAAAAAACCCCTCTCTCCCCCCCATGAAAATATGTTTTCTAAAAGAGCTAACCTGAGAAACTAGTAACTGCTTACAGTATGCTTGCTCATCTTGTGGGTTTTTCATAATTTCAGATACAAACGCAAGACTCTGAACATCAATAAATGGAAGACATCACTAATTTTTAACAGCAATAATTTTTAACATAATCCTCAAAGACACTTAGCCATCATTGTTCTGGTACACTATTTGCCAAAAAAATCCAGCCAAAATCCAATCCAAGTGTTTTTAAAGCGTATTTTCCACATTTTCCAAATGTATCTTTATTAGATTATTTAGATTAGCTCCTAAGTTTATTGAAAACAAAATGTAATACCTACCTGAAAAAGCTAACCAACGAACAACGCTTTGTGTTACTGTTGGGTTGGGTTTATTTTCTAGCCAATCTTTAGGCTGGAGTTCTTCAATAATGGGAAGGCTGAGACCATCTGTGGTCAGATTAACAGATGGATAAAATGCACACACAGACGTGAGGGCACAAAAAGGGGGAAACGGACAGAGAGGTGTGGCGAGTCACTGCAATACAATATCATGCCTTAACCTGGGCACCAGTCCATAGCCCAGAAACATGGGGAAAGCTGCAGGTGCCCCTACGTGGCTCATCTCCGTGCAGTGCCGAGAGGAGCCACGCAGGTAGGTGCCCGGGGTGAGCAGAGAGTTGGCCCTGAGGCCACGGTGACCCTTCCGCTCCTAGCTGCGGGGGTGGGAAAAATACACGTCCCGTGGCCCGGCAGAGGGAGGTGGGGGGCGAAGCCCCGCGGCTCCAGCCTCAGTGGGACGGGGGGGTGGGGTCGGGGCGACAACCGAAGCAGGAATAGAGCGGTGCGAGCAAACGGGCGGAGAGCGGCAGGCTTCAGGGGCCCGCTCCCCGACACCTTCGACATCGGGGGCGTCCGGAGGGGACAGGGAGGGCGCCCGTACCTGCGATTCTGGTGCCCAGCGGCGCCGTCTTCGGAGGCCGCAATGGTTCCTGCTGCGAGAAGAGGCCGCCCGTTTGGTGCTGCTGCTCCTCGCCCGAGCCTGAGCTGTGGGAACCACTGCCCCCGGGGCGGGCCCCGCCGCCGCTCTCCGACACGCCCGCGCCGCCGAGGGGAGCGGCCCCTCCTCGGCCCCGGCCCCGGCCTCGGCCGGCACCGGGGGCCCGGTCGAAACTCTCCGACATGCTCAGGCCGGGGCGGCTCAAGCGCTCATGGGAGGGAGCCGGCGGCCGGCGCGGGGGCAGGCCGGGGGCCGGGGGGGCCGGGCGCAGGGCGGTCCCGCCTCGCCACGGCCCGAGCCCTTCACTTTCAGTTTCACCCCCACGCGCAGCGCCGCGATGGTCGCGGCCAGGCGCGGCAGACAGCGCCCCCTGGCGGCTTGGGCACGCCCGTCGCCATAGCGACCGGGGAGCGCGGCCCCCGGGCGGCCTCGGTGCCGGGCCAGCCCGGGCCGGCCGGGCTACCGCGGGTGGGAGGCTCTCGCCCGGCTTTGGAGCCGCGTTGGCAACCTCATACATGCAGAACTGATGAGTCGGCAGGCACACACACGGGGTCTGTGTGTCGGCCGCCGGCTGTGGGGAGGTGGGAGGTACAGCCTCACACCTCCCTCAGAGATGCCATTTCCAAGCTTTTGCCAATTTCAAATGGACAATATTCTGTAGCAATTGCTTCCCTACAGGAACAAACAGCGTGAGGTGACCTTAACGGGACCAAGGCTGCAGCTACACCTCGCAGGAGACCTGTAGCTGCAGGGGCATTGCACCATGCTCTTGCGTATATGGCTGTTCCCACAAGAAAGGGGTTCCTTTGGAAAAGCTAAGTTACAAATTTAAGCCAGTAAAGTTAATCCTCCAACATGACAATTGATACTATTGTACTGTTAGGGCTATTTAATATAATGTGTTTGTTCAGAATAATGAATTTTTATGTATAATTTATGCATGACCATAACACATGCTCTGATTTAATTTTCACAGAATTTTTAGAGTTGGAAGGGACCATAAAGATCACCTAGTCCAAATCCCTTTTTAAAACCTTCCATGCCAACAGGAACTAACGGAAGGAGACTGTCCGTGTAATGCACTTTCCTGATATGATCGCATTAACTGCCAGTGATGCAATTCCTATTCACAATTGAATTCACCTCTTTTTGCTCAATTTCAGTCCAGAGCCTTGCTTTGCAACCCCCCGATCACAACCTGCTTTCAGGATGAAGAAAGTGGCTGTGCTCTGAGGTGCCCAGCGCACACCTCAGCCGCTTCTGCTGGGGATACATCTGTGTTTTGTCTCCTTGAGCAGCCCGGCCTGCCCTGGCCTCGGCACCTGCTCCTGCTACAGCCAAAGATAAAGGTTTGCGTGGTGCTAGGTCAAACTCTGTCCATCAGTCACAAGGGGATGAAAATTATCATGGAATTGTCAGATTTGGGAGGGACCTCTAGAGATCATCTAGTCCAACTCCCCTGCTGAAGCAGGATTGCCTAGAGCACATTACTCAGGACTGCATCCAGATGGGGTTTGAAAATCTTCAGAGTAGGGGACTCCACGCCCTCCCTGGGCAGCCTCTTCCAGTGCTCTGTCACCCTCACCCTAAAGAAGTTTCTCCTCATATTTAAATCGAACTTCCTATGTTCCAGCTTGTGCCTGCTGCCCCTCATCCTGTCACTGGGAACCACTGAAAAGAGTCCAGCTCCACCATCCTTCAACCCACCCTTTAGGTACTTGTAAACATGCATAAGGTCTCCCCTCAGCCTTCTCTTCTCCAGGCTAAAGAGCCCCAGCTCTTTGAGCTTTTCCTCGTAAGGGAGATGCTCCAATCCCTTAATCACCTTGGTTGCCCTACGTTGGACTCTCTCCAGTAGTTCCCTGTCTCTCTTGAACTGGGCAGCCCAGAACTGAACACAGTATTCCAGTTGTGGCCTCACCAGTACAGAGTAGAGGGGGAGAATGACCTCCCTCGACCTACTGGCCACACTCTTCCCTATGCAGCCCAGGATCCCATTGGCTTTCTTGGTGACAAGGGCACATTGCTGGCTCACGGAAAGTTTGCTATCCACCAGGACACCCAGATCCTTCTCCTCAGTAGTGCTTTCCAGAAGATCCATCCCTAACCTATATTGGTGCCTGGGGTTCTTCCTCCCCAGGTGCAGGACCCTACATTTGCCCTTGTTGAACCTCAGTAAGTTCCTCTCTGCCCAGCTCTCCAGCCTGTTCAGGTCATGCTGGATGGCAGCACAGCCCTCTGGAGTGTCGGCCAGCCTTCCCAGTTTGGTATCATCAGCAAACTTGCTGAGGATACACTCTGTCCCCTCGTCCAGGTCATTGATGACTATGTCAAACAGGACTGGGCCAAATTATGCATGAAACATTATAAAAAAAATTGGAATAGCACTGTCTTGTACTTAAAAAAAAATAAATCCAATCTATTGTAAAATGCTGTCTTTAGACGTTATGTTCCTATCTGGTTTATTATTGCATTTTACCATTTTTAATTATTAATAGGGGGGAGGGGTAGGGTGTAAAATATTTTTTTCTTCCCCAAGGCATGAATCGGACTGATTTTTGGTGAAAGACAAAGTTGGCCAGACAGTAAAGGTGACACAATTAAAATTAATTAGGCTCATGGGAAAACTGTTCCTAGGCAACCCTTACTGAAAGCAGACTGGTAAACTAACACATCTATACTCCGCAACTGAAATGAGAGCAAATGCAGGAGATCTTGATGAGTCTTCAAAAAAACAAAAAAAAAAAAGGTAAGACTTCCCTTGTGTAAACAATTGTCAAAACTAGATTTAAATAGCACTACCAATCCTTTAAAGCTCACAAATTAGCTACAAAAATAACTATATTAAAAATACTCAGTGTTCCTGTGTTATTTCAGCTGCAGTTTTAAAGCCTCTGTTGAGACCTCTGACAACATCTGTAGACTTTAGCTTACCAGGAAGAGAACGAAAAGCTTACATGAATGTGTAAAAGGCAGTTGAGATTCTCAAACACTGGTCTCAGGATCCTGAGACTTTAATAAAATCATTATTATATACTGGCATCACTTTTTAATTTGCCAGTCTTTCAAGAAAGCAAATCTTATTCTTTAAGGTATACACCTATGAGGAGTTAAGTGCCTCAGGCTATCAGTATTGAACCAGACAACTTTTCATCTTTAGTGATAAATGTGAATCCTTTTCACTTAGGAGACATTCTATATTACCTTAATTTAATGACTAGAAACTACTTACTGTTTAGAGTGGAATGTGATCCCAGATCCATCTTTTTGTTACAGACGCACAACTGAAGTTTGCATGACAGCAGCCGTGTTTGGTTGGGAACCCAATTTCTCCTCCCCAATGCAGACACCTTAAAAAAAAAAAAATCTTTCAGGCAGCTAATTCTAAAATTACAATCCCCAAATACTACCTACAGTAGTCAACGCCTTTAGACAATGCCTAAAAATCTGCTTAGAATGTTCTGACATGAGTAGCTGAAAGTCCTGTCAATTACTTCAATCCTCTGCCATCAAACAGCAGGAAACCTTAGCTAGCTAAGCTAGGAAGACATATCCTAAGCACCCAATGACTGGATTAAAACTTTCGCCAAATGCAGTTATGACCACTTATAAATAACCACTAGAGGAGTTACCTGCTTTGACCTAAGCGTGTTACCTAATAGTCTAAAACTTAATTCAGAAGCAATACTGCATACACCTGCAGTGCCTCCTACTGAGGAACCACAAACTGCAACTTTGTCACTATCCAGAATTCAAGCACTTCCAGATTTTTTTTTTTTTCCAATTTTATGCAGACAACATATTTCTAATCAGAAAAACGGAGAGGGCTCATTCTAGCTTTTAAAACTGAGTATGTTAATAATAATTGGAACTATGTTGATTCCTATCATACTGATGAGGCATGTTGCTACATTAGTCAATGGTTACTGAGCCCAAAACATAAAGCACATGTATTAGCACATAAGCTCTAAGGCTAAACGGAGCCTTTACGACAAATTTATTTTAAACCACAGTAGTCTCTAGTAGTAGGGTATCCTCTTAATTAGTCTCAGAGACTGACGTTTTCAGTGCCTGACTTTTGGTCATAATTCCTCAGTTGTGAGACTGGAAGCAATGTGACACTTTTGGTGATGCAGATTTCACGTGAACAGTAACACAGAAGTAAATAAATAAAAAAACCCAAAAGCCTAACTCATACCTAGAAACTACAGATCGTGTGAAATAAGACAGCATACACCGGCAACCTGGCAAGTTGCCCTCTAAAAACCAGCAAGTTCTCTTGATCGATTCACCTGTATTGTTTATATAGTTGCCAGACTTCCTCTTCTTCTATTATCCTCCTGTACCGCATCTACCACTCTACGTCCAACACATACACCGGACCACCGCCTTATTACATATTTCAATAAATAATGGCAATAATAAGGAGGATACCACCTATACGCCGTAGCGTTTGCTCACGGGAAAGAACCACGTTTCGGGAAAGTCCCTTCGCCAGTTGCCCGCCTCGACCTTCGCCTCCTCGCCCCGTTCACCGCCGGCCCGCCACGGCCGAGGGCGGCGGCGGCGGCGGCTGCTGCTGCCAACCCCCCAACACGTGTGGACTCCCCCAGCGGCTGCGGCGACCTGGGCCCCGCCGCCGGTACCTCAGCTTCCCTCGGCAAACCCCGGAGCCGTCGTACCGGGGCGAAGCGCAGGCCCGGCAGGTAAAACCGCCGGGCTGGCGGGGGGAGCCGCCGGGCCGCCCCTCAGCCGCGCGCTGCCGCCCGAGGCGCGGGCAGGGTCGCGAGCCGCCGTCGGCGCGCAGGTGCCACGTGACCGACCCCCGGCCGCCGCCGCTGCCTCTCAGCTCGGGGACTGGGACGCCGCGTGACGCCACCGCTCCGACCCCCGCGCTCCCCTCACTTCTTCCGGGTTGGCGGGCAGCGACACCCCCCCCCTACCGCCTCCGGCACCGCCCCGGCCGCTCCGCCTCCTCCGCCCCTCCCCTCCCCGGGGCTGCAGCGCCGCCTCCCCCCAAGGTCGGTCAGTGCCGCGGCGGGGCCGGCGCCGGCGGCACGGCTGGTGGGTGCGGGGATTCGGGGTGTGTTGGGCCGGGGTGGGACGAGGGGGGCGAGGGGCAACGGCCCCTCTGCTTTCTCCCGGGGCGTCCGGGGGGCGGCCGTTGCTGAGGAGAAGGGTGCGGTGTCCCGCTCTCGCAGAGGCCGGGAGCGGCGGGAAGGGCGGGTGGGCGGGAGGAAGGACGTGCGGAGAAGGCGGGTGGCGCGGGAAGGGGATCCCCGGCGGGGAGGTGGCGGATGCGGGCCTCCCCCACCCGTCCCTGGGCGGGTGCCATGGCCGCCGGCGGTTGTGGCGGTGGGGGGCGGCGGGGCCTGGGCCGGTGGAGGGCGAGCCGCCCGCCCAAGGTCAGTCAGTGGCCGCGGGCTATAAATAGCGGCAGGAGCGAAGCGGGACCGCTGCCGTGTGGGCCGGGCCGGCGGGGAGCGATGGGCCGCTGTGAACGGCGACGGGACGAGTCGGGAGGGGAGGGGAGGGAAGGGGAGGGGACGGCGCGTTAGTGCCTGGCGGGATTTCAGGCCAAGAGCCTTTACCTCCGCCGGCGGCCACCTGCCAGCCAGGGCGGCCCCTCTCCCCTGCCAAGTCCCCAGTGGTCCTGCTCCGAGCGCCCCTGAGCCGCCGTCCCACTCGGGGTAACTCCCGTGGGAGCTGAGGCTGGGGTTTGAATTGCTTGCCTGGTTCCTCGGGGGGCAGGTTTTCACGTGTCGGAGTTGCTTGTTTAGAGCCACGGCGTAAAGAGAAGATGGCCTTGAGTCACAGAAGTACGATCTCTAGGTCAACTTGTAATGTGAGACTTGTCGCTTCAGTTTGATAGCTGTCACACTCAGCTTGAAAAAAAAGTTGATTTTCTTTTCTAGCTAGGAGGAAAAGGTGGATAGAAATGGTCATTTCATGGCTTCTGGCAGTCGACCAGACTTAAGCTGCTGAGTTTACATACCTTTTGTCTAGTGTCATTAATACTTCTTCCGTTGTTTTTACATGTGCAGCAGGGATTCCATACGTGGCAAGGAGTCTGCAGTGAGGTCTGGGGAAAATGGCGAGCCTTCTGCGTATTGCTGTTAGTGGGTGCTCATCTCCTGTTTTTGGCAGTGTGTTACCACCTAAGGTACATTCTGCAAAGATGCCATGTTTGCGAATGTTTAGAACCCACCAGATGCTCAACTCTCAGGCAGCTCCAAAGCCAGGTAAACTCATGAAACTATTGTAAATAATCAGTTATTTTAAAATGTGAAGATAGCTTGCGTTTTTCTTTTGCATATGCATTCGTACAGAAATGACTTAAAATCAAAAGAAGACTCTTAAATCATGTCATCAGCATACTTCAGTCAGGTGCAGTACAATTTCATACTGGTTTTTAAGGCCTTATGTAGAAGATGTTTGTGTTTATTATGATTACTTTGGATCCAAATAGTTTTTATGGGTAGAGGATCAGAGCTCTTGCTGACACCTTGCTTATAGGAAGCATTTAAACAAAAGCTTTTCATAGTTAAATGTCTGCGTTCCCCATGAGTTTCGGTATTGCAACTCTTTGTGTGCAGGCAGGGGAGAATACAGCCCCCACAATGACAGCATCCGCAAGCATGGCTATATATCGATGTAATTATCCATCTTAAAAATCTCTTAACTTTGTTTAGGAAACTTTTGTGTTGTACGACCTTGAGGAACTTTTGATCTGCATCTTCATGTATAGGGTTTGTTGGCATATTTGCACTACTTAAATTTTAGTGCTGGTAATGGACAGGTTCAGGTATTTTCAGAAAAAAAACAAGGATGGGATGGGGGCATCCTTGGTTCTTGTTTAAGATGTGAGACTGGTGTATGAAAATCAGAACTGACATTTTTTGCTCTCTTCTATCTCGTGCATAGCCTGACAGCTCAACTAGAAGACTGGAGCATACGTAAAACTGTCTTAATGATATTTTTGTCCATTATCCTGCAATGGGTCATGTCTCCCTGAAGGAATTTGGAGACCGTGCTTCAGTGCAGATCTAGGGTCTTCTCAGTCTGCGGCAGGTTAATGTGGAGAGTTAGACTGATTGTACATGTCATGTTCTGTTCTTCCCACCATGCACAGTAGGTAACTGGATTAGATATTTTAGAGTATTAGAAAATTAGTGGTGTTTGTGAACAGAAGTGTCTGGTTGTGAAAACACAGGACACAAGATTAGACTGTATAACTGCAAGAAGCGTTTGTTGGGTGGAATTTCTGGCAATACTAACAGTGGCTGGAGCACTTCAGGGTCCTTTCAAATTGGTGATCCGATGTTTTGGAGCTTCTGAAGAAATGTGAAGGAAAAGTTTCTTTACTCTGAGGGCTCCTGATAATCTGTACTGCATGGCTTTTTACCACAGTTGCATGGTGAAACCTGAATTTCTTTGTTCTGACTGACAGCCCTGGGATCTAAGGTCTATCAGAACTGGTCAGGTAATAGTTTTGCCATTTTATGAATTGTGGTGCTCCAATTTTTTATTTATTTTTTTTTTTTCCATATTAAGTACTTGAATGAAAGGGACATCTGTCTGTCTTGGTATGGCAAATTGTCCCTTGGTTGGGAGTGTTAACCTGGGGTGTAGGAAACCAGGTTCAAAGTTCTTTCTCAAATGTCCCAGGTAAGTGCCCTTCTTGTTGTTTGAGTTTGGAGTCAATCTTTTTATTTGACTTTGACCACAAATTTGATCATGAAACTGAAAGATCTGTTCAGTTTTACTGAAATAAGTATGCTCATCTGTTTGTGTGTGTGTGCAATTTCTTGTTTTTATGAATCACTTTTCGGAATTTTTTCTGAAAGGACAGAGAATTCTGATTAGTGTCATGGGTTCAAACATTCAGTGCTGTCCCTTCAGATCTGTCATGTGGAAGCTTCTATTTAAGGGCGAGTAGCATTCATGCAATGCAGTTATTTAATGCGCAGAATTACAAGTCTGGTAAGTCTTTTGGTTGATAATTAAGCTGTCCTTATAGTTCATTTTGGTAACATGAGATTTGTCATTCAGCAGAGGACAAATCAAGGATAAAACAGCCTTTGAATGACAAATTAGTAGCAGTACTGTTGCCTGGTACATTTTTAAAGTGCTCTTGAATTGAAATTTTAGCAGCATATAAAATAACTACATTTTATTCTTACTTTTAGAAATTCTCTTTGATTATAGTTACACTTGGTAAAATCACTGTAATACTAAGTAAGTTTCCAGAAAAGTCACAGTAGTTCTTAAGCCTGTAGTTATTACTTCTGTTCTCTCTGATTAGCTTTAATTTAGTCCAGGTTATGTTATGTACAAGAATAACAGCTGCTTGAGGATTGAAAAGATGGTCAGTTGAAAAGTAAACTTGGAGGATTGCTACTTCTCTTATTGCTATTTGTTTTGCTGCTATTTTCTTTGTTTCTTAGAAACACAGGAATTTTCAAACAGGAGTAAACAAGTATTCCTGTAACCTATCTTAGATGGTCAGTAGCACCAGTTGCTTCAAAAACAGATGCAAAACTTTCCCAAGCCCCGGGAAAGGTGCTTATGGAGTGGCTGACTGAGGTTTCCAATGCACTTCCAGATGGGTTTGTCCTACAGCTCTGACTTTTACCCCTCTCTATCTTGGGATTTTTAATGTCCTTTTTATTTTGATGCTTCATTCTTAAGATATCCTGTCTGTTTTCTAAATCTTGCAAAACTTTAAAATCCATAACAGTTTATTGTCAGTTAATTCTCTAGATAAGCTGTAAGTTATTTATAAACCATAGATGTTCTCGCTTAATTTCCTTGGGTTTTTTGTGTCTCCTTGCTTGTGTAAGAAGAAGGATCAGGTGTTTGTTTAATCTTCTGTACCATTCTTTTTTTTTTTTTTTTGTCTTTTCTTTTTGCCAACATCATATTGCTGTTCTTCGGAATATGTCCTCATCTTCAGAACAGGTGAGATGGTTTGTTTAAAGCTGATATTAGAGTAACTTAGAAGTTAGGCAGGTTACGTAACCTGTTTTTCCATCCCAGAACATGTGGCATATAGTTAAAACTTCTCCTTTCTCTTTCCTCTAAGTCAGTCTCTAATATTTGTTGATACTGTTTTGCTACAGACTACTTCCTGAAATCAAGTTAAGGAGATAAAAACCTGTATTTTTCTCTATTTCTCTGCATATAATGTTCTGAGTTTTCTTGGTAGTTTTAATTCAGGGTCTTCTTTAAACACTCAGTTTGTAGATGGAAGTTAAATTGAGAAAATCACTTTTGTAGTTATATTTAACAGTTTGATTTCTGAAGCGTGGAGACTTTGTTTATTTAAAGTTTCAGACTGCTTTGAATATGTCCTCATTACACAGTTGAGATTGTTAAGGGGATGAGAAAGAGTGGCTTCTTACTAAGTTTTTTCTAAATTCTCATTTATATACATTCCATAGTAAGATTCCAAGGTCTGTGAAATTTAATGATTCTACTTTTGATAGTGGCAGAATCCTTTTGGTGTTGATTTTTTGTATCAAAAGAAGTACTATGTATCTCCTACTCAATGAGCAATACACTGAACATCTCCATGTGACTCAAAAAAGGTGACTCAAGGTATGTGTTTATCAGTCTGTTTTTGGAAAATGGTCTTGATGTCATAAAGCTGTAAGTTAGTTACTAAAACATACTCAGGGCAGTTCTTAAGGAGATTAATTGATGTGGAGGCTTAGAAGGGCAACTTCGAAGCTTCACACTGTCACGCAGTTTTAAATCCTTGGGAAGGATAGCAGATGTGCTTTCTCAAAATACAGCCTATGTCAAGATCCTAAGTCTATAATTCTAGCTTTCAACCTTTCAAAACCAGTAACTTGATGAAATTGCTGAGTTAACAAACCAAATCCATGTTCATAGTATAGCTTCCTTCAAACACAGTATTTATGATACCCTGTCCTGAAGTTTTAACATAGATCTTTGCTTTGCAGTTGCAGTCATCTGCTCTGTTTTGGTGCTGAACAATGTGATAGCTCACAGCAGGGTAGTCTGCTTGAAAAATGTCCTGTACCTGCTCTAGCTAAAGGCTGGCAAACTGACATCTGTTTGCTTCTGTCTTCATTTGTTTCTGTATTCACTGGTTGCTAGAAATTTGGTAGTGGGACAAAGGAGAAAAGAAGGTGAGAAGCAAATGAGACTTGTTGAAAGTTATCTTGGATTTGATCTCCCCAAGCATTGGAGGAGGGCACAATCCTCAGTATTGGTCTCTGATTATTCTGCTTACCAAATAAGGTGCAAATACTTCTATCTGAAAAAGTTTTACCTGTTTTTGTATTGCATGCAAGATGTAACAATGTGGAAGAAAGAAATAAGGAGATACTTTTGGCATGTAGCTAGTGCATATTCCTGTCCCATCCTTCCTAGCCATTTGCTTTTCTACTCTGGTACCCCACACAAAAGCAAGTGAACAAAAAGAAATCAGAAGCATCAATTGTTATTTGAGCCTTAGTATCTAAAAAAAAACAAGTGATTTTTTTTCTTGAGAATTATATAATATATAAGCTTTAATTAAGTGTTCGTGTGCCTTTAATTTTGCAGTCATCCTTCTATTCCCTGTGTGCTGTAATTTATTCCCTCCTTCCTCTGCACTTGTGTGCTGCAAAAACTTCAAAAAGGAGAAAGGGAAGGTAGCACTCTCATTCTTACTTTCTCAGTGCTTCTTGAAAAGCTTTTTGCCTTATATCCTACAGCTACTTCCTTTCTGAAGTTATGATTGGTCTCTGTTGTTTTAGGAAATTTCAATCTCCTAGGTTTCGTTTCTGCTTCTTAAAGAGAAGAAAGCTCATTTCCACTGAGTTGATTTAGTGAAAATCAGAAGCAGGACTTTATTAGTGTAGTAATTAGAAGAGAGGGGAGAAGATGCTCTCCAAATGACAAGGGTAATTTGTATGAGTGACAGCAACAGCTTTCAAGTGGTTAGTGCTGCTGTGATAGGGATGCCCTGAGTTGCACAGTAATGTTTAGATGTGATGTATGCTGATGAAGCAAATCTTTGCAAAGCATTGTTACCTTTGTGGATTTGTTGTTTTTGATGTGCATTCTCACTCCTATTGTAACTTTATGTTCCTTTAAAGCATATTTTCCTGAATTTTAATTTTTGTACTGTAATCTAAAGAATTTTTTTATGTTTTCCAACATACAAAACATCAAGACACTTGTGTCTTTAAACTAACAAAATGGTAACAAATAATTTGATTTCAAAGAGAAGGGTAAAAGTAAAGAAAAAATAATTAGAAGTAATATACTTCTTTGTCTGGTGATCTTTCATTCTATTTTCTTGTTGGATGTGTTTGATTTTTTTTTTTTTAAATGGATTAGAAAACTGGCAAGTACAGGTAGATATTTAAGTACCAGACCTTAGCAACTATGTTAGCAACATTATAAGTTGATATTATCTTGAAAGTTGTTAATGTAAAACATCTTCAGATGTTCGACTTTAAGCACCTTATAGTCCCAGTTTTATTTCATAGATAGTTTTAGATTCAGTTCCTCAACTACAGTGTGGTGTGGTTTTGGCTTTGTTTTGCTTCTTTCTGTCTTAAAAAACAAACGGGAAAAAAAGTGAAAAGGAGGCCTTCCTAAATGTGCAACACATCACTAGTAGTACAATTTTTGTAGCACAGTACATAGTATTGGTGGCTAAAATACACGCAAATCTGTAATTTAAAAGAAGCCTTTCACCCCCCTCCTCCCCTTTTGTGTGTGTTTGGGTTTTTTTGGTTTGGTGTTTTTGTGGGGTTTTTTTGTTTGGGGTGGGTTTTTTTGGTGGGCAGGGGAGTTGGTTTGGGTTTTGGTTTTGATGCTTGTAATATGAGTGACTGCTTAGGCTGCTCAAATTATATTTCATTAATATATATGTGGTGTAAGTGTCTTATGTACAAATGTCACAATCCAGGCTTGATTTCTGGATAGACATCAGTGAAAGCCAGCACAGAACCGGGCCTGCGTGCTGGACTGCATGCTGTCTACTGTAATTGAAGCAATGTTGTTGTTTGATACATGATTATTCTGCTTGAGTCTGTGTATTTATAAATAATGTATTTAAACACTTGATTGCATCAGAGAAGCTTAACGCTCAGATATTAGACAGGAAGCTCACAAATTGTACGTGAACAAAGTTAGATGCTTGTAGTATGAAACCTTAAGCTAAAACTGATAAATTGCAGCTTCAGCAGTTTCCTGGTGTTATTTAGTAAGGCTTTGAACAAGTTTAGACAAGGAGATAGCATTGAAGAGAAGTATAATTGAACAAACTAGTAGACAGATTCTTCGTTACTCTTCAGCTACTCCTGAATTCAATTTTTCAGTTCTGTAGCAACTTTTAGAGTACCTTATTGATGTAGTTGTGCCTTTCAGTGTACTTTGTGGTATGTAAATTACATTCATTAATTGTAATATGAGACAAATACAGTTTGATAGACATTAAAACCATGTTCAGTTAAAATGCAGTTCAGCTGTTCAAGATAATTTGTTTTTTTCTTCACAGTAAGGTTGAAGTGACTAGAGACGAATTTCAATTCTTCTTACCCCAGCTAGAATTTGTTATAGACAGAACACTGTGTATTGTATAAATCAGAATGCCAATTACACAATCAGAATTGTATAAATTGGGATGGGTATGAACTGCACCAAACACTTGTTACTGCTTGTGTGGCTGATTGTGCTGACCTGCTGATTCCTGAAAGAACAGGGATCTCTAGCAAGGTGGTGTGATTTAAGGAAATGTAAACTGCACTGCTACAAAATATTATTCTGCTTTCTCTTCCTTTAGGAGGGAGAATTGCTGAGTGTGACATGTCTGCATGTGTCTGTACAACACTGAAGAGTGCCATTAATATCAATTCATTAACTTTTAGTGCAACTAATGCTGTCTTATCTGCTGCTCTTACAGGAATTCCTTATAAACAGCTGACTGTAGGTGTCCCCAAGGAGATATTTGAGAATGAGAAGAGAGTGGCTCTATCACCGGCTGGAGTTCAAGCCTTGGTTAAACAAGGCTTCAATGTTGTGGTGGAATCTGGTGCTGGAGAAGCTTCCAAATTTTCTGATGACCATTACAGAGAAGCTGGAGCAAAGATCCAGGGGACCAAAGAAGTCCTGGCTTCTGATTTGATTGTCAAAGTAATTGCTTTATTAATATATGTCTTATTATATTATTTTTGGAGAAACATATAGGTCAATTTTTTCTAACAGTCTGCTGAAAGTTCAGTAAGTAAGCTACTTTAATATTTTCCTTTCAGTTCTTATTCAATTTTAGTCTGGTTTTTTTTTTTTTTATAGTTAGGTGTGCACCTACAGTAATAAACTAGCAGCATTGAAAAAAGTTTTTAACTGCCTCGGATGAGTTGTCTTTTCTAGAATGAAGTAGACTAGTTCTGGACTCTAATCAGATGAGATCCCTGCTCTAATTCAACTTTCTCTCCAAAACTAGAAACATACAACTCAAGTTACTCCTTAGAGAGAGTTTAGAATTTTGAAGATGCAAGTTTCTAACTTTTCTCAACCAGACATCCAACAATTCCACAGCAACAGTTTGTTTCAAAAGTATTTGTAACTAAATGAGTTGTAGCTGATCTGGGAAGACTGCTAAAAGTGAAGTTGCTTGAGAGGTATTAGGTTGTGCAGAGTCCTAAAGGAAAAAGACCTTAAACTTGATTTTAAGGCTTCCTTTAACTGCTCTATTTGAAGTTAGTCTGTCAGGATTGAACGTAGAATTTCTGTGAGCTAATTTGTGAACAACCCGTATAAGTAGATTTCTTTTCAAAGAAAAGTGAGAAACTCAAAAGAAGTGAATACAGATCAAGATGAGTATCTGCTGGACTTCATGCTTAAAATTCCCTTTATGTAATGGTGCATTGCAATCCGTGATTCTTACCCTGTAGAGCTGAATTGGCAGACCTGTTCAGTAATAATTTTGCTTAAAATGGCGGGTTTTGGGGCAGCTGTCTATCATAAAAGCCAGTAACTGCTGGTTAGAAGCCATGGGATATTCCTGAAGGTGTGTGCTGACTATTACTGCCCTGTCACCAATCCGCCTATAGCTAATTCTAATATGTGGACCTCAGTTAAGAAGTGCAGTTACTCAGTTCAGTTGTGTAAACAGCCTTTGATATACTTCCTTGTATACTTTGTGGGTGGGAATGGACAGACTGCAAGCTGGGAGAAAGGCAGTTCAGTGTGTTCTGATTTATTTCCTCTGATTAATTTGGAAAATTCTCTTTTCCTTCAGGTGAGGGCTCCTATATATAACTCAGCTCTAGGTGTACATGAGGCAGATCTTTTTAAGACGGCGGCTACCCTGATTAGTTTTATCTACCCAGCACAAAATCCAGACCTCCTGAAAAAACTTGCAGAAAAAAACACTACTGTCTTGGCAATGGATCAGGTTCCACGGGTCACCATTGCTCAGGGATATGATGCACTTAGCTCCATGGCCAACATTGCTGGGTATGAATCTTACTGCTTTTTTTTTTTTCTCTCCCCCCCTCCCCCCCAGCTTGAGTTAAGTATAGCTATGTGCTTTGATATTAGGTATATCTAAACCAATTCTGCATCTCTGTTTTCATACAGCTTTTTCCAGCAGGATGTCACTGTTGGAGGTGCCAAACAACTTAAGTTTCTTATGGTCAGCATTGCAGCAGATCAGAGCAAGGCTTTTAAAAAAATAAAATTGAAGTCAGTTTTTCTAATTCCTGGATGACTTTGTCCAGTGCCTTTTTGATGAACTAGATCACAGCAGGTTCAAAGATATCCTTAGGACATCTTGAACACAGATTGTCTCTAATTGGGGTCTGATGTTGTTGGGAGCGAACCCAGGCAGCGCTCAGTTGAATGTAATTGCGCTGGCAGATATAAACATAAGACCAAATACTCTCAGCCATCTTCATGCTTTGTGACTGTTACTGTAGGTATTGTAGGGAATTAAAATGTTGCTGTAGTCATCAAGCTGACTTCTGTTATTAGATTCTTCATCGCTTTTAAATTTTTTTTTGTCTTAGACACTAACAGTGTACATGTTTGGCTACTTCTCTGTGTTTTCATTCTCTGTGATTTTACTAAAATATAGACATGTATAATGCATTCAAATTTACAAGCTGTATTCCAAATTAGAACTAATTTTACAGCATACAGACCTCCATGGGTCCCTGCTAGAACTAGGAAAGAGAGTGGAATGGGACAGTTGAACTACAGTGCTGTTAGTAAAAATGCAAGAAAATGTGCACCGTTGTTAAGAAAAGGCATAATTACACATTAATCTGCATTTTCAGGTAGCTCTACTGATGTTAACTTGGTGTCCAGCCACCCATTCTTGCATGGCTACAAAGCAAATGGGGCAAAAGAGGTAGCAAGGTTAAGCTATGTGCTGTAAACCCTACAGCTCTGCAGAGTTGGGATCAGAGTATCTTTTTTGAATGTGTGCTTGCTTGTCTAAATGAGCCTACTGCAAAATTAGTCTGGGTTTTGCAATTGCTTGTTCATGTTTCCTTTCCTAATGAGTCTCAGATTACAGCCTTTGAAGGTAGCTTCAAAGACTACTTTTGGCAAGCTATGCATTTATTGTCTAGGTAAAATTTTATTTGAGAGTGAATAGTCGTGAACACTCAGTCCAAAAATCCTGTCTGAAAACACATTCCTTGATTTAAAAAAAAGGCAATAAATGAACAAAGAGATATGTGTTCAGTAGTAAAACATTAAACTTGCTATGGTCAAATGTTCATCCTTTTGATTTCTGTTATGAATGGAATTGTATTGAGCCTGGGAAAATGCTGATATATGTTCATCTTCAACTGACAGTTACAAGGCTGTGGTACTTGCAGCAAATCACTTCGGTCGATTTTTCACGGGTCAGATCACAGCTGCTGGTAAAGTTCCTCCAGCAAAGGTATGTGCAGTTAAACGGATATTGTGGCAGAAGAATATGTGAGTTCCTGGTTACAGCTGACCATGGCTGAAACTGTGTTAAAAGGCTTTTTTCCTGCCTTGGGGCTAATTCTAGAGACTTTAGAAACCCCTGTAGTTACTCCCCTACCAATTTTTATTCGCTACCTGTATGCCATTTTTTGCAAGTAATGGAATAATTTGAGTTTTTTTTAAGTTTGCTTAGTTTTAAACATCAGACTATCTATACATGGATGATTTATTATTTTTTTTTTTCAAATGGGGAAAGGCAAGGAAGCAGTTAAGAAAAGTCAGAGATTATGGGATATGTGGTGCATTGAAGGCTGTGATGGAAAGGATTGCTTGATTTGGATTGCAGGTGAATTGGGTTGAAGAAAAATAAACTAGAATTAGGGAAGGAAAAAAAAAAAGAAGATAAATTAAGAAGAAAACCTGTACTTACATAAACTGTTAGCTACAGATGAGTTGGCTCTCTGATACGTAAAGTTAGGAGTTACAGCTTTTAAACTATTAGATTTATGGGGCAGCTTTACTGAAGTCACCTTGGGTTCTGTATCCTAAGATAACTTGTTTAAATGACTGGTTAATGAGATATATCTGCAGTTGTGAAAGCAGTACAATGCTGCTGCTTTTCTAAGCATCTTTAGTGTTAGTTTATGCTCCAAGCATTGATGATGTTGTTATTCTAGATCTTGATCATTGGAGGAGGAGTTGCTGGCCTGGCTTCTGCAGGAGCAGCTAAGTCAATGGGTGCAGTCGTTCGTGGATTTGATACTAGGTAGGTGTGTGAAGATGATAGTAGCAATCTGAAATTATTTTAAGATTAAGTACCTTGTGGCTGTATTACTGTGAAAGTACTTGTACTGCACTGAATCACAATTCCTTTCCTACCATTTTTCTTCCATCATTATTCCTCCCATTTTTTTTATACCTCAGAACAACCAAACCATCCAGAGTCCTTCTCATTTTATCCTTCAGAACTATATGAGTAAAAACCTCATTGTTTTATAAAATGAGAAAGGTAGGGCTTTTATCCAGAGTTTCATGTCCCTGTTCTTTCTGGGGACATGGAAAATAATCTTAATGCCCTCATTTATAACTTGCTTTGGTGAGGGTTCGTAGCTGCATGCTCTCATTCACCTCTACTTTCTGGACCCCAGAGAGGCCAGCATCCCAGAGAGACGCTTCTTTCAATCTGCTGAAGGAGAGAAAGAGATCAAGTTATTCTATTTATGAAACGCAAGATGAAAGAACAGAAACTGCAGCTGAAGCTGCTTTAAATTCTGCTTTCCATGGGTTTCTTCCTCATGTTTCAAAGGATTATTTTGTGCCATAGCCATTTTTTTAGACCAATAGACTGGGAAAATTACAGAGCACATCTGTCTTCTTATATGTACAGTGACTGCAAACTAGATTAATTTTTTTTTTCTGTTAAATGGCCTTATATTGAATTTATATGAGCTTAATACTGTATTTGCATTAAAATTACTTATACATGTTTGGTTGAATGCAGAGGTGGCATCTAGCGCTACTTAGCTATATGTAATATGAAAGAATAAAAACAAATATATCTACAGATTTATATGTGCAATACGAAAAAAACTTTGCTCTGGTTTGTTAGAAAATCTGCATATGCCTTAAAAAAAACTGGAAAGTGTTTATTTTTTTAAAATAACACGATCAAAATCTGTCTAAAACTTTTCAGATTTAATTCCCTTCTTTCAGCATCCTATATACTTTCGGTACACAAGAATGTTTGTGTTAAATCCTCTCCATGTTGTGAATGTTTACGTAACACTGAAATTTAGTCTCATTATTTACTGTGATATCATATGATGCAAAATAAACCATAGATTTACAGGATAACTGTAAAAAACCAAACGCAAACAGCCATCACCTCTAGTTCCTCACTCGTTCTCCTCACGCCCTCACCCCCTCATCCCCCGCCCCAAAATTTTCCCTGTGAAAATAAGACTTACTGGTATTTTCCATTTCACAGACTAAAGACAGGGCCATGACTTGGGTATTTATCACCTATTTTAGGCATCTAAGTTTGGACTGTAAATTGACCTAGTCATGACAAGAGAAATGGGTGAGTAGGGTTAGTCAACAGTTAAGCTCCCAGCTTGGAGACTTTTGTTAGAGCAAGTCTGCTGACTATTCAGGAAACAGTAGACTGTCTTCGTTCCTTATCCAAGTATCTTCATTAGGGACGTAAAATTAGTGATGCAATTGCATTTTTCGGTAAATAAAGTTGAGGACTTTAGTTATGGTCTCCTTAATCCTAGAATAAGTTTTGGATCTCTTGTCTGAAGAGTATTGCTACTACAAAGACCAGAAAAATCATGATGGGTTTTTAAAGTGGTGGCTGTTCCCTCCCCCCAATTTTCTTTTCCTAGAGCTGCAGCCCTGGAACAGTTCAAGTCTCTTGGTGCTGAGCCTTTGGAAGTAGATGTAAAGGAATCCGGAGAGGGACAAGGTGGTTATGCTAAAGAAATGTCCAAAGAATTTATTGAGGCTGAAATGAAACTCTTTGCCAAACAGTGCCAAGATGTTGATATTATCATCACTACAGCGCTTATTCCAGGTATATTTTATGTGCAAGATGCTAATTTTTATTTATCTTGTAGAAGTTGGCATGTTTTAGAGCTGTGCCTGCAGTGAAAACAGAGGTGTTAATCAGTTATGTCTGTGTGAGCATGTGACTTTTCCTTTTTCTGATAAATGCCTAGTTTTAAAGTGTATGCCGTCTTTTACAATTTTTATTTTCTCAAACTAGCAGTCTTTGACTGAATATCAGTATGTGTTCTTCTTAAACAAGGAGTAGAGAGTAATAAAGTAAGAATATATAATGTTCTTGCATATTTATTGCATCACTGCTACTTCTGCTCTCCAGCTTGTGCACTAAAACAAGTCCAGTGGAAACAGTACTGTATTTTGTAATTGAAACACTGTAAGGTACAGCTTAGGTTTTAGTGCTCTGTATTGCACAATATTGTCCTTTAAGAACTTACGATGTGATGTTTTTCGGCTTTTTTTTTTCGGTTGTGACTTGAATTGTAAGATTGGATGTGGGCTGTTTACTGAGGACAAAATTGGATTTTCCAGTGTGCTTGGTAGACTGCCCATGCATACCTTTTTTATAGGCTTGGGAGCAAAATGTTGTACCATCTCTTTTCTCTGTCTGTATGAACAATCTTCTGTGACATTTCATGCTAGCTACCAATTGCTTGAAAATTTTACCTAAAAGATAAGCTTGAGAGCGAGAGAGAAGAAGAGAGAACTCATCTCTTGAGCTCTGCAGATAAAAAGCTGTATATTGTGTTTAACTTACTATGCCTTGTCTTGTCAGGCAAAAAAGCTCCCATCTTGTTTAAGAAAGATATGATTGAATCAATGAAGGAAGGATCAGTTGTTGTGGATTTAGCTGCAGAAGCAGGGGGAAACATTGAGACTACAAAGCCTGGAGAAGTGTATGTTCATAAGGTGAGCATTTTAATCTGCAGATCTTTCTCAGTTTGCATGATTTTACATCGTGTTTTGTAAACTGTATGCTGAAAATGAGTAGCTGATTTTGCTCTTTGGGCTTAAGTAATCCTTTACGTTTGTATTTGGTCACTAGCCATCTCTATGTATAACAACTTGAAGATTTTCAAAGCAACAAATACCTTTGTATGGTGTTAGTTTGGTTCTCAAGTATGGAAGTGTTAGACTTAGATTTCCAAGTCCAGTGATTTGTCTCTGCTGAGTTGAGAGTGTGTTTTGATGTCTATTTCTTGGTCTACCTCAAGAGACAGCAGTAGCAGTAACTTCTTTGAGTTGCTCACCACCTCCGCAGCTGGAGGTTAACAGTCCCTGTCACAGGTAAGCTAAACAGGGTCAGACTATGTCAATGTTCACTTCAGAGCAAAGTATCTGGCTTAGCTCAATATAATTTCAGCTTCAGGAGGGTGCTGTCTTTGTATGTCTGTGGCTTTGCCAACATGAGTGTGTCTGCCCTATAGTATCCAAACCACTTGTAACCCAAACTAGGAGTAGCGTGAATTGCTTTGTTAAACGGAGCAATTTTGCTCTGGACTGAACCAACTACTTTGGTTTTGCTCCAGTGTTCACTGTCTCAATTGAGAGCCTTTTTTTTTTTTCTTTCGCTTTTTGGGTTTTATTTTTGGTACTTGTGAGAAATCTGCTAGCAGTTGTAGAAATCTGGGTGATAAGATTTAAAGTAGCAGATTTCCAAGGTTGTTACTTGGTAATGTAAGGACATAATGCTGCTGTTATGCTGCTCTAGCAAAGCCTGTAGGACATGTTGCTGCCATGGTTGTCATTAATATAAGCAGGGTTGCGTGTGTATGTATCATGAGTCATGCATTGTATTTGGTTTTGTGGTTTTCTTTTGATGTCATCACTTAAAAACTGAAATTAAGAGTATGTAGGACAGAAATAAGCAGATGCTTGCATGAAGAATTTATATGGAGCACTTTTAGTCAGAGGAATATTAGCCCTGGATATAGTGTACTGGCACTGAGCTGTTGAAAACAGCAGCAGGGCAGAACTATTACCACTGTGCGGGAGCATTGCGTTAATAAGCCAGAGTTCCTGGAAGCGTGCATGGATCTTATCTGTAAGTTGCGGAAGCAGTCTTTTAACACAACCCTGCTTGAACATGAAGAGTCTATGCCAGCCTCAGTTTCCCATACCTTCTTTCAAAAGATCAAGAGTCTGATTGCCAGGTATACTTACATTTGTTTTTTAAACAGTGTGAATATATTATCTTATATCTTTACATGAATGTGAACCTGGGTATATTACTTGCACAGCTAGCTAGCTCTGAGGAAGCTCCTTTCACTCCTCTATCATCAAGAAAGTTGCGTCCAGTGCGTGCCCTCCAGAAGGACTGAGAAGATGCCAAGCATTGGGCAGGATTATCTGTTACCTGGTTACTTTAGGAAGCTAAGTTACGAGAGAATAGTAGGATTCGGAGAGGACAAGGTCTTGCACTAATACATCTTCCTCTCTGTGTAGGCTTATTGCTAATGGCATTTAAGGTGTTGCGTTTGGTCATGTTGAATTCTGTAACTGTTGTGAGTAATCCTCCCCCAGCTTAATAATGTTAGAGCTGCAGGTAACAGTTTTAGCTGGGGATTAAAAACAGAAATAAGTGAAACAGTTCGGCTATGTATTTCCAGAATGATAGCTTCTTCAGAGGTTGAACTAACCCTTAATATTTTACTTGAATTTTTTTTCAGGGTGTTACACACATTGGTTACACAGACCTGCCTAGCAGAATGGCTACTCAGGCCAGTACTCTGTATTCCAATAATATTATCAAACTCCTAAAGGCTATTAGTCCCGACAAAGAGAACTTCTACTTTGATCCAAAAGATGAATTTGATTATGGGACTCTGGATCATGTTATTAGAGGAACTGTAGTAATGAAGGTAAGTCAGTAAATATTATCTTGTTAATTTGTGAGTACATACTTCTACATTTATCAGTGTTGTCTCTTTAAAACGCATTCCAATATATTGCATGCCAATAGACTTCAGATGTGGCTTGAGGGACAGTGTGGGCAATTAGGTCTGTATTCAGCTGAATAGTCCTCTGTCCCTTTTTGTGAAGGGAAACCTCTTTGCTTTTGTCTTCTTGTCATGGTTGAACAAATTCCTAACGTCTACTATTGAAAAATAGTAAAAAGATTAAATTCGCATGTTGTATTAATGTGATAAAAGCATAGTTATGTTTCAAACATTTTTAAATTATTACAGGACCAGAAAAACTTTTTTTTTTTTTTTAACAAATACAAGTTTCTGTTCCTGTAAGAGTAACTTCAGAAAAACCTGGTGGAAATAAAATATGCAGAATACTTTAAGCTCTATTAGGAAACAATAGAATAAACTTAGGACATGGGCCAGTATAGGCTCTCTTCCTGCAACTATTAGGAAATAATAACTTGCAATTTAGATAAGAAGTATTGAATTCTGTTATGTTTTGCTCCATAATGTTGACAACATTTTGTAATGCTTATGATATCTACTATGGAGGAGGCTTGCATTGACTTTAGCTCTCCCAGACCGCCGCAGTGGTGTGTACAGCTCAGGTCTGGCAGCTCCTCCAGTAATGCTGCCAGAGGCCTGAAGAGGAGCAAGAAATATGAGACATCACACTTGCTACCTAGCTGAGGTCTGGGCAGGCTCTGATTGCAGTTCAGATCTGTAGCAGATTTTGCTGTTTCCAAGACTCTGTTTTAGTTTGCATAAGTGTTTTTCATTTAAGGAACTTTACCTCTTTGTTTTGGTTCCTGCTTTCAAGCCTAGTGCTGTGTTTCCACCAGGTGCTCTTGGATACTGATATTAAATCTTGTTTGAAAAAAGTGTCAACCAGTATGGTTAATTTGGTGAGGCTCTACTGATCATCCAGCCTTGCAAACTTCTGCTGATGCAGAAAAGGAAGGTGTTCCTGTGGCATGGCTGTAGGATGTTAAGACTCACCTGAGTTGCAGGATTAAGAAGAGTAGGCTCCTCTAGCTACAAAGCATCTGCCATGTTAGGGATAACTGTAAATATTTCTTGTCAGGATGGCAAGGTGATTTTCCCAGCACCTCCACCAAATAACATTCCTCAAGGAGCCCCTGTGAAGCAGAAGACTGTAGCAGAGCTGGAAGCGGAAAAAGCAGCTACTATTACACCTTTTAGAAAAACTATGACTAGTGCATCTGTGTACACAGCAGGTAGGCAACTTCCAGAGCTGGAGAATCAGTGTAGAGTGCTCCTCATTTGGCTAATACTTTTAAGTGACTCCTCATCTCACTCATTTAATTTAATAACTAGTTGGGAGAGCAGTTGGTTGGCTGGTGTATCTAGTGCAAAAGCAGTGTAGTGTAATAATTGCTGCTGAGAGGGAAAATAAAATTTTAGAAATTTAACCAAAAGTATTACTATTTCAAACAGTGCTGACTTATGCTGTGTGCATGTATGTGTGTTTGGCTTTAAGTATTTTACTGATATTTTAATAAAATTCGTAGGGAATTTTGGACTCCTGCTAGGGCCTGTGCCCATATTTTGCAGTAGAATCAATTCAATGCCATTGCTTTCTTCAAACTTCAATGCATTGTGTGAGACTTAAATGCCCACAATCTACTGAAGTACTGAGAATGGGACATTTGTCTTAACAAATAAATATTGGCTCTTCATGTCATTTGATATTCTGTGTGCATCAGAACTTCAGCATGAGGTAATCAGTGAATTGAGTATGCTGAATTTTAACCTCTGTTTTTCATATGCATGCTTTGAGTCTTCCAGGTAGTATCTCAATGTGATTGTGACTCTTCTACGTTACTGCTATAGAACAGGATTCAGTGTTGGTGTAGAAACCTGTCTTTGCTGCTTTGTGTGCATGCATAACAAAGATGTGTGTATTATATTTATGCTTTTATTTTTCATTGTAAAAGAAACACTAGCGCCGAAAGAGCCTTGTAGCTGACAAAGATGATCCAGCTGATCTTGAAACAAGTCCATGCACAAAACTCCGTTTTGCTTTTAGCTCGATACTGGGCTCCTGTTGTATGCGGTTTAAATGTAAGAAACCATTGAAAAGTTATATAAAAGTTTTGCTGTGCTTTTATTCTAGGCTTATCCAGCATGTTAGGACTGGGCATTGTAGCTCCTAATACTGCTTTCACACAAATGGTGACAACGTTTGGCCTAGCTGGAATAGTGGGGTACCATACAGTATGGGGTGTGACTCCTGCTCTTCACTCTCCACTCATGTCAGTGACTAATGCTATCTCAGGTAAGTAGCTGTCACACAACTACTTATTTCTTTCACTCAAACTTTAGACAGAAGTCTGCTGATCCACCTTTTAAAGTGCCAAAAAGCCTAGTACTACTTCGCATGTCTGAGTTTACTTCCATAAAGAGCAAGGACATCTGAAACATACTCTTTCTGAGAGTATGTTTTCTCAAAAGAAGGGCAAATGTAATGCTGGGTATTTCTAATTTTTCTAAGTAGTTTTTCACTCTTAACCTGGTTGTTTTAAAGTTTGTTTTACTTGGAGCGCTTCAGTCTCTTTTTTCGTAGAACACATCTTTCCTCCCATCCCTCCAATATGTTGCCCTGAAAATAACTTGTCTTTCGTATTTTCTGCATTCTTTTCTTCCTCTTCTCAAACTATGTGTTTTGAGAGAGGGGAAAAAGAAAAAATTCCTAAGAAAAAATCTGTAAGATTCATAACTCTGTAAACATGTAATATTTCCTATATCTGTGTGCGTATATATGTGACAGGTCACGAGGCCAATCTACTTTGACTGTGAAAAGTAATGTTTCTTTTATCAAACAAATAGAGGCTGACTCTGTGCTTGAGGCAAAGTACTTCAAAACTATGTTCATATACTTTTTTTTCATTTGAAACATGTTTATATTGCTGAAAAATACGATGGTAGTCTTTGTTTAAATAGTAATGTATAATGTAGGGGGGTCAGAATTTGTGTTGACTGGTAGCTATTTGACGTCTGTAAGGAAACTTTCTATAGATGTAGAGCTTTTAAGGTTCAGTATCACTTTTTTTCCCTTTCAAATAGGGCTAACTGCAGTTGGTGGGCTGGTATTGATGGGAGGAAACTATATCCCTGAAAACACTTCTCAAATTCTGGCAGTGCTTTCGACCTTTATCTCTTCAGTCAATATTGCAGGTATGAATGTTAAGTTTTCTTCTGAGGGTAACTTTAAAGCATTTGTATAATTCTTTCTTTTTTTTTCTGCTAGGTCTTTAATTCTGTAGATTCCAGAAATATTGTTCTGGAAATAGGATCTGAGAGCATCCGTCAATAAAGAACACCCTCCTCCTCCCCTGCTCCCCCCCTTCAATTTTCATAGTATCTATTGTGTCTGGGTTACATATCCTTTGGTGTAACCTTTTCTTAGGGAAGCATTTAAATGTGTGTTTTTCTTTTACAGTGTCCTTTGGTTGATGATTATATAAAATATTTTTTCCTGTATATCCCGAGATAATACTGAATTTGTCTCTGTATTCCTTTTCCTGCTTGAAAAATATACTAGTGGCATAGAACAAAATTCTGCTTGCTTGAGCTTCAGAAGTCCCAGCTTCACAAATAAAAAAGATAAGAAATTGAGCAATATGACTTGAAAATACTTTTTGCTTTTTGCTACGCTAGATAGGGAAAGGGACACAGTCATAAACTAAGCTGTATCCTGCAGTTGGCATAGATTATAGAGTCAGAGCAAGTTCTCCAGGCTTTCCAGTTCCTCTTTTTATGAATTACCTCCAAAGGTTAAAAAAGACAACAGAATCTCACCCTGATTACACCTTTGTTTCCTGATGGTTTTCCAGGTTACTAGTTTTTAAGAGGTTTTATTGGTGTCAGTTGCTAACTTTTTGTGGTAGTATAATTTAATAGTAGATGATTCTCTTATAGCTTGGCATATGCTTAGTTTCAGAATTTATTTTTTTTTGTAAAATTGTTCCTTTTCTTTGGCCAGGTGGGTTTCTAGTTACACAGAGGATGCTGGATATGTTCAAACGTCCTACAGATCCTCCCGAGTACAACTACTTGTACCTACTTCCTGGTGGTGTCTTTGTAGGAGGCTATGCAGCTGCTCTCAACGGTGGCTATAATATTGAACAGGTAAGAAGATAATTTGCTGGCTCTTAGCCCACTGTTCACAGCGAGGTATACTTCTTCACTGCTTACTCTGTTGAGGAGTAAATAGCAAGTTAGCCGTGGTCTTGTAATCAGCTCTCATTCCCACAAAGCCAGGCTGAAGTTGATTAACTTCAAGGTTGCAATCATACTCCAAATGCTGAATCTGTAAATTTTAAAAGCTTTGGGGTTGTGTGTTTTTTGGTTTTTTTTTTGTTTTGGTTTTTTTTTTTGTTTTGTTTTGTTTTTTTTTTTTTTCTTGTAGAGCAGCAGGTATTTTGCTATTTATTGGACAGTTTTCCTGAATAACACTTTAAATACTAGAGTGACTGCAGAAGTCAGTCTTTGGTTTAAATTTTTCTGAGAATACAACTTGGTGTGACAGTTGAAGTAAGTATGACACCTGGATAGGATGAGATTTTAGCACAGAAGGATGTACAGGGATTGTACCTATATCACCTTTCATGGTAAACTTTTTTTGATTGTTTTAATCGTAAGAAAAATCAATGTGTATTGCCTTCTGTGTTTGGAAAAAGTGAATTCAAACATACCTTTATGCCAAGTGCTTGTAGTATATTTGAGTTTTTTCAGTTACATAGACATTGTACAGCTCAGTTCATTCATTCGTTTAAGTTTGTTTATACTTTTTCAATTCAGATGTGCCATAAGCAAATTCTGAAACTGTTCCTATAATGAACGGGACAGTTTAGCTTTGGGTTTGTATTAAAGAAAAACTTGCTTCTGAACTGATGAGAAAAATTGGCTTGACTCAAATTTAGTATTCACAGTGCAGATAAACCAAGGTCATAAAGTGGGGAAAAAGTTTTAATAGATATCACATTTTAATTAGCCAAAATAACATCCTCTACAGGAGTTTCTCACAGTCAAGAGTTTTAACTTCAGTTAAGAACTGTGTCGTATACACTTTCTGGAAAAATCAACTCTCTTGTGTAATAATCAGAATGATTTTTATAATGATTATGCAATTTGGCTCTACTTCATGTATGCCTATTGATGTTTTTCTTATTTTAAAGATGATGTATCTGGGCTCAGGCTTATGCTGTGTTGGTGCCCTGGCTGGTTTGTCCACCCAAGGAACAGCTCGTCTTGGAAATGCTTTGGGTATGATTGGTGTTGCAGGAGGTTTAGCAGCAACTCTTGGAGGTCTTAAACCCTCACCTGAATTGTTGGCGCAGATGTCAGGTGCAATGGCACTTGGCAGTACCATAGGTATGTGTGTGATACTATAAACTAACAATATATGCTGTATACATGCATTTATGCAAGCTGTATATACATAAAATATTGTATAGTTCACAAGTGAATTGACTGACTCACAGTTAAGGCTTGGGTATGTTATTTTGCAAATATGTGAACAAAGAATCATAAGTCCCAGAGCTTCTATTAATGCATCAGGATGTGGTAAAGAATGGGGAGACTGGTGGAAAAGCAGGAACACATCATCTCTGTTAGGAAAACTGGATATGCAGAGCTGAATGAACTTGACCAACTTCGTATTTCAGTTCGTGACTGAATGTTGCCAAATTCCCTTTTCCACACTGTGCTTTATTTACAAAACCCGTTGAATTTCTCAATATATAGTGACATTTTAAGAACATTATATGTTTTAATCATCTGATTTCTGTGATATCCTTATTGCACAAAATACACATATTCAGTTCAGTTAATTGCCATAGCAATGTGTAGTGTAGAACAGATTTTTCTATTGGAAGAGGGATGTGTGTGCAAGTATTCATTGCACATCAAACCATGATGCATTAATTTTTAGCTGCACAGATTGGTTGTGTTTTATAAGACTTCCCTTCTATCTTCAACTCTTAATAGGTTTGACGATTGCTAAACGCATCCAGATTACAGATCTGCCTCAGCTTGTGGCTGCTTTTCACAGTTTGGTTGGTTTGGCTGCTGTGCTCACCTGTGTAGCAGAATACATGATTGAATATCCTCACTTCGCTACTGATCCAGCTGCGAACCTCACCAAGGTTGTGGCTTACCTTGGCACGTACATTGGTGGAGTGACTTTCAGTGGCTCTCTTGTTGCTTATGGAAAACTGCAAGGTGAGACCTTCCATTCAGAATTAAATATGTGTTAAAGGTTTTTTGTCTTTTACCCCCAGGGTTTAGTTCAGCCTTTAGGTTGGTGTAATTGGAAAGAAACCTTGTATTTTGCATCAGGTAAAAGTTCATATGTTTAATTCTTATGAGCGTACCTTTTAATTCTATTTAATTTGTGTACAGCTTTAGTTACGAAAGGTTTGTCTTCAGTGCTTGGACATACCACTGCTATTAGTTACCAAGTCATGTAAACTTTACTCAGTTCATCTTGTCTGGAAATAAGTGTTGCTTTATAGCTTTTAAGACACTACCTGACACTGTTTCTCTAATGGATTTTATTGAACTTTTTTGATCACAACTTTGTATTCCTGAGCAGACATTTTAATTGAAACCTGGTGTTGCTGGACTCAGTGAGCACCACTAATATTTATGGGATTTTGTTTGTAGCACTGCAGGCTTCGTTTAGGTAGGGAACTTGCAGTATTAGTTGAGACTGCTGTGATTTAAATCATTCAATTCACTCTCTGTTTACCTACTGTACAAACTCCATGCTCCATACCTCTTACTGTTTTAGTAAATATGAATTTTAAATTAAATACTTGCTAATTCCTGATTGTCATGCACCTGAAGGTTTCTTTATTGCATTTATTTTTGGTTTTGTAAGCACACAGCTTTTGAGAGACTGAGATAATACCTGCACTAAGAAGTTCTGGCTAAGAGCTTCCTATTACTAATCCTGTTATTAGCTTTGCAATAGTTCCTTTGGGAAATATCTGCTTGCTTTCTTCAGTGTTTATGAGACCAGCAATTGAAGGAGGAAGCATGACATGGATGGAAAGCTGTCTTCTCTAATAATCTTTTGAAGGATTTGTCAGTAGTATGTATTTCTGATGTATTTCTGCTAAGCAGTTACTCATTTATTTCTTCTTGGTTATTTTTTTTCTCTTCTCCATCTTACCTTCTCAACTCCTTCAGTGATTTGTGCGCATATCCCTAGTGAACGTAACTGTCTGTTTTGGCCCACTATCCTGTTGTTTTTTCTCCCCTTTTCTTGCATTTTCATCTCATCACAGTAGTAAGCTTCTCTATACTATTGAAGTAGAGGTCACACAATTTGACTCCTTGTCCTGAGACTGCCAGTTCCTTGTTTCCCTTGAATTTAGCTAAATTTAAATGAGACACTCAGCAAGTCATTACTTACACCGAAAGTAACAGATAAACTTGTATTATTTTTGCTCTTTGATGTGTTATTTTGGGGAAAAAAAAGGCCTATGGTGAAAATAAATAACGTAGTTGTCTTTTCAAACTGAATCACACAAATACCAAACCCTCTTTCCCCTCAAGTCTCTGCCAGTGTGGGAAGCAGTGGGAAGTCTGTGTGACTGAGGGTACTGGTGAAATTCAAGCATTTGAAAGCAGGTGTGTTTTATGTTTGGGGTTTATCTGCATAGTCTCTTTTTTTTTTCTAAGCGCACAGCTTTTGAGAGACTGAGATAATATCTTTACAAGAATTTCTAGCTAAAAACTTCCTAAAACAGAGCTTCATGTAAAACATGCAAAGACTTGGGGCCAAAATAAAAATTTGTTGTTTTGTTGTTCTTTTTTTAAAAATAAGACCTTTCAAGTGGAGAAGAGATTTTTGTGATTATTCAGAAGTATTTCAGTGAGATTAGGCAGTAGAATATGAGTTTAAACAGGAGTATTTGAGAGTCTAGAGTAAGTGTGAATGTCTTGCAATACTGAGTCAGCACAACGTCTCAGCTTCCACTAACATTTTATCTTCTGCCCCTCCCTTCTTTTTTAAATTTTTATTTTGCTGAGGTATTCAGTCTTCTGTGGGGCAAGAGACAGACTTTCATGTATGTATGTATCAATCTCTGAATATGCATTTGATTGCAGGTATCCTGAATTCTGCACCGCTGCTCTTGCCTGGTCGACACGCATTGAATGCAGGTTTGCTGGCTGCCAGCATTGGCGGAATGGTTCCGTACATGATTGATCCTAGTTACACTACGGGAATTACCTGCTTAGGTTCTGTGTCAGCTCTGTCAGCCATAATGGTAAGTCAGGGAATTGTAGGAGGTGAACACAATTAAACAAGAAGTTTGTTTCTTCGGCTTTGCAAGCTTCCTCTTAATGATTGTATTTTAGCACCTTGAGTCATGATTGTCATAGTGCCTGTATACTACCTTGCAGTAGCAAGTAGCGACTGACTTTCCTAAACCTAGCTGTAAACCAGAATTGTTCCAGAGAAAAGGCATGTATGTACATAATTAGTTTCTGCAGCTATGACTTAATGGAGCCTTTTATATGACAAACTGGTATTTTAAAAGACTTATTGGAAAGTTTATCTTTTAAAATATTTAAAAGAGCACTGGGTCTACAGGTTATCATGATGACTTAGTAAGATTACCCCCACGAGTAACTTCCCCCACTCACTCACACCAGCTGTTGCAAAATTTACCCTGAATGTTACATTCTGTAAACTGAGTCTTGCAAAGACTCCTCAGGATGAATCCTTTAATGGTGTGAGTGGTTCCATGGAGCTGGTAGGATATAAAATTATGTGACTAAGCACAGGATGAGGACAGTGCCATGTCTTCCTGTTGTCTCTCAGAAGGCAGAATTGTTAAGTCCAATTCTCAAGCCGTAACATGATGTCTCCTACATTGAAAATAGTTTAATAGTTATTAAGTAAAGATTTTTTTGTCTAAGTGCTGCAGACAGACTGTCTTCTCTGCTTGTTCTCATTAGTTGTAGTTTATACTGAAGCATTTTCTTTCCTTTTCCAGGGTGTCACTTTAACAGCAGCTATTGGAGGTGCTGACATGCCTGTAGTTATTACTGTCCTGAACAGTTATTCTGGATGGGCTTTGTGTGCCGAGGGCTTCCTACTGAACAACAACTTGCTGACGATTGTTGGTGCACTCATTGGCTCCTCTGGGGCCATCCTCTCTTACATCATGTGTGTGGTAAGAAGTCAGCAGAAATTGTACTTGTTTTCCAAGTAATGAAAAACCTTATTCAGCATGTTTGCTAGGAAGATAAGCAATCAGAAGACCAAACTGCTAGGTGTTTAGAGACTAGAAAATTCTCTTCGGTTTGGAGAGGAATGTACTTCAAAACTGAGGAAAGCCTTTGCTTTCACTTGGGCACTGAAGGTTTGAATCTGGGCTCGAATCAGTATTGTTACTTGTCCTCAACTGCTTGTTGTTTTGGTTTGGTTTGGTTTTGTCATGTCACTCTGCAGTGTTGTTAAATTTAAGCTAAATTTAAAATTTATCAGCAGGAGATACTCTAAGTAGTGAGTTCCTTTAAAAAAAAAAATGTTTGGTTTGGTTCTCTAGTAGTTTAAAGTTTGGTTTTTGGACTACAGGAAAGTGTGCTTCCTTCAGAGCAGCTAATTTGAAGTACCACAGGGTGGCAGCAGGCTCGCGTTAGTGTGTTGCTGATACTAATGTCTGTGCCAAAGCAAACTTGAGCTTCCACTCTGTGTGGAAATCATATTGCATTATTAGTAATGGTCACCTTTTCTCTGGAACATTTGTACAGAAGTCTGTTGTTTTCCCTTGTCTCTCTCCTCTTAGTTTTCAAAGGTGGAGAGGCAATGACTTAAAGAAAACTGTTCACAGTGCAATAGCTATCAACCTCCTGATTCTTTGTTGTGTAATTCTGTTTCACTTTTGTTCCTGTGTTCTTGTGTGATCGGTGTTGCTGTTTTCCTGTCCTGATGCCTTCCTACGGTCAGCCCTGGCTGTTGTCTTGTACTTTGTCTCTCCTGATAAATAGTGTTGTTACTGTGTTAGAAATGTTCAGTATCATTAATTTTCATCTCTCTTGAGAAACAATTTCAGAAAAGCTTAAAATAAGTGTTTTTGTGCAGCTTCAAGGAGGTGAGTTCAAATGGACAATCCCAGGTATGAATTTTAAAGTGTCTTGTTCTTTCTTGAGCATTTTATATCTCTTTATCAAAAGGAAATCAGGTTATGTGGCTCATGGGGTGTCTTTTTATATATAAATATATATGTTTATATATTTGTATACAGGTAGCAATTTAGTCCATATCAATAAAAAGATCATGCTTATGGGCAACACAGGGATGAAAAGTATGTTATTTAAAGATCAAATTCCTGTATGTCGTGGTGAAAATATGATCTATTTGGTATGTATTTACCAGTAAGTGTAGTCACTCTATACCTTAATTTTCCTTTTGCTGTCTCCTTCCTTTTTACATTTATTTTATTGCTAGCTCCTCTCAGCACTTGGAGTTTTGAGTTGGGTGGGGCTTTGAGCAACCTGGTCTAGTGGGAGGTGTCCCTGTCCATGTCAGGGTGTTGAAACTAGGTGATCTTTAAGGTCTCTTCCAACTCTAACTGTTCTATGATTCTGTGATATTTGCATCTGTTGGCTGGAGGACTCGAGGTAAATAGGAACCTTGGTGAAATAATCAGCAGAATAATTATGCAGTGACAGAGTGGCTTTCCTCTATGTATTTGTCAAATTTCAGGAAGTTGAGTTTTTTGAGATAGTATTGTGGGAATCTTGTGCTGCTTTACATAAGCTTAGACAATTAAAGTTGATCAGCCAGTAAAATTAAAATTATTTTGTATAATTTCTGCACAATAAGCAGAACAACTTGTTTCTAGCCCAGCATTTTTCTTTTCTGCTTTGCTTCCTTTAATGGAAATCATTACTTTTAAAAGCATTGTTATAATCAGGGTATTCGGTGTCATTGTCTTGAAGCTGCATTTCAGGAGCAAAAAACCTCAAGAGTTTCAATAAACTCTGCTTTAGGCTGTTGCAACCTGTGCTAATGAAGCAACAGTTTTTCCCCTCCTCCCCCTATTCTCCTCCAGTAAGACTTCCATCCAAAGCAGTATATTTATTGAAGCTTATCTAGTACAGATGAGGTGTTTGTGGAAACATCTTAGTGGTTGAAACCTTCGTTTTACAACATTTCCAATTACTTTTTGTGATAAAACTGTAGTTTAGTCATCCAGAGCCTATCCCGATAATCTCGTAAGCTTGAGTTGATAACATTGGCCAGCACGTATTCAGATAACCACTTAGTTTTCGCACTCCTGTCTGCTTGGTTTTCCACCCATCCCTCTTTTGTGCCTATTAGTAGGGTGAGTTAAGGACAAAGACTTTAACTTCAAAACAAAAAAAAGCAAAGGCCTGTACCGTTCACTCATCGTGTGAATTGTGACTTCTTTTAAAATGCTAACACAATGTGTGTTCTTCAGAACACTTGATTGTATTAGCGTGTCCTTCTCCCTTGTTTTTTGCAGAGTGATGATTGCAACTGTAGTATTAGAATTGGTATGCCTATGGATGGGGAAAAAGCTTCAGGTAGAAGGGGAGCCATTACTTGGGATGATGAAACAGAATGAGAGAAAGGACAAATTGTGTTAGTCTAATAAATTGTATGCAGGCCCATCACCTGTGGTAGCTGTGTGGTTTCTGTGGGCACAGTGGAAGGACTTGGGAGCTGTCAGGGATCAAAGGTTTGGTTTTCCTGGGGCTGTAAGCTCCTGGCCAGTATCACCTGTGTATGCACAGCAGAGGAGGCTTTTTGCTAGTAGTTGGGTTATCACTACCATTATGAGTGGTGAAGCCTACGCTTTGTCCATGTGTGGTCTGTGGTGGTAAAGAAGGTGAAGGAGGCTACAGAAGAGTTTGCACGTGGTTCATGTGTTGAGTAGGTTTTAGCTGGATTGGTTAATTATTGCTTGATGAGGTCTTGACTCATTTTGAAGCCTTCTGTACCACCCCCTTTTTTCTAGACTTCCCTTCTCTTTTCTTGGCTTTCTGGTGCGGAGCTAGGCAAGGGTGCTTCAATCTCATGCTTGCTTTGTGTGGATTCTCAGATTTCTAATAATATTTGAACTTTCTTTTTTCATTTGGTCTGGTCTTAGTTTTGCCTTTTGGTTTAGGTGTGCGTAGAGAGTGCTTTGCCGCTTGTAAGCTTAGCATGCACAACATTTGAAGCGGGCGTTCTTCCCAGCTGTGTTACCTGACACTGAACTACTGTAACATACTGAGTAGACTGTTTTCCTGTTTGAAGGTTTAATACGGTGATACATGGCAAAGATAGTGTGTTCTTTGAGGATTTGAACTGCTGCCTACTGCAGACAGTAAAAAGATGCTGATTTCACTGCATTGGTGCGCCTTCCTTACAGTATCTGAAACAGTGATGATTTATCAGGTTAAACAAAAGTTCTTCTAACATCTTTATTGTGCTTGCTTGCTAGGTGATGAATTTCACAGAATGGTATACCTTCGTAGGCTGTAGCAAAAAACCTGTGGAGTTGCATGATTTGAAATATCAGTGGAAAATAGATACTTGGAAGCATAGTTTTGTGTGGGTGTTTCCTCTCCCTTGTATATGTGCCTCTCCATTCTTAAATTTTGCTGTGGTTTCTGAGCTAGCACAGCAGATGTGTGACACACATGTTTAATTAAAGAAGCAAATGATCCTGTTCCTTTACTGCTTCTAAAGTTTTGTTTACTGCAGTTACAAGTTTCACCTACTTCCAGATATTGCCAGATATTGCTTTGGGACCACATTCACAAGGAGACATGCCAGTGAGCGTTTAGCCAGTGGCTTTTCCTGGCTATGTATCTACAGAGCTGAATTTTCAGGATGTGTTTTCCTCTTAAAGCTCCTAGTTTAAGGTCTCTTGTTCCCCTTTGGTGCTCAGCCAGTAAGTTAATGGCCCCCTTCAGTTCATTACAATTTGTTTTGACTTAGCATTTGGTTAGTTTTGTGTGGCTACTTGGCTTTGTTGTGTTCTTTCCTGTCTTGATGCTGTAGAAGCTTTGCTTCTGTACTACCAGTAAGAGCTTTGTGGTTTCCATGCGGTCATATAGCAGTTCTGTGGTTACAAGTTGAATTGCTCGAGAATTTAAGACGATATCTTGCAAAAACAATGTGTGGATATATATACGTATGTTTAAAATATTAAAATTTCTTTTATCAAATATGCATTCTTTTATATCCCTCCCATTGAAGAACAAGAGACTGATACTGGCTGTGTTTTGTTCTTTGTCTTGGGGAAGGGCTGATGCTGTCTTGTTGCATGTAAAATGTAATGTGTTAGAAGCTGATGTTTGGCTGTAGTTGTGTTAATCTGGGTCTCTTTTAAGGATTCTGTTTTAAGAAGTTTTGAGTTGTAAGCAGGCAAAACCAGCAGATAGACTACATCCAGACATACTGTCAGGATGGCTTTAATATTTTCAGAAGTTTTCTTTTTGGACATCTGCTCCACTTTATTTCGTCTTTAGCTGATCAAAAACTGCTTGTCTTTCTTTCAGGCTATGAACCGTTCCCTTGCAAATGTGATTCTAGGGGGCTATGGCACCACATCAACAGCTGGTGGGAAGCCCATGGAAATTACTGGAACCCACACAGAAATCAATGTGGACAATGCAATTGAAATGATAAAGGAAGCCAATAACATTATTATTACTCCAGGTAAGACACCCCTGACTCATACAGCAAGATGTTCAGAGGTTGTATTATTAAAAAAAGCAACACCACAAACAAACAAAAACCCCAAACAAAACAAACAACTGTAGTCTGTCTTTCAGTTGCAACATAGCAGCAGTGTGTCAATAGCACTGACTGGTGTGTGGGATCTGAGAAAAGACTGAGGGACTTGGGTCTTTTTCGTCTGGAGAAAAGAAGACTGAGGGGGGATCTGATCAACGCCTGTAAATACTTAAAGGGTGGGTGTCAAGACGATGGGGCCAGTCTTTTTTCAGTGGTGCCTAGTGACAGGACAAGAGGAAACGGGCACAAACTTGAACATAAGAAGTTCCATCTAAACATGAGGAGGAACTTCGTTACTTTGAGGGTGACAGAGCACTGAAACAGGCTGCTCAGAGAGGTGTTGGAGTCTCTGTCTCTGGAGACATGCAAAACCCACTTGGACATGTTCCTGTGCAACCTGCTGTAGGTGGACCTGCTCTGGCAGGGGGGTTGGACTAGATGATCTCCAGAGGTCCCTTCCAACCCGATATGATTCTGTGATCTGTTTTTTTTCCCAGGTTAGTCATAATTCCTCACTGTAGACTTGTATGCCACTGTATTTTTCCTTGTGTTTGTCTCTTCAAACTCTGGTCTATTTATTTAGATTTTAAATTCTTCAGGACAAAGACTATCTTTTTTAAACTATGTTTACAATTTTTGTGTGCAGCTATTGTGGTGTGAGTTTTGAAGCGCTGCCACAGTACCAGTGGTACAAATAACAAATATCTGTCTATTAAGTTACTGAAATAGAGGACTTTGTTTACACTTCTCATGCACTTGCTCAATTATGCATTGTTTTATTAAATAAAAGGGCAGAAAGACATCTAAAACTTAGTATACAATAAATACTGGAATTAAAGTAGGAAAAAACCCTGAAAACAAAACCCCTGAGTTGTCTGAAACTATAATGTTGGCTGTAGGCTTGTATGGTTCAATAGCACATTCCCTGTTAGGTGAGATCAGGTACAGCGTAGCTCAAGACTTGTTTTCCTTCAACTGAATGGCATAACTATTGTATTAAATTTATCTTAGCATTGAAATCAGAAGAACACTAAATAACAAATTTGTCTTTTGTTTTATTTCAACTTAAACAAAAACATCAGTGAGGTTGGGGTCTAATTTGGGAAGTTAACTTTGTTTCCAACAAAGCTTGCAAACATCTTCAAGGAGTTTACCTTTTACTCTTGTGGTCAAACCATGATGATATCATTAATAATTTATACTTTCCATTTTCTTCCTGGGCATTATTGTTCTGATGAATTAATTCAGACAGAAATACTGAAAAGGTTATTTGCTGCTAAAAGCAGCTAGTTCAGCTACTAGATTTGCATTAAGCAAATCCAAAATTTTGTTAAGGATAATGGTGGTGAAGTAACCTAATAGTAGTCTCTTTATCAATTTTTCAATGTGCCTGGGTGAAACATCCTTTTCTGATAGAGAAAGGAGCACATGTTTTTGTGAAGCTGACATAAGTTACTTGTGTAGTTTGACCGGTTAAATGACTACGTTGTTAGTGGTTAGGAGATCAAAAAGAAGATATGAATTACAGTGGTCAGGCTGGGAATATATGTTGTATGATGTATGCATAGTACATATATAGCTACATATATGTAACTTTTTTGTTTATTTATTTTTAATTGAGAGCTTCTGTTTGTGTGAAAGGTACACTTTCTGTCTGTAACTATTTTGTCCACAGTAAACCAGAAAAATAGCTTAAAATACTGAAATTCTTTCAGGTTACGGTTTGTGCGCAGCAAAAGCTCAGTACCCCATAGCTGATCTGGTGAAGATGTTGAGAGAACAAGGGAAGAATGTCAGGTACGTACTTTCCTTGATGAAAAGTATTGCAGGTTGTGTTTTTTTTGTGGTTTGTTGTGTTGGTTTTTTTTCTTCTTTTCCCATCCACTCTGTTAAAATTCCTTGCAAGTCTTTGTTTTGGTTTAATTTTTCTTTTTGCAGTCGTTACTATGCTGGTCTCTCTCAGAAATACTAGCTGGAGGAATGCTCTAGTCTTATTAACCTATTGCTGAATATCAAGAAATTTCATACTTTAGTGTAAAAGATCCCTTACTCACACTCTTCTTAAATTTGGGGTTTGGAAGTTGCCCCAGCCATTGGAGAATAATTCTTTCGTTGGTTTTGTTTTGTTGTTTTTCAAGCTGAAGTTTAGTGGAAAAAAAAAAGGCTTTAAAATTTAATACTTCTTTATTGTAGCAAAAAAATCTTACTTTTTGAAAGGTAAGTTAGCTCCTTTAGATACACAGGCTCTACTTTTGGATATCATAGTATTTTTCTACAAAGCAAGCAGTGAAGTTTTTTGTAAAATAAAACTTTAATGTGGCTTTTTGTATTGTGTTCAAGAGAGCAGTTAGCAGTCTTTTATAAAGGTGGAGATTGAAGGGCTCTGTGAAAGCAAGCACTTTGTGAAGATACATTACTGTGAGGAATAGCCACAACAGCTGACTTCAGTGCAGGGAGAGTAGTTTTTCTTTATGCTTGTAGCCGGTGGAGGAGAGCACGGGCCTAACTGAAGTGCTTTGAATTGCCTCTTAGCGAAACCTCCAGTAAGGGGGGTTGTTTACTAGGCTAAAATAGCTTTAATATTTTATTTTATTTTGTAGTCCTAATTTCATGAGGAAATGGACCCCTCTGCTTGGGGAATAATTAAAGGGATGCAGTGGGAATAGTTCAGGCTCCTAGGCAGGAAATGACCTGCAGTATGGAGAAGTGTTTGCAGGGGTCAGTCTGATATGAAGTGGAAGAACAGGTAAAGGAGCAGCCTCTGCACCAAGAACATGGGACTCAGGAGCTCTTGGTTTTGGGCTGATGTGCCACACAGAATGCCTCTGTTAAAAGTAGATCTCCCATCTGTTATGTTCCTCGAAATTGTTCTAAGTCAATCCGTGTGATCTTATGTTAGCGGCAGGATTTTAGCTTCCACAGGATATGCTGCCTGATTTCCCTTTGCCTCTTCCAAGCTTTAGGGCTGTAGTATCTTCTCTTACACCACAGTTAAGAGGTTAAGAGGTTTCGGATTTGTTCAGAAAGTAACACGTGAGCTGGCTGAGGCCTGAGGATATACACTTCTGTCACTATTTTAATGTAACCTGAATCTTTGCAGAATTACAGAGTTGCTGAAGTGAAAGAGAACAGTGGAGATCTTCTACTTCAGCCAGCCCCTTGCTCAAACCAGAGTCAGCTGGAGCAGGTTGCTTAGGATCTTGTCCAGTGGGTTTTGAATATCTGGTCTCGAGGGACGGAGGCTGTCAGCCTCTCTGGGCAATCCGTTCCAATGTTCAGTAACCCTTAGAGTAAACCAGGTTTTTCCTGTATTTCAATTTGAGACCATTGCCTCTTGTCTCTTCAGTGGATACCACTGAGAAGAATCTGTCTCCATCTTCTTTACTCCCGCCTATCAGTATTTATACATAGTAGTAAGATTCCCTTGAGCCTTTCCTTCTGCGGGCTGAAGAACCCCACCTCTCAGCTTCTCCTCTTGTGACAGGTACTCCAATTTGTTAAGCAATTTAGACCTACTCTTACTGGGTTCCCATAAGTTTTTGCTATTATTAGAGTTCTTTGAGTGTTGCATGGAAGGATTGTTGGAGTGCATGTGGCCAGTCCCATGGATTTTTTCTGCTGGACTGCTGCTCCAGGGAGCAGACATAATTCTTAGGTGCCAGTATTGGCCTCAAGTCCTTTCCTTCTTCAGTTTTTCAGACCTTATAGATACTGAAAGTACTGGAAAGCTAACATCATGCCTCCTTTACTGATTGTTTGGGAAACTATTTTCTAATTATGGTAACTTAATATTTCAAAATTAGTCAAGGCTCAGTTTTCATTTGAAACAAGATATTTGGACAGATGCTGGCTAGCTTGTTCTCTGATTTCCATGTGTTTATTTCAATTAGATGGTTACTTTCCTTTGGAATCAGTATTCTAGCAGTCAGTGGGTTTTGATTTTGTTTTTCTTCCACTATTTTTCCAAGAGTATTTGAAAGTCACATAGAAGTTTTTGCAGTGTTTTACAGCATGTATTGTGATGGCTAACAGCAGGGTTTAGTGTAGGGTTTAGCAGTAATTACTTATTAATGTTTACCCAGAATGTTGCAATTTTGCATATAAAATTGCTTTATAAATGTATTTGTTCACACATGTGAGGAATGAGGGTGTGTGGTGCTGTATCTGCTTCCTGGAGCAGTGCTCTTCACACCTTATTTCTCCATGTTTGGCAAAAGCTCTGCGTGTGTCCAAATTGCATTAAAAATTTTGAAGACTTGTTAGTTGTGCAACAGAAGAACCTTTCTTGGTTAATGCGATGACAGTGTCACGTGCTTTTGGCTTTCCTTTCAGCACTTCTGTGGGGGTGAGCTTTATTTTTTATCAAACTTGGTGAAATAAATTACTGGTTTTGCCTTTTGTGTTGGCTTTGCATGGGAGAAACGTGAATGATTCCTTGAAATAACTGGCTTATACTTGAAATGAGTCAATTTCAGGAAGGGATCACTGCAGTGGTTACCTAGTATTTTAATGAAAGAAATCTGTATTTAGAGTTTGTGGTAATTCAGGCCTTTCATCACTTTGCAGAGCTCCCACGGTGTTCATTGAGTGCAGCTGCTGTCCCTCTGGTTTCAGTAGGCCTGGAGTGCCTCGGGACCCCAGTGCGCTCACCATCCAGATGTAGTGACACTCTCACACATCCGCTGTGGAGGGGTGCCAGCATGGACATACGATTGTCATAAATTTGTAATGCCCGTACCGTGCCAAGAAAAATTGTGTCTGTCATATGGCTTTCCTTTGCTTCATGCCTCACGATTGATCCAGAGGAGCTGCTGTTTTCATTTATTTTGCCTATAGCCATAACATTCTTAGTGAAGAGCGCAGATTATATAACATGATGCATAACCTTTGACTAGGGTTTAAATTTGGAAGTATGGGAGAGTTTGGAAACTTCAGACTGTTTTAGTTATTAAATTGCATAGCTAACATCATAGTTGAGATGGTCTTGCAGCAGATCACATCTTTAATGCATTAGTAGGATCACATAGGGGGCTGGATATTGCTGAGCCTTCATTATGGCTTTCGCTTGTTAGGGAGGACTAAAACAACAAAACTTTTCATAGGCTAAATATTGTAGTCCCCAGAATCCATTGGCCCTGGAGAGGAATTGCTTGTTCTACAACTGGTGTCATATTTCTGCAAAGTTACAACTGAGTAAGTTGTTGAAATTTCTCGCCTTACCAAAGTTCTTCAGCCACACGCTGTGTTGTTTGGAGGCCCGTAGCTGTGAAATTCTGATTTGTTCTTTTTGTTTAAATATAGTAGTAATAGTAACTGTAATAGTAATTCTATATATAGATATATAATTATTTTATACTATTATACCACAGTTTAAAACTATACATGTGCATAGGTAATTGATGTTTTCCATGTCCACATCAAGGTGGGTATTATGAATGACTTGGATTTATGTCTTCTGATGCTGGAGAATCTAATTACTTTTGGGCACATGGAAACACAGGTTTCTTACATTTTTGAAAATATGATAGGATGGATTTAATGTTGGATCTACACTTTTTTAGTATTTATTGTTACCTCTCTGTCTGAGGTCTAGTCAAATGTGTTTAGCATTCTGTTTTTGTTTTTTTTCCCCCCGTTGTTCTCATTGCTTGTCAGTAATAGAACATGTGGATGGGTACCACCTACACATTTATATACAACTTAATAAATAGAACTGATTAACTCAAATTGTTTAATTATATCCATTTACAGTCATCATTCTTTGTTGCTCTACAAGAAAATCTGGAAGAATTTTAAAGAATGAGCTGTTAAGGTGCTGTCCCAACCAGTCTTTAAATACTGCATAGCTCAGGCGTGCATAAGATGGAGATGAAAATTACTGTCACTGCTGAATGGCAGCATAAGAACAATGTGCGTTGATGCAAGTTTCTAGGAAACTAAAGTCTAGGAAGTCACTAAGTGTGTACATGTGTCAGTTCTCAGTTTGTTTCTTGTAGACAAATGAACTGGGTAGAATTATTAGCGCTAGAGATGTCTTAGTTCAAGTGCCATGCCGTTGTAGCTAGAGAGAGCTAGCAAACCTTGCTGTACGCGATCGGCTTCTGCAAGGATGCGGCTGTAGCTGTATGCTCCTGGCCTGAATTGTAGGCATGTCTTTGGTTTCATATGGGTCAGCTCAGTTCAGCTCTGGGTGACCCGACTAGGTCAGTTAATGACGCTTTGCGGAGGCAGGCTCTTCTTTCTTCCCTGCGGTTGGGAGGGTTATTGCATTGAGCTAAGGCCCATGCCACGTATTTCGATCTTGTCCTGGCTGTGATAAACCATAGTGGCTGGAAATAGTACCAACCCTCACATAAGTATGCTTAATTTAACTAGTTCACGGAATCACGGAATTGTCAGAGTTGGAAGGGACCTCTAGAGATCATCTAGTCCAACTCCCCTGCTGAAGCAGGATTGCCTAGAGCACATTACTCAGGACTGCATCCAGATGGGTCTTGAAAATCTTGAGAGTAGGGGACTCCACGCCCTCCCTGGGCAGCCTCTTCCAGTGCTCTGTCACCCTCACCCTAAAGAAGTTTCTCCTCATATTTAAATGGAACTTCCTATGTTCCAGCTTGTGCCCGTTGCCCCTCGTCCTGTCACTGGGAACCACTGAAAAGAGTCCAGCTCCACCATCCTTCAACCCACCCTTTAAGTACTTGTAAACATATTCAGTTCAGTTAAATTTAAACTGACCTGACCCCAGCAGAGCCGCTGAGCTTAGTCCATGCTGAAGTACTGTTTCTGGGGATGTGTTGTTGCCTCGGGCATGACAGCAGGCCTAAGCTAGCTGTGTGCTTTGATGCTAGTCGTCTACAAGAGTCATCTGTAATGTGTGATGAGAGCATTACACTGTGATACTTACAAGTGCTGCATTGCAACTGTTGTTACGTGACAGCGTTCCATCTGTGGAATATTATCTGAATGCTGCACTTCTCAGTTCATCTAGGGGTGTTTTGGTGTGGTTTGTTGGTTTTTTTTTTTTCCTCCTGTTGCCTTGAATAACAGATTGTCTGTACTGGAAACAGAGGTGGAGAGGTGTCAAAACACAAATAAAGTGAATGAGGTGGGGGGAAGAAGAGGTGAGGCAAAACCCTGGGGCAAATTATTCTCTGTATATACAGCATCTAAAGTGTTGAGTAAGCTAAATTAAGCACTAGCCAGATGTTACTTAGTTACATCACTGTCCAGCTTTGGCATAATGACAGGAATCCTATCTTTACATGGATGAAGTGACCTTGAAACACTTCTACATTGGGTTAGGTAGGTGCTAGCTCTTTCAGTATTGATTACAAGAACGTTATCTATCCAGTTGTAATAAAGATAGATGCTGACTTTATGAACTGTATAAAAAGTAATTCCCATTCTGAGATTTTTCAGTAATTTTTCATGTGTTAGTTGTCTTTTCATACTATTATAATTAGCTTGATATTACTTTAAGTAACTTCCCCTTCTTCCCTTCCCCCCCCTGAACTTAAGTGCTTTCTGTGCTGAAAATGCTGTCCTAGATATGATGTGTATGTTTGGAATTTTGGATTTTTAGTCTTAAGTTTAAAAGAAACTGTTGCAGTCTTTGTACTACAAGAAAAGGTTCAAAGTATATGAACTCATTTTTTGAGTGTGCTGTGTTGTCTTTCTAAAGCTAAAAAGTATCCAAAAGAGGCTGGTTAAAGAGGCTAAATTTCCTTGCCTAGTACTCATGCTTTTTAGGTGTGAAGTCTTAGTAGCAAGGAGGTGTTTGCTCACTTCAGTGTACCTGACAATTGGAGGTGATAAGCCTTATGTACGCGCTCAGGGTCAAGGGAAAAAATTCCTGGTGAATTCTGTGTTTCAGTGAACTACTAGAATAATGTTTCAAGTCGTGATTGTGAATCTTTGTTATGGGTAAAGTGCATGTAGACTGAAAACTTAATGTCATGTAAACAGAAAGTCAAAAATAGTGTGAGATTTCTGCTTGTTTTAAAAACCAACCAGCCAACCTAAGGGAGTTCTTGCATAACTGATGTTAAAAGCATATCAAAGAAACTTAACAATTTTTCACTTTAAAACATTTTTACCATGAAATATGTCTCTCTTTTAAAATCATTCATGTTTTGAATTTTTGAATATGAATGAGGTTCATATTTTGAACATCTGGGAGAGCATATGTGACAAAATGTTTCTGCCATAACACACAAAACTTTGAAGAACAACTGCTCTTGTGAGTCAGGAGAAGATGCATAGCTTTTATTAGGCATGTTGTGAGCCGTGAAGGATTTTAGCTATCTCTTTTCTGTGCTTACCTGAATTCTGCTTTCAATGGGACAGGCTAATTTCACTCCAGATACATGTAGACCTTATCTTGTGAAATAATGCAAACCTTAGAGGAATGTATTTTTAATGATTTTTTGACACACTTGTACATCCAGTTTCAAGAGGTACTGGCAGGCTACTGTCATATTTGCTTAACAGGCTCTTAGAAGCAGACTTCTGGGAGTCACTTCAACATTCGTCCAAAGAGCTTTTTTGTTTCTCAGACTTTGTGAATACACAGTATGTGGTTTCAAGCAGTCTGTCAGAAGTCTCTAACTACTGATGGTTGATGCCATAACCCTTCCTGAACAAAGATAATTTGTCCCTTTCTTTTCTTCTTTCTTTGCCTCTTGCCAGGAATAGTGAAGTCAAAGGTGAAATTCATTCTCTTGGCAGCTTAAATTTTGGCTTTCCAGCCCTTGAAATAAGATTGTATGTGTATACAGTATTTAATAGAAACCTCACGAGTATTTTGTTTTGTGTATTGCCAAAACAGCTTTGGTCACAAAGACGCTCAAATAATTTTATTAGAAACAAAAGAGAATTTTGTTGGAAAATCTATTTTCACTGCCAGAGGAGTGATGGGTTTTCTCAAACGTATTTCAGAATAAGAGTTCTCCTACTGTACTGTAAGTGATTGAATTTGGTACACTTTAGGACTAGCTGCAGTACTACACATGGCTTATATTAGAATGATGTGAAATGTAAGCTGTTAATATTTTGTCCTGTATATTTGCTCTTCTTTCTCTGATTCTAGGTATTATACTTTGCAATAGGATTCCAAATGTTTACTAGCTGAATAAGATCTATTCTCTTTGTTTCTTTAAACACATTCCTTTTTAAAGCTAGCTTTTATCCCACTGTTTGACCTAGAGCTTAAAATTGTACTGTATCTAGTATTATGTGGATTAATCATATGTTTTAATTTTGTTGCTGGAGTTCCAATTGTCTCATCTTTGCATTGTCTTAATGTTGTCTTGCTGATGGAGAGCTCATTTGTCCTTTTAAGGATGTATTTGTACAATGTTAAATTCATAAGTGATCTGTGTTAATTGGACTGTGACTTGTAGACCATCACTGATGTGTTATCCTCTTCCATTGCAGTGGATTTGAAAATAGAAATATGTGACAAACCCTCTGTCATGTCAAGTTGATTCATCAGTCTTTCTATCCTGACTGAAGAAGTCTGAAGTCCTTTTATTGCATTCCTGACTCACTTGGATTTCTGCTCAGAAATTTATGTTAAGAAATCCAAGAATTTAGTTTTCTCTTGGGTATTTTCTGTCTCTCACAAAGTACATGTAGGTTTCCTTGTTAAACACTTAACTTCAGCTATATACTCATTTATCTGATGCATTTCTGGTGTGCATGAGTCAGCATTACATTTGTTGGTAGCTCCAGAGCTGGAAAGACAGAAAATGCATGAGACATTAGACATTGATCTGCCTAGTTTATTCAGGGCCAGTAGAGGAGCAGAAGAGTACAATCTGCTTCTAACCAAAATATGTCTTTTGCAGTTGCGGCTATACCAGTTTAACACCTCTATTCTGAATTTTTTCAGGTTTTTACTCTTAAAGAACTGTATGCATGCCTTAACACCCCCTATTGCCACCCCGTGTGACGGATTTTTTAGTAACTCACAAGCAGTGTGTTTTCTCCAAGTTGTTTTTGAGCTGTTCTGAAAACATGGCTTAAATCATTTTGCTTGAAGTTATGTAGTTTCTTAGCTCTCCACCTTCTCACTCCCCATCTTTTTTTATTTTATTTTTTTTTCCACTGAAAATCAGTCATGAGAAGAAAGGGGCAGGTTAACCTAATTCAGCAAAGCAACGTCTTCGCTTGAAGTAGAGTCCCTGCTAATTTTTCTATTGGAGTGTTAGACTATGATCACCCTGCATACTCTACCTGAGTCAATAAGGTCATTTTCCAGGGGCATTTCTAGGTCTCGGAGAGGTTTTGCTCCCAAAAGGCTCTACAGTCTTTTGCCTTTTTCGTGAAGAGTGTCATGCTGTGGCCAGTTCATTTACTCTGTGGTGCTTTCACTTTTCAATGATGTAAGGGACCTGCAAAGCATATTAATGTGGGTGGTAGTTTTGGAGCAAAAAGGCTTATTCATAAAAAAAAGGTATCTGTCACAAGGTTTAAAATACGGTACTCATGGAAGGTGGATGTGAAATGCTTGCTGTGTGTAGTGCAGCTCAGGCTGATGATTGTAGCCAGACAAAATGGTAAAATAGTCCCATTACTTTAAAAAGTAGTTGAAGAAAAGCTGGTTGGTATAACTGGGTGGAAAATTGGTCCATCTTGCAGTGATGTGTTCCCAGGCATTTCTGGACACAAATTTCTTCTGTGTTGTCACTAGAAGTGTCCAGCAGGCTCTCCAAAGCCAATGTGCAGATGCAACAACTTTCTGAACGAGTCTTCTTAAAAATGTACTTCTACTCCGAGCTATTTTAGTTTTACTGGGAAATGAGCACGTTCTTTTGCATACCTGTTGTGTCAGTCATACTTTTAACTTTGCAGAAAAGGAACAGCTGCTCTCCAGGTGAAGGGTCAAATCTACGTGTCTTGTTCCCTTTCCCACCCGCTCAGTTCCCTGCAACACTGGAAAAGTAATTACGATATTGTTAAGGTTTAACCATTTCTTTTTATTAGTTCACATGTGTGCTTATACTTAACTTCTCAGCCTTGTAGGTCATAGGTGACAATTTTACTGTATAAAACAGAGTGGTCAGTACTTATTAATGGGGTTGGACTTTCTTTCCTGTTAGGTTTGGCATTCACCCTGTGGCTGGCCGTATGCCTGGTCAGCTGAACGTTCTCCTAGCAGAAGCTGGTGTTCCCTATGATATTGTACTGGAAATGGATGAGATCAACGAAGACTTCCCAGGTTAGCATGTGAGCTATAAGTTTCCAGTAGATTGGATTTGATCTTGTAATTTTTTATTTGATGATGTTTTTTTACATTGTGCAAGGATTTTAAAAATAGAGAATCTCATTCAGGCCATTGAGTTTCTCTTTGTGCCTTGTTGTGGTGCCACGGTAGAGGAGCAGAGGTCTTTCTCTTGCAATCTGAGTCCTCTCCCAGCTGATGGCAAGTGAGCACAGACGAATACAAGAAATAACCTTACTCAGAAGCAGAAAACTGAGAAGCAGAGAGTACAGACAGGTAAAGCAAAGGGAAATGTTCAACACAGGAGTACAGAAAAAAGTAGATACTGAAGGGAGGTTAAATAGGCCTGTGAAACTTGTTTCCTCCAGAACCAAGACAACAGTTTGCATTTTTTTAATTGCTTATAGCTGTGAAATAAGTGACAAATGCTTTGTCTTTTTTATCACTGTTACTGCTCCATACAAGAAAACTACTGTTACTTCTTTAGGTAAAGTGTTGTGGATGTCTTGACCCTGTCATGTCTTGCAAACCAGTATAACATTGTACAGACAACTTCTTGCTTTATATCTTTGTTTAAAAATCAGAAAGTTGCTGGTAAAAGTTACTTTGAAAGAATATTCGAAGGAAAAGCCGGGCACAAAGATTTTGAAGGTGATGATACTATGTGTGTATGAAAACACATTTAAAAATCAAAGGATTTAACTTTTGAGCAGTGGAGTGGTCTGATGAGTCCCTTGGAATGGGATTGTGGATGCTTGCAGTTTGCTTTAGGTAGTTGTTAGCACTTGTCTGATGTTTGTAAAATATTTGAGAATGAAGTCTCCATAGATGTTTGTAGAGTGCTTACCATAAGGGGTGGTTCTGCCTCTGAAGACCAGATTTAAAACACACAAAAGTGTACATCAGCTTCAGCGTTCAGGTTTCAGATATTTTTTGATCAGTGTTATTTTCTTTGTCTTGCTGCAGATACTGACTTGGTCCTTGTAATTGGTGCAAATGATACAGTCAATTCAGCAGCTCAGGAAGATCCAAACTCTATCATAGCTGGAATGCCAGTTCTTGAGGTCTGGAAGTCCAAACAGGTGAGATTAACAGAGTTGCTTTAGCACCTACCTTAGGTACTGTGCTTCTAAAAACATGGTTTGTAGGTTAAGCTAACAAGGTGCTCCAACTCCTCTGGTTTCTATGACAATCTTTTCTGCAAGGTGTCCAACAAAACAGTAGTTTGCAAGTGTGATGCACTGTTCATGATTTTATAATAATCAGCAACTGCTTTAGTGAGACTAATGATGACTGCAATAGAGAAGACCAATGAAAGTGCTTCTACTAAAAAAATGTGATTAGAATAAATGATTTTCTGCTCACATCTGCAGACCTGAAGCATTTCTATATAAATACCTGCTTTTTTAAGTTTATAGGAAACTTGATTGACAACTTTAAAATTGAGGTAGAGATACAGAAATGAATAATATGCTTAAATGAAAAAAAATGAGTGGCTGGGTTGAGTAAGGAGCTTAGTCTGTCCAGATAGAACTGACAGTTTAGTTACCTCACCAGTTTTGCTCTTTGAAAGCAACATCGTCTGGTGTAAAGTACATATGCTTGAGTTTCCTTTGATCTCTGGTTCTGAATCCAGTCATAGCTCTGGATGTGGGTTAACCATTCAAGTACTCAGAGTTGTATTTGCATACATTTATCAGTGTTTGTATGTAGCGATGTGTTGCAATTTGAGAAATAAACGTGTACATGGTTAAAGTTGGCAAAGCTTCACAGTTTCTCTGTGAAGGTGCCATGGTTAACTAGTTTGACATTTAATAGCTAAAACTGGCTGTAATTTTTTTTAGGATATTTATTTTATTTTATTTTTAAATCCCATATATGAAATTATACAGAGTAATAGTCTGGAGAAGTAAGAGAAAGTGTTGCACCAAGTGTTAACGTGAACACTCATCTGAATTGTGTTGCTGTCAGGGAATTGGGCTCTTAAAATAGCTCACAAATAAAGTAGCCTCAAAAACCTTGTCATGGTTTCAGCTGGGATAGAGTTGATTTTCTTACTGGCAGCTGGTATAGTGCTGTGTTTTGGATTTGGGATGAGAATGGTGTTGGTAGCACACTGGTGGTTTTGGTTGTTGCTAAGCTCTCAAGGCCTTTTTCTGCTCCTCACACAACCCTATCAGTGAGCAGGCTGGGAGTGAACAAAAAAGTTGGGAGGAGACACAGCAAGGACAGCTGACCCTAAATGACCAAAGGGATATTTCATACCATGTGACATCACGCTCAGGTTATAAAGCTGGGGGAAGAAGGAGGAAGGGGGGGACATTCTGAGTTATGGCGTTTGTCTTCCCAAGTAACTGTTACACGTGGTGGAGCCCTGCTTTCCTGGAGATGGCTGAACATCTGCCAGCCAGTGGGAACTAATGAAGGAATTCCTTGTGTTGCTTTGCTTGTGTGCAGGGCTTTTGCTTTACTTATTAAACTGTCTTTATCCAGCCCACAAGTTTTCTCACTTTTACTCTTCTGATTCTCTCCCCTGTCCCACTCAGGGAGAGTGATCAAGTGGCTGCGTGGTCCTAGTTGCCAGCTGGGGTTAAACCGTGGCAGTCTTTCTTGGTGCCCAACGTATGGAGCCAAAAAGAACTATCAGGAACTAGGACCACGCAGTCACTTGCTCACTCCCCTTTCCCCCCAGGAAGGATAGGGAGAAGAGGGAGAAAAGGAGGAGAAAGGCGGGGGGGGAAAACCCTTGTGGGTTGAGATGAAGACAGTTTAATAGAACAATAACGGCAGAGGAAAGTAACTGCAATAATAATAATGGCAAAAGAATATATAAGACAAAAGTGACTCCCACTGCCCAGTGAATTGGTTGCCCAGCCTGACCTGAGCACTCATCACAGGTTCCCACCACCCTACCAACCCCCATTTATACACTGAGCATGATGTCTATGGTACAGAATATTGCTATTGGCCGTTCTGTCAGTGTTCCTTCTCAGCTTCTACAGGAAGCTGAAAAAAGTCCTTCAATACTATAAACATCACCAGGCAACAGCTAAAACAATGTGCATTATTGACATTCCTTTGATACCAAACCTGAAACATAGCAGCCACTAAAAAGAAAACTAACTCTATTCCAGCTGAAACCAAGACAACCTTCTATGTTGTAATCATCAGCGCCCATCTTGCTTTGACTTAAATACATGGAATAAAGTAAAAGCTTATTCATGTGTAGTGTGCACAGTCTCTTCATCTGACATGTAATATTGTGTTTAATAATTAAATGTTTCTGAAACTGGTCCGGCTATCAATTTGTCTGCTATATTAAAATTTGAAATACAATTTTGAAGCACTAAGCACCATATTTTGGTCAGAGATCTCTCTTCTTCTCCCTTAGTTTGTGGAGTTTGTTTTTGTGGTGTTTTTGTTTGAGGGGGGAGAGGTGCTTGGTTTTTGCTGTTTCAAACTGAACTCTTTGTCTGCAGGTCATTGTAATGAAGAGATCTTTGGGAGTCGGTTATGCAGCGGTGGACAATCCAATCTTCTACAAACCCAATACTGCCATGTTGTTGGGAGATGCTAAGAAGACTTGTGATGCCCTGCAGGCCAAAGTCAGGGAGTCGTATCAAAGCTAAATGCTGATTTATATTCCACTCATGATTGTGACTACAGTCATGGAAAACAAGAGTTAGAAGAATCTCTTACTTTCATAAAACAGCCGACATTTGGGGAAGACTGCATTGACTCCTAGGAGATGTAGTTCAGTCAGGGAGTGTAGACCTTTATGAAAAGATGGGCACATTAGCCCTTCAAACTAAATCTCCCATGAGGCAATGCATTAAAGAACAAAAATGTGCTTTTCAAGATTAACATTGAGCTGTTAGAAGCAGGCACTAATAAGTCGTGGCCGCCTTTAAGTAGTTATTGGCTTCTTCCTCCTGTCTATACTTCTGTCATGGAAATTCAGTAAAAAGTACTGTGCCAAAATTGCATTCTGTCTTATCATCAAAGCTGTTCTTTGGCCAGTATGGACAAAACAGCTATTTATTTCATCAAAACTTAAATCAAAATTGCAAACAGAGGCAAGCAGTTGCAAATAGAAGCTTACATAATTTGAGATTCTAAACATAATATTCTGTTAAATCTCTATAGAAAAATTGAACCGTTTCTTTTGTGGATTGTATGGATGCTGTGAATCAGGAACATTTTAGGAAAGTTCTTTAAAATACAGTTCCACTTTTTTGTAGTGCCCGCTTACATTATGTAAAATGAAACACAGGATTTCAGGGACCTACCAAGTGATCTTCAAGCCTGACAAGGAAATGTACACTTGCACTGCTTAACTGTTTTAAGCAGCTGCTAAATTCTCCATCTTTTCCAGTTGTTGCCTTTTTAAGTGTCTGAGAAAAAATACGGTCCAGTTCTGCACAGGCAAAACATCTTGCATACCTGATCTGTTAGCAGAATTTGGAACTACAGTGTTTCAGTTTATGTTCACTTAAATTTTTAACTATACTTGCTACTTTAAAATTTAGCAATGCTTTTCTAATTAACTTTGTGATGCTGGAAGAGGCACTTTTGAACATATTTAAGATGCTGGAGCTTATTAGAATTTTTCTAAATAAATAAGCTATTGTTTGGGCAGCACAGAAACACACCAAACCTAAAATCCAGTGTTTTGATTATTTGATTTCTCCCCAATCTAATTGAAAGCACTGTTAAATTCCCATAATAAGTTCAGCAAAGAATTAAATTAAATTACGACATAGATTTCTGTTTTGTTTTTATTATGTTAAGTGTGCTTGAGTGGAACTCAAATATTTGCTTAATAAAATGAGTTTTACCATGTTTCTGTAGTGATGTAGCAACTGTCCATGGTGACAAAGGCTAAATAGAAATAGCTGTACTTGTGTTAAAGCATTCATTTCTGGGGATAAAAAACTATTATGAAGTCTTGAAATTAATCCATCTTTTTATTACACCATGTATAGAGACCTCATAAAACATAGTATTTCTACTTAGCTACCTCTGTTTTTATGTAAAGATCATTTAAAACACAGACTTTGAACAGATAATGCATTAAGAAATGTAACAATGTATGAAAGAAGCTACCCTTTTTACAAATCTCTTTTATATAATCGAAATAAAAATTATCATGTAAGCATTAATATGTTGTACACTGCAGGAAAAGACTTGTAATTAAATTTTAATTTAAAACATTGCGGTAGCTATATTTGAATGTAGCATGTATGGCCTGTTGATTTAATTGTGTTCAGCTTTTCTTTTAGGCCTGCACAAAACAGGAGGGAAATGGGAGAAGGGGAAAGACAAGGAAATAATCCTCTCCCTCTCTCTCTCTCTCTCGCCCTCCCAACTAAGCAAAAAAGGGATTTGAAGGGATTTAACATCCTAAAGTATTAATTTTTGTCGTGTCAAACTTGAAGTATTTAACTGCGGTATGCAACATGTCTCTGCTTATAAGTGGCTAATGTAAGACTTAGCTTTTGTTAAAAAAAAAAACAAAAAAACCCACAAAACACAACAAACCCAAAAACAAGGAGGGAACACGTTTGTTTCCCCTTTGTATTTGTAAAAAAACCCATACTGTTATGTTGGATCAGAGGTACCAGTGTTATCTTTAAAACTGTGCTTTACCATGGAACACCAGGTAATTGTTGAAGTGCTAATAAAAAGTCAATTATTTTTCTTTACTGATCACTGTCTCTTTTTTCTCCTATTGTGTTTCCTCAGTAGGTAAGTAGTCTGAGATTCTTTCTGGGATTTAGAAGATCAAAATGCCACCAGGGATGTTGAGATTGAAGAATGTAGTGAAGAGGAATCATAGTGAAAGATGCATATTTATTTTCTTTTTCTAATTTGAATGGTTCTTTAAAATATTCTGATGTCACCTGACCGTAGCAACTTCACTGTGAGCTTTTCTAATAAAGTAAGAGGGTTAGACAGGTTCTGAGAGCAGTTGATCCCAATTTGTGTTGACTTTTTGACTTTAAAAAAAAAAAAAGTACAGTACTCAGCTGTACTTGGCTGAGTACTTCATTTGCCATTGGCTGAGGTTGAGCATAGGCAGCTATATGAGACAGCTGGCCTGCTGGTGGCAGGTGGGATGCACCTGTCCCAGAGGGGGAAAAGAATTTTGGGGCAGGAGTTAGCAGGGCTCATTGGTAGGGCTTTAAACTAGATATGAGGGGGGAAGGGGAACTAACTGGACCTGTCAGGATTAAACCCAAGGGAAGCACGCCAAGGCTTGAAGGATGCTGGATTAGTGAGGACTCTCGCTCTGTCATTTCATTTGAGAAACGGGATACACATTTAGAAATTTCTGATGGCGAACAATGGGAAAACCCAATACCGAAAGGGGCAAGGGGTACTAGGCCAGGAGTTAACAAAGCTCATGGACAGAGCTTTAAACTAGAGGTGGAGGGGGAAGGGGATAAAACCAGGCCCACTGATAATGAGCCTGGGGGTAAAGGGCCAAGGATGGGGGTGAAATCGGGAGCCCAGCTCAAGTGCATCTACGCTAATGCACGTAGCATGGGCAGCAAACAGGATGAGCTGGAAGCCATGGTGCAGCAGGACAGCTGTGACATAGTCACCATCATGGAAACATGGTGGGATGACGGTCACAACTGGAATGCTGCGATGAGTGGCTATAAGCTCTTCAGAAGGAACAGGCAAGGAAGGAGAGGTGGGGGTGTTGCTCTGTACATTCGGGAGTGTTTTGACTGTATAGAGCTAGATTCCAGTGACGATGAAGTTGGGTGTTTATGGGTAAGGATGAAGGGGAAGGCTAACAAGGGGGATTTGGTGCTGGGAGTCTGCTATAGACCACCCAATCAGGTTGAGCAGGCAGATGAGGTATTCTATAAGAGGCTGGCTGAAGTCTCTCAATCGCCAGCCCTTGTTCTGGTTGGGGACTTCAATCTACCAGATATCTGCTGGAAATACAACACAGCAGAGAGCAGGCAGGCTAGGAGGTTCCTTGAGTGTATGGAAGATAACTTCCTGACACAACTGGTAGGAGAGCCTACCAGGGGAGACGCCTCGCTAGACCTACTTTTCACAAACAAAGAAGAACTAGTGGGAGATGTGGAGGTAGGAGGCCGTCTTGGTCTTAGTGATCATGAAATGATCAAGTTTTCGATTCTCAGTGAGGTGAGGAAGGGCAGGGAAAACGGCTGGCCTGAATAAACAAAGAGCTTTTGATGGGACTTAGGGGAAAAAAGGAAGGTTTACAACCTTTCGGTGAAGGGACAAGCAACTCAGGAAGAGTACAGAGATCTTGTTAGGTTATACAGAGGAAAAATTAGGAAGGCAAAAGCCCAGCTGGAACTCAGCCTGGCCATTAATATATGGGATAAAAAAAAAAGTTTTTGTAAATACATCAACAAAAAGAGAGTCAGGGAGAATCTCCATCCCTTACTGGATGCAGGGGGAAACATTGCGACCAAGGACGAGGAGAAGGCTGAGATACTTAATGCCTTCTTTGCCGCTGTCTTCAGTAGTCGGACCAGCTACCCCCAGGGTGTTCAGCCTCCTGGGCTGGAAGATAAGGATGGAGAGAGAACAACCCCACCATAATCCAGGAGGAAGTAGTTAATGATTTGCTTATGCACCTGGACACGCATAAGTCCATGGGGCCGGATGGGGTTCACCCAAGGGTACTCAGGGAGCTGGTGGGAGAGCTCAGCAAGCCTCTCTCCATTATCTATCAAAAATCCTCATCAACAGGAGAGGTGCCAGATGACTGGAAGGTGTCCAATGTGACGCCCATCTACAAGAAGGGCCGGAAGGAGGATCCGGGGAACTATAGGCCTGTCAGTCTGACCTCGGTACCCGGAAAGATCATGGAGAGGATCATCTTTAGTGAGCTCTCATGGCAAGTGCAGGGCAGCCAAGAGATCAGGGCCAGCCAGCACGAGTTTATGAAAGAGAGGTCCTGCTTAACCAACTTGATCTCTTTCTATGACCATGTGACCTGCCTTCTCGATGCGGGGAAGGCTGTGGACGTTGTCTACCTCGACTTTGGTAAGGCCTTTGACACCGTCCCCCACAGTGTTCTCCTGGAGAAGCTGGTGAATCATGGTATAGACAAGTGTACTCTTCACTGGGTAAAAAACTGGCTGGATGGCCGTGCCCAGAGAGTTGTAATTAATGGGGTGAAATCCAGTTGGCGGCCGGTCACCAGTGGTGTCCCTCAGGGCTCAGTTTTGGGGCCAGTCTTGTTTAATATCTCTATTGATGATCTGGATAAGGGGATTGAGTGCACCCTCAGTAAGTTTGCAGATAACACCAAGCTAGGTGGGAGTGTTGATCTGCTTGAAGGTCAGAAGGCTCTACAGAGGGATCTGGACAGGTTGGATCAATGGGCCAAGGCCAATGGGATGAGGTTTAATAAGGCCAAGTGCCGGGTCCTGCGTTTCGGTCACAACAACCCCAGGCAACGCTACAGGCTTGGGGAAGAGTGGCTGGAAAGCTGCCCAGCAGAAAAGGACCTGGGGGTGTTGGTGGCCAGCCGGCTTAACATGAGCCAGCAGTGTGCCCAGGTGGCCAAGAAGGCCAATGGCATCCTGGCCTGTATCAGGAATAGCGTGGCCAGCAGGAGTAGGGAAGTGATGGTGCCTCTGTACTCGGCACTGGTGAGGCCTCACCTCGAGTGCTGTGTTCAGTTCTGGGCCCCTCACTACAGGAAGGACATTGAGCTGCTGGAGCATGTCCAGAGGAGAGCCACCAAGCTGGTGAGGGGTCTAGAGAACAAGTCACAGAATCACAGAATCACAGAATCACCTAGGTTGGAAGGGACCTTTTAAGATCATCTAGTCCAACCAATGAAAAAAAAAAAAACCAAAACCAACACACACACACACACCCCACCACACCACCCAACACTAATCCATATTCCCAAGCACCATGTCAACTCCTCTCTTGAATACCTCCAGGGATGGTGCCTCAACCACCTCCCTGGGCAGCCCATTCCAATGCCTGATAACCCTTTCAGTAAAGAAATATTTCCTAATATCTAACCTGAACCTCCCCTGGCGTAACTTGAGGCCATTACCCCTTGTCCTATCATCTGTGACTTGGGAGAAGAGACTGACCCCCGCCTCTCTACAGCCTCCTTTCAGGTAGTTGTAGAGAGCGATAAGGTCTCCCCTCAGTCTCCTCTTCCCCAGACTGAACAACCCCAGCTCCCTCAGCCTCTCTTCGTAAGACTTGTGCTCCAGACCCCTCACCAGCTTCGTTGCCCTTCTCTGGACCTGCTCCAGCACCTCAATGTCTTTCCTGTGGTAGGGGGCCCAAAGCTGGAAGCAGTACTCGAGGTGGGGTCTCACCAGTGCCGAGTACAGGGGGACGATCACCTCTCGGGTCCTACTCACCACACTGTTCTTGATACAGGCCAGGATGCTGTTGGCCTTTTTGGCCACCTGGGCACACTGCTGGCTCGTGTTCAGCCGACAGTCGACCAACACCCCCAGGTCCTTTTCTGCCAGGCAGCTCTCCAGCCATTCTTCCCCAAGCCTGTAGCGCTGCCTGGGGTTGTTGTGACCCAAGTGCAGGACCCGGCACTTGGCCTTATTGAACCTCATTCCGTTGGTCTCAGCCCATCCAGCCAGCCTGTCTAGATCCCTCTGCAAAGCCTCTCTACCCTCCAGCAGATCAACACTCCCACCCAACTTGGTGTCGTCTGCAAATTTGCTGAGGGTGCTTTCGATCCCCTCGTCCAGATCATTGATAAAGATGTTGGAGAGAACCGGCCCCAGTACCGAGCCCTGAGGGACACCACTCGTGACTGGTCGCCAACTGGACTTCATTCCATTCACCACCACTCTCTGGGCCCGGCCCTCCAGCCAGTTTTTAACCCAGCGGAGAGTATACCCATCTAAGCCATGAGCATCCAGTTTCTCCAGCAGAATACTGTGGGACACTGTATCAAAGGCCTTGCTAAAGTCTAGGTAGATAACATCCACAGCCTTTCCTTCATCCACCAAGCGAGTCACTTTGTCATAGAAGGAGATCAGGTTTGTCAAGCAGGACCTGCCCCTCGTGAACCCGTGCTGGCTGGGCCTGATCACCTGGGCATCCTTCATGTGTTGCATAATGGCACTCAGGATGATCTGTTCCATCACCTTCCCAGGCACCGAGGTCAGACTGACAGGCCTGTAGTTCCCTGGATCATCCTTCCGACCCTTCTTGTGGATGGGCATCACATTTGCTAGGCGCCAGTCGGCTGGGACCTCCCCAGTTTGCATAAGTCATATGAGGAGAGGCTGAGGGAACTGGGCATGTTTAGTTTGGAGAAGAGGAGGCTGAGGGGGGACCTCATTGTCCTCTACAACTACCTGAAAGGAGGTTGTAGAGAGGTGGGTGTTGGCCTCTTCTCCCAAGGGAATAATGACAGGACCAGAGGAAATGGTCTGAAGTTGCGGCAGGGGAGGTTTAGATTAGATATTAGGAAGAATTACTTTACTTAGAGAGTGGTCAGGCACTGGAACAGCCTGCCCAGGGAGGTGGTGAAGTCACCATCCCTGGAGGTATTTCAGAAATATGTAGACATGGCACTTCAGGGCATGCTCTAGTGGCTGAGATTGCTGGTTTGTGCCTGTTTGTGGGTGGGTGTGGTGTGTGTTTGTGGGTGGGTTTTTTTGTGTGGTTTTTGGTTTTTGTTTTGTTTTTGGTGTTTTTTGTTTGTTTGTTTTTTTGTGGTTGGACTCGATGATCTCAAAGGTCCCTTCCAACAATGAAGATTCTGTGATTCTGTGTGAGATGAATCCTATCCCTTCGAGCCTGACACCATGTAAGTTTCCTTCAGTTCTTAGTTATTTAGTTCTACAACATGGTCAAGCTGATTGTTGTGATGATTTCAGTTTCTGCCTTGAAAGTGAATGAGAAATGAATAATGTTAGCCATCTGATGGTCTGTTCAATTGTATCATTGCACAAGTCTGACATGCAACTTCCGTGTTTTCTTCAAGCTCTGGTCACGCTGAGGTTTGGGTTCTTTCAGAGGCTGCTGCCTGGCGTTGGTTCATGGGGTAACCTCTCTTCCCTCTTGACTGAGCAGCCCACCTGTGAAGCATGTACCTATAGTATACAGATTTATAGTCTGACAAATGGTATAGCCATAGCCTTTGTCCTTTTGTGGATCTGACTGCTAGTTTGAAGGTTTTACTCTCTCTACCCATCTCCAGCTACTTATTATCACCCAAGAGGTATTTACTCTCGCCTCCCTCAAGCCGGCTATGAAAATCTGTTAAGATCATGGCAAAGCAGTGCAGCAAGAACAGGAGAGGATGGAGGACACTAATCTCTGTTCAGCTAGTGGAACTGTTTCACTTTGCAGTGTGTGTCCGTGGCCACGAGACACCTTGGATCTTTGTTTTTAATACAGGTTGTTGCCCAACGAAGGTTACAGAGGAATTTAGTTTGGAAGGATCCTGTAGAGAGAATCTGGTCCAGTCCCCTGCTGAAAAGAGATGTAGTTTTATCAGATTGCTCCAGGGTTTGATTTGAACATCTCGTGGCTACAGATTGCACAACTTCTCTGTTCCCACTATTCCAGTGTTTGATTCTTTCCATTGTGAACAATGTTTTTTTAAATATCTAGTTGGAATTTCCTTTGCTGCAACTTGTGTGCATCACCTAGTCTAATCTTGTTACTGCACAGACAAGCCTGTTTTCACCACTCTCTGGTGGAAAACGGCAGGAAGATTCTGCCGTTGTCCTTCTAAGGCTGACAAACCCAGTTCTTTCTGTTTCTCCGTGTATGTCATGTGTGAATGATGGCTCCCAGTTTGGCTGACCCCAGTTATGTCAGTAGTTTCTTGTACTGGACACAGTCTCACAAGAACAAAGTGCTGCAGGGGAATCACCACTTCTCATACCTGCTGGCTCTGTGCTTGCTGATGCAGCCCAATATGCAGTTGGCCTTTGCTGCAAGGTTGTGCTGCTGGTCTGTGTTTCATGTTGGTCTAGTGGGACCATCTTCCTGTTTTCCGCAGAGCTGTTTTCTGGCTAGTCAGCCCCAACTCTTTACTGTTTTATGAGGTTATTCCATCCTGAGTAATGGACTTTGCACTTGCCTTGGAACTTGATGAGATTCCTGTCAACCCATTTCTTAGCCTGCTGAGCTCCGTCTGGCAGTCAGTTCCTCCAGAACTTAATTTGTTCCTGCAATTTGCTAAAATCTGTCAGCTTTTTGGGAGTGTTTTCCTTCCCATTTTCCAGGTCAGTAATAAAGACACTGACCCCCTCATGAATGCTACTGGTACTTCACCACCAGCTGGACTTCATACTGCGATCACAACCATTTGAGTCTGGTGGACCAGCTGGTTTTCCACAGAGTAGTGCAAACTGCACGTCACTAATATGCCTGGATGCTGTGGGAAGCCTCATCGAAGGCCTTCTTAAAAACCAAAGTACACAACATCCGTTGCTCTTCCTGTGTCCACAGGGTCAGCTGTCTCGCTGCCGAAGGCATGCAGGTTGGTCAGGCGTGGTTTGCCCATAGTAAAATCTTTCCTAATCACCTTTTCTGCCATGGAGTTCCCAGAGGAGTTGGCTTCCCAGGGTCGAGGTTAGGCTGCCTGGCCTGTTGTTTCCCTGTCCTCCCCTTCGCCCTTCTTGAGCCAGTGATTTATTATTCAGGTCAGAAATTAAATTATAACTCTGTAAAAGCTGCTGTTTTTAGGAAATGCACTGTTTACTTCCAGTCCTGAGAAGTACGAAGTTTTGCTTTGTGGTGGTAAATTGGCTTTGTAACTTCTTGTAAGTAGGGGAATTTCACTGATTACAAAATGATGAATTTGCAGTTACGCGATCTATTAATCTGTCAGTCTGTTTCTCAAAACTCTTGCTTTAGTCTGGGATTCTAGAAGCCATATCATAGTCTGATGAGTCACACACATCTTGCTATGTGGATTCCTTGTAGCAAGCATGTAATCCTGGTCCATTCAAATAGGGAAACTGGGGACTGAACCTACCTTTGTGTTTTAGTTTGAATAAAAAGCTGTCTTTTGGAGTGAATCACTGTTTTTTTTCCACTTGCGAAGTTTTGGGTTCTGTTGCAGAGCAGTCTTGGAGAACATGAACTTGGATTCTTTTGAAACTAAGCTGGAAGGTGCATTAGAGCTGCAAACAAACATTCAGTCTGTAGAACCAGCACTGTAAGTGCCGTCAAACATGTAGGATTAGATTTCATATCCTCAGCACTGAGTGCCTTGTTTGCCAGGTTTGATTCTGTTGTGCCAAAATAATTGCTAAGGTAGACTTCCAGATCTCCAGAGCCTAAGAGGGAATGAGAGGGTGTAATTCACTTTCTTCTATTCTAAGCTTTAATTATTTGTAATAAGTTAACTTAAATTAAAAAAAAACCACCCCAAAACAAAACAAAACAAAAAAGCTTTTTGCTCCACTAGCGCATGTGCGCTTTTGTGTAAGCTTTTGAATTCTGCAGAAAAGCCTTACAGGAAGGAATTGGAATATTAGGAGATCTGGGTGCTCTGTTCTGTACCTAAACAGTGCAGTTGAAATACTCATTTTATCTGACTTGCAATGAGTATTGTTCCAACAATATCACTAGTGTGTGTGTGGGTGTTTAAAAAAATAAACGAAATTAAAATTACAAATGGCAATGACGTTCATAACCCAAGTGCTCTGTAGCTGCCCAGAGGATATATTACGTTAACTGTGTTAGACTGAAGTGACACATGGTTCTTCCTGAGAGGAAGATACATACTTACATTTTCATAAATGGGCTTAGTAATATTCAAAACTCTAAGTTCCCAAAAGGTGATGTTTTGAAGTAGCAAAAAACAGGCCTAAACCATTAATTTAAGGTATTGCTTGAGAAACTATGGGACTAATTTATAGCCCTTATTCCATCATTATTTTTATAAACACTTCTAAGGAAAGAATTTTTTCTCCAGTTGCAAAGATAATGAGCAATGCTAGCTAATGAGAAAAGAACGAACTCTTCATTAGGAAATAAACTTATTAGGAAAAAAGTGTTAGAGGAAATGTAACTATTCTGTTTACTGTATTTCACTTTTGCTGGGAGACAGATTTTCCCTGAGAATGAGGGGGATCATACTCTTCCTTTGAACATACACATACATAGTTTGTGTTATTCCTTTAATGACAGTTACCAGTTTTATTTTTCCCTGTAGGCTCCAAGACGGTGTGTAGCCCAGTACATCACTCTGAAACCTGGCACTCCATGGTCCAGTTTTCTGCACAGCATACATAAATTATGAATTAATACTCAGTTTTACTTACCTGTTAGACAAATGGCGCTCTGAATTCTACATTCCTAATTTTTCAACTCTTACCTCTTGACACTTTTTTGAACTCTGCAGGTTGTACTTCTGCAAAGCAGTTTCAGTTAGACAAGAGTACGGAAAAGAACTGTTAAATCTGATCTACCAACTGCAACTGTCTTTGGAATATTATATGAACAAGAGGTACAAAATACGTCTGTTACATGTTTTGAAAATAGGGTCAAAGCGAGTCAGAAAAGATGGGGAAGAAATTGTATGTCGGAGAAGTAAAGTGCTCGTGTTATAAAGATCAGACCTTTACCTCACACGTAAGTATACCTTTGAAAATAAAGTTATATATGATGCAGTTCTGTGAGATGTGCTGAATATGACATTTACTGACAGTGTGATGCTTTGCAATTAGGTGTGAGACCAGGAAAAGGCCCTGTGTGTCTCATTGACCTTCTTTTCCTGTCCCTTCTTGACGAAATCCGTAAAACTGGTTATTATCCAAACCTTTCCCTGTTAAAGGAAGGGAGCAACAAAGGAACTGCAGGACAAAAGGGCTGAGGGGGCTTCACACTCAGTAAGAAGTGTCTTCTGAAAGAAGATTGCGGTTGAACTCTAGCACAGCATGAAATTAACTTATTCTGTTACATGGTCAGTCTAACCCACAATTTAAAAAAATCCTGAGCAGAATGGAAACTAACAGCTAGTGAACATAAAAAGCTCAAGCAGATGTTAAAGCTGTCTCAAGCAGTAATAACTAGCAGTTGCCCATTCTCCCTATTAAAATATTACAGATGTGGATAGGAAAAGCCATTTGGTTTTCTGATTTTACATTCTCAGAAGCTCATTGTTGTCATAGGCCATGGTACAATGAACTTAAGTTTTCAAGTGTTTTATGGTGGATTTGTTAATGTGCAGACACAACACAGGAAGTTGCCTCTTCTCTAATTTATAGGCACGTCAACAATCCTTATATTTCATCAGCATTCTGTCCCCAAAAGTATCCATTGAATGTTAGTGTAGTGAACCGTATAATTTGAAGTGGTCTAATTATATTTGAATTTTAAAACCAGAGAAGTGTAATCAATGTAGTGTAACATGCTAAGTATTGCTATGATTTTCATGTAACATTCATGATGTGACACTGATTTCTTTTTTTAAAATTCCAGGGATATCATAACCCCTACTTTCTACCTGGTAAAATTGATCTGTGAACAGTGTTAAAGTTACTCATGGAGCTGCTGAATTTTATCTGCAGACCTCAGAACCATCTTCTTTTTTTTTTTTTTTTTAGGATGATAGAGCAAGTTGCACTTTTACCTATTCGTTTCTTTTTTTGGTTTGTGTGCGAACCCTTGCTGAGTGATCTAATTTCTCTTGTCCTCAGAAGGAAGTAGTAGTCACCTACATGTGTCCCTGCCCACAGCGGGGGGGTGGAATTAGATGATCTTTAAGGTCCTTTCCAACCCAAACCATTCTATGATTCTATGATTCATTTGGTCCTTGAGGTAGCTGTAAATCCCTTACGTTCATTAAAGATCTGGATAGAGTGAATATGGTCTGAATGGGAGATGATATGAATGAGAGACTTCAGTTTTAGTTTGGAAACATACCCTAGTGTATTACCTTGAGGTTACCATAGTCCGCATGTTAGCCACATGTTGCAATTCCTCAGATTTATTAAAACATTTTTTATTAAAAGGATGAGCAAAACAATGTTGGGATGAAGCTGAGGTGACACTGAAGACCAAAATAGAGTCCGAAGAGCTCAGTGTAACAAATGGTGTAACAAAGGAGGTAAAAAGACTTGCGTTGTTTGTCCTGCAGATGTGCTGGGTTGGTCTCCCTGATGAATTGCAGTGTACCCCTCTGGATAAGAAGACGACATCTGAAGTTTTATGTCCTTTGTTGATGACATGAGAAATGAGAAAATTTTCAAGAGGGAGTGAGTTTCACTTTTGTTAACAATCAATTCTCTTTCTTTCTATTCAGGGACAGGCTCTGTGGCTTTGGGCTGAATAGTTAAATCTCAGTGTTTGAATGGGTGGGATATCCTTCCATCTCAGAAAATGTACAATGACTTACAAACAGCAACCATTCTTTAAATAAAATAAGTAGTAGCCTTAGCAACACATTGTTTCTGTCGTGCATTCTTCTCAAAATAATTGTCTTTAAAATTGTCAGCTCTTAAAAAGAAGAAAGCTGGGTCTTTTACCAGCAGAACCTGGAACACGTAGGCTCCAGACTTCTCCCGTGTTGGCTTATTGTTTGTTAGGTGGTATTCTACCATTATTTTTCAATAAATCTCTAGCAAAGCCTTCCGTGAGTAAGATAACTTCTCACTGCAAATAGCTCTAAAAGCATTTTAACCTACTTGTCTCTTTGATTCAGAAATAAGTTCTAGTCTTTGGAAGATCTGTCTTTGAGAAGTTATTTTGTTAGAATTGTTCCCACAAGCAATGCTTTTTGTTCTCCAAAAAGCATATTGGTGAGGTGCAAAAGTCAGTATTTGAGCCTTAATTTTCAACTAGTCTCTTTTTTATTTTATCTTCAAAACATACTGATTTGACTCTCAGCCAGACTTACCTAATAATATATTAGGTTAGGACAGGGAAGTAGCTCAGGTTTTGATCAGTTTGACATTAAGTTTACCATACCTGAAGAGTTATGTTCTTTGCAGGAAATACCGAAGCATTCTGCCAGAGTTTAAATTCATTAATATTTTTCCATTTCCAAACAGAGGTAGTATCAACTCCCTTTTGTCTATTCAGCTGCAGAAATTGTCTCCCTCATGGCTTTTACTTTTAAGAATAGTTGTAACTGGTTTGAAATTACTCTAATGAACTTGCAGTATAACTTTCATTGGTTTCATTTTGTGGGTGAAAATTGGTTTTGGTTATTTTCTTAATTGTCTGCATTTTGTGTTGGAGGAGGTTGCCATGGTTAATAGGAACAGAAACGTGGAAAAGAATTACCATGGTTTGCAAGCATTAAATTGTGTTGAACACAAAGATAATAGGAAGGGAACACAGACAAATAGGAGCTGAGCATCTAAAGCAGCTTTTTTTTTTTTTTTTTTTTGTGAAAATTGTATGTTTTGTATATTAAAGTTTCATCAAAATAAAGATACAAGAAGATACTTTATCCAGCCTGCATCTGCTGCTGTACCCACAAAGTTCAGTGCTTCTCATAGGAATTGTGATTTATGTCACTATTCACAAGATGTCAAAACAGAGGCACATAAGAAATGTAGATGTTGAGTTTTTTATCTTTGAAATATGAAATTCATGTTTTCTGATTAAAGTATAGGTAAACCTAACCATTATCCCCTTTCTGGATTGTATTTCTTGTGTAGAAAATATTTTTTGGGGGCCCAAAATAAGGGATGGTTGGGAAGAAAGCCCCTTAAAGAAGAGTATGATTCAGACCTTTGTGCCCCAGGGAAGGTTTGATACTCTGAGAAGGGGAATCCTGGTTGGTCACATGAGTGCCCTGTGACAGTATTACCTCTACTTTACAAGAGAAGTTAGGATTTTGTAACACTATGTAAGCATTCAGGATGTGGAATATGAGTTGCCACACAATAAGCCCATCTTTAAAAGCTAGTGTTTTGTCATTATTTACTGAAATCCTATAGGAATAAATACTGTTGAGGTCCAAACACTGGGGGTAAAGCTCTGTTTGTATGTGTGTTGGTATATGTAAATGTGAGTTGTCAAAATGTAGGTTTTGGCTGATATTTATCTCTACAAACATATTTTGCTGGAACATCTAAGACTTTTTATGCTGCTGCCTGATTGCACATTTAGAGATTTTTTTGAAAGCTTGTTCCAGAAAAGTTAAAGTTGCTCTCTTTGGCTAGCTTGTGTTCTCATTGCCAGTGAGAAACAATCCTTGTGAAGAAAGTGTAATGAGGCAGCTATGACATCGTCTTCTGAAGACGACCTTCCCTTATCAGGAAGTTGGTTGTTGCTATTGTTTGGTGGCCTGTTGTTGTCACAACAGACTAAAAATGAAAGGGAGAGTTGACATCTTTTATTAGGCAACTGATGTAATTGGGAAAAGAATAGACACATTTTTCAAACCTCATTTTTTTCTATTAGTCAGAAATGACCTTGTACTCAGCTTGAAGTGTGTAAGCCTGTGTTCTTTTCCCAGCTATATTGTTTGGTCTTGCATTATTTCTTCTTACAAAACTTGTTTTCTGTAGTGTGTCAGGCAAACCTGTACCTTCTAACACTTCTCTAACCTCTAACCTTCTAACACTGCTATGGGATCTAATATTAACGTGGTAGGCCAAGTGCAAGGTGCTGCACATACATGGGGGAAATCCCAAGCACAAATACAGGTTGAGCAGAGAATGGATTGAGAGTAGCCCTGAGGAGAAGGACTTGGGGTTGTTGGTTGATGAGAAGCTCAACATGACCCAGCAATGTGCACTCACAGCCCAGAACGCCAACTGCATCCTGGGCTGCATCAAGTGAGGCCAGCAGGTTGAGGGAGGTGATTCTACCCCTCCACTCTGCTGTGGTGAGATCCCACCTGGACTACTTAATCCAGCTCTGGAGCCCGCAGCACAGGAAGGTCATGGACCTGTTGGAGTGGGTCCAGAGGAGGCCATGAAGATGATATGAGGGCTGGAGCACCTCTGCTGTGAGGTCAGGCTGAGACAGTTGGGGTTGTTCAGCCTGGAGAAGAGAAGGCTCCAGGGAGACCTCATAGCAGCCTTCCAATATTTAGATATTGGGGGGCCTACAGGAGATAATGGGAGGGACTCTTCAGGAATGAGTGTAGCAATAGGATGAGGCAGTAATGATTTTAAACTGAAAGAGGAGAGATTTCGATTAGATATTAGGAAAAAATTCTTTACTGTGAGGGTGGTGAGATACTGAACAGGTTGCCCAAAGAAGGTGTGGATGCCCCATCCCTGGAAGTGTTCAAGGCCAGGCTGGATGGGGCTTTGAGCAACCTGGTCTAGTGGAGGTGTCCCTGCCCATGGCAGGGGGTTTGGAACTAGATGATCTTTAAGGTCCCTTCCAACCCAAACCATTCTATGATTCTGTCTGGTGTGTTTTTCTCGCATTTATTAAACGGCTCTGCCCATTTTTCTTTTTTTCTAGCAGTAATGTTTGTTAACCTTCTCATTTTAAATCCTAAAATCTTGGAAATTCTTAGATAAGAATTTAAAATAGAATGCTCATGTTACTGTTAACACAGAAAAAAATGAAGCATCTTACAAGGTATCAAAAAAGGCCAAGTTTTTAAAATTCTATATTGTGTTTTCTAGCTTTTGATGTCTTTCAGACCAGAGTACTCAATTTGACTATTTTAACAAATACTCCTTTAAAATTAACTAAAATACTTCAGTCTGCTACAGAATTATGTAGAATATAGCATTCTCTTATTACTGAACTTGATTCCAGTCTATATCATGCATTGATAATTAAATAATATAAAATAAAACAGATACCTACTATCCCAAAGCTCTTTGGTAATCATGCAATATATTAATTCTAGCAGCTTTCATGGCACGAATGGACAGTGGCTGCCTTTTGATGGGACCTGAGCTTTTTTTTTTCCTGTGCTCTGTCCTTTTTCAGTGAGTTCTGTTATCAGTGATAAGAACAACAGCAAGACTTATGCTTGAGACAGTCATAGGAGATCACCTATTTACTTGGGATCATTCCAGAGTGTCCAGGTTTCCTCGGTGTATTAATTCTGCCCATATGATGTTATTGTGAGACGTGTTCAGTTAAAACAGATTAAGGAGATGGTTTCCTTGGTCTTTGTCTCTGCTGAGCCAGATAGTATGGAAATGCTTGATTTTTGAGGTCATAAAAATGAGGTTGAATGTATCTTATAAGTATGAAAGTACCTTTAGATATCAGATATTTGTAACAATATTACCCAGGCAAAATGTCTAATGCTGCTTTTGTGTTCCCTTTCTAAGTCCTAGCAGAGTCTCGCCGGGATTTTTCAGAAAAAATTTCTATGATTTTTGAGAGCATGCTTGTAACACTTTATTTGATACATATCACAGACAGGTAGAAAATTTTGTTTGGAAACCTTTAGGAAATTGATTTTCATTTTTCTTTTTCAAGGCTGCAACATAAATGGTTTTGTGGTTAAATGTTACTGTAAATCTGAACATCAAAATCCTCACTTAATTGTGATCTGGGCTTCCTGTCTACGTCACTAATCCTTGTGTCATTCTCTGTTGTAACTGTTTTAGTGGGGGTCCTGAAGGAGTAGTCCTCAGACAGAAAAACTGGTTGACTTGCTATGGGCACTTGGAGTAAACAGGGAGCAGGAGGGAGGGAGAAAGATATGGATGCTGGAGCACCTGGCTTGAGAGTCGAATAGTAATTGACTGTGTTGGCCACTGGATGTCGCTTGTTCCACATAAATATATGTAAGAAAGTCTGCCATCAGAGAAAATAGTTTGCATGTCTGTGGTGAACATGGAAATGGTGCCTGGGCGAGCATTTTCCTTTCTCTGCCTTGTGCTTTTTCATCTGGAAATCAAGAGAGGTAAATTTGAAGTGACAACTTGTTACCTTGGCGTGCAAGATGCTTGTAACTGACTTTTCCCCACGTTACTCTATAATGTTTCTTAAGTGGGGTTTAGATGTTGGCTTTTCCTGTGGTGTGTAACCATGAGACAGCCATCAGAAATGTCCTATTTCTGCCACTACCGTGCCGACCTGCATCCCCTCTGCAGCAATAGCATTGACTTGCACCATGAGTTTGAGTCAACAGAAATGTGTTTTTCACAACAGTGCTTTTGATCTTCTGTGCATTTGTGGGCTCCTCTTAAAGATGAAAATGTGGGCGTAGAGAAAGATACATCAAAGGCAAAAAAAGGAAAGATGTAGACAAAAAAACCCCAAAAAACAAAAAACCCAAATGCAAACAGAAAGGAACAAAACCCGAGAGGAAGTATTCTTTTCTTGAGGTTATGACCATTCACTGCAGAATAGCTATCTAAGGAAATTAACATCTTGAAAAATATGTGTGGGCAACGTCAACACCAGACAAATTCTCTCCTTGTGTGTATTGACATACGTAGTTACACTTCATCTGGTCATGTGTTGTGCAAACACAGTTGTGCTTATACGTACAGCCTGCCTGTTATGTCAGTCCTAATGGCAGCACCTGACAGCGTTATCAAAAGACACGAATAAAAGAAAGAAGGGTCTTCTCTTGGCTAAGCCACAGAGAACTGTGGTAAATCTTTTTTGCTTATTAGTCAATGCATATACAGGTAACCCTCAGCCAGGGCACACTGGCCCATCACTTCTTTTCTATTCCTGGCTAAATTGTAATCTTTCTAGTAAGGATGTAAAATAATAAGTTATAAATAATATTTTAAATATATTAACCAAATATAGTCTAAAAATATGTAAAATAAATAGGAAATATATAAAATGTTTAATACAAGCAATATATACGTCAAAGATGCCATAATTAATGAATTAATATCATTGTCACCTTTGCAATATTAATAATACAGATTTTCTGTAGTGTTAGAATGTTCTTTCCTACTGAAATGTTTCCTGTGAACTCTTAAAATTTTACTGGTATTTAGAATGTAGAATGACATCTTGTCCTTAGTGAAGTGAGGTCTACTTCTAACGATTTCAGGTTGAGCAGGTTTTTCCCATGTGTACCAAGTTGTTTTGAAGTGTTACTGCATTCTTGCAAAAACACACCAACCCCAAACAAACAGAACTGTGCCCTGTCATCTGGGAAGCACCACTTAAAAAACTATCCAGTGCAAAATCCTTTCTGAGTTTTATTTCTAACCAAAACTTTTTCTTCAAAATGAAAATATGTCTTATGGTATCTTACAAAATTCTATGCATTTGCCTATCTCAAAGGTTTATTTAGTGCTCTGGACAACTTTTTACTTTAAAAAAAAGGTTTACTTTAAAAACTTTTTGCAGTAATATCTCGTTAGTGTGTTTAAAACTGAAATAGTCTTTTTTTCTCTTCTAGTTGTGTTTTCATTCTCTGAAGTCATCTGCTATTAAAAACTCACTGCAAGACTCGAGTAAGTCTCAGGTGACTGCTGGTTACCAACTCTACAGACTTTTTTGTCCAAGGATGGTCTCTTTCCAAGTGCCTTTTAGTCAATCTGAGTGTTTTCATGTCCAGTTTTTCATCACATATTCTATAAAAAAGTTTTGTCTGTTCAGTTCTGTTGTATCTTAAAACTCTACAGTGACTTCTTCAGTCTCAGTTTTTCATTACTCTATATAATGTTAATTTCCCAACAGCAAAGACTGCCTCTGTCTGGTTATTATAAAACCGTATTAGATACCGATGGAGACAACAGAGCTTGTTTACTCTTAATTACATACAATTCAAGCAGTGTATAACACAAACCTTTGCTAATTTTGTTTTAACAGTTAAACATGTTGGTCAAATTTGGTAAATGATGCCCTAAAGGACTGTGCTACAGATTACAAGAGCTGAAGCAGTTTGTCAGCTGCATTCTGGCACTGAATATTTTAATTAAAAATATGAGTGGAGCTTTTGTAATCACACACATGTGGCGAATGGAAGAAAGTAAAGAAATTAAAAATTCACATTTAATTTATTGTTGTGCACTTCAACAATGGTTTTTTCTTGTAACAGCTATACCATGAGATTTTAAATGTTCCCAATGGAATTCAGATAAGGAAGGAGACAGCTGTTTCCACCATGGCTGTTCATGGAGGTAAGCTTTCATGTGCTAGGTCTCCATCCCAGTTTTCAGAAGAAGATTTATTCACAGTTTGTTGCTTTTTGCTATGACTCCCCTGGTATTTGCCTGGTGTTTTGCTTAACATTTGAGGAGGACAGAGGGCTACTGCAGGTGGAAAGTGGCATGTATTATGGCTTCATGCCTTGTTTTCCCATTTGCCTTCTATCCTCCAAGCAGTGCGAATTCCACTACAAGCAAGCCTTTCCAAGTGGTTCTGTTTTGGGGTTTTTTGTGCCACTTTCTGCTTCACACGATGAAGAATTCCAAGAAGAGCAAAGAGGAGGTGTTGGGGTTAGTGTATTGTGGAGTTTCCACCTCTCCCTTGCTTTGCCTGATAACTAAGTGAGGGAGACCTCGCTGGGTGTTTTTATTTGTTTATTTGTCTATTTGTCTAGGAGTTCTACAGGTCTTTTTGTTTTGGGGAATTACCTAGCTCTAAATTACAGATGAGTAGACACAAGCAGATTAATCTTAGGTTGCTTGCTTAGCTTGAATTGTATCAGCTTCTTCCAAAGGGGCTCTTCTACAAATTTCATAGAATGTATCCTATGTCTGATATATAAGATTAAAAACATACTTTAACATTTGCTATCTTTAAATCCATGATATGTGAAGTCTCGAAGAGTAGTATCCATCAGAAACCCATGTGTATAATCGTACCAAAAGTATAGCAGATTCTTAGGGTGGTAGTATATTAATCATACAAGATCCCAGTGCTGTAAATTTTACTGCAGTCAGGTTGCAGGCACTGTAAGTGATGAAATGAAACAGTACCTACTAGAGTTCCTCTTCATGCAAACATTTCAAACAAGCTGAGGCAGAATGAGTAATGCATGCATTAGTGTTCTGCAGGGTGAAATATTCATTAATTCTTTTAAAGCGTATAGTGGACCTGATTGTGAATCATGAGAAAAGACTAAGCAATTCCAACCTGCTGAGTGTCAAAACCTATCTAAAGATGGTAGAAAAACTCATTTAAGGTTTGTTTTGCTCATTTCTTTGAAAACTTGTGTGGCTCTATACTTTAAGCTCCTGGTGGGCTATAAATGAAAACTTTTGTTTTCCTTTCTTGTACAGCAAATAATGAAACAGTCCAGCCAATGAAACAGACAACTCACAAAATAAGTAGAGAGAAAACAATCTAGGTAAAATAGTGTAGATAGAAGTCATTTTGTCCAAAGAAAAAAAGGCAAGAAGAAGTGACTTTTTTGCTGAGTTCTGGCAAGTGGCAAAATGACTGGTGGTGTAACAGTGGGTACATTTACGCTCCATGCTAACAACCAGGAGACCCCTGGGTTCCATGGCCTGATAGACTCGCCATTAAATTGGAAAAAAGATATTCATCTGGAGTCTGAGAATCTTCTGTCTGAGTGGTGAAATGGTTGCTGAGATGACCACAGCTTTATGTAAAAGGGTAAATTCTTGCCTGAGCTGTGCAGAGTTCTCTTTTCCCCGCCCTTCTCCTTCCAATGAGGCAGGTTTTGGCATCAACTTGGTGAACTTTGTGTTAATGACCCTTTTCCAGCAGAAAACCTTTATAACTCTGGCCTCAACAGAGCCAGTCCAGCTGAGAGCTACAGCCTGGCATTAACATACGATGTTAGCATGGCCAATATGCTACTGCACACAGACAGTCCAAGGCCAAACAGCTTGTAATGCTAGATTTGCATACTGCAGTCTCCAGAAGCACAGACCTCCTGCGGTTTGAGCTCAAGGGGAATTTCTGTCCAGATAACTGCTATGCTTTGGAAAGATTTCATTCCTCCCCAGGTCAGCCAACAGGGAGGGACTGGTTTGCACGCAATTTGTGGAAGGCAGGCATTCCTTCTAGTGAAACTGTGTAATAGACACTCAAATGAATACATTTCAATAGGCAAAGTCATGTGTAGTGTTTTTTGTAATTAGAAAATATTTATATGACTAATCTCTTAGGAAAATGGGGAAAAAACTATCAATTTTCCCGCACTTCAGACTCTAGAATGTGACCTTAATAGGAGAGTTACCTTTGCCAGCAAATTTCTTTTCATGAGCAATACTCTTTGGTTTGACATTTGAAACTTGTGCCGAAATGACTGAGGTCAAAAGGTAGAATTAAAAATCTCCTTTTATTTTATTTTTTTTTTTTCTCAAAGGAACAGGTAAAAATACGGAGTTTTTTTTCCCCTTTCAAAAAGTTACTTATTCACTTGAAGTTTTACATAAGAAAAAGTTATTTACACACTGGGCAAATATGGTCTGTTTATCTGCCAAGACAATTCTTGCACCATAGTAATTCCTTCTGAAGAAACAAATGTCCCCTTTCACATGACAGCTATGCAAAGTTTACATGAATTTTTCCAGGACTTTACTTTAGAATAACTGCAGTAACACTTACATGTTTTCTTTTCCCTCATGTATAAGCTGTGACCTTTTTATCATGGCCCCTTGCTTATACAAGCCAAAGCACTAGTAGGTGATAACCTGTAGGTGTTATGAAAAGTACTCTGCTAAACAGAAGTGCTGTAAGTTTTGTCAGAGAAAATAAAGTTTTACCACATCCATGTTAGAAGGGCAGACCAGAACAGGATTTAGGAGCTCAAGCTTGTTGCGGGTGGGGGTCTATCTGATCCACGAAACACGTTCAGCCTTGACTGTTTCCCTTCTTTTGGGTTCCTGTTTAACAATGCTGAGAGGCTTATTATGCTTAAAGCAAGTCTCCTAACTTTGTTGTGCCAAGAATTCTGTTACTGCCTACCAACAAATTCTTTAAATAAAAGCTTCTTTAAAGCCCACTTCACAGGAGGAAAAAAAAACCCAAACACCAGCTCCTCCTGAAGAGAGGTTATAATGCCTCTTCAGGAGATTTCTTTAGCTTGGTGGCATATCCAGAGGTTATATCCAGGAAGATGTGGATTTAGGGATGGATTCAAAGTTACAGAGCATCCTCTGCTCCAACAGCTGAAGGTGTTGCTAATTCTCTCACAACACCTGGTCTGAACTCTTTCTTCTGTTGTCCCTTGTTTAGAGATTTAAAACTAGGAACAGGGAACCGAATTCAAAAACAGTCCAAGCCACAGCTATCTAATACTTTAGCTGCTATACTAATCTCACAAGAGAATCCATTTTTGACATAAAAATCTGAGCCTATCTTTTTTTTTTTTTTAATCAATGTGAAAATCAACACCTGTCTCCTTATAAGAGTCTTGAGTCTGGGCTGAGTGACACCTGGTTCCCTTAGGATGCCAGTCCACTGGGAATTCTCCCAGGATGCTTAATCCCTGGGGCCCAATGAAAGCCCTGGATTCCTCTGGAAATACAGTTATACAGGTGCTTTTTTTTTTTTTTTTTTTTTTTTTTTCTGTAAAACCAGATTGGAACACACAATGTCAGTAAATAGCCTGTATAAAATAATCTGCTGCTCAGAGCACAGGCTCTCAAAGTAGAGGCTGTAAACCTTGAGGAGACATCTGCTTCCCTAGAGAATTAAGACATATCTCTAAGGAGTTTCCTAAACTGTGCGTTTCATTAACTTCTTATGCTTTTTTTTTTCTATTTTAAAATAATCTTGACTCTTTAACAGTAACAGACACAGACTTCAGAGAAGTGGTGAACAAGTTTGAGTTGAGAAGAGGGAACTGGATCCTCTCTTCCTTTGGTAAATGTAGTGCAGTAATTACATTTATTGCTTCTGCTGGCTACATCTGGAGATAACGCAAACTGATTCTGCACAAATAAACATTTAAAACAAATCCTGAGAAAGAGTAAAGCCTCTCAAAGGACTAGGCTAGAGAAACACCAGCCTGGAAGACAGACTTCAACTTTTTAAGTACTTTCTAGTCATACAGGTGACTATAAGTATAAATCCATCCAGAGGTAGGCTGGATTTAGTGCCATAAAAAATATTCCTTGAAGATCTAAGCCATTGTCATTTGCCCAAGACAGCAGCAGTGGAGAGGGCTTCCTTACCCACATCTTCCATGTGTGCCTTGCACTAGGACCCTACAACTCTGCAACCAGTCTTCTTTAATGCCTCACTGTGCAGAGCTCCGGGCAGGAGGCTTGTTTATCACTGCTGGTTGCCTGAAGGACCAACATTCATTTCCTCCCAGAGGAACAGAGCCCTCCTGCCAATCTGGATGGCTGCAGTGGGTGCTGAAGGCAGTTTCTGAGGCTGCAGCACATGACCAAGGAAAACACCTCGGGCCTCCCCTGTTACCCATCCTTTCAGGGGGCAGAGCTCTCTGGCCATGATGAGTGATCACAATAAGGCTGTTATTGCTGGACTAATATCCTACAGGTGCATTGCCTCCACAAAGAATTCTCAATAAAATGCAAGAAGCAATTTTTTTTTAAACTCATAACTGCTTAGATATTCCAAATTGCAAATCTTTAAAATACTTTGCATATCACTAGGATTAAGCCATATTTGCTTTAAGTCACCCATGCCTTGGAGGTTAGCAGTTACTGATTTGCTTTTACTCTTTATAGTGCCTTATTGACTGAAAAACTATTTTTTTTCTTGCTAGCAAGCTCCTCTTCTGTTGGAACTGATGTATCATGTCATTCACAAAAGATTTGTGACATTGTTTATGTGACATATAAGATGTCATTCACAGTAAACTTTCATAGGTGTTAGCTGTGGAGAGTAATATCTTGATAAGCTGTATTTTCTAAACACCTTGTGCAGCTTGTAAATTTCTTTGTTGTTGTTTGTTTTTAAAGTAAGTTAAAAGTAGACAGAAATGAAATGTACAACACAGGTTTTATACAGTAAGTCCAAATGGAAATGTTTCCTATAACAAATATGTGTCATTTTATAACCATGTTTCTTTTTTTTTTTTTTTTTTTTCTGGAGAAGAGTTTGGTCAGTATTTCCTGTATTTTAATACTCTTGACATATTTGTTATGATTGGTCATAAGAAAAGTAGATAGACCTTTGGTTAGTGGAAATGGAAGATATATTATTGTTTTCATTACTAATTGTAACTTAAGTGTTAAGACAAAGGCATATATTTTCTTTTAAAGGGATATGGGTTACCAGGTTGTAAGTGCTGTAATGAAAACTATTATATGCATGATATGTGATTAATATAAGATAAGGCATTAAAAAGGAATATTTAAAAATATTGTAGGGTTTATTTTTCCTTGCATTTTTCTCTGTCTAGGTAATAAAACCAGGCCAGTGTGTTGCACTTTAAAAAAAAATCCATTTGGTTTCACTTGCTAGCTTTTACAGAGTAAGACATTTCTTAAAAATGCAACAACATTAAAGGCCTCTTAAAATATGAACTGATCTTTTTGCTGAGACAGTTTAAAATAATCTTAAATTTTGTATTAACTTTACATTTTTGTTTCAGAAGTTTTTATTAAATTTGGAATTTAGACCTAAGTTATCCTGACACTGTCCCTTTAAGAAAATGTCAGCATATAGTAAGCACTCTGGATATGCTTTAAATTTTATTATTGTAGAGGTTTTTTTTTTTCGGGGGGTGGGGGGTGGGGGGAGGAAGGGGGGATGTTGGACAATTCAGAGCAAAGGGGAAGAAAACCTAACAAATTCTTGGGTACTCTCCAATTCCTGAGCTAAGCCATGAACTCCATATTTGGCTTGAAATGAGGAATTTTCTCCTCAACAGCTGTCCCTGGAGTCAATATAAACTGTTCTAAAATATTTAGTTACCAGCAGAAAGATACTACAGGAGACACTAAAACAAACTCTTGTGAAGCACTGGCGGTTGTAAAGGAGCCCTGATTCATGGACTGTACTGTACATTGGATAATGGTGCGGCTATTCCCCGACATGTTTTCAGTGCTATGGTGTGTTACATTATGAGAGGGCTTCCAACGCACCTAAGCAGTTCTTTTGGAAGGAATGACAGAGAGATCAATAAAGCTGTTTTGTAAGGAAGGAATGCAGATCCAGGCATGATGATAGAGGCTGAATTACCTTTCCTTTACTCCTTAGAAGGCTTTTAAAAAGAATATGGTGTTCACCTCTTTGCCTGTCTTTGTACTTTTTAAAGACTTACTGCTCTAATAAATGATGATTTTTGGAAACAATACTTCCTGGCAATGGAAGAGAGCCAAAACCCCCTTAAAACCTAACTGGAGCATTGGAAATAAAAGTATCCTTTGAGTAAAATTTTACCATTTTGAAAGAACTATGTATTCAATCAAAGTCTTGAAATGCTACTTAAAATGAAGCCTTAAGAAAGACATTACTTTTCTTCTTTCATTTATAAATCATCATAAAAGCAGGATAAAAAGCTCTCTGTAAAATGCTGCTTGACTCCTCAGCTGCTGAACTGAAATCCTGTGTTAGTCCAATGTATGCAACTGAATAATGAATGGAGACTAAGATTACCTACTTGGGGTTGTATATTTATACTGCTACAAAAGCAGCAACCTTACTGTATATTTAAACAATGTACAAAAGAGAGCGCATGCAAATAAAGAATGTCAGGTAGATATAAGCCAGAACTGGCTAGAGTGAGGAGGCTGTGGAGTTGTATCTTCTCTCATGGAACGTTTTGCCATCTGCTAAGAACCTTTTGTGTTTTATCATCATTGTGGATGGTGACGGTTGTTAAAATCTGAAGTATTGACATAGAAAGTTGCAATCTAAATTCTGAAAAGCACATACTACCTGACTGCATCACAGCACAGAATGGCTTTTGCAGGATTTCTCCCTTTAACGGAAGTTGAAAAGAATGCAATAAAGTCAGTTTGGTTTGTACTGAAATGCAATGATTGGCAAGAGTCGTCTTGCAACTAAAGCAAAAGGTTAAACCTGTCTTGGGGTTGAATGTGGTACAACATCAAGGGGTTGAAACTAAAGTCTTTAGCTCATAGGTATTAAATTAGGATTGCTGACAGTGAACTCTTTCATGTTTTTGGATATTAGCTGTTTCAAATGTGGTTAACCTCATTCATTTAGAGTAAAACTGGGGGGGCTTTTCATATTGTTACTAGAAGGAGCACAGCACACACAAAAGAAGTTTAGCATTTACTTGGCTGAGGAGAACAGAGAAGATATGGGAACAGAGAGTGGGAAGAGGATGGTAAGGATAGTGAAAGGAAAAAAGACAAAAAGTTGTAAACATGAAAACATATACAATATATAAGAATGCAAATAACTGTGGGTTCTGAAAAGATAAGGATTTTTCTTGTATTGACCATAGTATTCAGGGACTTAGCAGTTCACAATAACAACTAAATTGTATATTTTAGAAATTGAAGCAAGAATTGGTGTTAGATTTCTGTACAAAATTGCTGTCTTCCTCAGTAGAACTATTGTCATGAATGAAAGACAGTGTCATAAAATTATACCAAGATGTAGGAGACCGTACGGTTTGAGCTGTAATAAATTTTTAATGAAAAGAGACCATTTTCTACAGACAGTCTTCAAGAGCAGTTTTCTCTAAAGCCACGGCACTGGTTGAGACAGCCAGCACGTGCAGTCTGGGTACTCACCTCATTCCAGCAGGCAGCTGGCATATTCCTCCAGCAGGCTAGTACAGAGCCCACACCTATATATTAAGAGTATTCAATTGAATCTCTTTTGCTTTAATCTCTAGGTAGAGTGTCAAGGGTTGGAGGGCCAAAGACAGCTTTTCTACCAGAGGCAGGATTGAAAGGCATCAGCACACAAGTGGCCAAACAAGCTGCTGGAAGCAAAGGTGAGTAAACACAATGTTCCTCTCTTAGGTGTAGATAGTTTTAGCTGTCCCAGGCTGACGAGGCATCCAGGTTTAGGATGGATGTAGAACCGAAATGCGTGTTTGTGCTGCCAATGAAGACCCTGCCAGAAATCAGAAAACTCAAGTTAGAAAGCCTTAAATTTGTACAATTGCCTCTCTGAGGTTATAATCCTTAAATGAAGACCATTCTCTGGAGATAAATCAACTTTTTGCATGTGTGTTCTTTCAGGAAAGTGCTGATGTTTGCTACATCTGCTTGCATGATCTGGTTTGCTGTAAGAACCTATGTAGCGTAAGGATATCTGACATTTTGACTGAAGTCTCCTTAGGGAGTGGACTGGCCTCAAGTTTTATTTTGCATAATACAAAATGGGTTGTTGACACTTGACAAACAATAATAAATATTAATTTAAATATTTTGATAACTTCAGTTAAAAAATATTATTGGAAGTCTGTTCTGAGAAGTTCTGAAGCCAGTGTTTTAATTTAAATATGTTACTTTATGTATCATTTAACTTTTTTGTATGAAGTCTAACATTAACAACGTGTGGTTTTCAAGTTTCAGACAATGATTAATTTCTGTATGGAACTTCTGCAATGAGAACAGTCATTTAAAGTTGTCTATCTGCAGTATCCAGTAAATCATGTCTTATTTCCGTGAATTTTACTAAACATAAACTTGCAAATAAAGAACAACTCACAGCTCTCAAGCTTTGGTATTTCACATCTGTTGAAATAACCGATTTTATAAAAATATTCAGTAGATTGTATACTTGGCACTTGGGCACAATCCACACTCAATATGAAAACAGCTTTATAAGTTTTGATGTCATAAAATTTATGATGCCCATAACCTTTCATTTCTGTGAATGTAAAAGCTTAAGTTTTAAAATTGTTTGCTGTTAGAAACCAAATGATCTGGAAGGAATTTTGCTTCAGACTCAGAAAAAGGCTTTAAAGGATGGTTGTGGGGGGGAGTTTATCTCGCTCTAAGAGGGTCAGTATTGCACCCATAAGCATCAAGGTCTTAAATAGATCTGGTTCACCTTTACTTGGTCCAAGTTTGCACTAAATGGCTGTAGCTGTATTAGTAAGATATATAGCTGTATTAGTAAAACCGCTCGCATAGCTCTTGGCCGTGGCCCAAGCCAGCTGGTACGTTCACAGAGGAGACTTGGCCATGCGATCATCCAGGGGCCATTCCCAGGAGCTGATTTGGGTGCTGCTACCCTGATTTCATGGGTGGACAGGGAAGGGGACATGTGGTGTGCGCTCCGTGCGGCCTGTTGGCCTCAGGGCCAGCACACAGTCCTGGGCCTATTGTGAATATAACCAAAGGATCTAGCATGGCTGAACTGATGACTCCCTTATCAGGGAGAAGATCAATGGGCAAGAATAATTTATTGGTATCTTCTGGAAAAACACCAAATGGGAGGTTGTGTTGTGCCCTGGAAAGAAGTGTGTGCGGTGCGTCAGCAGAGAGGTGTGTTCAGCAGAGATCTGCTCCTTAGGAGCCTGTCTTTTCCCTGCTCTGCCCAAAGCCTCCTCTTTGAGAAACTGTGATGTATCTTTTCCTTGCTCTTCTGGGCCTTATTTCACCACTGACATCAGTTGGAGCTGTTTGCAGATTGTGGAGAACTAACATAGCCCAGCACATTACCCTGCAGAGTCCCCCTATAAAGGCAGGTAGACTGACAGCTTTAGTTATCTCTCCAGCAGATGTACTGACTCTTCAGTAGCTTGTCCTAGTGAAAAACATGGTTTCTCATCCACTTTTCATCCCTTTCAGAAGGAAGAGGGAGCAAAACACTCTTCAAATCCTAGGACAGGAGTGCTACAGCCAGAAAAATAATGTTTTACCATGAATTTAGCCCATAAAATATTTAAGGCGAGTTCTAAGATTCCCTCCCCTGGCCTTGATTTCATATTAATGTGTGCCAAGATCAGGTCCTGCAGCACAGTCTACTGATGAATCTAGTCTCCCAGAGAGGTGGGTGCCCAGGGCACCGATTATTTGAGTTAATATATTTGGCATCCAGTACATCCATCTGAAATTCATAATACACAGGACTAAGAGGTCAAAAAAACCATTTGTAAACAACTGACAAAGGTATATTCTTGCTGTTATTGTTTCTGGGACACATGGAGACATTTGTGTTCTTGCAAACGTTAGCTCGAAGTGTTCTTCTGTGATTACATCTCTAGTCCAAATCTTCTTGTGAAGAAGCTAGACCTTAAAATGACCATACCACCTTCTTTTGGGATCTTGCCAAATCTGGCAGGCTAAGTAGGGTAGGGCTTGTTGGGAAACTTCTGAGGAGATGTTGTAGTTGAACCTACTGGCAATTTGCAAGCCAATTTTTGCTGTAGTTTTCCTGGCCTTGTGCTCAGTCTTTCATGCAAATTCTTGTTTCTCAATATGAGTGAGGGAGTGTCTGGCCACAAGCCGAAGTTCCGCTGCCAGGTTTTTTGGGCACTCAGTGGTGCGGCAGAATGCTTTGAACCGTGCTACCCCTGTCCTTACCACAACATCCTATGTTAAACACTGTGTAAGCTGGTTTTGAGGCTTTTATTGAGTGGATCCCCAAATTATGGGGCCTGGGGCTATCCTGAGCTGTTGCCTAGTGTTGTGGTTCTGTGTCTCTGAGCTACATATGCTCTGCTTCCAGGAACCTGCACGGGGAGATCAGTCAGGGAGCACAAGGCTGTTCATCACCTTCTTGCTTGAACTCCTGTGGGCTGCAAATAAAGCTTTATGGAGCTTCTGGGACTCCCTTTGACGTAGAAGCTAAGAGCAATCATGTGTCTCCACATGATTCTACAGACTTGGGTAAGTTTTCATATCTGTTATTTTGTGCGTCAGCTTCCCACTGACTAAAAATATCACGTCCTTGTCTCAGATAGAAGCTTTGAGAACAAGTCATAGAATCATAGAATATTTTGGGTTGGAATGGACCTTTAAAGATTATCTCATCTACCCCCCCTGCAATGACCAGGGACATCTACAACTAGATCAGGTTGCTCAGAGCCCTGCCTAAGCTGACCTGGAATGTTTCCAGGGTTGAGGCATCTACCACCTCTCTGGGCAACCTGTTCCAGTGTTTCACCACCCTCATTGCACCCTCCTTATGCCTAGTCTGACTCTTCCCTCTTTTAGTTTAAAACCATTACCCCTCATTCTATTGCAACAGCCCCCGCTAAAAACTTTGCCCCATCTTTCTTATAAGCCTCCTTTAACTACTGAAAAGCTGCAACAACAAGGTCTCCCTGGAGTGTTCTCTCCTCCAGGCTGAACAACTCAGACTGTCCTCACAGGAGAGATGCTCCATCCCTCTGATCATTTTTATGGTCCTCCTCTGGACCCACTCCAACACGTCCATGTCTTTTCTGTGCTGCGGCACTCAGAGCTGGATGCAGTACGCCAGGTGAGGTCTCAAGAGAGTGCATTAGAGGGGCAGAATCATCTCCCCCAACCTCTTGGCCATTCTGTTTTTGATGCAGCCCAGGATACAGTTGGTCTTCTGGGCTGTGAGTACATCTTGCCTGCTTATGTGCAGCTTTTCATCCACCAGTACTCCCAAGTCCTTCTTGGCAGGGCTGCTCTCATTCTCTTCATCCCCCAGCCTGTATTGATACTGGGGGTTGCCCCAACCCAGGTGCAGAACCCTGCACTTGGCCTTGTTGGACCTCATGAGGTTCACAGGGGCCCACTTCTCAAGTTTGTCCAGGTTCCTCTGGATGGCATCCTGGCCCTCGGGTGCGTCAATCACACCACTCAGCTTGGTGTCATCTGCAAACTTGCTGAGGGTGCACTCGATCCCACTGTCTACGTCATGATGAAGATATTGAACAGTACTGGTCCCAACACAAACCCCTGAGGGACACCACTTGTCACCGATCTCCATCTGGACGTTGAGCTGCTGACCACTACCCTCTGGATGCCACCATCCAGCCAATTCCCCATCTACCAAACAGAACACCCATTAAACCCCTATCTCTCCAATGTAGGGAGAAGGATGTTGTGTGGGACCGTGTCAAAGGCCTTCCAGAAGTCCAGATAGATGACATCTATACTCTTCCCTTGTCCACTGATGCAGTCAGTCCATCATAGAAGGCCATTAGGTTGGTGAGGCAGGACTTTTCTCCTGGTGGAGCCATGCTGGCTGTCTCAAATGACCTCCCTGTCTCCCATGTGCCTTAGCACAGCTTCTAAGGGGATCTATTCCATGACTTCCCCAGACACAGCGGTGAGGTTGGTAGTTCCCAGGGTTCTCCTTTCTACCCTTTAAAAAAAACATATGGATGCACTGTTTCCCTTTTTCCGGTCACCAGAAACTTCACCTGACTGCTGTGATTTCTCAACTATCATGGAGAGTGGCTTGGCAACTACAGCTGCGAATTCTCTCAGGACTCTGAGATGCATCTTGTCTGGTCCCATAGACTTCTATATGTTCAGATTCCTCTGGGGTCTTGAACCTAAACTTCTCTTACAGTAGGAGGGACTTTGCTCCCCCAGTCCCTGTCTTACAGTCCATCCACTCGATAGGTGTGTGAAGAGAGATTGCCAGTGAATAGATGCAAAAAAGCTGTTGAGTACCTCAGCCGTCTCCTCATTCGTTGTTACCAGTTTGCTGGTTTTGCTCATAGGGGGCCATACACTTTCTTTGACCTTCCTTTTCTGGCTGACATACCCATAGAAGCCCTTATTACTGTTCTTTGTGTCCCTTGCCAAGTTCAGCTCCAGCTGCACCTTGGCCTTCCCGACCCCATCCCTACACAACAGGGCATTGGCTCTCTACTCTTCCCAGGACACCTGTCCCTGTTCCCACTGCCTGTACATCTCTTTCTTGCCCTTTAGTTTGAGGGTATGTCTCAACTCAGACATGCCAGTCTTTTACCTTCCTTTCCTGATTTCTTACATCTGGGGATCAACAGCTCTTGCGCTCTATGGACAGTGTCTTTAAAGATCTGCCAGCTCTGATCTGCTGCCTTGTCCCTGAGGAGGACATTCATATGTACGAATGGGTGTGATATTCTAGGGTACCATTGCAATAGAGGCTGTCAGTGTATTTTCTTTTTTTATGTGGCATTTCAGATGTCCTTTATTCATTTCCTGGCTTTTAATTATTTTACTTTGCAAATGATGTGATAAGTAAGTACACTGTCATTTAGCAATATTCACCATTTTTACATGAAACTAATTTTCCCCATTAATGAAAACACCAGTTTGGACCTAGTAAGATACTATGGAAGGCCTAGTTAGTTCTTACATCTGTTGTATGTTACCCACCAAATGACATCTCTCTGTAAGACAAGTAGTTTTCCAGTTTTTGAAATGATGATTTTTTTTTCACCAACAACCAATATGGCCTAGATTTTGTTAAATAAAAGTTTTGAGTCTGTCTGTGTTTGTATTTTCCCAGGCTCTTTTAATGCCTGAGGGAATAATTTATAGGGCTGTAATTTTGTGAGTTACTGTGTTATGACCACTTATAAATGGCTCCTTAGGGCACTAAAAGGGCCAAGAAAATGTAAATACAAACACAAAACAGAAACAAATACCTGCAACATGAAGAAAACTACAAGGAGAGAGACCATATGGCCTAACAATTCAGCTCCACTTAATGGTTCCATTCACCTCCTATTGAAGTAAAAGCAAGTTTTACTACTGGCCATAGTGAAAGAAAAATCGAACGTTAAAACCTCACCTGTAACACGACAATCACCTAACTCTGTGTTTAATAATATCCATACTAATTTATTTATTTATTTTTAATATTGGGCTGCAGTTCTTTACTACCAAATATAACTCTTTATTCCCCCTTCCCTCCAAACGTAATAATGAATATTTTGAAATACTCTTGTAGCTTTAGGCTTGGCCGATTAATAAGCTCTTTATGACATTTTATGTTGCAGTAGTTAAAGGGAACTGTTGTCTGGGACACCTGAAGGGAGCCAGGCACTGTGGGTCCTGGCCAGTTTTTACTGGTGAGAGGTACGTGCTCCCACAGGGAAGAATGGGAGATTTACTGGGCTGAGGTGCCCTGTGGAAGCACACTCCATATTGGAAAGAGTGTCTGAGCATCTGTCATGGGCTATACTTCTCTACTCAGGGTATTTTTACTCAATTTATGTCCACTTAACATCAAATTCTGATCACTGATTTGGGTATAGAGAAAAAAGAGGACATCAGCAATCAAAAAAATCACTTGAGCCAAACACTTTTGCCTTGTCTTTCCCAGGCTCGACTTCCCCTGTGTTTGCTGGGGGTTAAACTCAGTCTGTCCCCGTTACTCTGGTCAGCTGATGGATGACACAGGGGGTCTGGGGTTGTGTGCATAATAGTTTTCTCTGCTGCTCTCTTTGCTTATTTATGTTGTTCTGCTGCGCTTTTCTTCTTACTGCTTTTCCTCTGCTGCGATTTGCTTCTTCAGGTTTTCTTGGTCTGCTGTTTCTTAATGCCTTTCCTCTGATGTGGGTTGCCCATGGGCCATGGTCACCCAGAGGTGTCCCTGTCTCGGCATGGCTCAGCTGGAGGCAGCATTCACGTAGTGGGGTCCCTGCTGGAGCTTGTGTCACCTGTGGGGCACTGTCCCTCAGGGGAACGTAGGGTATTTAGAATATCTATGTGAGCAGCATCTTGCTCTGCATTCCAGCTTGTCAAGTTTGTTTCTCTCAACTGTGAAGCGAAAATGTCTGGTGTGTTTCTAATTCCTCTGGAATTAGGTTCCTGAATGTACCTGAAAAGTTATTCCTTCGCTCTTTAATTCTCCACTGTTACACAGGAGTACACCACGTATATCTATATTGTACATACACACCCTACAGACTGTGAAGTACTCTAAGAGTGTGGCCACATGGACAAATGTCTTGTTTTGAAGAGAAGATGTCTTTTTCCTTTATTGTGTGATAGATTTTGTGAATAACTACCTGTGAAGGCATTATGGACCAAACCATGGGCAGTAATGCTGCACAGGACTAGCTTCCTGACTTCATAGAGACAAACGTTGCACAAGCTAAGCTCTGTGATTTAATGATTTAGGACAGTGTTTTTCTATGAGGAGTCTGTGAAAGACAGCTAATGAAATCAAGGCTTTGCTCAGTTTATGTTTGCTGTACATGCCTTCCACCTCCCTTGCAGAAACGTTGAATATCCAGAAATAGAAAAAGTCAAAAATCACTGTTTTGGGCCATTCTTGCTCACATTAAATCTATTATGAGTTTTGCCAATAAATCTATTCAAAATGGGACAGAAGGCTGTGAGAGAACATTTAATGTGGCTGAGACAAACAATCCTACCTTTTTCCCGCCAGAGGAAACTTTTACTAAATGGTAAGAAAATGAAAAGAAGTGATGTAATCAGGAAGTTTTTTCAGCCACACAGATGGTTTGCAGAAGGGTAGGTGCCATAGGAACAATGCTGCATGAGCCTCGAAACCTCCTGGCAGGGAAGTCAGTTCTGAATGAAAAATCCTTGCCAAATGCACCCTGTCATGTTTTCCATCAGTAGAGCTGGATATTTGTGTATAATTCCTGTGGGATTGGAAGATGCTAATATATACACACAGAAAAAGTTCAATTTCAAGTAGCTGCTAACGTCCAGTAAACAGTATGTTCCAAATTCCTTTCAAGGCTCCTAGCACTTATTTTTTTTCTAAACACTGCCATTCTCTGGGATGTTGGAGACTATTGATGAGAAGCCTTCATAACTATAAAAAGGAAAGAATAGGAGACAAAGTATTTCGTATTAAAGCTGCAACAGACCGTGTGCCTTCCTCTTAGCCACAGCCCTCTATTTTCACTGTGGCCATCACCATGGCTTTTCAGTAAAAAAAAAGATTCCAGGCTACTTCAAAGCTGTGTGCCTCCACAGTTTCCCTGTTTGATAATACCAGCTGGCTTTGTGATAGTTCATTTTTATCATCATAAAATTGGGAGATTTTAGGCCCTTATGCTACGGGACTTTACAACCAAGACAGGCAAAGCACACAAAGCTGCTGTTGGTGCTGAAAAGGCACTGAGTGGCAGAGACACTCTCAGAAGAGTTTGAGATGCACCTGTGAGTTCACTGACTTTTTAAAAGGGAACTGAAGTCCCTGCTTGGGTTTTTTGCAAAAAGCATCACACGTGTATTCCTGTTCACACACGCTCATAATAAGCAGAACCTTTGCTCAGCCACGTGGCAGCATTGCTATCCCACTCATCAACACCGAGGTTACAAAAGAAAAGTCCTCTGTGTTTAACTCACAGTTTGTTTCTTCACAGGCCACAAACATCAGCCACCGCAGCTCATCCAAACACGCTGAATTCCCTTTCAGCTTGAAGGGCGCATGGATGCCCACATACAGTCCTCACTGCTCTCGACAGCCTCTTGCATGCTTGCATGTTAATGCAGTCATGCCAAGGAACCTGCTTGGGCTTCTTTTAAACAGGAAGACAAGTGATGGGTTGTACTTGAGCGCCGGAATATTTAGCCAAGAGCTTATGCAGTGCTTCTGTATATTAAATAAACAGACCTCAAAAATCATGAGGGTAACTTAAAAATAATGACTTGGCACATCATAGAATGTACCATGCTTTGCCTTTGGACTCCTACATGTCACACCTCCAATGACTTCATCCTTTGACTTCGTGCAGAACTTCAAACACAGAAGTAAAAAACAGGATTGGAAGAGGGTGACATTCTACTAAGCTTGAGAAGAACGTATTTTGAACTCTACTAGTAAAAACTTCATTTCTGTTCTAACTGATGAAAGGTGTTACCTTGCCCTAAATAAGCTGTGAACTGAAAGAAAGAAAAATTGCCACATTTTAAAGTATGGAATCAATCTTTATGGCCAGTGAGCAGGAAGGTTCATCACACTGGTTGTTTTATCTTTGTGCAAGCAGTCTAACCTCTATTGACAAGATACCAAAAATGCTTAAACGTGACTCCAGCATTACTGGTTAGATGTAGCCATTAATGGCGATTTTTGAAGCAGCTTTAATAGGTGTGATAATACTTTGCATTTCAACAGGGCCTGCTATCTAAGCCAGAAGACTTATAAATACTAATTGAGCTTTTCAAAATTCTTGTGAAGTAAGTATAGTAAATATAGTGATATTAAGTTTGGAAGAAAGATTATCTGAAATGTGCAGCAACTTGCCAAGAGTTGTATAGTAACCCAGTGCCTGACCTGGGAATACAGCTCTCCACTTAATGCTCTAGGCTGTTAGGCTGTGCTAGATGACAGTTCACTGGAACTGTAAATGAACTCAGAGCAGTCCTAATGCAGACGGAAAAGATGCCTTAATATCTTCTGTCAGCAAATTACAAGGCAGCAAGTCAGCCACACTGGAACTTACCAGAGAATTTGATGCTGGAGCAGTTGGATTCAATAATGCAACTAATTATACTTGATGTGGCATTATATGAGAGGGTTCTCCAGCACAGAAAGAAATGAAATATTTGTTTTGAGAGTAGGAGAATCCCATCTTGGGAAAGTCAGTTGAGTATTCAGGCTTGACTTTGAAGCCTTTGATGAGAGAAGCATGTCTGGTCTAATCTCCGAGTGACGGGTTCATAAATGCACACACTACAGTTGATACTCTAATGGCCATATTATGCTCTGCTGATTTTCTTTGCCCTGCTCATTCAATTTCTTTAGAGACATCCAGAGATGAAAGAGAAAAATGCACAGTATGTTGTAAAGACCAAAAAGAGTTTTTGTTTGCAAACTCTCTTGTTATCAAGCAAAGCAGTAGAAATGTACAGCAGCTCATGTAACTTAAAGAGGCCACGTAGTATGAAACAATACCACTCTTTTAGATGAAAACCTGTCCGTGTCCATGGGAGTTAAGTGTAGATTATAGAAGATACAATGTTGCTGAGAACTGCAGACTTCTGTCTTTGCTCACTTTGCTGGTCACATCTGTGGAACTCATTTGCTATTAATTATGACTCCCTCTCCTGCTTTATGTCATGATGTGACTTAGAAGCAGAACAACTGGCTTTGATTCTTACCAGGGAATTCTTCCAGAGTTGGATGAAGCAAGTCTTCAGCAAGTGCAAACTGGTGGTGAAAACAAGGGTTGCTATGATGCTGTATCTCTTACTGGTAGCTGCCACAGCTGCACTGAAGCTCTGGGCAGCTGGGACAAAAATTGGGGTAGCCTATGAGCCGTGTGAATGTAAAGCAGTGTTTTTGACTGGCTCTCTTTGAGTGAAGGCCACTGATTTTCTGTGCATCCAGCAGGGGAGAAAACTGTGTCTCTGTAGCCATTAACAACAGCTGGTACAGAACATTATCAAGTCCATCATAAAAAAATGTTTGGAATCTTTGTTTATTCTGTTTCAAAATCAAGTAATTTCATAATGATAGTTTCATTTCGTGCCCCATTGGAAAATCATCTCTTTACTTAAGATGTCAGTTTAATTCTTGGTATGTTTTTCTCTTACAAAAGATAAAGTAAAAATGTTAGTCTTGCATTCATAGGCAAGTCATTATTGCCAGTTTTATAGACATAAAACCATTAATCTTTCCATTAATGATTAAAAAAAAAAAAGGTCATTACAGCCTGGGTTGCAAGAAAATTATATAGCTCTTTTGGCTATATTTTCGCATTTTCAAATGTCCTTTCTCGTGTCAAAAGCTTAACTCCATTAATTCAGGGATATGTCATGGTGTGGAAAAGAGCACTGAGCTGGGGTGCTGAGGTTTATCCCCAGCAGCATCACGCCCCTGTTTGGCAGCCTGCAATGAGCGACCTTCCAATGTAGTATGTCTGAATACTCCCTGCCCTTTGCCCATTCAGAGCCTATGTACTCTCTCCAGCACGCTGGAGAAAATGGTATTCTATTTTGATTAGGTCTTAATAAACATTCAAAGAATGATCGATAAAGTTTATTTGTGCTTGTTGAGGGTGAAAAGTAAGACAACGGGTAGGAACCCACTTTATGCTCTAAGCTCCCCTCTTTCCCTCTATGCTCCTCTTCTCTCTCTCTCCAACCAGCCGGAGTGTAAAAGGGATCAAAAATACTCTGAATAGCAGCTCTGCTCTCCCCTATGATCCCAGTGAAAAGTAAAAATCTGAAAATACAGCTCACAGCTGATAATGGATTTGGAAGCTGGCTCCTGTTACTGAAAACACACTGCTCCTCCTCAGCCCTTCATCCAGTTTGGACATTATCTGTTAACTGCTCAAGGGAGCTGCATTCTTGTTTGGTTTGGATGTCTGGAAAACCTTCATCTTAGTGTAATACTGCATAACTCTGAGATTTGCAGCCTGTTCTTTTTTTCACATGTTGTTGTGCCCATAAATGCTCGTCAAATATTTGCTCTTTGCTGTCTGCTGTAACTGTCCCCAAAGTACCATCTGGCAAATATATTCTGTTATAAATCTAAAAGGTTATTATGGCACTATAAAATTGCCTTCATCTGACTAGGTCTGAGCAGTAGATAAGTTGCGATGACTTTTTCATGTATTTTCTGTTGGACAATAGTATGCTTTGGATTCTTGTTGCAAAGAGTAAAGACACAGCCAGAAAAAAATGCTCACAGATTAGTTAATATTTGTGTGATCCCTTTGTGCTGTTTCATACACATGTTTAGATGATTACATGCATGGTGTGGTCCCAGTGATGTGTAAGGTACCCTGTTCTTCAATGCAGACTGTCCTTATATGCACTCTATATGTCTTGATGATTTGCCTTCAGATCTAACATGCTAGCAAAACATTTGGCCCATTCTTCACGTTCTTAGGAAGTCAGCTGGATGACAAACAGCTTGCGTGGCTTGATGCTCCTGTCCCCTCAGTGAACTTGACGCCTCAGCCAAGTGACATTTAATTTCCAGTCAGTGCAGAACGACAAGAGCTGGACATAGGACACTGCACAGTTTTGTTCTTGTCCTTAGGCCCTCTCTGGTGCCTAGGTCAATAGATACTGGGACTGCAGTGAGACTGGCGTATGTCGTGTGTGAGGCCCCAGAGACCTTCCTGGCAACCCAAGGCATGGATCATCTTAATGGACTTTGAAGATCCTTTTAATCATTGGTAGACAACGTGTGATGACTGTTAAAAGCTCTTTTGTGGCTGGGGTATGAGAAAACAGAATAGCTTTCTCAGGGCTCTGATTACCCCAAGCAATTAATCACTGAGCTGTTATAACTGAAAGAGTTTAATAATTTGGCCAGATTTGCATAATAGTAATAAATTAACATAGTACGTTAGAAAAAAGAGTAAGACAGTTTTTGCCCTAAACTACTTGGTTTAGGAAGATACTTTATTGGTGCAGCTCAGTTTGCAAACTAAAATAATACAATGCCTTCCTCCTGTGTTGTAATTATAAAAATTCCGTCAATAACAAAGAAAGAAAAAACCCGACATTGAGGCACAGACAATTGAGCTCTTTTACAGATGAAAAGTAACAGAGATGGATGGAACCCTGAAAGAAAGAGAGCTAGAAACAGCTTTCAAAGGGAAAATATCTTTTAGCAGTATATATTTTCTTCATAGGAAACTGGGCTAGGAAACAGAAAGACAGAAATCCTAAATCCTGACACATACCTGCCTAAGTCTGCAGACTTCAAAGCCCTAATTAGAAGGCCTACACTGGTCTTAATACGCTGTGTTATCATAGACTGTGGAGTAACAATTTAGAAAATAAGGGATTAGAGAGGTTTCAGAGTGTTCTTTCTTTCAAACAAAGCAAATTAATAGGTTTGCTTACAAAACAGATGATGTGTAATTTGTTTCAATTGATCATTATCTCACTTTTGTGATACAGTTTTCTAACTGAAGTGAGAAGCATGTCTAATACTCCCAAGTAGACCTGTTAAGAAAGAGTACGAGAGTGCTTCATTTTTAGAACTCAATTAGACTTATAACTAAGCCATCAGTGAGGCAAAACCCAAGAGTTTGCCAGAGGAAAGTTTAGCAGCATGAAAGAAAAGTTGACAAGATGGAATAAAATGTTTGAAGGGATAAAAAGAAAATATAGAATAAGGGAATAATTAGTATCAAGAGGATTGACATAACCATCAGTGCATGCTGTCCTTCATGCTCTGAATAGAACGCCAGAGCTTGTTATAGGTAGTAACAGAAATGGAGGCCGAATCCTTCAAGGGAGATGATTCTGCAAAAGCTAACAAACTAGAAGGCCCTGTGAAACAGAGAACCAGGAAAAATAATGCAGAGCAAGGAGGAGATACAGCCATGGAATCAAACACTAAAAGCGGAGGAGAAAGGGAATGATTACTTAGTGTTGAGAGAGTAAAAGAAAAGCAATACTGGCAAATGAAATGAATGCTCTGAGATTACAGTAATAGAATTTGTAGGACAGCAGGTAATGCATGAGAGATGAGAAGTCAGTAAAGGAAGGCGAAGGGCCTCTAAGAGCAGCCTGGAATAATTTACTCCCAGAAAAGTTAGAAATTGCTAAAATCTCTTCTAAAACAGTGCCCCCGTAAAGGAATTCAGCACAAATAAAGAACCTAGAAAACTATGGACCACTTGAAATATTATGTAAAAATGCTCCTGACTCAGAGTGACATAATTGTTAGCTTATAGATTCAGTGAGAAAGAGGAGTTGATTTCTTGTGGATGAAGGCCTAGCTTGGAAGCAGAATGTTACAGTGAAGCCCTTTCCTCCCTGTGAGAATGGACCTTTGATGACCAAATCAATTTGATTGAGCTGTGTTTTGGGTACTGAGCAGTCTAGTTCTGTGCCTCAGGACTCTGAGGCAGTATGACAACTCTTGGGCAGTCAGCTCTCTCTGGATGGAGAGGTTGGATCTTCCAAAGACGTTGCTGGCAATAGGCACTCCCAGCACCATGCTGCTTGGATGCACTTCCAGAGAGCCTACCTGGTGGTGGAGCTCTTGTTTCTAGTCTTTAGGGATAAAGTAGTGGGCAGGCGAGGAACTTGGGCTTAGCCAAGCCACAATCACTTTTACTCTGGAAAACACTAGACAGTTACAAAACAACATCCTGTACGTACACTCCTCCCCCGCTTAGTGTGATCTCATCTCTCCTGGGAGTCCTGGTTTGGACAACATCTTTCCTGCCTTTTCATCAGGCATGTGGTAGTGGTTTGGCCTTTTTACTCACACGATCAACTTTTATCATGGTCTCTGTCGTTCTTTGTTCACATACTTCAACTGGGAGCAGTCTAGTTTGCATACTCTCCACCCTCCAGTGGCTTCTTTACACAATTTGTCAAAGCAATGACCTTACTGGTAGGAAAACCCCTATTTCCAGTAAAGAAATATTATCAGACATCAATGGATCTTGACTAATCTCTCATTCTTAATCCCCTCTGAGGTCTCTATATGCCAGCATGAGTGTTGTCAATATTCAGAAGAGTGAGCTTGAGGCTCAGTTAGTCAGTGGAGACATTGCAAAGCAAGGATATGAGCAAAAGGTATGTCAAAGTGGCATTTCCTAAAGGAGGAATCATTTCTGGGATAATGTGGACAGGTCCCATTGCAGAAGTCCACTTCTCATCTGTATATTAAAAGAGGAGGAATCTGGTCATTTCAGTGCAAGTAACACATACTGGTACAGCATAAAGTTCTGCTCCCCGAACTGACATGTTTTGCCCTTTCCAGACAATAAAATTAGTAACTAATTGGTACCTTCCTGATGTATTTACAAATGGTGCTACTCAACTGCTAACCCACTTCACAATGTTCAGGTGCTCTGCAAGTCACTGGAGAGGATGATGATATTTGATGTTCTCCAGAGACGAGGCTTTGGCTTGCAAGGACTGTATTGTAATTCTTTCCTCGACTGACCTTTTTCATCTCCATTTGACTTATTTTATTTCAAAATGTTAATTTTGTAGTTAACTGAAAATCTCTTAGATTTTCTTGATCCAGATCATCATGAAAATGAATTTGCATAGCAGAGAAACACTGCTGCTGTGTTTGGCTTGAGCTGAGATCCTTGATGTCTGTTTGAGCAGAGAGGCCAAGGATTTAATTTATCAAGGGACCAAGTTGTTTTGTTACCTCTCCCATGATTTGTTCTCTGCTCAATGGAGGAGTCCATCCAATGCTAAGTCTGGCATTGTTTTCAAGCAGCATAACACTTGTATCAAAGAAGAAAGGGGAAAAAAATACCACTTAAAATGATCTTTCAGTTTTTACTTGTAAACACCCCCATGGGAATAATTTACTGTGATGTTCCAAAAGTGCTATTTTCCAGTAGTATTTTAGGACTCCACTGCAGAATTAGTAAATTGCATCCATGTTTTTTTAAAAAAAGGGTAGAAAGGAGAACCCTGGGAACTACCAACCTCACCGCTGTGTCTGGGGAAGTCATGGAATAGATCCCCTTAGAAGCTGTGCTAAGGCACATGGGAGACAGGGAGGTCATTTGAGACAGCCAGCATGGCTCCACCAGGAGAAAAGTCCTGCCTCACCAACCTAATGGCCTTCTATGATGGACTGACTGCATCAGTGGACAAGGGAAGAGTATAGATGTCATCTATCTGGACTTCTGGAAGGCCTTTGACACGGTCCCACACAACATCCTTCTCCCTACATTGGAGAGATAGGGGTTTAATGGGTGTTCTGTTTGGTAGATGGGGAATTGGCTGGATGGTGGCATCCAGAGGGTAGTGGTCAGCAGCTCAACGTCCAGATGGAGATCGGTGACAAGTGGTGTCCCTCAGGGGTTTGTGTTGGGACCAGTACTGTTCAATATCTTCATCATGACGTAGACAGTGGGATCGAGTGCACCCTCAGCAAGTTTGCAGATGACACCAAGCTGAGTGGTGTGATTGACGCACCCGAGGGCCAGGATGCCATCCAGAGGAACCTGGACAAGCTTGAGAAGTGGGCCCCTGTGAACCTCATGAGGTCCAACAAGGCCAAGTGCAGGGTTCTGCACCTGGGTTGGGGCAACCCCCAGTATCAATACAGGCTGGGGGATGAAGAGAATGAGAGCAGCCCTGCCAAGAAGGACTTGGGAGTACTGGTGGATGAAAAGCTGCACATAAGCAGGCAATGGGTACTTGCAGCCCAGAAGGCCAACTGTATCTTGGGTTGCATCAAAAGCAGTGCAGTCAGCAGGTCGAGGGAGGTGATTCTGCCCCTCTGCCCTGCTCTGATGAGGACCCACCTGGCGTACTGCGTCAAGCTCTGGGTTCCTCAGCACAGAAAAGACATGGACGTGTTGGAGTGGGTCCAGAGGAGGACCATAAAAATGATCAGAGGGATGGAACAGCTCTCTTATGAGGACAGGCTGAGAGAGTTGGGGTTGTTCAGTGCGGAGAGGAGGGAGACCTTATTGTGGCCTTCCAGTACTTAAATGCGGCTTAGCAAGGCCTGTAGCCATAGGATGAGGGGCAAAGTTTTTAAACTAAAAGGGGGCAGATTCAGACTAGATATAAGGAAAACATTTTTTACAATGAGGCTGGTGAAATGCTGGGACAGGTTTCCCGGGGAGGTGGTGGATGCCCCAACCCTGGAAACATTCAAGGTCAGGTTGGATGGGGCAGTGAGCAACCTGATCTAGTTGTAGATGTCCCTGGTCATTGCAGGGGGGGTGGACTAGATGATCTTAAAGTCCCTTTCAACCCAAATTCTATTATTCTAAATAGAATATTTAAATTTCTTAAGTTGAGAGGAATGGGTAAAGGCTGGAAATCCAGAATGGGTTGGTTCAGCTGAATGTGATGGAGAAGGTGAACAGGTGAACAACTTTCTCATGTAGTGTTAGTTTACTTGTTAGCTACTGCTGTGCTTTCACATAGGAATGTTTGGTAAAATGTGTGATTCTAGTGGGAAAAAAAATATCCAAACTCTTTTGCCATCTTTTATTTTTTGGCTTTATGGGGAGTGTTTTCTGCTAGAAGGGGCATAGGAATTGTTTGAGCATTGTGTTGTCTGGGTACACAGAAAACTGCCTTCTTTTCCTACTCAGTTGGTGAAAAGGCTCCAGTAATGTTGGTCATGTCTGGTAGAAAAAATAAATAAGTACTCATTTCATATTTGGAGAGCTATCCATATTTTTGTGTCCTTGTACTTAAGAATTTCTTTCTCCCTGTGTTTTCAAACAAGCTACGGAGGCTTCTTTTAGCTGCAACCCACATTATGGATATTTGAGATTAAAGTCACTGTAGTGGAAAGAACAGCTGATACTGAGGAAAGAGCATTATAAATCATTCCTGTCTCTAAATCAGTTTTCTCTCAGACATATTTTTGTCTCTATTAAATTGATTCTAGTGCCATTCATGACTAGCCCCTGAGTTTGGTAATTTTCCATGGTGAAAGCTAAGATGGATAAGTTTTTAATAGCTGTAAGAAAACAAAAATGATTCCATTGCACACATCTGGATGAACTGAAATCCAGCTTTCCAGGCAATCCATTCTCTCTACTGCTATTTTGAGAAATAATCACACTGTCTTATTTAGGATTATTTTAAATACTCTGGGTTTATTTGCAAGAAATATTATTTCCTGATTTATAACTCTTGCAGCCCTATTGACTTATATGGAGAGCGAGACAGTGTCAGACTCATTGCCATTCTCAAAGGTATGTAAATAGCATCCGTCAGTACAAACAAGACTGCAAAGGCCGCTTTGCAGGCCACAAACAAGACTCTTTGGAGGCCACGCATGAAGTATGGCTGTTTACTTACTGTTGGAAGGAAAGTGGTTAATGTGTTCCCTGCAGGCACTGGTCCAAAGCTGGCCCATCATGACAAGGCATCTCTCTCTCAAGAGCATTTGAAGGGATGTTTAACCCAGGAGTGCATTTTGCTGTTTTCACAGAGTATAAACTCATGTCCAGAGTAACCTTGCTGAAGGATGCAGAGCTGTCCTGGGAAGTTGAGCTCTTTTTGCCATATGAACGGTCTTTGTTGTGTGGGGCATGTAGATAGTAGAGAGTTGGAAACTGGAGGATCACAGGCTGCTTGTGTGGTACACCGTAAAAGATGTAGTTCTGTGATATACAGTGTTGGACCCAATTTCTGACTAGAAAGCACAACTCGATTACCTCATTAGAAAATATAGCCAGCTGGCTCGACATTTGTTCTTATAGAATCTCCTGTAAGATTATTGTTTCGGTCTGAGACGAATTGCATATCTCTAATTATCCAGAAAGGAGATGGGAATATTGTGTGATAGTATCAAACCCTAGCAGCACTGTGTAGAGGAGAGGAGATGGTAATAATGTCTTACCCAGGAAGGCATCTGTGAAACAGACCTGGTGGAGTCAGAAACCATGGAAGATGCTTGAGAAGGCAGTAAAAGCTGATTTTTATTCACAGCTCCTTTGGCAGGAGCAGTGCTCTGAGGGAAAGCAGAGAATTAAAGGTTTTCTTTTTTTTTTTTTTTTTAAAAGCAAGCTCCTCACTGGCAAAAAAAAAAAAAAAAAGCATGTTACAAATTGACTGGATATTCAGAGGAGAGCTGAAGCCAGGGAAGGAAAGAAGCTGATTTATTAAAACAGCAAATTATTTCAGTTACCCATTTGATGGACACAGTTGTCAAAAAATCACCATAAGTATAGTGGTAGCTCCCAGTGTTGACAATAGTTTGAGTATTTGTAATATATCACATGGTGCGTAGTATTGGTAGGAGACATGTTTATATCTTATTCCAAGCTGTAAGTATTGCTGGATGCAGCCACATGCTGCTAGAGGGAAAGAGGTGGAGTATGACAGAGCGTTGCAAAAGGCGATAATCCACCTCCTGCATAGAGAAGAATCACTGTTGAGAGGAAAGCTAAGTAATTCACAAGCCTGCGTGTGAGACTTCAAAGTTACAGTGCTTTGTCTCATCTTCCTTTTCATATGTTGCCAAGATTCGCTTTCCTGTTCCAAAGCACTCTGCTTGGCAAGCCTTCTGGTTTGAAGGCAGGGCATTTCTTCGTCAGGGTTTCTACCAATATCAGTGCATACGCTGTTTGCTACTATTCCTATCCTTATCCATAGAATTTCCAGCTAAATTAAAAGCAAGGTGTAAAAGAAGAGGGAAATCACGTCTACAGTTTTTATCTAAAGGGCAGTCATAGCACAAGCCAGGTACAAGCTTGCGGTATTCAGACGCAGACATCTGTGCCATTATGCTTCTGACAGGGCAAAGGTTTGCTAGAATAACACCTCCTCTGCATCTCTGCCGTTAGTAGTCCTGAAAATGTTACGGAATCAACACAATGTGAAAGGGAAACTCTAGATTTTGCTGAATCTCAAAAGAAATTGCCTCTGAAATTTGTGTGCCATTTGCAAGTCCCTGTCGTTGTTACCAACATGTCTGTAGGTGGATGGGAGCCAGTGAGTTTCCCCCTTCTTTCTAGTTCTGAAGGCACTAGAGGCCTAGTGTGTTCTTCAACTAGAGGTTGAAGGCACTCCTCCTAGGGGATGAGAGTTCTTTTTCACTGTATGTGTTCCATTCTTCATCATTCACTGGGTGCGATATTCTCCACAATATGCAGAGGTACATATTGCATATTCTCCTTTTTCTTTTAGAATTTGAGAATATAGACAGCCTTAACACCTGATCTCTCCACACCTGTAAATTTCCATAATTTCTTTTGCTTTACTGATTTTATTGCATTCTTTTTTTTTTTTTTAGATGATGACAGCATTTTTAAGAAGGAAAAAATATGTAAGGGTTGAAAGAGGAAAAGATGTGGGAATCAGTGTGAAACAGGTGGAGGAAAACAACTGAAAAATAAAGAGGTCATAAAGAAATTAATTTGGAAAAAGAAGGAAATTAAAATACTTTTTAAAAGTAGACTGGAAACTGAGGACAGATATTTGTGAGGAGATAAGGATTTATGCAGAGAAAGACTAGCAAAACCTTACAACGTTATTCTGAATTACATTTAAGGACTAAAAGCAAAACTTTCACAGAGTCACAGTCTGCAGAGTACATATAAAGCTCTTCGTAACTTTCCTTTCAAAGTGTTCCAGGTTATTCTTACCAAAGTAAAGTTTCCTGATGACTTCAGCTGGGCTGTATGAGTGAATAATGGGCTTGCAAGATCAGATGCCTGTCAATGGGAGAAATATTTCCTCATTAGACTTCCGTCAAGGAGATTTGCATCCTGTTCTGGAGTTAAATGAGGCCTGAGGCTGTTTTTCAGTCTCCAGTGTAGACTTAGGAGCAGGATTAGACTACAGTGGAGGAGTAGGGCTAAAGCTCTAGTTATCTTTTAGATAATTTTTACAGTAGCTTTGCTAAGTTTTAGGTTCCTGTTCTTATGAAGGGTTCTCTAATATCCTTTCTGCTGCATATTGCTTTTAAGTCAAAATTTTTAGAGCTGCTGCTGCTCCTGACTTCTGTAGGAGCAATGGGGTAACGACAATTTTTAATGATTCTTAGCCAAAGGCAAGCTGTTCTTAGACATATGCAGAGCTGTTAGAGGGAGCAGCAAGGAAGGAAGTTAAACATAGAGACGTAGTTGAAGGAATGGAAAAAGAAATGGTTCCTGCTACAATTACTAGACTCTCAGTAAAAATTCAGCCTGTTTTGTTGAAATCTAAAATTGTTGCGGTGAATGTGAATAAGAATTTAGTGGCAACACACAGGATTCCCAATTGGCACTCTCCATTTAGAGGCCATATCAGGGAATAGACCTTGTTTTGCCAGTTTAGTGGATTTTTGATGATGTTCTATATTTTCTCCATGGGTAAAGAAGACATTCCATCCTTGGTGGCTGTCAAAGCAGGTTTTTTAACGAGTACTGGGTACCTATGTTGCAAAGTAGCTTTAGATCATGAAGAGAATCTTGGAAACTTTACCATTCACAGACTGAAAAGCAGAAGGTGATGTATGGCTCTTCATTTTTCTCTGAAACAGTGTTGTCACAGAGATACACCGTAGCTGCAATACAAGCATCTCTCAATGGTGTGCCACAAAGAGGTCAATAAATGATTGCAGACTAACTTGAAGGAATGAGTTTACCTGTTCCAAAAGGTAATTAGAAAGCAGAGACAACACCAGCAGTGGTGACCCTGTCATTATTAAAAATATATATTGATGTTGATGATGACCTTGGTTTTACCATCTCTCTTTAGTGATAGTGCCAATAGAATAGAGCTTTGGTAAATTAAATCTTACTCTTAAATAAAGAGTCCAGAACCAAGCACCTTTGGAATCCATCACTAATGGCATGGTCAGGTTGGACTTCTCTATCAGGTCCTTAAAACATGTCAAAAAAAATCCAGGTTAAACTTAATTTTGGGATCAGGTCAGGACCTGCAATCAGATTTTTTGCATCACCCATGTTTAATTAAACTTAATATAGACTACAAATTAGTGCTCTCACCATGATCTGCCTGCTGTGGTTTACCTTATGAAATCTGAACATGTCAAGCACAAGGTAGTCAAGGCATAAATGTTATCCTTCAGTTGTAGTCATCTTCCATTTTCCATTCCATTTATTAACAGAAGTTTTATCCTAAAAGAAGCAAGCAAACAAGCTGCAATTTAGAATCATTACCTCAATGCTAATAAAAGTCCTGATATACTGCATGTGCAACCCGTAAATAGCGGTCAGCTAAGTGTTCACCATCTGTTCTGTTACCCTCACAGTAAATAATCACTGTTGCAGCATTTAAATCAAAAACATGCTTAGAAATCTCTGTGCTCATTACCAGACAGAGTTCAGTTCAGCTCATCACACTCTTTCAAAATAAGTCTTCATCATTTTCCATCTGAGAATATTACAAGCAAATAACAAAACAGGTGTGTACACACTTGGGACGTCTGAGAACATTTTTAAACCTCAAGAGTATTTCTGTTTATGCTTGTTCGATTTTCCGTAGTAATTTATACAACCAGTAATGATAGACTGCTTGGTAATTGTGCCAGTGCCAGAGAGAAAAGCAGCAGCCTTTCTATGGATTGCACAGGGACTCTGTTCAGGCTTAGTCAGTTCAGCCTGAGGTCCACTCTTACCAGCTTACACTGGGTGCATTTAGCGGTGTAGCACAGGTATTAGCTTAGTCACTGCCATCCTCATATGACTCCATGATCTCATTTGTATGGTTCTGCCCAGTAACTGGATATCTAACCTATACTGGAGAGGGCAGAAATTATTTCTCTAAACCCACTTCCAGTTTTCCAGTAATTTTGATTTTTGGCCAGTTTGAAATGTTAGGAATATGTAATTGAAAATGAATGGTTAAGATTATAAGATGACTGTGCTTTCAGTGCTGTAGCGTTTTTAGTGAATTAGCCTCAGTGTTTACAAGAGGCTCACAAAGTTAAACCTACAAAGCTTTAAAATGAATTGCACCGTTTGCATAATTCTCTGAGGAGGAAAATGTTTTTGCAAGGTTCTTGGCACAAATTTCTTTGAAATTGTTAGAGCCTTTTATTTACCAAACAGTGTACATTGTTAAAAGTAAAACTTCCCCTGTGCTCTAAATTTTGGCCCAGTTAATCTTTCAGGAGTGCTGAAAACAGGGCTTTAATTAGCAACTTTATCAGTTAACCCAGTCACTCATCCCAGTGCTTATCTGATACCGTGTCCATGCAGGCACTTGGGGACATCAGAAAAAGGCCGACTTCTCAGTGGGGCAGCTGAGAGGACCTCGGTGGCAGGAGGGAAAAAAGACACCACAGAAACGGATGGCATTAAATGGAATTTGATACAAATCCAAAAGGAATTATCTGACCACAGTAGCCTGGGATAGGCGTGGATTTCTCTCGTATTTCTCCCTGATCTTCTCTGGTATGTCACCCACAGGAATAGAGAGGAAGCCAGCGGTCCCTTGCGGTGTGAACGCGGGGTCTGGTGTGATCGAAGCCCTTTGCTGGGGAGGTGCTGACTGAGCTGAGAACAACACCGTGCCGGCGCTGTCGTCGCAGGAGCAGCCGGCTCAAGCCAACGCAGGGCTCTTGGCCAAGACGCTCATTAAGCTCTGTTACTGTCTTCAGCAACAAAGATTTAGTGAGCAATCTGCTCTCCCTACTTGCCTGTAATTTTTCTGTTCAAGGGAAAAAGGGTGTGTGTATATACGAGTGCAGCTGAGGGGCTGACATTGGTGTTAGAGAGAGTGGGCTTAAAATCATACATGTTTGCCTGTAAAGGGAACTGGGAAGAGTAATGGATGAAGACTTCCTGATGGATGGCTGGAGCAGAGGAAATCCATGATGATCTGTCTTGGGGATGAAAAGGCAAGACATCATGTTTCCCTAGGGTGAGCCTGTCACCACAAACTCTCCTAGCAGAAGGAGGCTTGTGCTCCAGTTCATGTAGCACTCAATCATTAGCAGTAATTGTCCTGTGAGTACTTCAGTCTGTGCCTGGTGGACTCTGACCAGTCAGGCAGGGCTTATCCTGTGGCTTTAGAGGCCGTGGCTGGTCCTCTGAAACAATTGAAAAACAATACCCAAGGGCTTAGGGGGAAATTGAAAAATAAGCCAAAGCAAAATAATTTAGGTAATCTGCTTCGGGTACTCCTGCTCAGTAATGAACATGGAAAATAAAAAATAAAATCAGAAAATAAACATGGAAATATAGGTCAAATGCAAAGAATGAAGGCTATTTAGAAAAAAACCCCCACATTTGTGGGAGAGCTGGCCTTTCATTTATTCTTCACCTTACTTCGTTTGTATTTGTGAAGTGGTCTGTAACTGCTCAGTTTAGTCTTTCACATGGCATCATTTGTGGTTCAGAATTCTTCCTCACCTCATTTTTTTCCCCCTAAACAAAGACGTACCATTCATGTAGTTCTAAAACTGTCTTGTCAGCAGAAAATCTGTAGCTCTCACCAATGCAAGGAAGTCTGATATTAAAAACATGCATCGCTTTGCTATCTTAAGATGAACCCATTAGCATGTGCTGAAGAATAAGTTCGAGAGAGAGAAATCGCGTTAAGAGGACAGAGTGACTACCTGGTGCCAAGAAGATATTTTATGCTTGCTCAAGCGGTTCTGATGAGTTGATAGCTGAAATGTTTATGCTTTTATTCACATAGATAGCATACTAAAGACGTCTATTTTAAACAACAGATAATCCAAATGGTGCATTTAGTTTGTGATGTAACTGTGGCTGGTGTTCTAGGGCTTGCAGGGTTTCCCTGCTGCTCTTATTTACTTGTAGCTGGGCCCTGCAAAGCTAGGACCTTTCCAACCTGAAAACAAAGGCAGAAAACAAAACACAGGAAGACAGGTACTGGCTGTAAATTTTCTGTTGGTGCTGATGCAAATACGAATGCAAAGCATTGTAATGATTTTCTCTCCACTGCTACAATGTGTAAAGTCACAAAGAGTTCTGTTTATAAATAAAAAAATCTGTGTCTCAGGAATGTCTAAGTGCATAACTGTGATATACAGGATTTAGTGAAGCCCAGTTCCAAATTGCTGTTTGATTTGTTGCAAGATTGTAAGTATAATCAGCAACTTCATTCTGGGGGCATCCTTCAGACCTCATTTCTTAATTTTTCTTATGTACTGTCACCTCCTTCAAACTGCCACACTCGCTACCTTTGATTGCTCGTTCCCCCCAGCAGCACTTTTCTTCCTTTTTGCATTCTTTCTCTGGAAAAAAGGAGTAGCCTTTAAAAAAAGAAAACTACATTTTTTTTCACTGCCTGGATAGCTTAATATCCCCAGCATCAGATCTTGGCTGCCTATTTAGACCAGTGGTTTGTATGTCCAGTCTTACATTCTTAGTCTTTTTCTCCATTTTATTGTAATCCTAGAATGTGTAGGGGACTTTTTAACATAGAGCCTACATAAAAAGATCGTAGATGCTTCTGGGCATTTTCACCTTTCTATGAAGAGGTACTAATTTTGATATAGCTTCTGACACACTCAGAGGGTGCAGTAAACTAGAATATTCAAAATAAAACAAGTAGAAGAGGAACAATAAAACATTTATTTGACATCTGTTTATCCTGTCCTTAACCACTTTCTTCCTTTCTTACAAATCCTCTGCCCTGGTAATCGTAGGTTAGTAGGCCATTATAATAATTTCTAGATGTATGTAACCATCCAGACTATTCCAAAAACACAAGAGACTGATCCAACTTCTTGTATTTGCTGCAATTTGGGAAACCTTACGCTGATGAGCTTCCCATGCAGACAAATTCCACGTGTCTTTGTAGAAAAGCTAGTTGGAAAATTAAGCTATGTAAACTTTTCAATCATTTTCTCCAAAGGAGTGATAATTTACCAAGCCACTTAGTAGTTTCTGTGATAGATTAGCTAGCTAGTGTTATGACATCTCCTCTGTTTGTAGCATTTATGTCTGTTCATTGCTGTTAGTATCTGTCAAGGGCTGCCCAACAGTGACTACCATGTGCAACCTCTGTTAGTGATTGCTCATGACATCCTAGTGTTTTGGCTTCTTGATGCCCTGGGTCTGGGTCTTGCTCTGAGTCATTTTTAGTTTGATCTCCCTGTGACACAGAGCTACAGCCATTTTTCATTCTGTCCCATTCAGAGACCTATTGCTGAAATTCTAAGGAGTGGATAGGTATTAACAATGATAGCACACAAAGCAGGGAAAGGGAAAGAAGTCATTCAGTCCATTCCTGGATTATGGCATTCATGAAAGGTATCTGTCTAAACTGTTTTTACTTAAACGATGCCGTGATGCTAATACCACAACTTCCCCAGGCATCTGATTGACAGTGGTTAGTACTAGAAGGTTAATCTTATCGTCTTCTCAAATACCCCTTGTGGAATTCTTCCTCCTACTGGCCTTCCTAGCAACAGCCTAGATGCCAGATGATTGTTATTCTGTTTTCCACAAGTTTTGTCTAATCTAAGCTAAACAGTTCCAGCGTCTTTCAATCACTCCTTCCAAGTCATGTTTTTTAGATGTCTCTTTACCATTGCAGACCTCCTCTGGATTTTTCCTTCGTCTGGCCCATATATCTCTGCAAGTGATTGAGTCAGTATTCCAGCAGAGGCCTTGCCATGATAGAAAGACTCCTGTGTGTCTTCTACATGCTAAATTGCTCTTTAAATGCCTCAATCTGGAATAGGTCTTTTCTTAGCATGACATTTTTGCCTGATGTGCAGCTTGTGATCTGGTACCTGCTTCTCACTGTCCTGTATTTTTAAAGTGGATAATCCTTCCCTAAGACCATTGTCACTTCCCTGTCCGCTGCATTGCTATTTATACCATTTCCCCAAATTGGCAAAATCATATTGAATTCTGTCACATCCCTCAAGCTTGATCTTAGCCGTAAATTTGAAAGCCAGTGTCTTTCATCCTCCAGGTCAATAATTACAGTATCAGCCCCAGGACAGACTCCTTCATGAGGTTCAATCCAACCTTTCTTATTAATTGTTAGCTTTTTGATATCAGCTGCCTGTGCACATTTTTCTTACTAGTTGTGCTAGACTAGGTCCGATCAAAAGGTGATCTGTGACTAGGTCAAATCTGCTAGGATTTATTAGATCAGGCATAGTGTTTTGAAAACCAGTCTGTGTTGGTCCACTACTATGTGTCTGGAAATGAAGGTGGCAGATAACTTTGCACTGTCCCAGAACGTCATGGGAAGCAGTGCCAGCCTTACTGAAGTTGAGCCAGACTGTGCCTCTGCTTTTTCCTCATCTAAACAGTCTCTTACCCATCACAGAGGAAGATTAGATAGAAACTTGACTGGTCTGTCTTGGATATTACTTATCTCTTTATTTTTCCAGGTGCTTGCAAACTGTTACCTTCACGATATTTGACTTTTTTTTTTTTTTTTGACAGTGAAGTTAAGATGACCAGTCTAATATTCTCTGATTTTCTTTTTCCCTCTGTATTTTAAGGATAGACATAACGTTTCCCATTTCTGGAACCTCATTGATCTCTGCAGGCTTTAAAAGATTATTGGAAACTGTGGTGAGTGCTCCAGACAAGTCTTCAAGTTTCCCAGGACTAGACTTAAAATCCAGATTTTTTGAAATCATCTAATTTATCTAATGACTATCTGGTAATTATTCTGATAGTGTAAGCATGACTGAGCCTTTTAGAAAAATCTGAAACAAAATAAGCATTACATGCTATAATCTATGGTATCTTCAGTGTCTTCTGTCTTTTTCATTAGGTAGCAAGCCAATATTTCTCCTGGTTATCCTCTGACTCCTAATGTATTTGTAGACCCAATGTGGTAGTTTCTTTTCAGCCAACATGTTTCAGCTGTACTTGTACATCCTTTTGTGTGTGTACCACGGTGGCTTGTCCATATGTATTTAGGTTCCTTTACTTTCATTGCAAATATTCTTGGTTTTCACTTTTTATAGGTTCCTTTTTTTGCGTGCAACTTTTTTTCTTTTTTTCTTTGAAGTCAGAAAACACTTTCTGCTTTAGTAACAATACCTTGAAATCTATGGCTATATTTTGCTATTTGTAATGAAACAGAACCATCAAAATAATCTGATATTGGTTGAAGACTAGTTAACAGCCTGGGACTCCCAGACTAAAAGCAAAACTCCTTATCAAGACACTATTAAAAATAACACACAGACTCAAAGAACACTTAGACCTCACGACAGCATTGCCACAGACCTTTATATTAGGGTAGTATCTACACTGTTTATATTCTGCCTCATACACCCCCACACCCATTCTCCACTTCTTGCGCTGAGGGCTGGTGGTCGTGGGTGTTGGCTTTGTTTTTCCCCACGGGGGAAATATTCTACAGTCAGTCTTCATATAAAAAATCTTTTGTCACTGAATTTCTGGTTTTCAGAAATTCTTAAAACTTATTTTTTTATATATTAAGAAAATAGAAAACACTAATTTCTTTTTAAGTAAAGTGTAAAAAATTGAGGTTTTATTACGAGTGAAACTAGAACAGAGAATTTATTACCCAATCTTCTACTGTATTTTGAGTGCCGGCTAATCAAAATCCTAACCTGTTTTGACTCTAAAAAAGGCCAGATCATGGCTCTATGAGACAAAAAATATTTTTCATCCTTGCTCCTGTTGGGCCAAGATTTTACCTAAAAGACTGTGTCCTCACCATCTTTCCACACTGAGCTTCCTAGCTGGGAAAGATCCCAGCTGTTATGACTCTAGCAACAGAAGTTGCTGCATTTTCGCTTGGGCCATGGAACTCTTTTTCCATTGTTATGTTGGTAAATAATTCATGTTGCTCATCACTGAAGGCAATGTTTATGAAAGCCACAAGGACGAAATAGCCACTCTTGTTTTACCATCAAGTATGTCACAGCCCTTGCATTTTCAGTGTAGCATAGACATCGCATGAAGAAACTTAAATACGTAGGAGTGATAAACTGAATGAGGAGAAGTATATGAAAAAATACAGCAGGAGCAGAACAAGACAGACAATAAAGCAGGGTAGAAAGATTTGGATTCTGGATTATTGCAGAAAATTGCCTATTTTGTCAGACAAACTCTCAAGGATAGCTCCTGGAAAGAGGAAATTTCTATCTTAGAAATTGCAATACAGTCAGTAACTGAGTGGTCTCCAAGGAGTCCCACAAGCCAACAAGATTTAATTTTGGCAGACTAGTGCTTTTAAAATGTTGGGTGAATGTGCAACATTGTGGTTTTATCTGCCTCTGATGCAACACTTACTTGTGTGTCTCTCCCAGACGTACAGCATTGCAAGTGGAATTATTTAGGGTTTCATCAGATGTGATTAATTCTTCTGGGCTTTCCTGTCTAACCACATGGAGGTTATTACCAATGTACCCTTTTTCATAAACTATCTACATGAAATCTTTTTATGGAATAAGAACAAAAGAGAGCAAAGCCTCATAACATTTTTTTTTTTCTTTTCTTCTTAAAAATACAGGATATTTGATAATTTATTTTTAAGTACGTTACATTTGCATGTATTGCTCCTTAGCATCAAGTCCTGAGGGACCAACTCTATTTGTAGACTTGTTTCCACAGGATGCAGAGAATAAAAGCAGCATGGCAGAAGATCTTTCATTCTAGTGCTTGAAGTAATCTACTGTGGGATGGTACCTCTGAGAACAAAGAAAGGAAGATCAACAATCATGATTCAACATCTTCAAAATCTTCCCAGTAGAAATTCTTGACACCTACTCTCTCCTTCTTACCTTTTTCCCATCTGTGTTTTAAACAACTTCTTCCAGAAGAGACCAGGGAAACCATGACTGTAAGGATACACATGTAAAAGTAAGAGATAACATACCGTTATGGTTCTTTTAACAAACAGGTTACTAGGAGTGACTTGGAAACTGGAGGCTATGTGAAATTCATCTGTGCAAAGAAAATGTGTGGCAGATGTCTCAACACCATGGCATGGATATTCGCACATCCCTTATTTTGGTGCTGGAAACTGCACCAAATATAACTGTGATGTGGTATGAAATCCTCCACAAAATGAATTTAACTTGAAAACTTGAAGTCGTCTTGAAAGACTTGGCTCATGATGAACAGCTCAAGAACCCCAGCTGATCATTACTGTGAAACAAATACTAACGACGGTTCAGTTAATTCTATATATAATCCTGATCGTCAGGCCTCCTGGGACATCTAAGGCAAGAAAGGAGAGAACATTGTCAGACTGCCATCTGAAAAATACATCTATCTTCTCCCTACCAAGAGCTCTTGTGTTATAATTATTGTCTTTTCTCACTAAACACTGAATTTAGACTATTTTGGACTCCACTTTTGTCTCTTTGGGGAGTGATGGTTGTTGCAGAACTCCAGTCTCCTTTTCCAAAATACTTCTGACTTGCATAAAAAACCCGATTTATCCCATCAAGGATGCCAGTGTTTTCAGACACTTTCAATGTTTTTATGCCTTTTCTTACAAAAGCAGATTTTTTTGCGTTCACTAAAGTGCATACACCAAGTCAGGTGCATTATCACAACACCATATCTTTAGCACTTACCTGATTATTACTTTTATCATCAGCTAGATGGGAAAAGAAAAAAGCCCTGCAATTTTTCCATGTCTGGGTGATATTACAAGTAATTAAAAATGTCTACTTTATTTCTTACACAAGTCATATGAGATTCTAGGAGTGAAATTCCAGTTTTCTTTCCTTATCTTCTGGATTCAGTGCAAAATAAGGCAAATGTATCACCTTTCCAGAGGTTATTTAGGATGTTCAAGAGATACTGGACCACTGTGCCTTGGCAGCTTCTTTCTGTCTGATAAATGTATAAATCCATAGTCTGCTGTGCAATTTACAGTGCTCCCTTCCCGTCCTGGCACGTTCCTTCTCTTCCTGCACTGAACTACCTGAGACATTTTATGAATCATGTATCTTAACATTTAAAACAGGCTTTCAACTCATTGTGATGAAGAATCAGGTAATAATGTGCAGGTTTTTCTAGGCAGTTTATCTGAGCCTGTATGCATTTGAATTGTGGTGTTTTACTGGGAAAACCATTTAGAGGTGTATGCAGAAAATGTGTGGTAGAAATTCTTGAGTTCCTTTCTAAGCAGAGACTAGATTAGACCAAGATGTGTTTTGAGTGGGCATGATCTGTGCTTTGAAGCACATCACATGCTTGGTTGCTCATCCAACTGATCACAACTCAGAAGCATAGCTCAAATCTCAGATACGCGAAATACTTTATCACCTAAGACAGTATCTCAATTCAGTGAATACCAAGGAAGTTCAGTGAAAATGATTTATTCACAGATGTGTGATGATAACTAGAGAAGGAAGAACACTGTCTTTGGTAAAGACAAGATACTGAATTGCACATATTCTATTATCTACATTTATGTCCTGCTTTCTAATATACTTCCTGTAACTTGCTGTAAAATTTTAGAACACCTCCCGCTGTGTGTATTTCTCAAGTTCCCTTCCTCCTTTTATTTATAAATAATTACACAGTATTTCTATGTAAGTGTAAAGGGTGGAATGCAGTTGATTCATTGATCATTCTGTTAGAACAAAATGAAATCCTCTATGAACGTATTAAAGTTTAGAAAAAGTCCCATATTTAATTTATGGGAAAGACAGTGCCAGTTCAGGGCCTCTTTCAAGGTGCACTGAAGTTAAATAAAAAGACTAAGTAAGTTTGGATCAGACTCACATTCTCCAAATGGCCCCTCTACCTTTATGGCAATCTTTAGGATTAATCATAACTGCTCTGTTTACATTGATGGACTGGCGCAGCCCAAAGGTTGAACTGGAGACTAAATTCACCACCTGTCATCATATTTGCCAGTAGGAGCAAGTCTAGGAAGTAGGATTTGTCTCTGAATGAATTCAGACAGTCTATGAAAAGGTCTTATGCGATGGATGAGAAGGCCAGACCCCTTTAAAAAATGAAGACTATACTTAGCACATACACATAATGATGTGCAGATATTCAGATGATCACTTCAGGCTTGCTTCAGTCTCCTTTGCAATGGCTTTTTTTCCAATTTCAGAGCATTTTGGCAAGTCTACTGTTTTATCCAAGTAGTATAGTTTCAAGTAGGAATCTGCGTTTCAAGGAAGGTAACCGTTGTTTTCTGCTTATCCAGCTGTGTCTGATGTTGATCACAGCATCTTTCCAAAGCCACAGGAGGACAGTTTTCTCCATAGCAGCGCATTAGTGTACCTTTGGGGATCAAAGGGATCCTCTTCAATGTGCACTGGTGAGGCTTGCCTTTGCCTTTGAGGCTTGGAATTCCACCTGCAAATGCCCCGTAACTGTGAACACGCCAAATCAAATGTGCTCTTGAATCCTCCCTGACATGAAACAAGCTGTGAGTGTGGGTGCCCAGGCCACAAACGCAGCTTCTGTGGCTCTGACAGGCTCTGGGGCAACAGGTCAAAGATCAGGATTTAAAGATAGGTTTCTCAGTGTCCTTATTTTTCAATTCATACATGTGACAAGATTCCTACTTGAGTGGCAAGCAGCAATATGATCTGAAAAGGCAAGCAGGAGACTGCGCTTTCACATCTGACCTTCCTCCATTGAAATCACAGTCCTTGCATGTGGATTTGTCCATATAGTAATTAGTTTTCCTGTCTTGCCTGCTTGGAGGCAGAAGGCACAGAAATGTGAGGAGACCCCTGGCTCCCACCCCGGGGCAGTAAAATAGCCTATGTAGCTATTTCATGAGCAAGTCATATGGCACCTAATTCACAAATGTGAAAAAAGAGTAGAAGTTCAGGGAATGGAGAAAGCTTTTAGGAAGGGAAAGCAGCAAAGATAGATCACATAACAGCCTAAATATGTGACATATCCTTAGATAAAGCTGAAACTGCAGCCAACAACTGCTGCTGGAGTCTGCCAGGGAGTAGGTGCCATGACTAGCAGATATGCTTCCTCTGCTTGGTGTCTTGGTAGTGCTGACTGTTCAGACCAGAAGTGCTCAAGAGGACCAAGAGGAATGGGTCAGCAGGGCCAAAGAAATCATATTTCATTGCTCAGAAGATTGCTTATTGGTGCTTATTTTCAAAAAAAAAAAAAAAAAAAAGCTGTTAGAATCATGTTTTCAGCTCTGCCTGTGCCAGACTTCCACATTAGCAAGTGCAAGCGATGATTATCCCCGGTTCAGCGAAGCACTCAGGCACAGCTTAACCTCAGTTCTTAATGCAGTTGAGTTTAATACCACATAACTAAACTCAGTGAGTACTTTGCTGAAGCATGTCTTCTTGTGATGTACACAGCGCATCCAAAATTACGTTTTTCCTGGAATTTAGAAGTATAAATTTAGATGTTTAGAATTTAGATACTTAGACGTTAGAATAGCCACAAAATATCAGTCACTGGTGCTGTTTAAATATTCAGCTGTTTACAGTAAGTGACCTAAATGCCCTTGCTTGCTCTTGCAATTAGTTGCGCTTGAGGCTTCGTTACTCTAAAAACTAAAAAGGAAATTGTTTTTAAGGTAAACAAACTCCTGATGCCCTGGTTAGAGTATACAGAGTATTCTTTAGGAACTGTTAGTTTTCTTTTTTTTTTTTTTTGTAAATTAAAGTATGATAAACTACTAGTAAAATGTCTGGCTATTAAACAAATGTAATGTTGGTATTACATTTTAACAAAGATATTTCAAAATTATTATCAGTTTGGCTACAGATGAAGACTACTTGGATTACTTCATGTCCTAAGATATGGGGTTAGTGTTAAAACAATTACTCAGCTATGGTAATGTCTGGTAGCAAATTTTCAACCACCACTCATTATAAGCACTATGAAAATATTAAGTAATTTTGGAAAAATCTTGAAACTACACAATTAGAGTTGTTTACACCACATGCTTTGTTGAATTGTAAATTTTGTCTAACAATATATGCCTGTGGAACCTCACTGATTTTTTTTTTTCAATGATAAGTAGCTGGATTGCAGACCTTGGACATGGATGAAACCTTTTTCATTCAAGAGTCTTAAGCACTGTTAAATGAAATTACACCTCTGAATCAAGTTTTTTGGATGCAAATGGTAACATTCCCATGTCACAGGCAGATAAGATGACGTATCTGTAGATATAAGTGGTCTGCTGAAAGTCACAAAGCAAAGAAACCAAGAGTGTAGGTCTTGGGGCTTCGCTATATAAATATGGACCATATATGTCTATCCAAGATCTACAGTACAAAACATCAGCCTCTTATTGTTATTAAAATTATTTGAAATACAGTGGGCTTTCTTATAGATTTATTACCTACATCCCAGCAGTGCTGATCCTTTTTGCTGGGCAATGTGTACCTAAAAAAAATACAATCCCTTGGCTGAGACGAGGCGTAATAAAGATACGCTGAGTCTTTTGTTGTGCAGTTCAAGGTCATTACTCTGATCTTTTTACTTTTTAAACCTTGAAAGCATACCATTTTGAACTGAATAATGATTATATGGGCAAAGTGTCACAATATGCATATGTTATGTTTGCAAGGTGCCTTATCTAGGAATAATCCTATTACATTTTTCCTTCAGTGCCAGGACACCATAACGCACAAGCAATGCACTCTAAATGTATCGTTTGCTGGGCTCCCTTCATTCTTTTGTTTAACAAAGACTGGTTTCCATCATTTACAAGGTAAACTATAAAAACTCCCTGCTAATGTTATCTGACGCAGTACTGAAAAGTGAGCTGCAATATTTCAGCAGAGGGTTCTTGCTTTGTACATTTGTATCACAGAATCCCAAAGCACTAATGGGATCTTTACAAGGAGGGGAAAAAAAAGTAGTAGCTGACAACTCAAAGACATGACTTATCTGAATAGTGTTATTGTGGAGAGAATAGACTTGTGAACAAAAGATGGAAAATACAGAAAGAGGAATCGGATATCACAGGTCCAGAATAAGAATGGCGAATAGAATATAGGGCAAAAGAATCAAAGCCTGAGTGACAGCTCAAAGACAAGATGGGATTTCATACATTTTCTAAACATTGCTTCTGTGCTTCCTTCAAAGAAATTTTCAAATCCCAGCTGGCTTTCCTAATTAAAGAACAGTGAGTGTTCTATAGATAGGCAATATATGTGTAAGTAGGAAGGGACTGGATGGCATTTACCCTTTTCTCACTATGATCCGTTCTATTTAAAAGTATGTGAATCTTTGGAGATGTAAATTTATATTAGCTTGAAACTGAATAGCTTAAAGTTAAGCATTACAGATATTTCAGGGGCCAGGAGTGACCAAGAGGAAGGAAAAAAAAGCAAATGTCTGTGGAAACAGGTTGAGGTCTTGCAAATTGATGACATAATAACTCTTGTCTGACACTATAGTGCAGCATAGATGCTTTGAAGCATGTTTTCTTCTGTTGCTTCCTCTCAGGGTTTAGTCCCTTGAAATAACACTTTCTTGGACCAGGGACAGAAATGTTTTGGGGTAGTTTGACATTAAGTTGCTATTCGTTTGTCAAAACCTTATCTCTGAAAGAGCAATATGTTTTGCACAGGATTTTTTTTTTTTTTTAATTTCCTCGTTGCTCTTTTAATTATTATTAATTTGGACTATTTATTCAGATTTACACGATATCACAGTCAAGTGATGACTGGCAGGTTATGAAAACTGAGGAAATGGAAATGACGAAGAACTGCATGAGCTAACATACAGGATTTGTACCCAATGAAATGGTATGTAATCATAGTGGAAAATAGTAGTAGAATAGATTAAATACTTTTTACATCATAGTATTTTGTTGCACTATGTCATCTGTGTCCTCCTGTGAGACTCATATCTAAAAAATTTTATCCCAAGATGTTTTCAGGCTTAAAAGCAAGAACAGACAATGGGGCAGGGAGAAACAAATAAACTTTTCAAGATGGCAGGTTCTGGTATGAGTTGCAGCAAAACAACAGATAATAAACTAGTTGCAGAAAGTGGTGGAGCAAAATGGTATGGAGGAATAATGGTATGTAGGACACAACAAACCTATGAAAGTGGCTTAAAACTATTGTAAATACTGCTAAATGGTTCAGGGGAAGACATGTTTCCAATTTTTTTGTTTAAAACCAGTATGTTAAAATAGGCAGTGACATTCCTCATGTGCTGCTATCATCCAATGAGCTATGACTGGAGGAAATACTGAGAGGACTTTTGTGGTTAGTGGGATGATATAGGTATAGGGGTGAACAAACGCTGAGGGACTGTTTGGAATCAGAAAGGCAAAAAGGGAGAAGATTCAAGGGAAAGGGGGATGCAAAAATCATGCAAGGTTGAAACAAATGCTTGCCTTTCACAGCCAGTCATTCATTAGAAGGTTTCATTAGAAGACTATATGGCAATGGATCTGAAAAACTGAGAGTAATGAAAGGAAAGACTTGAGGAAGGCTGTCTCATTTCATTATATTGTTCCTCTATTTTCAGAGCTACTCTGAAAATATTTTCCTTAGTTATTTTTGTATTTCTCTCTCTTCTTAGCTATTTGCAAAATAATATTTATTCATCTTGTAATGTATTTGGAGTGATATTACATATAGAACATGTTATCTAAAAAAAGATATACTGCATAACTATAACTTTTTGGTGGTGCAGGGCCAAATTCTGCCAGTATATAAACAGGTGCAACTCATTTCGAGGTCTACAGCCTTCATACTCATTTATACTAAGACTGAAATTGGTCCAGAACGTATGTGTAAATGTCTATGCCACTTTCTTATGGACCCAGTCCTCATGCATCATTAACCTAATACATTTCTGTTTTTACAATGATTATACAAATTGCAGCTTCATTTTAGCAAAAGCTTGAGGGTAGCAAATAAACCATAGAGTCTAATAAAATCCAACTTTCAGGCAAACCCTCTTGTATATAAAATTGAGAGTACAAAGTGCCAAAGGCTTGTATTAGTACCATCTATTTTGTTAGCATTTTTCCAATTTATCTTGCATTACAAACCCTCAGAGTACTATGTCTATTGTAAATATTTAAGCATTACTGTTGACATAAAGATAATACTGACAAATTGAGTTAACATTTCTGCTGAGGATTACTGACCATGTGTAGTGCAGAACAACTTTAACACCCACACCAAGTCCTGTGCTCATGCCAAACTCTGTTTAGTCTACAATACGGCAGTGTCCCTCAAATGAATTTTTAGCTTTAATTTACACAAAACATGAAACAACCTTTCTTGGATCAATTAATTGTTTGACTTTCCTAATACATTTCCATTTTAACTAGATTATGTCTGTATCACAGGACAAGTAATGGGTGCAAGATGTTAGTGCTCTCATGTGGGCTAGTTTCTGTGTGTGAATGTGCATGGTGCCATTGTAGCACAGTTAGTATCTTCTGTGATTTGAATATCAGCCTGCAATATCAGCCTAGATGGTTCCTTATATCTGCCTGCATTTGCAATAACACCTGGATGTTCATAGTCAAAAGCACGGAGAGGCTTTTTGATGTGTTGCTTTGTCTTCTCAGTACAAAACTTCTGTGGCACCTCCTGCCTTCTGACAAAGGCCATAGAGCGCAGAATTAAGGAATCCAGGCAGAAGAAGTTTGAAAGAACTTACTCCAGCAGCGTGGGATTTACATGCTGTAGTTTGCAACTTGCTTTTGGCACTTGCAATGAAGAGTGTCCCAAAACTGCAAGAATTTTTTTTTCTTGTCCTTGCATGTTACATTTGCCCTCGCACAATTTGGATCCTGGGCATCACCAACATATTTTGATTTGAAGAGGGTTATAAGGCATTTGTATATAAACTTGATTTACAGAAAACATGCAGCCCAAGCCATTTTCAGCTTTGCAATAGTCAAGAATGGTGCATGTTAAAATTTCTCTATTTGAGGAATTGGTTTTGAGCATTATGAGAGGAATTATTTCTTATGTGTAGTTAGAATTCAAGTTAATACAAAACCCTGTTTTCTTAATTCTGGACTGTGGAAATACTGACAAAACTGATGTGGATCAGGCTGCCACATTGCAATTTGGTTACACAGCATCATTCTTACTCGCCTATATCAAATTCCCCACAAATTTCCCCCAATTACTCCATTATGTTGATGAGACATTTCCAAAATGTGTTTTACTATGACGCAACTAAAACAATCCTTTTCACATGATTTACTCTCTTCAACTGACAGACAATATTTTCCACACTTACGATGTCTCCAATTATTATGCCGACAACAGTACTCCTAATAGCTAAAAGATGTTTTACAAAGGGGTGTTAAACCCCTTTTCCTAGCTGTATAGGTGGGGAGACCCTGGCACAAAGTAAGGAATTGACCTGCTAGGCTGCCTACCTATCTGGCTAGTGGCCTAACAATGACACTTGTCTTATCCAGCTCCTAGTCATAATCCTAAACCCAGAGAGAAGTAAATCCCATGACATGAAACCAGGAGAAACTTGAGCCTGAAACCACTGTGCTTTCTCAAACAACAAAAGCAAAACAAAATTCTGAAGAAGTAGGGATAGGTAAACAAGGTTTAGGAGATGCTCCTCCTAGGTAAAATGATGCCACTGTCTTTGTTAAAACAAAGTTGAAATTTCTGTCACATTCAGCTGGATTTGTACATGGGACTTCTCTTCATGCAAACTTGGAGGCAGCCTTAAGCTTGAATCAGAAAGTTGCTGGCCACTGATCTAGTGCGATGAGTGTTTATGGGCCCATCATACTGGCACTCATTGCTTAACATAAGCTGCAAGGTGAAATTTCATGTGCCAGTCCAGAAATCAGGAGTAGCTCAGATGGAGTATGTTAGGACCTACTGTGGATGTTACAGCTAGCTTGTGTGATTTGAACAAGTTTCTATATATTGTATTATCCAAAATCAGCAATGGATATTTCACAACTTTTGACCTTAATATGTTTGGCCACCTGATTCTCCTTCTGGCAATCATAGCCCTCATTTCAAGGAAGGACTGTGGTGCTGGAAGGTCCTTAGCAAAGGACTGTGAGAATGAGTGAAATTTGTTTTCAGACCTGAAGCAAGATTAATATCTCTACATCATAGAAAGAAGCAGTCCTGATTGGGATAATTTTGCTCTAACTGTGGAGACAGTGCTACTAAGATATCAGGTGATTTGTCAGAGCTACAATTATAACTGAGTTGATCTGGAATTCAGTTTGCAAGAGCAGTGTGTTTCTCTACATTTAACAAAGCAGCAGAGGAATATAGCTTAAGAGTAATAGAGCATCCTGCCTGTCAGAGGTAAATACCTAGAACTTAGGCATTTTACATCCTTTCTAAATCTCTGCCCAGGGCTCTATTATAGCACCTGAGGTCTTTACAACCTTAACATGTGCCCGTTCTCAATACAGCCCTGCAAAGCTGGCAAATAAAGAATGAAACAAAGACACACTAAAAGAACTCATATATCCTTAGTCATACAAAAGATAAATGATATGGTAAGATCTAGCTGCCAGCCTTTAACAGGAAATACTAAAAAGTAACCTTACTCTAAGAGATCAGTTTTATAGTTTCTTTACTTCAACCATCTTTTGTTTTAGTTGTCTTCTCTGCTACATCATGTGTTCCTGTCCCTTCTGTGCTTACTTTTCTTCCCTTCCTCTGCAATTTCATTGCCTCCTTTCCTTAAAAACAGCAATTTACCCTTTCTTTTTTTCCTTGCCTGGGTGGAATAAGCTTCTGACTACTCACGTATGACTCAGTTTGCAGACAAATCATGATAAAATGACCAGCAGTTCTGTATAAACCGGTCTGTAATTTCTTGGTAAGATGCTCTTCTGCTGTTGCTTTTGCCCTTGGGGTTCTTTTGAAAGGCATATATATGGGCACTCAGCAAGTCATCTGGTGTGATTCAGCATGACATCAGGCAGAATGTCTCACTGGCTAATTCACCTGCTTACAGGGAAAACTCAGACCAGGTCATGAAAACCCATGTTTGTACTGATTTATATAAGGACAGGTGTAATATGACACAACTTCTTTGTTTTTCTACTAAATTCTTTCTTTGTGTTTGGGTATAGATTAGAGTATAAGAAGTGCATTCTTTTTCTCCTTGAGTCTTTGCATAGTTCTCTCTTTAGAGGTTTTCCCTTACAGTAGTGGTAGCCTCCTGCTTAGCATTACTTGAGCTCTCAAGAAGTTTCCACTTCTTCCTGAAATCACTGCTTAAAGCTTCAGGGATATTTTTCTAACTAGGAGTCCCAGGGATCTTTTCATAGCTTGTGAAAGTCTTTCAGAGATATTTGCATCATGAAGTCTTAAGATTATATGAAATGAAACATATTTTTATATATGTCATGCTTTCCCACATACCATGATTCTTCTCTTGGAAAAGGGCTGGCTAGGAAAGCTTCATCTCTGACAATGTCCTTCCTGTGGAGAGGCAAAAGCAAAGGTTATGGCTTCTGGAAAAGTACTGTGTTAGTAGGAGGTATCTTTAATGATCTTTATTAGGATCAAGGATTATTGTGTGTCTAAATTGGTACTTTAATTGGTGACTCAAGAGAGGAAGTAATGAGCTTGGTATAAACATTTATGAGTAATATTTAAGTGCCTGGGAGGAACTGAGCACATAGTGAGACTACAGAACAACTGCAGCAGAAGGTGGAGAGACTGAAAAAAAAAAATCTTTAGTTAGTAAAAACGGTAAACCACTTAAAACTGTGGAAAGATAACCTGAAATAGTTCCCCAGCCAGAGGGAGGGAGCTAGAGTTAGCTAATTGTGTAACATAAATTAGACTTTTCCACTGAAAAGTCTTTTGCTGCCTAAATGACAAAATTCATATGAAGAAGCCACTGTGCGGGGTCTCAGATAATCATTTACAGGCATAGAAGAGCCCATTGCCTACTGCTGCTTGGTTGAGGCTTACAACAGCATCTAACAAATAAATGACAGTGAATTCCTTTTCAGCATTCACAGACTATCTTATTACTCTGTTTGTGGTTATCATACATAAACATATGCACCAAAACATGCTGGTGGAATAGGGCTGCATACAGACTTATGCCAAAAAGGGGGGCAGTAACAGTCCCCCTACCAGTAAGCTGCTAGGATTGCACCTGAAATATCATTTGGGCAGTGCACTGCACCAAATGGTGCTGACGGGTACTGACAGGAGGTGGAATTCAGCGTTGAGGAGGGCTGCTGTGGAAATGGAGCCCAGACATTTTTCCTGGAAGAATTAGGTATTTTAAATATGACTAAACTCTTGAAGGAGGAGATACTGTGGTGAACTCATGCATGAGCGTATGTGGAGATGGTTGCATTGTCAATACAGAAGAATTATTTACAATGGCTTAGCAGTAGAAGTTAGCTAAGAACAGTAGGAGAGATTTTAGAGGATGGAACCTCCTGGCCATGAGAGCTATTAGCTGTGGAATAATCCCCCTGGGGAGGAGCAGAGACTCTGTCTCATGCAACATGAAAAGCCAGACCGGATAAAATGCTGGTAGAAATACAAAAGGGGTTATGCTCCTGCACTGAAAGGAGGTCAGAACAGAAGAGCCCGTAGGTTATTATTTGCAGATCCTATGATTACTGAAAGGATTGATAGCTCTCCTCTGCCCCTACTAAATGGCACCCTGATGCTCTTCTTGGACAGTGGGATAAAACTGACCCCTTCTGCAAAGGAGGGAGGCTCAGATACGTGTACACAGTCACTCTGCCTGGACTAATGCCCAACTATATTTTTTTTGTTGGTGGAGATTCTTTTTTTTTTGTTTTTAAGCCCAAAGGCAGACTTCTGCTTCCCGTACCCTGTCTACCCAGCTTAACTGGCTGGGTTGTACATTTCAGAGGTTTACAGCCTGGCATCGCTATTCAGACTCTTGAAGCTTTTGACTAGATCTGTCATATTTTCAGAGAAATGCTGGCTTTCAGGCAGCTTCCTCAAGTAATTCAATAAATTCTGGCTCTAGCTGTGCCATTCTGAGAACTGAGTGGTTATAAATCAGGGCAGAATGCTTTGAGACTCAGCAGGGGGAAAAAGATGTTACAAAAAATGGAGCATCTAATTCGATTTGAAACACAGACAATTAACATTCTCCAATTTTGTAAAACTTGCTAGCAAATATATGGGCAATGTTAAAACTTGCTGATCCAGAGAAGAAATTCTATACAGCCCTGCCTTTTCTGCATTTTGTACTCCTTGATGCATGGTCATTCAGCATATCTGTTATTCTTTAGAGAGGTGTAAGTCTATGAAAACGAAACTGAGGCTTCCTCATACTTGATGGATAAATGTACAAACCACCAGTTGTGTGAATTTTTTTAATTAACAAAATTTTAGGTACTATAAGGGATCAGTAACTACCCCTATATATAGGGTAGGAATAAAGCAACGCTTGCATCCTGGTAAATCTGCCCTTTCTGTGGCAGAAAGTTTCTATCTGAAAGTTTCTGTCTCACAGACATTCCCAGCAAGTAATCCACCTGCAGGAAGAATAAGGTCTCTTCAGACATTCACTTCTAGTGTGATTCTTGATTGAGAGAGCTTCTTTAGGCTCAGTTCCACTGAAAATGAGACATTCATGCATGTGTGATTTTTTCAGAACACCAAGTGTTTAAAATGCACTTGCATGCTGCAACAAATGGGAATCCCTAGAACCTCATCATATTGTTATATACATATTAAAATGAATTAATTTGGTGTGACTCAAGTCATCACTATCATTTGTTCATTGCACACAATAAAAACTTCCCCACCCCACCAATTATTGTAAAATTATGCTAGTAGGCAGAATATGCTCTTTCCAGTTTAGGAACAACTGAAGAAAGAAGCAGGATGAGGGGAAATACTTTCTCTGTCATTTGGGAGAATAGAAATCATTGCCTATTACCTTAAAAAATGCATTAAAAAAAAGGAGGAAGATGAAACCATCCTTTCACCCTAACATAATTGGGAGTTCCCTGCTCTTTTTGTAGATTAATAGAATTTTAAGCCAAGACCAGAAACAAAGGCAAAACTGCAAGGGCTAGCTTACAATCTTTGGATGCACAAAAGCTAGTTTAACTTACTTTTCATAGCTGATATGAGAGATCTCCATGACTCAATTTTTCTTCTTTCTATTGCCTGTGAAAATAGGCACTGGGGAGAAAAAATTTTTGGAAACCTAGAGCCAAACACAATCAGTGGGATGCCAAGAGAATAAAATTAGCAAGAACGCTGCAGGCTAAAAGTCCCAGAATCCAAACCCAGAACGTGCCTGTCAGCACTGTGTGCTTTCACCCTTTTGTTTTCAGGGGTGTGAGAGCTGCTAGGGATGGAAGGAGGAATATTTTGGCAAGCAAGGAAATACCTACAGCAAGAACTCAAAACGGGCAAAACCAGGGAAAATATTCCCTGTTGCAGGCTGCCAAACAGGTTGTTTCTTTTCTCCTTTTTGGACTGAATTTGGTGAGGTGGAGTCTCCTTCCAGTTCTTTCCAGGTGGTAGGGCATGGTGGTCCCCATCCGACCTCTTTCTTCCCTGCACCAACACCTGGGACATTATTGCATGTGACACACCAACAATAAGCGATAGGAAGATATGTGTCTGTATAGACTACTTCCAGGAATTTCTGAATCCCCCAGTGTCCTGAATTAAAGGCTCATAAGCATTTCAGAACAAAAGAAGCTGCTTTGACCAGCCAATTGCCTGAGATATGACCCTTGGGAGTGTAGACATCCTAGCTGTAATTTATTTAATTTGCTGTAATCTGTGTGAATGTGTGCTGTAATCTGTGTGAATGAAAACAAATGCACAAAGTACTAAAAAAGCACTGAAAGCCCCAACAACTTCAAAAAAGACCCTCACATAATTAATCTTCACACAGACGAGGGTCCTAAAGAGGGACAGATACTGAATCTTTGGGAGACTTATGACCACCAGGAAGCGTTTGAGGGGGAAAACCGGAGAGTTCCTTGTGGGAAGTCTGGAAACATGTGCCTTGTGTGTGTAAGAGAAGCTGAGGGCAGCTGCAGAGTGGGGAGAAGAGCATGTCTTTATGGGGTAAGCAAGGGCAGGAGCCGCATTCTGGCTGGGGCAAACAAGTGGGCAGCATCAGTCCCACTGACCCAGGTCCTCCCTGTTCTGTGCCTACAAAGCTGGAGAGCCCCACAGGTCTCTGACGTGGCCCAGAGATTTCAGCAGCGGTAGTGTTTTGAACAAAGTCCACTGTGAAGAACACCTGCAAGCCTAAGAGGCAGGTATGGGTCAAAATATAAAGCTAACTAGAAAGAGCCAAAGTACCACCTGGGAAAAAGTGAAGGGAATCTAACAACTGGGAAGTACAGAAAGAGCTAGAAAGTCCACACAAGTAAGGTTTGAGGGAAAACACATACCAAGATGGAAAAACAGTGATTTTTAGGAAAAAAAAAAGGACAAAGAAGAAATATTAAAAAAAGTATTTTAAAAAACAGAAAACATTCAGAACATTAACAGTTTCCTATTAAATAAAAATCCCCATATGTGTACACCCTTACAAATATTTTTTGTTCTTTTTTTCCTGTTCCCATAACAACTGGAAGCAAGGGTTTCAGGACCTGCAAATACAGACTGGGAGCTTTCAAGGTCTTCTGAAGCAAAGAGCCTTCTTTTTGTCTTTAAAAGATTTTGTGGGTTCTGACTCTTTCCAAATAGATGCTTGCAGATTTTAAGAAGGATTCTAGAAAAAGGCCTGCAAAATGTGGAAGTAAAACAAAGGCCATGTGAAAAACACCTATAAGCCAATAGAAGGTTTCTCAGTGCAGAATAGATTTTGCTTGTAAAAACCATTACAGCGGTCTTGTGTCCTATGCAGAGTTAAATTTCCTTTGTTCCTTCAGTCCTTTGTTTGTTCATTCATTCCTTCCTCGACTATAAAATAAAGTTGAAATGAAACCACTATAATTTATATTTAAAACAAGAACTTCATCCTGGGCTGTAGGATTGCCTGGGCTTGACTAGAATCTTATTTCTGCCTTAGAGCCAAAGAATCCCTAAAGCAAACATAAAGGGAAAATAACAGACAAACCTGGCATTGTCGTTATGTATTTTCTAGCAAAGGCAGCCACCTTTTGTTTGGAAATGGACAGGAGTCAAAATTACAGACCTTTAAGCCATAGGCTGAAGAACCGAAAAATGTGTTTATTCATATACTTTTTACATGAGCTCACTTCAGTGGCAGTTTGCTAATCACTGTGGATTATGTCTTAATCTCTGTCCAGTCACAGAGGATGCTGTTAGTGGTTGGCTCAAACTAGGCAGTTATGTTATTCAGTGTGGAGACCACATTTGAGGACCAGGTGAAGACTCATTTGAAGGCCAGTCTGACCTCCTGCATAACAATACCTCTACACTACATTTGGACTGAGACACTTCAGAATTGAGGACTTTGTAACCGGGTCTTTGATATGATGGTCCTGCTGCCCATCCTATTGTCCTTCCCTTTGTGATCATATCTGGCTGTGGGTTATGTCTGTCCTCAAAGGAAAATATTTCCCTTAAGATTAGAAAATATTGTTGCACTCATCTGTAGTAATCAGCAGAGCGAAATGGAGGCCATGCAGCCTAATTTACATTCTTTCCCTCTACTAGTTATCTCTGTTAATAACAAAAATATTTTCCCCTTGCAAACGTAGTAATCCACAAAGATAGCACCAGCAGAATAAGAAAAAAATTGCAGTGAAGTCTGTGCAGGCATATATTCTGAGTCCTTATGTTTGTCTTCCATCTAAAAATGTTAGAAGTCAGCACTGAATAAAAGTAAAAAAGAAGCATAACTGTAATTTCTGGGTTTAAGTTTAATAGCATTTTCATAAATATTCATTTATACATGCCTTTTCAGTGAATGTTATAACCCCTCTGAAATGTACATTTTACCTTCCACTCTCCTGTTTTTTCCACCCTTTTGTTGTGACTACCATTTCCCAATATCTTTGTCTCTTTGGGTTTTTTTCTTTGAGCTCCAATAGTCTTTCTATTTATGAACACAGCTTTATAAGTGTATATTGCCAGCTGTACTCAGGAGATCAGTTAGTCAGTTATAGAACTGATTGATTATTCAGACCTGGAAATCTTTTAAAGAAACAAATTTTTGGATAAAAGGAAATCTAGTGTTATGAGAATATTCCTTGAGACTCTATCTTATTTAGTGCTGATTATTAGCTTGATATATATTATTACTATAAAACCAGGTATAAGCATGGCTTCTTTCTAAACTGCATTCAGATCACATTTGCTCAGAATCAAAGGACATTTTTTTCCTGCTGCAAATCCTTCATGTCCAAGCTGGAATCTAAAAGCCAGGCTGCCTCTTATATCCTTGCCAGTCATAATTGTTCTGTGTTTGCAAATTAGGTGACAGTGCTGTTGCTGATGCACAAGGATGGCCCAACTCCAGCTCCCTGTTCCACGCTGTTAATTGGCTTTGCAGTGCTAACAGAAGTGAAACATTCCTTTTGTCAGAAAAAGCAGGAGCTACTTCTCAAAGACACACAAGGAGCAGACAGATTTTGGAGGAATGTGACATTTCTACATTTCTGTTTTTTTGGAGCGTAACTCCCACATTAAAAGAAACTGAGAGAAAAGTTCAGAACAACTCTGCCTTAAAGGACACATTATACGGGGACTTAGCCCCTTTACCATTTCTTTTTAGAAAAAAATCCCACAAACAAATTGAATTCTTTCATTTGAGAGAGGTCTGTTGGAGCATATTGTCTCTCCCTGAAGTGTAAGCTGCCTTTTATAGGAAACAGAAACAATTTCCTCCAAAATGGTTTACAGAACTATTTCCTCACTTTTATAATTCAGCCTCCCCTGGAGTGCATGGGATGGGAGTAGGCATGGTGCCCTTGGGAGGGCTTGCAGTGCCACACCAGCAATAAACCTCAGGAGGCACCAGCTGGGAGAGGTGGGGGAGGGACTGAGGTTTTCACCTTCAGATTATTGGCCAAAGAGGACAATAGAAGCCTTGGTGGCTGTCTCACCCTGCTGGTTGTCTCACCTCATTCTCTGGCAGAGGAACTTATTCCCTCTGCTACAGGATAGGGACATGGGAATCACAATGTTATCTCAGCCTTCAGTGTGTGGGTAGTCAATGAATTTCACTCTGTACTTGCAGCCAGTAGTTTGTGTGCAAGCAAAATGTTCTTTACAGATTTAGAAGGTGTCTGAAATTGGACAGTCAAGCACTGTCTTCAATATGATTAGTAACCCCAGCTGTGTTAGCACTATTTCTAATCTAAACTTCAGCGTGAAGGTCAGGAGCCACAACTCCTTGGTATTTTCTTTCTGTCTTATCTAACACCTTCCCATCAGCATTATGGCTTTATTATCCCGTGTTCTCTCTTGGTGACACTTAGACACCATAGTTGAGTCCTCGCTCCTATTTAGTAAGTCTCTTGTTGCAAGGTAACTAACTGCCCCTCTCCTCTCATGACAAATATTTCTGTCACTCAGATCTATAACCTTTCACTCATTCTTCTGAAAATATCACTGCCAGATTTCATTCCATTGTGTACCAAAGTATATACCAGTTCACTTTAAAGTATATGCAGGATGTGAAACCCAGAGGACTACTTATAGGACAGCATCCTGATGTTTTCCTTTGGTATTAGACCCTGGACTGGTATTAGACCCTGAACTACTGTAGGTGACCAGTGGTCTTGTCTGTTTTCTTGGTCTGTGGGCAGCCCTCTCTGAACTCATGTTTGTCCATTCACTGACATGTATTATGATAAATCTTTTTTCCACTCATTTTAGTGCAATTTAGTTTTTACATTGAGGAATTGATTTTTTTTCAAAATAATAGTGTTTCTTGTTCCAGTTAGCACATTGATTTAAAATGTTTGATACCATTTTTAACCAGAATGTTATAATACATTAAGTCACAGAAGCTTTATGTTCAGAGACTAAAAGCCCAAATTTTGCACATTTATTCTTAACATTTTTAGATTTTTTAGTCTCCTGTAAGAATGAAATTGTGTTTCTTTTCAAGGTCCATTTTCCTACAACAGTACTGATTGTGTAATCTTTCTCTTTCAAGATTTTTTTAAACATTGACTTACATGTAACTTAGAATCATAAACTCATAGATCATTTAGGTAGGATCTTTAAGATCATCAAATCAACCGCAAAGCTAACAATGCCAAGTCCACCACTAAATCATGTCCCTAAGCGCCACATCTACACATTGTTTAAATACCTCTAGGGGTGGTGACTTAGCCATTTCCCTGGGCACCCTGTTCCAATGCTTGACAACCTTTTTGTTGTAAAAATTTTTCCTAATATCTAATCTAAACCTTGCCTGGTGCAACTTGAAGCCATTTTCTCTTGTCCTATTGCCTGTTATTTGGGAGAAGCGACAGACCCCCACGTCTCTACAACCTCCTTTCAGGTAGTTGTAGAGAGCGATAAGGTCCCCCCTCAGTCTCCTTTTCTCCAGACTAAACAACCCCGGTTCCCTCAGCTGATCCTCATGAGACTTGTGCTCTAGACCCTTCACCAGCTTTGTTGCTCTTGCTTTTTTTGTGCGCTAACACCTCAATGACTTTCTTGTAGCGAGGGGCCCAAAACTGGACACAGTATTCAACGTATGGCCTCACCAGGGCCAGGTACAGGGCCATGATCACTTCCCTTGTCCTGCTGGCCACACTGTTTCTGATACAAGCCAGAATGCTGTTGGCTTTCTTGGCCACCTGGGCACACTGCTGGCTCATATTCAGCCAGCTGTCAACCAACACCCCCAGGTCCTTTTCCTCCAGCCAGCTCTCCAACCACTCTTCCCCAAGCCTGTAGCACTTCATGGGGTTGTTGTGACCCAAGTGCAGGACCCAGAACTTGGCCTTGTTGAATCTCACCCAATTAGCCTCGGCCCCTTGATCCAGCCTGTCCAGATCCCACTGTAGAGCCTTTCTACCCTCAAGCAGGTTGACAGTCACACCTAACTTGGTGTCACCTGCAAACTGACTGAGGGTGCACTCGATCCCCTCGTCCAGATCATCGATAAAGATATTAAAGAGAACTGGCCCCAGTACCGAGCCCTGGGGAACACCACTTGTGACTGGCCACCAACTGGATTTAACTCCATTCACCACCACTCTTTTGGCCCAGTCATTCAGACAGTTTTGTACTCAGCAAAGGGTACTCCTGTCCAAGCCATGAACAGCCAGTTTCTCCAGGAGAATGTTGTAGGAAATGGTGTCAAAGGCTTTACTAAAGTCCAGGTGGACAACATCCACAGCCTTTCCCTCATCCAGTAAGTGGGTTACCTTGGTTTTTTTCTTTTCATCTCCCTTTCTCACTCTTCTCCCTGCTCTTCTTGTGGGGGGAGGGGGAGAATTAAGTGAATGACTGGGTGGTTCTAGCTGCTGGCTGGGGTTAAACCACAACAATGTGCCATGTGATGGCACTCAGGTTGATCTTCTCCATAACCTTCCCTGGCACTGAGGTTGGACTGACAGGCCTGTAGTTCCCTGGATCCTCCTTCTGTCCCTTCTTGAAGATGGTCAGCACATATGCTAACCTCCAGTCAACTGGGACCTCCTTGGTTAGCCAGAACTGCTGATACATGATGGAAAATGGCTCAGTGAGGTGAGCACTTCCACCATCTCCCTCTCTGGGTAGATCACATGCGGCCTCATAGACTTAGTGGTACTGCAGGTCACTCACCATATCTTCTCGGATGACAGGGAGTTCATTCTGCTCCTTGTTTCTGTCTTCCAGCTCTGCAGGCTGGGTACTCCAAGAGCAACTGGTCTGACTACTAAAAACTGAAGCAAAAAAGGCATTAAATACATAATTTTTTCCTCATCCTTACTGTTTAATTTAATTTAATTTTCATCTTACTGTTATACTGAGATGTTTTTAGACAAGTATGTCCTTTTCTTTGTGAAAAATGATCCTTCTTTCTTTATAGTAAGTTAGTCTTTCAAGCATTGTGATGCTAACTCATCTTTTCCTGTTTATGTATCTTCTTATCATCCTTTTCCAAAATTTTCCTAGTTTGGAATAGAAGCCTTCTGTGACAGAATAACTTTAACAGATATTAACTAATTTTTATTGCTTTCAAGACAATTTTTTCTTTATCATACTGAATGCACTTAGGTCAATTAAGTGTTTGGTACCCTGACAATCAGGGGCTCTTCCCAATAGGCTGGATAGAAGAGGCGATCTTGTCTATGGGGCAGGTAATAATGGTTTACTGTGTGAACTCAAGATCTTGTCCAAGGCAATAGAAAGGCCATGGCCCATGTTTTTCCTAGTGTCTCTGCCTAGGTTCCCATCTTTAAAACAGGGATAATGCCATTTCTCCTCATTACAAGCCTTTGGTGAATATATACCTAAGAGCTGGCAAACTGTTTAGTTAGGCTAACATATATAGAAAAGTGAAAATCTCAGTACAGAATTAGAAAAATATTTGAATGTGAAGAGCATTTTCTGTTGTTTGTGTTATCCTGGAAAAACAGCTGTATAGTTATATCAAGTCTTTGTCTTGCATGGGTTGTCAAATACGTGAAAGTGTGTTCCCTGTTTGGATATATTATAAGTTTACTTTGTGCTTGAGCTTGTACTTCAATAAGTCAAGTATATAAAGAGATATCTGGACATCAACAGGATAAGCAGTGAGTGATAGTCTGACTCCTCTCGTGTGCGTTTATATTGGAAAAAACTTCCCTGAAGAACATGCAGTTTAACTCATGTAAAAATCATGCTTCATAGGAAATTGAATGATGAAAATGAATAGGAAATTGATGACTGGAGGGTGGCCAATGTGAAGCCCATCTACAAGAAGGGCCGGAAGGAGGATCTGGGAAACTATAGGCCTGTCAGTCTGAGCTCGGTACCAGGAAAGATCATGGAGAGGATCATCTTTAGTGAGCTCTCACGGCAAGTGCAGGGCAGCCGAGGGATCAGGGCCAGCCAGAATGGGTTTATGAAAGGGAGGTCCTGCTTAACCAACTTGATCTCTTCCTATGACCATGTGACCTGCCTTCTCGATGCAGGGAAGGCTGTGGACATTGTCTACCTGGACTTTGGTAAGGCCTTTGACACCGTCCCCCACAGCGTTCTCCTGGAGAAGCTGGCCAATCACGGCATAGACAAGTGTACTCTTCACTGGGTAAAAAACTGACTGGATGGCCGTGCCCAGAGAGTTGTGATTAATGGGGTGAAATCCAGTTGGCTGCCAGTCACCAGTGGTGTCAGTTTTGGGGCCAGTCTTGCTTTATATCTTTATTGATGATCTGGATAAGGGGATCGAGTGCACCCTCAGTAAGTTTGCAGATGACACCAAACTAGGCGGGAGTGTTGATCTGCTTGAGGGTCGGAAGGCTCTACAGAGGGATCTGGACAGGTTGGATCAATGGGCCAAGGCCAATGGGATGAGGTTTAATAAGGCCAAGTGCCGGGTCCTGCATTTCGGTCACAACAACCCCAGGCAAGCTACAGGCTTGGGGAAGAGTGGCTGGAAAGCTGCCCAGCAAAGGACCTGGGGGTGTTGGTGGCCAGCCGGCTTAACATGAGCCAGCAGTGTGCCCAGGTGGCCAAGAAGGCCAATGGCATCCTGGCCTGTATCAGGAATAGCGTGGCCAGCAGGAGTAGGGAAGTGATGGTGCCTCTGTACTTGGCCCTGGTGAGGCCTCACCTCGAGTGCTGTGTTCAGTTCTGGGCCCCTCACTACAGGAAGGACATTGAAGTGCTGGAGCGTGTCCAGAGGAGAGCCACCAAGCTGGTGAGGGGTCTAGAGAACAAGTCATATGAGGAGAGGCTGAGGGAACTGGGCATGTTTAGTTTGGAGAAGAGGAGGCTGAGGGGGAACCTCATTGTCCTCTACAACTACCTGAAAGGAGGTACTTCATGGCATGCTCTAGTGCCCGAGATTGTTGGTTTGTATCTGTTTGTGGTTTTATTTTTTTGGTTGGTTTGTTTTGGTTTTGTTTGTTTGTTTTTGTGGTTGGACTCAATGATCTCAAAGGCCCTTCCAACCATGAAGATTCTGTGATTCTGTGGTATTTTGATGAAGTAATGGCTGCTCAGATGTTCTCAGTGGACAAAATGAGTCTGTGATGCATAAACTCAGAACGATGACTTTTTTCAGAAATGTCTGAAAGGACAATGGGAAGAAAAGACTGAAGTGCTACTGTTGAAGTGGAGAGAGTTAGAGGGAGGGAGATTGTTATAAATTCTGCTGGTTTCAAAGCTCTGTCCTTCTTTACTATCCTGCTGCTGAGCTGTAGTGCGAATGAGGGTAAGACCTCATTCCTTGGCACTCTTGCATGATGGTTGTCTTGAAGATAAAGGCTCCTTTAGTCCTTCTGTGTATGAAAGAAGTTTGCTTTTCAAAAATGTTGAAGAGTGGGTATTTAAAAAACAACAACTGGGAGCTTGCAACTGGAAGAGACAAGCTCTCTATGTAATTTGAGTCAAATATCTTGTCATTTGAAGCTTTTTATTCCTTTTAGTTTACCACAGGATGCTACAAGAAATTTCCTTCAGTGACTAGGAGCGCATCCAAGACACAGCCAGGCCTTAGCAGGTGTTTGCCACATGCTGTTGTGATGGCTTGGATTAGTTGGGTAAGAGTGAGCAAACATCTGTCTTGTATTATTCATACAGACTTCATTTCAATTCATATCAATGTTCCTATCAGTATGTGATGGTTGATTTGGTGCTCCAAAGTTCAGTATGAGAGCTGGTGCTAGTGTATCCAGCAAATGTGTCTTTTTATGCAGGGACAGAGTTTCTTCCCAACAGTGAAGACACGACTTCCCAGGTCATCTGAACATGAAGAAAAGGAAACTTTCCCAATCAGCATGTGTGAGGATTGTTCCTAACAAGTTTTTATTCTGGCGATACGAAGCAAATAAATCTTCAAAACATATCTTACCCAAAAGCAAAGTTTACCATAGTAAACTCCAATGGGAAATTAAAATATCAGGAAACAACGTTTATTTTCTAATGTTTCGCCAGCTGCAGAACAGAGTCCAGTAAGTAGAACAGACCTGGCCTGTTTGGTTGTTTCCTCTCTTGTGGCCAGATTCCTTTTCCTAGTCCTCTCCCAGTCCTCTTTTAGGCTATTTATTCTTCCTGACTAGGGAACAGAAATCCAGGCAAGGAAAATATGGAGGAGACAGTTCCTAATATTTCATTGGCCCTTAGAAAGGAAAAATCAGTTGAGGTTACTAAGAGTGTAAGCCTGTTATTTATGCAGTAAAGAGCAGTGTGGTGCAGAAAAGGTAATTAACCCTGAGGAAAAGTTTCCATATGATTAAAAAACAAGGCCATTGTCAGGACGTAAGTCCATTTTCACAGACTTCCTTCTCTGGCCCTTTCTGTGGCTTATTTCAGTTCTCATTGGGGAACTGCCCTGGAGTCTGGTCTTCAATATGTGTTGAGAAAACAAAGGAGAATGGCTGTTGGGTTTTTGTTTACTTGGGTTTTTTTTTTTGTCCTAGGACATAACTCAAGATTTTAAAACAAACTTGTTGATTGGAATTAAGATGAAAGGATGAAATCTAAAAACCATATAAAGCTAGGCAGAAAAATCTAAAAAGCATACAAAGCTAGTTATCAATCAAAACATTTCTGTAATTTTAGAGCATTTTGTTGCTGTTGTCTTTTTACCTAACTGGGGTGAGGAAGTCAACAAAATCTTCTATAAACAACAGGAGAAAAACTCTATATCACATACCTTGTTTACTGAGGAGAACTTTGACTTCCCTAACATCTGCTGAAAGGGAAACACAGCAAGATGCAAACAGTTGAGAAAACTTCTGGAGGCTGTAAAGGTTACTTCTTGATAAAGACAATGGATTGGTCAACCAAGGGTGAGGCACAATTGGATCTCCTATTCAATAACAGAGATGTGGTTGGGAACATCATAATCAATGTCAGCCCTGTCTGTATCAACCATGAACTAGTGGAGGTCAAGAATCTGAAGGGAGGGAAGGAAGTGGGTAGCAGACTTCGTCTCATTCAGAGGACTAGTAGGTGGGATCCCATAAGACAGCTCTGAAGGGCAAAGGAGATAAAGAAATCTTGTGAGTCTTTAAGGACAGTATAATCCAAGATTTTTTTCTTATATTCAGGAAAAAACATAGGTGTATCGGGAGTAAAATGCAAAGTCATGCATTGCCAGTCATACCTAGGAAGGCACAGCCCCTACCCCTTGGAACAGTCCAGGCTGGATCCTGGCTGCCTGGGCAGCAGCTCTGTGGATAAGTCCCTAGGGCTTTGGGAGAGACAGTGAGCTTCACAGGAGTGGGTCACCTATGGGGCTGACAGCAGTGAAGGTCAGCACCATTCAGTGCTGTATGAGCAAGGGCATAGTCAGGAGACATAGCAATGTGGTTCCTCTCAACTTGGCATATCTTGGACCTAGACACTGTGTCCTCTGGTTTGGTCTCCCCAGTCGAAGGTACATGTTGCTAAAGTGGAGTGAATCCAGTGGAGAGCCACCAGGATTCTCAGAGGCTGGAGCAACTGCCCTGTGAGGGATGTCTGAGAGATGGGACTGCTTCAGCCTAGAGAAGGCTCAGACCAACCTTCCCCTATTTATAAGCAAGTTATTGAGAAGACAAGGTCAGGGTCTCTGCAGAGGTGTGTAGTGGCAGGACAGAATAAGCATAAGCTGAAACAAGAGAAGTTCAGGGGGATAGAAAGGGGAAATATTTTCTACATGGGGATGGTCCAGAGTGGAGCAGGTTGCCTAGAGAGGTTGTGTGGTCTTGCATCCTTGAAGATTTTCAAGACCAGGCCTCCTCAGTGATGCTGCTTTGAGTAGGTTTTTGTACTGGGGACCTCCTGATTTTCTTTCCAACCTGCATATGATTCTATGACTTTTCTGCTTACAGTTATCAGAACAGAGAAATTGTAATATTAAAAGAAAAAGAAGCAAAAGAAGATTTTTCAACATTTCTTATTTTTTCCCTCCTTTTTTTTTTTTCTTTTCCCCCCAGATGGATGTGAAAGCTTGGTTTTGAGGGCTCAGTTTTCTGAAAGACAAAATGTTTTGCTGAAATATAGCTAACCACATCTACTTTGGCAATTACATTTTGCCCTCTACCTCATGCAAAATCAAAAGAAATGTTCAGGATGATATTGGGTGAGGAACAGCTTCATTAGCAAAAAGATCTTTGTTCCAGGTGCTCTGTTGGCAGACCTCTTTGTCCTGCTCTTTCTTTGCTAAACCCATGCCTGTTAGCCCATCAGTCATGCTAAGTTTTCAACTCCACTTTGCCATACAGCAGAAGAGCTTGGAAATCAATGGGAAGTCTGTTTATGGGCAAACCCTTAGTTCTACTCTGATTTTTTAAATATCAGATCATGATTTAATTTCTCCATGCATTAAAACAAATGAGCCAACTTGATAATGCTATCCTAGCTGTTGAACGCTGGGGACTGAGAAAAAGTAACTTATTTTGAGTAATTGTGATAGAATTTTAGTGTGGATTTTAATACTTTTGGTATTTAGCACCTATTATCTGTTCTGAAAACTAATAAAATTAATTCACAACATCACTCTTGTGATGGGCCAGGCCCAACAAGATATTTTTAGTATTTTATCCAGAACCAGTCATAAGCAAGTTGTAAGTGTTGTTCATGAAACAAGTAGCTGTGGTGACAGATTAAGTTTGCAACCATCTGCTTTTCTTCTGTGTCCAGGACCGGGCAAGAAAAACACATAACAAAGGAGTCAAACTACAGTAGATGACCTAACACTCATTGCAAATGAAATTTTTTGACATAATCAGAGTGTTTGGAAATGACCTAGCCTTATGAGCTGTTGCAGATATATCTCACGTGGTTTGAAAACCCCTACTCCACATCAGCTACTGGGTTATAAGGGATAGATCTTTGATGACAGAACAGGCAACGAGAAATATGCTTGACAAACTTTCATACTGGACCCTTGTGGCCTGAGTCCGTTGCTTTCATTTGAATTTTTTTTTTTTTTTTTGCCTCTAAAGGTTAGTAAGGATTTGGTTATTTATTTGGGGACGTGACAATGACAATAATGAATGATTTGGTGAGAATGAGCAGTAGCTTTCATGCATAAATATTTTCAAGGGCTTGTCAAAACTGTAAACTTTCTTCAAGAAAATATTTGGTCAAAGAGGCTACATAGAGCCTACAGCACATAGACAATCTGGTGATGGGTAGTTCTAAGTGAGAACAGATTGTTAAAATAAGTCTGTATTCAAATGTGGAGACGTCGGAACTGCATAGGATTTAAATAGGTCAATGAATCAATAATTCTTTACCTAGTTTTGATTCCATTCAGTGCTGAACCCTGGTGATTGGAAAATAAGGCATATTGAAAAGAATATTCAAACCTTTCATGCTATCACTGTGAGTCACATCATCTGCATGCAACTTGTAGTATTCATAGGAAAACTGAAATACTTTATAACACATGAAAATCAAACAGAAACTATTTTAAGTCAACCATTTATTTCTAGATATTTTTAAGGTCTTAAACTTTTCTGAAATTCCCTTTAAAAATTTGAGACAGTATTTTTTCTGTATTATCTTTTTATTTTCTCACATTAGTCTTATAATTTCAGGTGTATTCCACAAAAACACAACCTTCTGCTTATTTAAATCTCTGTGTGCTAATGGCATGGAAATTTAGTTCAGTCTTTCTTTGTTCATGATGCTAAATCACTGTGTTCAAACCACACTCAAATGTATATATTGCTTTCCTGGAAATGGCATTATTTACCATTGGTACTTTTTTGACATGACATTTTTGAAGTGATATACAAATGTGGATGACTCAGTAACGTCAACTAACTGTTGCCTTAACTTGCATCTTTTCTCTAGTTACATAGTGTATACATATACCTTAAAATTCTGCTTTGTTTTGATAACAAGGAAAGAGAGACCAGCCAAACAAGAAGTGGAACATAGCCTTCTTGGTGGTTGGGCTGCTGATGTACTGACACTATTGTGCATCTTGCCATTTGTATGTCCTTCACTTACTTTTCTTTCTTCCTCTTGTCTCACACTGCAGCGACAGGTATTGCTTTGTTGTTAAAGGACCATACAATTCCCAACAAAATGGGGCTTTGGTCCATAGCTGGGTCTCCTAAGCATTATGGTAATAGAAATTAAAATAGGTGTTTGTAATCAGAGAAACTGTGTAATGTTTTTGAAGCAAATATATTTGCATCACATGCAGAAGTTTGTGTCTTTGTTCCAAACAAGTGGTACGTATAAATAAATAGTAATTCAACTGAAGTCTGAAGTATATATAAAGACTAATTCTGTTCAAATCCATGAAGTTACCCCATGGTAAAATGTTTTATTTACATAGTCCTTCTTTGGTGTACACCTGAAATACTGAGCATATTCTACATAAAAAGGCTGTAAAAAAGGCCAGAAAAAAAATCTCCCCAAATTTTAAATTGGATCAAAAGCTTATAAATCAGTCTACCTTGGAAGAATTAGAAATCTGTTCCACTAACATGTATTGTTTAGAGCAATCAGTCTCTGTAATCTTTGCTGTCTGTGATTGATAGAAACATGCCAGCTATCATTTTTTTGTTACAGTCTCATAATAAAATAGTTATGATGAGCCATCTTACTTCAGAAAACATGTGGACAATGATTTTGTGTTGACTAGTGATGATTGCTTTTTATGGTTGACTTCACAAGTTGGTGATTTTTGGTTTTAATCTCAAAATAGACAGCAGTTTTGGAGAAATTACTTTAATTTCTTACCTTTATCATAACCATCTGATGCTGCCAGTCATCCAGATTCTGGAGGTTTGCAACTTTTGGTGAGGAAAGAAAAGGACACTTAATTCTGGAGGTACATGCCCAAGAAAATATCTCGGTTGAATGAATTTGTTGCAACTATTCAAGATCAGTTGAAACCTCTGCTTTTTAATCAAGGAAAACAAGTGAAATATGTATTTTTAAGTACGCTCTCTCACATTCATAGGAAAGTCGGTCAACAAAGTCAAATGCAATGGTGGGTTTTTTTCTTGCTTGATATCTTTCACTGTCACAACTATGCTCTGCAGCAGATGTGGTCAAAGACATTATACTACATTTGAGCCTTCCAGCTTCCTTGGACTTCTTGTATAAGAAGATATTAAAATATCTCAAGAACTCTTTTGGTCTTTGAAACTTTTGTACTAACAGTGTTAAGTAGCAGATGTTTCAGAAATTCACAGAACAGGAATTGCTCTGGACTCTGCATGAGAAGGTGGCAGAACAGACAATGGTCATGTTTTTCCTTTGCAGCACACACACACAATCATCAGTTTGATAACAGCCATGCAGTACCAATTATTTTAATAAAGTTCCAGTATTGTCAGTGTCTTTCCTATTTTAAGCAGTAGCTTTATAACTAGAAGTCCTTAGGAGTTCAGCTGGAGTTATGCTGTATCATTATCTTGACCTGAATGAGACCCTGCAACATTCTTTTCTGACTCCAGCCACTAAAAGCACTTTGTAGCTTCTGCTCGTTTATATAGATTACCACTTAGCTCCTTAAAATAACAAATCTTTGATAACCCTGAGTCTAACGGAAAGTTTAGACAGGGGCATAATAAGAGTATTGGGCAGAGCAGACTGTGGAAGGGATGTCTTAAATACAGCATCCATGCACAATGAGCTTCTGTGGGCTACCAAACCATGATTACTGAAATCTAAGTCAACATATGACAGCTAATTTAGCTCTTGTTTTTTGGCTTTTCTATTTAGTGGCTTTCAAAGCAGTGAGAGTCATGCATTAACAAATTACCTGGGGAAATTGCGCTCATCTACCAATGCCTGGGTACTGGTGTAAAATATTAGCCCATCTAAGGGATTCTGGAGGGCACTTTGACCCTTACTGGCTCAGGGATCAGTTAACAAAATTATTGAGGGCTACATTTCCCTCCTTACACTATCGGGGTCTTTTAGGACTGAATTTTAGAACTCAGACCATAGATTACAAACAGACATCCTTCTGGGAGTTATTTTAGATAATTCAGACTTGCTACTTTCTTAGGGAAACTCAGGCAGAATTTCCTCTACTAGCAATAATTCCTAGCTTCACTGAGTGAATGACCTTTATTTCACTCCCAAAGGAGGAAATGGAGATGCTTACTAATATCCAGTAGTCTAAAAAGATGTTTTTTCTTCCTCTCTTTCATAAAAGTCGTTTCCTCCTTGCCTTTCCAAATACTGACAGCTAGTTCTGGTAGATGACTGCTTCAAGTACATGCAGTGTAATATATGGTGCTAATAGGGCATAGATCTTCTTCTATAGTCCTTCTATAGTTCCTCAGTCCACTTCTGACCGAGGAATGAGGCTACAGAAATACCTATTTGGCATGAACTTTGTCTAAAATACTGTGTAAGAACCTTTTCATTTTCATACAGGCTGGACCTGAAATATTAGAATTTAATCATATCTGACCTAATGTCTACATATCGAAATAAGGAGAAAACAATTTTCATTGGTTCAGTTTATTATCTGAAACACTGGAACATCCTCTTACTTCCTGTCTTTCACCAAAAACCTAAGAATAATCAAAGGGCATGTCTAGACTGCTGTCAGACCAGAGAATGTGCTGTGATTCTTCCCTTTTCAATGCCTTCAGGTTTTCATGCTTGAAAATCATAGAATGCGGGGAGGTGGCACAAGTAGGAATGCACTGAGAATCCACCTGGACTTGAGAGCTGGAAGTGCTCTGGCTCTGACTCATGCTGTCGTGAGTCACACTGGCACTTGTGTGTGCAAACCTCACATTTGTGTGTAGAGACCAGGTTCACAGACATTTTCCAGGCTCTGCTTTCTGCAAATGTTTTCCATTGACCACTGCTTCAGCTTTTTTTCTGAAGTTCAACTCTTAGTTGATTCTACCTACTGATGCGGCTGCCAGAATCCTTTTGGGAAGCCAAAGATTAGAGAGACAGTGGCATAGACAGTCCAGAGGACTTCAATGGCCTGGAAACAAGTAGCTAATAAAATGAATTAAGAAATGATCTGATCCTGTAAGAGCAATAGAGTTTGCAGTGCTAGCAGAGATTGCCATTCAGCAAGGCTTGCAATTCAACACCACCTCAGTTTCATAGTTGACCAACTTTTAAGGTTGTTTATCGCTGTTCACATCATTGTTATGCCACATGAATTCCTTTTCATCTCTAGGTTCAGGTTTTGGATGCACTTTCTTCTGGATATGTTTCAAAGCCAGTAAGCCAAGGGCTTATAGTGTTGAAGAGGTTCGTCATAGCTTGGTCCAACTTCTGAACAATGATTAAGCTTATGATTTCTGAAATGTTTATGTGAGCTGTGTCTTGTATTGTTTATTACTGTTGTTGACACTAACACGTATGGTCCAGATGACAGAATAAGATCTGTATTTGAGATTATGTGGTGTATTGTAAACTCAACTTTGCAGATGTACTTCTAGCTAATCAAAGACAGAGGAATTGCTTTGAGTCACATGTTGGAAAGTTAATAGGGAAGCTTAACGCAACTCTTCCATTTCCAACTTGGAGAAGCTGACAGACACAAATAACTCTAGGCTTAGCGAGACATTTCTGAAGCTACTAACAGGCTCCTTTCTTTGGAAAACCTTAAATGCAGCTGAAAGACAACTCTACAAATTATTTACAAATAAAATAGTAATTAATACCTGCTGGTTGGAGCAGACTTAATAAATACTGAGTGTTCTGGTGAGTGACCCAAACTAATTCCCTCACAAGAGTCCAATGAAATACAATAAATATGTGACTACTCCCATGGTGCAGCTGAGGAAAAAGATGTAGACTTTCATATCATGGGAACATGACTAAGCCTGGGACCTTGTTACCACAATTTCCCTCTCAGTCTGCAGGGACAGCTGACTTCTTCCAGAAAGTTTGTTACTCCTTTAGGGGCTGAACCATACAATTCTCCAAAAAGGACTCCCTTCACCCTCACTGGCTTCTGAGAAAACTGTGGTCTGAACCACAGTTGGATTTGTGTTAAAAACACCTGAAAGGTGGGATTCTAGCACTTGTTTAGATGCCTAAGCTTGTACTTAGAAGATGGTATCAGACAAGAACGTAATTTTTTGTAAAAATCTGTCAGAACATACTGGCAGGACCTAAATGTAGTGTTCCTATTCAGCCAAGAAGGCCTCAGGGCAGGAAAGGAAATGTGAGCCTGTTCTTGAGTTGGCACAACTTCTTCTATGTCCAGTTAATTCACACTTTCTGTTGGGACTGCCTTCCTTGGAGTTAGCATTTAGTTGCAATTCAATTTTTTTATTTACATTTAAGTTTTGCTTACACGATCACAACAGTCTTGTTAGCCAGCTGCTAATAGCATTGAATCAGAGCACGGCCTCGTGAATGGTGATGAAGTGTCATTTCATCTGGGTCTATAACAGTAACACTAACAGCAACAACAGCAGTGTCAGGGTAGTATTGTACCTCAGCTAGTATCACAGGCGTGGAATCTTTCAAGTTAATCTGAATCTACTCTATTGACCTTCACAATTTTACTTGATCTGAAATAGCTCAACCAATAGCTGTATAACTCTAGGAAATAAATAATTTTTAGGATGAATAAGGTAAGGCAGGGATCATTTTCCTCTGGGAAGTACCAAAAAAGATGTAGACTGGATTTCTGGAAAAGGTTAGGATCTGCAGTCTGGAGTGTACCAGACTTGAGAGGTTTCATCCCTAGTTTCCTGTGCAGCTCATCTTTGTTCTTTGTCCCCCTTTTTTTCCTGTTTTCACAGGCGAGAAACCATTTGGACTTCCTGTTACACTAAGCTGGATGTACTACAAGTTACAATTTCATTAGTCTCCTCTGCCCTTTTATTATCCTCCTGAAAATGATTTATCTGTGATAACATCTGATGTGATTTAGCACAAGGAACATCACATCTTTTTTTATGTAAAATATGTAATCTCTTTAGCTGCACTAAGTGTTTTGCACAGGAGAAACTCTTCCTGTTTTCTACTTATCTAGAACTGATATACTTTCAATGTCAATTCTTTTTCAATGAGCAAAGTCGTCTGCACGCCTTTGTTCTGGTGTTACGATAGATAGTCTTTTTATGATGGCATACAATGTGAGTAATTTTTGTTTATAAACCACATTGCTTTTCAATAAATTGCAAATGTGGTTTATACAGAAATAAACCACAGCCTAATTGCCTACAAATGTGGTGCAGCCTTGTTTCTTATGGTTTTCGTTATTACTGCAGTATTGATAAACCATTAAGAAACAAAAAGGAGCACTGTTTTTTCTTAATAGTTAACACAAGTTTTACATGTGTTTATGTGAAAAGAAGTAGGTGTTATGAATGATCAAACAAAAAAAATCTCAGTAGCAAAAGCCTCCAAAAGCCCAATGTACACTTTTTGTCCACACTCAAACATTTTGATTTATGAAGGTTTTAACATTGTTATTCAGAAATCACCAAATATCTCCAGGTGTTAACATATTTATGAAATCTAGTTTCGCCACAGCAAACATAGCAACTAGAACTTCATTTGGATTTCATCTGTATTGTTTGAAATATGACCTTATAAAACTGGGTCACATTTCACCATTTGTATTTACATATCTCCCCTCTAATATAAAATTGAATTATACAATCAGGCTACATGAAACACATTGTTTTAGTACCAAAGCATTTATCTAATCTCCTTCGCTGTTTAGTATGATTCATTTTGTAAATATTTACAAGTTTGTTTCTAAAAGCAAGAATTTTAAATGAGGTAGGAAAGACAAACACAACAAAAGTAACAAATCAGGAAAGTATTTTTTCTTGGCTACATGCTGATTGGCTTCAGAGGCTGATAAGTGTTGCAACATAGCAGTTGCACAGAGGTAGGGGTTCCCTTTGTTTTTCCTCCACAACAACTACAACTGTACACAGCAGACTTTTGTGTCTTTGTCAGCTCATCTTTACATTTACATACTCTACAGCAGCTTTTCGTAGCTATGCTGGGGCAGCAGACCTCAGATGTTACCCCAAAATCCTCCTTTTAGGGATAGTTTGTTCTCCCATTTCAAGAGAAGCCTTATTTGCTGATTTTTGAACCAAGTTATCTAAAAAAGACCTTTATTTATTCACATGTTTACATTCGATTTCTACCCCTTTTCATTAAAGTTGCATTGTGACAGTTTTAACACAAGTGATTTTCATGCAGAAGTTACTTATTATGTTGAAAAACTAGCCAGAAATGTCTACAGAGATTCTCCTGAAGGAGAGCAGGAGAAAATTCTGTCACGATACCATGCCATCTAGAATATAAACAAGGTCTAGGGAGTGGGACTGGCCAAGAGGATAAAACTGAGCAGGCTTTCTTTGATCTGAAAGAGACAGAAACTATATGTGAAATAAATGGGAGAAGGACTTGGAGAACTGCAGAAAGGACTTGTTAGCACCGGGAGTGCAGGGAAGCCTTTCACTGAAATGAAGATGTGGCTGGACAGAGCTGGCTGAACTGCTTATAATTTATTTGACTCAAAGGTGCAAATATCACTCTGACTCATTCCCTTTACTCTCTTTATTGCAAAAATTTTATGAGTAAAACTTTATTTGCAGAACCATCCTTGGAGGAGGAATCCATCATTGTGTGGTGGATTTATCCATACAGTAATATAGAAAGTATATTCAAACCCATTTTGAAAAATCTTCATTTGTTTGATGATCGTGCAATCAAGATCATCCAACTCTAAAACTCTTAAAGATCATCTAGTTCCAACCCCCCGCCATGGGCAGGGACACCTCCCACTAGACCAGGTTGCTCAAAGCCCCATCCAGCCTGGCCTTGAACACTTCCAGGGATGGGGCATCCACAACTTCTCTGGGCAACCTCTTCCAGTGTCTCACCACCCTTACACTAAAGAATTTCTTCTTAGTATCTAATCTAAATCTCCCCTCTTTCAGTTTAAAACCATTACCCTCATCCTATTGCTACACTCCTGAATAAAGAGTCCCTCCGCATCTCTCCTGTAGGTCCCATCCAAGTACTGGAAGGCCGTTATAAGCTCTCTCTGGAGCCTTCTCTTCTCCAGGCTGAACAACCCCAACTCTCTCAGACTGTCTTCATAGGAGAGGTGCTCCAGCCCGCTGATCATTTTGTGGCCCTCCACTGGTCCCCTTCCAACAGGTCCATGTTTTTCCTGTGTTGAGGACCCCAGAGCTGCATGCAGTACTCCAGGTGGGGTCTCACCAGAGCAGAGTAGAGAGGCAGAATCACTTCCCTTGATATACTGGCCATGCTTCTTTTGACGCAGCCCAGGATGCAGTTGGCTTTCTGGGCTGCCAGTGCACATTGCCGTGTCATGTTGAGCTTCTCATCCACCAGCACTCCCAAGTCCTCCTCCTCAGGGTGATGATGGTGGTAAAATCATATAAATCACACAACCAAGCCCACTCAATTCTGCACAGTGTCACTTCAAGACTGCAAGGATAGCCATTACTTAATAAACAAAAAACATGGCATCAACAATTTATATATGTTTTAAAATGGAATAATTGACAATAATTAATAATAGAAAAATAGCAGAAGTCTTTAAATTTTTTTTGTGTATCCTACAGGAGAAACAACTTATCCTGGACTGCACCAAAGCCTTTTGTTTTCTGTGTCTCCCTGTGTACTAAACTATGGCTTTTTAATGGCAACTTCACAGCGGCCATCTCAGCCTTTTATCTACTGTGCTCTGTTCTTCTAGCTGCTCCTGTCCTCAGGAGGCATATGCGATGCAAATTCTGTCTCTTTCACAAGAGAGTTGAGTTGCTGTAACGCTAGTCTTACATTTTAGTTAAAACTTACAGCAGCACTAGGTCTAGTTTCACACTGTTAACTAGTCTCTTCAACCTGGTTTTCTGAAGGTCCCTCTCTGCTGCTCCACCCCACCTTGAGGGCAGAGTAGGTTTTGCAGGGCTGAACCTTCAAGCCCGGCTGCATGACCTTCTCAGCCAAGCGGCTCTGCTAGTATATGTTTTTCTTCCTGACAGTCTGCTGGAGGTGGTGTCTGGGGTGCAATGCTAGGCTGCTTGTTTAGTTTAAGGCTGGTTATTTTCTTGATTTGTTTTGCTTAGTCATTTTGTCTGAAAAAATGACGAGATGGTAGCAAGTGTTTCTTCAGGCAGAAGCGGCTGCCTGATGTCGACTTTTAGGGTGGTTAATTTTGTAAACAGGATCCCAGCTGCTCTGGTGCTGGACGCTATGAAAATTACATTTCTTCTAAACTGCTAGATGCATAATCGCAAGCACGGAGGTATCCAGCTGGGTACCTCCAGCTCCCTTGTAGTACAAAACTAAAGCTCCTTCCATCTCCCCATCACCAACCTCTTCATTGTCCTCCTTCCCTGCACAATGAAGAGAAGAATTAACCATATTTAGACCTTTTGTCACAGAATGCCTGGGTGAACTGCTGTGTAAACTAACAGATCCAGGACATCACTGTATTCAATTAGACCAAACAAGCTCTGGGCTTTTAAAACTCGGATATACACACTTTGGGCCCATCAAGAGGTGAGCTCTTGGGTGAAAGCCTCAGACAGAAATATATCAGATTTAATGTTTGCCATGAGCTTACAGAATCCTACACATGCTTTTTTTGTTTAAGTACAGTTTAGGTATAGCAACAGACTAAATGACCTCTCTTTCAGCCTTGTTATCTCAGATTCCTCTTTGTTGTTTGAAGAAATTATCCCAGGAAAGCTGGCAGGAGAGTACTTTTAAAGTGCTTTCTCCATATCTGTGTTCTCAAGTATCTGGTGTGTTCTTGAGCCCACTCAAAACTGTTAAATTCCTGCACTTCGAGGTTACCAATATTGTCTCAGCTCAGTCTGAAGTACAGGCATTCTTAGGTTTTTCTTCCTTATCCTCTTACATAATCACATTAAAGAATATAAAGATATGAATACCTTGACAGTAGTCTCAGAGGCCAAGATTTGCTGACCTGGGATGTCTTCCTGGTGTTATGGTTCTCAGATAACTGGCATAGAGTCGAATGTGACAATACGGGTAGAAAGAAGTAAACAAATGCATTCCTTGTACAGAGAAGCCCGATATACTTGCACTTAATTTTGTATAAACAGAAGTAGTTAAGTAGATAAAATAAGTGCAAAGAATCTTGCATGATTCCCAAGATATCATACACTCCCAAGAAGAGACTTGGAAGCAGTAGGCAGGCTACATTCAGGGTTGCCTTGAAAGTATGTGTGTGGGAAATCTGGCAAGGTGGAGCTGCTTTGGGGACAGGAATGGAGGCACACTAGGGACAATGGAAGAAGGACAAACTCCCAACACTCCATGGTATAACAGAGGTAGCCTGTTTGGATACTACATATGAAAATACAGAGGGCATTAAATCTAAAGCTGAGCTATGTGAGTTCAGTGAGAGGAAAGAGAGATGACTCTGGCCATTGTGTTTGGATGTGCGGGCAGGTAACACAGCTGAAGCTTGAAGAAATGATCAGGAGTTAATTTCTGGCTATGCTATTTTCATTAAATGACACCAACTACCTCATAGCTTTAGATTTCCCTCCCAGTGACACAAACCCAGATGGTGCCTGATGAAGGGAACGCCTCAGAAAAACATGGCAGAGCAAGATACCCTCCTCCTGTTCAGCTGGAAGGTGGCATGCCCAGAGGTTAGGCCTAGAGTGCCTGGGTGATCCTTCCTAATACCCACAGTATGTTCTGCCTTCTCTACAGAGACAACAGCAGCAGGGTCCACAGCCATCAAGTCACTGTTTATACAAGTCATAGCCATTTAGGACACAGAGGAAGATAGGCTTAGTTTTCACATGCTCCACTGCATGCTGACCAAGAAGGAGGAAAATTGGAACCGTTGATCACTGAGGCAACAGAAAGACAGGCAACTTCTTGTCTTGTTCACATCTTTTTCATTTTCCTGAAGACAAAACTCTGCTCCAAGGTCTGCTGATCCTATCTTCATTTTGACATTCTGCTCTCTGTGTTTATGTGGGAACATTACCGTAAATATGGAGGTCATATACAGAAGAGTAATCTACAAAGCCAGTAAAGAGCAGAATGTTTTAATGGCTCAAGAAGGATGGTTTTGGCGAGTTACTACTGGGATATTTTCATATTTCACAGTCAATATGAAAGGAAAAAATGTTACAGCTTTGTTTAGGTATAAACAGTTCTTTTGTTGAAATAAATAAAATTATCTTATTTTCTGTAGGCCAGATTAGTATTGTTTTTGAGCATCGAGTCTGAATAAACAGCAGACTGTTCTCATTCAGAGGTGAAATCATAAATTGTTTTCCAGCCTTAAATGTCCCCAAACTTTTTGAAATTACATCACCTGCGTGTTCATCAAAGCTCTGTATTTGGCATATTTTTTTTCTGGTTTGGCAAAAATTAAGCAATGACTTGAATATGGTCCAATTTGTAGAAAAAAAATTACTTTAAAAAATACATGTGTTTTAAATTTGTTTTGGAGGCTTACTAGCATAAAACTTTTTATGCCATTATTTCCATACTTCTTTTCCCTCCTCAATATTTTTGGAACGTGAATTGTGTAGGATCAGAAATGTTTTCTTATTGAGCAATCTGCAAATGAAGAAAATAAACTGCCCAGAAATGTCCATGTTTTCCTGATAACCTTGTTTGGGAGAAAGAATGTTTGCTGGGGCCGCGCTGTGGTTTCTGCCCAGTGGGTGGGTCGGCTGCGCTGGGAGCGTCCCTGTGAGCAGCTCCTGAGCAGACCGTGGCTGAGAGCCCCATGCAGCAGGCAAGAAGTGTTTCTTACGGGCAGGATCCGACCTCATTCACAGTGCTCAGCTCTATGCCTGAGTTTATACCCACACCCACAAAGGCAATGGTACAAATTTCAGGGGCTGCTACTGGACTAAGGGGCCTTGTCTAAATCCTGCTGAGGGTGGGAAGGATCCACCACTCAGACATACATCCACTGGCTGTCTCGGTGCAAGTGGAGAGGTCGGCATGCCTTTCAGTGGATTGATGGTTTGGGCAGAAATGTGCTGGCCATGCTTAGTTTTCCACGAGGGCAGTTCTCTGCCAGCGTGGAAGAGTGGCTGTGTCCCTGCTGACCAAGTCATGTCAGTGCCCCGGTGCCACACTAGCAGGAGGTTTTCCCTGGATCAGCAGCAGGAGCTCCCTGAGAGTCCTTCTGTCTGCCTGGAGGAATCTCCTCTATCTGGCAGGGTCTGCAGAAAGGAGGCATGGTGCCCCCCATCCTCTACCTTCTGGCGCCAGCAAAGGGAAGTACCAAGCAATTCACTAGACTAAATAAATACCTAGATTAACTTTTGGGTGCCAGTATAGCTTAACAAGAGAAAAGTCCAAACTTCAATGCTCAGTTTTTCTTGGTAATTAGATAATAAGCATAAGTTTTTATTTTTGCCTATTATTTTTTAGTTTGTGTAACATTACTGGACAATAGGAGACAGACTGTGGGCAAGAAACATTCCTGTATTAAATTAATTAAGGAGACCAGGCTGGAATTATGTAATCTTCATTCCACAAAACTGAGTGCTTGGTAAATCTTTTATTCTTTTCAGAGCAGCTTTAGATTGGACCCAGAAGGCCAACTTATTGCTGGAGTTGATGAAAATAATATTGCTGCTCTGTAGTCCTGTTTAAAGTCAGAAGGCTAAAAGCTGTGGACTCACCCGACCAAATATTCTTCGTGCTTACACTTCATAACATAAGAAGTGTGACAGTGGATCAGAGCAAAACTCAAACCAGCGAAGCGTTGTGTCCAATAGTGACCAGTACTTCACATTTACAAAGAGCATAAGAAACAAGAGCGTGCTATTTTCACACGTCTCCTAGCTGAAGCTTGAGCCCAATTTTAGGATTTGTCATAGCTGCATCGGGCGGTAGGGTATAATAGCCACCTGTAGAGCTGCCTTTAGCATCTCAGTAACCCTGTGGGCTTCACTGGATTTACTCTTGCTTCTGGAAAGGGCTGCCTTGGCTGCACGTTAACTGCAGTGACAGCTGTTTACTGTTGGGATAGCTGAGCCAGCTTTTCACCAGCCAGTTCCCTGACTAGACCTCAGGGTGGCCTTCACTGTTACTTGTGTGCAAGAGCCCATGTGTACAATGCCGTTAAGTGATCGAAGAGCCCAAACAGCATTTTTAAAAGAAGACTACCACACATGTCTAACTTCCTATTCAGGTACTTGCTTATTCTTTTTAGGCCCTTATATACCTGGGCATTGAGATCTGCTCACATGCTTTTGTAATAATCTAGAAAACTTGTATCAGAGGAGCCCAGGCTGATGTCTGGCAGTGAGATAACATTACTTCAACCCTGGGTGTTCGTACCTGTCTTTCTTCTGCTTCTCTTTATTTTTCTTTGGGTTGGGGAGGAGAAATCAGCTTTAGGTATTTGAGTTGCTAGAGCTGAAGTTCCAGAGAGTTCCACAAAACCTCTTAGAGACTGTAGCTGGTGAGCACCTTTTGAGTTAGACTGTGGCCACTATTCCCAGAGTGTTGCATTTGGGTCAGCAAATGTCCAGGATGCATGATAGACCTCTGGCTGAATGGTACCCTCGGACAGGAGGAGGGTACATTATTCATGGGGAGAGCTAAGATTCCTTTATAAAAATAAAACCTGGTAGATTTCATGGCTGAACTGGAGAAGGTAAAATGACATTTTGCTTTTGGGAATGAAATTCATATACCTATAACCTGGCTAAAATTTTCATTCTTATTTGCTGTTTTGATTCATTTTTATTTGTAAATTATAATCAGATTGACTTCTGCTTAGATACTCTCTTCTGATTTTATTTGCACAAGATAAGGTTTCGTTCCAGAAGGTTGTTGAACATGCACACTGGTAATCTTTCTGCATGTTGAATAGGAAAAATCAGGTGCCTGCTATTTCCCATATAGGAAACTATACCAAAAAACCTACATTTGTTCTTTCTGTGGGAGAAGGACTAACAGTTAATTTACGTGGCAGAGACACTGCTGATAATATAGCCAGGATGTACTGCTTTTTGATTATTGCTGCACAACAGTGGAGGGCTTCATAGGGAGCTTTTATGCTAATATCTACAGACAACAGACAGTACTTGCTTATTACAGTAAATTTCTCAAATATCTGGAAGAAGTTGCATGTATACTTCCTCTGTGAATTTATTTAAATTGCAAATAAAAACTGACTCACTTTTTTAGAGCTGATGTCAGCTTTTTGGGGTTTTTTTTGGTTGTTTTTTTGGTTGTTTTTTTGGTTTTGGTTGGTTGGTTGGGTTTTTTTTTTGTTGTTGTTGTTTTGTTTTTTTAAGCATTATGTTCCTTATTTTAGAACTGGACAGTAAGTGACATAGGCATTTGGAAAAGATTATTAAAAGGAGGCAACTGGTCAATTTTAAGCATACTAATCATGGTTACATTTTGTAAAAACAAACTATGATTCTTGTTCTCAGGGGAAAATGTGAAGAAAGTGCTAAGACATGTGGTGTTAGTGATTGCATAAACCCCATGTTAAATTTAAAAAATGAGAAGCACAAGGGTAACATGGAAAAAAGTAAGTTCATAATGAGCAAGAGGACACAGAAGCAGTGCTAGCTGGCACTGCAGGCACTGAGAAAAGTGGGCCAAGAAATAACTCAGAGGGAATAAAAGGACATTTGGCAACTATGAATCTTGGTGGAGGAAACACAAGGACATGTGGCATGAAGCAGTTGTCAGAATCTAAAGTCAGATGAGTAGGAAGATATGTGACAGAACAGAAAAAAAAAAGAAATTGTAGGGTTAAATGGTTTGTCTCTGAAAGGAAGTCTCATGATGGAGGACTGAACTAGAAAGAAGAGAATACTTAGGGTATGGTATGGTCCTCATGTAACTGGAACAATTAGATTACTAATCAACAGTCCTCATCTTTTGTCTTTATTCTTTTTTATGTGTTTTTAAAGCTGATTTATACATTGAATAAAACAGTTTTTAGTTTTTGAATTAAAAACATGTTTTCTAAAGCAAAAATTCAGGAGTAATGTTAAACTATAGCAGTGTTTTGTAGGAGACCGTATACTTCATGTGTTCATTTGTCCCTTCTTTGAGATGTTCTTTGTTAATCTTTCATTTCTGTCTTTTGCCTCTGCATTTGTCAGTCCCTCTGGGAGAATCCAGAGAAGTCTGGAGAAACACTTCAGATTTTTTCTCTACCCCTCCCCCTTCCCCTGAATTTACAATCTAATGAAGCACAGATGCAGTCTCTTTTATAAGGTATAAGTTTCTAACGTGAAATCAAAGACTAAATAGGGAAAATATCTAGTAAGTGGGAAAACTATGTAATTGTGCGACCATCACTCTGTCAGAAAGTTCTGCTTTTGAAAAGCATTCATGTGTGATTGCCTCTGATCTGGCCCCCCTTGTTCTCTTTTCTCTAAGTACCTAAAAAGGAAAAATGGTCTGAGTATAACACTGAGTTAGTAACTACTGAATTACGCTCTGACGTAACTCAGGTCCTAAAGAGGTGGCTTTCTCAAGCCATCTCCTGGTTCCTTGCTTCACCATGAGGTGACTATTCACTATTTGGCAGCATTGCTGCAGAACATTCAAAAAAGAACTGCATGAAATTAAATCAGCATGAAATCTCCAGTTTAGAGAGATAAATATTCAGAAAGGTTTGGGGTTAAACAGGTTACAGCAGAGTGCTCTGTCCATGGAATAACCAGAAATGGTTATAGTAGAACTCCTTTGACTTTAGAGAAGCCATGAGGAATTAAAGAGTGGCCATTCCTTGAGGAAACACCAGAAAAAAAAAAAAAGAATGTCTAACTCCTCTGTGCACCTTTGCAACTCCTATATACCATCTATCACTCATAAAACTTATATTCCTGTTACATCCACTAACAGTGCACTGATGCACTGATGTCAAGTTAGACCCTGAAACTCCAAATGAAGGAAAACTTTGCAGTAACAACCATCTGTCTGAGAAGAAATCCCGAGATCTGAACAACGGCAGGATCCTACCAGTAGCTCAGCAAAGAGAAAGTGCAGCAGAAGCAGTAACTCTTCATTGTAAATCAAGAAGGCACCAAAGCTGCCCAGTAGGGTAGCAATCAAGGCAGCATCATTACATACTGCCCAGTAGGTAAAAGCAAATATGATGCCAATTATGTATCGACAGTAGCTAGGGAGCGAGGCAGCACCAGTAGCACAGCCTGTGTTCCAGTCCTGATGATGTCTTTTGATTGCCTGTTGATATGAACTACAAGAAAACCAGACAGATTTGGAATTTCTCAAATAGCCTGTTACCTGTATTGACAGTACAGCTGTGCACACCCGTGTCCTTTCTCAGACACTGAGGAATAATGCCTACAACAGATATATAGCCTGGGGTACAATAAAGGACTGCAAGTGTATTGGAATTCTATGTGACTTTTAGTACTTCAAGCCAGGAAGTTATTGGAAGTGGTCAACATGGATTTACCAAGGGTAAATCATGCTTCACCAGTCTGATAGCCTTCTATGATGTTATAACTGGTTGGCTGGATGAGGGGAGAGCAGCAGATGTCATCTACCTTGACTTCAGCAAGGCTTTTGACACTGTCTCCTGTAACATCCTCATTAGGAAACTGAGGAAGTGTGGGCTAGGTGAGGGGGCAGTGAGGTGGATTGAGAGCTGGTTGTGTGACAGAACTCAGAGGGTTGTGATTAATGGAACAGGGTTGAGTTGGAGGCCTGTAACCAGTGGTGTCCCCCAGAGGTCAATACTCGCCCCAGTCTTGTTCAACATATTCATCAATGACCTGGACGAGCTTGCTGATGATACCAAACTGGGAAGGCTGGTCGACACTCCAGAGGGCTGTGCTGCCATCCAGTGTGACCTGAACAGGCTGGAGAGCTGGGCAGAGAAGAACTTAATGAGGTTTAACAAGGGCAAATGTAGGGTCATGCACCTGGGGACAAAGAATACCAGGCACCAATATAGGTTAGGGGTGGACCTGCTGGAAAGGACTACTGAGGAGAAGGATCTGGGGGTCCTGGTAGACAGTAAATTATCCATGAGCCAGCAATGTGACCTTGTCGCCAAGAGGGCCAATGGAATCCTGGGCTGCATAGGGAAGAGTGTGGCCAGTAGGTCGAGGGAGGTCATTTTTCCCCTCTACTCTATTGGTGAGGCCACAACTGGAATACTGTGTCCAGTTCTGGGCTCCCCAGTTCAAGAGAGACAGGGAACTACTGGAGAGAGTCCAACGTAGGGCAACTAAGATGATTAAGGGAATGGAGCATCTCCTTTACAAGGAAAGGCTGAGAGAGCTGGGACTCTTTAGCCTGGAGAAGAGAAGGCTGAGGGGAGACCTTATCTATGTTTATAAGTATCTAAAGTGTGAGTTGAAGAAGGATGGAGCCAGCCTCCTTTCAGTGGTTCCCAGCGACAGGACGAGGGGCAACGGGCACAAGTTGGAACATAGGAAGTTCCCTTCAAATATGAGGAAAAACTCCTTTACGGTGAGGGTGACAGAGCCCTGGAACAGGCTGCCCAGGGAGGTGGTAGAGTCTCCTTCTCCAGAGATCTTCAAGACCTGTCTGGATGCAGTCCTGAGTAATGTGCTCTAGGCAATCCTGCTTTAGCAGGGGAGTTGGACTAGATGATCTCTAGAGGTCGCTTCCAACTCTGACAATTCTGTGATTCCATGAAGTCAAAATTCATGTATTTAAGAGAAAATGGTTAGTTAAACTTTTTTCACCTCTTATATTTGAATAGCATAATTACTTCCATTACAAATAAATATAATTCATTCAATATATTCCATGATCCATAGCTACAAAGAATAATTCACTCATTTAGTCACTTGTTCTCAATATGGATGGTACAGCAGAAACTGTATCTGTTATGATTTCAGAGCTGTATCAAGATCATATTATAAGAGGGGAAAAATCACACAGCAATGTCAAAACATGCCTCATAAATATGTCCTCATTATGAGTTTTTAAGATTTATTGTTGAGTAACCTTAACTTAAGTACAACACTTAAGCACCAACAGAATTAGAAACAAGTTTGTCTTCAACCATTTTGGTGTTCCTGTTTCCTTTTCAGGCTGACATATACATGTGTGCACTTGCCTTATTAAGGATTTAAAAGCTGATTGTTTCTGATATTAAAACATTCAAGTAGTAACTCTTATTTAGCTGAAAGGAAGTCTTAAGTTTTTGCAGGAAAAAGTTTGACTTTGGCTAAACAAACACGTACATAAAATGCTGAAATCTGGGGAGGATTAATCTCTATTAATGGTTCCTGAGGTGAGAAGAATCCTTTGCCTGGAACAGTCAGAGGAAAAGCGTGGAAGACCAAAAGAAGGAGGCGGGAAAAAAAGTTTTGACGGATGTTTTATTTAAAATACAGATACAGTTTCAGTCAGAACTACTTGACAATTTATGCAAGGGTTAGGGAACAATTTTGGTTGAAAGTTTGTTACTTTTTTTTTTTTTCTGTAAAAGCTAAATGTTTTATTTCAAAGGTCTCCAAATGAAATATTTTACTGTTTCTCTTTGGAAAGACATTTTGTTTTGAAATTTGCTTGTAAAATTTTAAAGATAAAAACACAGAATAAAATTTCTTTCTTTTCTTTCTCAGAGAGGGAGTTTGCTTAAAGGAAAATAAAAATTCTTTTCTATTTTGAGCTGCTTCAGATTTACTTTGAATTATTTTGTCTATTTTGATCAGGGAAGTGAAAAGTCAGCTTGTCACACAGCTAGTCCTCTGAGACGTCAGGAGTGGGTATTGTACTTGATATGGAATATCTTTACAAGGAATACAATAAGAAACAGAAAAGAGTGTAGTAGAAATACACCAGCTATTTTTGCCTTGTGACGCGTGACTTGATTAAGGCTATTTCTTCATCTAATAGTATTTTGTATCCTGGTTTACTCTGTGACTGAAGATGCACTTTTCTTACATAAAACTCTTATGTCATGTGAAATGTGCATGTTATAATAAATAACTTATAATAAAATCTGCCAAGACTGATTGAAAAAACAATGGTTCAAAATGAGGTTGAGAAAGTAATTCTGACCAGGATGTCCTATTTTGCTGGTTTGACTGCTCTGATTGAAACCGTCTGTGAAGCAACAGCCTTTGCGTGATAGGCCCAGGCACAAATTAATAAGACGACAGTGTTGACCTACTAAGCAAAATGCACAACAGCCCAATAACTACAAACAGACGCAGTTATTTTACTGCTTCGTTAAAAACTCCCCTCTCCCACCCGAATTGTTGTGCAGTGGCTTCTTTTGGCTGTATGTGAATTCCCCTGTGAAAACCTACACCTCCCCAGACTATCCCACCTGTGAATGATTGCATCCTTTAACCCTGAGGTTACATTTTCTCCTAGTAGTTCACCAAAAGGGAGTTTTTTTCTGTTTTGTTTTGTTTTGTTTTTAAGCAGCTCTGTAGTTGCATTACATAAACCAAACTGGATTCAGGGGAGCTTGATCCCAAGTGCCAGAATTTTAGAGGGTTTACACTGGTTCTCTTTCCTTGGAGACCTCTGATTGCTCTTATTTTCTGCATCAGAATTATGTCGTGTAATGAGTCAGGTTAACACATGGGTTCTGTAACTTGAATAAAATTACCAAGATACTGTAAGAACCCTATACCCTCAAGGATTAAGTGAAATATACTTTTTCTGTGACTAACACAAAGTCTTTCATAGCATCAGTGTAGCTGTTAATCTGTTTCTAGTGTGCCTATGACAGAAGAACCTAATATTGCTTTTGTTTCTGCACAAGATGTTACAAGCCTGCAGCCGGCGATATGGACACTCTGGCACTCTGGACGTCACGTGTTTGGCAATTTATTCCACTGAACTTGAACAATGTTTTTTTCATTATCCCTGTGTTTTACTAAAGTTTTGTATAACACTGCCTAATCTGTCTCCTAATGACATTTACAGCAGACAGGGTATATCTCAAATGCTGTTTTCAAAGATAGCTGAACACCTGGATAGTATCAATCTTTTAATAGAAATTCAGTTTTTTAACCCTTTTGTTACTAGCTGTTATTTGAAAAAGCTAATTGTCAGTATCAGGAGAATTACACTATACACATTAACAGCCATGTTAATTGTTAATTTCCAAGAAAAGTTTTCCAAAGTTATATACTCACAGCACAGGAACCAGATCAAATTGTTTCAGGATCTCAAGTATTAATCTCATTGTAAAATAGTCTATTCAATTTATGACTTTTATTTTTTTTTATTTCTAAATTCCAAATTCGATTGGACTAATAGTTTCCATATTGAAGGTAGTTTCACAGTATAAACAAAGTAGGCATTTTCCCATGAAAAGAACACAAAAAACTGAACAACACCCATCAGGCACAATGGAAATGGGAAGATGCAGTCACTCTCCAAATGTGGAGGTCATGCAACCATGTGCTTGTTCCACAAGGGACAGTATGTGCCAAACTGGTTGTACTTGGTCAACAACAAGATTCAAGGCGACAGTAAATATTAGCCTATCACTGCCCAGTTGTCCGAGTCCTGTGAGTGATATGTGGCTGAACAGAGTGCCTTTTCTATTCTATTTAAAAAACTTCACCACATTTAAAATACTATAAGAGACTATAGTAAGAGGCTGTGATTTGAGATACCTGCCTCCTGCAAATATATGTGGGAAGACTGTGTTGGAGGCAGTAGGCTTTAATGTACTCTTAGGGAATTGTGCACTCAGGGTTTCAGTTGTATTCATATTAGATATAGGAAAAAAATGTCATGTAGAAACAAGTGTTTTAAAATGTATTGGACAATTCAGTAATTTATTACACTTTGATAAGATGTATTTAATCAGTTCTAATTAAAAAAAAAAAAAAGAGGAGAATAAAAAAGCAAGAACAAAAATAATTCCTTTTCAATATTTTTGAGCTGGTTTTTTCAGCTTGACAGTTGCTGTAAATCCCAGAAGTGTTTTCATTTCAGCAGAAATAAGATTTCAGATAACGAATACCATGTACTACATGTTGGAATATATGTTGCTACACAAATTGAAGATACTGTTACTGCTGTCACTGCAGCTGTAGCCCACGAGCTAGAGCTACACTAACTCATCTATCACACTCACCCATGATATTGTTGATAGGCTAAGCATTCAAATCCTTTCTCTGGCTTGGAAGACAGATTTTGGTCCTGGACCTCCCATATTTTAAGACATGGTCTGTGTCTCTAAATTGAAAAACAATGTTTAGGCTCCTATGCTGAAAATGTTTTATTTCTCTGATGTTACATACGAACTGGTTGAGCCAGAAGGAGCATGGTGGTGACTGCATTTATGGTGGTGATGCAGAGACCCAACCCTGAAATATCTTCCCAAGCAGAGCAGTGGGAGGGTTTGGAGAGGACTCTCCTGCATCTCAGATGCCCCTGTGTCTAAGTGGAGAATTAGCTCCCTTTTAAGGTAATGCCTGATCCAATTTAAACTGCCTAACAACAGGAAACAGTTCATTTCTGAGAACATGTAGGCAGGTTGTGAGGTTAAAAGTGTAGCCTCTTGAGGAAGATGAAGCCAAGAGATGCATTTTTCTTGCATTTTTTAACATAGATCCTTGTTCAGTGCAGGGATTTCAGTTCAGCTCTCACCATTCCTGCTTTCACTTGCTGATGCTGTTATGCAAATCTGAAAGCCAACTTGATGACTGAATCTCACTGACAGCTTTTGAAATATCTTTCATTTCACAGAAATTAAATTTTTGACGAGCTCCAGTGATAAGCACAGCAGAGCTCTCAGCAGCATCTGCCCATTTACCCAGCTCTTTCCTTTATTTCACTTGTGATTCAAAACTTTCACAGGCAGTGAGTACTGTGAAACGGCAATGGTTTTCATTTGTAGATGACAAGCCTTACCTCCAGCTTCAGTGGGATTTCAGCACTGGATCATAGGATAATAGGATAATTCAAGTTGGAAGGCTTAAAGTTAACTGGAAGCTTAAATTCTTTGTTGACTGTAAGCCTTTAGCACATATATGTTGGGGTCTAAACAGTCTTCTGCGGTACCGAGTGACTCACAAACACATATGAAAAATCTCAGCTTCCCACATGATCACCACGTTATAGAACAGAAAGACAAGGTCTGGAGAATTTATGAGTGTGACTCGGATAACACAGGAAGCCATAACTAGAATGTAGCTCCTGACTTTTAATGATACTGAGTCTTGACTCTGCTTTTGTCATGGTAATATCCATTACCGTGGGAATGAGAACATGGATTTACTGATCACCACATACACCAAACATTTTTGGTTATGTAGCAATGTTAAGAATATTTTTTTCTAGTTTAGGTTAAAGAATCAGAAATAATGGGATGTTTTAAGAGTCATTGGCTTTCAGTTTCTTGGGGCCACATATTCTTTTTTAACTGGTATACAGACAATTTTAATCAAAAAAATCCAAATTAAATTCAAACAAATAAGAAGATTCTAGCCTGCGGAAGTATGGGGAGATCTTTTAGCTAGGCAAAGTGTGTTTATCTCTGCAGAGAGTCTGACCAACATAGCAGGACTAATGCATGTTCTAAGTTAGAATGGTGGTGTGACATTTTTCATGACACAAGTAAGCATTACGTATGCAATATATGACAGTTGAAATATGGTGCTTCCTGCAGTCTGGTATTTCTACTTCTGGCAATAGGCTGACATTAACCAAGAGAGGAAAATGCCTCTTCCTGTAACTTCCAGGCTCTCTTATCTAAACTTTAATTTGGCTTTAGCTCAGGACTTAGTTTATGACCTTTGATTAACTCACACTACGAAGTAGAAAACACACAAATTTCATACACAGTCTCACCCATTTCCCTTCAATTACACTATATCTCACTGTTTCTGTAACTTTCCATGCTTGTATTAACATTGCATAATTTATTGGCAATGTCGTTTAATTACTTGTTTTTATTAACAATTGATATTGGAAACGCATGCTCGGGGGACAGTTATACATGGAAATTTTAGTTTTAATAACTAGGAAAAAATAACAGTGTGTAAGTTGAACTCTTTTATGTGGCATAGTTTGTAGGGAGTTTTCCTTTCACATCTCATCAGCTGCTAGTCAAAAAATATTTTATAACAATAATAAAATGTAACTGGAGAATATCTGATGACAGGAATATTATTTTCCTAAACAATAAGCTAAACTTAGTATTTTAATATCATCACCTATGGTGGGTACATTAAGGTACTTTGCACCTTTTTCTTTTACATGCCAAACTTTGTTTTTTCTATTCCCTCTTATTATTAAAGTAAGATTCTTGTTTGATTTAATCCAAAGCAGAATGTTTTTAAAATTACCTGAGAGAGCTATTAATCCACTGTTGCAGAGTTTATCTGAATTAGCTGAGAGACATAGTCGGCTAACTCAGCATTTTTCAACAGTGAGGTGGGAACTTCTCTGGGGTGAATTAAGTCTTGTAAGAGAGACCTAGAAGAAAAAAATAAAAGAGAGTTTTTCTATCTTATTAGGTTTTTTTCTTCTGGGACCTACTAAAGACTGAACTATTTATTGAATATCCTGTAAGCATTTTGGTTTCTGTGTCCCAAGTACAAGAGAACAGATGGCTAGCTGCTGTGTGCTTCCTGGGGTGAGTGAAGAGCAGACCTGGTCAGTGGCAGAATTGCTCTTTCAGTTCTGGACTTGGATGACCATGTCCTCTACTCTGCGTGGTGAAGGGAGACCTGGGGATGAGAGCAGGACTGTACAAAGGCCTGGGGACTGGCAGGAGCTTTGAGGTTTTGGTAGTATCTTGAAGACATCAGACCCGTGGTGTGATCGGCCAAGCCGGACATTGACACAGCCATGGCACAAGTCTCATTCACTGCACTGGAGACGGGGATCGTTTTCATTCTACGTCCTCTCCATCTGCTGGCATAAATAAGAACTGTAAAGATGGTTAGAAATATTGGAAGACGCCACTTCAATACCTTCTCAGTTCCTGTCTGTCTTCTTTCTGTCAATCTAACGTTTGGTAGGGTCCTTTGTCTAGCTGCTGTGAAAGTGGACAATTCTTTGGACGTGGCCAGCCCATACCATTTCCCTACATCTTACCAATAATCTTGATATCTATTTGTGTGTAAATTCATGTCATTTTTTCTAATGGTGCTGCTGGGAAAATATACCTTTGAATTTCATATATAGATTCTGCTACAAATATCCTGGGGTTTGGTGGGTCCCTTACATGCTTCCCTAAATAAACAGAGCCTGGTTTTTGGTTGAAAACTTGGATGACTTGCAAGAAACTTTTCTGACTCCTAAGGACTGGATTATCTCTGATTCATAGGTCCAGGGTTTGTATCTGTACTGCAAGTCCCTCTGCATCTTCCACAATACTACCGATGAAACAAGTAAACAAAATCTCTGGTTGCATACATTTCCCTGAATGTTTGCTTAGATAAATTAGTATCCTAATTTATGCAGTATGAGGAATTTTTATAAGCTCTTTATCAGTTGATACTACTGCAATGAATTTAAATGTGCTGCCTGCCCATGGTAGTGTCCAAGAAATCAAGAAATAAATGTATTTTATGCTAAAAATATTTTTTTTTAATGACTTCTGGGTTATTCACTGGGTAAGACAGTGGACATCAGAAGCTATTTACCCTGTGGGCAAACAGTGAAAGTTAAGGGTCCTTGCCCTTGACGTTCCCAAGCTAGAGGCAAACAAGGACAGAAGTACTCATTTAAGCACTGGCAGTGGCATGTTTAACAATGAAAGGGGAAAAATGGACACATCAATGTAATTAAAATAGATTAAACAGACATGGAATGTATTAGTCATGGAAAAATCCCAGCTTCCAGCTCTTGAGGAGACAGTTTCTGGAAGGCTATTTTTGTGATATGATTGACTTTAAAATGGAATCCACAATGCTTTGAGAATTATCTGGAGGCAAGAGCAGCAAATGCATTCAGACTATCATAGATCAGTGTTGGGAATAGGGACAATTTGTAAATAGCACTTCTGACATTTTCTGAAATGCCCCGCTACTTGGGAGCTACTGTGGTTGCCTTCCCTTCTGCAGGCTAAGAAAAAAGGCAGTGCCCTGCCATCTTTTGCATCTGGCATGGAAGTAGCAGAGAGGTTGTGGTAAGGTGTAGAGGGAGAATCATAGAATGGTTTGGGTTGGAAGGGACCTTAAAGATTATCTAGTTCCAACCCCCCCTGCCATGGGCAGGGACACCTCCCACTAGACCAGGTTGCTCAAAGCCCCATCCAGCCCGGCCTTGAACACTTCCAGGGATGGAGCATCCACAACTTCTCTGGGCAACCTCTTCAGTGTCTCACCACCCTCACAGTAAAGAATTTCTTCCTAATATCCAATCTAAATCTCAATCCCCCTCTTTCAGAAAATGGAATAGGCCAGATGGGACTAGGAAAGTAGCAAGAAATCTAAAATTGTGAGTAGATCTTACCAAGACAAACACAGATCTACCTTCATACCTATGAGATGATTCAACCTTGGTGACTGCGCAGCTTCCTCTCCCCCTCCCATACGGTCAGAGTTTCATCTGCTCTTACCCGAGCTCCTAAGTCAGGTTGCTCCCTCCAAGTGAGCTCCTCCATCCATCATGTCACCTGTTTACTTGGGACTTTGGGGAGCAGTGGAAGATTTGATCTTAATGATTTTTCCACCAGGAAATGGTATCCTCTTTTATGCTTACAAGTGTGTTCAAGTAGTAGTAGTAGTAGTAGTAGTAGTAGTAGTAATACTACTACTACTAATAATAATAACAACAAGAACAACAACAATAATAATAATACTAATAATGCTGCATGAAGAGCTTGACTTTTCTCTGATTAGAGAGTCTCACCAGAGCTTTGTGAAATTTTATAACCTGTTGTCTGTGTGCTGCTTCATAAATAGAGTTTATGTTCATTGATTACATGATGCAAGGAAACAGATGTGTTTTATAAACAGTTTTAACACTTTTGAAGGGAGCAAAATACTTTGAACAACACAATGAAAATGTCAGGCATTACAAGTCTGAGCCAATGCACTAAATTAATATCATATTGTTCTCAGTGTGAAAAATAAAAGGTCTGATTCTGAAGCAACTCATTTAAATATTTCACTAGCATAGCTCTCTTGATCTTAAGAGAATTGCATGAAATTCATACATGAGCAAAATATGCTCAAATGATACTTTTTCATGTGTGATGAGAAACACTGGGTGAGGTAAAACTCTTTACGAAGCTGATACACTTTTCAGGCATCTTAGGACAAGCAGAAAAATTTAAAAGCAGAGATGTTTATTATAATGTTTCCAATCTTAAGTTGCAGGGTCCTACCAAAAGGCTTTGAAACTGTCAACATGGCCCCTTATAAGTTTATTACTTGCCTATGAACTGGCATGTGTTTTAGATTTGTTAGAGGAAGTTTTCTAATGTACACTTTCAGTGTTTCTCTACTGTAAACAACTCTTAAATACAGAAAGTTGTACTGTGAGCCAAGCTGGACTTTTACTGGTCACCAGGGTCAACAGCAGAACCAAGTCTGACCTCCAATCTCTGACTCCAATTAGTCACAGAACTAATTTATTTTTCATTTTCCAAGCCATTTGTCTTCTTGGAAACCACAGTGACTTATATGATTCCAAGAATTGCACTTGGAAAAAATAATTGTAGTGTGTTTGTCTGTATTTAGCTCTAACATGTGTTCATACCAGTGATTTATACATTACAAAAGGTGTTAGTTTATTTGAATTAGAAGACTTGGTGGCTCTGTTAGTGTTTGTGTCTGGAATATGTTCTTTTCAGGATGAATGTGGTTTGATTTTGATCTTTTTATGGTTTCCTAAGCATAGGTACATAGATATACCAATGCACATGTCAGGTTGTCAGGTTTTAGCTATTTGGTCAAATTTTCTACTGCTCTATATTGTGAACAGCACTGCAGGAATTTTTTTAAGAATGCAGTTTCTATGAATTTGCACTAAAGTTAAATGCAGCTGACTGCTCAGTGAAAAGTTTTCTTTGTGCCTATTTAAATTACAATAGCCATACTATTTCCAGAATTCAGCAAATCATAGGCTGTGGTATACCAGCAGTATTTTTTCACCACTGAAGAGGAATTACATTTCCTTTGTGGTGCAGCACTGTGTACACACAATTACCATGAACAATAACTAGAATTATGCACATTGCTCATCATGAAGTAGGGTAAAGAATAATCTCTAAATCTCTTTCTCAATCCTTATATTCTAGATAATTTAAGTAATATACATACATGAAAGGCAAAAATCAAAGTTAGCAGTGCTAGTTTAGACAACGAGAACTAAGAAGAAAAAAAATCTTGAGGAAGAGATGTTGCTAGAGTATGCTTAGTAGCACTTCAGATTCCAGGATGGCCCAGGGACTGGTGTCTTGCCTCTATACTGTTTCTTCTATGTAGCTTGCATTTAGCTGGAGGCGCAGGCAGGTGTATTTCTCTCATGTCCTGGTTTGCACAGGACAAAACCCCAGACAGACAGGTCAGGGGGAACCACAGCATGTTCCTGTAATCTAGACAAAGCCTCACTTTTCTTCATCCTGAAACAGCTGTGCCACTGCTGCCTCGTCTTTGGTTAAGTTACTGGCTGTCTTGTAGCTAGAAAGGACTAGTTTGGGAATTATGCTTCTCTGTGAAAACATTCTGTCCTTGAGTCCTTCCTACAGCTGTGATGTCCTGGCCTTTTTGAAGGTCAAATTTGCAAGTGCAGAATTTCACCATTCCTAGTTACAAATCCATTGCTCTGATATGAAAGCACATGCACTAGCACACTGTTTTTCATAAATCTATGCAAAAATTTGATTTGAAAAAAATATCTTTTTGAGTGGTAACGATTTTATATTAATTCTATTTGTGTCAAGCTATTTAAGGTTTGAGTTTTTTGTTTTCTTGTGCTAATCTTGGAACACAATGTCCAGGGAGACAGACAACGGAAGAATTTTGAGGTTGATTTCTAAGAGCCTCCCAATTTCCCTATTGGTAGCGGCTGTGGGATTTTTTGGAAGCTGTGTGGAATGCACTTTTTACAGTTTTCCAGTGAAACATCCAGTATGGGCATTCTCAGAGCCCTTATATTCTGTCTAGATTAGCAGCCAAACCTTCTCCCATTTTGATATTTTAAGCTCACTAGAGCTTCAGCTGGTAGATGCAGATGACATACTGCATCATATCACTTTAAGTGACTTTAGCAATCATTGTATGAAAAACAGTACTGCTTATGTTTTCTTGAGAAAAAGGAAAGGAAAAAAAAGATCATTTGTACACAGTAGCAAGTCAGTGGGAAGATGAGACTTTGAGACTTTCACATGTGTGGTAGAAACAGGCTAATTATAAGCTGTTGGTGGAAAAATAGCTTATATGACTTAACGCTTTAGACATTTTGCAGAAAGCAGCGGATCAAAATCTGACTGGTGATCTAGCTGCTTTAAAGGCATCCTTGAGAGACCTATTCCTATCATGCAGTGATAATGAAATGGGAAAGTGGGTGGTGGTAGTCTGCTGTAAAGATGTCTTTGAGGATCCTTTTGCAAGTCCTGTTGCCACAGGCATGCTAGGATGGAGCAGCTGTGGTATGACTGCAGCTTGCAACACTGGGGAGTCTGGGAGACCCCGAGGTCTATAGGAAAGTCCAGGTGCCTGATAGACTTGTTCTTAAAGTGCAAGTAAAGGTAATGTCTCAGAGCAGGTCTCTTGAGTCATCAGAGTAGGTCTGGAGGAGCTTGCTCATCTCACATCCTCACAAGCTTTGTTAGAGGTCTACCCGTGCAATGTATATGCATATGACTCATACCCATCTACACCCACTGAGAATACATCTTAGTCTACAGGACTTGGAAAATAAACTAACAACCCTAAAGCTAATATGTAAATTCTACTGGAAGTCTAAATAAGCAGGAAAATGTGTGAGTGGATGCTATAGAAAACAAAACATCATACGGCAGTTTCTGAGATAGTGAGAAGAAAAAATAATGAGATGTTGTTCTCATTGACTCCAAGAGACAGTTTGGGATGAAAAAGCTCACAGATGGCTAATGATGTTTACAATTCTAGATTCATTGTGCTAGAAAAGCGGAAATTAATGCAAAAATCAGCATGATAAAATGAAAGGTCATATGGGTTTCCTCTTCAAAGTAGAGCCAAACCTGAGCATTGCATTAAGGAGTGAAGACTTCAGATGAAAGGTATGGAAAATTCTTTTTTTCTGTAACATCACAGAGAAATTTTTTGAAACAACTTCTGGATAATGAGAACAAGATAACTATAAATGCTTTTTCCTGGAAAGTACTCTTAAAAATCTGATTAAAAGGTTTTGCTGTTTCCACCTTTAGAATTGTATTTGTGGAAGAGATAATCAAAGCACCACATTCCTTATTTCTAATGCCTTTGACATATGGCCCTTCACTCCACAAATGCCCATATCCATAAGCTGAGGTTCAGTACCAAAGATGTAGAGCCTGCTTTCTTTGCCTTAAGTTTCACCCAGAATTGTTTGTTTGCCTTTTCTGTTCTATCACTATTAGCATGCTTTGTGAGGCCAGTGGAGTCCAGGATATATAGAAAAGAAATCTCTGGCTGATTTCTAAAGGTGTTGACCACCTGCTTTGCTGTGAATATAAAAGCGAAAGCAGAGATTCTTCATGTTTCTGATAAAAACAACTCACTCGTGTTATGCCATTTACTAGATTGCTGAATATTTCCAGTCATTTCCCACACAGCTATGGTCAGTCAATCAGTCTAAAAGAAGAGTAAATTAGTAAAGAGAAAAAAAGAATGAGCAATAAAGGGACCGTAAAGAAAAGTGCAAATCAAAGTGCAGAACAGGGAAAAAAAAAAAACCACAACAAAAAAAATGGAGAAAAATAAAACACAATCCAAGGATGAAGAAGCAGAAAAGAATCAGAAGCTGGGGGGGGGTGGGGAGGTTGGGGTGTGTGTGGCGGTGGGAGGTTTTCAGAACAAACAATATGTGAAGGAGAGAGGACCATTATGTACAGAATTTGGAAATGCGTACTAGGCAGACATACAGCTTTGGCTTAATAGCAAGAGAGCCTGAGGCCTGACTCAGTGTTGGATTCATATACCTCCCATATTGCTTAAAACTCAGGCCCTGAATTTACTAGCTCAATCTGCATTTAATATTTAAGTTATCGAGACTGCAACAATGAATCCTCTTATTCTCAAACCAGACACAGGGCTGTGGCATAGCTCTGTTCCCACTTAGCAAGGCAGTGCAGTCATGGACCTAGTTTCAGTCCACATTGGGATGAGATCAAGTCACTAAGTTTGGAATGATATTTTAGCTCATCTGTTCCTCAGTTCTGGATCATTTATATCCAGGGCTTTAGTTTGTGTTCTGTCATCTTTTTCTGTTCATTGCCCCTCTGATTATTGCTGTTAAGTCTGAAGACTGGGCTGGGTTGGGTTTGGGTAGTATCCATACTCACTTCTATTGTTGGCAAATCTTTAATAATTTCTCTCCCAAAACAGATGGAAATATTTGTTTACTACAATCTTATGACAGGAATCTTGCAGAAAATAAATTAATTTTACTTTAGAGTGAAAACATCACAAAAGCTTGTGCCAGTAGGAAGGAAAGTAGACATCAGTAAATGAAAAACCTTCACGTTACTTCCAAATAATGGTGTCGCATTAAAACTCCACAGGGGAATGGACCGCTTGTAATAGTAGGGTTTTTTGACCTTGAAAAAAAATATACCTTTTTCCATAGTTTCCAGTCACTTCTTCATTTTTTCCATCTCCTACGGCTGATTTTTCCATTCCTGTGCACCAAATTGAGGGTCTCAGATTGAAAGAGACTTCAAAACTGACTTTAAAACCTATTTTGCAATAGTTTCTTGGACTGATCACCAGCCACAGAAAAAGTGTATCAGTGGCTAAGCCTTACTGCTTATTCTACAGTGCAGGAAGGGCTGTAATTAAAGCTGTTCTTGTTAAAAAAGAGTGCACTTATAGTTGAAGGAAATAATTTTGCTCAGATTCAGTAGAGCTGCTAACTTAGTCCTTCTCTATAATGTACATTTTTTCTCTAAGATGCTGGGGCAGTTCTGAACAGCAGACCTAAGGTAGTATTCCTGTAGATATTAACTGAGCTAGGGAGACATATGTAGCAGAAAGATTGCTCCGAGACATATATGAGGATTGTTGTTAAACCAGATTTGTTACTTCGAGGGTAAGCTACCAGTTATTCTGTTTTCTGTTAACTCCCAGGGTTGTTGTTTTCTGAGCAAAGAAGTCTTTATTTGCATTTGCCATTAGTCCCTGAAATAAAACAATTCCAGTTACTTACTACCGTTATTGCTGCTGGCAAGAAAAATACTTTTACAAGCCATACAAGTAAATATAATAGTAATGTCTTCCTGAGGCTTGCTGTTCAACACACCTTTACCTTATTTAACACTGGGGCAAAGCCAATTGGGACCACCAATTCCTGGAAATATAAAGGACCAGCACAAATTGGAAAAATGTTGACTGTTGAATCATCATGTGGAGTATCCAGTGCCAGTTCCTCAGGGCAACACTTACAGCAACCCACACGAGATGCCAGGTCGCAGAGAGAAGCTCTGAGCCTGTCTACGGCCCTGACTCAGGAAAACATTTTTATTCAGAAATGGTGCTTAAGTGTATTCTAATAGTTAGCATGTGTTTTAAAGCCTTTTGACTACAGTGGCTTTCAGACACACTCATAAGGTCTTGTGGGCTAAGGTCTAAGCCAGTAGACACCATCTTTTGCTGAAGAATTTTATGAAGACTGTATGACCCTCTGCCAGCCTTTCCCAACTGCTTATTTTAAGTTACTTTGTCTTACTGTCACTTCTGCAGTTACATAAAAGTTACTACTGTGGGTTCAATTATGCAGATATAAAAGTGTTACAATTGATTTATACCCTGTAGGAAGGCAAATAAGCTTACTGAAATAAAAGGATCCCTATTAGCACGTTATCAATACAGCTTTTGCTTTAAATAATCCCATTCATCTGAAAAGCTATCTCAGGACAAAATGAGACCAATAAGGCCTTGGTTTCAAGCAGAAGTTATGAGGTCACTTAATTGGATTCATAGACTTTTCACTCCTGCTGGGAATTTAATAGAAAGCACCCTTCTCTGGTTTAGCTTTCTGTTATTTTTAATGGGTTCCAGCTCTAGAATAATTATCAACTCTCATATTACTTAATATGTTATCAGGATGTGAAGCTACTGACAATTCTGACAATGAACATTAGTGAATCTAGCATTCAGGTATTTAAATTGGTTTGTTAGATGTAATGTATAGATAAAACAAAGTATTGAAGAGGAAGAAATCAGTGGATTAATGTGCTGGTGCCACATTTAATAACTAAGGCTATTTGGAGGGAATTTATTGTTTACATAAAGTAAACCATGACTATGTTCATGGTGGCTGTAAGGTTTGTGAAATGAAAAATCTGGGGATTTCTGTAAATATTTTTTGATATAGCTAAATGATGATTATACACAAAAAAGCAAGACAATATACCGTAGTAAGCCCTTCCAGACTTCAGGAAGTCTACCGAAACACTCATGCAGCACTTTTCCAGAGAAAGCAGATGGGACGAAGCACTCACAAAGGTCTGGAAAAGTCCTGGACATTTACATGAGGTTTAAGAACTTCAGACTTCCACCTGCTAAAGCTAACACATTTTGAAAGGACTCAGTGTCATGTTTTGATGCATAAACCATTGTCAAAGATTAGGATTCAAGATGAAAGCTAACATGACAGGTGATTATCCCACACCTGCCTATACTGAAATTCTTACACCTTTCTTTCATATTTACATCTGGTATTTACAACTATTACAGATAAGGTATTGACCTCTAAATCTGAATGGCAGAACAACTGAATGGCAGATGTTGGGATTGGTTTGAGATAGTTTACAATGATTATGCTTTTCAAAAGTATTTTCCATGCTAGGAGGTGTGAATATATGTGAAAGTACAGGTAGGGAAAACAGTGTGTTACTTGACTACTCCGTTGATTCTTGAGATTGTTCTAATACCCCTTATTAAAGGCATTTCTTATGGACGTTGGGTCTTTGCATTCAACTAACTGAGACAGTGCCATAAAGAACAACATTTGGGTTGGAATCACGTCATATAGCTTGGTTTTGATTATGAGGGAAAAATATGTATTTTGCAAGTGGGGTTTCCTTTAACTTTTTCTTCTTGGTGCAACTGTAGAACTTTATGTATCTATGTGACTGATTTACATGTATTCTTGACTTCTTTACGAAAAATAATTAGAAAGTACAAACAAATATAGAAAAAACACCCAGCCACCCAAGCCATTAAATCATATTGAATTCCAAACTGTGACTTTTAAAAATGGTGTCATTTAAACATACGATCTTCTTCCAGAATGGGAGATGACCTTCATTCATGTGATAAAACTGCTGGAGTCACTCCAAGAGGAAAGGAACTTGCTGATATTTTTAATGTTTCTTTGACTAAAGAGACCATAGCGTGGGGCAGGAATACCATGTAGCTAGAGAGCTGCAGGCAATGGTGAAGAGGTACTCATGCTGTGGCTGGATGGAAACCTTGGGGAATGGATTGCAAATCATGTAATTTTCTAAGTCAGTTTATGTTGGTGGCAAAGACTCAAGAACATATATGCTTTGCATATCATGTCTAAAGGAAACATTGCAGATTTTGCTTATCTCTCTTTGCATTGGTTCTACAAATTTTATTTTGTCCAGGAATAAAAGGCTCTTTTGTCAAAGAATAAAAGGCAGCAGGACACAATGAGGTATTTTATTATTCTCTCAGCACCTTATTTCTCTCCCTGTATTTCCAAGGGAACAATTCATGTGGAACAAACATGTGCAAAGAACACAAGATCCACATAAAAGGGCACCAAGCATCCTGTTTGTGAATAGTTGTCATGTAGTTGCAGCCAGCTGCCAGCATGTAATGATGATTTATGTTTTGGCTACCATTTGCTTGGCTTATTTGTGATTGGCTTTTAATCCTGCCTAGATGGAACGATTGGGCTGCTTTCAAAAGGCATGGCACTTGAAACGGAGCAGTTGTTAATGCTTTTCCTAATCCGTCCATCAGTTGAAGAGCTCTAATCAATCTGGTTTGAACAATGATGAACAAAACTCACAGATAACACAGGCAAGCAGGAGGAGGCAGCTCCAAGGTGCATATTTGGGCTGAGGGAGCAGCATCCATGCCAGGTAGTCGTGCCGATTTCTCTGTTTTGCCTACAGCAGCTTTGATTAAAAGGAGTATAATAGAAAGTACGGAGAAGAAGGAAAACTCTGGTGAAGAGGATGTCATTGGTAATCATCTAGGCTGAGTAACAATGAAATTCTGACTGTTTGCGTGAGGCCTCCGCTTAAATGGCCAAAAATAGTTACATGTAATTACCAAGTTTTCAGCTTAATTATTTGGCAGGGTTTTGAAACATGTGCAGAGGCTTTCCATCGCCTCATGTGGTCTTGCTGCTTGTGAAGGGTGAGAAACACTTAAACTGAAACAGTCCTGATGTATGGGTTCTCTGCTGGACCAGCGTTTTTAACTTAGTTTCAAAAGGTCAATTACTTTTGAGTTGGGAAGTTTTGCTAATTAATCCTAGCCAGCATGGCTTCTCAGCTTACAAAAGCAAGCAAACATAACAGGAACAACAAAAACCTTTCTAAGGGGAGTGTTACGAATTTAAAAAAACACACCAAAACACAAAAAGCCAACAACCCTTTAAAACGTCTTATGAAGTTCGAGTGCTGTTTCTGTGACTACAGGGCACTGGGAAAGGGACATTCTATCCATGCAGCAGAGCAACAGCGTATGTCTATTACTGAACGAACTCTCTGTGACCCATACTCAAAGTACCTAGAATGCAGTACCAGGCCATCGGGCCTAAAAATATCATCTGCAGTATGTATAATACATTTTAATTGTGATCTGAAAATGTATGGAGAAAATGGACCTATGCTTCGTTTAATTTTTTTTTTTATTTTTTTTTTATTTTTTTAGCATGGATAATATAAGAATTCCTAAGAGTTGAAAATTACGAATTTAAAGGCTTCAAGATGTCTCACTAAATTTTTCTTCCTGGACTTAAGCCAAACAGCATGAGTGGTTCTGTGTTTTAAGTGTATATAACCTCCACTTCCTTAGGCTTTTTAATTCCCCCTTTTCCCATCATTTTTAAATAAAAAGTGCAAAATCTTCCTCTCCCTTCTGTCCCGAAAATAATTATAATAAACATACAGTTCCAAATCTTCCAGCTCAGCTTCCTATTAAATTTAAATGGAAAGTTATAAAAAAATCAACATACCACCAATATTTTCAGACAAGATTTTAAGCTGAATGTAGCAAATTTGTAGAATTTCAGGTACATGTGTGTGCCTTTGGTGAATAATTTTATTGGGTAGAAGTGTCTGCTGTATAGGTTATTGATATGTTCTTTCAATTCTCTTTCCATGTACCATTGACTGATCACATAATGGGGAACCTCTAAGTCACCATTTCTTGGGCTAGGACTTCAGGTGTCTTTCTGTCTTAAGCAAAGTATGGAAAGAGCCAGTTCAGTTTGCCATTTAGGAAGAAATTCCATGAAAAAAACCTCATTCACATAAAGTTTTATGAATAGGAATTACTGAGAGACTGAGGAATTACTGAAAGACTACTTTAAGTTTCCTTTTTTTCCATATGGGAAAACCCCAAGTATGAGGTGTAATTAAGTCCCCACAGAAAAGCCATTTGTGATTTTCTCAGTTGAGAATAAGGAGGAATTTTAATGATTTGGGGAGGTTTTTTTTTTCCAGTTGCCAGTGAAACTATTTCTTTGAGGAACTGAGAAAATTTGTCATTTGCAGTGATTTTGCAGTCAAAAAAGCATATAGCCCGGATCACCACCACACCCTCTAAGAAAAAACAAAGGGTTATAGCTGTTGGGGACTCCTTCCTGAGGGGGACAGAGGGCCCAATATGCTGGGTGGACCCTCCTCAGAGGGAAGTCTGCTGTCTTCCTGGAGCCCGTGTGAAGGACGTCACCAGGAAACTTCCTGATTTAGTACGGTCCTCAGATTATTATCCATTATTGATATTCCATGTAGGTGCAGAGGAGACAGTGACTCCAAGCTCAAGAGCTATAAAGACAGACTTCAGGGAGTTGGGAGGCTTAGTAAAGGAGTCTGGGGTGCAGGTGATTTTTTCGTCACTCCCTCCAGTGGCAGGCGACGATGCTGGGAGGAGCAGACGGATCAAATCAGTCAATACACAGCTCTGTGGCTGGTGTCACCACCATAACTTTGGGTACTTTGACAGTGGGTTGGCCTATACGGCACCGGGCTCGTTGACAGGAAATGGAAGATGCCTCTCTCAAAAGGGGAAGACTGTTCTGGTCCAAGAGATTGTGGGGTTGATTGTCAAGTCTTTAAACTAGATGTGAAGAGGGAGAGGGGTGATAACACCAGGTCTGTCTTTGAGGCTCTTGAGGCAAAAGGAATCCGGGAATCACAGATAAAACACCACAAAGGAAGGCCACCTGAAGAGAAACATTAAGGAAATGGAGCCATTCCAGCTAATAAGTCAGCCCCATTGGGCTCCCAGCTGAAGTGCCTTTACACAAATGCACGCAGCATGGGGAACAAGCAAGAGGAGTTAGAGATGTGCGCACGCCTCCAGGGCTACAATCTTATTGGCATCACAGAGATGTGGTGGGATGGCTCTTATGACTGGAGTGTTGGAATGGAGGGTTACAGACTCTTCAGGAAAGACAGTCTGGGCAGACAGGGTGGGGGTGTTGCCCTCTATGTCAATGACCAGCTGGAGTGTGTGGAGCTCCACGTGGGGACGGATGAAGACCCGACGGAGAGCTTATGAGTCAGATTAAAGGGAGCACGGGGCAGGTGATGTTACAGTAGGGGTCTGCTACAGACCACCAGATCAGAGTGACAGGGAGGATGAGGCCTTCTATAGACAGATAGGAGCAGCATCGCACTCGCATATCCTGGTCCTCATGGGGGACTTCAACCACCCCGATGTCTGTTGGAAGGACAACACAGCAGGGCATAAGAGATCCAGGAAGTTCTTGGAATGTGTTGATGATATCTTTCTTCTTCAAATGATTGAGGTGACAACGAGGAGAGGAGCCGTGCTGGACCTTGTCCTTACCAACAAGGAGGGGCTGGTGGGGAATGTCAAGTTCAAGGGTAGCCTCAGCTGCAGCGAGGTATGAAATGGTAGAATTCAAGATTCTTAGGACAGCGAGGAGGGTGTGCAGCAAGCTCGCTACCCTGGACTTCAGAAGAGCAGACTTTGGACTCCTGAGAGATCTGATTGGCAGGGTAGCGTGGGAAAAAGAACTGGAGGGGAGAGGGGCCCAAGAAAGCTGGTTGGCATTCAAGGATCACCTCCTACAAGTTCAGGAGAGGTGCATCCCAAAAAAGCAGAAGTCAGGCAAAATAGCCAGAAGGCCTGCGTGGATGAACCAGGAACTGCTGCACAAGCTCAGGACTAAAAAGGAGACCTATAGAGGGTGGAAGCAAGGATGGGTAGACTGGGCAGAATATAGAGAAACTGTCCAAGTGGCCAGGAACAAAATCAGGCAAGCAAAAGCCCAGGCAGAACTAAGTCTAGCCAGGGACATCAAAGACAATAAGAAAAACTTCTATAGATATGTCAGGGATAAAGGAAAGACATCGGGAAGTTGTGGGCCCTCTCTGGAAGGAAACAGGATACCTGGCCTCCCAGGATATGGACAAGGCTGAGCTACTGAACAACTTTTTTGCCTCAGTCTTCACCGGCAAGGGCTCTAACCACACTGCCCAAGTCACGGAAGGCAAAAAGAGGGACTCTGAGAATGAAGAACTGCCCACAGTCGGAGACCAGGTTCGAGACCACCTAAGGAACCTGAAGGTGCATAAGTCTATGGGACCTGACAAAATCTATCCACAGGTCCTGAGGGAGCTGGTGGGCTAAGTTACTAAGCTGCTTTCCATCATATTTGAGAAATCGTGGCAATCTGGTGAAGTTCCCGCTGACTGGAAAAAGGGGAACATAAGCCTGATATTCAAAAAAGGAAAAAAAGAAGACCCAGGGAATTATAGGCCAGTCAGTCTCACCTCTGTGCCTGGCAAGATCATGGAGCAGATCCTCCTGGAATCTCTGCTAAGACACATAGAAAATAAGGAGGTGATTGGAGGCAGCCAACATAGCTTCACCAAGGGCAAATCGTGCCTGACAAATATGGTAGCCTTTTACGATACTGCCACAGACTTGGTGGACAAGGGCAGAGCAACAGACGTCATCTACCTGGACTTATGCAAAGCGTTTGACACTGTCCCACACGACATCCTGGTCTCGAAATTGGAAAGTCGTTGATTCGATGGATGGACCACTTGGTGGATAAGGAACTGGCTGGATGGCCGCACTCAAAGGGTTGTGATCAACGGCTCAATGTCCAAGTGATGGCCAAGTGGTGGAGGAGTGGTTTACCTCAGGGGTTGGTACTGGGACCAGTGCTATTTAACATCTTTGTCAGAGACATGGACAGTGGGATAGAGTGCACCCTCAGCAAGTTTGCCAACGACACCAAGCTTGGTGGCGCAGTCAACATGCTGGAGGGAAGGGATGCCATCCAGAGGGACATGGACAGGCTTCAGAGGTGGGCTCATGCAAATCGCATGAAGTTCAACCAAGCCAAGTGCAGGGTCCTGCACCTGGGATGTGGCAATCCCAGGCACAAATACAGGTTGGGCAGAGAATGGCTGGAGAGCAGCCCTGAGGAGAAGGACTTGGGAGTGCTCATGGATGAGAAGCTCAACATGAGCTAGCAGTGAGCACTGGCAGCCCAGAAAGCCAACCGCATCCTGGGCTGCATCAACAGAAGCATGGCCAGCAGGTCATGGGAGGTGATTCTACCCCTCTACTCTGCGATTGTGAGACCCCACCTCGAGTACTGTGTCCAGCTTTGGATTCCTCAACATAGAAAGGACATGGACCTGTTGGAATGGGTCCAGCAGAGGGCCACAAAGATGATCAGAGGGATGGAGCACCTCTCCTATGAAGACAGACTGAGAGAGCTGGGGCTGTTCAGCCTGGAGAAGAGAAGGCTCCGGGGAGACCTCATAGGAGCCTTCCAATATCTGAAGGGAGCCTACAGGAGAGCTGGCGAGGGACTCTTTGTCAGGAAGTGTAGTGACAGGACAAGGGGTAATGGTTTTAAATTGGAAGAGGGGAGATTTAGATTAGATATCAGAAAGAAATTCTTTACTGTGAGGGTGGTGAGGCACTGGAACAGGTTGCCCAGAGAAGTTGTGGATGCCCCATCCCTGGAAGTGTTCAAGACCAGGCTGGATGGGGCTTTGAGCAACCTGGTCTAGTGGGAGGTGTCCCTGCCCATGGCAGGGGGGTTGGAACTCAGTGATCTTTAAGGTCCCTTCCAACCCAAACCATTCTATGATTCTATGATTTTGAAGTCAGCTACCTTCACCAGCATCTACTTAACTATGGGAAATTACTAAGAAAAAAATAGAAAAAAATATGCAAGCACTGCTGTACTTTGGAAATGGTTTATATGAAGCAGCTTAGATTTGTCACACAAGATTCTCTCCTGGGTGCCACCTTGCAAATGCCAAGAAATAATGAAGCATTGTGAGAAGTCAGGGTAGAAACCAAATATAATATTTAATTACTAGACTAATTCAGTATAGTCATGATTCTTTTATATTGCAACAATAAACTGACGAAAGAATAAGATATCTGAGCTAATAAGCTTCCAGTTAAATACATAAAAAAATACTTCTCATAGGAAGGGTGAAATGAAAACAGTAAGAAACAAGAGAGTGAAAACAGTATGAAAAGTTAAGCAAAATTAGCATATGTACAAGAGTTGCATGATAGATTAAGATATAGATATGTCTGATCTACTTTTCTAAAAAAAATTTATAAAAAATTGGTTTAAAATAGTTTTTGGTACTGCCCTCAATTGTTGGAATTCCAAGGACCACTATGAAAAGCTTAAAATGCTAAGTTACAGCTCTCACCCCCTTTTCCAACTGAAAACCAAAATAATTTTTTTTTCACTTTTTCTTTACTATTTAAAAAATTCTTTCTATTTCCAAAAGAATTCTTTAGAAAACATAGGAGTAAATATCTTGTCTCAGTTTTGTTTAAGCACAATTAGAAAATTATAGAGTGGTTTTAATATAGTATCATTGTTTTCTGATCAATTTCTAGACTGACTGTATCAAATAACACATAATTTAAAAATTTAAAACACGGAGTCTCTTGTTGGAAATAACATTAAAAAATTCAGATAAAATAAATATTTGATTTATACTTCAAAAACATTTAAAATGTTGAGCAACCCTCTATATAACTTCTTTATAATCTTCAGCTTTGCTAAGATTTGGAATTAAAGACAGGAAGAATAGAAGGCAATAGTTGGAGAATAAAATGTTTTATTGAAGTAAGTGGCAGAATTTATGACTTCGCTTGTACTAGTGTTGACCCATAAATCATTGTTTGGTTTTAACTGCTGAAGAGAAAAAAGTAGTTTCAGATCATGCAAAATAAATTACTTTTTAGCCTGCCAAAGATATATAAGTGTATTTTCAATTAAAATAAAATCAAATGTCAATGCATCATTAATTCAGATAATGCAATAAATGCATACATAGAAATATGTCACCTATTTTAGATTTTTTTTTTTTTTTGATGGAGGATGGAGATTAACAAAATACTCAAGAAAATCAGCATATACTTCCTGGAAGTTTGTTTTTCTCTTTCTTTTTATTTAAGAGCAGATATTTCAAGACTGTTCTTTCCTAGAACTCCATGTTCAAAAGCTTTTTCTTTTTTTTTTTCTTTTCCTTTCCTTCTGTTTTCAGTTTTTTGATTTCTGGACAAAGCACTGTTTGAATTTTCTGATGGCTTGGTGGTAGGATGTTCCAGGGTTTTATAAGGCTGGTTTGTTTTCTTGGGACATAACAAGCCCTTTCAGGCTTGCAATCATGAGCAGCTTGGATGGCCAAAAGGCAATTAATTACCTCAAGATGAGAAGGTCTTTTTCACTAGCATTTAAAATTTTAGCAAATAGAGCTAAATAACTTTCATCTTGCTGTCAATCCACTTGGACCTAGGAACTAATTTAGGCTCTTAAACCAAATAATTATTCTTGCTGATTGCTTCTGACTAGACATACGAGAGGAGTAAATTTGTCCTGGGAGTAATTACTCTTACAGTCAGTAGATTCTGAGTACCTCACTTGCATTCAGTAGGTACTGACTCTTGGTGTAGTCCTGAGGAAATTAGAGTCCACTAATGGCTGGCATTACTCAAAGTGAGCAAGTGTGACACAATACGTGGCAGGATGATCTGAAGGTGTGGAGCTTATGTGCCTTTATATAAATTTCCCAAGCACACCTCCCTTGATTTGGGTAAAACACCTGTAACAGACTGACACAGAGGATTAGTAGCAAATATCTGTATGAGAGATACTTAATAGCAGATCTAAAAATAACAGAAAGAATATAAAGAACTGGCTTTTTCAAAAGGGCATCTTTCATTTTAAGGGTGGTTATGTCCTACCAATCCATACCTGAACTAGAGGGCAAAAGTAATGGAAGATAAATATATTGTAATGTGGAAAAATTGGTGCCAAAGTTTAGAAATGAGACTGCTCAAAGCTGATAATTTTTTAGACTAAAATAAATATTGATCATTACATTGCTGAGATCAGTGAGGTTCTTCTTCACCTCATTTCCATGTGTTATACTTGCTGCAATATGCCTAAAATAAGGGCCTGATTCTGCAAGCTGGAGAAAATCCGACTGTGAAGAAGGGATTGCCATCCAGTATGTGATGTTGTGTGGGGAATGAAGAGCCCTGGCTTTCCTCCTGAGCTTTGCCTTTGATCTCTTAGACATCCCAGCGTAAAGTTCTTTAGCCCTTCAAACCCTTATTTCTCTTTCCACACTTCGCTAATATGTTCCGTTCCTTCTTAGGTGTTTAAACTGTTAATAGGGCAATGAGTTGTATGAGGCATGAGGATTCATATATTTGAGTTGCAGCACAAATATATGGAACTTTGCAACAGCAGTGATGATATTATTGAATGTAACGAGCACTGTTCATTACATTTGGTAGTTTATATAACAAACTGGACAATCCAGTCCTTTGAATAGTTCTGTTCTGTCTAGCGGGAATACTTACACATGTGAGTTTGCGGGATTATAGTTCAAGTCTGTAGAGCCAGTAAGTCTGATTGCAAAATATAAAACAAACATGCAGCCAGAATTCCCTATCCACGTTGCCTATGCAGTAAGTTACTTAAAAGGTTTTCAACAATTATTTGTGTTAGAGATGGCTTAAAAATGCATTGTTCTCCTTTTAGTGTTTAAATGCTTCAGATATCCCTTGGACAAGTGCAGATAATTAATTAAATCAAAGGTTTCCCAGAGTCTCATGAAAACACACTTGTCAGGCAATCTTTACTATTATTTTAATCTCCATTGTTTCACAGATTGTTTATGTTAATCTTCTCCTGCCTTTTTTACTGTTCCAGGCAATTTTGTGGCAGAATTGAAAGTGGAGGAGGCCGACACAGACAGCATGAGGCATGACAGCCGCTTGAGCTCTCCTAGCCTGTATACGGTTTTATGTGCTTCTAATTATCAATGTGTGGGAGTTTTGTCAAAAAAGCTGGGCGTGTGGTTCCTTTTGTTCTTCTGTGTCTGTTGTGGTTTATATTTTAAATGGGACACAAATGTGATTTATAGTGTGTGGCATGATGCAGTTAGGGAAAATTGGTCTTTTCCAGGCAACACAAACATGAGCAGGAGAGAGTGCACGTGAACAGCATGTTCCTCTCAGTGGAGCAGAAACACCCTACTAAAGCTCACAGACATGGAGGAGAGTAAACATGTGAGAAGTCCTCTTCAAAAAAAGGAGAAAAATGTCAATGGCTTACTTCCACTGCGTCTAAAAATACAGACCATGGAAAGACAGAGCTGTGAGAGATCAAAGATAACAATCTTTCCGCAGAATCACACTGAAGTGTGAAAAGCACCATGACAGCATGGAAAGTACTGTATACTCACCAGCAAAGCATGCACCATAACACCAGGGGTTACCTTCTGGTGAGCCAGTACTGGGTAGCACAGTTCAAGGCAATACTGCAAGAAGATTCACATGGGGTCCTGTCCCGTGTGCCAGCAATGTGGAAGAATTGTTTCTAAGCTTGCAGTCACTTGTCAACCCGTATGACAGGAGGAGACGGTACTGTGGCAGGGATGAAAATGTCATGGATAAATTGTGTGACCTGGGAAAGGTAAAGCATAAGAGAAACATACCTGTTCCATTTAAAAAAAAATCACCTCATAAACCGACAGAGATTCTTATGATTTATTAAAGTATGAAGAAATACATCTGAGGGTTTGTTTGTGATACAACTTCTGCTTACTGACGCACACCCTCAGAACAACTGAAAGAATTTAGAAAGAAAACTAATGGAACACACTGGCTTTTCCTTCTCTAATTAAATGGGAGAACATTTTGCACTAAGGCACAGCATCTGAAGTGCAAGCTTTTAGTGCAGAGGGATCAACCCAACCAAGCCTTCTCCTGCTTCTAAGGATGCCATAATGCATAGTGACTTTAAACTCCCTCAAAAAGACATAACTCAAGCTGCTTATTTTACTACTGGCAATTAGAGTAATAGACAACGTATGAACCTGAAATGAAACACAGAGATGATTTGTGAGAAGAATGAATACATGGATATGTAATCCAAAAAGACAAAGATAGGAAGTAAAGATTTAATTAAAAGCAGTTCTTCTGAAGATAGCATTTTGTAGCAAATGCCTGAAGTCTGTAAAGCTCAGTCAGTGGGTGGCAGGTTGTTTACAGAAGTATTTTTTTTCTCTGTTTGATGAAGTCAGATCTTGCAATGGGTTAAAAAAATCTTCAGGGTGTTTAGATTCTTACTGGACTACCTGCATGGGAGAGACAAGACTGGACCTACCGACAACTCCCAGTCCTAGAACACTACAGCCCCCAGCTCCTAAATTCTTTAGCTCAGAGCTAGGGAAAAGGAGAATAAAGAAAAGTGTGGTTATAAAAGAAAATGACTTTTTGAGTGTGGCAGTAAAAAATATAAACAAGCAATGCTAGAAGTATACATTGTCTGCAATCTGCATTATATTTGCATACAGGAAAAGGCAGGGGAATATTTTGGTGGTTAGAACAGAGAGGAAAGTGAAAACCTATGTGAGGGAAGGTAGAACTTTTTCAAGGCACTTTGGCATTTCATCTGTGACCCTAAACAAACACCTGAACTTTAGCACCAGAAATATCTGCAAAGACACTAGAATTTTGCTCAGCTCATTGTTTCAAGTGTCCCCTACCTCATGCCCCAAACACACAACAAAATGCAGTGCTATGACAAGAAAACTAAAAACACTTCTGCCTCAGGGTATGCATGCTTTACTTTACTGTATTATATTGCTTCATTCCTGACGTTTCATTCACTTACTTAAATCGTTCACAAAACATTTGATTTGTGTACATTAATGCAAAACACACTCTACTGGAAGTTTCATACATTCTTACTCTCCCCATTTTAGGTATTTACTGTTTACAGCTGTGGAAATTCCATATTTTGGGACCTTTCAGTTCTCAGGTATAATGATATTTAGATTTTAAAATGATTGATTTAAATGAGCAGCACTGCTATACATATGAATTTTTAGGGCAGCTTTGCCTTGAAAACTTACAGTCTCCTTTGTTTAAGGTGGTAGCCAATGTACATGGAAAATACAGCTTCTAAGCTGAAAACTTGAAAAAAACCCACTACAATGGTAGAAGGAATACTGCACTAATTTGCCTTCCCTTTTAAAAATCTACTAACACTATTAAAATTCTTTAATCTGAATGGAAGTAGCAAGATCCTCTGTGAAATATGCAGCGATGGTGTCTTGATCTTCTATTCACTTGCAGAATTTGATTTTCAAATCAGCACAGGGATCTGCAGTTGTATATCTAATTCAAAGTATTTAAGCGGGGTCAAGTCAGTTAGTTTGTGGGATAATATATTCCTCCAACTTTTTTGGGGGAAACTTACTTTCTTGAACACTTGAAGTGGGAAAGGAGGTAATTTGCCTTTGCAGAGAGGACACAAAATCCAGTAAATTTACCTGTCATTTCACTGGGAGTGAGCTTAGCCTATGTTTTCTGTGTCCTTTCTGAATGATATAGGCAGAGTATTTAGCAGTAGATCTAAGGGTAGTATCCCCAGCAACTTGGTTTACTGCAATAGTGGTATTGGCTTGTCCCCATGTAATTCCTTCTCTCTTCCCCGATGAAATCCCAGGCAAGCAGAGCTCTCAGGTAGCTCGTACCACGTTTCCCTGAAAGCGAGCAAACACCAATGGAGCCTTTGAAACTCCAAAGCTGACTCTTAAAAGAAATACACGCAATTTAAAAAATGCAGAACAGCATTTTAAGAAGCACATCTGTGCTGGGGGAGAACAGCATAAAGCTTCCCCACAGGAGCTGTGGCTGCACGGTGGGGAGAAGAGGGAAGGACAGCTTGCTGCCATCTTGCTCCCTGTTCAGGCACCTGAACAGTGGCTCCCCAGGTGACAGCAGCTGCCACCTTGCCTCCCCTGCACCCCTGGGAAAAGGCCCTTCTCTGCTAAGGGCTGGCTTTGTGCTGGCTCCTGGCTCCTGCAGGACCTCCCCGCGGTGCAGCCCTCCCTGTTCTCCCAGGGTGTTGCCTGGCCAGTCCGCCTGCTGGCTCTGACATGGCTGCTCCTTCCGGAAGGTTTCAGGGGGCCTGGAGCCGCTACTGCAAGGACAGGGCCACCAGGGCATGGCCACTGAGGCATTTTCTGCTCCTCTTCTTAGCTCTGCGCTGTGCTACATGCCGCTGGAACCTGACTCTGTCCCCACAGTGTGGCTCCAGAGCTCCTGCATCCTCCTGTCCTTCACCTTCATTTCTGTCTTGTTCCGTCTGCCAGACAGCACCCTCACCTTGCATTTCGCTGCATTCCTGTGGGAAATGTGACTGTCCGGCCCCTCTGTCTTTGGCTAAGCCTCTATCTGTCCTTGTACCATTTGGAGACTCCAGGCCAGGGAGAGCCTCACGGCGAGGCTGGATAAGGTGGAGGCTGCCTGTACAGACAGGGCTGCATTTGGCTGCCCCGAGGATGCTGAACTCAGGTTTGCAGTGGCAGCCCCACAGCTCCCCGGAAAAACTAGCTTCAGGGAGCTCTGAGAAGGGGCCATCAGTCAGATTTTGGGCTCTCACTTCATCCTTGCTGCTCCTCTGACCTCCCATATGCTCCCATTCCCCCAGGGCCTGCGGCCTGGTGGGGAAGGGAAGCCAGCTCCCTGGCACAGCATGGACGACAAGTGGGAGCTATGCCCTATTGTAATTTGATGTAGGACTCCCATTCCCAAAGTGTCTGGTGGAGGAAGGTTAATGCTGCATGCCCTGGGAGGGAAAAGAGACTTTCTGTCTTTATGGGAACCTGTGCAGCCTCGAAACAGAGCCTCGCATCCTCCATCATTCTTGGAGCTGCTAATTTTGGTGTTCAAGGTACCTTGCCAGCAAGAGAGTGGAAGATCCTTGGAGTCTGCAAAGGTAATAAAAGTTCATTTTAATGAGTCACGATGACATTGCATGAAACTTCGAATATTAACTTTCTGTTATGGGGCTGAAATATCTTTCTCAAACAGATGAAATGGATGGATGATCCAGATGAGGGTCTTTAGGTAAGTGCTTATTAGAGCCAAACCTGAGGGGTGGGTTAGGACTCGCAGGCTCCAGGGTTTCAGGCTGCAAAGGAATGGCATGTCTACCTGACCTCTTGCACTTCACAAGCCTTTCATATTTCTTACTTATGCCTGCATGGTGCCAAACAATTTCTGGCTGAGCTAAAGCATAACTTGTGCTTCATTTGCTTCACTGATGTGTATTAGTAAGCATGGCACAAAAGCTGTGACTGAATTCAGTGTGTGAAACTGCTGTCTACTGTATTGTGTTAATTCAGACTGCAGACACACTAGCTACTGCTGGTTTTACTATTTTCCTTTGATGCCAATCTTTCCCTTCTTTTTTTTTCTCTCTTTTTCTTTTTTCTTTTTTTTTTTTTTTTTTTGACACACACTGGGAGCGTTTATTTTGTTCTCGGTCGGCCATCTGGTGCCTATCCATTATCACCTTTTGGGAAAGTGCCTGATTTCCATCGGGCCAGAGTCTGTTTAGTTTGAGCTCTCTGTAGGCTGAATTCCTGGAGCTTGAACTAGCTTAGGAGTTCTGATTGCAGGGAACTGAGTGGTTATTTTGAGACCAGTACTGCAACATGGAAGGCAATGTAATTACATAGAAATAGGAGAGATCATGCACGTAAATCCATCTTTGAGACATTTAACTTTTGCTGGAGTAAATATATGGTGGTTTTTAATGGATATATAAAATACAGCTGAAAACTAATATGCAAGGGAAAGAAAATCAGTGAGGCAAGAAGCTGAGGATGATTGCATAATGAATACGAAGCTAACATGCCGCTTTTTGGAAACACTCATCATGCTTTGATCCACCATTATGTTTATCTTGAAAACATATTGTTTATGTAGCAGATTATGTTGTTGGCTTCTGAGGTCACTGTCATATGGTGAAAAGTCCAGTTTGCTGTGAGTAGAAACATTAGGAAAAAGCTTGTAGGTCAGCCAGTATAAAGTGGAGAGTCAAACTATTGCACACTTTCCCTGGAATAAATGACTAGTTACAGGTCAACATGTGTGTGAGGATTCCTGGCAGTTAGAGAAGGTCACCATCTGTTAAAGGAAAAAAAAATAAATATCCAAAATTAAGTAAATGAGGTTAATCACCTTTTCTCAGAGGAGCTGTTTCCCTCAGAGCTTTAGATTTAAGATTGCAGAAGACTGCACAGTAGGGACAATCTTGCAGTTGCATGGAGTAAGCAAGTAGCATAAACCCCAGATTTTAAGAGCCCTAGTTTAAATAAAATTGAGCATAAACCATATAAATATTTATCAGGCTTTGAGGTATTAGTGGGATTTAGGCAATTGGGGGATGGATTAATTTCTCCACTTTGGGTATCTAACAGATATACATCCCAAGGCTTCTTTCAGAGTCAGTGAAGTAGCATGGATTTTTCCAGGGAAGGTGATTTTTGGACATCCTCTCTCAGGAAGATGCAAATTGCACTGAAGTAATTGAGTGCAACTCAAGCTTACATCTTTGTTAATGCACATTACCCTTCATTGATGAGAGGAAGAGCCTAAATGTTGATTGTCTATGATTTTAGAAGCGAGTAATTATACATCTAAATAGAGGTGAGATGACTCTGACCCCTGGTAGAAGCCTAGAGATGTACTTCTCTACATATTATGGGTCTAGAGACCCTGGAAAAAAGATGAGTAAATTTCAGTGAATATTGTTCTTTGTAAGACTATAAAATTTTTTACAGATCTGAATTTTCTTTTTCTAAACCTTTACTGATTTCACCTGTCTTTCACTTGCAGCTGCTGGTTTTAGATAAAGTGACGCTTTTCGGTTCCTTTCCCCAGAAATTATAATCAATGTATACTTTACAGAGACTGTTTTTATTTGTTATATGTACAATGAGTAATCACAAGCATAACATCACTGCACATTACCCTTGTGGCTGCATCTGAGAAGGAAAAAATTATAAGCATGCTAATTCATCTGAGTAGTTCAGCTGAACCTTTGAGTAGAGGTTTCTGCTTTGTTAAGAGATTTATCTGCAGGTAGGTGAATTTCTCATGGAAACCGATTGAATGGAAGTTCTTCATAGCCTTTGAGGATATAGACAGTGTTGGCTGTCCAAACACAACCACGTGATTTGAAGGTTGTTCTTCTTCTAAGTATACACCAGTTACATAATATTTTTGGAAAAATGAAGTGTAATTGAAAGTGGGTACTTGATGAAGACTTTGCAATGCATCTGTCTTACACTGGCATAACAAAAACTCCAAATCAGAACTTTATAGTTATCTCTTGGAAAACTAAACACCTATTTAGCATAGAAACCACACTATACAATTAGTTAATCTCCTCAGAATTCCCATATTGATTTGTGAAGTCTGTTCAGAATTTTGGATTCTTAGTTCAGTACCTTCCTGATCAAGCCATTTGTCTCAGTTGCTAATGGTGATATTTTTTTTCATAAGTGATGGAGGGTGGTTTAGTCTGTGACCAGCCTCCAGAGCTCTGCTGTGGCTCTGCCTGAAAGATACTCTGTCTGTTAATATATTGCCTGCGGGAGGGCAGAAAAGGGAGAGAAGAGTAAGACCACCACCAAGCTAGCATATGGCAGAAAAGAATATGTTACTGCTAACAAAGCCGTCTGTATAAATCAGTGATCATTCACCAGTGACTTCAATGTCTATGTGTAATATCCATGTCCTCAGCAAAGGAATGAAGTTTTGAGTGAAAACTGCCAGTGTTCCTGTTCAGTTCATTGCTCAATATTAATAATGAGATGTAATCACTTAATATTAGCAAAGTGGTGTTTCATAGTTTGAATCTGCCCTTGAAAACATGATGTTCTTTCACTCTATTTTTAAAAAATTTCTCGATAGAGCTGTTGTGCTTATTTGAGAGATAATTAATTAGTGTCCCCTTTTGGGACACAATCGCAAAGCGTGTTTGCATTATTAGTTGTAGATTCATTAACATGGTCTTTTTCAGGTGAATCCCTATTGACACAAAATCTGACTGTGGATTCTTTGGGCCATCTCTTATGGGTACTAGAGTGACAAACCTCATTTGACTATTTGGGTATCATGCCGTTGTGAACTATTGCCTTTTTCTCCTAGTAGTTTTTTTGCCTTCTTCCTTCTGACAGTGCCTGACAGTGTTCATATCTTTTATTTTTTTGTCACTTACAAACCTGGAACAATAGAAGAAACTTCTATGGGAATTAGCATTTGTTCAGGTTCAGCCTTTCGTTCCACAGTTCTCTAGTAGTGCAAAAACTGGAGTAAAGGTCATGTCCACTTTAATTTGCCTTGCTTATTGTATGATTTTCTCAGCTAGCCTGCTGGACTACAAGCAAAAAGGACTTTAGTTATGGGTATGAAACAGCAATCATTTACAAACCTACAAAATCCCTCAGAGGCCAGTTGTACTCTATTATCTCAAATTAGTTCTTTCCAACTAATAGGCTGTGTGAAAAGAAACCCTGAAGCTGCAGTAGTTCCACCAGCTATTTTCCTGCCCTGGTTTTAATGATGAATATTATACACAACCCTGTGACTCACTGTCCAGCCCTTCACAAACTCTGGTCCACGCAGTCCCAATTTCTGTGTCCTGACGTGAGTATCCTGGTGGCCATAAGCCCCTGCTCCCATGAAATGAACTTACATCACTTCCAGTGGTGTCAGGAAGATTTCACAGTGTCAGAAGCAAGATTTGTTCCAGTAAAAGTATTATGAGCTTTTTGAAACTAATTTTTTCTTTTCCCTATGTTTATAAACTAATATCTATTTTGAGGTATTGTAACTGCTGCTACCACTAGGAACATAACCAACATCCAAAGTAATAGAAACAACTTGAGAATGCAGCTCTTTTATGTTGTCCTTGGTATTTGAGTCACAATGTCTGAATTCCTGCAGTAGAATAGATACGTGTTTTCAGCTGCATGCAGAGAGAAGTCTAAGATTTAATAGAAAATGATACATCCTCATAAATTGTATCAATTACAAATTTGTAGTTGTGACGCATGTTGCTGGAACATTTTGTTTAGGAGTCAGTTGCTATAATCCCAAGAAGCTAAACTGTGGAAATAGCATCCCCCACCCCTGAATACCTTGTTCATATTAATGAAGTCCATTGTTTGGTGACTACAAGAACCATGCAATGGTTTTGAAGCACACCCTGTTCTTTAGGAACCGACAGATCCTCTGCAAGCTTTGGCAGGATTTCAGGTAATTTTGTGTCTCCCCATCACTTCCTGCACCGCAAGATTGAAATGTGGTCAAATGTTTGTTTTTTTAATTTCCAACCTCCAGTTCTTTCTCATAGTATTGGAGTCACTTTTATTAGCGTGAAGTTAGGCTCGGCTCCAGGAAATGATAGCTATTTTGCCCACAAGAAACTTTCAGATGACATGCTTATTTAAAGCAGTTTTGTCTGTCTTCCAGAATGCTTGATACTCTTCAACAACTGAACTTAGTAAATAGGAACATAATTTTTTCCCCTCTTTTTATGTCTGCTTATTCAAGTTCTTGAAGTTTGTAGGAGATAAATTCTTGTCACAGGTACTCAGTGAGCTAACTATGAAAGATTTCCTCCTAGACTAGCTGTTTGTGAATAGAGAAAGACTTGTGAGGGATGTGATGAAAGGTGGTTGTCTTGGCCACAGTGGTCATGAAATGGCTGAGTTTAAAATTTTCAGTGTAATGAGAAAAAAGGACCGCAGAGTTGCTACCTTGGACTTCAGAAGAGTAAGCTTTAAGCTATTCAGGGAGATATTTAGCAGAGTACCCTGGGAATCTGGTTTTGCGGGCTTAGGAGTCTGTGAGTACTGGTTAAGTGTTAAGAACCTCCTTTTAAAAGCACAGGAGCAGACAATTCCACCGCATCATAAATCAAGCTAGCAGGGCAGAAGACCATCTTGGCTGAACAGGGAACTCCTTGTGGAGCTCAAGGGGAAAAAAATGGTATGAGCTCTGGAAGTAAGCTCAGGCTTTGCAGGAAGCTTACGGAGCTGTGGTTTGTATATGCAGCAAGCAGACACAAAAGGCTCAATGGGAGCTGAAACTGGCCAGTGTTGTGACAGATAACAACAAAAAAGCAGACACAAAAGGCTCAATGGGAGCTGAAACTGGCCAGTGTTGTGACAGATAACAACAAGGACTTTTTGAAGTATGTTAATAGCAAGAGGACATCTAAAGAAAAGATTGGACCAATACTTGTTGAAGGTTGTTGTCTGACTAATAAGGACGAAGAAAAAGTTGAGGCATTCAATGTGCTTTTTGTCTGACTTTAATAATACTCACAGACTTTGGGCTTCGTGGTCCCCTGAGTCAGAGGACCACGAGTGTGGGAACAGTGACTTTCCATTTGTTGACACTGATCATACTGGGTACTGTTGAAAGGCATTTAAAGAATAATGCATTCATCAGGCACAGTTAACCTGGGTTCACAAAGGGAAAGTCCTGTTTAACTAATGTGACACCCTTCTATGATAAGGTCACCTGCCTAATGGATGAATGGATGGTGCTAGATGTAGTTTTTCTGGATTTTAGTAAGGCTTTTGGTACTGTCCCTCACAGCATCCTTCTGAACAAGTTGTCCAGCTGTGGGATGAGCAGGTTCAAGCTGCATTGGGTAAAGAACTGGTTGAAAGGCAGAGGTCAATAGGTTGTAGTGAGTAGGACTACATGTGACTGGCAGTATTCCTCAGGGTTCAATTCTAGGGCCAGCTCTGCTCAATATATTTATTTCTCAGTGATCTGGAGACAGGAGTTGAATGCACCATTAGGAAATCTGATGATGATGCCAAACTGGGAGGTGCTGGTGACACTCTTGAGGGACAAGAGGCCTTGCAGAGGGATGTAGATAGACTAGAGCACTGGGCTATGATTACTGGGATGAAATTTAACAAGTTGAAATGATGGATTCTGTACTTGGGATGGAGTAATGCTGGGCACAAGTATAAATTGGGAGAGGAGTGGCTGGAAAGCAGCCCTGCAGAAAGGCATCTGGGAGTGCTGGTTGGCAGCAGGCTCAATACTAGTCAGCAGTGAGCCCTGATGTCCTAGTTTCAGCCGGGAAAGATTTAATTTTCTTTCTGATTGCTGTAAAGGAATGTTAGTAATGCATATTGTTTTAGTTGTTGGTAGGCAATGATTTTCAACCACTCTTTTCAGCTTCCCATAGAAGCTGAGAAGGAGCACAGACCAGAATAACGGATTATTCCATGCCATGGATGTCATCCTCAGTATATAAATGGAGGTTGGCTGGGGGGTGGGGAATCTGCGATCACTCCTCAGGAAAGTGCCAATTCACAGGGTGGTGAGAGTAACTTCTGTTGTTATTACTGCTATTACTGTTACTATTACTATTACTAGAATTTTCATTTTATGTTATTGTTCTATTAAACTTTTGTTATCTCAACGCACAAGTTTTTTTCCTTTTCCTTTCCCCTCTTTTTCTCCCTCTTCTGGGGGAAGGGGGAGTACTGCATAAGTGGCTGTGTGGTCCTAGTTGCTGGCTGGGATTAAACCACAATACCTGGCAGCCAAGAGGGCAAACTGCATCCTGCTGTGCACAAAACACAGCACAAACAGCCAGTCAAAAGATGTGATTATCCTACTGTATTCAGCCTTGGTGCAGCCTCACGTTGAATACTGTGTGAATTTCTGGGCCCTCAGTTTAAGAAGTATGTGGAGGTCCTTGAACATGTCCAGAGGAGGGCATGTGAAAAGGCTAGAAGGAATGTCCTAGAGAAACAGCTAAGAACTTTGGGCTTGTCTAGTGTGGAGAAAAGGAGACTGAGGTGCAACCTTATTGCTCTCTGCAGCTTCCTAAGGAGGGGACATGGAGAGGGAGATCCTGAGTTCTTCTCCCTGGGTTCCGGTGACAGAACATGTGGGAATGGTTCAAAGCTGCACCAGGGGAGGTTTAGACTGGACATAGGAAGCATTTCTTTACCGAGAGGCTGGTCAAACACTGGAACAGGCTTCCTAGAGAGGAAGTGTCAATGCCCCAACCCTGTCAGTGTTTAAGAGGCATTTGGACAATGCCCTTAATAACATGCTTTAACCTTTGGTCAGCCCAGAACCGGTCAGGCCGTTGGACTACATGATCATTGTAGGTTCCTTCCAACTGAAATAGTCTATTCTTTTCTAGTCTGCTCTAAATTACTTTGAGATTTTGCTGATAAGAATATGGAAGTTGCAGTGTTTCAGATGCTTTTCCAGCAGTCACTAGGCTGGTTTTCATGAGGAAGTTGTGCTGAAGAGCAGTTAGCTTTGTGAATCTGGAGCCAATTATTTTACTTTGGTTCTACGCATTTCTAGAGGAGGAGAAATAGGTCAGTCTTAAATATTTACTGTAGAAGGCATTCTAACAAACATGTGAGACATTCTCACAAGCGGGTTTAAGTTAGACACACCACCTGCTGTAACCACTGAAAATGACAATGCAGAATCCAGGTGCAGTTCCTGTATTATAATCAATAGTCTGATCCTGTTTTCTATCCCTTTAGCAAGAAACAAATTACCCAGGAGAAGTCACAGAAAGCCTCAGAAAAGATGGCAGGAGTCAGAGATGGACCCCTGGTATAGGTGGCATACTACTATCCCTTCCTGATATAAAAGTTGTCCTGTGTCTTCAGTAATTCACATCATTTTAAGAGAAATTGTTACTTGGGCGATACCAAGCCTTTTTCCACAGGAGAGTCTATGGCATCTGTTGCAAGAGAACAGTTTTTGGCAGCCTAATGGATTGACACATAGTTACAGATTTAGTGCAATGTTCAGGAATAACTCATTTAGCTATAATACCTATTATGATTAATTGTCTACTGGAAATTTTGCACATTAGTCAAGACTATCTAGTTATTAAAAGAGAAGCTAGAGCTGCAGATCAAGGTGATTTTATTTCCTTGGCCACAGGCTCTTCCAACTCAAGCCACAGAAAAAAAAAAACAAACTAGCAGATCCAGTTTCTGGTTCTGTTTCAGCTCTTATTTGCAGTCAGAGTTATATATGCACGTGACGATGCAGTGCTGTGCAGAAATATCTAAGACTGCTTGATCAGAAAACACCTTCTTAATGTTGGGAATTACTATAAGCAGTAAAATTTTCCAGTATTTCTGGCAGGCTATGTAAATGTCACTACAATTATACGGGTATCAGTTTGCTGACTTTAATAGAAGACATCTACTTGATGCATCTCCAGGTGAATTAATTTTGGGTCTTCAAACCTTTAATGTGGAATTAATCTTGCAGATAGAGACATCTATATTTATGTGGTTACATATACGAGTCTGCATGTAAATCATGTACTTACGCTTGTATCACAACTGATGGGACTCTAGCTAACCTAAAGCGTACCCTAGCATACCTCAGCAATTCAAGAAAAAGTATATCTCAGACTCTTCAAATGTCTTCTTAATAGATTCCTCAGTTCCTTTGCAATTTTAGATCACATTCCAAACATATTCCTAAGGCTCTTCTCAGGCCATGAACCTGGGTACAGTCTGTATGCTGTGGAAATGAAGGAACATATATAGAGCTTTTGATTTATTAATGACTAGTAGTTCTCTTTCAGGCTTGCTTTCTCATTTCTTGCCCTTTCAAACAATTTTTGACAGAATACTAGTTTAAATCATGTAAATTTTAAACAACTAGATAAATAACTAAAACCACAACCATTTGGGATTACATCTTGTTTTTCATATATATTATCCTTGATATTTTATCAGAGGTAGAATTTGCATTTAAGTAACGGAAAAAGCTTTGCAGTACCATTGACAATGATTAGGAGCAGCAGGTTAGTAAGCAGCTAGAGTTCTCACAGAAACTGCTATAGTATCCCTTCTTACTTGATTAAATATAAAGTGAAGTGTGCTTGACTGGAGCATATATGCTTTGACTATAGTGCTTGAACCACATTGCAAAGGCAGAATTGGAACCATACGTTAATGGAATGCGGATATTGATGACAGGAAGGATGTTCTCATAAACAAAGCATTGGAGGCCATATCTCCCTCCTCCTTCTGCTTGTTTCCATCTGCTGGCCAAGTACATCCCATGACTCTGTTTGTATTAGTTACTGGAAATAAGCTAAGAGTACAGTGGACCACAAGAAAGGTAACTGCTTAAGCACAGCAGCAGCAGCAGGAGGTTGTGAAATTCTTAGCTCAAATATGAATTTGAACAAAATGGGTTTCCTGAGTGTGAGTGTAACCCTCTATTGTCAAAGTGAAAAACTTCTTAGTGCCAATAGACATATTTTTATGCTGTGACATACAGTTACTGGCAACAAGCACACAGGAAAACATTCAGTGTCAAGCAGTTAATCTGTTTCCATATAGATGGAGGAATAGCTGTATAATTTATATTTGATTGGTTCAATACAAGTCTCATCTGGAACTAAGAAAATGGTTGCTGTGAGATGAACTCTGAGAACAAACTTATAGTCCTGACAGTGCAAACAGATGCTGTTGCAAAAGGTACTTACCTCCTCATAATATGCACAAATGAAACTGGCATCTGTTTTCCTGCAGCTCTGTCATTACAAGCAATGGAATTATTTTTCATCAAACTCCTTATCTTGTTAGAAAAGACTAAAAAAGCCTCGTAGTCAATACATTAAACATTATTTAAGACTCTTTACTATTTCATAAATCTTCCATGCAAGGTTTTTCATCTCTGTGGCCCATCACTGTCGGTTGGCTCTCCTATAAAATTGACAGTGCTTTAGACTCTTGTGGAAGAAGCCTTTTGAGAAGCTTTAGCGTAAAGTAATAATGTTCGTGTTAAAGCAGAGGTGATCAATGAAATTTCCCCATGATAGTTAGAGAAGCCTTATATTCAATTTGTTGGTGGGTGAGCCCTGACCTTGGAGATACATAATGGTTGGGCAGCGATGTGAGTTAGTGTGCATCTCTTGGGATGATTATAGAACCTATTAATAGTACGTCTATTATAATTGAATGATGGGACTGTGGGATCTGTAGGGAAAAAAAGATTGTTGTACTGCTTATGCACTGGGATGTTGCACTGGAGAAGTGGTCCTGCTTCTACCACAGCATTTGTTTTTGTATAAGCAAATGATGTAAAATCTGAGTGTTTGTCAGACTTTCTACTCATGGATGATATACTTGGATTCCTCAGTCTCTGGGTATCCAACTTAACACCAGTCAGTCTTGGCATTTTTATCTACAGCTAAAGTCAAAGAGCAGTATATGGCTAATTATTCTAAAAAGGCAGGTGAGAGTCAGATTCAGTTGTTCCAACTCAGTAGACATGTTTGACCTTCACAGTTGGCGTATTCTATTTATTAATCTGTTGGGAATGGGAAGTCATAAAAAATAAAAGTCAAATACAAACACTCCTCAAAAAAGACGATGATGAGGTAGTAGTTATTTCCAAAGAATCACTTTAAATATTTAAAGGATATATTTGTAAAAATCACAGAATCACAGAATCACAGAATCTTAGTGGTTGGAAGGGACCTTTGAGATCATCGAGTCCAACCACATTAAAAAAAAAAAAAAACAAAAACACACAAACAAACAAAAAAACACAACACAAAACCAAACAAACAACAACACCCCCCCCCAAAAAAAAAAAAAAAAAAAAAAAAAGCAGCATCCATCAACTAAACCCCACACACAACACCCCACCACAAACCAACAATCCCGGGCACTAGAGCATGCCCTGAAGAGCCACGTCTACACGTTTCTTAAATACCTCCAGGGATGGTGACTCCACCACCTCCCTGGGCAGGCTGTTCCAGTGCTTGACCACTCTCTCAGTAAAGTAATTCTTCCTAATATCTAATCTAAACCTCCCTTGCCGCAGCTTCATACCATTTCCTCTGGTCCTGTCGTTATTCCCTTGGGAGAAGAGGCCAACCCCCGCCTCTCTACAGTTTCCTTTCAGGTAGTTGTAGAGGGCAATGAGGTCTCCCCTCAGCCTCCTCTTCTCCAAACTAAACATGCCCAGTTCCCTCAGCCTCTCCTCATAGGACTTGTTCTCCAGACCCCTCACCAGCTTGGTGGCTCTCCTCTGGACACGCTCCAGCACTTCAATGTCTTTCCTGTAGTGAGGGGCCCAAAACTGAACACAGTACTCGAGGTGAGGCCTCACCAGTGCCGAGTACAGAGGCACGATGACTTCCCTGCTCCTGCTGGCCACGCTATTCCTGATACAGGCCAGGATGCCGTTGGCCTTCTTGGCTGCCTGGGCACACTGCTGGCTCATGTTAAGCCGGCTGTCCACTAACACTCCCAGGTCCTTTTCTGCCGGGCAGCTTTCCAGCCACTCTTCCCCAAGCCTGTAGCGTTGCTTGGGGTTGTTGTGGCCGAAATGCAGAACCCGGCACTTGGCCTTATTAAACCTCATCCCATTGGCCTTGGCCCATTGGTCCAACCTGTCCAGGTCCCTCTGTAGAGCCTGCCGACCCTCAAGCAGATCAACACTCCCACCTAGCTTGGTGTCTTCCGCAAACTTACTGAGGGTGCACTCAATCCCCTTATCTAGATCATCAATGAAGATATTGAACAAGACTGGCCCCAAAACTGAGCCCTGAGGGACACCACTGATGACCGGCCGCCAACCAGATTTTGCTCCATTAATCACAACTCGCTGAGCACGGCCATCCAGCCAGTTTTTTATCCAGCGGAGGGTACACTTGTCTATGCCATGATTCTCCAGTTTCTCCAGGAGAATGCCGTGAGGGACGGTGTCAAAGGCCTTACCAAAGTCCAGGTAGACAACATCCACAGCCTTCCCCTCATCGAGAAAGCGGGTCACATGGTCATAGAAAGAGATCAAGTTGGTCAGGCAGGACCTCCCTCTCATAAACCCATGCTGGCTGGCCCTGATCCCTTGGCTGCCCTGCACGTGCCTTGAGAGCTCACTCAGGATGATCCTCTCCATGATCTTTCCCGGTACCGAGGTCAGGCTGACAGGCCTGTAGTTTCCAGGATCCTCCTTCCGGCCCTTCTTGTAGATGGGCGTCACATTGGCCACCCTCCAGTCATCTGGCACCTCTCCTGTTGACCAGGATTGTTGATAAATAATGGAGAGAGGCTTGGTGAGCTCTCTTGCCAGCTCCCTGAGAACCTTTGGGTGAATGCCATCCGGCCCCATAGACTTATGCGTGTCCAGGTGCATAAGCAAATCATTAACTACTTCCTCATGGATTACAGGGGAGTTGTTCTGTTCTCCATTCTTATCTTCCAGCCCAAGAAGCTGAACTCCCTGGGGGTAGCTGGTCTGACTATTAAAGACAGAGGTAAAGAAGGCATTAAGTATCTCAGCCTTCTCCTCATCCTTGGTTGCAAGGTTTCCCCCCGCATCCAGTAAGGGATGGACATTCTCTGTCACTCTCTTTTTGTTGATGTATTTATAGAAACTTTTTTTGTTGTCCCTTATATTAATGGCCAGGTTGAGTTCTAGCTGGGCTTTTGCCTTCCTGATTTTTTCTCTGTATGACCTAACACAATCTCTGTACTCCTCCCGAGTTGCCTGTCCCCTCTTCCAAAGGTGGTAAACCTTCCTTTTTTCCTTAAGTCCCATCAAGAGCTCTTTGTTCATCCAGGCCGGCCATTTTCCCCGCCCTTTAATTTTGCGCCTCATGGGGACAGCCTGCTCCTGGGCCTTTAGGATTTCCCTCTTGAAGAGCGTCCAGCCTTCCTGGGCTCCTTTGTCTCTCAGGACTACCTCCCACGGGACTCTCCCAACCAGGGTTCTGAACAGGTTAAAGTCTGCCCACCGGAAGTCCAAGATGGAGGTTTTGTTAATCCCCTTCCTTACCTCACTATGAATGGAAAACTTAACCATTTCATGATCACTAAGCCCAAGACTGTCTCCGACCTCCACGTCCCCAACTAGCCCTTCTTTATTTGTGAACAGTAGGTCTAGCAAGGCACCTCCCCTGGTAGGCTTACCTACCATTTGTGTCAGGAAGTTATCCTCCATACACTCGAGGAACCTCCTAGCCTGCCTGCTCTCTGCTGTGTTATATTTCCAGCAGATGTCTGGTAAGTTGAAGTCCCCAACTAGAACAAGGGCTGGCGTTTGCGAGACTGCAGCCAGCCGCTTATAGAATACCTCATCAACCTGCTCATCCTGGTTGGGTGGTCTATAGCAGACTCCCAGCACAAAATCACCTTTGTTAGCCTTCCCTTTCACCCTTACCCATAAACACTCCACTTCTTCATCACTGGAAATGTTCTGGCTAATGCCTAAGCTGTGTGTCTTTCTGAATAGATCAACAAAATTTACCTGTAGGATATTTTTTTCTGATTCTGCTTTTGTTTTAACGCAAGTATATTCTGTTTTTCTCCAGGCAATTCCACGTTCTCTCAAGGCAATTCTTAACAGAACTAAATTTTTTTGTATGTCAAAAACTATATAGGTCCAGTGAGAATACTAAGGGGAAAAAATTGATAGATTAAGATCTTCTGTTTAATGAGCAAAGACCTTTTTGGAAAAGACTGACATACTAGTCAGATATGGCAGGATAGGGGCATGTTTTAGGTAACTCCCTAAAGAGAAGAGAAGGAGTAATTTTGCCAAGAAATGCAGTACATCAAGAGAGATAACATTGTCAATGAGCTGGATTTTGCTATAGCTTTTTCAGATTCCACCTTTGTATCATGCCCATTTTGCCTGCTTTCGTATGCTGCCTGTTCTGCATTCAGCAAGTTGAAGAAATTCCTAAAGATAGAATCTTTATTCTCTTTTGTGAAAGTAAGCAAAAGCAAAGAGTTATATTTACTGACAGTCTCAACAGTTGCCCAGATAGCTGGAAATACTGCCCTGAATTAGGCGTTGCATTAAGACAGAAAAAGTCATTATATGTGCATCTTTCTATGAACAAACATAACCGCTCAGTGCTACCATGTCAAGCAAAAGCTACATGAAATAACTCAAGCATTTCCTTCGCTGAAAATAACTGAGATTCCTGCCTGTGTACTTTACATAGAAGGTATCGAGGATGTGTTATCTGTGTCTGCTTCGCCCCTCACCCCCCTCAAAAAAAAAAAAAAAAAAGAAGAAAAGAAGAAATAATCAGATACTGAAAACCCCATGCAATTCAGCAGTAGCAAGACAGCGGGCAAACAACAAATTGGAGTTTGCCTGCACAGGGGAACCTAAATCTACTTAGTTTGCAAAGTTGAATGGTAGATACTCCTCTAATGTCTTCAGTTCGACCTTGAAGTACAAACAAGATTTCAGCCGATTTTTAAACATGAATGCAGCTGTGGGAGGAAATGACTAATAAGGAATGCATGACAACTTGACTTACTGTTGACTTCTTGAGTGACCAGTTCAAATAGCCAGAGGATGTGTTAACTAAACCAACAACCAGATTCCAGTGGGTGGAGGTTATGACAACATTTGTCTTTCCAATCCCATGCCAGCCGACAGAGACACAGGACAGATTTCTGCTCTTTCTGAAGAGTCTCTGACACATGGAGTAGCTTCAAGGTTTGCACAGGGCATTTTGTCTTTGGATTGTAAGAAGATACAGAATAAGAGCAAGAAAGAGGAAGTAACCTAAACAAGTCAGTAGTAAATAACTCTAAATCCATGCTGCTTCTACTTATTTCATATTGATTTTTGAATAGGTTGTACATTTTGGTACTTGCCTAGCAGGTTAGAAAGACAAGGCTTTATTCGTATTAAGTCACTAAGTCAAGCTATTCTGGACAAGTTGGTACAAAGCACTAAAAGGAAGTATGATATTTCTCTGAGCTTTCCAGTAAGACCACTGCTTTCTTACTGGAGTGCTGTTAAGCCAGGCTTAGAGGATTCTTGCTCTACGGACTTCTGCTTTGCTCTAGCAGGATCATACTATTTACAGTTGATTTTTTATGGCAGAAGACATAGGAATCACTTCAGAGACTCCTGTTTTAGTCAGTTATCTCTTGTTTTAGAAGACTAATAAAAAGAATGGCCTGTCATCATGACATGCCGGTGTGCTATTGATACATAGCCACTGCTTCAGCCCCCTGCAAAAACCCCATCTTTTCATCCTTTCACTGTAATGGCAAAGGAGGTACGTAGCCCTCAGTTTTGTAGTGCCAGAATGTTTCATGTGAATGACTTTTGTCCTCAGAAAGCTTCTGTGAAATTTGGAGGTATTGCCTCATAGGTTTTTTGCAAAAATTGAGGCAAAGAGTTTTGTGCAATAATTGCCTATGGTTAAATCACAAATTGTGGTCTAGTCACCCAAGTGCCAGGATGCAAGGAAATCATCCTTCCTATTGTGTTATCCTTTGTCAGTTTTGTCACTTGCTGAATGCACAGATTGTATGTGATCATGAAATTAAGGACAAGTGCTTTTAAATTCTTTCTGAAGTGAGTTAATTTCTTTCTGTCTTCAATCATATAAGTTCAAAAGCTAGTGATTCACTTTTAAAATTATAAGGAAGTTGCTTTTGGCTGGGACACAGATCTCCATTTTCTTGCTTATACTTGTTATTGCTTTTCCTTTATAAAAGCATTTGGAATACAGAACAGTTACACGGATGCCTGAAATTCTCGCACTGACTGAAGTTTCATTTCAATGTGGCACCTTCAGTTGTGTTAGCAAGAGTTTGAGTCACTTTAGAGGAGAAATACAGCTGTTATTCCACCTGGATTTCTGTTTTATTACCCCAGACATAATTCATGCAGCAATTGGATATACACTATTCTTTCAAACACTCAACACTCCTAAATTCTGTCTCACTAAAATATATGATTGTTTTGAAAATCATACGATGTAATAAAATGCCTTCTGGGATTTTACGTCTTCTGTTGCTTGTGTCTTCTGATTTTAGGTGTTCAAGGGTTTTTTGTGAAGGTACTAGTGCTAAAATAAACTTGATTCTTAAAGACAAACCAAGGTTTTCACCTATTCCTTTGACTCCCCTACCTGGCTCCATGCCTGAGGAAGTGACAATCAATACTGCAAAACTGACAATAAACTTGTGATTTGGACATAATCTGGCAATTCCCTAGTAAAAGCTTAATTTTTAATACAACTTTGAAGCTATATTTCCATATGTAAATAAAAACTACACAGAACAGGTAACAATGATCTGATCAAATCCTTATTTGTCCTTTATTCCATAGTTAATAATATCAACTAAAAAGTGCCAGCAAATTTAATGCCAAGATATTGGTACTTTTAAAAAAGAATATTACCTTAGTGTTTCCAACACAAATGATCACAGCAGCATTTATTGGCCTGTTGTACATTGATGAAAGTTAACGTTTTTCTCTTTTGGTAGGCTTCCTGTAAACTTATACATTGCTCATATACTTTGTGTGTCTTTTCCCTAAAAACTGTTTGTATATCAGAGCTGTCCTTGTCTGCAAAATTCATTGCTGTTGATTGATTGGTGAGATAATGAACTAGAACCTAGATCATGTATACCTAAGTTTAATCCCTCCCTTTTCAATGTTTTTTCTCTTTAGTGACGTGTCTTGCTTCTGTCTGAACTAAAGTAGACAGACAAACCCTGGAAACACGTTCGACAATTATTTCTTTTTTCTACTTCATTGTGTATTTTAAAATTTTCATTTTTTAAAGCCTTTATATATGAAGTTATTTATGTTTCTCTTCGCTTGCTGCATGCCCAGTGGTGGATACCTCAGCACAAAAGACCTTTCTGTACAAACTCTAATATAGCATAATTTCCTTTAAAAAATAAAAACCCGACATAGTTATAGTCCATGATGACTTCAGTGGTTTTATGCTGTTGCAAGTCCAGATAATGGATGTACACCTGTTCTGTTCAGGGGCAGCCCAAAAGGAATCGGCTTCCTCTTCCACTGTCTTTATGCACAGCCACAGGGAGAAAATTTAAGTAATACTCTGAGATGACTATTTATTACCTCACGTCTGGAGCAAAGAAAGACTAAGGCTCAGGCCTATCCCATGAATTGTCACTGCTTGTTTCAAATCCTTTAATTTTTTCTTTCTGTTACATTGGCTTTTCTTAAGTAGATTAATTCCGGCTCCTACTTGGGCCTCACAGGTAAACTCCCTTTTCAACTTCCCAGCAAAGTAAGAAAACTATCCATCGATACAGAGAACACAGGAAAGAAGAAATTAAAGCTAGAATCTGGCCTCCTACATAAATTACACAAGGCATGAATCTCTTAGACAATATAAGGAGCAGCTTGTGAATAGAGCAAAGCATCTATCTGGCCTATAAGACTCTGCTGTATTTATTAAGAATCCACATAAGTCACAGTGGTTTTATTAATGACTATAATTGTGCTTAGGAGAATAGAAATTACTGTAATGTTCATTGACAGAATATAGTACTGACATAAAAAAAAAAAGCTGGTTTGAATATAGAGTGCCTTTTAAAAGCATTTAGAGTAGACTCTGGCCAGTGAAAATCAGTGAAATTCTGATTTTCAGATATGCTGATTTATTCTAGTTGAGGACTATGCCATTAAAATGTAAATCCCACTTTTTTCCCAAATCATTACTTTTTTTAGTATGTGATAAGTGAGCCACAAGTGGCGTATCAATGGCTTTTGAGATGGATTGTATGTTATATCCAGAGAGATATCACATGTATACATATATGTACATACTTTCTGAGAGCATGATTGTAGCACTGGGCTGGGAGTCAGGACATCTCAGAGTATTGGCCACACTTATGACAAAGTGAGACCAAAGCCAGATTATTGCAGGACTGTCTTGACACAGGACAAAAGCACTATGTTCACTTGCATTTTACCTTACCTCTTACAAAATGTATCCACTTCTGTCTGCTTTTTTTTCCTGGTAAAGGGCAAAAGACAGAGAATCTTATGTTTAGAATACCCGAGGGATATGTTTAGTGTTAAAAGCTCCCAGGGTAGCATATTGATTAGCACAGAATGAATACCTAAAATAACAAAAAGGCTTGTGTGTCCTGAAATCTTCATATTTTCTGATTTAAGCTAAAACCGAACTGGAAAAAATATTAAAATCACATGTGCTAACAGATCACAAGGAAAGGTTATTTTTGTCTGTCTGTCCAGAATCAAAGACATGCAAAAGCTTTGGAGAATGCCTGTCTTCATGTGATTTTTAGAGTGAGACCTAAGAAGGAAATGAATTTTAGAAATACACAACAATAAAAAATAAATTAGCAAGCCTGTCGTCCGAACCTCTTAAGGTTTCAAAAAGTTTGTATTTTAGGTGGCAGTTTGGATTTAGTTCTTCTTTATCTGATCTGAGTTGCTTTTTCCAGAGGAGTGAGGGCATCTATTTATCTATATATTTACGCTTTTCCTGTTTCTGTAATGTTTGGCAAAGCTATGCAACAAAAATTGGAAAGGAAAAAAGTTCTTCAGATGTGTAAACAGGGCATAAAAAATACTCCCTGTTTGTACCTTTGGACGGAAGAGACAAGTCACATATCACCTAGAGCAATGAGTTTGTGTTCCTTTTCTTTCTTTTTTATCTCTGCTCTCCATTTTTCACATTTGATGACTTTTGCTTCAGTTTGCCTTATGGTCATCAAATAAAAGTGATCAGTCATCATCAATTCATATCTAATCCTGGTGATGTGTTTATACACAATTTATGGATGAGATGTGAGAAAGTCTGTAAAAATCACTAAGGATTTTCTAAAGTGTGAAATCAGGCATAGTAAAAACCAACTGTTTCTACAGTCATTCTTCTGATCTGCTTTTGCAGAGGTAAAGTGGAAAGGTGGGGCTTAAAATGTGGCATTTGACCCTTCTGTACTGCCAAATCAGCTGCTGTACATCGCAGGTTAATCACATTTCTGTTTTTCAGTAGTGGAACTTCCTTTGCTTCATTTACAGTTGAAAAAAAAAAAAGCTTTTTAAGGAAAAAAAAAAAGCTATTTTCTTCTCAGATGATGGGTGCATCAACTATGAGTGCGGTATTTCTTGAGCTTGATATACTAAGTTATCTCAAATACGTTTTTTCCAGTGACTGGTGAACTTACAGCAAGGGTATTTTGCAGACTGGCATGACAGCCAAATGTCTGTGATACCGCTTTACGATTGCCCTGTATCTCTCCCCTCCATCCCCTGCCATTTAGTGGTATGTTTCCGACCAATGAGGCTGTTCCCAACCAGCATGATGTGACCCCTCTCTATACCAGTAAACTGTCTTAACCCTAAAACCAGGGCAATGACCTGTGAGGTGCCTTTGGGGAGTGATGTCTCTGCTTCTCTAGCTATCAGATTGTGCTTGTCTGGGCTAGGGTAGTTGATGACCTCCAAAATCTCCAGGACAAAGAATGGAGTGATGAGAAATTCCTTTGTGCCAGTTCTCTTTCATGCAGGAAACATGTCTGTAAGGTCAAAACTCCAGCGTGATCTAACAACCAACACAAGACTCACGGATGTGTAATTTAAATGTAAGACATCTTTTGTTGACCTTGGCTTTTGTAACACTGACCAAGATGTATATGCATGTGTAATATGGGATAACACACAAACAATTCAAAACCTAAGCAGTCCACTGTGTCTACAGCTCAGCTAGGAGAAGACAGGAGAACAGATGTGAGAACGTCAGTCATGTTTCATAATGCATGGCTAAAAGATGCTCACATACAGCAGTGACACGTTTGAGCAGACCAGCTTCTGGTATCTTTCAGGTGTACTATAGCCTTTTTTCTACTTGTGAGATACTCAGTGTAGATTTTCGACAACTTATTTCTTTAAGACCATGGCAGTAAGACAGATCATTTAAAATTGAGCAATTTGCTTTGGAAATTTTGTGTATTAACCTGTCATCCATACTAGCACAAGCAGTCTTGAATCATAATTTAGAACGTATTTTGGAACTGGTGTAGTTCTGCACTGTGACTTTGAAATCACACTTTCCCTTTTTATAAAACTCCAAACAGTGGGAAGCAGGTGGTTCAGGCACAACCTTACATCAGTCTCTGTAGCTTCAGCTTCTTGATCATATGCCAAAACCAAAAGAAGATTTCCAAATCAAGCTGCAAAGTGACTTCAGTTGTATGGACCCACTGTTCAAACATATAAAGCTTTGGCAAAAGGAGAGCTACACTTGTATTACTTGTATCTTAGAGCAGTTGAGATGCTAAGCACTGAAAACTTTAGAAAGTTAGCAGAAAGTTGATAATAAACTTAGTGCTAAAAATATGGGAGTTTTTTTTTAACTAAAAAAAAAATAATCTTGGTTTGTTATAAGATGTGTTGGACATCCCAGGGATAGCAAAAGCAGATGCTTCCTCCTGTTGTTTTTCTTCCACCTGTTTGTTTTCCATTTGAATTTTCTTTGCTCTCTGTCTTTTTCTATTTGTTTTCTTGTTCTGCCTATTTTCTGTGAGTCATTTTTAATTCACTTTTATAGCAGGATTGTCTCCCTCTCTCATTCTCCTAGAAAGAAAACAAACATGGTAACCACAATGTTTGAGTGAGCTCACAGTTAAATAAAGAGTTCTTCCATCCTTTCACAAAACACGAAGTACTGGACTCACTGATCTTGGTTATGCTGTCTGTAACATTAAAACTTTCCAGCGAGTACTGAACACTGCCTGACTGCAGATGCAACAATGGTTACCAACTTAATTTGTTTGTGTCTTAACCTTTTCCATTCCCATCCAGGCTCCATTATTTTGGGGCTTAAATCTTCTGCAAGTTGTTTTTTTTTCCTATTCTTAGTCTGTGGTTTTCTCCTTCTACAGTGAGAAGTAGGATATACAGTGACAGAAGTAAGTATTTAATTAGAGATTAAAGCTAATGAAGTTTTCCATGCAAGAAAAAGACTCATGGAAATAAGGGGCTCGTCCTTTCATATAGTATTAAGCTAGTAGGTTTTATTAGCTAAGACCTTAGCTAAAAATGTTTACTGTAACTGAAATAAATTTCTTCTTTTAAAGTTAAATTTCTATGCAAGTGGAAGATTCCTTAAAGCCACTTCATAATACGTAGCTTTTAATTTAGCCAAACCTAAGTGATCAAATTATTACACGTGATGTAAGCCCAGCAGTGAGTCATCCAGCAGTTTAATTTAGGCAAAAAATTGCATTGTCATTCCAAGAGCAGTAATATTATCCTTTGCTTTAATAGCTGGCAAGCTTTTTCTCTTTGCCATGTAGTATATAGTTCCTTTTTTTTTTTTTTTTTTTAATAGTTTTGCAATAAAGGCAATAATTTTTATCAATATGTTTGAGATTTTCATCAAATTGTTTTCAGGGACCTGTATGGAGGGTCTCTGTCTTACTCCAGCTGGAAAGTATAAATTTGGTCAACATATTTTACTGTTTAATGATGATACAGGCAACTGAATTTGCCAAAGTAATTTTAAGAGACAAGGGAATAGATAAAGATGGAAATAAGTAGTATATTTTATTGTAATGGGTTACAGTCCATATGTATTACCATGCTGTTAAACATGCTTTCAGTCTCCTGTATTTTGAAAAATAAAAGGTATACTGATTTTACACTTTTATTCAAAATAATATACTTCAGTTTTTCATTATCCTGAATAGAGTACCTCAGGAGTGTTTTAAAATTCCATAGAACTCCATGTAAGATGTGCTACGAACTGCAGAGCTCAGTATGAAATGTAATTCTGTTTAACATCATTCAGTTGTTCCCGTGTATGGCTGGTGAGCATTAGGTAATGGATAAATTATTTCTGCTCATCTAAGCCTTGGGATGATCCATAAGGAAAGACTGAGAATTGTGATTAATTAGACTTACCTAGAAGAGAAGGCAGAAATACATGATTACGTTCTTTAAAAATGTGACAGGTTATTAAAAGTAAGGAGATAAAACTCTTTTCTTAAGTTGATGCATTTGTGCAACAGTATGGGAAATTTAAGGTAAACAGGAAAAAGAAATCTTGCAGTTTCTAAAGACAGAAAAATTCTAAAGCAGATTTTTTGAGATAATTCTGGGATCTCCATTACTGAATGCTTTAAAACTTGGATCCAAAAGACATCGTTCAGGAATGATAAAGGGAAGAACTGATTCTCATTTAGGCAGGGGCATAGAATATAAATCCTTACAAGGCCTTTCGGACTGTACCTGCAGGTTTCTATAACAATGGTGACAATTTTGCCTCAAGGTGTGTATCTTGAATCATAAATACTATATGTAAATATATTTGCATGTGCAGATGCAAACACTATTTTCATGCATTTCCATTCTCAAAATATTTTTCTTCTTGAAGCTGCTCAGTTTCAGGAAATTACTTGGGATGTTCTGCAGCCTATGTTTGGGTTACATTGTTGCGTGCTTGAACAATGTTCACAGAATGATGCCTGCCTTTCAGCATTTACCCATTTTTAAAGACAACTGGCAGATTTTGTAGTTTTTAATAGATCTGAATAAAATAAAAGTATTATAGTTTAAAACATTTAGCCATGACCCAGAGCTATTAATTCTGCAAGTAAGAGCCTTTTCTGTTCCTGTGCTTCTTTGTTTATATTTTCAGGCAAATTAAGTGCAACTTTAAATAATTTCTTTAGAAATTTAATGTTGCACTGCTTTTTTATTGCACAAAAATCAATTACTTTTTCCAGTCCAATGTAGGCTCACCAAATCCCTCAGAATTGTGAAACATCCAACATACACTGAACTGAGTGGTGCTCTTTTTTAGTTTTTATGGACGGAGAAATGGCCATAAATATATGAATTCCAATCTTCTTTCATATGTCTCTGGTGGGTCAGCTACCACATCTACAGAGAGATCATATGAAGACCTATGATATAGGTAAGTAGAAGGAAAAAGGATATTCCATTATTAAAGCAAAGAATAGCCTGGTTATGGGTTGTGTTTTGGTGTATGCATTTTTTTTAGTAGTAAACAGTTGCTGTGATCTGGCATGGTCTGCATCCACAATAGTTCAGCAGTGTCATTATCAACTGATAATACTGTAGCTTCACTGAGATGGCTGTGAGGCATTTGCTTCTGACAGCATAACTACTGTTTTGCAAGCAACTCCATAAAGTGGATTGGGTGAGGAAGTAAGCAGTCCAAATTTAATTTGGTTGCAGTAAAGACGAAAGTAAGATCAAAAGGGAGGAAATGGGAGCCTTTGCATGTAAGGAAAGAAGTGTTGAAAAATGAGAATAAGAATTGGATGCAAATAAAGAGCCCAAAATGAAGTGGCAGTAAGGAAGAAGGATAAGGATAGAAGTGAGAAATAGAGACAGAGACATTTTATAGGGATTATCATTGACTTCAAATCAATTCTTCTTGATTTCTAATAGAAAGAGAGCCTTTGAATAGGAATGGCCTAAATCTCTGAAAAAAATGGAAAAGGTAAGAAAAGAAGACAAAAAATATGAAGGCAAACAAACAAATTGAATGTTCCATTCTCAAAGTGCTGAACAAAGCTGTCTTAGAACATGACAGGAGTATAAAAGAAAATCGCCCAAAAGTCAAAGGCTCTTTTCCATTCAGGTCACAAGAGTTCCACAAGCTATGATGGGATCCTAATACATTTGCCCTTCTGTTCACTCAAACAGTGCTGAAGCTCTAGGCATGGGTGCAACAATGCAAAGCAGGGTAGAATTCCTTTAAAACCTGAGTTATTCCCCACTCGGTAACAAGACATTTGATATCTTTCAGGGAATTAAAACGTGGTTATAAAAATGTTTTCCCAGTCTGACACTCAGATATTCAATCCTGCAGCACACTTGTTTTCATAATATTTGAGAAACTCCTTTGATTCTTTTTCAAATTACAGTAGTGCAAATGAAAAAAACAGAAATAAAACTACAAAAAAAAAAAAAAAGGAAGTTACTGCTCTCAGATGTTCTTCCATAGTTCTCTAACTCAAACATTTCATTGGTTTTTGAAATGTAATTTTGCAAGCCCTCCCAATCCACTCTGTAGGGGTTGTGGACCAGTACTTTTGGCTACTCAGGGAAATAAACATTTTAAAATAACTAAATGCATCACTTTGGAAAAACTGCTTTTGCACATGTTTAGCCACAATGCACTCAACCAAAAATGTCGGACAGTTTTAAAACTGGAACATGTGGAAGCAGCACTCAGACATATAATAATAAGCCACAACAAGGGTGTGCATAAGCAGTTTGCTGCTATACTTCTTGGATGTGATGTGAGCCTGGAAACCAAAGGCTGAGTGACTTCAGTATCTCAGAAGTGGGTAATTAGGACACTGCTACACATCTTGACATGATTAATTTGTCTTAAATGCAGCTTGCTGCTAACATATTCAATTCAACTCTTTAGTTTCATATATTGTACCTTTTCACTATGAATAAAGACCAGTAGAAGAATAAGAGGAAAAAATAGCTGTGATTTTCAATATACTCTCTGATTTAAAACTATTCTTCTTCTCAGAATTCTTGGCTTATTCAGTCCCTTTTGCTGAATTTTTTTTACTCCATGAAGCCGGCCTGTCATCTCAGTAGTGCTTTAAGATGCAACAGCTATTAAAAAAAAATATCAACAGACAGTTTGCAATATTGAAGAGATCTGCTTCAGCTTTTACTTGTTTAAATTTAACTGTCTATTAATGCTCAGTCTTACTATGGGCTCACTGTTATATTTCAGTGTAATTTCCACATGATAGAGATTTAAAGCTGCTTTACACTTAAGCCTCTGGAAATGCTTCAGGTAGAGTTAACTTGCTGAAGATGCACAGTCTATTCAAATGCCACATGCTTCATCATGTGCCAAGAACTCCTCTTGGCTCTCCAGTTATTGAGACTGTATGTAAGTCTCTAGTATGTAGTAGGAGCAAGATTTTCTTTTTCAGAATTGATATATGCTTAGAAGTGACTTCCACAGAGGTATCCAAAGTGTAGACATATCAGAAGTATTCTCACTTACTCATTCTGTTTATGCTCAGTTAAAGAACTGTAAATTCTGTGGAAAAGTTGTATATGTTGTTTCTGCAAAATGCTTCCTACAGAAACTGCAGAGTGGCGAAATTATGCACCACTTCATTTTAATTGGTTTTTGTTCATGACCACAGAAGTGGCCTGTGTCCAAAGAATGCCTGTCAGTATACCTGAAAGTACACATTTGACCTTATTGGACAACAGGGAGTGAGGTTTTTCTCATCTATTCTCTTAGTCTAAGTGACTCCCTGTTGTGGTTTAACCCCAGCTGGCAGCTAGAACCATGCAACCACTCGCTTACTCCCCAAGTTTGGATGGGGGAGACAATCAGAAGAGTAAAAGTGAGCAAAAAACTGCTGGGTTGAGATGAAGACAGTTTAATAGGTAAATCAAAAGCCCTGAACGCAAGCAAAGCAACACAAGGAATTAATTCATCACTTCCCATTGGCAGGCAGGTATTCAGCCATCTCCAGGAAAGCAGGGCTCCATCACGCATTGTGGTTACTTGGGAAGACAAATGCCATAGCCTTGAACATCCCCCTCTTCCTTCTTCCCCCATCTTTATATACTGAGCATGATGTCATACGGCATGGAATATCTCTTTGGTCATTTGAAGTCATCTGCCCTGGCTGTGTCTCCTCCCAACTTCTTGTGCCCTCCCAGCCTGCTCACTGGCAGGGTGGCGGAAGGAGCAGAAAAGGTCTTGAGAGCTTAGCAACAACTAAAACCACCAGTGCACTATCAAAATTATTTCTCATCCCAAATCCAAAACACAGCACTTTGCCAGCTTCTAGTAAAAAAGTTAACTCTACCCCAACTGAAACCATGACACTCCCTCTGAAGGTCAATGGAAGGAGGTTGTCACCTCTGGAGAATGACTCATATAATCCTAAAATGTAACTTTGTACATTGAATATAGAGGGGTCCTAGCTGCCATTTAGATGGCTAAAGATAAATCAGATGAACCTATATCTATCAATCTATATCATCTGAACTAGCAGCTTAAAAAATGTACTTCAGGAAAGAGTTTCCTATGTAGCCTATTTTTATTTAATTAAAATGTAGGGAAAAAGAAAGATATCTTATCTGTGAAAAGGATGTGGAAACTGCAAATGTATTTGCTTAATGAGACAGAACCATGTTAAAGGATCAAAGTAAATTTTAAGTATTTACATCTTTGTGGTTTGACAGACTGTCCATTATAATTAAAGCAAGAAAAAACCACAACATTACAATACCATTCCAACAAAAAAGGATACCATCCTTCCAGATGTTATAAGCAAATGTTAGACTGGCTAATATAAGTTCATATAGTAAAGATCAATATTTGCATCCTTCTTTTCCAGTAGTATGAAATTACACTAATTTGTTATATTGCAGTGGATCTCATAGGTGGCTGAAGAAAAGTATGTATGTGTTCTCAAATCACAATTCATTTTTAGCAGCGTATAAACAAAATAAAGAATTGATTTTAATGTGACATAATCTACTAAACTAATGTCTGGAAAACTAGGATTCATCTTCTGGACTGCCAGCTTAACCACAAAGCCTTTGTAAAACACCTGGCTCGGCATGTGCTGTTTACTTTATGAGGGCAGGAAATGCCCGGTGGCATTTTTTTTTTTCTCTTTTAACATAAAGGAGACTGAGATTGTAAGAAGGTGAATTTTCCTTGAGCCATATACTTCTGTGAGTGCAGGTATACACCGGCAGGGTCCTAGCAGTCTGATACAGGGCAGAATTCCTTTCTTTTCCTTCAACTTTTTAGTTCAAGCTTGTCACAAAGAACTTTTCATTACTTTTCTAGATGAAGAATCTAAGTCTTTTAAAAGCTGTTTGGTTTACATAACTTTAAATCTGTACTGTCTTCATTTTCTGTGAATTTCATTTTGACCTTTGAAGGCATCTTCTTGTGTGTGAAGACAACAACCATTTTTCTTTGAGTAAGGCTAGAAGACAAAACACATACCAGTTTCTCACATGGTGATGTCTTTTTCGTTATGCTCATATTGCAGCTTTCATTGTGCAGGAGAACTCAACACGGATTCAGATTCTGCCTTGGAGTTAACACAGACCCACTGAAACAGATCCTAAGCAGGTATAAATCAGCACAGATGCCACTAAAGCGAGTGGAACAGTATCTCATGTCTTAGAAGGGTCTGGTCAAAGGTTTCTCTATTGTTTCTTTTAGAACTGAAACCAAATGTAAATTTACTAAAAAACATTCAAACACAAACCAAATCCCAACACTTTTTATTCTGCTAGTCAGGATGGATTCAGCAGGAGGGGCTAACAGAACTGTACACCCATGAGTATGGCTGTCTCATGCACACTCCACATCTCCAGATGGCAGGAGGAGATGTGCTTCTGAATTGCCAACAGCAATTTTGTGGCTACGTGCAGTCCTGGTAGTAATAAGAAAATTAAAAAGACAATAGCAGGAATGGCTGTTTTTCTGAAGTTTTTGCAATGAGACAAATGTCAATATTTTTAAATCAAGCTGGCAAAACCAAAAAGTCAAACTATGGCCTGGTAAGAAAAAATGTTGGCCTCTTCCTCCACGTGTGACTCAAAAGTTAACAGTATTGAGTCTAATAATAACTCAATAGCACATTTCTCCCAGAGTGGCAACAAAAAAGGTTGTTTATTAAACACAGTGTTAGAGCTGTAATGCTGCCTGTAGTACTCAGTGAAAGTAAAGGCGGTATTTGTTAAAATACATTCATACTACTGAAAGCACAGCATTATCATGCTTTGCAGAATCCATGTGGGGTTGTCATATTACGGATTTACTTTCCTAATAAAATTCAATCATAAAATTAAGACGATTGTCAGCCTACAATCTACAAAAAATTTAGTCAATTCCTCTAGGTGATTTTTTGTAGGTGGCGAGCATTTTTAATAAATGAGAATAAGCTATTTTAAAACTATCCCCTTTTACCATTTTTACTTTTAACTGAAAATGTCTGATGAAATATTTTCCAGAATTTCTTTTAATACCTCCAAGGACCTTTGAATCAGACCCTGAACTAGTCTTTTTCAGACAGTGAGGGAGTACACTGTACAGTGGCATGGTACAGTGTAGATAATAGTTACAATTTTTAGAAGGTGTTTACTGTCCTAAATATTTTTCTTTATGTTGGTATATAAAATTATTCTTGCACAAGCTACTAAAGCAGCAGATTACTGTCAACTGATAAATTTTTCCTCTCATTGCATTTAGTTAGAGACAAGACTATGCTAAGCTAGTTTCATTTCTTCCTAGAAAATTTTATCAGGATATGAAATAAATGCGATATGGTTTCTGCATACAAGTTTGGTCAACATTAGCTATATGGTGCTAAATCGTTGGAACCTGAGTACATCATTAAGTAGAAAATAGGAAGGTTTGACCATTAGATCATTTCTTCATTTCTTTTTCTGGAGAACTTTCAGCCCAGCATTTCCAGCAGTTTCATGTTAGGATGTAGTCTTAATGGGCCACAAACTTAACTGTCCTACTGTTGGTTTCTCTGTACCTTGCCTTTCATTTTAGAATGTTCTTTACATCACTGATCCTATTTCCAGATCTAGGAATTGTGCAGTGGAACAGAGAACCCTCTAGCTTTGGTATTGTTTGAAACTTACAGACTTAGCATCAAGAGGGTAAAAAAAATGGAATTAGATCTATCTGGATTTATTTCTCAGATGCCTCAAATGAAACCACTTTTGGTACAATAATTAATTAGTAATCATTTAAAATGAAACAAAGAATGCAAACCTGAGAGAATAATTGTGCTAGCAAAACTAGAACATTTTGAAATTGTATTCTAAGATTCAAAGCTTGTACGTCTTAAAAGTCATTCCTAAAAGTACCTACAGTAAATGAGAGCATTGGGCCATTATGTTCTTTGCGATACATTGTAAGAATCCAGGGGTACCATAATTAAGTGCCACTTGCCAATATTTTCCAGCACTGTGTAAAGTTAACTGCACATATAAAACATATTGTCTCCTGCTGCTGACTTTTTATTGTCCTGTGTCTGTATTAAATGCCGGACTGGTATGCTTAAGGACATAATTTTGTACAGGAAACCACAGTAAGGTCTGGGAATAATTGCAACACGTGATTAAGATTAAAAGATAGAATTTTGCAAAAATCATTTCACATTTTTATCTGAAGGGTTTCTCTAAATACACTAATTCTAATGATCATTTAATGTATAAAGATAAATGTTAGTAAGAGTAGCTGACATTTAATGTTACCACACACCAAAACAGTTGTACAAGGCTTGATCAAGCCATGACATTACCTTGTTGTCTCGTTCCACACTCAGCTTGAAATCCATTTCTTATAGCTTCTTACAATCCTTCTTGCCACAAACAGTTTGGCTTTAAAAAGTTTGTGTTAGATATGGTGTTTGGCTCAGTGTTCCACTTTGAGGACAACTGCCAGCCCTGGAGATGTATACAAGACATGGCTGAATATTGTCTGCCTTCAGTTATAGTTTATTCCAATGGAGATTTTCTTTCGGATGTAAGAAATCAGGAGAAAAGGTTGCTTTATTCAGGCGGTTTCCTCTTCTTTGTTTTATTCAGAAGGCCTCCTCTCCTTGATACAAAGTGGAAGGTGACCTTAGCCTCCCTGACCCTTGCCATTTTGCACAAAATTCCCTTTGAAATATTTTTGCTTTTCTTTGAGAAGGAGAAGAATTGATTTATGGTTCCAATGTTTCACAGACAATTCAAACCAAGTCCACAGCAACAGAACAAGCAACACTGTAATCCATACAGCATGTGCCATCTGTAGAGGATGTAATTGCAATAGTGTTATAACCTCTTCTCTGTGGGCCAAACATGTGGAACATTCTCTAGACGTTATGTTCGGCTGAAAATGTTTAATGTCGTGGTATTTTGAATTGGGACGAACATCCAGTAACGATGTACTGTTCCATTGAACAACTGTATCAAACACGGCATTTGAAGAAGGGCTTGTAAAACACCAGAGCTTATAAACCCCATACAGACCTCATTGGGGTCAGAATGGAGAAGCTGCACTTTAGAGCTTTGCTATGAGATTCATGAAATACACTTAACTGTGTTTAGTTAAACTAATTAATCTTGATCTGAGGACTTGATTCATACCAGAGGGTCCAGTTGGACTAAAGAAATAAAAAATGAGCAATTACATTCTTTCTGTAGTGAGCAAAGAGTAGAAAATGTCCATTAGTGCTTTTTGCTATTAAAATGCATTGCTTAAAATAATGGATAAACTACTAAATAATGCTGACTACTATGAACTACCAGAAGCAAAAGTTTATAACCAATTGTTACACTTTCAATTTAACTAGTTAAACTAGTTAAATTAAAAGTATTTGTTTTCTTAGTAATTGCAACAACAATCTGATGAACAGTGAGAGGGTGGTTGTTCCACAAAGGTGGATGAATCCTGAAAATGCCATACTCACCAAAGTTCTAAGAACACTGTTCTGAGGGATAGATAAGGAAAACAGCTCTGCCGGTCACTGTGTTGTGGAAGAGAGCACCCATATTTTTTGTTGATTTGGTTTTGCTGATGTAAGATCAGCTGCCTGAATCCTCAGCTCCCCTAAGTACTTCACACAGAAGAAAAACATGTTTAGGAGGGAGCTTGAAACTGAGATGGTGGATCACAATAAGGGGCAGAATACATACAGTGTAGGGAATCTTGACCAAAAAGAGAAAAATGCCTATGGAATTTAAGCATCAACAAAATGAGGTTGTCAGACTACGAATTTTGATGCACACATCTATCATCTGCCACAGATGTATTTTTGAATCTTTATTTTGGGCATTTTTATTTATATCTGGCTCTGCATGTCTTACCAAGGTCATATATAGCCACTCTGGCAGCTGAGATTTGAGGTCAGAATTCCAGTCCAGTGCCTTAGCCACAAGATTATCTTTATGCTTAGGCACTAGAGACATCTTTTGAAAAGATTGGTCTGTGGTTAAGATTGCAAACAGATTTCCTGTCTTCTACAGTAAACATTTCAAAGAGGGATAGCTTTTGGTTTGAGGTGACATGAGGATCTAGCACTCAACAGTTGCCCTTCAAAAGTGGAGCATAAGGCTGTAATAATACATTTAATATGGGTTTTCTCCCCAGCTTAGGCTGGAAAGAGAATTTCATTCTGTCAAAGCCAAATAAAATAGAACTTTCATATTATTTAACCTGCTTTCCTCATCTGAGGTGCCTTAATGCTTCAGTGTTCATGTGACTCTAAGAACACACTGAAAACCAGTTGAAAAACGTGCTTGTTTGAGGCCCTAAGTTCAGGATTAAATAATTGCAAAACTAACTCATCATTTTGTAATTAAAGACAGGCATTTAAATCACATCAGGACACCAGCCTCAGCATCTTAGTTTCAGCATCAAGCAGGGTTCAGTAAGGCACTGTTTATATTCAGCAACCTGCTCTTAGCATGCACCATAATATCAGAACCTCTGTAGATTTCGAGTCTCAAAGATAAGCTAATCTTCATACTGCTCGTTTATCATTCAAACACAATCCAATGTGTTTTAAAGATCTGTCTCACTTCCAATCCCTCCTAACTCCCTCTATCATGAGTATATTAATGTTTTGTTTTACTGGTACGGTGGCATAGAAAACACCCCAGACAGCTTGTAGTGGAAATTTTAGCAGATATATTTACAATGTTTTCTAAAACACATATTGCAAAATTGGAGACTGCTTTCTTTTTATCTATAAATTTTACAAAAAGTTATAGAGCTTGCAGCTGATGACTTGCTGCTTTTATTCCATAGGTTAACAGAATCTCCTAAGTGTCTTTATAGAGTAAAAAAGTACAGCCTATCACTAAACAACAGAAAATGATTTTTTTTTTTTTTGTAAGAAATAGTGTTTCTTTTGTTTGTTTCTGTGAATACTGTGAACAGATAATGATGCCCTGCTCTGCATATAGGGTATTGACACTGCAGAGTGCAGGTGTAGAAGTGTATGGGATCTGAGCTTAAAGAAAAGAAAACCAAGTAATACATTAATTATAAAACTTACCTAGTAACTGCATCGTGGCAGTTGGCCTTGCAAGTAGAATTCAAAACTTGAGTGAAGCATATGAGTCTCCTAAAAATTAAGGGGAAGAATTTGGCATGCACTGTGATTCTTGATGCCCTGCACACCAGTGTGGCGGAGCCCAAGCTCACTCAAGGAATAAATGTCATGGATCTCCTGGGTATACATACATCTCCTCTGCTTTCAATGTGTGTGTGAGAGTAGGGTTCACAGAGCAGAACCAGCCCCTTAGAGTAAGAGTTTGGCTAAAGGCTTTGTACCTCAAATGCCATTGATTTTGTGTCTACTTCTTCTTTTAAAACACAGCTGGGGAAGAAGGTAGTCCCACCAGTCAACTTTCATATAATAATCTGTGAGCACTTACGCTCTGGCTCCTAAAAAAGTGATGTAACCATCAGTTTGAAAGTGGCCATTGTCCCACCCCTCACCATGCGGATTGCTACTGTAGAGCCCAGGGACAAAATTGGTGTGGCTAGAGAGGAAGGAAGAAAGGAGAAACTTGTACGCTTTTCAAGGATGAGGATGTGTTCAGGGACAGAGAGTCCTAGGTTCTGGCCCTTGGTTCCAGGACATTCTTTACATTAAAAAGCAGCTTGATGTAGGCATAGTAGCCTCTATAAATTGCTAAAATTGGACATACCATCACAGGGAGAATGACAGAATGAAATTCAAACTTCTTGCAAACCTTCAAATCCCTTCTTCAAAGCATAGTGGTGCTAGAGTTGCTCAGAGTAAGGTACTGTAATGTCTTCTAAAGACAGCATGATTTTAATGAGAAATGTTGTTTCAATAATGTCATTTTTCACTTCTGACATTTCGGTGCTGTGCAATGATGAAAACTCTTTGCAGTTGTCTCCTCTGTTGAGTTCATGATAAGTATCCTGAAATGTGACACCAATATTCTATAAAAAGCTTCAAGAATCATAGAATCATAGAAATGTTAGGTTGGAAAAGACCTTTGAGATCACTGAGTCCAACCATAAACCTAAGATTACCAAGTCTAGCACTAAACCATTTCCTGAAGCACCACATCTACAGGTCTTTTAAATAGGTCTAGGGATGGTGATTCAACCACTTCCCTGGACAGCCTGTTCCAATGCTTGATAACCTTTTAGGTGTAAAAATATTTCCTAGTATCTAATCTAAACCTCCCCCGGTGCAACTTGAAGCCATTTCCTCTTGTCCTATTGCCTATTACTTGGGAGAAGAGAAAGACCCCCACCTCTCTACAACCTCCTTTCAGGTAGTCGTAGAGAGGAATGTCTCCCCTCAGTCTCCTTTTCTCTGGACTAAGCAACCCCAGTTCCCTCAGCTGATCCTCATGAGACTTGTGCTCTAAGCCTTTCACTAGCTTTACTGCTCTTTAGATGTGCACTAACACCTCAATGTCTTTTTTGTGGTGAGGGGCCCAAAACTGGACACAGTATTCAAGCTGCAACCTCACCAGGGCCAAGAGCAGGGGGACAATCACTTCCCTAGTCCTGCTGGCCACGCTATTTCTGATACAGGCTAGGAGGCTATTGGGTTTCTTGGTCACCTGGGCACACTGCTGGCTCATATTCAGCTGGCTGTTGACCAACACCCCCAGGTCCTTTTCCTCCAGGCAGCTTTCCAGCCACTCCTCCCCAAGCCTGTAGTACTGGGGGTTGTTGTGACCCCAGTACAGGACCTGGCACTTGTCCTTGTTGAATCTCATCCAGCTGGCCTCAGCCCATCGATCCAGCCTGTCCAGATCCCTTCTTAAAGCCTTCCTACCCTCAGGCAGATCAACACTCCTGCCCAACTTGTTGTTGCCTGCAAACTTTCTGAGGGTGCACTCGATCCCCTCATCCAGGTATGGGTGATACTAAACAGAACTGGTCCCAGTACTGAGCCCTGCGGAACACCACTCATGACCAGCCATCAATTGGATTTAACTCCATTCAACAACACATTTTGGCCTGGCCATCCAACCAGTTTCTAACCTAGTGAAGGGTACACCCATCTAAGCCATGGGCAGCCAGTTTGTCCAGGATAATTCTGTGGGACACAGCGTCTAAGGCTTTGCTGCAGTTCAGGTAGACAACATCCACAGCCTTTCCCTTGTTCACTAAACAGAGCACCTTGTCATAGAAGGAGATGAGGTTAGTCAAGCAGGACCTGCCTTTCATGAACCCATGCTGACTGGGCCTGATCGCCTCGTTGATCTAGATGTGATGGAACCATGCAAGGCAAATTGGTATAACTACACTGGCAAGAAGGACTAGCAGATACACAGAAAACACAGTAAGAGTGGAGGAGAACAACATGGATACTGTAGAGGGAAAGTTGTGTCTTTTAAAACTGGATGAATGAAAAACTTATGTATATTACGATTTAATTGCTGCACAGTACCTGTGTGGTATGGTGTACCTGTGTTTCCAAAAAGATGGACTTCTTTAGTCTGACCACGTACAGGTATTTCTTTGCTCATGTTACTTTATTTCACCTTGCATTTTCTGTTTCTTTCATGAGATGAATATGGAATTATTGCTGGATTTGGAGTTTTGTGATTTATGTTTTCTTATGAAACATAAGAACAACCATGGGCACACTCACAAGCTGTATAGGGTGTATTTCATGGATGTACTGCATTATAATTATTCCTGTCCTAAGGCAGAGAAGGAAAAACCTAAAAGGCTCTCTGGTGCTGACCTCTATTAATTAGCTGCTCACATGGCAGATATTCCTGGTTTTTTCTGTGTTATATAATATTGGCAGTAATGTTCAGACAATGACCTGTAACAACAAGCAGGCTAACTGGCTGTTTCCAGATATTTAAAATGCGATACCTGGGGTATCTGGGATTCCTTTATATTATAGATGGAGTTACTGGTCTGTTAGAGATTTAGGCTTGGAAAGTGTTTCAGAAAGTAAACATGTTACACATGTTACCTGTTAGAGTAAACTGACTAAAGTAAACACTTAACTATATGAGGTTTATAAGAAAAGGCAGCCAATTTAGCTTGACTTTTACTTTATGGATCTCAAGAATCAAACCTGTTAACTAAATTTTTAGAGTAGGACTATATAAGGGGTAGATAGGAGTCTGTAGAGAGGAAGGTTGGAGGGCGGAGAGTGGGAATTCATAGTGTACAGGAATTTTGGCTCTGGATGGGAATTATCAGCATCCAGGTTAATATTTATCTGCACTGATTGGATGCTTTCCATGCAGTACTCTGTTCCATGATCAAGAAAGGTAGGGACGTACAGTGGAACCAACTCAGTGAAACTAATATAAAGTGAGGTCACAGATGGTTGAAAACCATCTTACCTATTGAATGCATATAGGAAATGGACAAGTAATGGCTAGCAAACACAGGAAACAGTCTGAGGACACAGTTGCAAGTGAATGTTTATTCATAAAGAGGCAAATGTCATTCCAGAAAGCTATTAAAAGTGTGTCACTTGCTAGATTTAGGATGCGTTTATTTCATGCTACCTTGTATTGGTGAGCACTTTTCAGGGAAAGACGCAGAAATTGGAGATAACCTATCATAAATAATACGGGTGATAAGCAGTTTAGAAAACATGAGCTCCAAAGCAAGTATGAAAGAATTTCATTTGTTTAGTCTGGAAAAGAGAAGAATGAAGAAGTGATATGATAACAGGCTTCAAATACATAAAGAGTTATTGCAAAGAAGGTGGTGATCAAGTGTTTTCATCCCTGCCAAGACAGAACATGAATTAATTTGTAAATTGATTTGTAGCAAGGAGCATTTATATTAGTTATTAAGAAAAACTTTCACATCAAAAAGTCAGTTCAACACCCAAGCAGGCTACTTGAAGAAGCAATGAAATATCCATAAATAGATATGTTGAAACTGTTAGATGAAATTCTTTCAGGGATCGTCTAGGTAACAGATTATACCTTAGACAAAAGGTCTGGAATAGAAAGTTATCACTTTTACATCTCCAGCTCACTGATAAAAGTAATAAGTATTAAGCTTATTATCTTAAAATAGAAAATTAACTGTAAATTTTCAGAGATATTCAGTAATTCATTGCTTGTTTTTTTTTACTGGATAAACTGCCAAATTTTATATGTGACTTTATTTATATTTATATATTTCTATTTATATATTAAAGACTCATAAGCAACACAACCAGCAGGCATTTCCTTATTTGTTATGTTCCTACAGCAAACCACTATCTAAATGACTAGACAAATAATTTTCAGCCCATTTGCAGACTCAGTGGAAGTGGAGATGTGAATCTATGTTCAGCAAATTAGGCGTATAGATGATAGGTTTGTTTTTCTTAATCCTTTGGATTTTTTGGGAACTATCTACACTGAGTACACTCAAAATTATTTAATTAAATCATATTCCTTATACCTAGCATACAAAATTGTAATTATCATCAGAAAGGCATGTGGGATAACTCAGGGGTATATAAGCTAGCCAGAATTATATAATTCCTGCTACAGGATTTATGAACCAGAGAATAAAAGCATAGTAAGAGCTAATAGGCCTCAAAGGAAATTTAGACCTTATGAAGTAAATTAGATTTTCTTTAATCAGATAACAAGTTTGATAGATAAAAGTAACTGTGTAGATATAGTACATTTTATAAACTTTCCATTTAGCATCATATCATATTGCAGTTACAAAAATAAGCATTATGAAACAGCAGTAAAACACATGTTAAATGATATACCAATTGGCAAAAAATAGCAGTTAGAGAAAAACTGAATGGAGGGTTTAGACAGGAGTTCCAGAAGTGAGCATATTAGGCCTGAAGCTATTCAAGTTTTTAATCAATGACCTGCACATATACATAAATTTCTTACATATCTGTACAAGTTTATTAAAGTTTACTAAAAAGCATTCTGTGGCAAAAGATGAACTAGCCTCATCCTCAGACTTAGAAGTAGGGGTGATAAAACTAGAAAGTTTTGCTTCTATATAGTAAGATACTGTAGACACTATAGATGTTGCCACATACAATAAGGAGTCTTAAGCAGTATCAGAGGAGGAGAGATATGCCTGATGCTGAGCAATTGAAAGAATTCTGTCTACTCAGAATTACCGTTAAAGAGTGGCTTAGTTCTGGTCCTTCACCGAGAGTAAAACACTGGGTGTCACTGCCTTTTAGGTCCCATGGAAAAAGTTAGAATTAAAACAAAAATTCACATTAAAGCCAGACAAACAAAAATTTTAAATAAAATACATAACTGCGAAAAAATGGGATTCACTCTGTCTTCAAATAGTCATGTCAAGATAGGTTCATTAAGAAGATACACTTTAGTCAAATATAAAATAGGCTGTAATCAGTTACAACTAATAAAGATTGACCTTCCTTTTCTGGCTAACATACCTGCAGAAATGCTTATAAACCTTTGTGCCCCTTGCCAGGTTTGGCTCCAGTTGTGCCTTTGCTTTCCTAATTCCATCCCTACACAACCGGACAGTGTTCCTATACTCTTCCCAGGGTACCTGTGCATTTCCTCCTTGCCCTTTAGTTTGACCAACAGTTCTTGCCTCAGCCATGCTGGTCTCTTGCCTTCCTTTCCTGATTTTTTACACCTGGGGACTAGGAACTCTTGCAGTCTATGGAAAGGGTGCTTAAAGATTTGACAGCTCTGATCTGCTCCCTTGCCCATCAGAGCAGTTTCCCAGAGGGTCCTATTGTATGACTCCTTCAACAGCTGGAATTTTGCTTTCCTAAAATTCAGTGTCCTGACTTTGCTCTTCAGCTGACCCATATCCCTCAGGACTGTGAACTCTGCCAGTGCATGATCACTGCACCTCAAGCTGCCTCCAATCTTGATATCACTGATAAGCTCACTTGCATTGGTGACCAACAGGTCTAGTATTGCATTCCCTCTGGCAAATTCTTCCTGCATTTTCTACTTCAGCGTTTTCCCTCATGTCTTGACTTCAATTAATTTTTTCTGATCTTTTCTCTCTTCTTGTTTACATTGGTCTTTGTAGGAAGCAACACTTAGAGCATAACGGTATCCTTACCTGAACATGTAATATAAAACACTGAGTACATCAACTCTATTTGCCCTTTTTTCACCGTGTAAACTACTTCCATTCTTGCTTTATGCTGCCATTCTTCCAAAGAGTGAAGTCTGATTTTGTGTGGCAACTGAGAACAGCTGCCAAAGCGAAGATCATCTTCCCTAATGGATTTTCTAAAGCATGTTCAGTGATAGAGATCTGGTTTACTATGTAAGCTAAACGGTCTCAGTGTCTCCTCTAGAAGCACCTGGATTGGCATGGCCTCCGTATTATGTGCCTGGGTAAACACAGACTACTGCATAGTCCAACAGTCAATTCTGTGGTTCTGTACAGTACCGGCGATATGCATTTGCAGGGAGGAGTAAGGGTGAGACTGTGTCTTATTCAGATCTACCTAGGTGGCAAGAAATCTGTTGTGGATTTCATGCTCAATAAAAAAAGACAGGAAACAGCACAAGATTTCTATGTATTGCAATAGTGCTGCCAGCTGTCCTCTGTTTAATTAGGGCCGTCCTTGTTACATGGTGCTTATTTTAAATGTGATCTGGCTCAAGTTAGGAAAATTCTCCATATTTACATAAAACACAATAATGTTACCAGTAAAATGTTTACAACACAGACAATCTGGGACAGACTGAAGCAAACAAAAATCACATTTAATTTAATAATTAGAACCAAATAGGAACTTGCTTCTAGAACTGGATTTGAAGAAAATTTGAACTTCTCCCTCAGGCTCAGGCACTGCCCAAAACTTAAATTGAACCTTTTCTGTGAGATTCTGCAAAGTTAATTTAACTCATTCTTCCCACTACTCCTTATTTACACTGCTGTGTTTCCTGGTCTAGTCACATTTAAATTCTTCTGTTGCTTTTGTGATATGACACCTGTCCTTGCCCAGCAGTTTCTTGCAGTGATCCCCTATGCATAAAACTCCTTTTATCACCTTGCTGCACTTAGGACCTACTTTGTAAGTAAGAATTAAGGCTCTAATTTTCCTCTACAATGCTGATATGATCCCTTTTATTCTCAGGTAATATAGCTCTGAGCTAACTATTTGTTTAAAGAATAAGTAACCAGAGGTAAAACATTTTCAATAAAAGTTTCATGTATGGCTGTAGAGCTAGCCAGTCTCCCCTTCCTGACTGGCTGGCTGTCTTGGGCGACACAGCTAAATCACGCCACTTCTGAGCAACATTGAGCATTTATATTGGTTATTACAGTGCATTGGCAAGGTTCATCTCATGCTCCTCTGAAATACATGTAGCAACAGCAGGGGATAATATTGGTGCTCTTACGGGTGAAAAAAATGAAAGCAACATAATGAGTTTGGTAGGAAATTGCCAGTGGTGTAAGTCTGTGTACATGTGTGTGGTACTTATGATTAGTGGGTATAAATATTGTTACATGGTATATACATTAACATAAAATTAATTTAAGAAAATGGAGTTTAGATGTGTAGCATACTATGTATTTTATGATATATACATATCTTGTTCATGCTGGAATTAACTGGAAGAATAATTTTTCCCTCTTCCCCCTGTATTTTAGTTATGCTGAATCCTTGTCATGCTCGCAGAGTCTAAAGAGTAACAGAACAGTCATGAACATTTTATATTTTCCCTCTTCCCTAGAACAGCCCTTCTTTTCAGGGTTTATATCAAATGATGATACAGAGTGTGAGAATCACAGAATCACAGAATATTTTTGGTTGGATGGGACCTTTGAGATCATCGAGTCCAACCAACAAAAAAAAACCAAAACCAAAACAAACAAACAAAACCCCACACCCAAAAAATCCCAGAACACCAACACCAAAACCAAACCAAAGCAAACACCCACAACCACACCCCACCCCACCCACAAACAGACACAATTTAAACCTTCCTTTTTTCCCTAAGTCCCATCAAAAGCTCTTTGTTCATCCAGGCCGGCCATTTTCCCCTCCCTTTAATTTTGCGCCTCATGGGGACAGCCTACTCCTGGGCCTTTGGGATTTCCTTCTTGAAGAGCGTCCAGCCTTCCTGGACCCCTTTGCCCTGCAGGATTATCTCCCAAGGGACCCTCCCAACCAGGGTTCTAAACAGGCTAAATTCCACCCTCCGGAAGTCCAAGGTGGAGGTTTTGCTAACCCCCTTCTTCACCTCACTAAGAATTGAAAACTTGACCATTTCATGATCGCTAAGACCAAGACGGCCTCCTACCTCCAAATCTCCCAGTAGTCCTTCTTTGTTTGTAAAAAGTAGGTCTAGCGAGGCACCTCCCCTGGTAGGTTCTTTTACCAGTTGTGTCAGGAAGTTATCTTCCATACACTCAAGGAACCTCCTAGACTGCCTGCTCTCTGCTGTGTTTATTTTCAGCAGATATCCGGTAGCTTGAAGTCCCCAACCAGAACAAGGGCTGGCGATTGAGAGACCTCAGCCAGCCTCTTATAGAATACTTCATCAACCTGCTCATCCTGGTTGGGTGGTCTATAGCAGACTCTAGCAGACAGAAGAAGAAACTGTGAATGGCTCAGCTGCCCCCGTTAGAAATAGAGGGCTCTATGTAATGCAGGGTCAGTCTGCTAGTTGATTAACTACCACACTTTAAAAAAGAAAAAAAAGGAAATAAACATAAAATGAGCACTACAAATTATTAAGCTGCTGTCAGGTCAAAAACTTGCATTAAACAGAACAAACTGATTTACTGGTTAATTTATAATGGTCTTAGTGATAGTTGAAATAAGTAAAGGTTCTTGGTTGGTATACATAAGTCAACTAATACTAGGACACAGCACATTTTGAGGTGGGGTGGGTTAACGGAGAGGTGACATTATGTGACATTATTCTTGCAAGGACCAATGAAAAATATAGCAATTATCTATGAAAATTATCTGTTGCTTTTTGTGCAAGTTACTAAATATCAAAAGGAGGTGGATATTGACCTTTGCATATTGTAACTGCCCAGGTCAGTCTCATTTCCTGTAATCAGTGTGCAATGGAAGCTTGAGTCAGACCCAGATTTCATCTCTCTGTAACGGTTAGTAAAAAAGGACCAGATACCATCATGCTGACATTTCCTGGAAGCGTTTGTGCTCTGCTGAACAAACTTACGCTTGGACTGCTTTTAGTCACTCTGATTTCTTTTAGTTAGAAAGATTTTAGCTAGTTCTGTTTCTTTCCTGTTCAGCTGCTGCTTGTGTGAAGCAATTGGGCCAGGGTGGGGGGTGAGCAGGGGAAAACTTGATGGCTCTGGGTATGTTTTTATATGATCTCTACATGTTACTGGCTTGAGTTTGAGCCTGTTAGTAGTAATTGAAAGTTATGACTGCAGTGGACTGCCTAGTGTTTTATATAGATTCAGCTGATGATTCATAGAAGCATAGAAAATATTGCTATAAAGGACCTTGGAATAGAGCTAGTCCGTCCTGTTTGTGGCAGAAGCAACAAATTAAAGGATTCCTGATATCTCATACATGCTTAAAACTCAGAAAGAAAGTTGTACTATTATCCTCATAAATTTACTTCAAAGCCCTTAGTTTTAAGAAGGTGTTTAAATTCCCCTTACTTCAGTTTGATAATTTTATTCCTAAACCATCTGTGGTGAAAATAGGGATACTTTATCTGCTGACATAACAGAATACCCCAACTGGACGTGTATTAAAAATCAACACAACCAGTTTTGACTGGTCTCAACATATTTGAAGAACTTCTAAGAAGGCTGGAGAGGGACTTTTTACAAGGGCATGTAGTGATAGGACGAGGGGTAATGACTTCACACTGGAAGAGGGTAGATTTAGATTAGGTATTTTTCACTATGAGGGTGGTGAGACACTGGAAGAAGTTGCCCAGAATTGTGGAGGCCCCATCCCTGGAAGTGTTCAAGGCCAGGCTGGATGGGGCTTTGAGCAACCTGGTCCAGTGTGAGGTGTTCCTGCCCATGGCAGGGGTGTGGAACTAGATGATCTTTAATGTCCCTTCCAAGCTAAACCATTCTATGATTCTAACAGTTCTAGTAATAGAACAGCTTCCCCAGTAGTAGCAGTTCTACCTTAAAGTCAGGAGAGGCTAAATGCACAGGGTGATATGGAAATGCTGTCATATGATGGTGACAAGCATCAAGGCTTTTGAGAAGAGCTCAGTCTCTAGGATTATCAATCCATGATTATTTTTCAGAATTTTCTACTGCATACCTTTTTTATTGCAGTTTGATTTAGTAATCTAATAAAACATTTTGGGCAGAAATGTTAAAGTATTTCTTATGTAGTGCCATATTATCTTGCCATAATATCTTGATTTTCTTCGACACAGATATTACATGAAGAGTAGAAGCTGAGGGTCTGGCTTTCTTATGTTGCATGTACTGTGTCTATGTCTCACAAATTACTTTGGTACATGCAGTCTGAGTGGACCTGAGAGTGCCCAGCTACTGCATACAACTTATATGTTGACCTGCATAAAAGTAGTGGCTAGATGGGCATTTTTTTGAAGTCTAGAAGCCAAAATGGAATTGTTGACATGCTAAATAAAGCATGAGAACAGCTGTATTATGCCAGTTAAAAACTATCTTCTACAATGTTCTGCTTCCAACAGTAAGCATAAAAGTGTGGCAAGAGGGACAAGCAGAAGAATGGAACAATTTTATAGTATTTCCTTAAAGTATACTTCCAAAGTCTGGCACTAAGGAGGTCAAGTACTTCCTGGGCCAAAACCTAGTGTCTTGTATTAATAGCCCTCAGCAGACAAGTTGAGACAACTCAGCTGACTGATGATGGGGCTTTGAGCAACCTGGTCTAGTGGGAGGTGTCTCTGCTCATGGCACGAGGGTTGGAACTAGATGATCTTTGAGGTCCTTTCCAAATGTAAACATTCTGTGATTCTATGAAAATAAATCACAAGTTTGGGGAAAATCTAATATATGTAAGCCTTAATCACAAGCACAATACCTATCATAAAAGCGCTCAGAAACAGTCTGCTCTTACATCTGGCCCTGTGTGTCACAGGCAGTTTTCAGTAACGGTTGTGTTTGCGAAGCACCACCTGATTTTTTTCACAAGCCAATTTCCATCCTTAGTACTTGATACATATCAGACGTGGTGTTAGAAACCTCATGAATGAGGAAAAACTGTATTTGTGTCAGGAGTCAGACAAGAAGTCCAGGGGAAATGTTATGAGAGTGAAGGAGAAAGAATACATGGTTGCTGTAGGTGACTTAAACTTGCTTGTGGTCACTTTCTGACTCTGAACAGAATTTTCTCACATTCTAAATCCATACATGTAATCAGAGTCAAGTTTGTTGTTACTTTAATATGGAGAATGGGTAAGACACTAGGGCAGTCAGGGGAGCAAAGGGGCTACCATGACTTCGGGATAACTGACTTCCTCAATCTGGAGGCCCAGGCATTCATTTACAACTCAATGGTGGATTTCAGCATGAATATAGGCTGAACCTTGCTACAGGATTTTGTATTGAGATACTTTAACTGCCCTGATACTGCACCTTCCCAGTGCACCTCCCAATTACCATAAAAATGTAATAATTATGGCTATCAGCTAGACTTTTCTCTCACACTCTATTGTTCACCACAGAGCATTTAAGAAGCAATCAGTTAAATAAATTAATGAATTAAATCTTATCTGTCTCTGTCAGGCAAAGGATACAGTACTCATTTAATAGGATAAGCAGAGCCATATCTCTTCTTCCAAAGCTGGAATCTTTTAGCTTAATCTATATTTAAGCAAGCGTAAACTGTATTCTGTATCAGTAGCACTCAGTAAGTCAAATTGGCTGACCATAAGGAAGAGAAAGAGGTTGACCCTTCTTTTACAAGACTGCTGATATCTCTATTCTGTTTCATCGCTGAAATAAGATCCAGTCAAAGACCAGCACAGGTCATGTATTGGCTACCAATTAAGAAAAGCAACTATGACTGTAAATAAAGATAATAATATCATATTCTTTCCTTCTGTTTCCCTTTCCTTGAGTGAACTATGGAAACGGAAAGAAGGAGAAAAATACATTTTCATTTTCAACATATCTTATACATGATGGTTGTTTTAATAGCCAATTATTATATCCTCACAACGCATATTTAACTTTTGAACCTAATTTGCATGTTTCCTAGTGAGCATATGGGTAGTTTCAGGGAGCCAAGGGTTGTCAAAACACTACAGCATCACTGAATCTTTGTGTCATGTCCTACATGGACCCAGAAACGAGAGTCTTATTAATGACAGAGTACTGAAAACATCCGTTGTGCAGGTTCCCTCAGTGAACCATTTATGAATCTTGTTGTTTGGGGGCATCAAAATATGTAAAAGAAGCAAGAAATCATAGTTACCATAACTGGATATGAATTTACAGCATATAGTTAGCAATGTAAAAGTAAATGGAAAACTACATACATTTTTCGAAAATATTAAATGTGAATGTGTTTTTGGAGCTCACATTTTTAGTGCAAATTTTAAAATTTAAGATACCTCACATGAACACTTATGCTGTAATTTTTATTTACACCCAGTACTCTATTTTTTATTGTGATTTGTTAGAAATATTGCCTGAAAGGTCAGTCTAGATGACCCTAACATCTAGAAGGTCACCTCTAGGTGACCCTAACATCTAGAAGTTGTTTATTGAGTTTTTTTCCAAGATTCTGCTGTTCCTGGACTAGTCTTTCTACAATTGAGTATAAATAAAACTGTTTAATCAAGTAGTAAATTGTATCCGAAGCCTACTGATATGGGTACTAGAAGATCAAGCTCAAAACATTTTGATTGTCCTGAATGGTTTATTTCAGTACAATTTGGAAAGAATGTTAAATTTTATATCTAGACGCTTGATAAGGCAGTTCCTTTTCTGAGTGCTGCCTCAACTTGTTAAAGAATAAAAAAGAAAAAAAAAAAGAAAAAGAAATAAAAGAGAAAGTTAAAGTACTCATACAATTTTGTGATGTACATTTTGTGATGGTCTAGTGGGAGGTGTCCCTGCCCATGGCAGGGGGGTGGAACTCAATGATCTTTAAGGTCCTTCCAACTCTAACCATTCTGTGATTCTATGATTCTATGATATTGGAAACATGGGGAAATGGGACTTCAAGACTATTTCTAATGCAAGAAAGTATACAAATAATATGGGCATCATGAAAATAATGGATGGGAGAGATTAATTTTTAATCCCACTCAGACACACCTCATTGAATAAGGCAAGTTCCTGCATGTACAACATTGAATATAATCTGTTTTTTCAGCTATTTATAGCTAAAAAAAAAGTGCAGATTCAGTTGTTGACCAGTATTCAGCCTTTTCCCAGAATTCTGTGAAGACTCTTAGCAAATGAAAGAGTTTAATGTTCATTGAGTAATTAGTAAAATAGTTTCATAATCAAAAAGTCATATAGGATAATTTAAACCAAGCCACAGAATACTTTGGATGGTTTAATAGTACATCTGGAGCTTGGATGAATGGCTACACCAAAGGTACACACACTTTACATTTCAGTAGTAATAAAGAAACTGTAATATCTCAATTATTGATTTACTACCTTATCACAAGATAAATATAGCATCTGAGCTTTGATGTAAGAGTCCGGTTTTTCCACTGTGGTACATTATCTATATACCATCAGACATCTAAATATTTTGCACAGAACTGTACACTGGAGCACTTTCTGCGGGTTTTTTTCAGACACTGTGATTCTCATAGCCTCATATTTGGACAATGGTCTGAGAGCACATGTATTTTTGATGTCACCACCAGCTTATCCATTTATTCAATTGCGTGACTTAGTATTCTGCATTAATGAAATAGTATACAGTAGCATCACTAAAGGTCCTGGTTAGGAATTTCAGGAGTGCAATTTCTCCTCATTTACACCACAGTGGTCCCCTATCAGTTACTTCAGGCTTAGTCATGGTTCCTTTATTTTGCCTTTCACAGGAGCGTATCTTCTTTGCATCATTGAGGTGGGCAAAGGACATACTACTACTCTTTATCTTTTCTGGGATTAGTGAGTGAAGAGACATCAATCAGGTATCTGAAGTTCACTGTGCTTCATTAGAAAATCCCCAAACTTATTCTGAGAAAGCTTCCATATACTTAAACATGACGTTCAAATATTTGAGCAGGTAAGCATAACTGTAAACCATTATCTGACAGGTCCAAAACCAATTAATTTTTCATATTCTATTTCTTGCTTATAATGTGATGGGAAACATTTTTTTTGCATATGTTTGTTATTTGCAGTTGCACTGAAATTGTTTCAGTCAATGAGCTTTTTCTGAAAAATAACATCAATAATCACACATCGACTAGCTGCAGCAGAAAATGTGTTTGTTATATATTGTACTTTTCATTTTCCAATTTAATAGGAAATTAGGAGAATGAATTCTGCCCCACAATCTAACTTCACAGAGTAAATAATGATAGTTGATACTTCAAAAGAGGGCTGTCTTCATGCATTAGTTTCAAGATCAATCCTTGAAGCAGTTACAACTGGTTGTGTGAATAGAGACAATCAGTCACAGCAGGGCAAAGCTGTGCTCATACACTGGTATTCTTGTATTACTGAAGCTTACTAACCTTTAGTGAACTTTATAAACTGAAATGTGTTGAATGAAGTCTTATATAAAATGTAACTATTTTTCCTTATCTAAAGTTTACTTTAAAAATGTGTGTACCTGTTCTTCCCAAACTCCTTCATTCTTTCATCAAATGTGCTTGCTTAAAATTCATTGCCTTTTCCACTCTATAAACTAGGTGTATTTGAATACCTACAGGAAGAATCTAAAGCACTTGGTTGTTATTAGTGTGGAGATAGCTGACTCCCATGTGAAAAAAATTTAAGAAACTTACAAATGTTCAAGTGATTTTTGCTTTGTTTTGGAGCTATACAGCAACGAACTACACCCTGTAGTACAATGGATCTTTTCCCCTTTTATTTTTATTGTGCAGTATCATTTCAGGTTAATAAAACAAACAAGGACAATACTATTATTCTCTATTTCCCACATTTTATTATTTTTATTTAAATATACTATACATTTTTAGCTTATGGTTGAGGATCTGTGATCCTCTAGATAGAGTGTCTGCAGTTTGCTCCCACTACAGTGGGTATTACAGTACACCAAACACACAGGAATCATTGATTCCTTCCAGGTTTGGGTTTTTTTTAATTTTGGTCAATTTTCAGAAACCATTATTCATGTCGCATGAGCTCCTGACTTACTTTGGAAAAGTGCTATTTCCCAAGTTTGGCCTCTGAGCAGCCTTGTGTTTTCAGTACTATGATAATATTTATGCATAATCCCTCCCCTGACCAAATCATCTAGGTAATTTTGTCAAAAGAGAATTTCATTTGTACCCTGAATGTTCTTTAAGTGGTCATCCAATACTGCATTCACCCAAGCTTACACTAAATGTTCACTGTGGGTGGTTCATTATGTCTTGTCAGTTTTAATTATTGATTACAAATTTTAAAGACAAACTTGCTTTTATCATGGTAGTTAAGTCTTGCTGTGACCTGCAATTACATTTAAAGTCTGAAATACTTATTTCCCTTTCTAGAAAAGTCTCATTTGTGAAGAAGAAAGATGTAGATAAAGTACCATGAAATACAATGTCAATTATCAGCTAAAATGTTGTCTCTCAACGACTTCCTGGTTTTAAAACAGTTGACTTTATTTAAGGACAGGAAATACAATCTGACCATTTTGTATTTTACGGGAAAGCTATTATTTTTTTCTTTTTTTTTTTTACAAAAAACAGCTAAGATTTAAATAACAGATTAAGATTGAAGTGCTGGTTAAACATTGACTTAAATAAGTTATAGAAGATTCCAACAACACCAGCCTTTATAGAGGTTAAACATTCTCAAAAAGACACATTAAGCAAGGCTCTCGTTTGTACCAAAATACAGTTTCCAAACAATAAAAATAAAACCAACTTTTTCACAACAAGAAATAATGAAGATAAAACTGCAGCATCAATATAATCTCATAGTTATCACTTAAAGTATTTAGAACAAAATAATATTATACTACTTTTGTTTCTTACTAAAGACACTGCAAAGGCTTATTTATTTATTTAGTGGAATACAATGTGAAGACAGTGGTACAAATTGTTTGATGTACTGTTTTCTATTTATCTGCTCTAACAAAATGAATCTCAATATGGTTACATTGGTGAGCTATCCAGAGCTCTCTAAAATTACAGAGTAAAGCAAAACATAAAACAAACCTTATGTACCTTTAATTGAACAGACTTCATATTATGCTTAACTTTGTTATACTGCAGTTGCTCAAGTTAAGCCATGGGACTAGTAACACTTCATAAAAATGTGCTGGATATTATGTATTTTGAGCCTTCAGTTACTATGATGGATATGAAAGGCATGCTAAAGCTGGATACCAGCACAGCTTTTTTGTTGGCTCTCATATATAATATACAAGTGAGTAATAATCTCTGATAAATGCACGAGCATGATTTTGGATCTCCTGTTCCTCAGTCCTTTCTTGGGTATCGCTCCCACTATGTGCCCGTGATTCTACAAGGTGATAACAAGGACAAATGCGCTGAACGGGCGTGTTAACTGGTATTAACTAAATAAGAAGTGCAGGAACGACTGTGTTGCCTTCTTACTTACCTTTCAGAGGCCAAATTTTACACTTGGGAATTACACACTTAATTTTAACATTTAATTAACATGTTAATTTAACATTAATTTAACATGTTTAATTTTAACATTTGCAATCTCAGTGACGTTAACAGGGCTGTTCACATCTAGGTTCCAGCCCAATGCTTCCTGCAGAATATTGCACTGATTGCAATCCATTAGCTCTTAGCTCCAAATTGAAATCAGTCCGATCAATATACACACAGCTGCATTGACACCCAAGTACAGATGTGGCCCCTTCTCTCAATTTCAAAATAGCAGAAAGACCCTTTGAACAAAGTATTTCTTGAAGTTTGTTCTTGAGTGCTGATAAGTAAAAAAAATTCTCAACATAAAGACATCCAATACCATAAATCCAAGCACTGCTTGTTTGGTCTTTTTGCTTAAGTGCAAGACAGTTTAGGAAAAAAATGGATTATACACATTAAATTCTGCCTTTAAAGCCTTGTCTAATACCTATTCTCAGAGTACTTCTGAGGTTTTGACATTTTATCCTATCAATCTCAATGTGAAGTATTGAGAAAAAGGGAAAATAGCAAAGAAGCAAATGAGGAAAACATTTCAAATCAAAAAGATATTTAACATCCTATTAAATAAATAACTTAGAGAGAAATAAAAAGAAATGAAGTTAGAAAATATAAGCAAACCATACTATTCGTTTTGTTAGAACAGTTTTACACTACTTTGCTTATATTTCTTAATTCTATCCCATTCTTCCACAAGGCTTCGCCAGAAATGTCATTATTTGTGCATATGATCCAAGTGCTTCCAGTAAATGCTTGCATGTCTAACTGTTCATTGGATCATTAGGCTTGAACGAGCAATTAAGGTCTTTGATATGAGTTAGTATTCCATAAATAGCATTCCCCATGAAGATCATGCAACAGATTGTCTCATGTCCTTTAAGTTCTGTTGCAGGAAAAAAAAAAAAAAAAATTGTTCACACTGGCAATAACTTTCATCCCCTTTGATGCAGGTTGCCCCTTGATTATAAAATATGACACTGAACTAAATAAAAGTATTTCATGTGCCAGCGATGAGTACAAAACTTTCAAAGGCTTCCCTGTTCTCTTTTCAAACAAGCAGATGTCTGCACTATTTCTTTGCATTTACTCTTCAATAGGATTACCAAATATTCTTGACATAAGAACCTTTGGTTCAACTGCATCAATAAAATAGTTCCTTCATCTATGACATTACTACCATTGGAAGAAAGTGAGCTGAAGTGTTTTTCCTTCTTGTTTTCTGTCCTCTCTTCGTAGCTCCCCTTCCATTCAGGGCCACAAACATTTGCCTTCCATTGTGCTTCCAATTTAAGGAAGCATATGTGTTATACCCATTTTCTTCTATTCTTTCCTTCAACTTGCAATCACTGTTAAACTCTTTCTGTTAAAAGAAGAAAACAAACACACAATTCCAAATAAACATAATCTTTCAGAGTTGCAGCATACTGAAGGCAAATAATTTCTAAAAATGTTTTGGAAGATTTCAGTATTTTTTTGTATGTGGCACCCTTTTAGGATTCCACACTGTATTTAAAGAAAAGTTTCACTGTCTACAGCCTTTAAAGCAACATCAGTTAGACTACTAAATGTGAAAGCAACAAAAGACATAATCAATTATTCAGTGCATAATTATAGCAGTGAATTTATATAATTCACTCACAGCTGAAATGATGGTCCTCTGTGTTGGAATATAGCAATATTAAATCAAATTCTCAGTCACAAACTCAAAGTATGAGGTAGCAATCCTGGAAACATTCATCATACCTCAGTTCTAACAAATACAACCCTTAAATATCTTGAAACAGATTATTGATACCATATGTTACACAAATATGCATGGCATAGGCCTACTTCTTATTTAAAGTAAGATCCTTTACGCCACACTTGCCATGAAAAAGGACTTTTTTGGATGGGTGCAAATCACTGTTATGCTGCTGTTGCAATGGATGTGAGGCTTGTTTACTTTGCTGACCTGAAGAGGGGCTCAGCCTAAAAAAGAATCATGCATGATCCTGTATCTTATTGACTAAATAAACTTGAAAGCAATTTTGTTCATGGTACCAGGGACTAAGTTCTTCTATTTTTAAAGGAGAACCAGTTGAACCAGTTTGTTAGAAAGAGTAAAAAATACAAGCATGTGGAATCATGTAGGGGGAGACTATTTTTTTTCTATAATGTTAAATGCACTTTTACTCAGATCTGCTCTTTTTGAAGACAAAAATGCTTTCTTTTCACAAACAGGTAATTCCTAATATATAAAAAAACCCCGGTTTTATCAAGTTACTTATATTCCATTTAGAAGGCTTTTGAAAGTGGGACATTTACAACATACTTAAATTACAACCAAAAATTAGCATTTTGTTATTTATGCATTTCAGGAAATAAGATGTTATTTCACAGCTCAGGCACAAGCTCAGAGTATGATATACTAATTATATGTTGTATTTTAATGTGTCTAAGAACAAGACAAGAAATATGCCTGAATAATAAAACAATTTTCATGGTACAGATAAGAATTTCAGCAATATTTTATTAGGATCAAAATCCTTAGATATTCATCTTGTAAAAATATAGAAACTATTCACATTAATAAAAAAGGACATAAGAATTCTTTAAAATATATTTTCCACTCCTATTAATTTAAATTAGAATTTTTAAACTAGTTCGTGTTCAGTACTTTGATACAGTAAGAATTTTTGAGTCTATAATAATGTTTTACTTAGTTGCTGCTAAGATCACAGAACACATGCTTATGTTTTTGGAACAGAATTGCACATATTCAAGCTCAATTTGTAACCCAAAATGCTTTTTGACTTTGGGATTAGTAGTTAGTTGAACAATGACTGTTGGGGAAGACACTATCGAGAGAAGACTCTCTACAAAATGACCCTTGATACTGCCTGTATTCACAAAGCTACCTATAGATAATTTAATATCCATTTGCTATAATATGCCACCTCTGGCATCAAGATATTAAGAAGACAGTTGGCCATCATTCACAATTCTAAACTGCAGTAACTTCTCCTATATGCCAGCAGCTTATTTTGTTAAAGAAATCAAATAGTGAGTCTTCTTTTGCTCCCTAATTCTAATCAAAGTCAGTCAAATGGAAACGTATTTGATAAACGTAGAAACAGTCTTACTTGACTTGTTTTCCCAGATGCAGAATTGTACTCGAATCCAAACTTTAATCTCTATTCTTAGATAATACAGAGAGAACAGATGATGTTGTGATGTGGTTAAGAAGTCTTATTGGCAAGGGTCTGAGTGTTAGCCCAAGACTGCTTTGCTCATTTCAATTTTCAGCATTACCCTGCACCAATGTCTATTGTGCACATGCTTAAGAGTGTTTTTACAATTTTTATTGGTTCTGTTTTTCATATCCATCTGCAAGCTGCCACACTGTAGTAATATGAGTCTAACTGCAAGTCTTGGGAGGATGGGAAAAATAATAACAGAAGCATTCTTTAAATCTCTGAAGTATTATGGAATAGGTTTTGATAAGTCATTATGTTGTGATTTTATGATGTGAATATTGAAAAATTATCTCAGCTGGAATTTAAAAAAAGGCTTTCCACATTTGAATCCTCCTGTCAACACAATTTCTAATACACTATGAATTACCGAATCTTATGGCAGCAGTTTCCACCTATGATACATGAAAGCTGCTTTGACTTCTTTTGTGTGTATGTAGGGTTGGGATGGGCTCTCACCAAACCAGCCATGGCTAACAACTTGGGTAGGAAAACTTACCTCAGGCTTTGGGACAGACCACCAAAAATGACTAAATTAAATGCTGTAAACTGAGATGTGTGAATTGAAGATGGTGAGTTATGCGAATGCCTTCACATACGCTCATACACATGAGCAATGAGTGTAGCTTAATTGACTAATAGTAACTTTTTCAGCAACTCAGTATATCTTTGTACCTGTCAAAGCCGCAGGACTGAACACTGCTTATCCTGAATTTCTGACCAATATAATTTTAGAAATTAAAATCCACATTTACAGGAGTTTAAGAAACATTTCTCTGTTCTGGTCTTTCCTCTATGTGATTCTTTGACACTGCCCAGGAGTTTAGAAAGTCAGAAATTAATTTTTGAACCAGGAGTGACTAGCCACGGTGCAGGTGAGGGAGGAGAGCTTATGCAGTTTGTATGAGCTAAACCCACTCCATGGAAATGTTTCCTTAAAAAGGAGGGCTAAATGACTTCAAGTCCTTTGAGTCTCAGTTGAGACTGGCATTACTTCAATATTTTCAGCAAAGGTAGGGGGCTTAGCTACATTGCCCAAGGATAAACCCAGCCCTGGATCTGCTCTCTCTAAAGCCTATGGATGTTCTGAATACTGAGCAATCTGAAGATTGGCTCATAACCTTTGCAGATGACTTCAATAAGTTTACATGTATGTGGGCTCACATTCACTAGAACTGGGGAAAAGTTGCAAAACTACAAACCAAACCAGATGTAATACCAGAACAATCTGGTGTTTGTGTAATCATGTGGATGTATGAGGGTACACTTGAGTTTACTAGTGAGATTTATAGATCATATTGCTTCCTATTAAAAATATTTGGATAGTTACTGGGTTTTGTTGGGTTGTTTGGTTGTTTTTGGTTTTGTTTTTCCCCCTGAAAGTATCAGTAACCTCAAACTTTCACAAACACAAATAGAACGTATATGGACAATTTTCAAATGATACCCAAATTCTGCTCAGTCAAAGCTTATATATCTGCTAATATATGTCTATATCTCTCTGTAATGTCCATAATCTTGTGTATTAATTAATATAGTCAATTTAAAGCTGGCTACTCTAGAAATCTTCTTCTTGGAAGTCATAGTTTGATAATTTGATGTGTCTGCTCCATCAGATGAAGTTTCCAAGATTTCAGGTACACTTAATCCTCCCCCCCGAATTATTGCTAAATGTGACTGTACTGCAGAAAACCAGGAAAAAACAGTGTTAAAGATTACATTTTCTAGAACCCTTTCCATTGGCCACTACTTAATAAGAAACCTGACTGAAGCAGTAAGCATGATAAATCCCAGCAGCTGCTTTGGTATGATTTGAGCTTAACAAAAATCAGGGAGTTGTGGAGAAGGGGGCTGCTGGTTCACCAGAGGATGATATTTTGATGAACAGCTCATTTCAGCTCTAATTAGTAGTAATACACAGACAAGGGAGGTTTTCAGTAGGCAAGGAACTATGCTGACTACTGCAATCTATTAGGAAGGTAAAAAAGTGAAATACTTACAGAGCCGTAGACTTTTCCTTTCTTGTTCATGGCTAAATAATAGTTGCTCTTAATGGACTTTACTGCCACGACTCCAATTTCTACAGATGTTATCTCCAATATGCCTAAAAAATAAAAATTGAGCTATTTAGTCAGTTCACTACAGGATTTACTCACTATAGAAAAGACAATAAACTGAAAAATACTAAACTTCTAATAGTTGGAACCAACTGACCAACAAACTTTAGCAAAATTCTCTAAATCTTTGCAAGAATATACACAAACATTGTTTCAATTAACATGTTTCCTTTGCTAACCCTGCATTTTAAACCCATAAATACTGAAACAGATCCATTCTTCTTCGCATAGATTTTACTAAAATTTATCAGAAGAGACATCTGAACCACAGCATTAAATTAAATCTATAGCATATGTCAATAGAATGTTAGATATAGCCCAATCTTCCAAACCAGTGGTAAACTATTTATTCCTTGTAGGACATTTAGATAAACTAAATCTCTCGGCTGCACTGAGCTGATAAATTCACTTTTGGCAAGTGTGTTGACATTTTTGGATATAGTAAGACTAACCCTAATGGCCACATTATCTTTGTCTTTCAGATATCACAAACATTTTGCTCTGCTTGTAATAAATATGATTAATTATTTTTCTTGAAAACAAACTCTATCTGCAATACTGGATGGCTCAAGCGGCCAATAATGGGAGACAGAGCTTTTCATCTCTGTATTTTCTGCCCAAGAGCATACTGATTGTAAAAGTTACTACAACGTACACAGTGACTTTAGAGATCCCTTTTCAGCTATTACTAGAGTAACTGGATGGCTATGTTGTTTGGGCATTTTGTCTTAATACAGGATAAATATGGTTCCAACCAAGTAACTTCTAAATGGTTTGTTCAGGTAGTATGCCTGGCTCCAACATTTCTCCTGATATTAAAATAGGTATTAAAGTAGTCAGAATGGTAGCCCATCTAACTCAGTGGTCACTAATGAGGAAATTACAGGAAGGGCAAAAGTGTTGGGAACTGTAAAGAACATCCTATATCGAGCCAACAAATAATGTGACAAATAGATCAGCTGAAAAAACATTGATGAGTTGCCAACTGCTTAAAAAAAGAAGAATCTGCAACAATTTCCTCCTAAATACGTTCTATTCTTTTTGTGTGAGCAGGTTTGGACTGGAAAATATAAATGTTTTTTCATTTACTTCAAAATTCCTTATGGTAACCACACACCAACAGAAGGCAACAGTATAACTTGGTATTCAGTGCTTTTTCTGAAAATGCTGGTTTTCTATCCCTGCAAATTGAATGCAGTCTGTTCAGACTGTGGAACCATGTGGACTTTAGTGTGCAGAGGAGGTGAGAAGGAAGTTTTTTCACTGCATTTTTTTTTTTTAAATGGCTGCTTTTTACACAATGGAAAAGTCATTCTATATGGCTATTGAACTGGTCTATGCAACTCAGGAGTGAGGGTGCTACCTGTTCTGTGACTAGATGTACAGGCTTTGATTGTTAGCTGAGCAGCGGCTGTCAAGCATGAAAAAGTAGTAGTTGAATTTTATTGGGAAGTAAACTGATGACATACTATACGCAGTGAAGAAGGGAGAGAACAACAAACCAGGCAATTCAACATGAAAGGTCTCCTTTTATTGACAAGAAAAGAGTGGTGGCCTTTCCTGGATGCATTTTTAATATACATATTTTTAAATATTATGCATTTTTATATATTACATTCTATACTTATATAAATTACATAAATTTTGATATGAACACATATAAATTCCAGTGCAATTACCAGAGGTTTTGTGTTTACTTAACAAGAAGCATTAGGTTAGCCACAGCCACAAGGCCCTTACATATGAGAAAGACATCAGTGAGAACTGCAAGATAAACAAGAGTAGATCTGGGATCTAGTAAAGCCCTTCAGAAAATCATAGAATCATAGAATGGTTTGGGTTGGAAGGGACCTTAAAGATCATTGAGTTCCAACCCCCCTGCCATGGGCAGGGACACCTCCCACTAGACCAGGTTGCTCAAAGCCCCATCCAGCCTGGCCTTGAACACCTCCAGGGATGGGGCATCCACAACTTCTCTGGGCAACAATGGATCATATTAAACCAGAAATAACAAAAATTTTACAAAAGTTTCTTGTCCAAACCTATAAAGAGCTGAAAGTGAAGAAATATTTTGTATAAATATTGATATAAAAATGCAAATATAAATGTTAATAGACACAAATGATCATGTATTATTAAAAATAAAAAACTGATAAAGCCTTCTGCAGTAAGATTTTTATGGTAAGATTCTTAACTTCAGCATGGAAAATCAGTATGGAGTTGCACATATAAGCAAAGAAAACTTCACGTATGCTGTGGAAAATCTGAATATCCACTGAGCTCCTTACAGCCATATGAGAACAATTCTGCACTAATTGCCTCCCAGGCTTTAAACCCAGACTTCAACAGAGTGAATGCACAGTTACATACAGCACTGCAAGTCTGCTACCTGTGAGCGGGTAAAACAACAGTTCCCAGAATCTGCTCCCTCTACCATCAGTGGTATCCAACTCAGTAGCAGCAAAGGCCCCTCTGGTATCTGGAGCTGCCTAACTACTGCAAAGCCGCAAAGATATGGCCAGTTATTTGAATGAAAACTCTAAATGCAACTTCCATTAGTTACTTATATGTAATGTTAGCTTGAGTATTAGCACAAGGTGCCTAGAAATAAGAGGAGCTATTACATAGGGGAACTCTGTAACCTAGAAAGACCCAGAAAATGTGAGGGAAGAATCAGTTAAGACCTTTGGCCTATGTTTAAGGCTAACTTGTCTACTGTTGCAAAGGTGCAATGTATCATTTTCCATATGTAAGATGAAGAGAATTACACTCTCTAATCTCAAGATAAGTTGCAAGGACTTCTTACTTCTTAATTAAGTCTTGACAGTCAGCTCAAATATACCAATGTCATGCCATTGATACAAGCAGATTTCACTGCATTTTTTTAGAGCTGGAAGGGACCATAAAGATCATCTAGTCCAACTCCCCTGCTGAAGCAGGATTGCCCAGAGCATGGCAGAGCATGTTACTCAGGACTGCATGCAGGCGGGTCTTGAAAATCTCCAAAGAAGGGGACTCCACAACCTCCCTGGGCAGCCTGTTCCAGGGCTCTGTCACCCTCACCGTAAAGAAGCTTTTTCTCATATTTGAGTGGAACCTCCTCTGTTCCAACTTGTGCCCGTTGCCCCTCGTCCTCTCACTGGCAACCACTGAAAAGAGTCTGGCTCCCTCCTCCTTCAACCCACCCTTTAGATACTTATAAGCATTGATAAGGTCTCCCCTCAGCCTTCTCTTCTCCAGATCAACGAGTCCATACCAGCCAAGGCCTATTCTGCTTTATTACTCTTTAAAGTTGCTCATTTTCACAGAAAATCAAAACCAAAGTTGCTTTCTTAATTTTCTGTATTAATACAGAGCAGTGGTCTTGAATATTTCTCTCCCATGGGACATCTGAAGTATTTGTGCTCAAAATCAAACAGACTTGAGTGGAGTACCTTAAGTTATGTGGATGACAAGCTACTAGAGGGTAAGAATGTGGTGCAAACACTGCTACAACGCCCACTTCTTTTTACGAGTGACATGTTTTTTTGCATCTTCCACACCAAAAAGTGATGAGAAGAATTTAGTTAATTCTTTCTACAGAAATTGCTGTAAGCCAATGGCAGCAGTAATACTAGGCTGAGTCCATTTCTAACAACAGCAGTAACAAAAAAAAACAAAGATACTGGCATAATATGTGCCATTATTAATTTTTATGTTGAAATGGATAAAACTGAGTTATATTTTCTCATATTATCCTTGTAACAATAACACCATATTAGACCATTTCAACTGATTATTATACTTGTAGCTGAAAGAGAACATTGCTTAAATAAGACACTTGCACTGAATTAACCCATTTTAAGTGTTCTGCACTTCAGTGATGGAGATACACCGCTCTTCAGTACCATGCCTAAGTTAAAGTATCAGAAGTATTCATATAATTCATGAAAATATAGTCATTTTTTTCTGGTAAAGTCTGTTTGCAATCTCACACTCCATTACATTCCCCAGTGGGACAGCTAAAAGGAGGTCATGAGGAGGGATGTTACTACATTGACATTATATCCACAGTAACTAGCTTGATTATACCTAGTTAGGCTATTTTACTGGAGCCAAGGGCAGCTGAATTATTTGGAACTATTATCAGTTTGATCTCATCACCAATGATCCTACATTTATTTTTACTGAGTGTGTTTTTTGTATTTGGAAGTTGAAAAGTGCATAATTTTCAGTGACAATTTTGCATATTCTAACCTCTGCAGTATTTTGCAGGGAGAAGGGGACATAATGGCTGTTTTTCTTGCAAATGAATTTAATACTCTTGATGTAATATACCCTGGCTAACAGGGACCTAATTTGATACTTACCTACCCTGTTACTCTCTGTACACCCCAGAGACTTCACTGGAGTTACATGCTGGTTAAAAGCACAGAAATAGCTTTTGTCTAGATTGCAAATTATTCATGATTATTTACAGATTTTCTCAGGAGGAGATTTTGTCATGAATTTGATAGAAATCTGCTGAAGGCAATAGGAATCTTCTCATAGAATCAAGAATCACAAAACAGTTTGGGTTGGAAGGCACCTTAAAGGTCACCTGGTCCAACCTCCCAGGGACATCTTCAACTAGATCAGGTTGCTCAGAGCCCTGCCCAGCCTGAGCTTGAACGTTTCCAGGGATGGGGCATCTGCCACCTCCCTCGGCAACCTGTGCCAGTGTTTCACCACCTTTATTTTCACAGGTCAGTGATGTAGATGCAAATTTCAAAGGTCAGCATGAGAGCACCAACTCATCTGACAGATCTACAAGCAGAAACCATAAGGACTTTTCAGAACTTTCAAATAGACTGCATTTAAATCAAATGCCTTTGATGTAAAGGTGAAAATATGTATTTTATTATTCTTGAGTCATTATTAAATTTGTCAGGAATGTATAAAAAAGGAAAATGAGACATACAGTATTGAAGCTTAAAACTGGAGCGTTTTCACCATCTAATGAACCTGATTTCTTTGGGGACACAAAAAATTTTCCTCAAGGTTTATGTAGTAGTGTCACGGGCTGTGACTGGAATTCTATACTCCTGCAATAAAAAATATAATTTCTATGGGCTGTCAAGATTAACTCTGTAAAATTTCATATTCTTCAACTGCTGCACGCTTGGAGGTAAGAACCTATTTTTAATCATAGACAATATGGCTGAAAGGATGCCAGACCACTGTGGGTACTCCACTGGCCTTAGGAAAGTTACTCTTGACAGATGATTGTTCTCAGATATCTTCAAAAAATGATATTCTATGACCTCCCGGGTAACCTATCCCACTATCTACATTAGAAAATTTTTCTAGTATCCAATTTAAATGGCCTTGCTGTAATTTGAGCCCATTAATTCTTGTTTAAACTGTAAACTAACATGGAAAAGATTATTTTTTTTTCTTTGCAGAAACCTTTGTACATATTCAGAAGTTATTACCACACCTACCTATCTATCTACCACCTTTTGTTCTCTAAACAAGCCTAGTTTTTCAATGCTTTCCTTAAAGCTTTCAGGATTTCTAGACCTTTGAACACTCCTGTTCATGTGCCCACAGCATGGCCATAATACTCTTACTGAAATTTCAGCAATGTTGATACATGAAGGAACTTTTCCTATTTCTTGCAAAAGATATATGCATACTCAAACATTTATTCATACTGCCTTTTACAGTAATATGGTAATACTGATTCATGTTTGATTTGTGATTCATCACCCTTGGATACATGGAAGAAATGTAAGCAATCATTCCTCATTCTGTAGTTGTGAATTTGATTCTCCTAATTAAATTGTCATACTTCACACATGCCCTATTGTCAATGTTGTTTTGAGCTCTTATTCAGTCCTCCAAAATACTTGCAACTATTCCAAATTTCATATGTCCAGCAACTTTCATAACCATATTTTCAATTCCTCCATTCAAGTTATTAATGAATTTTTGATTAGAAAATACCTTGAAGAGACTCTGGTGGAACTTGATGCCACTGTTCAGATTGACAGTGAAAAACTGCTAATTCTTGAATATGGCTTTCCATACTGTAAAACTTTCACTTAGATTTTGCTTGCTGATGTTGGTTAAGAGAATTTCATTAGAGATACTAGTTTCAAAAGTCCTTCCAAATTTACGGTATCTACTGCTTCCCTCCTTAATATGAAGACTTTTATCTCATCACAGTTGAAAATTAGGTTAGTTTAGTATTACTTCTCTTTGATTAATTGATAAATTCTTTTTGATTGATAATTTCTTTGGTGTTTACAAACATATATTTAAAAATTAGTTTTCAGATATTTTTTCTCAGGATATGCTGACTTATCTCTAGGTCTTTGTTTTGTCCCTTTTTGAAGACAGGTATTATATTTACTACTTCCTCAGTTATCTGCGGAGTCGTTTTTCTCCTCAAGTTTTCAAAATGAATCTCTAGAGGCTTGGCCAACCTAAGTCAGTAAAGAGAGTAAATTTTATCAAGCGAAAACCAGATAAATCATCCAACTAATTTTAATTTTGTTCTTTTTCTATTCCAACAAATGTTAGCTTCTCTTTGGAGCTCATGTTTGTTTTCTGTGAAGCCTGAAACAAAAAGGCATTTCAGCATAATTCCTTGTATCTGATTGTATACCATTACTTGGGCTCAGTCATTTCCATGCCTTAAAACTTTTCACTCCAAGAAAATCTGTAAAGTAAATAATTTCTGTGATATAATTGTAATTGTAATTAGGCTTGATAATAAGCACTGCAAAATATTAATATTCTTGGGGGGAAAACTCTCAGTAGTTAACTCATTTCTGGTTCCATGCTTTTTAGGAACTTGGCAAGGAAAAGAAAATAATTTTAAAAAAAATATGCTGTGGCCTCCATTACGGTTTTAAAACAGATAGCACGCTATGATTTTATAGCCATAACTCTGTAAACTTCTACAATTACAACTAATCCCCTTTGACCACATCCACTGTAAAAGCATAGTTTTCAATACCCAAACCATTTCCAACTCATTATAGTTAGAAACATTTTAAATATCAACTTGAGATGTGCCCTGTAGCTATGCATGTGCTCTCGTTACAGGTCCCAAAGGCTAGAAACATATTCCCAGTAGAAACCAAGTATATTTAACTTAAATAAACTGTATTTTTATAGTTTATAAAAGTGATCATTACAGAAATGACAAGGCAACAGAAAGCTGACTGGCTGTCTTGCTCTGCACAGAGGGACTATAAAAAATACAAGTGAAAAATTGCACTTACATAATTCTTCACGCTAATTCCAAATGTCCTAAGTTTTTATAAAAATGCTGGTAACGTGAAGCAAAAAATTTACAAAACATCTTAGAACTTGAGTGAAATTATGTTTAGCAATTTGTTAGGAAAGACAACTTGACAGAGTTGACAGAGTATCAGATCTATTATCAAGGAAGTACTGCAATGGATACAAACATACCCTGCAGTAAGAACCACTTGATTCTGGAATCAAATTCAACTTCTTTGCAGTGTGAGGCAGTGACTATTTTTCTGTAGCTGTGTCATTAGTGTAATACGTTCTTAAAATGCACTTTAAAAGTCTGCAGGCCTAGTTGAAGTCCTCTTAATGTAGCTGAATAGGACCACATTGCACCTTCCTTCTCCTTTCAGAGATTATCCCATATATGTGGCAATCCACAGGCAGTCCTTCCCTCCCTTGCCTTTTCTTCTGTCTACAGAAATATTGCAGATGAAGAGTGAGTTCAGCTGTATGGAATGTGATGATGACTGAGAGGTTCTGAAACTTTCCAGTTTCCAAAATGGTTACAAGAAGCTGCTGGGTCATGAAGGCAGCTGCTGCTCTTTGTGGGTCACTGGAGATGGCAGAACTTGGTAACATTCCTCTAAACTGACTTTCTGAACTTTGGTTTGTGCACCCTTCAGGAAGCTTCTCTGAAGGGGTACCTTTGACTGGCATTCACTTAGGTCAAACAAAGTTGGTGATACGGCATAACGTTAAAGATTTGATAGTTGAAAAAGCTGCTGTTAGTAAATGGCTTGAAAAAGGGTGGTTTGAAGAAATGAGAAGGCTGGTTGGATGTGGTCATGAAAGAGTGTGAGGCCACTGACTTGGTTTCCACTCTGTTTCACCATTTACACCTACGCAAAGCAAGTTGAAAATATCCCCAAATGAGAAGTTATACTTTTATTCTTATATTTTATTTGTTTTGCATAAGAATTATTGACAACAGAAAGAGGAAGATGGTGTAGTAGAAGATAAGACAAACCTAGGAAACCAAGGATGGGCTAAGCAAGACTTGCCTTTGGAACCTTTTCAGTGAAGGAAAGTAGTTCCACTAAAATGTAGTCTTACAGACATTGTGGTTGTTTTTGGAAGGCAGCTTAAGATACAAATCTCACAATCTGTGACGCCACAGTTATGGGCATAAATCTCATATAAGCAATCTGAACCATAACCAGCTTTCACTTAAAACTAAAAGTTAAAGTTAAAATCAGTTTGGTGCTTCTTATTATTATTTAATATTTTCTGAGACCTCCACCCTGTCCACTCTAAATCAGAAGTACTGAAAGACCACAAAGCAAGCTGCTAATGTGTCATATTTACATCAGCTACAACCAAAATGCGAATGTCCCACGAGCTTTCCAGTCCAATCCCCACATGTGGTGTATTTGGATAAGCCTAAGATATGTATCCAAACTTCTGGAAGGCTGTGGGAACAGGACCTCTGAGCCTTCCTGCATTAGCACAGTATCAGCGTAAGATGTGAAATCTCCGTGATGCATAAAGACCACATAAAACAGTAATTTCTCAGACCCACAAGGGGATTAAAGGAAAATAAACTGCTTCTCCTTTCCTTATCTACTGCTTTTATGGCTTTAATTTCAGGGCAGAGCAAGGATTACTCAAACAATGGTCCTCTGTAGACCAAGTAAATGGAAGGAAGGCAGCAGTAGGGTACATGGGAGGAGAGAACCTCATTAGTAATGCACTAGTGAGAGCTGTTGGTTAGCAAAGGAGGAGTTTAAGTTTAGCTACAAGAATGGCAGGAATCAGTTTAGCTAGTATACATCCTGATATCTAACAGAAACAATTCAGGAGCACAGTTAACCTACTTTTTTCCCTCTTGTCAGTGATGGAAGGCAACTCCAAAGAACAGGTCTAAACACCATCACTCCTTGTGTTGAATGTCCGAAGTTAGATGAGTTAAACTTCAGCAAAGGTAATGCAGGAAATGACTTTGAAGACACATGTATGCTGTCAGTTAAGATGAGTTCAGATCTGCCCCCAAGGACACCTTGTCTGTCACTTTCGTCACTAACATGCAAGCATGTCATTGGATTAACCAAAGTGCTGGAACTATCTTGCAGGCGGGAGGATAAACACATTTGCTTCCTTCACATGGATTTAATTCATGCTGTGGAGACTGGGTGGCTACAGGTATAGCCAACTGTACCTAGCTCTATTAATCAGAGCTCAGATTTCTTAAGCTCCATGCTTTGAGCCAAGACAGGAAGACGTATAGACAGCTACATGAATGTTGATGGAAAATATAAGGGTCTGAATATCTCAGTGTGCTTGACCCCAACATTGCAAGATTTGATAACTTGCAGATTAGATACAGACCGTGTCAGAATTCATTATCTGATCTGTTTCTGGAACAGAGTTATAACTGGCGACTCATATTGATCCAGGCATGGTAGCAATTCACAGGCCAAGAGGAAAAAAAGGAAAATAAAACACCCCCACCAGGTATATATGGTTAGATGCAGGGTTATCCGATTTGTTAGATCTCTTGACAACGATGGCTTAAGGAGATTCAGCCCACCCTTCCCCCAGATACTTTTTCCTGCCTCTGTGCTGAAGTTCACCAACCCTTCAAATATAACTGTTTGTGGAGCAGCACTATAAACAAAATCATTGGAATGATCTGGCTTGGAAATAACTCTCAATAGAAAACAAATCAACCTAAACCCCTAAGGACTACACAATCCAAGTTTTTGCAGTCATTCCTAGCAGTGTATTTTTTCTAGACCTCCTATTGCTCTCTTTCTGGTCTCTTTCCAATTGGCTAATTTTTTTTAAGTTAGGTGCCCAAGACTGGACTGATGTTCTAACTAAGGCCTGATGGGTACTGAATTGAGCAGAAAGATTACTTCATGTGTTTATACGAAAACTTGAATCCCAATCCAAATCCTAATCGAAACTTGGCAGTCCATATATGTTTCCATTTAGTAGACAGGACCAGGCACTCAGGATTTCTGCCAAATCTTAAATTTCTAGATCTCCACAGAAATACACAGGAGAATGGAAAGCTTGTAAAAGACTAGTACAGCTCAGAAAATTTTCTTAGGGGTGTGCAGAGCTGCATATTTCAACCTGGGTGAAATCTTCAGTTACCTTTCACGTTCCTGGTCATTACATTCACCTCCTGCATTTTATCGTTTGCGTAAGTTTCAAAGTGGATAATTGCAAATTGAAAGAAACTGGATGGAGTTAAGGCTGTTCCATTTATTGCCCATCCTAACAGGCAAGGAAGGGATAATACATAGGTAGTGGCACTGCAGAAGAAACAGTCCAATGCATGGTGGCTGCCAGGAGAAGTAGCTGTCAATCACCTGTAATCTCAGGAAAGGCAGGTCTACACTGCTCAGGCAGTCAGCTGCTGCTCAGTCAGGAGCTTCTAGCAGATACAGTACATATATTCACAAACGGAGCACGGATTATGGTTAAATTGAGCCAATCTCTACTTAGGCCCTGAGCATGAGCTGATGGAAGGGAGCCTGGGTGCCAAAGCAGTCAGAGAGGGTACAAACAGATGAAAAAAGGTATCCCTATGAGACATTGTATGGAAGTTGTGATACTCATCACTCATCAGCGTGCTGCACATGGCCTCTGCTACTTGTCTGTCAACAATCTTTATGCAAATGACAGGTTTGTTGCCTCCTACTGAGACTGACACATACTGTAGCTGGTGTTCCAGCTATGTCTCTTCAGCTGCACAACAAAATGAGACAACAGTTTCTTTCAACAGTTATATTTAATTTTGGGCCTCATTTGTTCTTATGATGGATCTCAACTTGATTCCTCATTGTGCAAGACAATGGGACTGGAAAAATATGGTCTCTCATTTGATAGTCTTAAATTCATAACTTCTTGTGGAAGGTAGGAGACAGAAGGCGTAACTGTACCACAAAGCCTGGCAATGTGCATTGCACTGCCTGTGGCAAGTAGGATCCTCTCCTAAATCTGCACAATGACCTAGTAATGGGGTAAAAAAAAATAAAAATCACAAGGTTCTTTAAGGGCCCATGACTAGGTACAGTTCCTTGCAGCATCCTGCTACTGCTATGTTTCTCTGAAAAATAAGGGATGCTTTAGTGTGTTCCCTGCAAATCAGAAAGTAGCCAAACACACTAATCCACTACATCAATTAGTTGTTGAGTCTAATGGTTTATGTCTGTCTTTGCCTCATACAGGAAAAAGGAATCCATGGTATTTTAAAATATGGCATCCACACATTTATAATGCAAGATCAGCCCTGGACGAGTATAATGATCACTCTTTTTCATATAATTATCTTTGGTGGCAGTTACTTATCAACATTTTCAGCAGTTTTCTTCTACAATGCCACAAATATTCCTAGTATTGCATAATAATAACTTTTTTAAGGAAAACTTTATAATGACTGTAGCAACAGAACGCACATGTTAGAAGTGTAGATTAGGGCAGCTGTATGGTATGAGTGATCAGTATTAAGAAAAGGACTGCAAACAGTATTTCAGTATATCTTAAAATTCCTAACTGTTGTTTGTCCTTTGTAGCTCTTCTTCTTCACAAATTCTTTTTTTAACTGATCTAGAGGTGATCAAATAGAAGGCAGGTCTCTGACCCTAATATTCATATTTACATATTTTGGGTCAATGTTGTATGTGATTTAAGATGACCAGTCATCCATTGTGAGTAGCTCATAACCAGTGATTACTTTGCAAGCAAACTACTATCTAAATTTTTTCATATAAAATATTTATTGAAAGACACAATAATTATGACAGTTGGTATTGGACAGCCTGGGAGTAAATAAAGAGAAATTAATGGCAAGTTGTTACTAGATGAGAAGATGTTAAGGCCAACGGTTAAGCAGCTGAAAGAACTCAGTGACCTCTAATCAACAGTTCATTGCTCTGTCCATTCATTTTTTTTGTTTTCTCTGACATAAATAACTGTGTACTTCATTCATCCTAAATTACAACCAATCAAAAAGACATGATTCAATAACTGTATTATTCTTGTTATAATGCTTTGTGATCAGCTTCTCGTTTTTTCATGCTAGATACATACTTTCTCTTACATATTCTGTACAATTCTTTCATCATCAAAGGTATGCTGAACTACTAAAGCAAGTAACAAGGTCTGTACTCTTGCACACAGATGTAAACTATTGCCCGCTACAGTGCAAGCACCTGATATATGTCTTTAACAGTGTTTTCATCTTTAATACTTGACTGTCTCTTAACCTGGCTGGACCTGGTATCTTCAGTCTTCTAGTACAAACAGGTTTTTTTAAACTCTGATGAGCAGTGATAAGTGCTGTCTTCTTAAACATTCATTCAACACCTCATCAAAAAGCAGGATGACAGAATCATCAATCTTGCACAGAAACATAAAAGGCTGATCTGCAGAGCACAATCACTTCACACTTTTCTGCTTTCATTATCTTCAAGTCTCCTTCTATACTGTTCCCTTGCTGACATCCTCGGATAACAGCTAACAAGCATGTTTTGTACACAGGATTATGTGATCTAATTGCACATGCTTGTGCCTCGTGGCTTGTCTTTTTTTACAAACTCTGATTCCCTGGTTTGGGTTGCTGAAATCTTTTTGGTTTTCCCTTTCTTCGACTATGTAAGTCTCTTGCACAAATACAAAACTATGCTTGGGACAGTTAACAGACAATATGATTCAACAGGTTTGAAATACTCTTTCCAGCTTTTCTACTCAACTTTCTTTATTTAAATTGGGGTTTCTGCTCACTGGAGTCTAACAGAACAAAATCACAATCAGCCAACCGACACCAATCAACCACTGACAATCAATCAGTTGACGGTGAGTGTGATTTCTGCTGGGATCCCAGCAGAATGCTTGTCAGGGGACATGTATAAGGCAGGCAAAGAACCTCCCATCTTCTCTATGTACTTTTATGTCAGGCTCAGAGACACCTTTGCTTACACTGACTGTCTGACATTGCAAAGAGCACCCAGCCCCTAGGCCATGTGGTGACAACTGGCCAACAATCATATTTGCACCTTCTAGGGTGGCCTGGTGCATCTCTGAGAGTGCTCGGTTCAATTTTCCTCAGACTATTACCTTTAGAGACTTTACCCGTAGCCCTCAGTCACATTTGTGGTTTTTCTGTTCTGAGTGTCTGACATATTATGAAGACTGTGGCAGCCCACCAGTGTGCTGTTTGTATAGTCCAATGCCAAGGTCGTGTAGACATCCTCTTGCAGGACCTGGCATGACAGTGTATAAAACCAAAGAAACCAAGTCTGTCTTGGTCTTGTCCATATTCCCTCTTAGTAGTAGCCCCTGCAGTGAACTACCCTGAGAATTCTGCGAGGTTCGTCTCAGGAGGAAAGAGTTCATGTAAAAAAACCAAAAGCTAAGTGTGAAATAACGTGCAATGTGAAGGGTCAGGGGTCAGGAGTGCTGGATCCAAAAGGCACCTGGGAAGCTAAGTTAGTTAACAATGTAGACCTAGTCTTAGACAGCTATGGTGATGAACTACTGAAGAACAGAGCCGCCATATTTCTGTCTGGGATTTTGCATGTCGAGACAGACACTTCCAAGCAATGTCAAGCAATGGTGCATGTGCTGCTTGTACAGCCTGGGCCTAGACAACAAATATAAAACTGTCTATGTAAAATGTCTTATTGCTTGTGCATGAACCAACTCCACAATTATCTTCCAGGATACACGTCGTGTAGCTGATGTACAGATAACAATAAATACATAAGTAATGGGTTAAAAATAGGGAACAAAAGTAACTAATTTTCTCAGGAAAGTAATTAGTGAAGTCCTGGTATCATCTGTACTCAACATATTAATTAATGATCCACAACAATGCCATGACAAACCTTGCTAATTATACTAAACTGTTCTGGAAATCTGAAGGAACTAGGAGTAACTGCAGAAGAATCTCAGGATCCAACCTGACAAGGCAATAAAATACTAGATAAAATTCAATGTAGGTGAATATTGTAAGAAGTGGTACACACAGGGAAAGTAGTTAGGTTTATAAACATGGAATGTGTTACAGAATTGCTTATGGCCCAGCTACCACTTCTTAGTCTTAAAAGAGATAGCATAACAAAAATTAGGAATGTACAGGCCAGGAACAGGGAATGCTTAGGGAATGGAAAATATAGCAACGAAGTTTAAATCCATCTGTGCTTGCATTTTGAACACAATGCAAGCAAAAAAGATGGAGTAGAACTGGAAAAGCTACAGGAAAGGACAACATGCATGATCAGAAGTAAGGATTAACTATTATTTGAGGAATACCTAAAACCTAGGGCGTCACAGGGTGGAACAGAAATGGCTTGAGGAGGGGGAATCTATAATATTGTAGGCAACCTTGACAACGTGAAGAAGGAACAACTGTGTATTGAATCTCAAATGAAATTATTGGCCAGATATTTAAAACAAAACAAAGTATATTTTCACACTTGTTAGACTACTGCAGTCATCGATGGGATTTCAGTTTACATGCACTGAAAAGCAATCAGAAAAACTAATTCTGAAAATGAGTTCCTAAAACAAGTAAATAGGTACCATCTTTAGTCAATTGCATACTGATGGACACTATGAAATTATAATAATCAGTTATCACTATATCCTTGTTCTTCTCCTCTTCAGTATTCTGCTACTGCTACTGTAAGACACAGGAAACCAGACTGACCTTTAGTCTGAAGCAGTGCCATTTCCCTTTTTAAATCTTACATATACATCCCCTCATATAGAGAAATGGAAGAAAGCAGAGAAGCAGTCAACAAAGATTTGTCAAGAGCAAATTCTGTTAAATCTAATTTCATTTAATGACAATGCAACAGGTAATATCACGAAAAGAGCTATGTAGTTAGGCTTTTGACACTATTACATTGCATTATCATAAATACACTAGTTTCATATAAAACTGTATTTTAAGTAGGATGAAAAATAGGCTAGAAAACTGTATTTAGAGAATCATTCTCAATGATTCACTGCCAAAATTGAATGAAGCATTGAGGAGACACCAATAAAGGATGAAGAAGAACGAGACATCTATTTTGCAGAAAAGTGCCGGGGTGGATAGCGGTCCACAATTTGGGCTTGAGTGAACAGCATGAAAAACAAACATCTTCCTAACACATCTAAACATGAATATAGTGTGTGAAATGCAAAAGAAAATCTTTCCACATAATCCAGCACTTAAAAGGCTTCATTGGGGCTCTATGCTCATTTCAAGATATGTCAAGGGACAGCAACCAGCATGGCCATTGATCTAGAAAATACAATTTGCAATGGAAAACTAAATAAATTCATTCTGTTTATCTTAAGAAGAGGATTTGGGAAGAGAAAGCATATCAGTAACTTTCAAATACTTTAAAAATATCTGGAAAGAGGAGGGGAATATTCCGTGCAAGAGGTAACAGAAATAATAAGCTCAACAGCACAAAAAACAGGATATGAAGAATGATAAGATTTTAATAAAGGTGGTAAAAACCTCTCTGTATTCATTAAAGATGGTTTGGAGTGTGTGCAGTCCGTAAGAACAGGTTATAAAAGTGTCCAACAGAGTTGATAATAGCTATCATCCATATGTACATTGTGGGACAAGGGGACACACCACATTATCTCTTGAGATTTCTTCCAAGCCTATAAGGCTGTGTTTCCACATACAAGAAATCAATCAAATGTTCTGAAAATGTTGGACTAACTATGCTACAGAGCAGTATTCTGTACATTATTTGCACAGAAAGTCAAACACTGCCAGAAATGTACAGACTTAGAGCGTGCAGGGTGTGCAGCTGATGTCCTGAAATATTCAGGATTTTTGGTTACATAGAAACCAGTCAGAACTACTGTATGGCATTTGTGACCGATGCATTGGAATCCCAGAAGAAATGCAAAGAATCATTAAAAAACCCTGGAGGCAGAAGAGGTCCGTTCAGATATGTGGTAGCTCTAGGAGACAGTAGGAGTGTGATCTTTTAGATTTTGCTCCCCAAAACTTCAAGACCATAAATTGTTTCACAGTGTATCAGCTTTACAGATTATATATAAACTTGAGAGTTATTGCCTTTAAATTGTTAACTTTAAGTCCGTCATCCCCATGTTCTTCATTTGCAGGTTTGTGCTTATTGATCCTAATTGATATCTGATCAAATGTAACACTAACTATAATTCCTTTTTGTTTTCCTAGAAACTATTTGAACACTGTAGTCAGTGGTGTTTAGAAATGAGATACCTATTTATTTCTGTAAAGAAAAGCACAATTATGACAGCAATACTAGGCTACTAGGCCTGTTATACTGAAATTTGAAGGGACCTCTACTATAAAAAAATCGCATAAAACAATGAGCTTGCATACTAGTAAATCCTACAGAACTTGGGATTCAGTATCTGAAAGTTGGACTCCTGGCTGTAGTTCCTATGAGACTTACAGATTCGTGGGACTCCTTTCACAAATCAGAATCATAGATAGCAAGTATTCTACAAAGCAAAGCATGAAGATAACAGAACCACTTCTGAAAATTTGATTCTTAATATCCATGTCCATGTTCCTCTGCACACCCTAGTGAATTATTTTCTTTCTATTCATCATTTTCCTGGTGTCTCTTTTTCCCCTCAAGCCCACACTGTAATCTCCTCCTCTATCCTTGAGGTAGACACTAACAAAACAACTCGATAGAAAAAGAGTAAGTTGAAACATACGACTAAGAATCACAGCGGCTGCCTTTAAACTGTCAGTCTATTTATTTACTTAATTTATTTTGCTGTTTTGAAATCTCTGTGTGCCAAGACCACGCTCTGGGAGCTCCTTGCTGTGTATAAACTAACACAATAATCAACAGTTACAAGACACTGCTAAATCTATTGTCATGCATCTGCACAATCATAATTCACTTCCATGCAACTACAAAGCAATTGGACTGCCTGACCCCACTCAGTCCCACCAGTTGCATTGTCAGCTGCCTATGAAAAAATGAAAGCCCTCAGAGAAAGCAGAACATAATAAACTAGTCTCTGGTAGGAAAGATCAAAAAAAAATTGTATCAGGATATAAATTATATGACAAATATTTCCTTTGTTATGACAACAGAGTAACATCAATATACTACTGACACTATTTGCCGGTGATATTTAATTTCCAAGTCCCATATGTTTCACGTACACACTGAGCAACAGCTAGTACTCTGTAAAATCTTTAATAAGACAGAGATGATGAAATCCCAGTTGGCAAACTACTTTCTCAATTCTCTAGTATCAAAGTGGAACAGTTCTGGCGCAAGGAGTTCTAGTATGTTGCCTGAAGGATCTCAAAGCTGTCAGTGCCACTGCTGCAATGTCAGCTGACAAGACCCAGTGCTCACTGACCTCAGCAATCACACAGACCTTTCTAATTGATCTAACTCTTTGAATATCAATCTCTGATTTCCAGTGCAGCAATTCCAGTGCTGTTTGCGCATGAAGGGAGATCTGTGGCCACATTCCCAAACTGAGGCAGACTACCTACAGTCAGGAAGACTGGAAGTTTCCACAGGCTAACCTAAGTTTATGCAAGATCTACCCTTCTCCATAAATCTCATTTCAACAGGAGATGTCAGATGAATTGGTAAGTGATGAGACTGGCTCAGTTCTCAGACGGTTCACCATTTTTTTCCCAAAAAACATAAGTTCAGTGCTCAGAACTAGAAAGATTTTAATGTGCAGTATGCTCTAATTTATGAAGCTTTATCTCTTTTTCTTAAGGTATGACATGTAGAGTCAATGATCAGTATTGTCCCAAAATATACTGTAATTATCAGCTGATACTTCAGCAATTCCTTATTTCTGTGCTGCTTCTGACAAAATATAAATAGCTATGAAAACTAATATAAAACATTCTTGCAGATCTGTGGCCTGTGGTTGATTAAATCTACCATTTTTCTTAGCATAGAACTAATAATTTGTGACTTCTGACTGCTTACTTATTATCTCATAAACCTATATCCTTGTTTACAGGAAAATTCCTATCTATTTATTAACAAACCTGAATGAAAATTTCCAGCAGATGCAATTATTATTAGAAGACTGACTTCTTCAAGAAACCTGGCTTAACTCTTAGTTACAAGTGTGTTAAAGCAAATCACTGATGGATTTGTTACAGAACCTCTCTATAATGGCTTCCCACTCTGCCTTCATAAAATATTTTTCATCATGTACTTTAAAAGCAGGCTCTTACCTGTCAACATGGTCCTGAATGCCATTTGCCCTTTATGTACATATTAGTATACATAATACCCAGAAACAGTGCGACCCCCGTTCCCGGATTGTTAGGTACCAGAGCCAGCGAGATCAGTCTGAGGAGCCAGTAAACACCGTTGATTTGGGAAACACTGCTTCACTGCAATGACCTAGCAGAATAATAGCAAAGCTTGAAACAGGACTCTGCTATCTAAGTTCTATTTCAGTGTTTTATCCAGTGAGGATGCAATATTTAATAAGAGCAAACTTTCCTAATTATCTAAAATTATTTGAATATCAATCTCTGATTTCCAGCTTAACAATCCCAGTGTTGTGGGATATAGAAAAGATTTCTAAACGCCTTTTCAATTCATACAATAATTTAGGCTGGAAAAGGCCTTTGGTGGTTATCTGGTCCAAAACCTAGGGGCCAAATTCAAAGTTTTGTTAAGTTTTTCTATGTCTTCTTTGTGCTATCTATGTTATCTCTGATGTGGCTGTCCTGGAAAAGAGTTAAGTGACTTCCCTGACTGAGAAGCCTTAGAATCCATCTCTATCAACCATCTTGTCCAAAACTGGATCTGCCATATGCAAAGTAAAACCTCAGTGGAAGTCACTGGAGTAGAACTGACATCAGATTCAGAATCTGGTCCTGATTCCACTGTAAATGAATTAGAAGCATTAAGCTCGGAGAAGATCACTGACTTTTAAGAAGGTGGTGGCTAATGGGGCACTGTAAAACATACGCAAGAAGACAGTGACAGCTGATTCTGATTTCTCTTCGAACATGTGGATTATGTTACATCCACCCAAGCACCAAGCTTTCATCTCAAACAGTTGTGAAGGTGAAGGCTTCTGGGGGTCTCATTCTCTAATTATGCCTGACTTAGAATTCACTTAACTTAGACTAACACGGATAGGAAGTCAAGTTCTGTTAGCTGTTCCACCTTTCACCTTACCACACATCTGGGAAATATTCAGATCAAGATCATAACCTTGCATTTTGGCATTAGCTACCTAAAAAAACATTAAGATATCACCAACAATTTGCCTTTGACTGGGAAAATTAGAAGCATATTTGAGATGTAAACACTGTTGTGGCACTAATATTGCTGGTAATGATTAAAGGCTGCTACTTTAACTACAATGGAATAAACCAAAACTGACAGTCTTAGTCCATGCCCATTTTCAGTTTAAACAAGATAAGAAAATCCCAGTGGTATATCATATTTTGAAGGAGGGGGAAAGCTGGGAATATTTAAAGATTACTATTTTCTATGAGGTCTACAAATGGAAAGCAGTATGTGTAAAGTACTGTAACAAATTTGTGGTTACAAAGCAGAAGCAGGGATAGGACCCAGCTCTTCCTGCTGTAACAGGCCTCTCTGCCACTTGAATTAGGAAGAATTGCCTTTAATTGTAAACAGGCTAGACCTATGCATGCCCTAGAGTCGATGCAGTAGAGGGCAGCATTCATTAGCCAATTTATTCCATATTCATTAGCCAATTTATTAGATTATCATCACCATCATTATTCTTTTACTTCCAGAAAAAACATCAGAAATCAAAACCTGGGAATATAGGAGTTTGAGGGGAAGAGCAGCTGGGGCTATCCACACGCAGGAATGGGGAGTTCCAAACTCCCTCTCCCCTGCTGTCTCCAATTCAAACTTCAGAACTCAGGTCTAAAGCTGGGGTATGTTAGGAAGGATTTGCTGTTATAATCATACTGGCAAAACTTTCTCACCTCTAGTATTATTTTTGTGTTGAGGTTTTTACTCATTTAGAAAAGATAAAAAAAAAACAACCAATGACTGACTAATGTAGAATACTTAGAGACTCAGCAGAGATCAAATTGCGTAAGCCAAAGCCAGGAAGACGCATTAAGAAGGAAAGCACAACATTTTAATGAAAAATTTAGATCAGGCTATGGTACCAGCTGTGAAATAAAAATGAAAATTCTCTCTATATTGATGTGTCTAAACCAAGACGGATGCCTATCTGGGATATATGATTATCCAAATATTAGTTATGCTCAAAGTGGAAGTTACTATTTTCTTTGCAGTGTTTACTGTAGGAAATGCAGTAGGCTGTGATATATAAGCAGTCAGACTAGATGCTATGGATCTTTCCATACAAGTAAGAATGCTAAGAATTGATGTATATTAAAATTTTTTTATCTATTTTTTTTTCTTTTTCTTCAAAGTTGTATTTTTAGGTTAGAATCATTGTAAAAAATGAGATTTCCCTCCAGAAACAAGTTTTTCCTATGGTATCAATTTTTCCCATCAATAAGCAGCAAAATAGTAATTCTGTCAAATCATGAAGCTGTATATGCTGCTAAAGATGGTGAAATGAGATATAGCACACGTTTACAAAAGCATGTGTCTCACATGTTTAGTTTCTTAAGCCTTTGATGTGTTTCATATATCAGTAGAGCCTTGTCCTCATTGGCCTCATTGCGGTGCAAGTTCAAAGAAAACATATTATAAAAAGGTTAAATTGTAACAAAAGCTTCCTAGCAGCTTTGAACTGCCACATACAGTTTTAGTATTTATAAGAAATGCTATAATATCTGAGCTAACATTTCTTGTTAGTTGGTGAGCATTTACGTACCACAGGACAAATAAAGGAGGATGGTGGAATTAAACTATGGATGCTTGGGGACATCCAAAGTATGCAGGCTGTATACTGATTGTAGGATTTATTTTGAAAAATTCAGTTCTATAAATCACATGTAACAGACAAGTTTAGCCAGAAGAAAGGAGAAAACCCTAAGCATGCAAAAAAAGGGTTCAAGATAAACACAATTATTTTACCTACAACCAGATTTGAATATCATTGCTCCTCACAAAAGCAATATACATAACTCATGTATGAAAGAACTACTAAATGTAGGTAACACTCTAGGAAAGGTAGAAATAGATGCAAAAATTTGAAGCTGCTGTCGAATATCATCCCACAAAAGGAGATAGAATGGCACAGAGAGAACATAATTTGCGAAACCCAGAAGGGAAGGCATTTTCACAGTCTCCTTCCCCAAGTGTACATATTTTTAAGTCAATTTAGTTAATCAATAACTTATTGATTTACCTAATATTATTTAACTAGTAACTATAGGTTTTAATTTTAATATCAACATTTAATATGTTTGCTTCTTTGAGACAAATAGAAAGTATGCCTAATTCTGCCATTTCTACTCTTTAAGATTCTCCTTCATTTTTCCTCTGTTGCTTTGCCTGAAACCACAGGATAAATCAGTATTATAAACAAAGCAGCACATATACAATTACTTCTAGGTAGAAAAGGCTAAAATAGCGAATACTGACTTACACTTAAAGTAAAGTAACTTTTTCATGCACTTCTTTCAAACAAGCATTAGTTTTTAATACAGTTTTTTGAACATCTATGACAATTTTGCAGACAACACCCAGTTGCACAGGGGTGTGGATCTGCTTGAGGGTAGGAAGGCTTGACAGAGGGATCTGGACAGGCTGGATCAAGGGGCTGAGGCCAGTGGTACGAGGTTCAACAAGGCCAAGTGCCAGGTCCTGTACTTGGGTCACAACCACCCCATGCAGCGCTACAGGCTTGGGGAGGAGTGGCTGGAGAGCTGCCTTGAGGAAAAGGACCTGGGGGTGTTGGCTGTCTGATGGCTCAATCAATATGAGCCAGCAGTGTGCCCAGGTGGCCAAGAAGGCAAACAGCATCCTGGCTTGCATCAGAAACAGTGTGGCCAGCAGGACTAGGGAAGTAATAATTCTCCTGCACTTGGCACTAGTAAGGCTGCAGCTCAAATACTGTGTCCAGTTTTGGGCCCCTCACTACAAGAAAGACATCCAAGTGCTGGAGCGCGTCTAAAGAAGAGCAACGAAGCTGGTGAGGGATCTAGAGCACAAGTCTTATGAGGAGCAGCTGAGGGAACTGGGGTTGTTCAGCCTGGAGAAAAGGAGGTTTGGGGGAGATCTTATCTCTCTCTATAACTACCTGAAAGGAGATTGTAGCAAGGTGGGGGGTCAGTCTCTTCTCCCAAGTAACAGGCAATAGGACAAGAGGAAAGGGCCTCAACTTGTTCCAGGGGAGGTTTAGATTAGGTATCAGGAAAAATTTTTACACTGAAAGAGTTGTCAAGCATTGGAACAAGATGCCTATGGAAGTGGTAGAATTGTCATTCCTGGAGGTATTTAAAAGATGGGTAGATGTAGTGCTTAACCATATGGTTTAGTGATGATTTTGTCAGTGTTAAGTTGATGGTTGGACTCTGGTTGGATGGTTGGTCCCTTCCAACCTAGACAATTCTATGATTCTATGAATAAAATTCTAAGTAATACATAAGTATGATATGCAGAAACAACATCAGTAATTGCACGTGTAGATGCTGGAGGTAGCTTGCCTGCTAGAGAGAAATGAAAATACCACAATGTAAACTGAAAACTGCTCTTCTGAAATCCTTGCAATTCATTAGCGTTTGTGACTGAAGTAAAACTGGGTAATGTCATTAACCAGAACAATTACAACAAAACTACAGAGGTTTTGCAACAGTTTAGGCAGCACAGAGAATTTTTTTATAGGAAACATGATTTCTCTGCTTGCTAAGACATCTCCGCATCTGAGACAACAGCCCTGCCCGTGTGGCCAACTCCCATGCAGGCTAGGAGCCTGCACTGATTAATATAAATCACTTGATTTGAATGTAACGCCTTTAGAGGTGTTACACTGCATCTGACAAAAAAACCAAACAAGTAAATAATATGTTTAATGCCATCACATTTTTCAGAGGAACTGTCTCCTATTTTGTACTTTTACTGTGTTTAGCATAACAGGATTAGTGCCATGGATTTCCAGGTGCTCAGCATGCAACGTGTTAGCTCTGCAGAGTGATTCAACCCAGTGGCTTGACTGCTGCTGATACTCAGACTAGCTGGTTAAAAGCTAGTTGGAACAGCTCTGTAATACCATGGTGAAGAAATACATCTTCTCTTCTCCAGAATTAATCTCACCCTTTCTGTTAGACTCAGTCTGATTCTTTGTGCTTAGCCATTCTCCTGTATTAGATGCTGTGAGCCACTGGTCCAGTCAACCAGTGATGTCTTCCCTTTTGTTCCTACCTTATCATGTCTTCAGATAGTATTTGTAAACTGGCATCTGGTTGTAAAGGCTAAATTGCTGTACACAGTTTTACACATCCCTTTACATGAAAGACACCGGAAAAACAAATGACTTCCAAGTTCAGCAACAAAACTGAACTGACAGAGGTCATACCTTTATTGATGGACTTGGAAGTATCTACGTTAATCTTGTTTGCAACATTAAACTGCATGTAGGAAAAGTTTTTTTTCACACATGTATTTTTGCATGTGTACTAAACATATATATAATTGTATATATATGTATCTCACGATGTCTCTGATGTAAAAATATAGATCCGACCATATGAATGCTAGCTACTGAAATACTATTTATGAAGACTTCTTATATATATCAACCATTTCACTTATAATTTAGAAATATCCTCCTAAACTCTGAAGTACCCCTAACTGGATGTGAAATCCCTGGTATATTTCCCATCAAAGGCCAAATTGCTGCATAGCTATCAAATTGTTCATATTCTCAAATTATACTGAACATGTTTAAAGCGCACTAGTTAGTAATGAATATTTCTGATACAGAAAATTATGTAGAAAAAGAAAAGTTACATGATTCTACATGCAGGCAAAATGACAGTGACCTCTTGTAAATACTTCATGTAATCCAAGGGCACAGGGTGAACTTGCTTCTCTTAAAATTTGATATATTTCAGCACAGGCATGAGACACCATTCATCTTCCCTTCTCATATTTCTACCCACAAGACAGATGCCAATGTTGTCTAATGGATAGATCTCATCTAAGCTATTTCCCATCTGGAGGCAGGCAAAACAAAAGAAATGACAGCTAGAACCAGAGAATGATGTCTTTCAGAAAGTATCCCAAGCTTTTCAGTAATTATGTGTATCTTTTCAGCTCATCGACTTTTAGCAAACATATATAAAAAACATGATTTGTTTTTGGTGACATCAGATAACACGTATGTTTACATTGATATAACCCTAAAGATAATAGTATTGACTAATAAGAATCTAGTTGATGAGTATTAAACTTATTAATGGTGGTGTTTGGATCTCTATCTACACCACAGAAATTATCTGCCAGATGTCCCAATGAATGATTTTTCAGTGTAAGTATATTGTAAGTAAGTAGAAACATCGTAAAGTGACATAGAAGAGAATAAATAATAAAAACTGAAATTGATGGACTACATTGCAGTGTGTGCTTCAGCACAGGGCTGAAGTGTATTCACACGGCGTGATCATAGACTAACTGCAAATACATCAAAAGTGCATCATCAAAAAATCTGTCTGTACAGGAACACTTCATTAATAAAGAAGAGATCGCAACAAAACATTTGGCTGGCTTTGCTGAAAAGGAATTGTGAAATGTAATTATGAAATGCAGTGTCTGAAAATGGTGCACAAAATGGCTGGAGTTCATAGTGTTTCTTCCTGTGGGCCATGAGCAGGGCTGGAAAATACAGCGGTGACAGCAGTTTTAGTAGAGATGTGTCATCTATAGTTAAATCTCAAGTTTGCTCTCTGACTTCTCCACATAAAATACTTTCACTGTACAGCCTGAAAGTCTTGCCAGCACTGGAAACAATCTACTGCTTGAAAAAAGGCTCAGGTCCCTGAAAACATCATGAATAACAAAAATCAGAGTTTAGTGAATATTGCAGAATTAGTAGATATTATAGTACACAAGAACATTTACAGTTCATCATACAATGTCCACAGCAACATTATTTTGCCTTGTTTATTGCAGTAATATTTTATTTGTGCCAGTAGAGTGGGCAAACAAGATAAACACACAGATACATTTAAGATTCGCCTAAATCTGAACAGGTCGTTCTTGTGCTAAATCTGCTTCCACTAAAATCAATGCTGCGTTTCTTTCAGCCCTGCATCCCCCTATCCCTTTATAATATTATGCCTTCTCAGTATCTACTGATTGAGGATTTGGCTCTTAGATACATAAATAGATATTACTTTGATTGTAGTGGATTGTGCAAAAGTCCAAATACAATAGTCGGGTTTTGTACAGATTTTGGCTGGCACAGAGTTAAATTTCTTTATAGTAGCTTGCATGATGCTGTGTTTTAGATATGTGATGAAAACAGTGTTGATAACACAGGATGTTTTAGTTACTGCAGTGCAGTGTTTACAAGTGATGCAGTGCATCAAGGCCTTTTCTGCTCCTCACATCGCCCCATCAGTGAGTGGGCTGGGGGTGCACAAGAAGTTGGGAGGTCACACAGCTGAGACAGCTGACCCCAACTGACCAGAGGAATATTCCGTACCATATGGTGTCGCACTCAACAATAAAACTGGACTGGGGAGGGTGTTTGGCCAGGGCTGCCATTGCTGAGGGACTGGCTGGGCATCAGTCGGTTGGTGGTGAGCAATTAGGTTTTTGGGTGTTTTTTCATCACTTGTTTTTCTTGTTTTTTTTTTTTTCTTTTTCATTTTATTGTTTGTTTGTTTGTTTTTGTTTGTTTGGTTTGGTTTTTTTTAAAAAAGTCTTTATGTCAAACCATGAGTTTCGTCACTTTTAGACTTTTGATTCTCTCCCCCATTCCACTAGGCAGGGGAGTAAGCAAGTGGCTATGTAGAGCTTAGCTGCCTACTGGGGTTAAACCATGATGATTTTGAATCATGGAAGTTGCTTAAGTAATTATTAAAGGCAATGTTACAGCACTCCCCATTATTAAACTACTCTCTCTTTGTATAACTGGAAAAATACAAAGCTGGAGCATTAGATTTGTTTTAATCAAAAAAGAAGCAATGTTAACATGTTATTTACTTTTAACATGATATTTACTTCTCTGGTTTATTTTTCATTTAATAAATATTATTTAATGAGAAAGTTCAGCTGTATGACAACATATTAAGACAAACTAAAATCATGGTATTAAATGAAATAGTCCATTTGCTACTGAAGTTAGGTGTCAAATGCTTTAGTAGTAAAGGACATGGATGAAACACTTTGCATCAGAGTTTTAGTAGAGGAAATAACTTCTTCATTATGATTTATTCAATTTATTCATATCAGTAAAGCATCCATTCAAAGTTAAGATGTGATTGGGATTTTGAAAGGCAGTCAAATTCGTAACAGGAAAGAAACCAATGATTAAAAATAAGGTGTCAGAAGATGAGTTCTACTACCTTTAAAAACCCAAAGGAAACAGTAACCAGAAACAGCCAGTTTAGTTCACTAACTGCATACACTTCTTTTGCTCAATAAATTAGTTCATGCTAAATGCAAAGCATGTTTTGACAAATTTCTTTTTATGTTTCCAACATAATGTCATTTAATGTAATTTGACTAAACAATGTTGAATTGTTGTTTTTGAATTTTTTTAGTTACATGCTAATTTCTTTCCAAATGCAGCTTGACAAAAGCCATATGTAAATGATTATCTTGTAAATAACTAACTTATTGTCCACCATTTTCAACCAAAACCAAAAAGGAAAAATTACAAATCTGAATAACTGTTCACTAAGCCATATAACTATATACATACAAATCTGCAGATACTTTGTGTTTAGCAAAGAGGAGTGTTAAACAGTACCAAGCAGTGAGAACTAACAAAATGACTAAAACCAACAAATGCAAAATGATTATTTTTAAATTAAATATTGCTGTCGGATGCTTTAAATCATGCTAGTATAAAGTGGGATAATAAAGTGTAGTTAAGTTACTTGTTATGTGAAGCAACTGCATCATGCAGTCATTTCATAAACCGATAAACCTTAATTCCTTCTCAAGTTTTTGTTGAAAATGCATTTGAAAACTATTCTGTATTGTACAGCTAAAAAAATATAAATTTCAGAAAAAATTTTAAAGGGTCAGTTTTTACCCATTTTCTTCTGTATCATTAATCTCTTCGGTAAGCAGTCATCTTGTCTCTTTCCACATCTGTAGCATTACTCCTTTTTATCTTTCTGCTTAGATATATTAACAGATAATTCCTACATCCTCTTTCAGCCTTTCTTTTGCTTGGTTAAACAAGTGACTTTTTTTCAGACTCTCTGGTAAAACTGTGCCTCTCTATTGCAGAGCTATCCCCAGATTTGTGTCTACCGTAGCTCCCATTTCCATTTTTTCTTGACAAGAATCATGCATCTTATTTCAGATGAGTTCTTAACAGTACCAGAATGGAACCACAGTTACTCCACCTCTACAGGAACTTCCTAATGCAGAACACACGAGGCTTATGTTTATATTTTTCATGGCCGCATCACATTAGAAATTCTTATTCATTCTGTGATGAAGCTGTAGGCTGAAATCCTGCCCTCAGATTAAGCAGTAGTTGCTTATAATATATTCTTGTTACTAGTCCATAATGGTATGTCTTGTTCTTTAAGCTACCAAATTTCCTTCCTCCTCTCCACTCACCAATCTCATAAATTTCTTCCTATATACTACTGCTACTTTATATTTTTGAAATTTCTCATTATCACATCACCAAATTTAATTTTCTTTGTTGTCCAAGTTACTATTGAAAGCACTGAAATTTTATCAACTCTCCTAAAGTCCAGCCAGATAGATGAGATCTCATTTATTTTCCCTGTCCAGAAAAAACAATCATCAAAGAAAGCTATGAGGTTATGCTGACATTATGGCCTTTTGGAAAATCTATGTTAAATTTCATCCCATTTTCTATTTATTTCCATGCATTTACGCTGAATGTTGAAGAAGAGAATAATTATATCCTATTATTTTTAAGATTGGCTGATTTTTAGTTGTGTGGACAAGTCAAAATGGAAAATTTTGAAATTCTTCTGGAATGAGCAGAAGAATCTAAGAACACTCAGAGCAGTCTTCCTTCTCCTGAATCAGCAGTACATACCAACATTGCAGAACATTTTTTACCTGATAATAGCCAGTGGCAAAGCATCCCATTTCTTTTTTGATGCCACTGAGTAAAGAATATATGATGGACTGGTGTGGCCAGCTATCACAGGACAGGAGTCTGAAGACACCATTTTTTTGCTAAAACCTCCCTTTAAGATCCTATGTACCTTGAAAAACAGCTCACCAAGTGGTGTTTTTCTGAAAAAAAACTTGTGGGGAAAAAAGCTTACATCCTATCCAAGCAGGAGGGCACTGAAAGAATCACAGTCTGTCCTTGTTTATCAACAGATGGAAGTGAAAGTACAATCTTGCTGCCTTCATGCAATTGAAAGGGTGAATGCACATGCAAGTAGAGGATGGATATACTAATGGGAAAAAATGACAAAATGATTCCTCTTATCTTCTAAATATGCTTAAGCTGAACTTAATATACACAAGGCTCTGTGCATAGGATTGAATTACACCAGATCTTTGTCCATAACCATATCTCTACATGGTCCTGCACAAAGCACTTAAGCATATGCCCTTCTTCTTTACAATGACAAGAAGGGTTTTCCTAACATGGAAAATTTGGGCTATCTATGCATGTGCATGCATAAAAGGATTTTCTGTTTAACTGTGCTGGTGCATGGACCTCTCACGCACGATCCACCACCCTATTTTACAGAGTTCTGTATTCACACTCATTCTTGAAATGACCTTGGTCCCAAGTTTTCACCCTAAAAAAATATTGACAAGATGCAACAAATAGGGTAATTGAGCACAAGTTAACATTGTGACAGCATGGCAAAGTCAATTAGCAACAGTCTTCTGGGTGTGTTGTGATACATACGAACTGGAAGTAGAGGCTGGAAAGGATAGTATAACGGTTTCTACAAATTTTTTGAAAGTGTGACAAAGGTGAGAAGGAACAGACAAGAAATAGCAATGTCATTTTCAAAAGCTGGAATAAATGTTCAGTAGAGATTAACATGGCTAGCAGAAGCCAAACAAAACTTTCTGAAGGTAACAGCTTTCAGAATTCATGCTGACAGACTTTGTTCAATGAGTCATAGCTTTGTATTGTTACCATTTCTTTGTGCAGATAAAAATACTCCAAAGATGATTTCTGGGCATAATAATGCCTGCATAAGAAAAATTAGTTGGAAATTGTTTAAGGGAAGACTGATGGGAGATGAGAGAGAGTGATCACAGTGAGATCATCTCCAGATGTCAAAGACCTGAATCTTTGAGGGCAGCCATGTGTCCAGTAGGGCCCTTTGAGACAAAACTGTATTCAGAATAAGATGCTGTCAAGGATGAGTTCAAAGTCATGTTGAAATTGCTATCCAGGATCATTTTTCAGGAGGATGTATGCTTGTCTCTAAGGCAAAGCAAGAAATTTGATACTTTGTCATCCATCCCAAGCATACAATAATTTTTATGGATCATTAAAGCTTGGAAAGAGAGAATGGGAATATTCTGGGGTATTCTGAGAAAGTGATATAACAATCTCTGGGCTTTTCAACCTTTTTATCTAAGCTAAACCACATTTTAATTCTTAGCTCTACTTAAAACAAATATTCTGCCAAGACAGACATGTTAGAAGTTGATTTATCTGGAACTGCATTTCAACTCGATTCAAAAACTCCCATTTAAAAGTTAAGGTAAAGAGTAGCTCTTGAAGACAAGAGGCTTAAAAATAAAACAAAATAAAAGTCAATTGTATGTTTGAAAGATTTTCCTTCTCCTCACCTCATAGAAGTACCTGCTTTTGAGCACGACATTTAAACTATGTAGGGACCAACCTCTCTCATATAAAATGATTTACACAAGAGAACTGAAATTATTGTGTTGAAACTAATTGTTATTATCACCCAGTTGTGAACCAAAAGTGCAGGGCAGAATGTTTGAATAATCTAAGAAAATAAGGCATCTTTAATTTAACTTTCATTAGGGACCAGATTTAAAGTTCACTGGAGTCAGTGGAAACACTTCCATGAACTTCAGTTTGGACCCTTTAATGGCACATATCTCAGTGAAGTCCATTTCCTTGCAATTCAAACTTAACTCTCAATCAGAATAAATATTACTTTATCACAATCTGAAAATATACACACAAGAGAGAAGATGTCTGTAAAATAAACCATACCAAAATTACGTATTAATGTATGTTGATGATCAGCTACGTCTGTGCCGGATACAGTCAACAGTTGTTTTTTATCAATCACAATGAAGGACATATTTTTCTTCAAAAAACAATAATAATAACCATTTTATCAACAAAGCTCAGCAAATATATGCAAGGGAGCATTTCCTATGTGACCTCTTAAAGGAAACATTTGAATGCCAAAACCAAAATAGCAAAAATACTATCAAGCCTTTCCCACTCACAAAGACAAACAAAAACTTATGTAACTCAATAAAACACAAGGGTCAAACCCTCATCTACTTGATATCAAAGCTACTCACCTGGAATCAATAGACTAACCTCTTTTACACCTCAGTGAGAATAAATTGGATAGAATAAAAAATCTTTTCATTAGCCTCTTGGATATAAGGTTGTGTGGACTTTGTGAGTTGGATGATATGCAAACGCACTGGTGGTACATAACAGACTAATGAAGCTTTTGGTTTCTGGAATTTCAGTGATTTAGTGACTTTCAAATGGGGATGCCCAGAGCTTTTTGTCACCCGCTGAACATTGCTAGTATTCCACAAGGAACTAATGCCCAGAAAATGTTTTTCTTCTTTATTTCTATCTGTGACACCAAATTAAGAAGCTACTTAAAAACACAAAAAAAAGACCTCAGCAATTTCAACAGAGATAAATAAGCCTGGAGCTAAGGCACCCAAGAATCTGTCTCAAATTGTCAGTTTGCACACTGTTATGCTATTGCTATAACTGCATAAAATAAAATGCCACTGAAAGACAAAAAAGTGAAGGTTTTCTCGCTGCTAATGAAGTAGTTTCTCTACCAAGATCTGCTATGCACCAAGAAGACTCTTGGGAATGCCTCTCTCAGTGACTTCTATCTCGGGCAGTACGCTTTCAATGGATTTTGTACAAGATAAAATCTACACAACACTCTTAATACTTGAAGATTGTAAAAAGTAGTTCAAGGGTTGCTTCAGAAGTGCTATTCTTCTTCAGAAATAGTGGTTTACACTCTAGTGAAATGTAAACTGGCCCTACTCCCAATGAAGTCAATGGCAAAACTACTGCTGGTTTGAAAAACACTACCAGGTCTTGCAATTCCAGCTGCGACTTTTATGGTGTAATACAACGAGCAGATGATCTAGCTGAGGATGACCCTGCTCATTGCAGGGGGCTGGACTAGGTCCCTTCCAGCCCAAACTACTATGATTCTATGATTCTGTAAAGTCTGCTGAGGATATGATAGTGACTTTGTCAGAAAACTAAATTTCGCCAATTTAGGAAAGAAAATGAAAGCAACATACTTTGTTACTCTGTATCTATCACTGATAAGAGATAGCACTACGGTGTCATGGGAAAGTAGCTTTTATTTACATCATAAAAGAGTTGCCTTGGATGTAAGTAAGAGTTCTTTAGGGCTTTCCAACAAAGAAACAAGAAGGTAAATTAGAACCATACAAATTACTTGGGAAACAAACAAACAAACAAAAAACCCAAAACAAAACCCAAAAGATGTTATCTTTTAATGTTTATTCTGAGAGTTTTCCTTCTAAAGAAGAAGCACAAACATGCATTAAATGCTGAACTCTCTGTTTCCATTGTAGTCAAAGTTGCAGTTTCTAGTATACTGCCACTAAGTTACTCAAGTAAACGGAGAAGTAAGGGCCCTTTCTAGTGCCTATCTGTGCTCAATTCCCCTAGTTCAGTCTAATTCTCTGAGTTTGCACTAAGTCTCTTCTTATCCCCTTCACCCAACTCGGCAAATGTGCCTGGGGCACAGCTCACTCCAGAGCACCTTGCTGTTGTTCTACTCGATCTTCTCTTACACTAAGCTTTTAAGTCGAGAAGTAAACCTTTTGTTGTTTCTAAACCAGAAGCAAATGGTTCATTTTGTAAGGTTAAGGTCCTACAATTATTACAACAAATCCTGAAATCCCCAGTCTGATGACAATTCCTGACGTGGTCTTCCTGCTCCTCTTTTCCTTGTCACTTCCAAGGACACAAGTGAAAGGCATCAGTTGTGCTGAGACTATGCTTTCTTACAGGTGCTAATACTTCCAATAAGCCCTATGAAATGAAGAAAAACTCGTAACACAGTTATGCCTACAGTCTTCTCAGGCCCCACGAGTATGATGGGAGTGAGATAGTGTTGCGGTTTCAGTTGGGATAGAGTTAACTTTTTTACTAGCCGCTGGTATAGGGCTGTTTTGGATTTGGGATGAAAATAGTGTTGGTAAAACTCTGATGTTTTAGGTTGTTGCTAAGTAATCAAGGCCTTTTCTGCTTCTCACACCACCCTGCCAGCGAGTAGGCTGAGGGGGGAGTGCGTGTAGGGAGGCACAAGAAGTTGGGAGGAGACACAGCCAGGCCATCTGACCCTAAATGACCAAAGGGCTACTCCATGCCGTATGATGTCATGCTTAGTATATAAAGCTGGGGGAAGAAGAAGGAAGGGGGGACATTCCAAGTTATGGCTTTTGTCTTCCCAAGTAACTCTTATACATGGTGGAGCCCGGCTTTCCTGGACATGGTTGAACACCTGCCCGCTGATGGGAAGTGGTGAATGAATTCCTTGTGTTGCTTTACATGTGCATGCAGCTTTTGCTTTACTTTATTAAACTGTCTCTATCTCAACTCATGAGTTTTCTCGCTTTTACTCTCACGAATCTCTCCCTTATCCGAACTGGGGGAGTGAGCGAGTGGCTGTGTGCTTCTAGCTGCCGGCTGGGGTTGAAACAATGCATCTTGTAAGAGAAGGAGAGGTGGTCGCCTGCTGCCTCCAGCCACAATGCTTGCCTTTGGACCCGGCTGCAATGAAGCCCACAGCGTGCATAAAATGCCTCTTGTATGCTAGTTCTCAAGTGAGGACAGGATGTGTGAACCATGCCTTATTCTTTCCCTTTTCTTCCACAATATAATAACTATTTCCTCAAAGTAAGAGAAAGAATATTTGCCAGAAAGGCATTTTCTAATTGAGCTAAGATCTGTATCTACTGGATTGGAGTCAAAAGACTTCTCAGCCCCTTGGAGCATATTAATAACAAAAGACAGGTACACGTCTCAAATTCCTATATTCAGCTCCCAAGTTAACGGGGCAAGATATGTGACATTCAGTCTGGTTCTGGCCAATATCTATATAATGGAAGACATTTTCAAACTGGCATTTATCAGTTTCAGGGTGACCCTGTTGCTCTCACATTTTTGTGCCATGAATTTCTGAGGAGTGCTGACTTCTGAGCTGACAAAGAAGCCAAAAGTTGACTGCTGCCTGCCCCCTGCTATGTACACAGAGCACTGCAGCGCTCTCATCTACAGAAGTCAGCCAGAGGACTCTGCTTTTGTTAGTTCTTTGCTTTCTGCGTGGATGAAGTTTTCAACCCTCAGAGAGTAACCAATTTGCCTCCAGGCCGGCGTTTGTAATGAAAGTCTTGGTGCCAGGATTTTGTACATTCTATTCTGCCTCTAGTCAGGATGAGGAAACTTTCAAAATAATTATCCAATTTTAAAGACAAAAAGTAACAAATGGGTATCCAAGGAGCTGTAGGGTTCAATATAGGCTATTTCCTCATACAGTTAATATTGCCTACAAACACCAGGCCTAAGTTTAGCAGTGATGAAGATTGAAAACTCTGCAAGCAAAAGAGAAATAAATCTGTATTGAGGAAAACTGCTGTGGTGGGAAAGCTGCCCTCTACACATTACCACCCACAAAGCCATATGGGGATTCCATGGATAAATATGTGACTGCTAGCAAGAGCTGGGTGGGAAACAATCTCTCTAGCCTAGGAAACATTTCAAGATTTCAAAAGTGTTCCCACTCTGCACCAAGGAGGCTGACCAAGTCACTGCTACCATTGGAATCAGATAGGTCAGTTATTTGTGTCCAAAGTAAAATATGTTATAAAGCAAAACAGATAGTGACGAGATAGGTTTCAAAACCTACAGAGTTGGAAAAAAAATAATAATCAGACTTTTTCACCACTACAGTCTGAGATGAAAATTAGCATAAGAGTCCTGGTAGCCTGTAAAATGTAATGTATAGGAGAAGGGACACAGCCCAGAAGAGCTACAGGACACTTGCTCTTTCTCTTTTCAAATGTTAATTCTTTAGTGTGATAGCATCTTGTGGTTGGATAGTTTAAGACCGGGGTAAGAAACTCCTGAATATCATAGGGCACATCCAGAGCACCAGAATCAAGCTAGTGGCCTGTGCTCTGCTGCTTTCTTTCTTGATGGTCCTGTGTCAGGGGCCACAACAAAATGTTACTGTTCCTGACATATGCTCTTGATCAAATCCTAAGTGCAACTCTACTCCCAGGTCACAGGGATGGTGATGTGAGGTTCTTCAGTGCTTCTCTACTTTTCACTAACTCTAACCAAAAGTTGTCATTATGGATTGACAACTACATTAGCAGACCGTCCATAAAGTATTCGATACCACATGCCAAAAATGCTCTTGACAGACAAATTTAATTTCCTATTACTTATAAACTATTAAAATATTTCCCTAACATGAAGAGAACATTCAAACTGACATGAGAAATAAAAATTTTCTGTAAGAGCTTCACAAAGCTACTAGGTGTGAGAGGCAAATTCCCTTGACATCTGTTATAGTCCTATGATTTTTCATTGATAGCCCAAGGAAGCCTAGGAGCAGAAAAGGATAGAAACTGAGAAAGATGCAAACAGTAGTGATCATAACAGGTGAATTTTCTGCACTTTAAACAGATATTGATATCAAAAGCCTGAAATTTGGAAGACTTCATAGAAAAAAATCATGGCTTCACTTAACACACTATTACTCCAGATAATATTCAAGACTATTTCTCATGCAGACATATAAGCTGATTATGTTATCCTGTTACATCACATTCAAAGCACTACAGGACATTTATTGCTTCCTGTGCTTCCAGAACATTCATTAGCTTACGTTGCTATAGCTTTGAAAATTTGAAGTACAAATGCTAAATATTACTCTGTTCAACAGGTTGGTTAGTATTAGATTTAACTTCACAACTTTGATACTTCAGATAATAAACATGTAAAATTCAGGATGAAGAGGTTTTTTTGGCTGATGAAGTGTGCTTGCTCTGTATTTCTTTGGCATACCTTGTACAGAAAAGAAAGCAACATGTTCTCCAAAGCCTCCTGATCTATAAAAAGGATGAACAGACTGAAGAACAGTCTTCTCTAAGAATAAAAGACACCTTGGAATGCTGTGTTTGAAGGCAATGCTGCAACATCATATCATCTAAATGTTCCTCCTGTATATATAGGAAAGAAGCCATCAAAGCACATCGATGAACTTGAGTGTCTGATGTATACAATGCAAATATTTTAGTAGCACTGAAACGTTGTCCAGCTGTCTCTTCTAAGCTTTCAGTCCAGTTCAGCAGGAAGCCAAATGGTCCTAGGCTGCTACATAAATTTGGTGACATCTGAAAGAAGTGGTGTGCTCAGTTGGACAGACAGGTTTTGCATGGGAATATGTCGTATTAGGAAAGTTATAAAGCAGCTGGAGATTTAATACAGAATCTGTGATGGATAAAATCCAGGGCTACTGGCTGTGCTACTGCCTGCCCTTAGTCACACCATTGCTACTCAACCAACACATGCAACATATTAACAGCAATAATTAGTACACATTCCTGTCTGCTACTTAAAACTTCACTCCCAGATGCTGCTTTGGTCTGATCTCAATTTTATTACCTTTGATGATTCCCTGCACTTCGTAATACCAGGCTCCATTGCTATTCATTAAACTCAACAGTGGTTAGACAGACACTAGCTGAAGCCAGGTTTCTAACAGGAATGCCCTTGCTTTTATTTCATGTGGCTAACTTCCGTAAATTACTGTAATTCTTCCTCCAAATCCCCTGCAATATATGTTCATGTATGTGTGTATCTAGACAAAACAACTACAGCCATGAGAACAAAAAAAGGCAGCTAGATAACAAGCCAAATGATTATGTAAAAAAAATAAAAAATAAAAGAAGCAGCTATTTTGCAGTGAACCACCTTGAGTAAGATAACATGTGTTATTTAATTTATTCTTTGTACATACACACAGTCACACACTCCCACCCCTACTCTTTTCAATTCTTACGGTTTCTCTACACCCATAACCCTACAAGACACCTAATACTCTCCTACTACTCTCCAGCTGGGCAGGCAGACCTGGTCATCTTATATAAATATTTCTGCTAAGAAAATGCTCATGAGAAGTATGTCTGTGATGACATTTTTGTTTATAATTTCAAATAATCAGATCTCTCTTCTTTTATCTTATTGTTCTGGACCTTGTCTTGCCTTTCTTATTGACTTCTAACTATTTTGTTGCAATGTATGTAAGCAGAGTGAAATTATTTGGCATATTTTACTGGACAGCAGCTATAAATCCTTGTATGTGTAAAAAAGTATGAACATTTGGACACTATCAGTGGATACACAAAGGCTTAGTTTCCAGCATTAAAGATTTTAAAGTTCTTTTAATTTAAAATAAATATAAAAGGAAAGATTTCATAAAATACAAGCTGTCAAGGTTTGGCCTGAATTGATTCAAACAAATCAACACTTTGAAACATCTTTACCTGCCTCTTTGCTTATTGCTATGGCAAAATATGCTAAGTAAATGGGAAAAAACCACAATTACCTAGTTTGCAACAACTGGAAATATTCACAATAGAGCCAGAAACTGTGAAGCTTAACAGACATTGACTTTAATGAACATTTTGGAATTGGGTTGTTGCAAGAGTTTATACAAATCATTCAAAAAGGTACAGGGCTGGTATTTTTGTCTATGTGGAAATCTTTCCAGGACTTGAATTTTCTTTTAACATTTTTATTCAGTGAAACCCAAATTAGAAAGCTAATGCTGGAAAGAGAGTAAAAGATGCCTAGACTGACAGCACAGTCCCTTTGCAACTACAGTTGTTGATTTTGAGACAGCTTTATTTCAACTGGCTTAAATACTTACTTTCTTTTTCACTAGAAAAGTAAATTCATCTTCAAAAGTAATATCACCTTCAAACTTCAGAGATATTCCTAGCCACAATTTCAATCCACCCCTCTCTTTTTCGGGTAAGTAATTTAGAAGACTGTCATCTCTCATTGCACAATCAACATGAATTTAAGAATGGTGCAATAGTTTAAGTTCTGTTACCCATAATGAACAATTTTTCAACATGGACATTTCACATCATGTTCTGTTTCAAGATATGTCTTACACTACTCTACTTACTGATGGGATGGAATAAACAAACAAAAACAACTAGCAACTCAAATTCCTCAGATCGGACAACGACTAATTAAGTGCTAGCATCCAGGAAGGGTGTCAAACCAAACAAGGGATGAATAGAGCTTATTTGCTACACTCTTAATCAAAAAACTACTTATGAAACATATATCTGGTCATCTTGATAACAGAAAAATAAGTAACAAACATAAGTCATAAAAGCTGGGGCGTGCAGATTTTGTCCATCTGAAAGTGTGTAGGCAACTTGCAAGGAAATCAAAGCTGATCCTGCAAACTTCTCCATCCAAGTGATATTTAACCTCCAGAAAATTTTCCAAGTGACCACAACAGGGTTTTGATATGAAAAATGAGATCCTTTAAAATGTACATGTACTCTACTTTACAAAAAATGGAAAGGCCGCACTCCTTTTGAGAATTAAGATCTCATTTGACAGAAGATACTTAAGTCTGCTAATTCCCATGGACCAGCTTCTACCGATGAATATTTAACTCCCATTTTTTTGACTTGCACTATGAGTTAATACATGATTCTCCTGGGATCAGCAACATCTCACCTGTCCAAAAGGCAAGTTGGCCACGCAGATTCTTGCTTACAGGGAGTAAAAGCTCCACTTTAGACTATTCTGTTCTAAAGCAAACTCTTTCCAAGTTGTCTTCTTAGAAAAACCTACCATTTGCATAGAAGTTAATTGCTATTTACAGCCATTATTATATCAACAGCTTAGTCTGTTTCAATTAATATGAAGTAGAATTCAACTCTTCTTCCACCCACTATGTCCAAAAACAGTATTAAATACAAACTCAATTTAATACCACTTTGCCAAAATTTAATAATTTCATTAACTGGACTACCTAACAATCTTTTATTACACAATATACTAAATTATATAAACATAATTTTTGGCATATGTGTATTTTAATTCAAAACCCGAGTTGGACAGCACAATGCAACATTTGGCAAATCACAATCTTATCTTGGCTTTTGTAGTAATAATGTCTAAACAAAAGTAGACATTTACTGGCAACAGCAAACAGCAGAACTTGTGTCTTTTCCTTTTCACAATTCACAGTATCATGCTGGCATTTGTTATACATTTCTAAGCACATTTTGACAGCTAAAAATGTCCCACATCATATCTCAATGTAATGGCTGTTTTACATTATATTTTTGTATCTAATCCACTTAAAAAAATGATGATCCAATTATTTTTGGTACAAAAGAATTCCTTAGAAATTCTGGTAATTAAATCTAGCAACCTGGAGAATTCCTTGAGTGTCTATGATTTTTTTTTTGCTGTGATCTCATATAGGCAAATTCAAGACAGCTCCTATGCAGGCAGTGTCCAAGTCGCTTCAAGCATACAAGCCATATCAAACAGATTTTAAAGATTATTGTGCTATTGCTCTGAAGAAGCAGAAATGAGGTGAGACAGAAGTGAATTGCCATGCTTTGAGCTCACTGGCTGACCTTCCAACCCTTCCTCAACTTGTTCCTGCACACTCCAAAGCATAAAGCTGCCTCTTCTCTTCAAAAAGAGTTAAGAAAATGGTGTTGGAATGTTAAAAAAAAAAATCATAACAAGAGATAGAGGGAAGCAGGTACTTGCACTTTCGTTTTGTTGTTTTGCATAGAACATAACTGATTTCACTAGAGATTGGTTTGCAATAAAATAATCATAAGTGAGACATGATTGTCCTGTGGACTGCTTTTGCTTGAAAACATTATGCTTTCTGTTTCTAACCTAACACCTACAAGGATTCTCTTAAAAGAGAACAATGATTTATCAGTATGCTTACATTGCACTCTTGACAACTTGACAACTGTTTTATCAGTTTTACTCTGTTCCTAATGAAAGTTAGCTTCTGGCTCAGGCATAATTAACCTCTGTAGCCTCTTAATGCTGTTTCACCTATAATCCACAGGTCCATATCAGAGAAGAGCAGAGTTTGTTCAGACCCAATCGTAGCATTTCACAGAGAAGTCACTGATTAAAGCCAGACATACAGACAGTAAGAGAAAAGAAAAACAGAAAAATAACCCTGTCATGTGGTGCCCATTATCTCCATATATCAGCTGCAACAGTCCACACTTCTTCTATGACATCTTGATGCATCAGGGAAGCGCTAAGAATAGCCTTGATTGATATATCTATCTTAGAATGGCAGGAACAAGTGAAATTATACCTAACGGCTTCAGGAACTACTATATTGAAAAGATCTGTCACAATATGAAAAAAAAATGTCAACTCATTCTTTCCACTCCTCCTCAACACAGAAGCAAGAGACTTGTAGGGATTATATCAAATGCAAATACACAGCCACATAAACCACACAGTTTCCTAAAGTGCTTTTCTAAATACAAATGTGTGTTTAGCACAAAAAAAGATACAACTTAATGAAAAGAAGTCCTGGTTTCTCAGTTTGCTCTGTATCCAGAACAAATGACAGTTGTCTTGCTACTCCTGAAAAAAAAGTCAGAGGAAGCAAAGTTTTTTCTGGGGAGCAGAATGTTTACCGTAAACCCATTGATAACACTGGGGAATGAAGCTAAGGAAGTAAAGGTAGAGCCATGCCTGATCGCTTCTACATGTGGGACAGAAAGAAAATGACCCATGGGCAGGTTTCTGCATGGAAAGCAACAGTTTTGTGCACGGTGTTATGCCATTATGGGTATGCATACTAATTCTCTAGTATTTCTAATTCAATAATTCAATAACTGTTAGAGACTGAAAGTACCTAAGGACTAGCTGGAACTGTCTATTCCTTCAGTCACACAGACATCAGTGCCCTGAGCCTCAAGTATTAACTTAGACATTTTACAGATGGTCAAAATGCTTGCCTGGACCAAGAACTTGGCCACAGGCCTGGGCAAAACACAACATAGTCATTCTCTGTGTTTAGCGTCATGTCAGTGAAGAGCTTGACTATTTTGGCAAAGAATACTACAACTCTCTTCTGAGCATTTATTTGCTCCCTCTCCAATTCTTTTACTATTTTGAAATCAGTAAGTTATATGTTGAACCTTTATGACCAATTATTATTTAATTTGAAAATATAACTAAATTAATTTCATTTTCCCATAGAAATAATGGGCTTCAACCACGTTTTCAATTAAACTTTCTAAAAATTATGATCATATTAATTTTTCAGACTTTTAAAAGAGTATACTCTTTTATATAGTATATATACTATATACTTTAAAAGAGTATACTCTTTTATATAGTATATATAGTATATACTCTTTTACTATATACTATCGTAAAAAAAAAAATCAATTTGGACAGTTTTCATGATATATTTCTAACTAATTCCTACAAAATGTCATTGTGGTGGTGCAACCTTCCCTCCCCCTAACTTCACGCCACTTGGTACTTGGCGTGATCTCCCTCCCAATCTGGGCCGCAGAACAACACGAGGGACCAGAATGTAACATAATGGTCTAACACGAAAGAAAGAAAAGGTAGAGAGTAACACACCCAGAACACAATAGTGTGCCTGGTCCCTATGGCTCCTACCGTTTGAAGGTAATAATAGTAACTGATCACTCCTGACACCATATGGGTCATGGCCACAGAGGGGGGGGATACCATGACCCCAAGATCTAGCAAGCTCTGAGGTTGTATAACTATTGTCCAGTTTGGGCCAGAGTGGAAAAGCACCTCAATCTGAGAAAGGGAAATTTTAACTATAGGCTAGCCTCTCTCTCTCATCCACCTCTCCACCTGTATGTTGTGAGATATACATTAGCTTTATGGATGTGGATGCTCTTCTGTCCATCCATTAAAGTGTAGGACCTAAAAGTGGCACCTTTCAGCTCACTAGAATTACCTGCTATTAAGAAATTCCCAATGGGAGACCTGTATGTGCTTGTGTGTGTGCACGCTTATATGCTTTGCTTAGATATATACATATATATGTATTGATCTCTGATTCAGAGATTCATAGATTCATAGATTGGTCCAGGCCAGAAGGGATCTCCAAAGGTCATCTAGTCCGACCTCCCCGCAGTCAGCAGGGACACCCCCAACTAGACCAGGTTGCCCAGGGCCTCGTCGAGCTTCACCTTGAATATCTCAAGGGAAGGGGCCTCAACCACCTCCCTGGGCAACCTGTTCCAGTGTTCCACCACCCTCAGAGTAAAGAACTTTTTCCTAATGTCCAATCTAAATCTCCCCTTCTCCAACTTAAAACCATTGCCCCTCGTCCTGTCACTGCAGGCCTTTGTAAACAGACCCTCCCCAGCCTTCCTGTAGGCCCCCCTCAGGTACTGGAAGGCCGCAATTAGGTCTCCCCAGAGCCTCCTCTTCTCCAGGCTGAACAACCCCAGCTCCCTCAGCCTGTCCTCATAGGAGAGGTGCTCCAACCCCCTGATCATTTTAGTGGCCCTCCTCTGGACCTGCTCCATCAGGTCCATGTCCTTTCCATATTGAAGGCTCCAGACCTGCACACAGTACTCCAGGTGAGGTCTCACCAGAGCAAAGTGGCAGAATCACCTCTCTGTATCTGCTGGCAACACTTCTTTTGATGCAGCCCAGGATGTGATTGGCCTTCTGGGCTGCAAGTGCACATTGCCTGCTCATGTCCAGCTTCTCATCCATCAACACCCCCAAGTCCCTTTCCTCAGGGCTGCTTTCTAATACCTCATCCCCCAGTCTGTATTTATACCAAGGATTGTTTTGGCCCAGGTGCAGGACCCTGCACTTGCTTCTGTTGAACCTCATGAGGTCCATCTGGGCCCACCTCTCCAGCCCGTCCAGGTCCCTCTGAATGACATCCCGTCCCTCTGGTGTATCAACAACACCACACAGCTCGGTGTCATCTGCAAACTTGCTGATGGTGCTCTCAATCCCTCTATGTCTTTGATAAAAATGTTAAACAGTACCGGACCCAGCACGGACCCTTGAGGGACACCACTTGTCACTGGTCTTCATCTGGACTTCCAGTCATTGAGTACCACCCTCTGGGTGCGACCATCCAGCCAATTCCTTATCCACTGAACCGTCCACCCATCAAATCCGTATCCCTCCATTTTGGCAAGCAGGATGTTGTGAGGGACCATGTCAAAGGCCTTACAGAAGTCCAGATAGATCACGTCCATAGGTCGTCCCTTATCTACTGACCTAGTCACTCTATCATAGAAGGCCACTAGGCTAGTCAGGCAGGACCTGCCCCTAGTAAAGCCATGCTGGCTATCTTGAATCATCTCCGTGTCCTCCATGTGCCCAAGCATGGCATCTAGAAGGATCTGTTCCATGATCTTGCCAGGCACGGAGGTGAGGCTGACAGGTCAGTAGTTCCCTTTACTCATTTTTACCTTTACTCATATGTATATCTGTTGATTCGGGGTACCTTCTAGGAAGTTATGTGAATCTTGCCATCTTCGAATCTGTAACTAAGTTGCCAGTCAATTACTTTGTTTACTCACCTTGTCAACTGGTAAATTGTTAATGATCAAGTGCTGCTAAAATTCAACCTCTCAATCTGCCTTACATAATTAAAAAAATTTAAATAGCTGCTAAATCGTAACCATGTCAAATATTTTCATCCGTGACGATCATGCTTCATCTAAGCCAACATTAATTTGGACTTTGATTTTGTAGGCAAGTCTGTTTAAATATTTCACATTCACTCTAATTGGGAAATGCTTTGGAATTTCAACATCTTTAAGAAAATGGGGAAAATAAGCTCCTTCCCCAAGACACCCATAAAGCAATATTCTCCTTTCAAATTTCAAGAGAAGTCTTACATGCAAATGAATGACAGCAAAAGATTACATGATAAATTGTTTCAATTCACCTTTGTCTACACCAGCTGTATTCTGATCATCACACTTAACAGAGTACTTCAACCTTTCCAACATGCTGCCCTGTCAAACACACTGAAAAACAGCTCAATTTCTATAGTCCACATTTCTTTTACTAATTGGGCAGAGGGCAGCCTGAGCCAAGTGGCAGATGTGAGGTCTGTCTCGGGGTTTTGTTAGTTTTGGCAATCGCGGAATTCTTTCAGGTCTGGGACATGGTGCACAGTTCTGGTTTAAGACACCCAGTCATCCTTCAAGTTCCTGGAATGCATGGAGGACTGTTTCCTCATACAAACGTAAGATGTGCCAACCAGGAATGAGGCACTGCTGGACTTGCTACTCACAAACCAAGAAAACCTGCTTTGTAGCATCTTGGTTAAGTGATAGCCTTGGCTGCAGTGATGACAATATTGTGGAGTTTGGGATACTGCTGAGCACACTGAAGGTTAGTACTAAGACCAAGGTTTTGGATTTCAGAAGAGCAAACTTCAGCTCACTCAGAGCTCATTTGGCAGGGATTCCATGGGAAGCTTCCATGGGTGATAAAGGAGTTAGCGAGTGCTGGGAGTTTTTCAAGAATGCTCTCCCAGAAGCACCAGAACAGTTCATCCCCTTTAAAGACAAGGGAAGCAGGCAGAGCAAGAGAGCCTCTTGGCTCAACTGTGAGCTTCTGAGTCTGCTCAAAACCAAGAAAGAAGTGCACCAGAGATGGAAAAGCAGATGAACACTCGTTGATAACTACAAGTGCATTGCCAGGGTGTGCAGAGATGCAGTTAGAAAAGCAGAAGCTCAGCTTGAATTGAAATTGGCCAGAGGTGTCAAAAACAAGAAGAAAGGGTTCTTCATGTACATAAGCCACAAGCAGAAACATAAGGAAAATACTGACCCACTGTTAAATAGGAGAGGTTAATTAGTCATCAACAATGTTGAGAAGGCAGAGGTTCTCAACATTTTCTTCACCTCTGTCTTTACCATCACTACTGCGTGTCAGGCCTTGAGAACAGCAATCCAGGTGGATGCCAACACAGAACCACCATCAGTGAAGGAAGGGTTGGTGTGTGAGCTATTATAGGAGCTGGACCCCTACACATCGATGGACACTGACAATATCCACCCAAGGGTGTTAAGAGAGCTGGCTGACTTCATTGTGAGGTGGCTTTCCATACCCTTTGAGAAGCTGTGGAGGTCAGGGGACGTCCCAGAAGACTGGATGAAGGTTAATGTCATGCCCATCTACAAGAAAGACTTAAAGGAGGATTCAGGAAACTACTGGCCCATCAGTCTTACTTCAGCCCTTGGGAAAGTTATGGAATGAATCCTCCTGGGAGCTATCAAAACGCAAATGAAGCATCCGATTGGGAAAAGCTGACATGGATTTACCAAAGGGAAATTGTGCTTGAGAAACCTGATGGCCACCTACGACAAAGTAACCTGCTCAGTTGAGGTGGGGCGAGGGGTGGACATTGTCTACCTGGATTTCTCCAAGGCTTTCTGTACAGTTCCACACAGCCTCCTCATAAAGAAACTGGTGCTCTACGGTCTAGACAAGTGGTCTGTGCAGTGACTGGGGAACTGGCTGACAGGCCGCACCCAGAGGGTGGTGGTAAACAGCTCCTTCTCAAACTGGCAGCCTGTCACAAGTGGGGTCCCCCAGAGATTGATACTGGGCCGAATGCTCTTTAGTATCTTCATAAGTTATCACTTATATTTATTTACTATTATAAGTGTTATTATACACTTGGGACCATCAAGTGTACCCTGGTGAAGTTTGCTGAGGATACCAAAACTGGGTGGACACTTTGGAAGGGAGAGCCATCCTGCAGGAAGACCTGGATAGGCGGGATGAGTGTCCTAACAAGAACGTTATGAAGTTCAACAAGGACAAGTGTGTAAGGTCTTGTACCTGGGAAAACACAATCCAGGAGTGCAGCACAGACTGGGATCTGCCTGGCTGGGAGCAGCGCTGTGGAAAGGGACCTGGGGGTCCTGGTGGACAACAAGCTCAATAAGAGTGAACAGTGGGCTGCTGCAGCAAGAAAGCAAACAGGATGCTGGGTAGCATCAGCAAGGGCATCACCAGCAGAGATAAAGAAGTCATTGTCTCACACTGCTCAGTGCCATACCTGGAATACCTGGGCCAGTTTTGGCCCCTACTACACAAAAAAGATGTGGACAGGCCTGGGTCCAGGGAAGGGCCACCAAGATGATCACAGGGCTGGGAAGCCTGCACTGTGAGGAAAGGCTGAGAGAACTGTGTTTGTTCAGCCTTGAGAAAAGAAGGCTTAGGGAAGACCTTAACACCATGTTCCAGTCTTTAAAGGGTGGGTACAAAGAAGATGGAGGCTCCCTTTTTGCAAGGAGTCACATGGAGAGGACAAGGGGTAATGGCTTCAAGTTACTCCTGGGGACATTCTGATTGGACACAAAAGGAAACTTTTGCACAATGAGAACAATCAGCCACTGAAATAATCTCCCCAGGGAAGTGGTGGATTCATTCCCCAACATTGAACACTTTTAAGACTCAGCTGGAGAGGCTGCTGGGCCTTCTTGTCTAGATTGTGCTTTTGCCAAGAAAGGTTGGACCAGATGATCCTTGAGGTCCTTTCCAAACTGGTATTCTGTGATTCTGTGAAGAAGAGACACCTAGAAGGAGTTCTAGAAAGACAGGAGAATGAAAGCATTATCTTACAATAAAAGGGCACGTCAACACAGAACCAACCAGAAGACCCACAAGGAATACTTGAAATTAAACTGTCCCAGAAAACCTATTAAACTTGAGTTTGGAAAGCAAGACAGCTATGTTTCCATGGTGCCCCACAGGAATTAATATGGTCCACGAAGATGCATAGCTTATTAGTCTATGTAGATGTAGCTACATTGCTTCGTGTCCAGAACCAGCAGGAAGATGGCGGGCTGTGTCTCAGCACGCTGTTCTCTGTTTAACAATGAACTTGGCATATGAAGCTTAGCAGAGGGAAAAAAAGAGGAGAGAATATAACTGCCTCCCACGTGTACATTGTTGTGGTGAACTCTAAAGAAGAAAAGCTCTGGGGGCAGTGAAGAATGCTACTGGGGCAGAAGAGTGGGAATAGCAGCACTGATTATGAAGGTATTTTGATTGAAAATAAGAATTATTTGTAACCCTCAGAGGAGTGATATTATGAAATGGCCTTCAGCTACGTAGTAGGGCAAGCAAACCTACCTGGTGTTAATTGAACCTAATAGGCTTCTGAACAAATTTATGACAAACACTAGTAATAACAGGGCCTATATTAGGGTTCTCGGGAGGAACCCTGTCCTTGGGTCTGCTTTCCTGTGACTTAATTAATTTTTAATTAATGGACAAATGTAACAAATGCCCATGGTGAGGCCGTGCATGCAGCAGAGGTCCCCACTCACTGTATAGCACACAGCAATGCTGCCTGCTTCCTGACCCTGGGACACTAGGCCTGCCTGGCCACTTTGAAGTGATCCACCAAAAGCTGATGTTAAAAGGAGAAGCCAGAGAAAGATGAATAGAAATCTCCTTTTGTACCATAAGTTCACTGGTTACATATCGCATGGTATTGTAGAACTTCCCTGTTCTAGGCCAAGAGCCACAAACCACTCCCTACCTACCTACAGCTCTCAAACTGCCACAGGCCGCATGCCTGTAGGTGGGAGAGGCCATCTGGAAGTGCCCATCTTGTGGATGACAAAGCCTTCAGGAAGTGTAGTAAAGATGCCGTTGATACCACGCATAGACTCCTGTTACACAGAAACTGTCTGCTGAAGCTATCCAGTAAGAATCATTCCAATATTAGCATTTCACCTTTGAAATTTATGCAGATAAAGAGAAGACAGTTTCTAAGGAAGTTGCAGGGCACAAAAGATGAGGAGCTTATTGTGTGAATGCAGTGTGCTCCTGCCTCCTCACTGCAGCTTGCAGCACAAAGAATTCTCTTTTAATTTCCTTTTCCTTTTTAACCCACGACTGACATTTGCCTTTGACTATTTCAGCCTTCTGTAAAGCTGACATCTGCAACTTTTTCCAGGATTGGCACAACCCATAAAATCAACTGGTATTTTCTCCTGGACTAGGTTCTAAGGTGGTATTATTACTTTTATAAGGTGCTGAAATGATACTCTTGATAGAAATTGAAAACGCAGTGTGAATAAATTGGCTGCTTTACATTGCCAATTTCAGAGAAATACAAGGAATGCATAACTGAGATCCTGCACTGCTACATGTAGGTACAGGGTCAAAACTCCATCCTCTCTTTTCAAAGTCTAAATTATTTTGATTATTTTATACCAAACGTAGCTCCTTTTAACACTCCCTTTACTTTTTTTCCTTCTAAAACATCCTAAAAACATTCCTGTTACGAATCATGATTAAAGGGAAAAAAAAGTCTATACCAGCCAGTCTTTATGGGATCTCCCCAGATGGAGCTAAGCTGCTCTCCAAACACTCTAGTATACACTTGCTTTAGATGATATAAGCCAGGATGGCTGAAATCTTGTATTTAAGCCAATAAAGCTAAGATGTGTGATTTTGCATGGGGGAAAGTATGGAACGCTAACATGAGTTGGTAAGATTTAGCAACCTCCAGCAGAGGAGGTAGAACAAGTTGCTGGAGGGCTTTTCCTCTACTCACTTCTGGTAGTGATTCCCTGATTGTAATAGTCCTTTCATTTTTTCAATATCAGACCTATTTCTCCTGCCTTTCTGTAGGCAATTTTCTTTTGTTCCTGGGTGAATCTTTTATTCAGTTAAATCTCTCCTAAACACTAACTTATCCATAAAGGCTTAATGATATGACAAGGAAGCAATTATGAATTTAGAATCTATAAGCAAAATCTGCTGGTTTTCAGAATGTGCACTTCTAAAAGGACCGACTCCCTCCACCTGGTATCTGTAGTGAATATATTAACAGCACTTAAAACATTTATCTGTCATGGTAAAACAAACTTATTTCCCAAATTCCAAATGATAGCTTGTGGGTTACCAGCAGCTCCTAGCTTTTCTCATTAAGAACAACTCATTTTCAAACACTGCCAATTTTCTTGACTCCACTGGCTGACGGGCAGTTTTACCACAAGACACTTTCCAATACCTCTGTCTTTAGACAGAATTGCCTATTGTGTCTTTTCAATCACTTCTGTAGACTTTTCTTCTACTTTCTATAACTAGTGTTAAAGTTGTTATTTAATCTGTCATCTCTGTACATTTATGTTGGAGACATACCCTGCTATACAATATAAACACTATTACACCTTATACTTCAAATACCATTTCTATTAGGAACAGAAATATCATCCTTTCTATTGTGAACACAAAATAAGGCACAGAGCAGGATCATCAGTCCAGGGTTTTACGGTGAAATAAGTTTTAATAAAGAAAAAAGAGAGAAAATCCTGGTTTTTAAACTGTCTGCCTCAGTCCCCATCTCTGAAGAAGGGGAAAATAACACAGCCGTATTTCAAGATTTGGTTAGGTAATGTCTGTGGAGATGGAAAAGTCTAACATTGAATAGCAAACCTAAGATCTGTAGCATGATATTTCTACATTTTCTTTAACATGAGAATTTTAACTGCTTGTTACTTTCATTTTTGCTGCAACTCAACAAACTTTCTGCCACTAATTATCAAAAGTAAACACGGAGTTACTGTTCCGAGTACAGATGCATTGCTATAGTAAAACAGTCTCTTGGCCTAACATAGGACTCTGTAAGGCTGTCTTTTTCTAAAGAGCTCTTACCCAGTTGAAAAGTTCACCTTACCATATCAGTTATTTCTGTTTGGAGATATTTTAACTTTTTGTTCCTAATGGAAGCCAATCAGAAATATGAAATAACCTCTTGCCCTAGAGGTTAAACATACATCTGGTCTCCCTATTTAACATAGAGGTTTATCTTTTGCATGTTACTAATGATAATTTAGAAGGAGGGCAGAAAGGAAAAGGAAAACTTCCCTGCCCTAACACTTGTATATTTTTCTGTTATGAAGACGGCAGCCTCCATTTCTCATTTGACATATGAAATAGCTCTGCCATAAAACCCTGTATTTTTCAGCTTTGTGTTTAATTGTTGGAGCCAAGAAAAGGAGGTGAAGAAATAAGACAGATCTTACTTGAGCTGACACTGCTTAAAATGTAGGCTATGGCAAGCATGGCTCTCATTATATTTAAGTGAATTAGTCTGTTTCCTTTAAAAAAGGAGGCAAGGGGAAAGGAGAGATTAACAAGCCACCAAGGGCCTGCTGTAAGATTTTGACACTTTTAGTGGCTTGTGACATATGACTTGTGAGTATCAGCTCTCCTTCAAAATCAGGAAACAAATCTACTATTTGTATAGGAAATAATAAAAAAAAAAAGTCAATAGCAAAAGACTCTGCTACAAGGTCATGTTAACTAGGATTCATTAGCAAGGTATTTTTTGGAACAGAAGCATGAGATGAGTACTTTAGCTGAGTAAACTCTGAAATTATTATTAGATATCTAGAGGTCTCTAACATTTGTCATCCTTTGCTAGGCCAAGCATATGCTATGGTCCTCCTGAAGAAATTAATCTAATGTGTCCAAATACCGCAATAACGACACTGACTTCTACTTATTCTCAAGTTGTTTCACATGATGAGAGCTTTTACATCATAAGCTCAATAGAGTGAGCTCTCAGAAGTGCTCAGAGCAACAGCTGCACAAGGATTACACCTGAAAATTCAAGTGTGCTCTTCAATTAGGGCCCTTACAGATTCTTTGGAAACTTCATCTTACATGGCTATGTTGGTTGCATCGCCATGCAATCTACTCTTGCATTGTCAGTATGTCTGTGAGTGTGTAACAGGAGCTTTGTGTGTGGAACTTCCATAGTTTGGCACACAAAACAATAAATGAAGAGCTTATATATATATACACATATATATTTATGACTGGGTACTGTGAAAAGCAAAAAGATTCTGAAACTACCATGAAAAAATATTTAGTTGAAAAACCAACAGTACAAGTATTAGAAAATGTCAAACTGAAGTTTATTCAAACACCAACATTATGTTCCCATCCCCATTATAGACCTAATAAGTGTCTGGTAACCTCAGCTATAACTTCTTGTATTAAGCACAAGGTAACAAAAAGTAGTTAGATGTTTTTACATACTGGTTTTCCTGCTTATCATTAAAGATACTTCTCGAGTCTGCACTGATGTGTGAATGCAGATACTGGTACTCCTCACATCTATGGCTCCCTTTTTAAGGATTTTAAACTGCGATTAATGTTTGGGGGTCCCTGGATAACAAATACGTCCTCCATCTGCACAGTGGCAAGTTTTTGGTAGCATTATTGAATTTAATAGTTCAGATAGTCAGCACTAAGGATCTTCCTGAATATAACCACTGTGGTTTGCTTTTTTTTTTTTTTTAAATTTAATTTTGGACATAGGAGTTACTGTCATTAGTCTGTACTGAAAAGATACATCAGTCTTTGTTATGCCCTGAGTACAGTTGAAAACAAAAAGGTTACATCTTGCTGATCTTTATGGTCTACTGGGTACATTTATAAAACCAGCAAAACCCAAAAGGGAAGAGTTCCACAGAAAAATTATTATTGATATTTTATAATAGCGTTTGTCTCCAAATCCTCATCTTCGCAAAATGTTTCCTGTTTCATAAGCAGAATCAGCTGCAAGCAGCGTCCACAAACGCATGTGTGGCAGAGCTAAAGGAATAAAGCAAGCATGGTGAATTTTGAGCAAATCTGGATAATGCTTTGAGGAATTATTTGGTGTGTGGTCTGAGGCAAGAAGCCACAGAGAGGCGGAAGTTAATCTTATGTACTCCCCAGCTGCAGATACATCTTTTTGAGAGCAGACTGCAGCAGGAGACACAGAAGAAATGACCAAGAGACCAGATTAATACCACATGAGCCAAGTGTCAGCCTCATTATATGTGTTTTCACTAAAGTTGAAAAGGCTTTAACTTGGACGGCTGTCATTTCAAACAGAAGTTGTGACATGTAAAAGTAACTGTAATAAATTAAACTGAAAGAATAATGTCTGTGACACTAAAGGGGAAGTATCAATAATAAAAAAAATAGTAGGAAAAGAAATAAAAACCAAACAAATAACTCTAGTAGCTTAACTCCAACACATAGACAGCATTTCACAGAAATTAAGTCAGTCCCAAAAATATATAATAGGGCCAAATAAAATACCTTTTAGGTGGAGATCATGCTCAAATTTCTTTGACGGATAGGTCTGACAGTAAAGAGAAGGGAGTGAAATTGAAATTATATTTTAAGTCTTTAATCATGGAAATTATATATATCCGTGAGTGGAAACATCCTAATGTTCATATCTGTAAAGCAAAATAAACTTTGTTGTTGCTCGTAACTATGATGTCCATGCAGCACAAACAGATCTAGAGCTTAGCTTGACAGGACAGATCCAATTTGCACCTATGCCCATGTTATTTGGTTAGGAGCTATTTTGCCATTAAATTTTGTATTATGCTATGCAACAAATTTATTGAGTGATCTTGACAGAGAGCTTGAACAAGAGGCTATAGATTTAATTTTCTTTCTTGGGAATCTTAAGTTTTTTGTAGTCAGAAGACAAACACAAAAGTCTGCTAGAGTTAAGAAGCAGCCTATTCTTTCTTGTTCCATAAGCGGACAAAAATGCATTTGCTATTCCTTACATACAAACCTTTCTGTAAAAAGAGAATGATTACCCTCCTGGTAATCCTTTTGGTTTTTTTTCCTGGCACTCACTACACTGTTACTGGTGTGTTTCACAAATAATTTGTTTTCATAACAGCCTTGCTCATGTAGGAATTATTACTACCCTCATTTTACAAACAGCGAAGCACCAAAGAGATATTAGAGTCAAATACATTTATAAATTTTGGGGTACAATGTATAACATACATATACAAGACCTGATATTTCATAATACCCACAATAACACTTTATGGCACTCTCTATACTCAAAGTTTAGTTCCTGCAGACCATCCTTGTGCCAAATAGTTCAGTCTTCTTCCCTCTCTTTTTAATCAGATTCCTCCTCTATGTGGCTTGATTGTCAGCAGGTGAAGCACAGGGAACTCAGAAAAGTCCCTCAGCTCCCTTCATGCCCAGGGTATCTTCACAGCATATGGTGAAGGATATGAGCCTTTAGCCTTATGCAATTCTGTCTTATTTTGATAAAAAAAGAAAAATATCCATTGTTGACATTAAGAGTCTTTTTAAAATTCACAGGCTTCTCTACAAAGAAAGTGGGTGTTGGACCTTTTCTTTCCCAAACAATTTAGTTGCAACCTTGATGGAGTAGCAGTTTTGTGAGGTATACCATGCAGCTGAAACACACTGCCTCATCCAAAGCCCTACAGCAAGGCATTTTACACGCTGCATTTACTAATAATAATCTATGTCTTCCATACAGTAATCTTAAAATGTCTTTTAGCAACATCATTGGGTTCAGTATACCTGTATTGCAGTTATTAGCACTAGTATTTTGACAAAGGAAAAGTGTCCTGTCATCAGAACGTGGTCCAGAGCACTGCTCTGCTTCCCCCGAGACAGGGGAGAAGGACACAGGAAAGTCAGCTAAGGTTACGGCTCAGAGGAAGGTTTTCATTAGCTTCCTTTCCTGCAAGGGACAGGTGCCACAGGTACTAAGATACTTAATGCAGATGAAAGAGGTACTTCGAAATTGACATGGTTTGCACTTTTAATCTTCACCTCCAGGAAAACTATGGGGAAGAAATAAGTATCTGGGAAATACACAGAGATCAAATTTTGTTCTCTTGAAGTCAAGACGCTGTGTCAGTGAACATCAGGAGCTATAGCATCTCCTAAAATGTCTGGAAATGTATGAAAAGAAGGCACTAAAACTGCAGTCTTATAAAATTCACTTCATATTAAATACAGGTATCCTGTATCCTATTCTAGAGCATTGCTCTTGCTCTATTCTTGCTCACTCTAGTCACAGTTACTGAATATATGAACTTGTAACTACGTTACCACTTCACATCTTAAAGATAAGCTTACAAAATATGACAGTACTTGATAACACTAAAAAGCAGCCATAAAAATACTCTAGTCCGCCCTCAAAAGATTAAAACACTTAGAAATTTAGGATATCTTGGTGTCCCTCAGGTATACGTTTCTCAAAAAAAATGAGGCGGATGCTACCAGCATAATGAAAAGCTGAAGAAAACCCAACCAAACGAAACCCCAACTTTTTTCTTCTGTAGCACAGCTTTGCTTGTGGCTGCTTTAAACAGCTTATTACTTCCAAATGCAAGTTTGCCCACCTTTCTGCTCGCAATTAGTCCATACTGACTTTGACATTAGGAATAGAGCAGGTTATTAATCCGAAGAGGGTAATGCGAAGAAGAGAATCCCAGAGCATGTACCAGATAGTATCTATAGAATTCAATCAGAGAAGAGACAATGAAATTGGGAGTGGGAAGAGTTTATATCCCCATGCTGATTACATGCTTTTAGATAAATTCAGCAGGCACTTTAATGGCTTCACATGTTCAGGCTGTGAGCAAACTGATGATGCAGTGAGATGAGAGAGGACAATTCAACACCACTGACGGTTCACAGCTGCCAAAAAGGATAAGCCGTGCTTCCCCTCTCCCACTCATGACACATGCTGCCCCTATTTCTTTCTTGTCATCCTACCCAGGATTGCTCTGGCACTTGTCACACTTCCAGTCCCCTTCCTCTAATGCGGGTACAATATCATTGATTTATACTCAGCCTCCACTTAGCACCATGCCTTAATTCCAATTAAATAACATCCTGAATGCTTCCAAAATGCTTCAATGTTCCCTCCCCAACTCCCACACACACTGACTACAGCTGCACAGATGTGCATCAGGAACCTGAAAGAAAACTTAGATTGCCTTTATTTCTATGCAATGTTTGAACCTCTAATATCAGTGGCAGAAGAGGGAAGAGCAATTAGACTCCTCAGGCCCCCCATTTTCACTTCTGCTCCCCATGTAGGAAGAAGAGTCAGGAACTGCAAAAAACAAGTAAGTTAATTATCCTTCACATATGTTTTCCACCATGAAAAGAGCAGGCATCATATTGCTTTACTAGATCAAGGTTTATGAAAGATATGATCTTTATTTTTTATATACAATTCATGCGCATTCATTTTTCTAGTGTCTGTAGTCTTTTCCTCTCTTGCACAACACCAGAAGTTATGGAAGCGGGTGAGGAGAAAAGGAATGAAACTTTTTGTTGTAGTTTCAACATTTCTTTTTCCCTGAAAGTCAGCCTCGATGTGTGTGAAAATTCCTCTTTAACTGTAGAAGATATACACTACTGACAGATTATTTAGAGGTAAATGTGAAAGGGGACAGGCTAATAATTCTTTAGGCTAACTATAAAATAAGGGAATGCTTTACAGCTGACACTGTGAGTATATCAACCCAGTAATTGGATGCACGTGTTAGTAGCAGTAAAACAGCACTGTCCAGTTGTCCACTTTACATGGGAATCTACTTTGAGTGTATTCTTTGATTTACTGTTGCAATTAGAACTGAATGTTCAAAGAAAGAATACAAGTGACCTCATTTAAAAGCAAAGAGTGCCTTTAAAGCCATTATTTAGCGTGTAACCTGGCTCACTTGGAATCATTTCTTTCCCCTGCAACTTCTATTTGTTGCACTGTACTCATGAACTAGCATAATCAGTTTTAATAATCCACTCAGCTAATGAATTGAGTTTTAATATCCATTCAGTGATTAAAGATTAAGCCACTTCCTCCTCACTCCTACCCTTGAAGATTTTAATTTCTTCATAAACATGAAGAGTTTTCCCAGGCTGACTTTTCAAAACGTCATATAACAGTGTTTCCTGTCTCCTTTGTACTATGTCGTAACTAACAGTGATGTTTTACAACAAATTGGCACTAGAAACAGAAGCAATTAATACAGCTAGGAAAGGATCTTTCTAGTTAACAAAACTAATGGTTACAAGTACCCTTGACTACTTTTCTATGTTCAAAGCACCTGAGCAATGAAAGGCTCCATGATATTAAAACATTACATCAAAATAAATTGTCAAAAGAAGGAGAATTTGTTTGATAAGTACATACAGTCAGACTAGCAGTACTAATATACCTACTGACTGAGAAACATAGGTGTGCTAACATGAACTAAATGCATCCTCCATTTCTGATCTGATAATTTGGTTTTCATAGCCCAAAGCAAGCAAAGGTTACTTTTCCATGCAGTCTCATCAAGCTGACATTGGTTGTTAATACTGATAAATATTCAAACTATTTGTGCTGTTTGAAGTGGCAAAGAGGTCATTAGATCACAAACCCCAGATTATTAGGATAAGGTAGTTCAGCATTTTACGGAGACTGCAAGCAATGGTAGCGAGTGTTAAAAATCTGCAAACCAAAATTTGAACTTGGTGCTGTTTTGAGGAAGAAGGAACTGTAACAGAGTGATTCAGAAAGCTCTTCAGAAAACTGAGACAACAACCAAACAAAAACAGGTCATGAAGGGAGCATTATAACAAATCCTGAGTTGACCAAATGATTTCTCAGCTTTGCTGACACTATTTCTATATCCCAAATAATGAACTTAAGAATAGAAATACACAACTGTTTACAAAGGTACTTTTTTCCTATTCAGAACCTTCCTTGGGAAATACATGACTCGGACAGAAGTAAAGTCAGGAATCCCACCATGACAAGAGATGTTGCCCTCTGTTCATACAGGTACCTGCTATTTTTAACTTAAGACACACAGGTTAGCAAGATTTGCTCATAGAAGGGTTCTTCCTTTTCCAAAACCAAAGGCTCTGTGGAATAAGTGAAAACTCCCCTATTGCAGGATCTGATCTGACTCCCATTTCACTCAAGTGAAAAGGCCCCTATTCACACACACACAGTTCAAAGACATCTGAAAGTCATCTTAAAATGCCTTATTTCAAAACAGAGGATCTTATCCTACAAGTGAATGCATCCAAGATGTTTCAGAAGTGTAAGCACATTCTATAGTGCTCACTCAGCTAACGCCCTCTTCAAGGGAAGCTTTGACTGAGCCACTACCTGAGAACCCTCCCATTAAAACAGCAGCACGGCATCCATAAGCCTGCATGCCCTTTGGTTTCTTTCTTCTGAGGTTCTAAGAAGAACAAACTTCCAATTGCCCCTAACCCTTTCTTTTTTTTTTTTCTTTTTTTTTCTTTTTTTTTTTGCAAGTGGCTATAAGTTAGATTTATGAAGACAAAAAGACTTTTTACAACTGTATATTTTGAACAGATTTATAACAGGGCTACAGCATCAGCATGGAGGGTCCACAAGGCAGGAATGCAGTAAGGGTAACAGGAGAGTGTCATGTAGATGTTAAATAGTACAATTCTTTCCACATTCATAAATCCTAAGTGCCTAAGGTTGTATACTGCTGGTTATAAATTATGTAACTGAGTTCTGCAGAGGAGAAGAAAAAAAAAGACTTAAAGTGAAAAATCACCTCTATAAGAACTTACACATTTCATATTAAAGAACCTAAGTTTCAAATTACTTCACTAAAACAATATTATTTCCTATTCTAAGTCTTTTTGATAGGTAAAAAAATAAACCAGATCTCTATGGAGAGTAAAACAACAAAACACATACGGCTACTAATCCATCTCCAGAAAAACAGAGAAAAGTTCTCACATTAATTTACAAACAACAACTCATGAGGAGCTGATAACCCCAAACAGCTAGCTTAAAAAATGTTCAGTGGCAAAAGAACATATTTTACCACATATTCTGTTCTGGTTTGAGATTTACAGCTGAGGTTAAGGTACCTACCAAGCTTTATGATTTTATTACACTTGAGGTATAATCAAGAAACTGAGTCTCAAACCAAGTATACTTAGTCAAAACACATTTACTGCCATTTTTTACGTATATAACCAAATATGTACTACAAATCTGTATTTATATATCATGTTTTAAGTGGACACACTTAAAACTCTAACGATCAGCATTTCTAGTAATTAGAGCATTTGTTTACAATCTTTTGGCCTACAGAATGAGGCTCAAAACTTTCTTGCTGTTAGTCACTATGTTGCTAATCTGATTCCACTAACTAAAGCAAACCCAAAGGAACTTCAGCAGATCCTGAAGCTCTGTATAAAAGATAATTCCATACTCAAGGAAAAAGCCTGGAATAGGTTAGCTCATGAGAAGTAGCAAATTATTTCATGCTAGCTCCCCCAAGTGAACACTCTTTCCCTGTAATTGCAGTGCCGTTGCACTGTTTGGATTAATCCACTTTGGATGCTCAGAAGGCCAATTAACAGCCTCTCAGCTGCTGTATGCCTTTCAACTTTGTTTGAGCTAAATTAGTTCATACAGCTGAGGACCGAGCTCCTTCTTGTCCACCTACGTTGAGCAGAGGTGACACCAGACAGTGACTGTGCCGCCATCTACCGTAGGTTTTGCGTAGCACTGCTTGGTCCAAAGCCCGTAGGAATCGCTCCAGCAACATCCACTAATATTCAGGCTCAGTGACACGGAATCCACTCCCTAAACACGTACGTAAATAACGGCCTGATCCCACAATCCTTGCTCAGGCAGAACTCCCTCCACAGACTGCAAGTTAGCTGCTGCTAATTAAGCATCACATATTGTGCTACCATTCTTCTGCTACTAAGATCTGTCCTGTAAATGTAAAATCTGTCCTTGATAGCACTATTAACCATTGCTTTAAAAGTCAATTGAATATAGCATAAAACTCAAAAATACGTTCAAGTTTTCCTGAACCAGCTTATCACATATCATGTAGCCCAATGTATGTCATCCATTAAACCCAAAGAGATTCACTGTCTTCACGAAAATTTTCTGGGTGCAAGTCAGAAACTGCATACACACAGTTATCTCTCCATTTTAATATATGGCTTAAGCTTCCCTTGGTCATCCCAGATCTCAAGTTATATTGAAAGCTTTTGTAATTGCTCTTTGGAGGCTTTTTGATTGCCTCCCCCCCACCAGTAAGTCACCAGAAAGCAGTTCAGCTCTCCTTATTCATGCATACAAATGGCTCTATCAAGAACAGGGGGCAACAGACTTCACAGCTGTGGTACTTGTGGGACGATGTAGTAGTTGCATTTTGAGGACCAACTTCCAGATGCAAGGAACAATAAAACAAAACCTAAAAATTGTCCTACTAGTGACAGACACACTCCAGCTATGCCAAACACTGCAAGTTCCCCCAGCCTCCTCACAGAGCAGTCAGAAGCCACCTCTGTTCCCATTACCCAATAGGTAGAGAAAGGCTGATGGAATAGTTCCAAGCAATCAAGTTGGAGAACATCTGCCAGAGTAAACTTTAATTTAGCACACTCTACACAATATTTGTAGAGCAGATCTATGAATGCTGCTTGAGCCATTTAAAGGCTGGAGACTACATGCTGTTTTCCGAATGTTTATTCCGACTTTCTCCAACTGTTCCTCTTACTTGACAGTGCTCAGCTGGCAGCGAGCCATGAAAGCTGTTGTCTAATTACACAACATATCATGATCTTACAGCCCTACAGATAAGGCTTTACTGCAGCATAAATGAATTTTAAACATTAGCGTATGAGAAAAAGACAATTAGCCTCCAATCAGAATATTTCAAAGCCTTGTGTGTCAATAGTCATTATTATTTGTTTAAGAAAGCATGGTTTTGAAAGAGGAACTTACATTAGATATGAAATAACCTTTAATGTTAAACAGGCTACTATTTAGTGGGATAGCTGGCTAACCCTTTATGCGTGGCAGAAATCTATTCATATGTAAGCACGTACTTTAGACTGCCTTAAAGATACCATGCATTTTGTGTAATCAGTCCATCGAGGGATTACCGCAGCATTATGATGGCACAGCTACCTAAGAGGTTAGAAGAAGCATAGATTTTGTGAATCTCTTGCGACATTTTGATACATAAACAGCCTTGAAATAAAGGCATAGTTAATCTAGTCTTAAATGGTCTCAAACTACATACTTTTACAGAAAACACAATTTCACATTGCAAACTATAACGACTATTAAAGAAGAACATACAACTATTTGACTTATCTTCTGCTAACAAGATCCTAATTGTTTTGTATTTAAAGATGTTTTACACTAGGTCTGATTTTGTGATGTAAGTGCAGTTAGCAAGTTGCAAGTTTTAAGATGATGGGAGTCCTTTCTTCACTGCACATAAAACTCGAGCGACAGGATACAGCTACGTGTAATAAAAACATTGCTTTGCTTTTACATGAAAGAAATTGCATTCTCCTCTCTTTCAGCAGACGCTCTGCAGACGCGACAATAACCACGACATCACCACGAATGTCAATTCTTTTCCCGATGCACTGACTAGAAAACTAGGAAAAAAGAATCACACCCTACAGCTGCATGGGGTAGGCAGTTCTTGCATGTAGACTGAAAAAGTAGGAAGATGTATTTCTGCATTTAAGTGTATTCTACAGCTTCTGCATGATCTTGCCAAGAAGCGCATACAGGCATGCAACTTAACTCACAGAACAGTTCTGCTAGCCAAGGGGGACTGCTCAGATGAGTAGTTACTTCTCTGAGTACGCTGGTGTCAGACCGGGCCCCTTACAGCCTTCTCAGCAGCAATGTTCTACACAGAATGGCCGTTCTCAGAGATGCACACAAAGCTTTCAAAATCTCATTTTAGGAGAATGATGCTGTACTTCTCCATAAATTAAGTAATCTAAGAAATACAGTGGTAGAACCTGATTCCACACAAATTCATCAAAGTGAAGCCTTCATCATAGCTCTGTTTTTCAAGAATTTGGCTTTCTATGAAATACAGAAATGGAGGTGGTAAGATTCAGCTGCTTTGACATCTAAAGTTTTTACAAACATTAAGTGCATGATAAAGTATGAAGTTGCAAGGTGGAGCAAGTGAAGTAGTGACATATGATACAGCAGCCCTCTCCTCCCTGTTTGTAAGCCTATGTTATGGGTGTTTAACAGAAATACAGCTGAATTAACAGAACGTCTATCAGACAGCATGGCAATCTGCTGAAGTACTCCACGCTTTACACATTAGTTAACAAGGGATCTGCTTAAGTCACTTTAAATTGTTTTAATTTAACAGAGGATTTATCCCCAGGTTTATCTGGATTTATGTAAAACAACCCGAGAACCAAAACGTGGTTCTCCACCAGTGAAGCAAGTCAGAGAATTTCTTCCAACACTTGCATAACACTGGGCTTACTTTCTCAGCATGCTACTATAGCAAGACGCAGTCACTTAAGAGTAACAATGCAATATATTGTGATTTACTACAGTTACTTCAATTTGAGATTGCCCAGGCAGGAAAAGTGAATAAAGGTTACATTTCTAGCACTGACAGCCAAAAATACATTAACAGAAGCATGCTGTTACTAAAAGCCTAATTAGCACTACAGAAAAGCTTGAAAACTACAGCCATGGAGACAGCCATATGACTTTTACTTTGAAATAATTTCTTTTTAAATAAATAAATAAATAAATAAAAAATATGACAATGAAATGCGTGTGAGGTCCGTGCGAAGGCAGCCCCAGATGTTTACAATGCAGCGAGTAGCGGTAACAGCGGCAGCGGCGGGGCGCACGCCCGGGACGCGGCGGGCACCGGCATCGCCTCACCGCCGGCGCCCGCCGGGCACCCCCTCGGCAGGGAGCAAACCCAGGAACAACCCCCGCCCGAAGGAGGAAAAAAAAAAGAAAAAACAAAACAACCTTGTTCGGGGCTCGGGGAGGAGGGAGCGAGGAACAGACAGCTCTTGTGCGGGTCGGGGAGAAGAGTGCGTGCGTGTGTGTGTGCGCGCGCGGGGGAAATCCATGCATTGTTTCCATATAGCGTCCTCGTCGAGGCACTTTAATGACGGGGGATAATGATTTTCAGATTCAGGAGACAATGCCCCCCCCCCCCCACACACACACACTCCGCGCCACATCCTTACAAGTCCTCCTAACTTGCTCATCTGCCAGGCAAAGAAACAAACTCCGTTCGGCGAAGCCATTTGCAAAACAAATGTAGTAACGGGAGAGGTGCGCGGATTGGGGCTGGCGGGGAGCGGTGTCCCGGAGGAGCCCACCCCATCTCTGCCCCGCGCCCCCTCCCCGCCGAGGCGCCACCTTCCCCTTCCCTCCCCGGCGAGGGGGCTCGGGCGCTCCGCGACCGGGGCCGGGGCCGCCGGGGCGCTCGGCGGGGTAGGGGCGGGGGGTACCGGCAGCCGCTGCCCGGCACCGCGGCAGCAGAGAGGTACTTACTGAAGGGGCAGTTCTCCTTCTTGGTGCCGCTGACCTTGCCGTTCTTCTCGATCTTGAGAAAGTACTTGTTGTAAGAGTAGAGCTTCCTCTTGCGCACGTCTCCTTGGAGGTGATTGTAGCTCCGCACGTGTCTCCCCGCACTGGAAGGAGAGGAGAAGGACGAGGGGAAGGAGGAGGATGATGAAGAAGAAGAGTTGGTGGCCTCCGGGGACAGCATGTCCTGGCTGAGGTCATGGCAGGTGACAGGCACAGAAGACACCAAGAAGAGCAGCAGCAAGCAGCAACAAGGCAGGTGGGAAAAGGCTGAGGCACCATTTGTCAGTATCCATTTGCACATTGTACTGAAACTCTGGGCGCTGGAAAATGTCTTATCAAATGAAACATACTGGAAGGGTAAAACCTGGTAAAAGGCAAGTGGAGAGCCGGTGGTTGCTGCTTCTGGTTAGATCCCTCTGAGCTCTGATCTGGCCTGAAGTAAGTGCACCAACATCCATAACTCAGGGGACAAATCGCCTCAGAAGTTGCTGCCTTTTAATCCTTCGAGTCCTCCCTCAGAAAAAAGAGCTGTTGGTTTTTTTGGGGGGGTTGCTGTGGTTAATCCTCTTTCCTTTTTCTCTTCCCCACCCCACCCCCCCCCACATACACACACACTCCCCAACCTGGTTTGAGACTTCCCAGTAGTTATTTTGTTCTCTTCCTCACTCCTTTCTTCACCATCTTAGATGCAGAAAGGTCTGAAAAATAGATGACAGCAAAGTGAACAACAACAACAACAAAAATAAATAATAACCAGCGGAAAGGGGTGCTGGAAGGGATTTTTCACACATACCCCTTTACACACACACGCACTCACACTTTGTGGCTTTGCACCTTCTTCTGATCCCCACCCCCTTGCCTTTTTGCAAATCCCCAACCAGTTGCACAACTCGTCCTTTCTCACTGACAACCCCAGAGGAGGCAGTTTCTTTGTTTTGCTTTGAATTCCCCAGAACAGTATTTAAAAAAAAAAAAAAAAAAAAATCCAAAGAGAGAGAGGGAGGACAAGAAAGAGAGAGAGGGAAAATTCCCAACTTGTCTCTCCCCCCCCTTTCCTTCCTTTCCCTCCCCCTTTGGTTGTAAACAGGTTGGAAGCTGCAGCCTAAATGTCAGCGATTACAAGTCAGAGGTGGGATGTGCCTCTGGTGGTCAACCCTTATTTGCAGGGGGTCAAGCAGCGGTGGGACATCTGAAACCCTTTTGCAGTTGGAGGGAGCGGTGCCTGCTGCGGAGGGAGCCTCGGGAGCTGCCCTGGCTTCCTCTCGGGCGGCAGCAGCGGCGGCAGGAGCCGCCGCCTTCGGCTCGCTGCTAATTGCTCCTAAAGTGTTCTTCTCCTCCGAGCGCCGGCCACCAGCATGGCTTGGAGACTCATGCTTTACTAATTTCCCTGTCTTCCACGCTGAACCAATCCCCGCTAGGGAGGCTTCCCTCCCCCTTCACCCCCCCTTCAAAAAAAGAAAAAAAAAAAAAGAAACTTGTTTTCTAGCGGAGGATTTTATTTTATTTTTTTGGCAGTGAAGTGCTTGAGAAAGCCACCTGGAGCTTGTTGCCTGCTAGATCTCCCCCTCCCCCCCGCTGGAGGAGGGGCTGGGTGGAGAGGTTGGAAAGAAGTATATACTACAGGCAGACCCTGGAAAAGCAGATTATATGCTGGTCAGAGAGAGTAAAAAGAGAAGAGACATAATTAACTCCTTTTCCTTCTTCTTTGCCAGCTTCCATGGAGGTCTTTCTCCCTCCTTTAATGAATCACTGATTTCTTGCTTCCGTTGCTGAAATAAAAAGTTCACACTTTAGCCTGCTCTTCCTTTTAAGCCTCTCAAGATTTATTGTGTCTCTTTCCCCACCCTCACCCTCCTTGTCTCAAAAGAAATCAGGGCCCTAAATGACCATTTTCTAATTGCTAACATGAGTCATTTACTGAATCACGCGTCTGACTTCAAAGGAAAAGCGGCTTTATTGGGATTGCAAAGGTTTCCCCATAAAATCTGTCTGAATATTTGCTGGTGTTTGGTTTTTTTTTTTTTTTTTTAAACTAATGCAGTTTCCTTTGCCAGAAAGAAACAAATTTTCCATTTTCAAGGCTATTTTAGAGTGATTTTTCAAGCTATTATTTTCCGGGAGGGGCGTATGTTGTTGGTTTTTCCTTTGATTCCATTTTTCCTAATGGATTTGTCATTTCACATACTGAATGTTATGACAGATTCATATTTCTAGCTCATCACTGAACTGTCAGCTTTCCCAGTAATTAACAGGCATCTTCCATATGATGTACTATCTTTTAACACCAGAATGAAGGATCAGGGACTGACAGGATATGGGCAGCATGCAAGACATTAAATTTTGGTTCAGTATTTAGTATTGTAAAACAACTGTTCTGGAATGCAAGTAGGTGGACCATTTACTAAGAGAGTGGAGTAGCAGAGAAGTGAAGTGATACAGAAAGACCATGAGTACCTCAATACATAAACCTAGAACTGTTTTGAAGTAGAGGCAGTTTAATAACAGATCAGTGGAATGCAATGGAAAACCGCCTATGCAATTACATTTGGCATTTGGAGTAAATCTTAGTTTAAACAACAAAAATGCAGAAAAGAACAAATAGTTCTAAAATTAGACTGATTCATTAGATTAGGATGTTAAATATATTGTTAACTTCACAACAGAAATTAGAAATGATTTTCTCCAATTATGGTGTTTATTCTGGAGAGAGTCGGCTCCTAAATTTATGTGTTCAGCTTCTGGGGGTGACATTTAAACAGCCTTAAAAATGAAACCATTTAATGTTAGAATCAATATGTTTTATGATGTTGTTTATGGTACTTCAGAGTATTTATTCTGCTTGTATTTTCACTGAATGCAAGGCATTTCAGATTTTTTTTTTTTTGTGAATCTGATTTAGGCTTTCCATTTGTGGCAACTGATGAAAAAAAAAAAACCAACAAAAAAAACTCAAAATGAAAACCAAAAGCCTACTTTTCGGTGAATGCCTGACAGCTTATATGTATGTCTACAAAGATGATGTCAATGTTTGCTTGCTGTCTAGGTCATGAAGGGTACAACACGGTATTCCTGAAATTGAAGTTCTTTTGATTCCAGCAGCTTAAATAATAAATAATTATCATAATGTCTTAAAATTATTTTGAATTATTTTGAACATTTTCATTTTTTCTCTTTTTGTTTTGTCAAATGCTGGAAAATACAATGAATTGGCCCTTTAGGATCTCTGGTGGCAGAAGAACATAGTAGTTTGGGGGTCAAACATATATTTAACTCCTACTCGTTAAAAAAATAGGTACCGTCTTGAATTTACTCAAAAAGAGTTCTGTTTAGACCTGTTTCTGGCTTGTGATTGGCTGATGTTTGTTGTAAGATCTTGTCATTAAGAACAAAACCCACATATTTGGAATTTCATATTAAATCTGCTTCTGGCAGGTGCAATATTCGGTGCAGTACTTAAAACTACTACAACGCATAGAGTCCTTTTCTATCCTGTGTGATGACAGGGAGGGCATTTACAAAACAGAGTCCAAATGAAAAGCTGACATAGCTTTTTAGATTATATCTCATTCTTTTTTCTACTTTCTGTATAGGCTTTCTTTTATAGCACAGTTGAATCCCTAAATACCCCACTACTTTGTATTGTCAGGTCACCTCTTAGGTTAGCCTGAGAAAGCCTGAGAAAAGTTCCACAGGAAAGATGCACTATTTAACGGAATTCAATCTGTCCCAATAGATTTGAATCACTAACATAAATGTATGAATGTAGATTATATCTCTGTAATGAGGCCTGAATCATTCTCAGTTACTTCAAAGGACTGAAATTCAACCTTCCTTTTTAGCAGCAGCAATCAGACCTTAATGGGTTCCTTTATTAATTGTTCCATTGCTAAGCTTGAAAAGCAGCTACCTTCAGTACAGGTCTTAGACTAGAAATGGTACCTGCTGGTTCTAAAACAGTGTTTCTGTTTTGTCTTTTACTGCTCTTAGATTCCGTGAAAAGTCTCCTGCACTGCAGTTCTGTAAATGCTGAATTACATTGACCATTCAGAACGAAATAAATCCATTTCTGAAAAACATGCCAAAAGTAGAAGATATATTTTAAGAATTTGCTTTTCAGGATGTTTTCTTTCCAAAGAATGTTGAGGGAAATGAATTGTACAGGTGAATTTTAATGAAAAATAGTCTAAACAAAATATTTTTTTGATACTTGTAGCAATAGCTTATGTCATATTTTTGTCTTTTGATCAGCAAGGAGGGATGATTAGAGGTTTCTTTGTTTGTGTTTTTTTATTTCCTTCTGAAGTAGATTACTTGAATCAGAGAAGGAATATTTTAAGATAGTTGGAATAGATTTTTGCCTGGTATGATTTCCCTTAGGCAAGGTGTATCTTTTCTGGTGTTGTAACTAAGTTCTGTCGATGCCTTTGAGTGTTAATATAGTCAGCTCACTCTCAAACGTCACCAGCCCCTCAGTTTGAATTGCTAGATAGCAATCATGAACATTTGCTTCTTACAGTATGATGAGAGATGCATGTGCATCTTCTGGTCATGGGACCCAATTCTGTTCTTATTCAAGGTGTTGGGAAATTTGCCAGTGATTTCATTGAGAGAGATTTGGGCCAGGAATGTCACTGCCAGAGAGGCAGCTCTGCCAGAAATGAGGCGAGGAATGCCAAACACCAGTGACGGCTCAGATGCCTCCTTCTGTATGTAAGTTGTCAACTGCGTAACATGGTAGTGTTATAAAACCCTAGTTTTGGTTATAGAGAAAAGGCAGTGGCACATAGTGTCCACAATCACCAACCAGTAATGAGACAAGCTGTTTGGTTTTAGATGCAGTGCTACTTGCTGAAATCTTTGCACTGTGAAGTTCATGCCCACCAACAACAGGGACTGAAAGCCATTGCATTTTATCTGGATAAAGTATGGCCTAAAGCTTAAAGAAAAAAATCTTCGTTACAGTTGTTTTCTAGAAATGAGGTATAAAATAAGCCCTTAAGTTGTCAAAGACCAAGACTGAAGGTGGTGTAACTCATTTGTATGTATGAAGCTGGAATAAGACATAAAATCAGAATACTGTTTTAGCTGCCTGTAGTGGGATTTGGTAGTGTGTGGAGCATACTCCTTGGCTCTTCTGTGCGTGCTCCTTCCAAGTAAGTATCCAAAACTGGAGAAGAACTCCAGCAGAGTTAATAGCAGAGGTTAATAAAATGCTTGTTTCAGCATTTCTTTTTTATGTCAAAACGACTTACATTTCTTGGTCAGACATAACAGCAGACACGTGCAAAATGAGTCTGAGATAACCAAAATGTAGCTCAGCCAGAGCTGGTTCCACCCAGCCTGCAGAGTGACTAGTGGGAATGGCCAAGTGCCCTGACCAGGCTGAGGCTAGTCCTCAGGAGGAGTAAGATGGTACTCACTCCATGAGATTTGGTGGAAGAAGGAAGAGTTGGCTGGGCAACCACTGCCACTGCTGCTAGGTAATGATCAGCTGGAAGATACTGTATTTTATGTTTTTCTTTTAAGAAACAGAATCAAAATATGGCAGCTCAGGACTGCACAAGTCATCTTCTTTTGAACAGACATATAAATTGTGGTACCAGGCAAGATTTACCACATTACTTAAATTGGTAGTATGTGTTTCTCTCTCATGGATGTATTGGCAAAACCATCTGAAAGCTTTGCTTCAAGCAGACAATTGAGAAAATTGTTTATTCTTCTTAAAATACTAATTATGGCTATTCTCTTAGAATATGTTTATGGTTATGCTATGTCTGACAAAGAAATTACAGAGATGTATGACATTTGAAAATATTTGAAAATATTTTTTTGTTTTATAAATACAGCTATTAAAAAAAGAAGAAGAAATAAAAAAATGCATTCTATGGAGGTCAGCTAGAGGAGACTACAGACCCCCAGACATTGAGCTGCAGTGCCATAAATAGCTATGTGCGTGGGTTGGACACTGACCGTGTTTAGTAATGGTCTGCTGGCAGCCAGTTTTGCATACTCTGCAGCACAAACATAATTAAAAAGGCAATATTTCCAAGGGGTTACTTTAATCTTAGATGATTTGTTTTTCTTTCTTATTTCATACAGAACTACCATGAATGCAGACCACTTAAATAGTCTTATAAATACGAATGATTGAGGACAAAACTGTCAGAAACCGCCAGGAAGAGGTAAATGTCAGTCAGGTCTTTACAGATTCTTTCATGTTGTCCCCGCCCCCTGATTCAATCTCATCCACATTTTCCATGGGGAAACCTACCAGGATTTACAGATACTTTGTGCATTCTGATATGCCCTTCCTCCACATAAACCTATACACCTGTGAGCTTTCCTTGCAATGGTAATGATTTTTTTTCCCCCCATACTGTTTATTCTAATTGTTTATACAACTTCTTCTTAAGATACACTATCAACATTTTCACTAATGATTCCCAGGATCCAAAACTTCAGCTGAAACAAGGTGTTGGCTTATTTGTGACATTGAAGCTCCTGTTTCCTGGAGGAAACTTTCCAGAAATAGAGATAATTTGGTACTTAAATGTCATCTTTCTACCTTTAGATTGTATCTGTTAATTTCTGGAAAAGGTCTTTGCGTGGCACATAACTGAGAAAACCCCAAAAAAGTTACACAAAATTTTTTATGAACAGGGTTGTGTAATAGCACCTGAAAGGTGTTAACTATCCAGTACTCTTCTTGGATCCAGTCGAGATCCTTTTTAGAAAGGTGACAAAGCCAAACCAAAACTTCACAGCTTTGCTAGCCTCCATCCTTCTTGAGTGCGACTGGAAGGGAGCGAAGAAGTCACTTCTAGGCATTGCTTGTGGAACTATTTGAAACAGAGCTGACAGCTAGGAACATCAGCCCAACAGCTGAACATGCTTGCCTCACCACAGGCAACCAGGGTAGCCAGCTGGGCTCCCTCTGAGCTAGTTAATAGCTCACACATTGCAGGGGGAGCTCACACATTGCCTCTTCTTTGTCAGCTAATTTGTAGCAGTCACTGGAATTACTTCTGTGAGTAAGCACCTCTCAGCGTGAGGAAGGGTGATGGAAGCGAGCTCAGTGCTAGCAGAGAAGCATGGGGTAAGGCTGGGAATCAAGGGACATCTTCCCATACCTTCCGCTGAGTGGGTAGTGATGGAGATGCTGCAAGTCAGGCCAGGCACCTGTCAGCCTCCCTATGCATGGCATCCTCCAGGAGATAAGGAGCCTGGAATCTCTTACAGGGGACATTCCACATGTGTTTCCGCCAAAGTGCTGTGCTGGATTGCGCACCACCTTTCCTAAGGCCATACCTTGTCACACATATGTGACAAACGTCTCATTGAAGACACCATGAAGACAAAAAACAGATGTGGAGTCAGCTCAAATACATGGGAATTTTTCCTAAGCACTTCATAGCTTAGGGCATACCAGTGCCCTTAATGTTATTAGTAAGAACACCATGACTCAGATATAATTGCCCAGCTAGATACACCCTTCTTATTATTTAGTTCTGGATTTCAGAAAGAACAGCCAGGCTCTACTGCTGTGCTAGGCTCTCTATCAAATGACGAGTCCCTCAAAGTCAGTTTATTGCTGAGTTGTGATCATTTAAAAGATGATTTTCTTCTGTTATAGGGTACTCCCCAGCTGCTGATTATGGTTTTGGAAATGCAGCCTAATTAGTTGTATATTTATTAGCAGATTGTTTAGCTTTTTATTAAGATCAAAACACAGAGACAAAGGATAACAATATGGTGTATTCTTGCTAGCATTATTTAAAATGTTTACAGCATGTTAAAGATTTAAGCAACTCTCTGAAGAGCAGTCATCCATTCTGTGAGTCTTAAAGAGATTATTTTTCTTTACAGCATATGGGTAGCAACTGGCCACACAGATCCAAATTGTTGCAGATTTTAACCGTGTTGCCAGTTACTGATGATAGTGATTAGCTACTAAATGCCAGGTTCAGTAAACTTGACATCACGTTTCACGTGTCCTACATGCAGTTAAAAGCAGGGAACTTTGAAAATGACACACATTGTTTTTTGCATGCCAGTAATTGGTAAAATGTATTCCTTGGATGTTACTAAATACTAAAAAACCTGCTGCAGTTTTGTTCAGTGCAGCTCAGGGATATGTACCCCCTAAACCATGCTCAAATTTGCTGAATCAAGAGACATTACCAATCATAACAAGCAGTAGAAGCCTGTGTATATGGTATAAGCTTATTCCAAGCAGTTTTCAAAAGCATACAAGAGCTTTTTGCACCCAAACGATGGAGGGAGGAAGCCAAAGAAGGAGGGACACCTCCATTTCTTTCTCTTCTACTCTACTTGTGGTGCTGCCTTTCCTCTGGTATTCCTTCCAGCCCTGAGTCCCCAAGTTATCCTAGGAATTCACGTGATTACTGGGAAAAGAATATAATCTTGAAGCCCTTTTTGTGTATCTGAACAACAGAAATATAAACAACGAAGAACAAGTTACTTACATGTGGCAAATGGCGACTGTTGTCTGTGGAAAAACACTGCTTAAAACAAAATGCTGTCTAAGCAGAGGAGAGCAGATGGAAGGGCTGAATAGATAGGCCAACCTACAATATCCACAGATGACACAGGAGTGAAAATATTTGCTTTATTTCTGAGGCATTAAACACTAGTGCTTTTAATGTCTTCTGAACTTCTGTAAGTCTGTTGTACAAATGATTTAGCAGAACAGTGGTGACCCTTGCTTCAGCCTGCTCCACATCAGCTTGTGCTTGTGTCATACACCAAAAGGCAGAAAACTCTTCAATTAATTAACAATTCTATTAGTTAGTTAGTAAAGTGGCAGGTAAATGCTCCCTGCAAAAAAAACTCTAGGCATGAGAGACAGCTACTTAGATTCATGGTCAATGAATGGTGATTAGTCAGAAATTTTTTAAAAAGCATTTACAAATGATGTATTAACTCAGGCCATACAATTTAATTACCAAACAGTCTTTCTGGTCCTGGTTCCCCAGGGACAAGCATTCAGATTTGTTAACAAATCACATCATCAGGTAAGCCAACCCAAGTCACCTCTCTGAGGAGAGGGGGTGAGGGAACTAAAGCTATTTTTTCTCTACAGTTTGCAGTAAAAGGTACTCCTCCAGAAGTCTTAAGACTGGGAGCTTATGCAGAGCTCCACCAGACAAGTTGCTCCCTGGTTGCCTTCCATTCTCTTGTAAGTGCTTAGTGTCCTCAAACGGGAGCTAAGGAGAAGCCATACATCCTCCAAAATGGAAACTTGTCTTTGAATATCTTTTCAGAAATGCACAGTATTGTGTACCCTGAAAGCAGCCTGTCCTGTTCCCGATGTGGAGTATCTGCAGAGAAGTGACGGCTGGGATGTCGTCTCCTCAGTTTTTTGGTTGATGGCTGACATTTGTAGGTCTCCTTTCTGAACACTGAATAGAACTGGGGGTAGGGAGTAGCCTGACACCAAGAATGACTATGTCCAGCCTGGATTTTTGACAAAAGCAAATCAATCAACATCAGCTAATATGTAAAAAGTATTGTCTTCTACAAAAGGAGCAAATGTGTGAGTCCTATCTATGAAGAGATAATGACTGAGGTTAATGTCAGGGAAATAATGCAAGTCAGCTCACCAAATCATGACATAGAAAACACTATCCATAAATAAGACCCTCTAATCTATTAGAAATCTTCAAGCAAAACTGGGATTGGCCCTAGAGAACTTTGAGCCCTTAGCCAGCCCTCTAGACAGTTTCTTAAGTTTCTGCGTAAGCACCTGCATATTCCAATAAATTTCAGTATGTCAGCACATATGTTCAAAACTACCTGTGTGTTTACGTACTCTTAGGGCACGTTTGTTCAGCTTTTCCTACTCAGACTTTCAGCTGGCTTATAAAAAGTTGGGATTCTTCTTGTAGAAATCTGAGTATCAGGAGTGAGACTGTCAAGATTTTTAAGGGATTAAAAACTACACAAAATGTGAGAATGGCACTTTTTCAAGTCAGAAGGATACTAACATTTTCATAACTGGAAAGATGGTACCAAAGTAGCTGTTATGTGTCTTGTCGGGAGAATGCCATTAGTACAGACATGATGTTCAGTGCTTCTGATGAGCATTACAAGGAACCAGTAGGTTGTATGATCGTTTTCACAGGAAATTGCAAAAGTAGGTTAGAAAGAAATTTGTTGGGTTGTTCTAGGTGAACCTAATCTGATGGAGCGATTAATTTCGATGATTGCTGGATTCTTTTCCTATAGTTTTCATGATTTTGAAGAAACCAAATAGGTCTTGATTAAATGCTTAACAGAACGCTTACATTACTAAGGGACATCTCCTGTGAAACTACAAAATAAGCAAGAACAGAGCAAGATCTCTCATCCTTTCACAATAATTTATTTTCCATTTCTCTTTATGAGAATCCTCTCTCTCTAAAACTCTAATTCTGCAAAACTTAGAGAATAAACAGGACTCAAATTTCAGTTGATTCTGGGCAGCTGACTTCAACAGATTCTATGTGGTTTTCCTGCACTGACCAAATTGCAGAAAATGCATCAGAGCATGGCAATTCTAGAAGTTCCCTGGAAATTCCCAGTGTAGACTAAAGAAAACAGTAATTAATGCTCATTCAGCATTTTGTTTTCATTCTTCCTATATTTTTCCAGTGTACAGAACACAAATATACTTATTTGTGTCATGTGTGCAGATCCACAAGATCTTACTTAGGGGTTTGTTTTACACAGTGTACTGAATACCAGTCAGAAGTACGACTATTTGATCACATCTGAGTGAAAAAATCAATAGCTTAGCAGGAAAAGGCTTCTACTTTTATTCCTAATCCTTGTGTTGTTGGTTTGTTTTTTTTTTTTGTTTGTTTGGTTTGGTTTTTTTTTAGCAATGCTAGGCATTCATATAAAGGGTTTGCTTTCTGGTAAAAAAAGAAAAGAAAAAAGAAAAAAGAAAAGAATGCTAACAATCCATTAAATTCTGGGATAAAAATTTCCCGTAGATGAAAAATGACGTTTGCTCTAAGTACTGTTTTTTTTTTTTCCATAATAATTGCTGGGTGATTTTGATTTAGAGAGACAAGTGAACAACATTTAAAGTCTTCAAGACTCACTGTTGCATTACAGTAACATATGAATAACTTTGCTTGTTAAGTGAACATTTGTAACCAATTAGTCTGAAGAATGCGTCCTTACAGCTGAGAAAAAGAGGATCTCTTCAGCTCCCCTTGTTCCGCTGTCTCTGGTGTTGGTCTGCTGGGGCAGTGGTAAGTAGGAGCTGTGTATCCATCAACTTTGTGCACCAAGGCATTTAGCTGGGTGGTGGTAGCAGATTATGGGCAGACTACGTTCCTTTTACTCCTCTGGTACTGACTTAGAGGAATCCTATGCTGGTGGTATTATCAGCCTTCATGGAAAGGGGGAAAAAAGTCATGAGAGGCTATCTGACTGAGAAGGGCTTCTTCTTAAGTCTTAAAACTTCCTAAGTCTTATGAGGGGAGACTGAGGGAGCTGGGGTTGTTCAGCCTAGAAAAAAAGGAGGCTGAGGGGAGACCTTATTGCTCTCTACAACTACCTGAAAGGGGGTTGTAGAGAGGCAGGGGTCAGGCTCTTCTCCCAAGTCACAGGTAGGGCAAGAGGGAATGGCCTCAAGTTGCGCCAGTGGAGGTTCAGATTGGATATTAGGGAAAAAAATCACACTGAAAGGGTTATTAAGCATTGGAATGGGCTGCCCAGCGAAGTGGTTGAGGCGCCATCCCTGGAGGTATTTAAAAGATGGGTTGACATAGTGCTTAGTGACATGGTTTAGTGATGGTTTTTTATCAGAGTTAGGTTGATGGTTGGACTAGATGATCTTAAAGTTCCCTTCCAACCTAAACAATTCTATGATTCTATGATTCTGTCATGGTACTGGTCATTCAATACTCTTAGTCAAGGCTACATTGACTATCCAGGTCCTGTAAATGGTCCTGGACCAATCTGTAGAGTTCCTGACAGTTTTAAATTATGTAAAAAATTTAACCATGTTAACTGTGTCAAAAATTTAACTGTGTAAAGACTCCATCAGTTTGAAGTAGCTTGTCTTTGTCTTTTATTGAGCCAGATTTTGTGGTATTGTCTGTATAGATAAAAGATGTGAAAAAGAGGGAACTACACCAAGAATCATATCTTCAGATTGTTGGCATTCAAACAAATAATTCAATAATAAAAACTCAGAAAGTTGTAATTTATACTGCCACAAATCCCGACAATGAACCTCTTCAGAAGTGTACGTGCACACACATTCCCTCCCACCCCTTCCACCAACAGCTTTTCGCAACACTCTTGAAATTAGCTGTAATAAATATGACAGCAGGTTAAGGTACTAAGGACTTGAACTACGCATGGACAGTGTTTCAGATTAGTTACTGATAATGCCTTTACATGACTATCAGTATATCATTTCTTACTGGTAAGTGAAAGATAACTAAAACAGTCTTCCTACATATTTTTATGAGAAAATCAGTGAGTTACAAAGTTGGAATCTGAACTGAAACACTGAAAGAACAGTCAAAAATTGCTGGGTGTCTGGAGCCATCATCATGTCTACAAGTGAGCTCTGTTTCAGTGCAATATAACCACCGCGGGAATCTGTTCATAATAAAGGATTTCAGCACTGTGATGTTCATCATCACAGTCCCTAAGTGTCAGATGCTTTGCTCCTCCAGAAGAAGCTATAGCCTGTTGCATCTAGATTGTTGTCTGCACACCTAAGAGAAAACATTCTGACCTGGTTACCATGCTATTGGAGACCTACATTCTGTTTCTGTACTAGAAGAAGCTGCCTTCTTCTACTTTGAATTTATAGACACTTCAGGTAAGTCTTCTTTGTTCAAATGAAGTAGGAATCAGTACTTTGAAACAGAGTTGAAAGCACAAGTGGCAACTGCTTTTCATCCACAGGTTCTTCCCATGTGATGGGACTTTTCAGTTTAAACCCCTCTGCCTGAAGAGGATTTAGGTCCACATTTCCAGTTCAACAAGGTGCTTGAGCCATGTTAGGTGAAATAATCTCTCCTTACCTAATTCTAATGTTGTTTTTCCGCTTTACATGCACTTGTGTCCAGAAAAACACCAACTGTGGCCTAGGGTTAAAGCTTTCTTCTTAAAATAAAGATTTAGGTTCCAGTCATTGCTCCGTGGTATGTTTATACATTTTATGACTGCCTAATGCAAAATAAATAAGCAGCAGTTCAAGCAGGCACTGAAATTGAAGTCTCTCTTTTCACAGGTATGAATGTTAACACCCACTGGACTGAATCCCTCATGGAAATAAGCAGATTTACTTTCAGGATTCCAGCAGGACATGTGCTTACACCATGATATAAGGTATGCACTAGCATGCAGAGTTACTTATCCTGTCCAATTTTAGGTGTTTAAGTGCTTTTTACACACTACAAGTAATTCTGTAGGTGTCAGTGCACCTTTGTTGAAGCCCAAGGCCCCTGAACTTTAAATGATATCTGAGCAAAGGTTTTCAGAAGTTCAATTGATTAGATGCACGTCTGCCGTAAATGCCATTTTGGATACTGCAAATAGCCCTGGGCTAACATTATTTACCCAAGGATAATGCTGTGGGATAAGTTATATCCCCAATGCCCAAACTATATTTTGTGTTCAAAATGATAAGGTCACAGTAAAATAAGAGTACTACAAAGAGATGTCAGAATGCTTTTCAGGGAAAATCCACATTACATACAATGAAACTGAGGTACAAGCTATGGAAGTGACTTGCTGAAGGCAACCTAGAAGGTCAGTAGCAGAGGTGAGAGCCAAATCTCCAGAATCCGAACCTGCTACTTCATCTATGCAGCAAATTCTTTCTTCCACTGTACTGTCTACTTACTTTGGATTGTAAAATAACTGACAAAATAAGATTTTGCTCATCTGCTTATTTGTTCATTTGCTATTTTGCTCATCTGATGTAGTTTAAAATTTTAAGAAACAAACCATTGAATTTGCTTCTCTGTTTCTCAATTAGATTTTGCCTTTCTTTTAAAATTACTACCAGCTTTGTAGCTCTGTAGCTTTGTACATGGTAAGCTTTCTTTAAAATAAGGAATAAAATTTACATCCATCATTGATAAAGATTTCATATTTTTCATAAACACTGAGTGAGGAATAGCAAGGAATAACTATTATGGCTATCGGGTCCATCTTGTGTTCTAATGTATGCTACAGAAAGCTCCTCTTTCACATATCTATCTTCCACACAATTCCTGCAGCTAGTACAATAACTTGTGGTTAAAAGTAGCTTTCCAGAAGCCTCCAACAGTGGATTCTAGTCAACTGTAAGGAGGAACAAGCTCAGAGTATGACATCCACTGGCTTATGGATTAGAAATTCACAAATCTGTACAATACCCTTACTCCCAAAAAATCAAAATTGAAACAATGAAAACATGTTCCAGTTATATAAAAGTCAAGCAATTGGTGTCTAAGTTCAGGACATTTACTTTTGGATGAAATATTGAAACTTCTATAATTTTATGCTCTTACTGTATTTTTGAGATTTTAAACTCTTCCATCAGTTAAAAAGAAGAAAAACTTAGCTTAATTTGTGTTCATAACCAACAGATGCATTCAGAAACAGATTTTCTTTCTCTTTTCTGTTTGTGCCATGGCAAATTAGCTTTTAGCTCTAATGAAAAGAAAAACAAGTATTTTTAATCTTATAGAATGCTGTAATTTTTCTTCATTGAAGCTAAAGGTAGCAGAACTGATTCTGTTGTAATTTTTGTCTGAGAGTATCAAAGCTGTGGAAAATATTAATGTCATATAAAATGAGGGCTGACATTTCTACATCACTGGTCTTTGTGTTAGTCAGAATGGAATGGAAGAAGAAGACGCTGCAGTGAATCAGATCCTACAGTGCCAAATTTTTCATATCCCATTTCCTTTAGAAAAACATACTTGCTTCATTTTCATGGAAAAACAAATAAGACAGACAAGAAATGGACATATCTAGGCTTATGAGTTGTTCTGGAAGTTTGAGATGTTACACTTGGTTTTTATTTTCTTTCCATGAAAACCTTAGAGAAGAAATTTCTAAATAGAAGACCAAACAGCCACGCTGTCTTTATTTAAAGTTTCTTGTTGATGTAAGATTAAATGTCAGCAAACATTAGAAATAAACTGAATGTTTCAAGAAAAAAAAAAAAAGCACCCTATATTAATTCCTTTCTAATGCTTTTGGCTGCCATATCCCAATAAGTCCCAGGTAGGTGTTGCTGTCATAACCTCAGTGATTTAAGTTCACACACTGAAAGGAACCCTACTCATACGAACAAGGCTGTTTACAATTCCTGAGCCAAAGGTCTGTCACATCACCTGGAAAAAGGTCTTCGTTAGTATCAGTGTTTTTTGGATCAGGCTAACAGTGTGTGGATTTGAGGTTGTGTACAAGTCTTTGCAAGGGTAGAGACCAGATTGTGGTATCCCAGCCTGTTTTTAGTTGTTGCAGTAATGTAACTCTGTTGGAAAGTTTTGACATCTTTCTGTGCCAATCTCAAGATTTCAGAGAGTTTCCACTGGCTGGCCTGCCATCCTGTTGGCCAAGGTCCCCTGTAGCTGCAAGAATAGTAGCCACAGAAAAGGCATTGACAGGGAATCTGAAAGATTTGGAAAGGAATTAGTTCTGAAAAATGGTTATTTTTACCCTCCTTCTCTCTTGTGGGTAGTTGATGACAGATCAACTACCAAGCACTTTAGTAGAGGGGAAGAATCTCTTTCTTGCTTGAAGATTGCCCAGGACATTACAATATGTTAAAAGTTGCATATCCATGTAATACGGTGGTCTTGTCCCACAGAGGGAACTACATTTCCTGGGTGGACGAGACAAGCAATTGTCATTTAAGTACTACATTCCACCTGAATTTAAAAAAAAAAATAAAAATTGCTTAAGCTGTTCAGTCAGATTTATCCTGGAAATATCATGACCAAAGGGTCTACTGTGCACATCTTTGATGCAGGACTGTTTTAAAGAAACCTGAGAGCACACTAATGGGCAGCACTTTTAGGACAGCACCTATAAATCTTTGGAGAGATTCAAGGTACCAGAGCTTGGGAACACCACATTACATTCTGTTTCTCTCACTATTTGTTCTCTGCTGACAGGCTGAGAAACATTTTTTTATTACTTGTTGGAAATGCTACCCAACTTGCTTTGCCACACTGGCACAGTTTGGTCAAAAGACCCATGCAGGCTTGACTTTTTCTTTCTAGGAAGGTCGCAGAGATAATTCTGCAACTCTGGCTGTGACACTGGTGTCACTGTTGCCCGGAAGAATCCCTTAAAACACCTGTTGTAATTGATGACTATACGTTTTATATGTCTCTATAGGTAACAAGCAGAATTGTTTGAGACTCTGAAGTCTGTTACTGGTTTAAAATATACTAAATCAATCTCTTTAATAAGTTTATAACAATATGCCTTAAGCCACAAAGTATTCAGTAAAAATGGATTCATCTAGAAGGGATTGGCTGTATCGGTTTTAAGAATACACTTTTAACTGAATGGCTACTGCTCACTGCCAGTTCTGGCACAGATTTCCTTTCAATGTTCTTTTCCTTTAAAATCCAACTTTGAAATGAAGGGGCAATTTGCTTTGTTGTAGCACAAGTGGGATTCTCTACTTAAAGACACTGTTTTACTTTCCAAACAAACAAATAACTAGACAGCACCAACAGAAAAGCCAGTTGAAAAACATCACATGCATGGAGCTTACTGAGCGACTGTAAGTCTTTTTTGATCTTTCAGCATGGACCTCTGAACCCAACAAAATAAACAACCCAGATTACGTCCTAATTGCTCCTAGTGAGCAGAGCTGCAACACCTGGGTGTGTGGTTTCCCTTTATAAATTAAAAGGTCAAGCTAGCCCCTCCTTCCTTTAGGAAAACATCCTGTGCCTATGCTCTCGGTGGCCTTAGGTGGCTAATCAGTTTTGTGCCAGAGGATTAGTTTTGTATAGGGGTGTCGAGTTTGAATGTATTTCTGCCTCCCACCCCGTATTTTATTCTCTGCTGCTGGTTTCTCTTGGAGACATTCCTACTATCTAAGCATTTTTGCTCAACAAATGCAACCACACTCATACCACGCCTTGAGCACTGCAAGGGTATGACGAGTCTTCTAAATAAATTAATGTGATCTGCATAAATAGCTATACTAGTGTATATAAGGTACCTTGCCTGCCCAGGTCTACGAGCAGAGATTCACCCAGTGGGGATAAATTCCCAATCACACGAGCCCACCCTAACATAAATAAAATTAAAAGGGAAAATAAAAGTTTCTTAAGTAGAACACAGCAAAACGTAAGATACTAACTTGCTTTTAAACAAAAAGTTGAAAAGGGTGCGAAAAGAAAACATTCTCTTGGTTACCGCCTCATAGCGTTTTCTTTATAGCAATCTTGAAATAAGCAACTGAAGACAGAAGGGAGCTCTGTAAAACATCTGCCGTATCTCCATTCCCACATTTCCCTCAGACTCTTTTTCAAAGTGCATGTTGTTCCTTTCTGTTGGTAGGTCTAAAGTTAGGGTGATTGTACTGGAAAACACACGGCATGCTGCCGCCATTTGTATATTTTTTTTACAAAGGTAAAAACATCTTATCAGACTGTAGTGTTGACAGCTTGCTTTTCCACTTCTCAATGTAAAGGCTGCTGATCTTATTGAATGTACTGCAGATATGTTATATTTTAAAAAGTACTATTCTTACAGGGTAGCATTTCTCTCTAGGAAAAAAAAAAAGGTGTTTTTGAAAAATAAACAATCAAATAGTTCAAATCCTGACATAGAAAATGAGAATATTGTGGATATATATTTAGTGTTTGTATCTAACTCAGCTGAATGATGTGCCATAGTTGAAACTCAAAAACCCTTATGTAATACCAGTTGTAATAAGTAGATAATAATAAATTGAGTCTTTTGACTGATAAAAGGCACTTGTATTCTGAAAGAAAATCACTGAAATAAATATCTAGATATAGCACTTTTCTACTGGGGCCGCTAACAGAACAATGATTTTGAGATAGTTACAGGTGACTTTACAGTGGCTGCCAAACAGTTACATTGGCATAACTTAATATTTTTAACATGTATGCCAGATGCAGAATGTTACATTAAACTGTCTCTTGATTGGTTTGTTTTGTACGTGTTTTGAGTTTTGCTTCATGAACAGAATAATCTAGAGCATTGCAAGCTTAAATTTACAGTTCTAGATCAATGAAACTTTTCTCAGGGAATGTCCACACAAAATTCACAGGAACAGGGGAAAACAGTGCCAGATGAAATCTATTGGAAAGTCACCAAGGCATTAATAATTTTCACAGTATAACTGTTCTTCAGGGGCTTTCAACTGAAAGATTAATAATCTAATTATTGTACCTGTGATATAATTAATTCCTCTGTTTTATGCAATATAGAAATGATTCTTAGCTATGGGGCAAAGGTGTGTGCCTATGCGTATACCTGTATCTATACACTGTTGTGCCAAGGGGCTGCTGTGGCTGAGCTTGTAATAGTAACTCATCTCACTTCTCTTTGTCTGAGCTCCTTATGCTACAGTGTCTTCCCATCCTTGTTTGCACTCAAGTTCTTTCTAAAGGCTTGCTCCTAACAATGACGATAATTAATGACTGTGTTTCAAGGCTTCCCAGTACATCCTGTCATTTCAGAGCCTGTCTTCTATACTGTAGGCTCTGAGAGGCAGCATTTGTTTTCATGTTCTGTCTTATGCAATGCCAAGCAATTCATTCTGTTCAACAAACAATAAAAGTGGGTGAAATTTTGCTCACTGTTATACTTTTACAAATCTGAAGACTTTTAACTCCATAGAGAGAGGAGGAAATGAATATATTTCACATGCATTGTTACATGCCAATACATATCTGTGCAAAGCAGCAGTCTATCAGATTTCAGAATGAATGATTAATTTATTAAGCCAGACGTTTCTCTTACTGGCAAAAGCAAATATTTTCTTTGGTCATCTAAAGCATTCTATGTATTTTATATCGCTTAAGGAAGAAAACCTCTTGCTGTTCCTCTTTCCCATCTTTGTCACAGCTTCACACTATCCATGTGTTATAATCCAACATTGCATGAGTAGATGCAGCCCTCTTCTCCCCAGTCTCAGTTCAGCTCTTTCAAAGGCTAAAGAGTTTTGTCTGACACTTTTATTGTCCAGATGGTTTGTGACGTGTACAGATGTTATATTTGGTAATACATTGATTATCAAAACATGTCCTGTTGCTCACTTGAGGGTTATGACTTGATGCATAGGTCTATTACAAAGATTGATAGTCTTAATAAATGCTAACCTACCAATTCTGTAAGTGCACAGGGATTTTGTTGTTGTTGGGTTTTTTTTTAAAGATGCTAGATGGCACTGCTAGTCCAGGCTTTATTTTGAACAGCTGGGTTTCATAAAGCTAATTCTGCAAGTTATAAAAAGGGCATGTAAGGTATTACTTAAACTTGACAGCTAACGCATTCTGAGAAATACACACCATGATGCATACAATAACGTTTCCACTGTAAGAGTATTCAGGTTTAGGTCTATAAACTCTATAGTTAACTGCATTTAAAATTGTTTAGCAAGTATCCTTGTGTTTGCATTTTGTCCTCTGTGTTTCTTCTTCACATGCCACCTCATTTCATAGTTACTGAGTTATGATAGCATGGAACTTGTTACATATTTTAATTTTTTATTAAAGTTGTTAGTCATGTACTTTAAATATTTTTTAAATTTCAGAATTAGAAAATATGGAAATGGAAATAGAAAAAATGGAAAAAATATAAATTTTTTTTTTCTGGAATCATTTATTTCATAAACATTATGCCACCCATGATGAAAGTCATAAAATAATTATTTTGCAGTTCTGCAGAATATTTAAGTATTATTAACTATTAAGTATATCTGCAGAATATATTAAGTAGTGTTCTCCATTTCCTTCATTTACTTTAACATCTATTTAATCTATGGTTTGCATTTCTTTTATAGAATTTAGGGATTCGATGCTGTTATCTGCCAACAGGTGAGGGTTTCATTTTAGAAAAATACATTTTACACCTAAAAAATGAGAGAAGGGGACAAAAAAAAGCAATCTTTGGAGTAAGAGACTCCAGTAACATGCAAAGTCACTCCTGCTGCATAAAGATTTGTGACTTGAAAAAGTTTATACAATGTTATTGACTATTCATTCTCTGTTTAGTTAGTATCAAATTCCCTTCTTTTGTTTATTGTGCCGTAAGCTTACAAAGAAACTGCAAATTCTCAGCCTTTTGAGCAGACAGTTGGATACCGTTTCTAAGCGTTCGGAGCAACCAAACGGAACCTGCACCGTTCTGACCACTGGCTGGGTCACTGGCTGGGGCGTAAAGACTCACCTGAGTAACTCGAGAAATCCCTTCAATCCCCCCTTTTGATTTGCCTTTCACAGGCCAGTACTTTTTATTTCTTCTCATCTGTCTGCTATCATGTTAACAAGCAAAGGAGAATCTCGGCAGTTCATTGACAGCATAATAAAATGGGATTTAGATTTCAGTATTTGAAGAATGGCTTGCTTTTAGGGCTTTAAGCTTTCGTCTCGTACTTGTATTGCCCCAGTGATCAAAAAAGCCCCAAACCCCACAATGTATGTCGTTGGCCTTATGAATTGTTCCCCTAAGCTGTCCAGTCATAACTGGCAGAATATACAGTTTGTAACAAACTTTATGCAAAATTTTGCATATTTGTCTGTAGTACTGTAATATTAAACAGTGAATATTCCATGGGGCTTTTCTCAGGTAATTACTTCCATCTAAATAAAGCTGAAGATGCAAAGTCTAATTCAACACAGTTGAATAGAGAATAGCCCAAATTCATTCCAGACATGAATTAAGTGAACTGATGAGGTGAATTTGGCCTTGTGTATCTGCATAAGAAAACTCATACTTCCTCTTGGAAACCCAATGCAAATGTAACCTAAGATTATGGCTTTGAAAATCTGTGCTAGGTGATGCTCTCAGGTGAATATTGTGCTAAATACTTCATCACTGTTGAGAGATGTTGCTTGACAATCTTGTGTTTAGTTCCTAGATGAAAATAAGCACTGCTTTGTAAAAACAAGGCAGGAGTGAGCATTAGTAGAAGGTTTTTTATTGTTGATGGAACAACTGTAGTGCAATGCAGTACTGAAAAATTTGCAAATTAATGTACTCTAAAATACTGCAAAACTTTTTATTTTTATAAAGCTGCCTTACTGCTTTCAAATGATGCTTCTGTGTATATTTAAGTTAATTCTAATATATGTTATCTGAGCAAAAGAGTAGTGAGAGTGGTATCGATCTGAATGTCAAATGTTGTGGCATCTACGGAAAAACTCCATCTATCTGTAAAGCTGCAGGTTTTACTCAAACCTGCAGTTCACTTAGATTGCTGGCAACAAATACTGTGATATCTAGTAGGATTAAGAGTTATGTGTATTAGTTTGTCAGCTGTTCCTAATTCTGCATAATTTAGATGCTGTGAACTGGAGAGGTGTGCATTATTTATCAATAATGTATGTGTGGATTAGTTTCATGTGAGAGAAAGCTGAGTAAAAAAAACGCTCTAATGTGCTCTATCTATTATTAATCAGTGCAACTGAATAACTCTTAAAATATCCCAGTACACAATAGGCATCAGTAACAATTTTAAAGACTTGTGAGCTATTCTGTACTAAGTTTTTGAGAACCTTGTTTAAATCGTTATGATGATAAAAATACTGTAATGTAGGATTTTATATGATTTTTTTTTTAAAAAATAGAAATATTTATTCATTTTGCCTATTCTAATTTTAATCCATGTCAGAAAGGGAGAATTTCAAATCAGGGCCTCCATTCTTTAGAAACTCCCATAACATATTAAGGCATTTGCTGAGAATTTAGTTGGCTCCCTGTATAGATATAGGGTCTAGCCAGGAAGCTTTCAGTGCAAGGTCAGGACTGAAATTGGCAGAGGCTAAGCACATCTTAAGGAAGCTGCATTCTTCTTATCAAACTGGTGTCTGGAAAATAACCCAGAATTAATATCAATTCCTTACAGAAGAAAACCTCGAGATGGAATCCAGGCCAGCTGATGAGGGTCACCCAAGCTAGTCTGAGTGAAATGCAGCGAACAAAGGTGGGTTTTGCTCTGTTCTTGGGTCTTTTATATATTTCATTCAGCATTTCAGTATTTTATCTCAATTTGGAAATCTCATGGGGTGCCACGTAGGTGGGACATGTGAACACGACCATCTCGTGAGAGGTGGGAATGTGGGCTTGCGCTGAGAAATAGGTTTCCTGCAGAAGGGAAATGATGCATTTGCTTGATTCTGGAGTCTGTTCTGGAGATTAATGTTTTGCACACCTTGCTGCAAAAAGTCCTGCTTTTTCTTGCTGTCTTCTCCTACCTTGATAATTTTTTGTCCGTTTGTTTGTTTAGTGGAACAGCTTCATCAGAAGGTCTGAAACCATCAATCCCTTATCTAACATAGTCATCAGACCAGCTGGTACCTGGAGGGCTTGGGCACATCTGGGGACATGAATTCAAATGTCCTCAGATAGAAAATTATTCTTTCATAATCTGCATGTGGGCTCTGATCTCTTGGTGTAAAAGGGAATGTAGTTCTTCCAGGCCTCTTCTAAATGAAAGGAATTGCTACAAAATTTTATGCAGATCTTGCTTCAGCTGGTGTTCAGTAGATGTGCTCAGAGTATGAGTGCTTGATAAGAGAAACAGGAGGAGTGACCCCAAATGCAGAGCTCTTCTGACTGACCTCTAAGTATCAATGTCTGAGGTACTTGTCCTGTTGACGATAGAGTGGGTAGAATCTATACTATAATTCTTCTGAGGAAATCTTGGAAGAAGGTAAGTTGTGTCCCAAGATCCACTAACTGCGTGACTTGATCTCCCTTGACCATGGAAAGATTCTTGCTGACAATGTCAGAATGGGGCACCAACATTGTAGAACCCCACAGTTTGATGGAAGGGTCTTGGCCTCAGAGCGTTGGGTCTACATCTGGCCATGGGTAAGTGGTAAGTTAAGTAGGGAGCACTATAACAGTTAAGAAAGAAGCTGTTTAGTCTGTGCTGAACTGGAAATACATCTTCACAACAGTAGAGGCTCTGCAAAGTTTAGGAAGTTGGTCAAGAAGGATTTTCAGGGCTATTATTTTGGCATTAAGTGACTAAATTGCTCTTAAACTAGCATCAGGCACCTAAACCCCATTTTTGGTAAAACCTGAGCCACTATATAGCTATCCTATTTATTTCAAGATTTAAGTCTAATGCTAAAGGCCTGATCCTCCTGCACTGGAGATGGACTTTTGCTATTACTTTAAACAGAAGCAAAATTGGCTTTCATTTGTGTGCACACATAGTAAATCTAAGGTATCAACAAGCCCTTCCTGACACTACAGTACTTTTTAAAAAACTGTTTCATTTTTAACCAAGTTAATTACTTTCCAAGTGAGTAGGATGCTTTTATACCCTCTTAATATTCTCTTTGCATTGTGTTGGTTGCCTGGGGTTGAAGTGTTTTTGATTAACTATATGCGATAATGAAAACCATGAGAATGACCTTATGCAGAAGTTCTCTGTTTCTGATGTTAGATATAAAACGGCGGAAGTCTTACAATATTTAACACACAGCTTTTTCTCTCCTCCTGCTCCTTCCCCAACCCCCTCCAAGCCAGAACTAAAACTAATTATGGAAGTGTTAGAAATGCTTGTATACCAAGACTTCAGTGTTTTGTAAAGTGTGCCCAAGCGGAAAATTTGATGATTTTTACTGGGAAGAAGGGACAGCACAGTCTGATAAGGACACAAAGAAACTGCAGTGAGAGCTGCTTTGATTACTATGCTGTCCTACAGTGTGATGGAGCGTGACACTCAGCTGAGCACATGTATGCTTAGGGCTTGTTAATGAAGCAAATAGGATGCCCTGCTCTGCTTGCACATTTGTTATTTTTTCAGCACATTTTTTATTTTTTCAGCTAAATGTTGTTGACTGTTGGATCTTTCCTACATCCTGCCGCCTATGAAATGGAGTATAACTAGCCTGTTGGGACTAAATAAGATGGCCAAATGCTGGGGGTTGAGAAAAGAGTGCTGACTGTCTACACTGGATTCTGTGTTACGGACCTCATTTTTCATGTTAATTCCCATTGCAGAAACACTTTTGAATATGGATGATTCTCATGTAAAAACATGAATAGCAGGGTGTAGTCCCTGGTAAAGATCTGAAAGGATCTGATTTGTCTCCGAGTTGAACAGGCAGGAGTTTTGCAATTTCCTTTAATTAGGGAAAGAGTGAAATCCTTGAAAGAAAAACAAGATCTTAATACAGGCATATTTTGCTGTGTCACATGGATTTGCGTTAAATAGGTGAATTACAATGGCAATCAAATTCATCTTTACAAATATGTTAAGGGTATTAAGTTTTTATCAGACTGAAAATCCCAGCCTCTTTCTGCATCTCAGTAGTGGGAGGAGCTCTGCAGACTGTTGGGGCTGATGGCGATCTCCCAGTCTGCTCTGTAGTGAGTTCTGAGCTCTTGACAGATATTATTCCAACTTACTTTGGGGGGTGGGGCGAGGGGCAAATGTGATGGCCAAAGTTCCTTACAATAACACAGAAAGGCTTAGAGAATTAGATGTCTAAAAATAATTATGTCTCTGAAGTTGCAATATATTATGTAGAGTATTAAGCTTGCTGAATATTGTTATATATTGTGCCAAGAGGGTATGATGCAATGTGGATTTGTACCCATGGGAATTTTGCTCCAGACTATGACCAAAGCAGGAACTGGAGCCCCTATATTACTATTTGGCATATGCTCCAGAAAAAGATTTAGGCATATGTTGTATTTCTGTTTCATTTTAATTTTTTCAGGAGCAAACCTATGCCCAGAATGGAAAAGAGGAATCAAGTACAATTGAGAAATCATTGATTCTGTTTTATGCTAACAAAATGACCTTCAAACTGAAGCTAGTTTAGATCAAAACAAAACCTGTCATAGATCACAGATTTGAGCATTGAGAACTGAAACTGAACTTTGAGCATAAACTGTTTTGAAGTGAAAATAATTCTACAGGAATTGAAAGTGGTGTGTATAACCCTGCCAGGGTCATGCTACTAAAAAATTCTAGCTTGTTGGCTTGTTATATTTAGGGGAATACATTTGCTGGTATATATTCGTTAATTAATTTCACATCATTTGGCAAATGGGCAAACATTTCAGTGCAGGACTGTATGTAATAACCCTTTCTGTAGCAAATATCAAGAAGGTATTAAATAAAGCTGAAATAGCCTCTGTCAACATCAACAGAAGAATAACAGGTACTACAGTGACTAGGTACAGCTGGTGCCATCCTTTGAAAAAAAAAAAGACATCGCCCTGTCTCATTAAAATCCTTTGAAACCACTTAGTTATCTGTTCCTTTACAAATGCTGTACTAAAAAGGTGCTAAATTGCAGGGATCAAATTAACTCTCCATACATTCAGATTAGTGTTTCTCTGAAGTAAACACTGCCTAAATGTTCAAAGTAAGAGCAGTGGCTTTGAAAAGGTGTTTGGGATAACTGTAATATTAGTTTTTAGCACAGCAGTATCCTGATGGCAAACAGACGCATCACAGCATGTCACCTTTTGGCAGATAGCTGCTGGGCCGTAGCTTGCATCCCTACTGGCTTTGCTTGAGATTCCAGGGTGTAAATCTGGGTAGAATTTGTCCAGTTGTGTCCAAAGAACGTTGCTGTGAAAGTTAATGGGAAATTCAGCAATAATTTTTACTGTTGGGAGGAAAAGTAGGAGATCATGCCAAATATGACTCAAAGCCAATCTCAATTTCCATTTAAATATTAGTAGCCTGATACAGCTTAAAACCTTTTATTGCTTTAAAAAAGTAACACTTTGTCACATGTGAGAAGTATGAGTCAACTTTCTACTGGCTAATTGTAAATGGCACAAACCAAGATTTTAAGAACATTTGTGACTAATTTGATGTTACTTATTTGTTTAATTACATGACCTTTAAATACAAGCCCAAATTATTTTATAAATATTTAGCTTTCCAATAAAGCTATACCAGATATCAGTCTTTTTGATAAGAACCATCTGCAACATTTGAACTTACTGCATATTCAAATTCTTATTTATTTGTTTGCTTTCATTCTGAAAGCAATGCTTTTTTACCAGTGTTAAAAATGCAGCACCTAAATGAGATCCCAACTCTATGGCATGATCCAGGCACACAACCCAGATAATCAAAGTCAAGGCTAAGCATGGATAGCAACTTCGAATTAGACAACTGCTAAAATTCCTGGTAGGTCATGCACAGTTTGGAAATGCAAGTACTGAAGAAGGGAGACAAAAATCACACAGACAATATACCGACTTAGAGATAATAGTTCCTTCTGAACTTAAGTTTTATACAGTAAAATCTGTGTATCCCATGGAAGTTATTTTGAAAACAGATAATTATCATGTTTATAAGGATAGTAAAACAACCCATGACTAGAAAACTTCTAGTCATGATAGTTTTTCAGTTGTCAATACCAAAGAAACATTCTGCTGGAAGCTACTGGTCTAAAGCAGTAAAAAGTGTATCTCAGTCCGTTATGACTTTGTTCATTTTATCTTTTGTGCCTTCTGTTTATATTCCCTTTAACTGTATCCATGTCATCTGACTTTAAAAGATAAGCTATTAACTGAACTATTTCTTACTGTTTCACCTGTTCAAGTTAGATTTAGTAAACCAAAATATTCCATCACATGAGATGAAAGGTATATATTTCCTGAAAATAATAAATACAGTTCACAAGGTCTCTTGTGTTTTGTCTGATGTGGTTTCTGCATGTTGCTGTTAAACTTTAGGATAAACATCTATTATCTGTGTGGATTTTCCATGATGGTTTGATGTCAGGTGCACAGATTAGGACTTAATCCTGCTAACCTCTGCTCAAAGAAATGCCACCAGTGATCAGTGGCTACAAGCCACAGTTTTCAGTATAGGGCCCTCTCTGTTTTCTGAATAGAGAATGTAAATTGTTTAGTCTGAATAGCTTGTGGCATGCAGTTGCTTCATATATAACTCATAAGTAAATGATACTTGACACTAAGCAAACTGTTGCCCTTAATGTAATTGCTCACATTAGAAATGGAAGAATTTTTTGAAAAGGCAAAGCTAAAAAAGCTAGAGGCACATTACTTTTTCTCCCTCGGATACTTTTGCTATATTTTTCAGCTGTGATGCTGATATTATGCAAAAATACAAAGGCATTTCATTAAACGTGGTAATCAAACCACATAAAATGTGGTAATATCTATGTTCATGAGAAATACATTTTTAATGTCGTACACAATGTAGACATAGAAATCACTTTTATGAAGTATGTTCAGAGGTTAATGCATCCTCAGATTTTTTTGCTGTGGTTTGTATTTGCAGAATCTTGACTTTATCAAAGAAACCCCTGTGTCAGCCTCCTTATGCGTGTGTTTATCTTCTCCTGGTTTTGCTATTTGTAAAAAGCTTCTGTTTCTCTGGTCTTAATGAACATATCTGTTTAAAACGTTGGTGAGGCTGGAGTACCTTTACAGCAGTGTCTTTAAGCTTTATCTGATCACCAGAGGTTTACAAATTCTTGCTAATGCAAAATTAGGATACTCATTTCTCCTGTTTTCCCCTCACTCTGAGCACTTGTTTGAGGAGAGGGAACATTATAAACAGGTTGAAAAGCTTTAGCATACTCACCCTGCAGGGCAGAGGATATGGAAGATCACAGCTGTCTCTACCTCTTGTATCTGGATCTTATTAATGTCATCAAGCAGTGAATCCTTCGTAGCTGTAGGCTGGACTTTTCCTGCTGTTAACAGGCCTCTGAATGAACTGTAGTTCACCAAACTTTCTGCAGCTAAGTAAACTCAGCGTTACTCAAAAGTTTTCTCCAGAGCTTAAGATGACAACAAATGGGATAGTGTTAGTACAACAACCCCATGGAGCTGTTTGATGTCTGCAAATTGACTGGAGTGTGAAAGTTTATCTCTTGGGGGCTGCCCCTCCTCTCAGCCATAACCTGCCCTTCAAAAAGGGAGGCGAATGGTTCTGCGCTCGCGCTGCACGCTTGTTCTTCTGCTGCCTTAACCCTAGCAAGCTCTACTTTTGCTACCTGGCCCATTCTTCTTATCTTTCATGGGAGATGGACAAATTGGAGACCATGGAAGAGAAATGCAAAATGCCCTTCCCCAGGACAGAAAACATGAGAAAACAGCCAAGCTAGAAAAAGAGAGTTGGGGTGGGAAAAGGGTATAACAAAACTCACTCTGCCCCCCTGGATTGTGAACTATTTCTTTGTTTCATTTGACGGTTAATAAAGAAGGAGCTTCTTTCCATGAAATGTGGTCATGATAAATCTGATACCTTTCTATTGTAGTGTATTATAGTATTTATAAAGACAGTCTAAACCTGGGAATGCAGCTTCAACAGATAACCGATTATAATAAGCTGAACCTGAAATGCTTGGGAAAATATAGCTTTAATGTCTACAGATGGCTTTCCTGTCATGAAAACTGGTTGTCTGTTATTAGAGGATTTTTTCAGTAATGTGCAGTATTTAAGAACATCATTGTTAATTCACCCAATCACATTGCTCGCCTAATGCCGAATGTTTTCAGAATGTCATCAAATTGCCAGTAAGAATGGATGGCAAGAAATAAATGTAAAATAGCTTCTCTTTTATTAGAAGTCCCCAGCGCTGCTATTTTTAAAAAGCTTTGACTATAGTAAGAAGTTGAACTAAATACAAGAGATTGGTAACCCCAAGGGTATTCTGGGGAGACACAGGAATTACAAGTGACTACAGATGGAAGTGTCATGTGAAAATGATGCTACATTAAGTGAGTGCAACACCAAGATGCAAAAGAAATCTTGGGAGATCATATGATAAGGAGGTGGTAAATTTTTTCCCCTCATTGCTGCTTTACATTTTTTGGAAAGCAGATGTGCTTGCCTATATACACTGTGTTTATCTCTGAAGTACGGAAGGGATAATAAGAGACACTTGTATGCCACAGTTTAGTTATGTCAAGACATGTCATAAGCATGGAAAAATATTGCCATATATTTTCTTCTAGGTGAAACTGAGGCACACAGATTAAAACTGTCACCAAGTTGTTAATGGTACATTTAGTACTGCAGTCCAAGCTTCTGGCTTTCAGTCCCCTAATGAAATAGGTGTTCTGTCTCAGTGAATTTTTGTTCATGGATCCTTCTACAGCAGTGAAACCCACAAAGAAAGAGGGAGAAGGAAGGTGTGAAGGGTGCACAGCAAAGAAAGAATCATCCATATAGTTTTACAGCAATCAGCAGATTAGGGAGTAGAGCAGCTTGAGTCTGAATTACAGCACAGGGCAATGATTTTAAATTTTGCGTTATTAAATAATTCTTCATGCAGATCTGGAGCCTTTCTTCTAAAGGATCTCACAGAGTTTTTACAAATGAATATTCTATTGAATGTTTTCAAAGGTTTCCTTAACACTAATGACACCCTATTTAGAAAGCAAAAGCATCTTTAAAGTATACATGAAGACCTATATCCTCTCTAACATCAGCAGTACATGAAGTTTGAGGTATGAACTGAACCAGAACATGCTGGTTGAAATAGCTGTAGGACTAAGTTAGCTCATGCAGTGGATTTGCCAATGAATGGGTTAACGGCACAATTTTGTAAAACAGTACCATGGTATTTAGTGATGAAGAGTTACATTTTATCTGAAAAAGAGTCTGTTCACAGAATAGTGCCACCTAGGACCATATTAGGACATCAGTTTGTATGGCTGGAGGAAAGAATGTGACCTATTCACCAGCCCTACGTGCCGCAGAATCTTGGCTTGGAAGTCTTCCACCCAAGAGTTGGCTAGACTGAGCTCTAACATCCTTATGAAATGTCAAAGTCAATCTAAAATGGGGGTAGTTTGTGAGTATTTTTTAATTCCTCCCAGAAAAGCTCTTTATTTGAAGTCTGATTTAGCAAAAAGATGGTCAAGGGGGAAAAAAATTTTGGCCTTTGTAATGCAAAAGCCTGTTCAAGGTTTCAGGGGTGGGTTTTGTGGGTTGAGTATTTTGGTACAGACTGGTTTTTGAGACAGAATTTCTATAAGAAAATTAAATAGGGTTTGGAAATGTGAGTTAAGTACTGATTTGATATCCCAAAAGTCAACCTCAGATACTTCAGTACTTTAGTTTTACTTAGCTAATTTATGATGTTGTTGACTTTTAAGTGCTCTTGGCCTGTTCTGGATCATGAACTTGGAAGTCTCTTAGCCACTGAGTAAAAATTTTCTCCTGGAACTGAAAGCTGCTTTCCTAGGGGGGCTTACTGGAATTGGAAGCCAGTTTACTACAGTTTTCCAGACACCCCAGCTGTAAGAAAAAATGAGTTAGAGGAAAAAAAAAAAAAGGCTGTAAAGTATGTTTTTAAAATAACTATGTTGCACATCTATTTATTTTAAAACTCTAGTTTTTGGCTTATAGAGAAATACATTGCTTGTTTTCCATGATGTTTTTTGTATCAATTTTCCGATACATATTGGAGTGAAAAGGGCAAGAAAAAGTATATCTGTCACCTACCAGAAGATAAATCTAAAATGTTTGTTCAGCAGTTTAAAAGTTCTTGTGAATAACCTAATTCTGATGTCACTGCAACCAGGTGAAGTAATTTTATGTAGATATAACAATATTACATGCTGTTAGTTGAGTAGATTCTTTGAAATATGTGTAAATGAATTGTGAGATCTGAACTTTTGTCTTCTGGAATATCTTGGAAATAATTGAATGGCATGTACGCCTAACTAAAATCTAAAATCCCAAATCATAAGCCTGAACAGCAGTAAATCAAGATGGTCAAAACTAGCTTAATGAATCTAGACTTTTAATTTCACTTGCTTTGGGGAGATTTCCCAATAAATCCTCAGTTTCCATTTGTGTTTTTCATAATTGCTCCTTAACAGTCTAGGTGGATGACCAAAGAGTTGTTTCTGCTGACTTCCGATTGGTATTGCCTGCTTTGGGTTTGCTTCAGTTTTATAGCTTGCTTTGTGGATTTGGTCTGCAGGTTTGGGTAGCATGGCATCCACACAGCTGCAAAATGAACACTGCTATAGTATCCCGTTTGGAGAATGCTGGAAGAAAGAATTAAACTGGTGATAGAAACTGCTAAGAGGGTGGAGGAGAAGCTTGTGAGGATCAAATTATCTTTCACATTTTCTATGCGCAAAGAGAACAAGTACTACTGCAGATTAGTTCTTCAGCTATTCTGTGGCCCTGGGATGTTATCCTTGTGATTTCTTTCAGGGAAGTTTCTGTGGTGACAGTACAGTTCAGAAGAGTTCAAATGAGATGAACAAAGAGCAGAACAAAAGCTGTTCTTATGAAATACTAGCAAAGCCAGAAGACTTGCATCTTCTTCCTCTATTGAATATTGAACTTGTTGGACACCAGTCTCCCCCCATACTCAAAATGAGTAAATTTTCTACAGACAAGATATACTTGTCCCGTTTCCTTCTTTTTCTATGGAAAGCTTTCTGCTTTTTCTTATTTCCCTTGAGACAGAAAAGGTAAATAGGAAAAGCAGCAGCAGTCAGGGGATATTGGGGCTACATTTACTCTCTACACTCAAAAAGCAGTGAGAAGGCACAAGTTTAATTCAGAATTTCAAGCCCTTCTTAACTACATTCCTATTATCTAGTTGATGAATCTTGTGATGGCAGCGTTTTGCAGGCCATCTAAATATGTTGTGATTTTTTTTTCAATTGTTACCTGTCATGTGCCTATTTGTGTTAATTAAAGATGTTGCCACTTACTTGAAGGAGAATGTGAAGGCTTGGATTTATATCCTGAATGAGGTCCCTGGTTGCATAGGGTGAATATAGTTCTAAAGGAAGCTAGTAAAATTTCCTTATGGCTACTAATTCTGGAAGCCAAAGTCTATACATGAAAATATGAATGGCTAACAAGTATGTGTATTATAAATTCTGGTCCCATTTACTGCAGCCTTCTATAAAGTTGCCTTCAGAAATGCCCTTGATATCTTTGAAGGTAAAACATTACACAGGCCAAGTGTTAATAGCCACTCTAAGACAAATTCAGCTTGTAGTTCTATCAGCATAAATACAAAGTTATAGAGTTGCCTTTCAGTAGGCCCTGGGGAGGAACAATGCACATCCACTAAGACTTCAAAATAATTCAAATTGTTGTTGTTGTTCTTGAAACATTAAAGTGAATGATGAAAATGAGGAAACGAGTGCTGGCAAGAGGTTAGCAAGAGGCAAACAGTGTGCAGCCATGTCGATGCAGCTATCCTGCTTCGCCTCCTTTGCTCATGACCTGCAACGCCCTGAACACTCCAGTCCTGGATCTTTGCGGAAAAGCAGTTACAAGCTGTGCCAAACTGTGTGATTCTTTTGTGCTCTGAATACATGTCCTCCAGGGGCTAGGATGAAACCACCGCATTCATTTGCACTTGAGTAAAAACTACATTGTTTTTGCAGTCATTTGGCATCATGTTCAAAAAATATAAGGTCAAATTCAGCTCTAGTGTTGCAACTCAAATGATTTCAATGGCATTTTGCCCACCTACATCAGAGCTGGATTTGGCCCATCATCTGGATCTACTTAGTGAATACTGTGCTAAATGTTCAATGCCTTGCACAGGGTTTTAGTTATGTGCTTACCATTGAATTAAATGGGAATTGTATTCTTAGGATCTTATCCAAATTATGAAATCGTAGGACTGAGAAGGGAACTTTATTTTTGTTAAAGTTTGTGCAGCACCAAGCACACTAGAACTTAAATTGCATTTGTGATGCTGGGTACATCTATAATACAGCTATTAAGCATAATAAAATACCTTACTAGTGCTTCAATGAAGATACCACAACAATAGTAAATATGGAAGAGATTAAACTTTCTGACATGGGATTATTTTGCTTCTGTTTCTAAGTGATGACTCCATACATTAAACAGAGTGATTGTATAGTGTTCTTAAGTATGATCCTTTTAATAGCTTCAGAGAATATTAGAAATTTTTCTTCTTGCAGGGCAATCCCAGAACAAAGTCTTGCTTTCTTTATGCTTGAGAATTCAATATTGTCCTGTTTATATTTCTAAATATTTTAAAATTTTTTTTAAAGGGATGTAGTTTAAAATTTTGTCTAGATTTATTACTTAATGGATATGTGCAAAATTTTGGTGATCAAGGGAACAACACAGTAAGTCAGAAGCCTTCAGAAATAGATTCATTACATGTCACCATCTGTCCAGCCAAAAGTGATCAAGTGGTTTTGGCCATATTTGTTTTTCATAGAAAATTTAGTTTTCTATGGATGTTTTTGCAAAAGCATTTCATTTACTAGGAAAAAAATACTTGAATTCCTGCATATCTGTTAGGGCTTTGGAAATATTTCACTTCTGTCCTGGTTTCGGCTGTGAAAGAGTTAATTTTCTCTCTAGTGGTTGCTGTGAAAGGAATGTCAATAAGACCTATTGGTTTTAGTTGTTGCTAAGTGATGTTTACACTATTCAAGGACTTACAGCTTCCCAGAGAGGCATAGACAGGATGATGGAACAGCCAATGGAATATTCCATACCATAGACATCGTGCTCAGGATTGGCCAGGGGGTGGGAATACACAATCACTGCTTGGGAAGGTGCCAATTCACCAGGCAGTGAGAGCGACTCCTGTCATTATTATTACTGTTATTACTGTTGCTGTTTTTCCTTTTCTCTTGCTGTTTCCAATACACTGTCTTTGTTTCAACCCATGACGTTTTTTTTTCTCCCTTTCCCCTCCTTTTCCCCTCTTCTCCCCAGTCTTGGGGCAGGGGAGAGGGAAGGGACAGGGTGAGTGAGCAGCTGCGTGGTTGTGGTTGCCAGCTGGGGTTAAACCTCAGCAGTTTCTGACAGTCAAAAAGTCTTCCTTTGGACAGAGAACACTCTCATTGCTGTAGCGTACCTGAACCAACTGCCTGACACATGGTTCTCCAAGATCTTTTTGAAAACAGTATGCCAATGGAGTCTTGGAAGAAGAGTTTTCTTTCCATTTCTAAGAATCTGATTTCTCTAAGCATGAAAGCTTTCCAGAAGCAAAATTAGCAAAAAGTTTAATTTTGAGAAAGGAATCTAAATTTCTTATTGTCCTCCCACTCTTGGCTGTTGCTTTAGATTTGATTAGACCAAATAAAATGTGAAATTACGTAGTTAAGGCATTTAGCTTTACATCTATCTAGTGGTTGCTTTCATGTAGTTGAAATTTGTCTGTCCTGTCTAGTTCTAAATTAATCAATGGTGTCCATAAATATTATCATTTGGGATACTGTTTTGAAGCCTTTTTGAAGCTCTAAGTATATGTGAAATACTTGTGCTGACTTTTTCTTCCCTGGCTGGCAGCTCAGTATGGAGTGTGAGCAATAAAAGACAACACAGGGTGGGGGAGGAAGGATGTGGTGAACATGTCAAGGGTGGATTCTGCAGCAATAAAACATACAGAATATTGCTTAATTGTGTTAAAATGACACTCTAAGGTCAGTGGAACAACATATGGAAAAAGGAACATATGGAAAACTCTACATAGAATCATAGAATTATCTAGGTTGGAAGGGACCTTTCAGATCATCAAGTCCAACCATCAACCCAACACTGACAAAAAACATCACTAAACCATATCACTAAGCACTATGTCTAACTGTCTTTTAAAACCTCCAGGGATGATGATTCCACCACTTCCCTGGGCAGCTTGTTCCAATGCTTGACAACCCTTTCAGTGTAAAAATTTTTCCTGATATCTAACCTAAATCTCCCCTGGTGCAACTTGAGGCCATTTCCTTTTGTCCTAATGGGACAAGGTTCTCCTACTTGGGAGAAGAGACCAACTCAGCCTCCTTTTCTCCAGACTAAACAACCCCAATTCCCTCAGCTGCTTCTCATAAGACTTGCTCTCCAGACCCCTCACCAGCTTCGTTTCCCTTCTCTGGACTTGCTCCAGAATCTCAATGTCTTTTGTGTGGTGAAGGGCCCAAAACTAGACACAGTGAAGTAGAAATGCAAGTGCATAAAACTACCATTGGTTTGTGGCAGTGAATGCACTGGCATTTGAAATGTAAATCTTTGCTCTGTAGAGGACAGCTGTTCTCATGAGGGACTTATGGTTGAGAATACTGAAGCTGACCAAGAACCAGTTAGTCAGAAACGTGACCAAGGATATTGGGCTCATTGCAGCTTATGCTGCAGTCAATTGCAGGAGAATGTGAGCTGTGAAGCTGTCATGAGTCAGAAATCTAGAGGATGTCTTGGAAGAGTAGACTGAAAAAGCAGGAAGCAGCAATTGTAACTACAATTCTCAACATAAGCTATTATATTTTCCAGAATAACAGGAAACTTGGGAGATTTGATCTGGTGCATTGCTAGGACAAGTTTAAACCAGACTATGTTTTTGACAGAAAGTCAGTCTATAAGATTTTATGGTGTATCACCTAAGGAGAAAAGAAGCTAAACAATGAGATTAGCCATCCTTTACACTAACAATTTTTAAAGTATGACAGAAGCTGGAGGACATGTGCTGACACTAATCCCTAATGCAAAGGCTTTTCAAGATAGTTAACAGCTTTCTCCTGTAGCAGACACTGTAAAACATTGGGAGAAAAATATGTAATATATTTTGTTTCTGGCTGTAATTAAAGTGAGGAAAAACTCACTGTGCATTTACAGGTGAGCAGTAAGTGAACTAACCCAAGTTTTGGGGAATGTAAGGTGTTCTCAAGTACTTAGATTATTTCAATTTTTATATGGAATAGAGGAGAGCTATTTGGTAGGAACTAGAAGGATCCTAAAGCTATCCAAATCTGCACTCCAAATTTAGAGTTCACACCTTAACACACAGAAAGAGAAAGTAAGTTTAAAGTAACGTCATCTGTGCTCCTGCACTTCCAATTACAGAACTGACCATTAGAAAGAGCCAGGAAGTTTCTTTGAGACTGGAAGCAATTTATCGGTTTGAAAGTAGAGAAGAGTTGTATACAGTTTGGATGAGTGGGCAATGCCATTGTAGTACCAAATAATTGAGTGACTTTTGACAGAGGACCAGCAAAGAGGATTTGAATTGGTGAAGAAAGGATTTTTATGAACTAGATTGTATTTAAATTTCCAAATTGATCCTAGTCACTTGCGGCTTCTGTATGGGAAATTACTTTTATGCAATGCTAAAAGTTGCTGTGGGATTTGCACTTGAATAAATTGAGCTTGATTGGTGCGGAGTTTGGATACTGCAAATTAAACACTTAAAGTCTTGGTGAAGACTATAAATGCTAGAATATAAAAACAACATTTGTTGTCTTTGCTAGTGTTCTATTATCCATTACTTTCCCAGAGCTTATTTTTGCACTTCTGCTTTCCCGTGCCTTAACAAAAAGGCACTGATAGTTATCAGAGTCCTCTCTAGGTAGCTGTCATCGCAGTGTTGTTATATCTTTGCCTTCAGCGCAGTATTCCTGAATATAAGGCTGTTATGGGCTGCAAGTAAAGACAGTGGAAGCCCAAAAGAAATGAAAAGAATTATGTGCCCATCCAAGGAGCAAAAAATGCTTGGCTTTTGATTAGAAAAAGTAGCCAGGAAAAGAATTCCAAACTTAGTCCTTTTTGGAGAGAGCCTAGCCCAGTAATTAAGAAACTAAACAGTTTATTCTTGTTGATTCCAAACCCAAGACCTCATTCCTTTGGTGAGGACCTGGTGCAGAGATTTAAGAAACTATCCTGAGGGATGAAGAGGGAATTTGGAACTATCCCAGCAAATTTTATGCCTAATAGGAGATGATTTGTGGAGGAGAAATTGCTCAGGACTTGAGAGATCTCCTTGCAGCTGATAGATCTGGCTAAAAGTTGCTGATAATCTCAATCAAAGAACAAGCAATGCTTGCTGGCAGAAATTTAGCAGAAAATTAAGAAAACCTAGTCAGGAGACACACTATTTGGAATTCAGGAGTTTAGACAAAAATAAAACTTCTGTAGATAATTTTATTTAAATTAAAGGGAAATGGGCTATAATAAGAAGTCCAGGTATCAAAATTTACCAGTTTTACACTGCTGTGTTTCATAGTACATCTTTTTTCTGTTCAGATTGGGTAGAAGGAGATTAAAATCTGCTTGTGCTAGTGGGATGCTTACTTGTAATGTCCTAATGAATAATTTCATTTCAATAAGCAAGCGCTATAGTATGGGGCTGTAATAGTAGAGCACTTAGAGGTTTCAGGTGTGATTATGTAGATGTACTTATCATCAGGACTCAAAAACATACTAGGAGATAACTTTTGAGGTTACATATATATATATACTCCTAGAGCATTATAGTACTCTAGCTCTATCATCACTGATTCTCACTCAAGAGCCGTTTAAGTTAACACTAACACTGTTTTGAGCACTGGGTTAATGGAGACCTACATATATACTTTTTAGATATGTTATTAATCTACAAAGCATGACCGGCTGTTTTATATTGCTCCCAAAAATACATCTAAGAAGGATCAAAAGCACAATGAATAATACCAGTGGTAACTGGAAGGGAGTATAAATCATACACAGTATCATACACGTGGTATCATACACGTTAGGGACCATGGAGCTGCATTTTCCGAAATCACTTTCAACGTTTGGGCAAAATTTCTTACTGAATTTTTTAGATACTTAATTCACTATACAAGTACCTGCATTTACATAGCCTCTAATGACAAACTTAGAATAAAAATTTCTTTGCAAATTTTGTGAAAATGAGATTACAGGTTTTCTAGGGCTCCTACCTTTCAGCAGTTTACCAACTTGACCAGCACGCTATAGTACTGGTTTACGATTTGTTTCGAACGTATAACATTTTACATATATCCTGAAATTGGCCTTCTGTTTTTCCTTTTACCAGATGGCTTATTAAAAATCTGGTTGTTCCTGTTTTATGCAGGTTGTATGTGTGAAATGGAAGTCTAACATCTCTCTCCCCTTGTTGTCATCTCTCTCCTGCAAACCCCTGTAGCAGGGACCCCGCCACAGAGGTCCTGTTTTCTCATTGTGCTTTCTCATTCAGGCTCAGCTGCTTTGCCAAGCCTATGTAGAGCATCTCAGCTCCCTTCTCCAAGCACGGCCCTGCTCCCATGTGCTAAGCCTGAAGAGCGAGTTCCAGTGCTGGTTGTATTCTTCATCAAAACTTGCAAAACACAAGCTGCCAAGAGGTGACCTGTAGAGCACTCAGCAGGGACATAGTAGGGATCAGCTGGAATTGCTTGTGCAGAAGTGCTGCGAGTGAGGTAACCCACCACCATTGTTTGGGGAACTCTTCAAGCTCTGCTCTGCAATCCAGTTTGGAAAGCTCTGCTCCAAAATCTTTGCTTGTGGTAAAGTTTTAGTAGTTGCCAGCCCATACAGAATACCTTTCAGGTCTATCTAGAGTAACATGGTTGGATGAAAGGCATATTAAAAGCAAGAATAGCTCTTATCATTAAGGGACCTATTCATATTAGTATTGTAATATATGTGCTTTGTTGAATAATTATTTAATTACTTAGTTTTATTAAGATAGTTCCAAAACCACTGTGGTGCACTAATAGTGCAAGCTTGTAAGTGATTATTGTAGGTAAAGGAGTAGGTAAAGCATATATTCTAAAAAGTATTACAGTAATTGACTGATAACTTTAAAAATGTGGAGTGTATTGCTAATACTTATGCTAACACCTAAGTTTTGTGGTCATAAGCATAATTCTTCTTTTCCTAAGTATCTCTTCTACCTACTGGTATGTGTTATAATGTAAGCACATAGTTATTTTCTTTTTTCTTAGCCTTTTTGCTTCCCATTGTGTCAGGAACATAGGGAAAGTCCTGTTCCTTCCCGTGGAGAGTGATTTCAAAGCTAGATATATCACTTGACATTTCTTAAAATTGCTTTCTCTGTTCCAAAGCAACTTAATTTACAGCTTTCTATATTTACAGTGTTTCATAAAAAGAAACTGTGTTTGGCTTTGTTGAATAAAAGCTGAACAGCTTGAAGTGAGGTATCTTCAAAGTAACAAGAATATTGTGCAAATACTTCAGAAAATCAAATAAAATAATCATAATCAAATGTTGCTCAACTGTGTTTGGATCCTACAAGCTAAACTCTGATCAGACTGTACAAGTGAAATGCTGCAAAAGCTCATATGGGTTTACTGGTGTTCTCTCTTCTGGGCCAAAAGCTTAGAGGTTTGGATTCCAGCTAGAATGATTCCAAGAGCTTTGTGAACAAATTTAATCAAGTCTGATTTTGATGTTACGTTAGTTTTGGGGGAGGGGGTTGTTGGTTTTTTTGGTTTTGGGGTTTTTTTGTTTGTTTGTTTGGGGTTTTTTTGTTTGGTTTGGTTTTTAGTTTTTTTTTTCTTTTTTTTTTTTTTTCAATAAGGCTTTCATATCTTAACCTTGGAAAGGTTGAACTGCCTTGTGAGCATTCATGCCTATAATTGTTAAGCTTTGTGCTGCTACTTTATTTTAGGCAGATCTCTTCAGTTAGTTTTAATTTTCATAATGCACTGCTTCTTATCACTAAAAATTTCAGTCTCTGAGAAAAATACACGGCAAAGAGAAGACCAGTATGCATACTGAAAACTTGTAGGTATCAGAATATTTTGATATTGGTATTTTTGCTGCAAACTCTGTGTTGTCAGAAAGAGACTCACTTTTGATGCGTGCTTCTTTGGGAAAATCATGTGTTTGCTACTTCTGAATTGCCTTTCTAACGTGGATGTATCATCATCAAAGACCATCTTTTTGCTTCTTTTCTTTGTCATGGGACTATGGTGGTTTTGTGTGTGTGGGACACATGATACAGGGAGAGATAATTTTTCACATCAGTGTGGTTTTTTTCCATTTTTTTCTGCGTAGGCTATCATGCAGGTTTCTCTGTGTGCCTGAAGCTTCACCCAAGGTGAACAAGATATACCATTTTTGTCAGCATCCTGGGCTAGACTAAGGAATAATGGAGTCCCATATCTCCTTTGTATTTCAATAGGTGCTCTTGCTAAAGAGGGACTTTCAAGTATGGATGTGCTGCAAAGGGTGGTCAGAGATCTGCAGCCAGTGCTGTAAGGGTGGCCTTGGCCCTTCCAGTAACACTTCAAAATCTGTAGGACTGAGAGGTGTACTCTGATGTCTGTTCGTGAGGTTAACCACTTGCACCCTGCCCAGTACCTCAGTGCCCCACTGCTTCCTTCTCTCTGAAGAGCAGGTCAGGTTATTTTAGTAAATATAACATGAAGAGAGGGCAGCAGGTTATTTTTATAGCTCTTCTTCTAGTCTTAATTATTCTGTAAAGGAGTTTCAGTATGGATAGTCTTGTTTTGTTTTGGAGGCATTCTATTTTTGGTGTTTATTGGCACTTGTGCCTTGTACATTTAATAGGATACATTTTAATAAGGATTTAATTTCAATATTTGATAAAGGATAAGATGAAGAGAATAATTTCTTTTAAATTATTTTTCTAGACTCAGAATTTATACTAAGTTTTAATCTTAAAAATGGTTCTTTGTGGTACTAGCTGAAAAAGAGTTATAGGATGTCTTAAAAAATTGCATGATTTTATCTGGTGTTACAGAGAAAGAGAAAACTTGCAAAGTAATACAGCTTGAAAAAAATGTCCACAAGCTGCTACTAGTTAGAATTCTGTATAATATGAAGACTCCTTAAAGTTATGGAATGTAGTGGAAAATAACGTATCCTTAACTTCTAATTTTTTTTTTTTTCAAATTCCATGGTTTAAGATAAAAGTTGGGGTTCACATTTGAATCTTACAATGGCTTCCTCTCCAGAGGGCCACAGTAGCCTTGGGTGGAGACATCACATTAAGTGAAGTTTAGACACGGTTAAACCCACCGGAGCCCTGATCCTCTCCTGGGTGTAACAGCACCTGTATACTAGAAACGTGCTTTATCTTTTTCAGTCTTGACTTTGCATGACGCAGAGTGCGGAACTGCAGAAACCTAGAAGGATTTTACGACAGTGTGGTGACACTGCCTTTGGGACTGGTCTTTGCACAAACTTCTCTGTTTTGGAGGTGCTCTATCTCCTAGGATGAAGCTGCCTTATTTTTGTAATCTTACACTTATACTAGGGATGACTGATGGTCCTTTCCAATCAATTTTCACCATTCTTTGCCCCTGCTTTTGCAAATCAGTCAACTCAAGAAGAAGGCAGCTTAAGATGGCATTTTAAATAATTGCTGTTGGAAGGAGAGCTTTCATGTCTATCCTAAGAATGAGCATGAACTATGCAGATAGGAGATGTTTTTCTTCTCTGTAAGCTCTGCATAAACAAAATTACTCCTCTCTTGTTTCACTGGCTCCTGTGGGGCTACTCATTTGAGTTAGAAAAGTAGAGTTTTGCCCATATGAAATTTGAGTCTTAGTGATCTCCTTCTGATTCAAAACTATTACAGTCCATCTGAGTGTATTTACAGTTCTAACTAATTCTTTGCAGGTTCTTTAAACTACGTTATGTAATATGTGTTTTTACTTTTATTGGTCTTCCTGAAACTCTAATATTCCTGTTAATGCTCTTCTGAAAATAAAACATCTATGTAAAAAGACTATCATATTTTACATTTTTGGGACAGTTTCAAATGTAAAAGGCATGTCAAGGTGAATTGAATAATGGAATGAGGAATGCAGACCTTCCTCATTGTCCTCATGGGAAAATAATAATTATGATACCTAATCTGAAACCAAATGAAGTGACCTTGGAAAGGGAAGGGGAAGCCTTTCAGCTGGCTACAGATCCATTGTGCTCTATACCTGAACAGCTTGAAAGTTGATTACTTTCATCAGCATCACTTTGCACTGCTTATTGAAACCTTGGGATCATCTATTTAATAAATTCATGTGTGGCAATGTAAAGTCTCTTTTGGTATGCTGCTAAAGTAACTTCTGAGAAAACAAATACCGGCTGTGGAACAGTGTGCCCTGGAGAAAGAGATCTGGAATCCTCAGAGTTGCTTAGGGGTTAATTGAGTGAATTTGAGCTAGGACCCCAGAAAATACACCAATAATGATGTACACTTAAACTTCAGGAACCAACTGAATTTTATATAAGATTATTGTGAACCGCCAAAATGAATCAGGGCAATGGCCATACAGTCTTCTATATTTATCTTTGTCATTGGCCATTTGTTCATAGAAAAGAAAACCAAATTGGGGCTTTGTGCCTGGTTTTCAGGGGTCAGTGCTGAGGGTACCATGGAAAAAGAAAATAAAAAGAAGAGAAGAAGCCAATGACAGCTTGCAGGCATATACACAAGCTGTCTCCATCGTCAGGAGGACTTAGAATTTCCCAGCTAATTTTTTGGCCACTGCAAGAAGATAGAACATGTTTTGATATTTGAAGAAATACACAACTTTTATTAAAACCATTTCAATAATCGGAGAGCAAGAAAATGTCTAAGACTGCCTTTTTTTGGTTAACAAAATGGTCATTAGATCATCTTATAAATTTCTTTGAATTCCTATTGTCAATGATAAATCCATCTGTGTATAACTAAGTTAGACCTATTTCAACACAGACTTTATTCAAAACCTCCTGGTGAGTATTTTGTGTAGGTTTGTCCCTTTATTTATTATTTATCCACAGAAGATGAGCTGTTGCAGACCCTGACCACAAAATTTTGGCTCTCTGCATCTAGCTGCTCCAGTCTGTAGTTCAGGATCCCAAGGTCATCACTTTGGGGGTTTTTTTGTTTGTTTGTTGTTGTGGTGGTGTTTTTCCTTACTTTTTATTTAGAGACTACAGCTGAACATAATAGAGAATTATTAAATACTCTAGTTTAATTATGTGTAAAACTAAAACTATTAAGTGGCTCTTTCAAAGCGCAAAGAAAATATGTTTGTCGCCAAAATGTGACTTCTCAGGCTTCACTGGGTTTCTTTGCACAGTGTCAATCAAAAGCAGAGTCCTCTGTAATCATTATACAGTTCCTCTGAGCCCAGCCTAGGAGCTAGGTCCTACTGATTATTGAAGTCCTGGGAAGAATATTCTCCATCCAAAGTAGAAGAACATGCATTCTTCTCTCAAAAATCATTTGCCTCTGCTAGGTCTTTTCAGTGTCCTCTTCCACCTTATCCTCTGCTACCTACCAATTTGGAGTGATAGGCCCTTTGTATCCTTTTGTGTCCTTTTGAATTATCTTATTTCCAGGTTCAGCAGAAAAACTGATCTATTTTTCCAAAACCTCTGTACCTGCTAACAGTTCATCCTTTCTTTCTTTTGGCTTTTTCTTCCTGGACTTATTGTATTCTGGTTGTTCATGTGGATGAAAAAGTGAAGGTGCAACAATAGCATGCACTTGGTTCTCTGGTTTAATTTTAATAATTTTAATTGTAATAATCCTAGCTGGGCTGAACCCAGTGACAATGACCAGTGACATGCCCAGTTTCTTCATGTGCATGCAGAAACAGTTGAAGTATAGACTGTCAAGGGAATCTGAGCATGCTTTTTAGTTAGCATATGCTGACATTTACACTATTGTTTCTTCTGTCTGAATATACATAAAAGTCATATCCCAAAGTCTATTAAAATTCTTGAATCCATTTCACTTTATCAGTCTGAATGTTTGGATAGCCCTTTTTATTGCTTACAGCAAAAATACTAATAATTGACTTAGAGCCAATTAAAACATATAGCAGTTCTTATTTTTATAAATGAAACCACAGTGTAACACCACAATGGCCAAATCCTGCCTTCCTGCTCCAGGTAAAAGACTTATGAACTTTAGCAGTGCTTTGTCTGAATAAAGGTTAAGCAATGTTTGATGGAAGCACTGCCAAGTAGGCTATGTGCAATTTTTGTTTTCTCCTACATAATATAGTTTAAGTATAGCTTTCTCCCCCATGCCTTAAAAAAAAAAAAAAAAGCTCTAGAAGAAAGATATAAATCTCAATCTCTCTTGAAAATAAAGGACTGTGCTTAAGTCATTTCTCAGGAACATCCTGGACTGAAAATTTTCAAATTACATTAAAGACTTCAAATATAAGTCAGTCTTTATATAGTCAAGGAGTCACTATAGTGACAGTACAGCAGGGAGTTCGTATTTACCCTCTGAATGCAGAGGTGTGTGTCTGGATACACCTGCTTGAGAGCCCTGCACAAGAAGACCAGAAACAAGTGAATAAATTTGAGATGTCTCATGCAATACATGCTAGTGTTTTTTGTTGTAAAACTAAAGGAAATCTGAGTCATTGTAATCTTAGAATGTAATGCCAGACAAATGAGAACCAGACCGCAATCAATGAAGCCAAGTACATCATTATAGGTTGAGTAATGTGAACGACTTACATAAACTATGGCTGAAACTCAGGATTTAGCAAAAGACCATCACCCTTAATTGCATCAAGGACAATTAAAAGCTCGTTAGTCTGCAAATTGTCCATCAGGAATAAGAATCTCATAAATCTGAGTCATAAATATGTAAGAAGGGCAATATTTCATTTTGATTTAACTATTTTCCTTTAACTTACCTTTCTTCCTGTGTTATGAATTGATTTTAATTTATCCACTCTCTTCCCCAAAATGGAGAAATAATTGCACTTTGTCTTCACCTAGTCTCCATTCCCAGCAAGACTTTTCAGCCCAGGATCTTTAATTAAATCCTCTGTCTCTCTGAAGGCCTTTCTTGCTTTACTAACAAATGCTCTCTCATCAGCTCGGTGTTAGGTTCCTCCTTTTCTGATCCATTGGTTCCACATAACAATAATCCAGGTGATACTAACACTCTACTGAAAAAAAAATGTGTTATTGGTACCTGTGAAGTCCATAGGACTTGTGATAACTTTGTTTCTACTCTTCATTTAAAAAAGATAAAAAACAGTTATCAACCAGCTCCTGCTAACACTAGCTAACATCACCATTAGGCATTTGCTGTCTACACAGGATGAAGTCATTTACTAAGAAGCACCATTTATAGGATGCACGCCCACATGATGAAATAAACCACAGATTATCAAAGGCTTTAAGGGTTTTAGAAAACTCTGGATGAGACTGTGAAGAGAGGAGGCATCAAACTGAGAACAAAACTTCAGTCCTGCAAGACAATGTTGTAACATCTCCAGTGTGTTGTCACACAGCCACATTAAGAAACTCTCACTTCTCCTTAAGTTGCCTCAAAGACCATGGAAATTCTCTGGTGGCAGGAGGTAGCAGACACTGAAGTCCTACTAAGAACAAATGCATCAGGGATTTCTCTAATGTACATTTGAAGTGGTTGGCCATGTGATCTAAATGTGTGGAGGCAGACTGTCCCATAGGACATTTAAGTGTGGTAAACACTCCCATGGGAGTCAGCTTAAGGGTTATAAAGATTTTCTAGAGATAATCCTAAAAATGTGAGAAGCCCACTGATTTATGAGCTCATGATACTCCTAACAACAACAAGTAAAAATGGCAGAAGATGATTTACAGGGGTGTAAGTACATTTGAAACAAATAGTGTCCAGCTAGCCGAAGAAAAGAGAGCCCTTTTATTTTTTTTTTTTTTAAAGAGCTACACTAAATTCAGTCTGACAATTGTGTGGTGAAAACATTCCTTGGATTTCATAATCATAGGCAAACTCATCATCAGAATTAGTGTAGAGAAGAATTTGTTTGCTGCCATCATGGATAATAAGCAGAACAGAACAAACAGTCTCTAAGCAGTAGCTAGTTCAACTTTTTACAGCTCAAGTTTTCCAGTTACCATTTAGAATACCTTAAGAAGCAGCAACAAATCTAACCTCACTTCTGAATTTTCTTCCTAACAGAGTTTCTCATAGCAGGCATCACAGCATTCAAGTGAGAGGCAAGGATAGACAGAGATTGGGACCTGATGAAATACACCCCAGATTCTTGAAGGAACTAGCTGATGTAGTTGCCAAGCCACTTTCCATGATATTTGAAAAGTCGTGGCGGTCAGGGGAAGTCCCTATGGACTGGAAGAGAGGAAACATCACACCCATTTTTAAAAAGGGTAGAAAGGAGGACCCTGGGAGACCTGTCAGCCTCACCTCCATGCCTGGGAAGATCATGGAACAGATCCTTCTAGATGCCATGCTTGGGCACGTGGAGGACACGGAGGTGATTCAAGATAGCCAGCATGGCTTTACTAGGGGCAGGTCCTGCCTGACTAGCCTAGTGGCCTTCTATGATAGAGTGACTAGGTCAGTAGATAAGGGACGACCTATGGATGTGATCTATCTGGACTTCTGTAAGGCCTTTGACACGGTCTCTCACAACACCCTGCTTGCCAAAATGGAGGGATACGGATTTGATGGGTGGACGGTTCAGTGGATAAGGAATTGGCTGGATGGTCGCACCCAGAGGGTGGTACTCAATGACTGGAAGTCCACATGAAGACCAGTGACAAGTGGTGTCCCTCAAGGGTCCGTGCTGGGACCGGTACTGTTTAACATTTTTATCAAAGACATAGACAGAGGGATTGAGAGCACCATCAGCAAGTTTGCAGATGACACCGAGCTGTGTGGTGTTGTCAATACACCAGAGGGATGGGATGTCATTCAGAGGGACCTGGACGGGCTGGAGAGGTGGGCCCAGATGAACCTCATGAGGTTCAACAGAAGCTAGTGCAGGGTCCTGCACCTGGGCCGAAACAATCCTTGGTATAAATACAGACTGGGGGATGAGGTATTAGAAAGCAGCCCTGAGGAAAGGGACTTGGGGGTGTTGATGGATGAGAAGCTGGACATGAGCAGGCAATGTGCACTTGCAGCCCAGAAGGCCAATCACATCCTGGGCTGCATCAAAAGAAGTGTTGCCAGCAGATCCAGAGAGGTGATTCTGCCACTTTGCTCTGGTGAGACCTCACCTGGAGTACTGTGTGCAGGTCTGGAGCCTTCAATATGGAAAGGACATGGACCTGATGGAGCGGGTCCAGAGGAGGGCCACTAAAATGATCAGGGGGTTGGAGCAGCTCTGCTATGAGGACAGGCTGAGGGAGCTGGGGTTGTTCAGCCTGGAGAAGAGGAGGCTCCGGGGAGACCTAATAGCGGCCCTCCAGTACCTGAGGGGGGCCTACAGAAAGGCTGGGGAGGGTCTGTTTACAAAGGCCTGTAGTGAGAGGACGAGGGGCAATGGTTTTAATTTGGAGAAGGGGAGATTTAGATTGGACATTAGGAAAAAGTTCTTTACTCTGAAGGTGGTGGAACACTGGAACAGGTTGCCCAGGGAGGTGGTTGAGGCCCCTTCCCTTGAGATATTCAAGGTGAAGCTTGACGAGGCCCTGGGCAACCTGGTCTAGTTGGGGGTGTCCCTGCTGACTGCGGGGAGGTCGGACTAGATGACCTTTGGAGATCTTTTCCGGCCTGGACCAATCTATGAATCTATGATTTGTTGGCATCCACTGAAGAGATACTTGGTGAAAGTGACGTGTTTTTACAGACTTGTTGCAGCAGCTATTTTAAGTACTGTCCTAGACACCTGCTTTGTTTCAGACTTACTATTTGATTTCAGGTATGAAAAGAGAGTTCAGAACGTGGCTAATTCTTTGACTTAAAGCAGAAGCTCTTGCCTCGGTCAGGGAGACTAGAGTCCAACTGGAAGAAAAAGCTGGATGCTTAAAACCATTTCACTCTAATTGATAGAGTGACAATGAGCTTAGAAGCGAAAAACATATATATATGTATGATTGCCACCACTATATTTGTGAAGCCATCTTTTCTGGTGATAGCCATGCTTCTCCACATTAAACCATCAGATGGATGTTAATACTAACTTGGCTGAAGAATACTAAAATGAACAACTTGTGCTACTCACAAGTAGCTCTTGCTAAAGCATGTTTTGGTAAGTCCTGCTAGATTAAATAAGATGCTGAAAGCTTCTGCTCCAGTGAATTTTGACAAAATAGGCATTTGCTCTGCTTCTGCAGCTGGTTCATAATAACATCTGGTACAGTATGTTCTCTCTGGGTTCCCACAGAGAGAAGATTTGATACTATTGATTCATCTCCCTTGGTTCCAGACATAACACAAACTGAAAGTAGAAAACTAAACATATCCATTTTTTTAAGTTGAGGTAGCAAAGCATTTTATTTTCTACAATGAGTGTTCCTTGAACTACTTGAGGAGCCAGATGTTCTCTTAAATCTGACAAAAATAAACCTTGATTTGAAACTAAAATTCCAATGAGGATTTCATTATGTCAATTCTGATTTCGCTCACTTTCCAAAAATTACAGAGCTATAAAATTCTCTATTTTAATTGCCAGTCACTGTTTGAACCGCTTTTCCAATTCAACCATAAGTGCAATACTAGAAACTAATAACTGTGGCAACTTTGCTATCCGATGTCATGAATTTGTCTGGATATTCAACAGCGTGCACTTCTTATCCCTTCAAGTGTTCCTTGGCAGTGAATTGCGGCAAAGAGCTAATGAGAATCAAAACACCTACTGGGGTATCTCTGTATCCTGAATTTGATAAAACGAAAGAGTGAGGCTTGGCTGTACTATCTTAGAGTTGACAATCATATATATAACTCTCAAGATTTTTCCCCAGTTTTGTTTTTTGTTTTTTTTTAAATTTTTTTATGTTGGCTGACATCATATCTCATTCTGGGCATTGTGTATGTGTCTTTTTGGCATTCTATGCCTTTGCAGTCCAATTCCAAGAAATATAGATAGAATCATTAAAATCATAGAATGGTTCAGGTTGGAAGGGACCTTGAAGATCATCTATTTCCAATCCCCCTGCCATGGGCAGGAACACCTCCCAGTAGACCAGGTTGCTCAAAGCCCCATCCAGTCTGGCCTTGAACACTTCCAGGGATGTGTCATCCACGACTTCTCTGGGCAACCTGCTCCAGTGTCTCACCACCTTCACAGTGCAGAATTTCTTCCTAATGTCTAATCTAATTCTCCGCTTTTTCAGTTTAAAATTTTTACCCATTGTCCTATCGCTCCACTCCCTCATATCGCTCCAGTCCTTCCCAATCTTTCTTGTAGGCCCCATTTAGGTAGTGGAAGGCTGCTCTAAGGTCTTCCTGGAGCCGTCTCTTCTCCAGGCTGAACAACCCCAACTCTCTCAGCCTGTCTTCTTCTGGTGCTCCATCCCTCTGATCATCTTTGTGGCCATCCTCTGGATCTGTTCCAACAGGTCCATGTGCTTCATGTGCTGAGGACTCCAGAACTGGACACAGGACTCCAGGTGGGGTCTCACCAGAGCAGAGTAGAGGGGTAGAATCACCTCCCTTGACCTGCTGATGGGTTCTAGACCAGGCACAGGCACAGAATCTTGCTGTTAAATCAGCCAAAACAGGGGGCCAGAATGTATACTGGCCGTGTGTTTTTATGCTAGTTGTGGAAAGACAGAGTATTTTGCATAAACCTATAGGTAACAAGTTAATTAAGCAAAATTTTTGGAAGACACCTGAGGTACCAGTTGATTTTATAATGCAGCAGTACTTTGTGACTCATGGCTGTAGGATCTTTGATCTAGAACTCAGAGCCTTCAAACTGAATTTCATTGTATCATTTAACAGCAATTGAAACTGTGCCTTCAAATAAGAAGTGTCTTAATAACTGTGCCATGCAAAGATTACATATTTGTAGATTTACAAGTGAATTTTATAAGTACATCTCATCCAATCTAAAGGATTCACAGAAATTTTCAATATTAATCCCAATTTTGGAAGTATGACATAAATGCCAAAACATGGTTACAACTACATAGACATTGTCAAGTGACAGTGGAAAAACATTTAGGACTAGATTTGTTAACACTTACAATAACTTATTGTTCAAAATATTTGCCACTGAGCAAATTCCACTAAGTGTCCCAAAATGGGAAATAAATTCATTCCAAACCCACTTACTGACTCAAGGAGGAAATGAGGGGGTGGGACTATCCTTTATCACCAAGCCAAAGTACCTCATAATTCAGTGATCAGGAAACCCCTTCTAATAAACTCTTATAATCAAATTTGCTCATACGAAGCAGGCACATAAGTCGAAGTGTTGCATATTTTGGAAAGAGCTATAATGCCTAGAGAACTTTGTATACATCATGCCTTAGAATCTTTTTGAATCAAAATGTTCGTTTTATCTCAGTTTTAGAATTCTGCAAGGTGGATTACTCTGTTCCAATTAAACAAGATACTGAACTCAATGATTTTTTTGAGTCTACCTGGATTGTGATACTTTCATTCCCATTTCCCCATTTTTTCTGGTATTTAGAATCAAAAATTTTGCTGGAAACTGAGGGGAAATATCAGCTGAAGAAGTTACATAGACTTTTATTTTTTTATTTTATTTTATTTTGTTTAGTTTTGTAGTTTATATTTTATTTTGTTTAGTTTTTTAGTTTATATTTTATTTTCTATCTTGTGTCAAAGCAGTTCTACTCCCTGTTTTTATTTCCTTTTCATTTATGTAGCTAGAGAACTTCCTATGATTTGTATAAGTCCACTATAAAGTAGCTTGTACATTTTGGATATTTCTTGCCTTATCCCATAATTTCTGAATTTTAAGATTTTTTTAGACAGTCTTCTTCCCACACTCTTCTGAGTAAGCAGGTAACTTTTTTTTTTAGCTCTTTATTCACTGGATTACATCTGAATATCACTTCCTTTACATTTATTGTTCAAACTATTTGTAATGTGAACCATTAATATTCTTTGCATTTTTATTTTAAAAACATTTCAGGTGTCCTATATAGTTTCTTTACCTTTTTAGACTTCACCAGCTAGTTCACAGCGTTTCTTAGTTAACCTATCTGAAATCAAGAGCCTGCAAGGCAGATCTGCCTTTCTTTGTCCTTCCATTTAAAGTAAAGCAACTTATGAAAGCTTGTTCTTTTTTAATGGCCAAATGTTTGATGATGGCTTTTTCTATTTGTCTAAACAAAGTCTAAAAGACCTTAGCCTCATGTGGGTTCAGTTGATTGTCAGGTGAGAGCTAGGCCACCCAGGACTAACTAGCCCTTATGTTATTTATAGATTGGATATCCAATGTTTTAGTCTCCCACAATGACATACATTTACAGTAGTATTTGTCTGAACTAAAATTACCACAATCTTTGTTTATATCCAAAACTAATCTAAAGGGTTCACAGAGATATCCAACATTATCCCAATAAACTTGCACCACCATTCTTCATCAGAGACTGATTTTTTGACTCAATTAGATTTATTTGTATTAGTTCTTGTTCACAGTGTCTGTAATCACTAGTGTTCAGTTTGGCACCTTCACCCATATGTTTGTCAGTTCCTCTAAACCCTACACCAATGCTTCAATTACGGTAGCTGTTGGTTACTTCTGCCATCTCTGGTTTCATATCCTGGACTAGCAGCTTTTCATCCATTTTTCTTCCAGGTTTCTTGTGTTCATATAATAAAGGTTTCGGTTGTGTTTTATGAATCATGCCTAAAATTTTCTGAGAGCAAGTGTCCTACACACATTTGTTGTACACAGACTTGGCTTCTCATTCCATTTTAACAAAAATAGGTCTTTGTCTCTTTCTCCAAATACCAGCAAAGCATAAGCTTATATTTTTTTGCCCAGCAAGCACAGCACAAAATCAAATAACATTCTCAGTCAGGCCTGTGACAATGATTGCAGTAGAAGTAAAATTCAAGTGTTACTCAACATTTTAATTGAAATAGGACAGAATTATTCCTTTTAATGCTAATTAAAACTAAAGCTAGATTGAGAAACAGCCAATTTTTTTTCCCAAGTCACAAAATCCTCCAAAATCCTTATCTCTGAAATTGATTTTTTTTTTTTTTTTTACAATATGAAAGATAAGTAGTGGCCTGTATTTTCAGAATAAGGAAGCCTGGAAACGTCAGCTCAGTGGCAGCTGTCAAGGCCAGGAAGCTGTGCCGTAAAGGGGCTGAACACAAGACCTTGCTCTGAGGCTGGCAGCCTCCAAGGTTCTCCAGACTCACAGTGCTGGAAGCCCATTTCCTGGCACTTTCTACATCCTCCCGAAAACAATTTGCGAACTCAGAATCCACTGTTTTAATCTTAAGAACTGTGATTTTTAAAAAACAAAAATAGGAATTTCCACTTTCTAATTTTGAAAGTAAATTCCAAACCAGCCCAAATATAAATTTTCTTCAGAAACATCCATCTTCTATTGGAAGTCTTAAACCTACATTACATCTGGGAGCAGTTCAAACCTACCACTTTGGACCACAGCTAGGGAAACAAGGACTATTTAACTTGCATCAGTTGAAGGTTTTAATTCTGATAAAGGCTGAAGGCGTTTTCCCTTCCTGGCACATCTCTCTCTGAGCCATTAACTTCCAGAGGCAACTGCCTGCAGCTGGTGAAAGTTCAGGTTGCTCAGCCTGTGTACTCTAAATATAACAGTACAGCTAGACTTTATTTATTCTAATAATTTCCAAGAAGCAATATCTGAAATAGACTTCCAGATCCATAGGAAAAGGAATAGATCTGAATGTTCAGCAGGGGTCTCAGCACAGGAAAGAGTTAATTATAATTTTTTTGCTGGAATAACATATATGAAAGTCTGGCTCCAAACCGTAGTAGAGCGCTTAAGAGCAACAGTGCTATGACCTCAATGAGCATTATCTAGCTGTGGGAGAAATTATTAGATAGTTAACAAAGAGATTGTGAAATTCTGACTGCTGGCAATATCTGTCTGAAAGATTTAAAGGCCACATAAATGGTTTAATAGATGCAGTTTCATAATTAAAATCATATCAATAATTAAAATATTCATTGTAATAAATACAATTACAATTGTTTAAAATTGCACCATGATATTTACCTAGATACTGTTACCATTCACTGCTTAGTTGCCAAACAATAGCATGGTTAAAAACAATTCACAGAATATTTTTAGTATTTTCAAAAAAGTTAGACAGATTTTTTGGTTACAATGAATATAATTAATCGATATCTTAATGTAAGTATGTTTTTAACAGATGTTATTTTAAGAGATTAAATAACATATATTTTAACATATGTGGTTTTAGTGACACAGAATAAATGTATCAAAAAATAAAAAATTAGGTTCTACCTAGTACAGACTTTTCCATGAAGGATCACATTGTAAGTAGGAATTCGTAGTGGTGGTGGAATTCCTGTTGTCATAGTTTGAGGTAAAACATAACCAATTTTCTTTTCAGTAATTTTACTTTTCAGCTAAGCCTCTTCTAACTAACTAACTAACTAACTAACTAACTCACTTACTCACTCACTCTAAAATTAAGGTCATATTCTTCAGAATACCTACCTGTGAGAAAGCCCACACTTCTAAATATATAATTACCAAATGAAAAATTTTATATTATACATAATTTTCATAATGATAATTTTAGAATTTATGATATGGTTTTGTAAAATGCATATATCATTATATTTTATAACATAAATCAGTAAGATATTGATAAACATAACTGTATTTCTAAAAAATCATATTTTTTAAAAGAAAGTTGTGGAACCATGATATATTCATTTCCCATAATTCTGCTAATGCACTGTTCTTGTAGACACATACAGGGAAAACTCAAAATGTATCAGACACCAGACCAGATGCAGAAGATTTGTCTACACCATTTATATTCATTTTCAATTCCACAAAACCTTTTCATGGCTAACCTAATATCTGTAGATCTTGCCACTCCTAGCAGTCAGCAAACAAGAGCATACTTCTTACTGCCCCTTCCATCTACTTGAATTTGTCTTTGAGACTGGAAAATAGCTTCAACTGCACTGATGACACCAAACGTGGCTCACAGAATGGTCAAGACAGATTAGAAAAGAAGGGCTGCAATTGCTCACCTGATGCTTGCTCATGGAAAAAGTAGGTAGATGAGTCCTTTTCAGCAGGGTGACCATTGAAGTTGATGACTGGCAATGACCTGTAGCTCAGAAAGAAAGCTGAGGAGATGGCATTGATGTCCTCCCCACTTTCTGAGGGCGATGGGGCACACTGAAGCCTTCTGTGAGGAACAGCTTATGCTGCAAGTACAGCTCATCAAGCACGGGCTGTGTTCAGCCCCTGAGGAGCTGTAGCTCACAAATTAAGGGAAAGAGCCTTTCCAGAAATGAATGTGTGTTCCTGCAACCACATTTAAAATTAATTTTTAAAAATCTACTCTGAAAAAGCTAAATGATCCCCTTGTTATTTGTTGTTCGTCCTGCGTCTGCTCTTTAGGGACTTCTGCCTTCATATTGCTCATCTACCAAGGCCAGCCAATGCAGCAATACGTGTCTTTGTCTTTTAAGCCAAACATAATGTGAGAATATGGACTGAAAACTCCAACTTTATTAAGGAGTTGGACAAATGAGTCATTATTTTGCTGACAGCCATCCTGTGTCACCGGCCAGGAATGATGAACCCTGTGGTGAATGTGATATTGGTTTGAGCGGTTCTATTTGCGTTCACAGTCATAGCAGATTTGGACAATGTAGGAGTTAAAATGATTAATCTGTTCCTCGACAGGCATTTCTACGTGTTTAGTTAGATTCAGATTCAGGGCTTTGGCATAAACGAATGAAAAAGCGAGCACAGAAAAATTCAAGTTAATGACCGAGTTCTCTTGGGTAATCATCCAACATTTACAAGATATGCCAGGTTTAGCAATAGGCCATAATTCTGCAAACAAGATATTTTAATATAAGCTTCATTATATCAGTTTTTCCTGTTTACTAAGGCTCTGGTCTTCAGATAAGTCAAATAATTGTATGTAAGACAATTGCTTATGATGAGCCAATTCTGTCGAAATAAAGAGCTTTTGAAATTTCCTCTTGCTTTCTCTAGGGATTTCTGTTGTAAAAATGGGTTATGATATGACTTTAAGAGAACTTGGTATAGGAGGAGCTTTAAAGGCAAAATGTTAATTTTTGTGGTCAAAGTAACAATTTGAGAAGGAAGTCTGGAAGAGAAAGTTATATTATGAATATTCACAGTATGTCCAGGATAACCAATTGCATTATTTTACATTATATGTTTTGCTCAGTGATAAAAGCTGTTTTTTGGGATGCAAACTTGAATGACCCTAATTATTTGTTTTCACGTGTTAATTGCTCAAAATGTGATGAAGCATCCCATGTTAGCATCTCAGCCAAAGGAAACCTAAAGGAGATTTATCACTTTTCTGTTCAGATACAAAAGGGAGGGAACAAATCCTCCCATTATAAAGTTGCATTTATAGTGGAGTTAACAACCCTTTGCTAGATAATCTAAAATACTAAATGCCTAAAGATTTTAAACATGTTAGAGTATCTGATCCCAGCTCCTTTGTGATTATAGTAATGGAAAATTTCCACTTCATCTCACCCTGCCTGACACTGCTTGGTGTCTCTGAATTTTCTGGGCTGCTGTAGGAGAGTGATTGGAATCAAGTTGATAAATCATCCTGAATGTCATGGGTATCCAAGACAGGTAAATGCTAATAATGAAAAACACTCTGCCTCCTAGCCACAGTAAGGGACTCTGAGTAACCCACCTTTTTATAACTGTGGAGTCTATCTATGAGTCAGTGAGGATTTGCTGGACTGACCCTAGAGAAAAGACTTTGTGATGCTCTAGATCCTGCCTGCTTCCCTGACTTCTGAAATTCAGAGCCTTACTCTAACACTGTGTCTGAAACAATTTAACACTTTTCTCCTTCTCCTTCTATCCCCAGCTGCACGTTTCTTCTTCCACTCTTTGTGCTAAACCTTACATATATGGACCAACTCCAAAACCATCATTAAGTCCCTATCTGCAGCACAGATTCATTAACTGCAGGAAGTATAATTTTTATTTCCTTACTTACCGTTGTCCTGTATTTCATGTTTGGTATTCTAGTTATGCTACATATGTTATCTGTGTCCTATCTGGAGCCCACCAGAAAGTGGTCATTAGAAGTGACAGCTTCTCTGCAAGACCCTATTCCTGTAATGTTTTTCTGTTTCTATTTATTTTTATTCCTGGGGTAGATGCAAAAATCCACTGATGGAAAACTGAGTGAAACTGGGGCCTTAAGATCCCCTGTATCTGTGGAAAAAAAAAAAAAAAAAAAAAAGACACTTCCTCTTACCAATTTTTAGTGGAGAGAGACTAATGCAGAATATGTTTCCAAAACACTGGCACAAGGGAGCCTTGAAGCAATTGTATATTTAAAATACTCTCTTTCCTTCTGCCTTCTACTTGCTGTTTTGCTGAACAAGCCAGTTTTAACTTTTCAAGACTTTTCAGAAAACATAAAGAATACAACCTCATTATTATTGTACAGAAAGCCATGATAAGTAGATGTTAATGGTTCCTAATCAGTTTTCAAAAGGGTATAAAATAGATTCTTTCTACATATCTATTCTGAATAGGCTTAACACACTGAGGAGCAAGGCAAATCAGGCCATGCTGAGTATCTAGACAATGACTCATGACACAGCTAACTGGTTGAAAGAATTGAGTTGGGCACATCTTATTTTATGCTGATTACTCCCTCTGCCATGGTAGTACTGCAGAGAACATTGTAAGTATATATTAAAAATAATAGGAAAAGACCTCATAAAAAATAGAACTTGTAATAGAGTGGATAACCTGGCAAACAAGATTGGGTAGCTGGGCACTCTTTCCCCAGAAAAGCAGTGCTGGTAGGAGTGGAAGGACCTCAGCTCACCACCCCAGGAAGGGTGTGTAGCCCTCCTAGAGGTGTCTGTCCCACCTGCTCTTGCAAGGTAGTGCTGGAGGCTCAGGGAAATATGTTTTGTTAGTGTCCATACTCTCAGAAAGCACTTACTAATGCATAATCTGAAATTCTTTGATGTAGTTCTACTCTGTTGCTCATTTGGGCTACAAAAACCTGTGTTTTCCTTCTCCATCACATTTTATATAAATCTTATGTTAATACACACTAGCATACTCATTGCTTTTTAATTGCAGCTGAAACTATAATTTACTTACAGCACATGAAACCTGTAATGCAGCTCAGACCTTACTTGAATATTGCCTAATTAGCTAAATGATTGGTTTGAAATGGATCATAGTGAAGTTGGCAGTTTGTTGGTTTTTTTTTTTTTTTTTTTTTATGGAGGGGGGAAGCTGCATTGAAGTGCATTCCTGCCCCAGGTAGAACTGTGAAGAAACCTCTGGGCTTCCTGCAGTCTCACACCTGGACTCCTCAGCCACCTCTTCCCAGCCCCATCTCCTGGGCACCACCCTGCAAAGACTAAGCCCTCACAGGCTTGAAAAGAAATAATTTCCATGCAGGTAAGAGGAGGTGGAGCAAATATCCAGGCAGAGAGGGAAAACACCTCTTCAGACAAACACCACCCAACATGCACTGCGCATCACTGGTTTCAAAGAGCTCTTGCAAAAACCTCTTCAAGGTGTAAAGGTCTGCATGGTCTGCATCTCTTCCCTGATGATTCTCTCCCTTCTTTGGACCAAAACCATGCAGTATCAGCTACTAACAGCAGCAGGAAAGTCTAGTTGGAAGTTACCCAAAACGCTTTCATTTAAGTGTTACGCTTTACCAAAGCGTAACCAAATGAAAAAGAAATATTTGCACATTTAGAAGTATTTTAGCTTTCCTTATCAGTTTATTTAATATTTTTGGAACTTTGCCAGAATATATAGGAAAATAAAAATATATTCAAGAAACATACAGTGTAGTAAATCCACCAGACAAATAGTTTCTTCACCAAAACACTATGAATTCTTGTTTAAAATCTCAGCACTTCTGATCTGCCAAAGCCACGGTTAGGAAACTTCAGTGTGTGTAACCAGTGCTTACCCACTGAGTTACAAGTACTCTAGCAGGCATAACCACAGATGTATTTTATATGGCTCAATAATTTAGGAATAAAACCACCTGAAAATATCTGGAGAGAGAATTTATGTGAAAAGATAATGAAGTTTTGATTTGTATCAGAATGATGTGTTGGTCTGAAAAATGCAAAAGGACAACAAGCTGACAGGTTTTCCAAGGGCCTTTCAGTTTTTGTGGTCATCAGAGAAGGAAGTAATTTCTGAGAATATTGGTTGGAACACAAATAGGCACAGAGAGAAAAAGAATACAAGATGTTCCTGATTTTTACATAAAATGTAGCTGTTCCCCAGAGGTCTACGGGGTCCTTTTCCTGCAGCGGGGCAAGACTTGTGTGTTTTGTGCGCCTGTGTCCACAGTTGCATTGTTGGGGTCTTTTGCAGGCAGACTTTTGCAGGGATTTTTTCTTGTGGCAGCTGGACAAATGTGCATCAACGCTGAGTGCTCTGCTGTCCATGAGTCCTATTTTCAGCAGACTATGTCTTCGGAGCACGTGTAGAGGTATAATAAGATATCCTGTGTTTGGGAACTTCCTTGCAGGCTTTTGACCTGGAGAGGCTGCAAGCACTCTGTGCTCCTTTCAGAAAAGCACCTCTGGGCATGTCCCACCCGTGTTCTAGACAAATCCCTAAGTGCTCTGAGCACAGCGTGAGAGATGATAAAATAAATAATTATTTTTACTGGAACACTTGCAACTGTTTTTTTCGAGGACCAGTTAAAACTCCAAGTGAACTTTTGTGGTGAATATTTCATAGGTTTGTACAATATCTAATGTTCATAGCTATCTTAAACAAATTCCTTTTAGAAACCTAAGCAGTCAAAACTTTAATTCAAGAATTTCAAAGGCAGGAGTATTAACAACTCCAGACTCCCAGTCCGTCAGAAAACTGCAACTGCCTAACACTCTTCAGTTCTGGATCAGTAGGAGTAAAGCCTTTGTTTTTAAATGTATAGGGAAATGCCCCTGGGCCTTAGAATCATAGAATGGTTCAGGTTGGAAACGACCTTAAAGACCATCTATTTTCAACCCCCCTGCCATGGGCAGGGATGCCTCCCACTAGACCAGGTTGCTCAAAGCCTCATCCCACCTGGTCTTGAATACCTCCAGGGACGAGGCATTCACAGCTTCTCTGGGCCACCTGTTCCAGTGTCTCACCACCCTCACAGTAAATAATTTCTTCTCAATATCTAATCTAAATCTCCCTTCTTTCAGTTTAAAACCATTACCCTTTCTCCCACTATACTCCCTGATCAAGAGTCCCTCCCCATCTTTCTTGTAGGTGCTGAAGGCTGCTCTAAAGTCTTCCTGGAGCCTTCTCTTCTCCAGGCTGAACAATCGCAACTCTCTCAGCCTGTCTTCATAGGAGAGGTGCTCCAGCCCTCATATCATCTTCGTGGCCCTCGTCTGGACCCATTTCAACACATCCATGTCCTTCCTGTAATGAAGGCTCCAGAGCTGGATGCAGTACTCCAGGTGGGATCTCACAAGAACAGAATACGGGGGTAGAATCACCTCCCTTGACCCGCTGGCCATGCTTCTTTTGATGCAGCCCAGGATGCAGTTGGCTTTCTGGGCTGCAAGTACACATTGCCCCGTCATGTTGAGCTTCTCTTCAACCAACACCCTCAAGTCCTTCTCCTTGAGGCTGCTCTCAACCCACTCTCTGCCCAGCTTGTCTTTGCGCTTGGGATTGCCCTGGGAAGGACCTTGAACTTGGCTTGGTTGAACTTCATGAGTTTTGCATGGACCCACCTCTCCAGCCTTTCCAGGTCCTTCTGGACGGCATCCTTTCCCTCCAGCATCTCAACCGCACCACACAAGTTGGTGTCATTGGCAAACTTGCTGAGGTTGCACCCAATCCCATTGTCCATGTCGCTGACAAAGGTGTTAAACAGCACAAGTCCCAGTGCCAACCCTGGACGAACACCTTCAGATAAAACATCTGAGCATGTTAGAGAAAATGCCTCAAATTAAAGACACATACTGTGGAACTGGAGAGTCCTTGGGCTGTCATGAATCAAACCCCATACCTTAATGGAGAATTAAAATTTAAATAAAATTAAATTCCACAGCACCTGCAGGTGCTGTGGAAGATACCTCTTGTTCACCCAGTGTCATAGAGCAAAAATAACTAGTAGCTCTGGCAGCCAGAACAGCTGAAGCTGTATACTTGGTTCCCTAAATGATGTACTGGATATTGTGGTATAAGCAAAACTGGTGTAACTTTAAACACCCATGAGGACCCTGGAGGCCATCTGGAGTCCAGGTGGGAAAGGACTGAGAAGCTGACAGAAACATTTCATTCTAATCGTCTTCAGTACCGCTCTTTAAGGAAAGTGCCACGTGCCAACGTGAGTGTGATAACACGTCTGAGGCCATCATCATAACCGTGCCTACTCTGAGTGTCTTGCAGTTCAAAACTGAGTCTGACCCTTTTTCAGGGATTCTGCAGCTGTAGGATACTTTACTGTGTACACCAGATACAACTTGATTTTTCTTATGTTATCATAGGTCTCGAAAATGTGCTCTAATTACTCATCTGTACTTATGCTCTTGTGCATCTATATGGCCCTTTCTTTAAACTTGACTGTAGACACTTTCAAAGTTAGAGCTCTAAACCAAGCAAGAGGTTCACATTCCAGAGACTCCAGCTGAGCCCTAAAAAAGATAAAGTTATTTTATGCAAATAAAGGAGAACTGGAGTTCACCGCGGGAGTTTTCTGCTGTGAGTACCATGAAGGCAGAGCAAATGATTATGACAAAAAGGTAGGTTCTTGGAAAGTATGATCTTGTGTTTTAAATGTAACCAAAGGTCTTGTTTAATTGCACTTGTACTTGTGTAAATCAGGAGCAATTCACTTGCAACTGATGAAGTAGTTCTGGTGTAATTTCATGCAAGACAGATCATTAGCTGCAGTTAATTGAACATTCTCTTGTTCAAATGTGGGTGTCTCAAGAAGAAAAAATTCTCTTGGTAGAGAATGTTTTTTCTGAACCTTCTCACTCCATTTCTAGTGCATTGCAGCTTTTCCAAATATATTACTTTGATGCTAAAATTTTTGCTTTTTGATCTCAATACACTAAAATTTGGAGAAAAAAAAAAACAAACCATTGGAGCTGAGTTACGCTAGTATAAGAAAAAATTTTATGCCATAGTTTCATAACTGAGAAAGACTCAAGTCACATCATTTGATCCAGATGTGGGTCTAAAACATCCTCGATCCAGACTCAGGAAACACTAAAATTTAAGACTGTTTCCACAGTGTTTACTTGGCCAAGTTGTACACATGTGTTATTTTCTATTCCTGGTTTCCTTATTAAATGGAAACCTTAATGTATCATTTTGTTATTTACGGTCTGCCATAAAAACTACAGGATATACAATGTGAAGAGTTAGAACTGAGGAAGTTAAAGCTTAGCATTTGGCTTTCCTGACTTTTGAGTGCATGTTGCTTTATTCGTGTTAGCTAGCTAACGTAAGAAATTACTTCTTATGTAAATTTACTTGCTTTATGGAAATTGTAATAGCTGCAAGGCCACTTTTGGCTCTCCCAAAGCTGTCACTCTGTTACCTCCTTGTTCTTTAGAAGTGATTTCATGTGTGTTTACACATCCCAGATCTGAATTCTGACCAAATGATTAAATAAACAGTGATTATTCTAATTGACTAGTCTGAAACCTGCTATAAGGACAAGGGCAAAGCTCTTACTCAGTTTAAGCCATTGCTTGCTTTAAATGTCCGTTCTGGTGTTGTAATAGATGGGAAATGACTTTTATGTGCAATCCTGCTCCTGCTCCATGCGTTCCTTCGTCACTGGGCTCGGAGGCTGGAGTGCCGGGCCCCGGGAAGCGCCGCCGGCCGCTCCCTCTGCTGGCGGCAGCGCTCAGGCAGCCCCGCTCGCCACCGGGGGCGACCGCCTCCGGACCCCCGGCCGCCCTTCCCCCTCTTCGCTTCTCCTCCGGCACCGGCTCTCACCCTGCCCCGCCGAGGGCCTTCGGGCAGAAGAGACCAAGGGAGAGTCAAAGAGGAAGAGGTGAGGAAGGAAAGAAGGAGCAAAGGAAAGAAAGAAGTAAAGGGAAGAGGAAGGGGAAGAGGAAGAGGAGAAGAAGGATGAAGGAAGAGAGAAAAAGAAAAAGAAGAAAAAAAAAAGAAAAAAAAAGAAAAAGAAAAAGAAAAAGAAAAAGAGAAAAAGAAAAAGAAAAAGAAAAAGAAAAAGAAAAAGAAAAAGAAAAAGAAAAAGAAAAAGAAAAAGAAAAAGAAAAAGAAAAAGAGAAAAAGAAAAAGAAAAAGAAAAAAAAGAAAAAAAAAGAAAACGAAAAAAGAAAAAAAGAAAAAAGGAAAAAGAAACAAGAAAATCTTTTTCTCTCTAGTGCAAAGAGGGCTGGAGGGGTGGGAATAAATGGCTGGTGGAAGAAAAGAGGAAACAAGATTGCTTCTTCTGACAGCAGTTTATGGTTAGATCAGTTTAGTTGTAACATCAAGCTGCATCTTTAGATAAAAACAGTACAGTTTAAGTTTAGCTGCATGTTAAACTTAGAAAAAGGGTGAAAAGTTACTTGTCAGAAGGAAACTAACAATGTGTAGGGAAATGCTAATTTCCAGTTACTAAAGAATCACTAGCAGTAATTCATATATAGATATGAGGTATATCTTGCATAGTGTTAGAAAAGAACCATATCTTCAGTGTCCATGATTGGAAGTGACTTTTGTGTGACCAAACTGCAAATGAAATATCTGCTTTAGGTATTTAGTCATTTAATTCATTAATTCCTGTTTTTCTCCTGCTCCATATATACCTCCAAAACAAAATATCTTATTATTTATCAGAGAAGATCTACCATTTTGTGATTCTATTGCATTCCTATCTCTAAGTACTACTACAACCTGGGTGGAAACAGAAAACCTAAAGGCAAGGGGATAGAAACTGCAAGAAAAATTGTCCCTGAAACAAATATTCCTGCTTTTACCCTAGACTGTGTTTTGGTAGGATTGCTCTTTGTGCTTTACTCTCTTGCTAGACCCAGCTTAACATTCTTGAACTATGGGTGCAGTTCTAACATCCAGACTTAACAAAATTAGTACGTTCTGCCCTCCCCATGACTCTAGTCCTGTTTCTTTCCTCATCACTCTCTTTGTTTTCTCTCCTTCGCTTGGGGAAAAGCAAAAGAGATTGACCTTTCCTATCTGTATCCATCAGCATTTGCTCTTTTCTCCTTTGGCTCACCTTGTTGTTGCCAACCCTTAGCTCCTCTCCTATGCATCTAGCTGCCATTTCTCCCTCTGGGGTTAATTGCCAAACTGATATTAAAATTAGAAAGGTGTTTCCAAGGCAGAATGTGGATCATAGTGAAGAGAAAATGAACGCTAGCAGGAATGAAATCAAGTGCTGTGAAAAACAGACATAAATTATAGCACTGTTACAATGCCTCTTATGTTATACAGTGATTTATGTTGTTTTTCTGGTTTTATGTTCTGTCCAATGTAATGCAAAACATATTGCTGACAGATACCTATTTTGCTGTTATTTTAAGCAGGCCTACGATTTGTATCCTCTTACAGTTCACAAAGTTACATTTTATGCCAGTGCTGCAGGAATGGAAAAGAGATCTTGTGGAGGACAGCTCTATAGTGAGCTTTCCTAGAAACTTTTGTTTTTTTCCTGGGACTCTTCTAACCTACATACCTAGGAGGTATGCCTGGAAATCAACATAATGATCAGGTACCTGAAAAATGTACCTAGTTAGGGGGCCAAACATTATGTTCAGGCTGGTCTATACAGGAAAAATAAAAGTTAGGAGGAATCAAGGAGAGCTAATGCTCAAAATACAGATGGATTTACCCATTAGTTGTGACCTCTTAAAGAAGTGAAGGAGCTTTAATTCTTTTTGGATAAGATTAGCTTAAACTGAAATAAAACCAATGTGCCCCTGAATGTGACAGTTAAAGGGAACAAGAGCTTAACATTAAATTAATAACTTCAGTTGATTTGCCCTATAATTCTTGAGAGTCCTTGTTTAGATAAGAAACCAACTTAATGATGTTTAGTGCATAATTACTATTAAAAACCATCCCAAAGTTATATGTGGTTTCTGAATTATTAACTAATCTATAACTACTGTTACACTGGAACGTGACGTCTTGATTCCCTGTTGTGCCAGCTTGTGAAACTGCATGGGAAAAAGAGGAAAGCAGTCAAAATTTTATATCCTAGGATTCTTTCTGGCACTTGTCTTTTGCCCAAGCTGACTCACATCAAGTTGACAACTGTTTTTATTAGTATCCAACAGTTATCGCTCAGTTAACAGTGTTCATCTTCCCAAACAAACTTGCCTTCAGGCCTGGGTTAGCAAGGCTGCAAATAGTGTTCTCTTCTATTCCTATTTTGGAGATGCTCTCCTTAGGTTTATGCAGTAGCCATGGCAAGCAAGGAAATGTGTCCTAAACTTAGAATAAACTCTTTCTACCATCTTAAATCTAATATGTTTAGAGGCCTAAGTCCATGTCTGATCTAAAATATTTCTGTGGATATGTACCAGGATTTTATTAGACTCAGGAACTAATAAATCTGTATAACTATATGTGCACGTGTATGTGCACACACACATATGCACATAAGTATACATTAAAAGTGATGCAGGATCTGCTAGCTATATATTTATTGATTGCTTTTGCCAAAGCTATATGGATGGGAATTGCATTTGACTTTGTATAAAAACCACTTCTGGTGGAGAAAAAGTCTGTGAAGAGTCTCAGAAGAGCAAACCATTCTGTCCCCCAGAGATCCTACATTACTTATGGCAAAGTTAAAAGCAATGGGGAACCAAGAGAGAAGCTCCCTTCTCTGCTACCTAGCTTTAGTTCAACCAGGTTTAAACACTTGCCTAGTGTCAATTGTTTTCTATACTCAAAGTTTGCAACCCATTAAGAGGTTACCACCTCCCTGTAATCTAAACAATGAGAAATTGTGTACCATACGCTCTAACCCAAATAAATCAAAGTTTCTCAGAGATTACTTTCTAAGAAAACTTGTACTAATTGTCTCAGCATTTCCTCTCAAATCTTTATAAATCCAAACCTCTGTGAATAGCTTGGCTTAAGAATAGTTTATTGCAGGTTTTTTTGTTTGTTTGTTCCAAATCAGTTCAGATTAAACTAAAAGAAAAAATGATCCACAGGGCTTTTTGCAGCGACATAACAATGTTACGTCTTCTGTCTCTGAAGTATTTTGTGCTTCATTGAAGAATCTATTTATAATAATGGGACACTTTCCCAAGCAAAAGCTGACTTTCTGTAAGAAGGTGCACCCTACAATCTTGTTTGCAGAAAGTTATAGCTACATCTGTTTATACCAGACATATGCATTACTCTGGAACCATATAGAGCTTTAAAGGAATACAGGAGTGGAAACCAAGGTCCTACAAGCCTCAGTTTCACAAATGAAGCAATGAAAAATAAAATAAATCTAAACAGAAGGGTATTGAAATAATTTAAAAAGTGCATTCAACTACTCTCTTTAATGCTTGGGTTGGATGACAAGGAATTGGTCTTTCTCAAGAAATAATAGTTTGACTGTTGACCTACTCCACTTGATTCCATTTCACATTCCAGAAGGAAATGATAAATGTAATTGGAAAATAATTAGAAATTCTAGATTGGCCTTGTGGGATATCTGATCTGCTGCTTAATTTAACCTAAGTTACATTCAAATGTTTAAAATCTGAGTATCTTTTACTAAGGAGCTAAGGAGCTGATGCAGTATCTGTAAAAATGGTCAGCTGTCTAGAGATGGCAAAGGTAATTTCATACACGTTTGCAGCACTTCTGATGGAACGCAAGTTTCCAAGTTCTGTTGGGAGATGGAAGAAACAGAGGTGTAAGCAGAAGTGCATTAACTACTTTGTTCCGTACTGGATTTAATGTGAACTACAGTCACATTCTCTCCTGTTTCAAATATTAGCCCTCATATGGATGTGCAATTTTTCTAATATATAAAGGTTGCTTTCTGAATGTGTTTGGCTCAGGCACATACGAGGGAGAAGGAGGGGTCAGGATGACATCCCATGTAGGATGGCGTTAATGTCTAGGGAATCAAGCTGCACCAACCTCCTTGCCATGACCAGCTGGTGACCCATCAAAATGCCAATATTCTACTCTTAACTAGACCCCAGCTATGATTCAGAAACATGGAGTAAGCCTTTATAGAGCCAGGACTCATGTTATGCTACAAAATCTATGAATTTATGGCTATGCCAAAAACTCACTCAGGTCTGAGTGATGAACCCTCTCCTAAGCCAGCCTTCCTAGTACTCTGCCTAATATTGTCCAGACACCAGTTTTTTGTGCCAAATTAGCAAAACATGAATTTAGCTATCCACTCTACACTACTCTCATTACACTGGATTTAATTATATGTTAATAAATGAAAGTACTGCTAAATTCTACTCATATGCCTTCTAATATATCTAAGAACTGATTTTTCCAGGGTTTGTTACTTCAGATATGGCTCTGTTATATAATTCTTACTACTGAGTAGACAGAGCACAGATTTATGCCAGCTTGGGTCGAAGAAACTATCTTAGAAATAATTCGACAAGTGTCATAAAACATAGTTGTATCAACACAAGACAAAATATCTGTTTTAGGTTGAATGATGAACAAAGATTTTATTTTTGTAAGACTGTATTTTGCCTGCAGAAAGACTTTAAATATGAATTGTACTTCTGGAAAACATTTTAACCAGCAATTCAACTGAATGTTATTGGGGCAGTCAACAAACCATGTAATTTCCCAGAAAAATAGTTGGCTATATTCTGAGCTGTAGATGTTCATGGTGTGTTCATGAATCCTTGAAAAACGGAACTTTGCAGTGGCAGATGAAGTTTTGTGAATATAACCATCACATATGGTAGAGTTTCAGCATTTCTAGATTAATTTCCTTTTTATATCTGGTTTCTGACAAGAAGCTATAATTCGAACAGCTGTGCTAAAATCCTGAGAAATTATTTTTGAAGGAAATTTGACAGCAACCTTGCACTGGATATAAGTTGGGTCTAACATATGAATTAAATAAAAATAGTAGTTGGACTGAAAATTACATTGGACGACTGTTCAGTTTGTCTTTGAAGCAATCATATGTGTTGCTTCTTTGAATACTACAAAATCTTTTAGTTGATTTAGTTACAGAATATGAATTTTGCATATGCCCTTGACAACATATAAGCAACTAATTAGGGGTCTTGTCAGCATTTACAGGGAAATTGTTCTTCAGGCACTGTGTCATGAAATTTCTCATCTCTTACCTTTGAAGTTACAAGCTTTCTGCATGAAATGCTCCTATTTGCTTCATTTCCTTTCAGCATAGTTAGCTGCTGGACATTGCCTGCATTCAGTGGAATTTTTTCTTTTTAATTCTGAGGTGTTTGTTCTAAGCTCTGTTGCCCTAAATCTCCTTGACTTGCATCCCCAGAGCAAGCTAGAAGTAGCCTTCCTATTCTCAGTCTCTATTGGTATCCAGTCACCACTGATCTGATCAAGTGTAGTAGCACCAGATGCTGAGGAAGTCAACCGGTTGCCAACATGACATCAACAGGAGTTTCAGCAGTACCATAAACTTTTACAGTCAGATTTCTTGTGTGAGGTTCTTAAAATCTTTCTGTTTACAATTGAACTGTGTCTATGGAGGCCTTTCTGTTTGATGAATAGGGTGTAAAAATGCTTTCCACATGAGTGTATGCACTGTTACAATAGACAGTCAAAAGATGCTTTTCTTATGCCATTATTTCAACACTGAAATACTTAGCTAGACTCCACCCATGGTACATAGTACGTGTCTTCATAGTCTCAAGTTCTGCAGTAATTAATTCTGTGCAGACAATGCACCCTTCTGGTCATGGAGAGGATTTTTAAGCCAAGAATATTTCCTATTAACAATATTTGGATAAGCCCATAAACTAAACCTGAGTAGCTTCTTGAGAAAGTAAATTTAACTTTGATTCAGCTGTACAAGTGTTTGCTATAATGCTGAATGATTACCTAAACAAACTGAACTGTACAGAGCTGTCTCCTGACTGTGTCTCAGAGGTCAATGTTTAAAGGCCTGGACCTGAGAGGATTCTTTTTCCTGTTACTCACTGCCTCCTATGTAAGCTGCCCATGCAGTTTGTTATGAGACTATGCTCACCACAATGTACTCTGCAGTGACAGTTTTGTTGAGCATGCAGTGACCTAAAGGTGTTGAGGAAGCAAGGTATGAAGAGATAACGCTAAGCGGACTCATTGCTGGAAAGTGAAGACAAGCAAGCTTTTGGGCTCTCTGTTCGTTTTTACATGCATAATCTATTGGTAGGTCAACTCTCTTAGGGGAGTGAAGGTAACATTTGCGACTTATTGCAAGTCCAAGTGTGTGGGTCAGTTCTATGAGATAGATTACATAGAGGAAAGACAGGAAAGAAGTGTAGTTTTCCTTTCTGTGTACTGAGAGGACAAAATGGAACTTGGTTTATTGGATTTGTTTGTTTGTTTGTTCGTTTTACTACAGTTGATCATTTTTTCAATGGGGATAGCCCTGCTTCAGTGAAATGGGGACCCCATAGCACATAGTACTGGCTATGCACTGTGTGTCTGTGTCTTCAGCCCTGCGTCAGTCCTATACCCTGAACCTTGTGTTGACAAGCAAATATCACCTTGCATTGAAAAGCAAATATCTCCGCATATGGAAAATTTGAGTCCCACCCTTTCGCTCCAGCTTCACAGCAATACTGCACCAGCACTCAAATTCAGAGTCCTTGTACTACTTGTTACATGGGAGGGGTAGAAAAATCAACCTGAATTCAAGTTCTAAGCAAGAAATTCTCACATACTAGTAACATGAAAAGCACTACTGGTAGACAATTATATATAAGCAAACTTACACCAAGAGCATTTTTTCCCTTGTCTTCCTCATGAACTATTATCCCTACTTTGGTCTCTGAGAAAATGCTGACACTTTTAGGTCTGTTTTTCTCTAGTTGTACATCTCTAAATCATTATTTCCCCCCACCTTACTAGTCAAAGAAGAATCAGAAGACTGCAAAGTTTATATCTACTTCCAAACCCTTTTCTCCACCTACCCATAATATCTCTTACGGCAGGCAACATCATACTACACTAGCCCAGAAATGCACTGGAGTAAACCTGCAGATTTTCCTGCTAAGGCACCTGAGACTCTAAGATCTCAAATGTCCTCTGAGACAACAGTTAAAAAATAGTGTAATGCATGATGCAAGAATTAGTAGCAACAGAGTCATCCGAAAGTCTTCAGAAATAACATTTCTGAAAACTTTGGAATACTTTATTTATGGAAGATTTTTTTCTTGTTGCTTTATGGAGACATGAACTAAGCACATGTACTGAAGTTATTAACAGCATAATTGTTACTAGTTGTGTGAATAAGCCTACCGGATAACTAGCTACATTTCAGGATGTAAATTAGAAGTTCTTGAAAACTGACTGTGAGCTCAAGAGCTGGATGTCATGTTCATGTAGACAAAACCTAAATGATATGGATATGCAAAGATGTAAAGGATAAAGAAGTATGGATCAAACAATGGCCTTGACATGAATGATGTTTGGTGTGCCCTTTTCCTCCATACTGCAGCAGCCCTTACATCCTGCTTTGCTTCCTATTGCGAGCTGACAAGAAACAGACATTCTCTGTCTTCAAATGGCAGATGGACCGAGGCACTAAATATCTGCTGCCTTGACTTTCCTCTGTTTGTTTTAAATGGGCCATCTCTTTATTTTCACTGCATACTTCATAGTGTCCTGTGGAATGTGAGATTTTCTATCAACAAAATAAATGTTTATACAAAATGTCACTGATTATAAGGGTGTAGAGCTTCCAAACTAAGAACATTAAAACCGTTAACTGGAAGTCCAGTTATATACAGCTAAAGTTAAAGAAAGTCTAAGTAATTGTAGTAAATAAAAAAAAAACATATGCTGGAAGTAAACACTCGCAGCCAAATTCAACTAGTATAAAACAGCATTATATCGAGACAACAGAAACCATCTTTTCATTGTGTACTCATGTTGTCCAGAGAAGTATACCTGTCTATGCTCAAACTTAGGACTCAAGGTCACACACAAGCCAAAGCACTTTGAATATCCATGCACTCTATTTTGTATCTTGTTTTGCCTCTTTCGGTAATCAAGCTCAACCAATTTTCCAGCCAGGGAAAATCTGTTATGAGGAGAAGAGGAGAAACAGACTGATTCATACTAAAATTTTGTTCCTAAAGACAGGCTAGGTCTTGATGGCTTGGGAAATGAGAGCATAGTACCACAGGCTGTACTAGAGTACTAGAGCCTGGTTTACGGCAGAAACACTGAGTTTAAATGAACAACAGAAGTTATAGTTGGCTGTAGCATTGCACTTGCTTGCACAGGGGCTGAATTTTTCATTAAAGCAAGGCTTTAAAACACAGGCAGTGCTATAAGTTGAATGAACATGGCTAAGGAAATATAAAATTTTGAAGTTATCTTCCTATGTTTCTAGAAAAATTTTGAAGTTATCTTCCTATGTTTCTAGAAAGAAAGCACCTGAATAAAGAAACCAAACCAAAAGTCACATCTCTGCCCCGAGCTTTTATACTCTAGTTACAACTAAGATTATTATGATAAAAAAGTGAGCAAAAATCACCTCCCTTTTTTACCCTGTTTTGATTACTCTGTGTTGATGGACTTTAATTAAACAAAATAGCTTTTATCCCATAGTGAGGTCACAGGGGAGATCTGAGTCAGTGTTGGTATATTCCCTCATTTATTCATACGCTTTGGGGGTCAGTCACTTTCTCTCTTTTTTAAAAAAAACCCCACACTTCTAAATTCCGATAGAGAAGGGACTCTCATGCCATATTGAAATAATAAAAAAAAAAGATTCACAACATGCGATTTATATGTATTATATCAGAAAATGTTTTTTGTTTTAAATGCAGCAGTTTATGAAAATGACCACTGGTCATGCAGCTTCACAGTCAGGTGGGATGAAGGCTGAGTTGTGTCGATGCTTATCTCAAAGACATCAGGAGGACTTCTCCACTTTATCTTGCTAAAGAAGTAGAAAATATGTTCAAATCCCAGTCAGCAGTGAGGTCCTCGGACTGCTGGTTGATCAGGAGAGCATACAATTTCAGCTGTCAAAAAGGGCACACTTAGTGAAAGTCAGAAAGAAAATGGCCAGTTGGAGGCAACTGAAGAATAAAGGCATCAATTCCACAGTTGCTTCTTTTGTTATCATTTCCAATTCATAGATATTTTGTTTACCTTTTGAAAACAAATTTATTTTCCATTTAGTGATCATGTATATTTGTTATGAATAAAGGGCCAAAGAGACTGCTGCATTTAAAACCAGTCTCAAACTCCAGTTACTCCTGACTCATGCTTGTGATCCATTTGTGGATTCTTACACATGCATTTGTAACTGTTTGGTGGCTCATAAATCCCTTTTATTACCCTGCATGGTAGGGCTACCAATGGGAAGATGGATATTGCCTTAAGTGGAGTCTGATGAAAAGTGAAGTGACTTCTTACATTCATATCACTGCTTTTCAGTGTGAAAGTTATAGATGATCCTGAACTCAAGAGGATGGTAGGGGAAGCATAGGTCAAAATCAGAACAATAGCACATTTCTGCATCTGCATAATAAAAGCCCCTGCTAGGCTGATATGGAAAAAGAAGTGTTTCTATTGAAACATGAACCATATGTTTTTAGCCCACTATACATTCACCCTAAAGTTGTGAAGTAGCCGGAGAGACTAAACCATGCAAGGTATTGAGAAGGAATAAGTAAAGGAAGTTCATTCGGTAAGATAATGAAGTAAAGCTTTAAAATTAGATATGATTTCACACAATTTATACAATTTACTATTTTTGTTCCCCGTCACAACAGTGACTATCTCATCTGTGATGATTCTTGTATAGCTGGCTCTTTAATGTGGAGTAAACCTGTGAAAAAGTGGGTGTGATCTTGTTTTCTTGCTGTTTGCTTGATATGTTGGAAGTACCTTAACCTGAAAATGAACAGGTTTGAATGCATACCAGGCATATGAATAAAATCTGTAATGACTGTAATGAAAGAGAAGTCAGACTGCTGCCAGATTTTCTTCATGCCTCTCAGGAATGGAATCACTGAGATTCATTATTTGGGATTATATGCTGTAATGATTAAATTAGGGATCTCCTGGCTCCAAGCGAAACATGGAGCCATCCCAAACAATTTAAGGTTAACTTCTGCCAGTGGAAGCATTCTGCATTTTATTTTCATCAAGCAAATGAAGAGCAAGATTATGAAGGAGTAGAGTCACCTACTGCTTTTATACAGCGTACAATTTTGCATGGCTCTAGTCCTCTTAGAAGCCTCTGCATATTAAACAATGGGAATAATTTCATGTTCTGCTTATCCTCTTATCTTTATATATATCAGAATTTTTCTAGCTGAATGCTTAAGATAGGCTTTCTAATCTTAATTTTTCATTTATATCGAATATTATATTACAAAACATACAAATTCTGAATTATGTGCAAGGATTAATTAAAAAAAACCCCACATATATATTCAGCATTATCTTTAGCTTGTCTCAAGCATCAGAAACTAAGTGAAATTGAGAAGACGCCAACATAAGTCAAGCAGCCCCATGTTGAAATATGTTGAGTTGGGGTGTCCTTGGGGTCTCATGGAGAAATATTAGCTTGTATCCAGCAGTGGTATAGCTTTGTTATGTAGTGATCCAACTGAGCTAATCATCCCAGGAGGAATGCCATAATGATGTGACAAAAATATTTATGACTCTGGAGTTAGCTCAGGCATCTCTTCATCATGCTGCATTGTAAGATGTAGACATAACCTTCGTGGCTCATGATACAGAGGAAGTCAGATTAGATAGGTGACCTGGAGGTCAGTTTGGGCCCTCAGTTCTATTAATCTATCTACATATCAGAACAAACCATAAACATATTAGAGGAAGCAGTAAAATAGCTCCATTAAACACCACATTAAGGGAACAAATTTCCACACAAGCCTACGAAAAAAGAAAAAAATTTTAAAAAAGGGAAGGCATTTAAAGTTTTGTGTTTAGATAAGGTCAGAAAAAGAGGAAAAAGACCTCGTGATAATACGTTCATTTCTTCTAAGGTTAATAGGCTGAGATCATTAAGCTGGGGATAACGTTGCTGTGAGGAAAGGGGGAAAAAATCCCAGAAATCTTGCAGCACAACTGCACTTTCCTAGGTTTTGTTGCTGCATGTGTTCTGTTCTTTTCTACTGTATTCCATATGATATCTTATCGCACCAATATTTGAATACCTTCCAATAATGCATTAAGCAACATAAGTAACATCCACCACATGTTCATTCTCACACCTCCTCCGCAGTGGCAAAGGCACAAGAAGTGCTGTGATTTGGGTTCATTTCAGTGATAGATTCACATTGCTACATGTTTATGGTAGAGGCAAAAAATAAATGCAGAGGAAATTCAGAGCAGAAGGTATAGTTCTTCATCTCTGGGGAAAGCATTGCATGCTGTTGGATCAGCCCCTGAAAACGCCTGTCCCTTGCACAGGCAATGGTTACGCTTTTCTTAGCAAGGGCCATCGCCTCAGGAGCAGGAATTTATTAAAGGAAGCCTGGGTCTTTAGGTGATAATGCTAATACACTGTTCTTGGGTAACTGAACTCTTGCAAATTTAATGGGATGTTACTGTAAAGAATGGGATGCAGGTTTGAGTTGTTTAGAGTAGTCAGTATTATTAAAAGGACAATCTGTAATGTTTTATACCAGTTAGTGTTTCCTGGGCACTTAATGCTTCATATCCATCTGAAAGGTGATGAGAGTTTGAATAATTTAAGCTAAATCATCATCTGCCAGTATGTGACGGAATTATTTAGACAGTGACACTCCAAAAAGCACAGACTGGGGATAATGCATTGTGTAAGAGCTTTGCATCAATAAGGAATACAGGAATAGTCCCAAACCCTGGATTGAAATGATCAGTTGTGGGTACAAATACCTTATGTCAATAAGACTGTAAATTTTATAAAGGCTTCCTTTGCCTTTGTAAAATTTGCCTTTTCCTTTGCATTGCCCAAGGCCAGCAGTCATTCATATGGCAGCTAATCTAAGATATTATGCTACTAAATATCAGTCGTGATAAGTATTCCTCTGCCTGGTTTATGTCTTTTTCTGACATTGAATATTGATAATTTTAATTTCCTGTTAGAATTATTTTGTGTGAGGAGGCAAGCATGCACATGCAGTCATAGTTTGTTTGTTTTCAGAGCTCACTGTATTTTTGGCTGAACAAAATTACCCTTTTTGTGTAGCAGAAGTACCTGGGTTAATAAAAATTTCTGCGTATTACTAGCTGAGCTGCTTGCCTGGGCTAAGAAGTTCTTTGAAGCTACCTAATATGCAGACAGGCAGTCTTGGAAAAGCTGGTTGCATGAAACTATATGCCTCCCTAAAAATAATGTCAAACAATTCCCAGCACTGCTTTTCTCTCGCCCTTTGAAAATAACTGGTTCTTTATTTAGCTGTGACTGTCTCTTCTTTTCATCTCTGACTCCTGTTTTTCTTCCTGATTTATGACAATCCTACCTTTATGGTTCCCTTTTTCTTTTTGTCAAGGTGATCTGTGGAGGAATCTAGTGTGGGTGTATGAAAGAAAAAAAGGTGCTTCTAGACTTTCCATGACAAGACCACAGGAAAAAAAGACTACTGAAGTACCATTACTGGGAAAATAACCCAAACAACAGACCCAAACAAATTAACATACGTAACTACAGCAAAGGAGATTGCATTAGGTAACACAGATTTGCACACTTAGAGCAGGATGAGAGATGGGTGAAGCACTCTTCTACACAGCATGGGGAATGCATGGTTCCTACTGCCAGAAAGTCTCCTGTTTCAGAGTCACTGTTTCTGGAATGCCAATACCTGTTCTCTGCCTTACTTCCACTGATGCATTCCATTGGATAATGGTGCTTTCCTCTTGCTTCTTGTGACTCTTTAGCCCCATGGTATAACAATCAGAAGATAACTGTAAAGGATAGTGACTCAAGCAATGCACATGCTTTCCTGTCCAACCTGCTCTAGATGAGTCTGCTTTGGCAGGGGGGTTGGAATAGACGATCTCTGAAGGTCCCTTCCAACCCCTACAATTCTGTAATTCTGTGATATCATATTGCATAACACTTAAACAAAACGAAATGCCTTAAGCAAAATAAATGCATTGCACATATTTTATTGTTTCCCTAATTATATGTTATATTAAAACATAAAAGTTCTATGATACATTCATGGAATACCAATGCATGTAGAAACCCTTTTTACAGAGGAGTTCCCCAAAGAATTGAAGGAAAACTATATTCACATCAACAGTGCCGTAGTGCAATATCTAAGTTCCATTAAACTTAAATTGAGCCCATTCTATCACTGTGCATGTAAACTCAGGAAATAAGTCAAGTAGGGATTACATTTGCTGGCTTTGAACAGTATACACCTAGCATCCAAGATGAAGAACACGTTAAAAAGCAAGAGATTCCCAGATGTTTACTGCTAACTTGCTGTTCAAAAGACTCAGTCTATCTGTAGCACAGACCAACAGAGTAGAGAAGGCTGGATAGTCAGTTTTATCAATATTTCACAGTCAAATGGTGAACCTTTAAATATTTTTTTTACATTTAGGTCTGATCCTCCCTCCTGGTATTCTGGAAAAAACAGGCATATGAAAAATAACTGCATTGCTTTCCTTGATAACCTTGAGTACTAAAAGTATTGAGATAAAGACTGACATTTCAGGTTTATTTGCTATTGTTTTGGTTTTTTTTTAATACTGTATTTATCTTCTCTCTTTGTATTTCCTTCCTTCCTTCGTAACATTTTGCTATTTGCAGAGTATATATATTGCTTTCCCAAGGACTAATGAACAGCATTATGAGCTGAAGTTCAGGTGAAAACACTTAAGTAGGTAATCACACTTTCAAAAATGTCAGTTTCAATAGAAGATGCTGGGATCTCAGTCCTTTGGAAAATTAGGTCTAATATACAGCTGCTTTATTCTAGACCCAGAAGTCCAAATTTAGATACTCAGCTCTCAATAGCTACACTAATTTTCCTTTCATGTTTTTGTTTTTATAAATTTATTGTAGTATGTCTCTTGGTTTTCCAGTTCTTTTGAAAGTATTGGAAAAACTATGATATGAGTCCAATACTAATTGTTTTCATCTTGGAATATTACTCATCTTTTCAAAGAAAAGCATAATTTCTAGGCAACATTGTGTTCCTTATTTGCAGAGTTGTTTGTTGGCTGCATCTCACTCCCATATATACATGCCAAGGATGAGTAGCTGTATGCATCCAAATGTATTATTTGTTTATAGCATGTGTGCAAATCGTACAAAATTAATGTACTGAATGAGTGTATTTAAGTTCTTTTCATCTTGTATTTTCCTTAAAACATGCATATTCCTTCCTCAGTGCTCTTCTAGACAAGGTTTTGAGAGTTCACAGCTGAGTAGATGAGTAAGAAAATGTTCTTAGGTACTTGATTTGCTGTCTATGATTTTCTGTAGGTGAGAAGTCTTCTTTATCTTCTCTCATCTTTTTTTTCTGGATGGGAGAGATAATTTTGGATATTTCAAATAAAGTAAAATCCAAGTTTTATATGCCTCACATGAAAGCATAACTGCTTGATTTGGGATTCTTTTAATGTGATTTTTTTTAAATAGGGAAAATTCACATTGTTGCTTTCTTCTATAAGGAATTGAATTATTTGCTAGTAATTTTATTTAGGTCAGCCTTTTTAAAAAGAGAAAGATATCAAAGATAGAAATCAGAATGTATTATGTCTGTGTACCCAATAAAGCTGTTGATTTCCTTACTCCACTCTTCTGAGAAGGATCCATAGCTGGAAATGAAAGAGCAGAAGGAAAACAGAGGCCAAGAACAGCAGACCTCCCACTGGGATCACAGTCTTTGTCTCGTTCTTTCCATTACAATGACTTGGAATGGCAACAGAGCCCCTGATGTATCATTACATGTGACTGGAGAGTCCCTGGAAAGATGGTCAAAGACACTTTTACTATTAGAACTATTTTTTTATTTTGTAGATGAAGAATAACACGTATTCTTATATGAAGCTAAAACGTTCTTAAACTTCTAATGAATATTTCTGAAAGATTTCTTCTTTATATAAACATGACTGATCAAACCAATATTTTTTAAATAGGCTGTCTGCTGTACTATTTTTAAGGCAGCTCTAGAGCCATACAATGACTAAGAAGAATAACCTGCAACACAGAAATTGGCAACAAGAGTATTTTTTCTTACATGAATTGTGATCCACTACCTAGTGGCAGCAACTGGAAGTGATATTTCTGCAAATATTGAGTATTCAATGTTTTTATGTGTAACCAGTTCAAGTCTACACTAAAACAAAGATCCTCTGTCTTTAATGAAAACCAACCATTTATTCACTGAGATGTCTCATATACAACTTTGAAAATTATTATTTTGCATACCCTGAATAATAACAAAATACTTTTTCTCTTCTAATAATATAGTAACAACCCCAGTACCTAAGAATGAAAAACAGTTTACAAAGTCTTTTCCAGAGCTGCAAACTGAAGAGCTAACACCTGGCAGGTAATAGGGCCTGTCATGTTAGCAGATGTTCCCGACTCTACAAGAACATGCATTGCATTTTCACATTAGTGATACCAGCTGCCAAAAGAAATTATAGATGACCTGAGCAAAGAGATTTTCTTTCCATTCCCACCCTGGTGAACAATTGAGCATTTGTGGAGCCCTCAAATTGGGATGACCGGAATTTATATGCTGTTGCTCAGCAGGATTTCTCTGGGGTAGGAAGATTTTGCTTAACCTTACAGGTGGCAGTCTGCTCATCTCACATTGTCCCTCTGATATAACTTAATCCTAAAGTATGCTGTTCAAATCTGATAACCCACGTTTTCAAGGTATGCAGTCTGTGGTGCAATCCAAACTGGCATTCCTCTTCAATCTTCAGAAATAAAATTTACTGTTACATTGTAAAGTCTACTTAATCATATTCCACACAAAATGTTGCTTTAAAGATGATTTATACATTTTATGATCTGGGAAGTTATTTTTCAAAAATTAGTTTTAATCATATTCCTTGTCCATGTAATACTCCCAAGTGTACTTTGTACTAAACAAGAGGTTACCCAGTCATCGCAGAGTCTGGTATTTCAACTTTCTATGTGTTCTCTTATTTTGTCCCATAAGTATGAAGATGCATTATTATGTGGCTCTTTCTTCTGTGTCCTTCACCCTTTTGGATTTAAATACATGGACTCTGGACTTAAACCTGAATTACAAAAACATTTCAACAAGTAGATCCATTATATGGGAAAATGCTCTAATTAAGGGGAAGGTGTTGCTTTTTCTTATTTCATGCAAGTGAGACCTGTAGGTAAACAGGCTAGTATTTCTAATGGAAAAAATAACTGGCAGATAGCAACGTAGAAGGTAACACAGGATCTGGACCCAATTTCCACATGGTCTTAGCAAGTGAATTAGTAAAACATTCCGTATGAACGTTTCCAACTGTTTTTCGCCAAGTCCCACTGATGTCGCCTTTTCTTCATCTGTGCCACTGTGTAATTACCTCCTAATTTCTGCTACTGACTCTTTTCTCCAGCTGCAGCACAGCTCATTAGTTTGGGCTCTGTTTTACACTGCCTCTCTGTCTGAGTGTCAGTGCCATAGATTATAAATCATTCAAGGTCGTGACTGGTACTTTTGTGTGTTTTCCATCAGGCAAACAAGCGCGACCACCAAACATTGGTATTAGATCACATTAATTACTTTCATAAGCCTTTAAGTGAATTACTCATTATGGTGTGAGTATTTAATCTGGATATATATTAAAATGAAAGTTTGAGTAATTACATCCTTTATTTGACAGCCACACTACATAAAGAAAGTAGATTTTAAGTCTTGTACGTACAGGAGTCAGAAAAGCGTAAGTGTCATTGACAACTCACTGCACAGCTTTTATGAAAGATGGAATCCAGAAACAGGAGCTGCTTTTGGAAATCAACAAAGTGACCCACCAAAAGGGGTCAAACTAGTTCAGTCCCAGAGCAGGGGACAGATCCTTGCAATTTTGCCTGATAATCAGACTTTACACAAAAAAATGCACTTAGTGTTAAATGCCAGAATGGAAACCCCAATTAGATGCAGCTAATGGGAAACTTTCTTGCAAGCCTTCTTGCAAGGTAGGTGTGGTTTTTTTGCTGAAGCCAGTTTTGCTTTTTTTTCTGTGACAAAACTCCTCTTCCAGATGTAATAAAATCTCTTTCTTTAAACCATTATTAGGAGCTTTGGATTATTGTCAAAATCAGTCGCTTTTCTGTTTGATTTATACATGCTATCAAAATGTTACCAAAATGCAAAGAAATCCTGTGGCAGAGAAACAAAAAGTTTTAAAGAAGTGAATCTAGCTTTAGTCTTAACTTCCTTTCACCTGTTTTGACCACTAAAATGTCTTTCTCTGTCTGAAAAATGTAAAGCAGCTTCAGATGCAACATACTCACAGCACCAGCAAAATAAGACAGGCAAGAGGTGGTCTTCACAACTGGCATTGTCCTGGGTAATTGTATTTTAAAGATTAATTAAATATATAAATATATAAATAAACATTAATTAAATAAAGATAATTAATATGAATATTAGGGTGAAATAATAATGAAAAGTCTCTGACAGAGGATACAGGAACATTTCAAAAGGAAAGGAAAATATACCTTGAAAGATTAAAGAGCTTTGCCTTCCTGAGACTGCCCTTTATCAGATAGATTGATGTGTTACAACCATTTGAGAAGACAGACCAGTCCATGTGACAGAAACAAAATATCTGAGTGAATCTGGTTTGACTTTAACAGAGGAGGAAAGGGAAGTGTTTATTTCCCTTGTCAGTAGGCTGACAGAATTAGACAACTATTGGCATATGGCTTATCTTAAATGAGCTTCATTAACACAAAAATCAAGTGGGAAAATTACAAAACAGATACCATAGCAGAATGGAGTTCAAGAGGGTGGCATATATATCAGTTCAATCTCCCTCTCCCCTCCCCACCCCCTCAAGCAACTGTGACTTTCATGATGATGTTCCTTCCCTGAAGCTCGCTGGTTAGTGAAGTTAGTCACTCTTTCCGTTGGCCTTTTTCAGACTGCGATATCATTGCTGTTGTTGCGTGCATTGAAAGCTTGATCAGATTAAAAGTCACAAGGCTTAGAATGCTCTGTCCAGAATTTTCCTGCATCTGAAAAATTATACAGCTAAATATCAGTACTTTCAAATCACAAATACATAATACAATTACATCACAAATAATAACCATCAAATACTATTTCTAAATCTATTAAAACTCTAATGTACAGGCATCTCTGTGTTTCGTACTAGTTAAAATGCTTGTGTTTATTTTTTCAAAATAATTTTTAATAAAGGCTATGTTTTAGAAAAGCTATGTAAGTTGACCTTAAAAAAGAACTTTCTCTACACATTTCCTGTAAATGTACAATGCAATGTCAACGTGATTGTCAGCATTGTGTAATAGAGGAACAATTGCCATGGAAATCTTAGTTATGGAACATCAAATTCAGGGCAGATGAAGCTCTTGCAGCACAAGATCACTTAGAACTGATAACTTAAATTTGAAAAGCCATCTACAATCTATTTACCACCTAATTATTGTGCAATACTTTCCATTCATCCATTTGTTTTATCAGAATTTTTGTAGAGTGAGCTCAATCTAATTTGCTGGCTATCTGATGACAAAGCTCTGATTTGTTCTAAAGGTAAAAAATATAGTATTTAATTAATGACAGATAAGGAAAACATACAGTTTATATAACAAGCAATGTTGGTGATACCAAGATAGTGACTTGACTTTACAGTGAAATGAAAGTAATAAAAAGATGGAAAATTTTATAAAACAAAAGAAGATATTCACTCTCTTCTTTCCAAATATTGAATTCTTGATGATGATATATATTGTATTCATTGATGTAGAAGTTTACACAGCTCTCCATCTAAAACAAGAAATATGTATCTTCTCATAGCAGGAACATATGGAATGCTTGCTAGCTTTGTTTCGGTTAACCAGTCATCAGTGACTTGTGCAGGTGATAACGTCATGAACTTGTGTTGAAACATGTCAGTTCGTAATGGGATATATTTCATTCAGAGCTAATCTTACTTAAGAAGCAATCAGGAAAGCTATTTTCCTAGATAAAAAGGTGTGTTACTATCTAAATATCATTTGTGTATTTGAAAATCATGCTTAGCTGAAGTGTTCCCTTTAGTTTTGAACAGTTTAACATATGCAGCAAATCCTGTTCTGTGGGGCAGAGACCTATTTAAAGCATATCTAAGGGAGAAGTGTACCTAACATATGAGAGAGGATTTGAGTAAGCACAGAATCTCTCTTTGCCTCCAGGACAGGAGAGTGAATTCCTATATAAAAATGTTTCTGTGAAGTCCTGAATTCCCGATATGTATTTAATAGTTCATACATAAACATTCTATTGAGCCCACTTTGTTGAACTCCCAGTATACGTAAACAAATGGGCTCAGATTGTCTTTATGTCAGTAATGTCAGGTTTTGTTCCCTTTGCTTTTCCCTGAATATAACCAAAGAGGTTAGTGGTGAGATCAGGGAGGGAATAGAGGTTGCTGCAAGAAAACTGGAACTGGCTACTTGAAGAAACAAGCTAAATCATCTTCCCAAAGCTAACCCACAAAAAAGTACAAAAGGGTAGGGGAGGATGAAGAGGAAACACAAACATCCTCTAACACCCAAGATATGATTCTGTGAGTCTGTTCTACATGCTTTCAAATTGACATACTTGGTGTATTGAGGTTTATTAGTAAATAAAGATTTGGATCCCAGTTTTCCTAGCCATTTCACAAAGGTATAACAAAGAACATCAGTATCATAGGGGTTGCTAGAAAGTTGTAAGAGGAAGAAAAGTTGTAGAGGGGAGGAAAAGACATACACAAGAACAGGGAAAAGATTTATCCAGCTTATACAGCTCCAAAGAGACCTCAGGCTTCTTTACTGACAATCTACTGGTTTACTTGCTGATTGAGGCCAAAACTCATTCACAAAATCTTAACCTTATTTTTAAATCCCACAAGATGTGCAAACCAGAATTTCTACATAAATGTTAAGTTATTTGTGGAGGTCTCCTTATGCAAGAAGTTTCACACAAGAAGTGCTATTCTTTTTCCACACAAAAAAAAAAAGCCTTAAAGAATGTCTGTGGGACAGAGAGACAGTGGTGAGATTATGAGCCAAATGCAGATCGCTATCTCCAGCTCAACTGAGGAGCACTACGAAAACAAGTCTGAAAGCTCTCCTCCATTAAGAGGATATAGAGAAAAAGACTAACTAGAGCATGAGGAAGAGTCGGCTTAGGGGGTGGATTAAATGGTAGTCTTCTGTGACCCCTGAGCTCATTAACTATGAAGTTTACTGTAGAACACTTTAGATGCTTACTTTCTGGTATCAGGGTTGTACTTAGAGGCTAGGGAATAATATCACTAGCTATTATTAAAGGAGTTGCAGAGAGATTCAGGTTCAAACACAGAATAAGTCAGGAGTAATTGGCAACAGATTGACTGAAATAGTCAATAAATACTGTTCCATCTAACCCTCCATACTACAACAAAGAAAGTCTTTCCCTAGAGAAATGTCATTGTAGGTTTCCTTCTCTCATAAAACACACTTTTATAACTCATGTAATTTAAGCTGAATTAAAAAATAAAAATAAGCACAAAAGTAATCATCCTCTTATATGCCACGAGTATCACATAATTATGTATTGCTTCCATGATATTACATATGGAAACTATCAATTCAAGAGAATTTTTTTCTCCCTGAAGAACTTAAAGTCATTGTCCCAATGTTTTAATGTTGCTTATATGTACATACTTCCAAACAAGATCTCTTATTTTCAAGATAAAACTCACCAGGTTATCTGAAGATATTTCACTCTGCCTTATGAAGGAGTTTGTTTCTGTATCTTACCATATCAGAGGTTGTGATATCACTTTTAATTTATTTTACTCTCTCCCTTATGTTTGATGCTAATGACCTCTGAATTTTGTTAAATGCACAGAATTTTTAACTGTCCCATTAAGTCATGATGAGGTTTACAATAGCTGAAACATCTGGCCTGGATGTGGTATATATGAAAGATAGTCACCTCACAAATCAGCAGTCTGTGGTGCTTGAGAGAGATTAGTCAGAAGGGTTGCTTTAAAGTCTTCTCCTTGGATAAAGAGATCAGGCACTCTTCCCAGATGTAAAGTGGCTCTGTCTCTTCTGGAGAATATACTAAAAGGTGACTATGAGAGAGGACTGGGTGGCCCAGGAAGTATTGTAGCAGACTGTAAGCAATTCACCTTTAAGCCAGTTGTTGGAATCTACTAATGGCCTGTATGATTTTACGCAAATCCAAAGATATAATTGTTAAATACACTATTGAGTCCTCTTGCATTTGTGGAGTGTCTACCATAGCTGTTAACCCTAGAAGTCAGGAGTGAGGTACATTAGAAATGACAATGTGCAATGTACAGTACCTGTTATAAAGGGTCAGATCCTGATGTCATTTTGTACCTCTGCTTTCTCTGGCAATTTGTATTAAAACTGAGCATGAGAAAAAGGGAAGAAGCTTCCATGTATTGAAGTATCCTTGATATATCCTACATCACCCCTTACTTAAGTAAACAACACAGTAGCAACAGTCATTTATTGTTCAAAAACACAAGGAGAGAGGTAGGTGTCCAGCTCCATTTACAGCATTTCTTCATAAAGTGTGGGGTCAAACAGTTGTAGTATCAGAAGAGTGCCACAGTCATGGAACAACAAACTAGTTTAGCTGAGGACGGGCAACAGGAATTACAAAGGGAGGAGGCCAGTGCCTCTGACTTGGTGTGTTGGGACCTGTATTGGAAGCAGGGGAGCTGCTGTCGTTCATGTATTTCGCAGCCAAAATGAGGTTTAAATCAAAACCAAATCCCAGAACTAGGGAAGGACCAGAATATAGAACTTACCACTCGTTCTCACTCTCTTTTCTGTTCATAAAATGAACCTTGCAATTACCTATTTCTTTGTTGGTGTACAGCAGCTAGCCCACTTAAACCACTGGAGACAGGGCTGTTCTCGCATTGCCTTCATAGCACAACACTTGAGGTATTTTTCCAGGATGTGGGTTTGAATGTATTCAAGCTACTGTCAGATACACCCAAGCCTCCTGTCTTCTGGATTAGTGTGCTGAGCAGCATTTTAGGTAATTGTCTGAAGGTAATGACCACCATAATCCCTTTTAATAGAATTAATCCTGCTCATATAGGTGCCTATAGATTGGGTAGTAACTTGACAATAACAGAGGTACTCATACGCCACTATGTTTTATAGGTTTAGGCTTGAGAGGTGTGGGAGTTGCCTCCTACAGACATACTCCTACACAATGTTTCTTGCTGATGATTGACTTTAAATGACTTCCTACTCTGTGTGAGGTTTTTGAGGAACACTTTTCAGAGGTACCTGTGTCTACATGCTGTGTACATAGGGTACCATCTATCCTCTTACCTTTTCAAAGTAGCCTGGAATCTTCTGAGAATGTCTTTAGTTTTGGAAAAGCACAGAGCACTGCAGTGCTGGACCACTTGGTAGGAGATATGGAAACTGTAGGGTCCTGTAAGATACAGATGCATCATCTTATTCTTAAAGAAGAATTGCTAAATAACACAAAATTTCAAGAACGCAGAATTGTTCCAAATGTTAAGGCTATACTTGCACAATTCCCAAAGCAGGTGATATTTACAGAGCTTTGCTTTTCTTGGGCCTGTGCTATGAATAGCCTGATAAAACTGGGCCAGTCATTCTAGTGCATTTTAGAAATAATTTTTTATGCGCATCTTATTTATTAAGACTTTTTTAGTGGATTTATTTAAAAAGAATATGTGACAAATGGGTTAAATATTCAATCAGCTGGAGAGAACATAAGTATACTGGGAATAATGAAATAACTGTAAAGACTAGGGAAAAAGGGATTGAGCCAGAACAAATATGCCTTCTCCATAATTTTTCTCTTGTGTTGATGAATCTGAAACTGATGCACAGGGCAAATGTCACCCCAGCCATCTTGGATTTTTTTAGGTCTTCTATCTCCCTATAAAACTGGAGCCAGACATCTTTAGGGAATGGAATTATGACACACTTGGTGGTTTTGCCTCAATCTCCAAGTATTTTGGAAATGTGCATATGTTTATATCTCAGAAATAACTGAAGAGCCTCTAGTAATGCATTTTAGTATTTATTAATTGGCTATTTTCTCCAAAGGTCATTTATCTTCTTATTAAATGAAGTCGAATGAACTGTTGCTGTTGGCAGCTCAGTGTGGAATAATGCCGTTCTAAGACAAATGAAAAGACTTCCGTGGATGATAAATGTGCTTAGAAAAAGCAAAACAGAAGTCAGGAGACCTTTTCCATGGAAAAAGTAGTTTAAGGTCAGTTTGGGTAGCTGTATAACAATATCATTTATTACATCCCTTCTAATCCTACCAAGTTTTTGTAATGAGGCTGACTAATTTTAATTGACTCTACATTTCTACATGTTGGGTGGTATGTTTATGCTTTATGAGCCATGGAACAAGGTTGTTTGAGATGGATGTTCTTAATGATATTCTGTTTTGGGGACTCAAGTCTGTGGGCTGGCCTGGTTTGGTTTTGTTTCTGTCACAGGATGATTGAGATTAGTAGGGGGTAGCTTGGGTCTACTGTATAAGGGGGGCTGGCTGCCAGTACTGTTGTATTTGAAACTTGCCCAAAATAGATTCTGACCGATAAGGAAACAAAAAAAAGTAATAATGGACAGTTTTATGTGAGGAAGCTAATTTTACTGATTCTAGTTTTGGAGGTTTTTACTTGACTGACTTGAAAATACTAATAAAGGATTAGCCAGCTCCTGGCTGTTCCCACTTCCCGAGCATAATGAGTGTAACCAACTGTCTTCTGACTGCACACCTTAGTCACTCAAAGTATTAAAAAAATGCAGGGAATTCAGGAAAAAAATATATTACAGGAGATACAGAAAAACAGAGGGAATACTGAAATTTTCCAGAGATCAGAGAGCAAGACCTGGAATGAACAAGACTGTCCAGATGAGACAGTTATTTTAAGAAATAACATTTTTTTCTGCTTAATTCTGTTAGTTTCTTTGCATTTATTTTGTGGCTTATGGCAACAAAATGTGCCTGGAACGATCCATTGCACTGTATGGTTCAGCTGTCTTTGGAAAAAATTAGAATCAAGATGCCATGATTTTTCTGCTAATAATGATGCTTTTTCTAGCTGGCCCATTATTACTGAAATCTTCTGCCAGGATGCATTCTTGCAGGCTGCAGACACCCAGCTTATATGAGTTATACAAGTTGAGCTTATGCAAGCGGTAACGCTTAAAGATTTTCCTTGGCCTAAAGCGTTGCTTAAAGGGTATGGTTAAATATTTGGCATTAAAATATCAAGCCTGAGACCCTGCATACCAACAATTTATGACAAAACACCTGCATGAATGAGGTGAAAGAAACTCAGCATGCTGGATTATTGCTTGAGTTACTAAACTTAAGTAGCTTCACACGGCCACACAAGAAAGTTGTCAGGCTAAAAATATAATCATTTCCAGTCATCGTGATTCATGGAAAATAGGTTCTATTGAAAAACCTGCTGTGTGGTTTTGTTTTTGTTTTTAAACACGATCACAAGTCTGTCTGATAAATGATACTGTTTTGATATTCTACTCCTAAATTTCTCCAAGTCAAATGACGGCATTTCTCATGACATTTTGATTAAAAAAGTTGTATCAGATAAACATAATGGGGCACACATTCATATCCTTCTCTAGGAATAGAGACCCATGCTATTGTTTCTCCTCCCTCACTGTCCCTTTCCACTGCCTTATGACTAGGGAGCCACGTGCCGGGCAAAACTCCTTGAGCAAAACTGTAAAGTACTGATTAGCTGCTGCCAGGATCTCTGCTCTGGGCACTGGAAAGAAAGATAGACGTGCAGTGTAAAAAGTAGAGATATCTGCAAATATTGTCAAAGAAATGCTAAGTTGTGAACTCACAGTTCATATCTTGAGCATGTTCATCATGTTGACCTCTTCAGCCATTGGAACTAGGATTCTGTTTTCTTTTCCCCTGTAAATAAAAGCTTCTAAGTTTAATTTGGCACATATTTTACAGGGGTTTAAAAAAAAAGTGCGAGTCAGCTGTTTATGGCTTTTATAGATTACTTAATGTATAAGTGCCTGAGGCTTACTCATGATGTCATGTGTTCTTTTCACCTTTTTTCTTAAATTGTGTGTTTGTATAATATCAAACCAGAAGAAATAGAAGTATTAGTGTAAGGCATGGAAAGGCTGCAATTCCCTGATATCTGAATCAGAACCATCTATTGATGGGACTCTGCACTACATTAGTCCTTTGAGACCTGAAATTCAAAGTTTGATGGAAACAGACAAACCCTAGTTGAGTTATCTGCAAGACAATGCTGAGCAGCAGAATTATGCAGTTCCCTGTGCAATGTGGGGTAAATCTGATGGAAAGAAAGGAGATGCTGAGTAACAGTCACTTAAATAAATTACTATCTCATATCTTTTAACCATGACTTCACTTCAGCTAGTCATTTCAACAGAGCTTTCTGTATTAGACATTTCTGTTTTACATTATGAATTATAGCTGCCTCTAGAACTAACGTAATCAATTCTCCTTGTCTGCTCTGGAGCAACAGTGTGCCACTCTACAGATACAAAACTTTAATTTTCATAGTCCGTTCTCATTGTTCCAGCAAAACTGGATTAGTGGACCGGGGAAGCCTAGCAGTGAGAAGCAGTGAAGCAGTGAGAACCATGTGGCTGTTGGGCACATACATTAAATGATGTACTGAAAATGGATGATGAAAGGGAAGAAATCGCTATTGCACTTAATACAGGGAGTTACTGGGAGAAAGGATTAGGTCTCCTAATTTTGGATCTGTGAATAAAAGGCAGGTGCCCAGAATACTCAAGCACTTTGAAGTGTAGGAACTGGGTTCTTTCTATGTTACAAAAAAAAAAAAAAAAAAGAAAAAAAAGAAAAGACATGAAGTTGTTACTGTCTGCTGGTACAAGAGATAGTATTTTTACACAGAATAATCCCAAATAGTAAGAACAATGTTTGATGGATTGGCTCTAAAATAGTGTATTTAGATCTGTATGTATACAAAGCACATGCATGCACATGTAGGTATATTCATACAAACACACATTTCCACCTATGCTCCAAACAAAGTCTGAGTGATGTTTTGTTGAAGACACCTCATGCTTTGCTTACTTTGAAGAAGTTCTGTGTGTACAAAAAATGCACTGCATATTTTGTATGGATGTATGAGTGTACTTGCATTTGTATGGAAGTATGGATAAAAGGAGATTATAGGACCTAGTTCTGAATTTCTGAACCTGAACATAGTAATTTGTCCTAATATCAGTGGAACTAACCCAATAATTCTGAAGAAAAAAACTATCTCTAGATGATGTAATGAACTTCTGATCATTACATGGAAACATTCTTTCCTTTGCTGTTGAACAGTGAACTCATTCTTGGGAAACAGAACAGCAATATGTAATTCCTCTCTCCAGGAGCCAGCAGATCACTCTCTTTTGCCCACTCACTGATAGCGCTGGGACCTACTATCCTACTTTACACAATGTGATTAAGTGCAAGAATTTCATCCTCGAAGGGTTGACACTGCTTTTTCATACTTGAAACAATACTGTTTCAGGGATCTGTCCCTAGAATTCATTCTACTGTTGTTGACTTTGGAGTTGACTCAGACCTATGGAGTCTTTAATTTTCCTTCCCTGTGCCTATTGTTCATTTTTTTGCAGTTCCCCACTGGAAGTCTAATTAATGAACTTTCGCTTGATGCCATTGTTTTCTCAATTTTAGACTAAATATTGTCAACCATTTGATTTTAGCCACTTCTGTATTGCGTCCAGTAACTTTGTCTACATTGAAATCCCTCAGTGTCCAGGAGACTGAATTATTTCATGCCAGGGAGAGAAAGCAGACATTGTCCAAATTCCACCAGTGCCCAAGATGTGATTAGGTGAAAAACAGATAAATCAGCAAGCAATCCATGCTTAGCAGTGCAGAGGAGGGCAAAAAGTCTCCAGTGTCCTTGCCAATCTGACCTGGCAATGAGCTCCTTGACAGTTGCAAATCTAGCAATCTAAGCTTGAATATGTGTGCAAAAGATGTTAGCCAGGTGTCCCAGGGAAAGAATTCTTTGCGTTACCTTACACTAGTTGCCAACCAAATGTTGAAGAAGATGGAAAAAATATCTTATCATCTATTTATAATGACACTTAGGGAAAACACTTGAGAAAATATAAATTCTCTAACTTTACCAGTCAGTGAACTGAAAACTTAAAGGCTGAGACTTCATTAACTCACAGTTACCAGGAGGAACAGCTCCTCCATGAAAGAAGGGCTAAAGTGTGGAATTTAGTGAATCCAAGCTCAAATATGACTATGCAGACCACCTGCCTACACTCATGAGCTACAAAACTTCTCACAAAAGAATGAGGAAAGCACGTTTAAAAAAGATTTATAGAATAATAAAAACTCCAAGAACTGGTGACTTCATCAGTTCTCTTTCTGTTCAAATTTAAATTATGCTTGCTGTCTTTTATCTTCTGGTCAAATCAAAATCTTACTCAGCAACCTACTATTAGATGCTTTTTTTTCAGCCAGAATGAACACCCCGACCTTCTCATAACAGATATGCAAGGACCTAAATGCAGGATTCGGATTATCCCTTAACTTTCTCTGTCATGATCTAGATATATTGAATATCATATCACAATGACTCTTTTCTAGTTTCTTTATAATTTTTATGTTGTTCTTTTTCTTTTTTTTTTCTCCCCAGTTCTTCAACATTTCCATATTCTACTTTAAGCTTGGGTACTGAAACTAGAAATGGCACAGTATCCTAATTCTGATTATACCAGTGTACCAATGTTGCATCAAGAATTTTCTGTTTCTGTTGCACATTTGTCTCTTTAAATAACCAAAAATCAATTAGTCCTTTATATTGCCACATTGGGATGACACTCTCACAAGGCTAAATCAGTGGTTTCCAAACCGTACTCTCCTTCTTTGGAGACACAAACTATGGACTTCAAGTATGGCGTCTTGTATTGGTACCACTGAAATATATTGGGAGGAGCTGTTGTTTTTTTCTTTTTTTTTCATGAAAAGATTGATTTCATTTTATCCTGATACAGACAAAGGCAGTCTGAAAATCTTGTTTCATTTGAAACAGTTTCCCAATTAATTATAAATCAGATCCACTCAGTTCTTCCACCCAGAAATTGAAGTATTCCAAACCACTAAGTATTTTTGAAAATTTTGGCCAATGATTGTGCCTTTGATCTGAGGCTGTGCACCAAAGGATTTAGGTCTGATATAAAAAACCATGTTATATGTAAAACTTTGGAGAATGCCTGAGAGAAGGACAAAAAGCTGACCAAATGTTCAGTGGGCCCATTTTTTCTCCATTAGACCCCCAGGGCAGACACTTCATTTTGAGTGGAAACCCCACCGCTTGGGACGACTCATCATCTGCCAACAGCTCATCTCTAATGTCTCACCTTTCCCAACACTTGCTCATAGAAGAACGTTCTCAAGCACGGGTGCAGGGAGGAAAAGAACAAGCCCTAGGCTTGCTCCCTCTTAATTCTCGAGTTCAAATCCTGACTGTATCTGCCCATTTCAAACTGCATTCTCCAGTCTTTGAAGATGCAGTTGCTGCTTTTAATAACAGGAGGATTGGTGGTAATCAAACCTCTTTTTTTTTCATCCTTCCTCTTTTGTTGTCGATTTGGACCACCCAATATAACTCAGCTATCTTTCCTTGGTGTTTATGCACTCAGGATCCTTGCAAACATTGTCCCTATTAGTCATTGCTTGGCACAGCTACAACTGGCATATTGAGGTTTTCGGAGTATTTTTTAACTTGCAGTCAGTTTCTTTAGACTTTCAGGCATGAGACCAAAGACAGGATGATTTCAGACACTAAAGCAGGGTAATAATTAGCCTGATATATGTTTCTTAATTAGGATAATTGTAATTGGCATGAAAACTTAGGTTCTCATGACACAGAGGTTAATGATATATATAAATTATGGTGAAGCTATCCCATTAGTTGGACTCCCAAAGCCATCACCGTGGAGGGCGTATGCAACAGAGCTATAATTCTTCCTATGGTCTAACTCTATGGAGGAGTTCTAGGATCTCACTAATCCGCAAGAGCCTGGGTGGCCAAAAATCATCATTTGGATGGCCCGCTGAGCGGAATTTCTCTGTTCTGAATAGTCATGGTGTTTTTAGACTGGTAATGTAAATCAACACAAAAGTCCATGCTCCTTAGGTGGGAGCAAGGCACAGAAGATTGGGACAGGATGCAACTGAAGGCACATTACTCCTTAAGGACTTACAAATTTCCAATTTAGTACATTGTCTACTTCTAGTCCTGAATGCAGATGGCGTCAGAAATAGTTGTGCTTAAATTAGAACTAAGACAAGATGTACAAGCTGAGTTAAGGCTCCTGCAGTCATCCTCCATTCAGGGTTGCAGACAAACAGAACTAAATGCATGTGGTTCTATTTCTGCCTCTTCTCTTTGCTAGCTGAAACCCACATTTGAATCACAGTGTGCTTGAGATGTTCTGCTAATAATATATCATCATTCACAGTGTCATTTACGCATTTACTTCATTTAAATCTCGGTGTTGTCTAAGGAATTATATTAAAAATAGGGTTTTTTGATAGTTCATTTAAAAGCTCAGAGAAATAAGGTCCTCCTGAATGTGGTCCATTCGTGTATTTCCAGATGGGCTGATAGATATGGTAAGCATTTTGATGAGAAGTGACGTCCGACACAAGGCTTCTGGAAGCCAAGTGGCTGATTTGCAAATTATCAGTACTATTTGGATCAGACTCTTAATGAGAGACGAGTGTGCTAAGCTGGTTCTTAATGGTACCAAAAGACACAGATGTGCTCCTGGAAGGATCAAGCATGGCGGCATCAGAGCTGGTGTTTTGTGCAGAATGGAAATAAGACAAGAGATTATACAGATAGAAAGAAGATCGTTTTCCCCAAATAAATTATATAATCTATGGAAATGTCAGATTTAACCTAACATTGAAAGGCACAGAGCTTTCTGATGTTGTAAAATGGCAAAATACCCCTGGCGCTTTTTTAAAAATAGTTTTTAATTGCTGTTGAAAGTAGGAGTACATTGCTATAAATATGCTCAATTCCTTCCTTCATCTCTTACATATTTTGTGCTTTCCAGAAAAAGTGGCTTCCCTTAATTTATGAAAGTCAAGGATCCACAGACAACCTCTTTCCTTGGACCATTTGGCTTTCTTGGTATAACACATATTTTCATAGGACAAAAAAATTGGTGAAAAATTAAAACTGACAGGCATCATTTGTCTGTTAAGAACAATTTTTCCTTTGTGCTTACTCCAGAGCAAACTAAGCAGTATGCTAGATTTGGGTTTTTGTTATTGTACTGTTTTTCAAAAGCTGTGAATTTTCAGAATAATTGTATGTCATGCAGTTCTCATTGCAGCAAACCAAAAGATCTGTGGAAAAGAAAAAAAAAAAAAAAAGCAAGCCAACTTACTTAAAATTAAGTTTCTGTGACTGTGTGGGGTCTTTGAAGGGATTTTAAAATGGCAACATGACCGTGTTTCTATGACTGTATATAGACATTGGCTCTGATTCCCACATCCTAAATTCCACCTAATTCTCTGTGCCTCGTGTTTTCTGTTGGCAGGGCACCTCCTGCAGCCCAGACCCAGTCAACAGGAAATACTAGGGAGAAGGGCTTGGATGGATTTAAGATGCCTGAATCTGGAATCTAGTCTCGTGGAAATTCTTGGCCCAGATCACCTGCCAGTCTCGGGTCTTGAACAGAAAACCATTAAAGTCTGTCCCTCCCAGTCCTACCTGCTATAGTCTCTTCCTCTTTAAGCAGACAATTTTTTTGCTTCGGCGGAAGGGCAGCAAGCTGGAGGGCAGTGATTAATACAACAGCACATATAAATGGTTGTCGAGAACATAACAATAGCTTTGCTGCTGCTATCATGAGACTGAGCCAATTAAATGCCATATTTTAGTATAAACCTTGCCAGTATTATATTTGCTTTATTAAAGTTTCCAACAAGCCTTTAATGTTGTTACAACAGGATATTACTTTTTCTTCAGATAAAATGTAAATGTTCTGCTAAAAAGGAGTAAAAACATGCTATAAGGTTACATGTTAAACAATTTCTGCATACTTCCAAGCACTATAAGTTAATCTTATCTTAGCATAGTAGGGGCACAGGTTTGCTATGGTGCAGGATGGGAAATGTTTATATAAACCACAGTTAAAAGAATTTCTAGGCTCAGTTCAAGAGTTTATACTTTCAAAGTCATTCCACCAGTGCATTCATCATGATCCACACAATTGCTTTGTCTGAGTCCTTTAATTCTTCCACCCCTCTGACTGTGTATTTAAAAGCCTATCACAGGATTCCTAAACAGACAAGTTCAACTAGGTGTTGTAATTGCATCTCTTCACTTAGAAAGTAATCTGTAATCAGCTGAGCTTTTGCTTCAAGATGTTGTAAACTACAGACTTGTATAATGGGAAGAGAACTAGTGAAGCTGTGTGTAATGTCTATTATCAGTGAAAAAAATGGATATATCCCAGGAGTAATGTCTTCATCCAAACAGGGGTTACAAAGATGGCACCCTGATCCCACAACATCTTTAAGCCTGTCTGTGTAATAACCTCACACAGACTGCTCTTCCAACACTTAGATTAGCATTTAAGCTAGTAAATCTTGATGCTGTTATTGTGCCAAAATACTTTTTTTTTCTAATGGTCTTCAGGCTGAAAGAGCTTGGACACCCTGGCCCTGACGTCTGGAAGGGGAGGCTGGGAGAGTAGGAGTGACACCTCGTCTCTTGCATCATTTACGTTAAGGTATTGGGTTTGTGTGGCAAGGTTTTCGTAGTGAAGGGGCTGCAGGGGTGTGTGAGAAGATGCCAGAAGCCACCCCTATGTTTGACAGAGTCAGTTCCAGCTGGCTCCAAGACAGACCTGCTCTTGGCCAAACTGAGCCAGTCAGTGATGTTGGCAGCACCTCTGTGATAACATATTTAAGAAAGGTTAAAAACTGCTGCACAAGAACAGATGGGAGAGATGAGCGAGAATATGAGACAGCCTCCACAAGAGGAGTGGAGAAGGTGTTCCAGGTGCCAGAGCAGAGATTCCCCTGAGCCAATGACAAGACCATGATGTGGCGTGGTCTCCAGCAGCTCCATCTCTCTTTTGTACTGAGGAGTCCAGCACTGGGCCCAGCACTCTGGAGGTGGCCACACCAGTGCTGAATAGAGGGGAAGGATCACCTGTCTTGCCCTGCTGTCAACACTCTTTTAATGCAGCCCAGGATACCAATGGTCTTCTACACGGTACAGTGCTGCCAACTTTCTAATTGGGTGCCCAAAAGACAGAAGTCACGGAAGACCTGGATCCACAAAATGTCAAACTGCTTTAATCCCACACAACATATTTGCTGTTCTTCAGTTCATCCCACTGTAAGAAGATACTGCTTTTAAAACTGCCTGAAATATTCAGGGATTAGAGACTAACAGACAGAGGGATGATTTCAGTGTGTGTGCATGTGCCTTTTCCCCAGGTGCTGTTTGATTTGCATTATCTCTAGTAGCAGGAGATTTCCTCTAACAGATAAACCAGAAAGATTCAATTCCTAAAATAACTTTAAATCTTCTTAAATTAAATCAGAGCAGCAATATGTTTTGAATTTCAGACTTCTTGTTTAGTCACAGTGTTCACAAATACAAACTCTTTTCCTGGCTGGTGCAAAATAAAAGCTTAGGGACCATAAATATCTGAAGTGGTGCTTGACTGAAGGTTTACTAAGGTTAAAAATATGTGTAAACAATTTAGGAGTCTAAAACAGAGTCTCAGAAAGGCTTGAGGCACCAAGAACTGGATTTCCGAAGGTACTTCAAGTTGGAGCCTAGAAATATGGAGAGGCTAATAACAGTTTTTGGCTACTAATTATAATTGAAATCCATGCCTGCTGTGACCCAAGTCTTCCTGGCTTGCAGGATGCCTTGGGTCTGCTAGGCAAGCTCTAATAGACAAACTACTAGGTGTGCAAGGGTGTAGCTCCATGCTCCTCTGCTCAAGCTTGTCTCCTCTTGGTAGCTATCGTGGAAAGGGAGATTTATACAATTCATGTTCACATAGCGTTACAGGTTAGGTGATTTTTTTACAACTACAAGAATCTGTGAATTGTGGCAGTGGGACATAGGTAGACACTCACTTCTGACTCTGCTGCAGAGGGAATAATCTGCAGTACAGCAGTGTACCATAGAGTGGGGTGGTGGAGGTGGTCCTGCCTCAAATCCCAGCCAGCCTTTGGTTTATTGCCCTCCAGTTCCTGAAACAGTTCAGGACAGCTACATTCATTTGTCAGTAGAATTCCGTGGGAGTGAGGTGTGTAGACAGGAGCTGGTGATTAACACCTCTGAAAAACTCACTTTGGTGTAATCTGAAAAATTTTACCCATTTTCTGCGTCTCCTGACATAGGCTCAGCTGCATCTCTGTCACCATTTTTCTCAGTGACAGTCATCTCTCTGGGAAAAAAAAGACAATACAGAGGTAAAAAGAGAATTAAAGTGGAATGATTAAAATAACACTATAGTGAGCTAGTGATTTCACCAGGGTGGGTCCACCTGCGCAGAGATGTTTGCAGGACTGGAGCCAAAGTGCTAAAAGTGCAAAACCAAGCTTTGCTTGCTTTTGAGTCTGCAACTGATTATGGAAACAAAAATGGTACCCAAAAAAGCTGGAGGCAAATTTTAAGGGCCATAATCAAAACCAAAAGATGAACTGAGAAATATTTTAATCTGCCAAAATTTGTGTGCAGAGGTTCTGTGTTTCCTCTGCAAGATGTGATAATATTTTCCCGCCTAGCAGAGGATATTGCAAATATTGGTGTGAGTGCAATCAGAGGATTAAGCAAAGACATGCTTGAACACAAAAGCCTGGTCAGTCAGGGAGTGAAGTAAGCGTTTTTAATATTTTATTTTTATAGGTAACCTCATAATTACAAACAGCTTCTCTTTCAAAGTTCCTGGTTCATATTTGACCTACTGACTTGCACAGCTCTTTTTCACTTTTCCTCCAAATTGTAAACTAAATTTTTCTCTTACTTGCATTTTTTTAGAATCATGTAGTTAAGCAAGAATGTAGTCATTTGCTATTAGAAGTTATTTAAAGACTAGCAGGGGCAGAAAGCTTTTAAAAAAAATAATCAGGTGAGCTTGCATTGGTTTAAAAGGGACAGAGTATATAATTTTGAAAATCCTACCAGCTGCATCTTTAAAGTTTTAGGTAAAAGTTTTAATTTGCAAATTTAGTTTCTGATCTCAGGTGAACATAACCTAGCTAGTCCAAATTCTAATGATTTTTCCATTAAGGAAAAGCCCACCTGATAAAGTTTATCCTTTTTTTTTCACCACCTCCCTATGTTGAAACACCATATAAACAGACTGTGGTATAACTGAAAATCTTGGTTGAATATATTTTTGAAATTCTGGATTAAATAAAATCTTATGATCAAGTTGTCTGTATCCTAAGACTAAAAAAGGTCTAAGAAACTATAATAATAAAAGTTACTTGTGTAATAGTTTCGTTGTTTTGAGCTGTGAAGTGTTTCACAATTTACTTATCAGTCATCCTAAATAATTTAATTTCTTTATTGCAGTAGAGAGACACAGAAGATATTTGGACTACTGTACAGAATTTCAGTGTAAAGTAATGATAGGCACTAGAACAATGGAACCAGAAAAGGACTGACAGCACCAATTCTTAGTTATCATAGCGAGTCAGATTTCCTTTTAGTGAGTTTAGATATCCACTATATTAATTTAAAAGTATTTAATTTAGTTTTACAGCAAAATGCAAATGTTGCTCTTCTGGGTGTTCTTTAAGTAATGAAAAGGATTTTAGTATTTCATATATTCATTAAGCTTGGTTTTCCTCTTTGTAATACAGGGAAGAATACACCCTCTAATTGTGTTTTTGTTTTTCTTTTCAATATTTTCAAATTACAGAGTTCAGTTCTGATCTCATATTTGGATGCCCTGCCCTACCAAAGTCACTGAGGTTAAGTCTGTGTAAATGAAAGCATTTCTTTGGGCTATATGAGTATCTCGAATTAAATACAGTAAGACAAGTTCTGTGTTGGTTTATAGCCTGCATAATGAAGTCACCTTCCATGGGGATTTCTCAGGTTGTAAATCAACATACAGTCTGGCCTAATTTTTTTTAATACGATGCATAGGATAAATGCTGCCTTATCACAGCCATAACTCAAAATTCTTAGTTAACCTAAAGAGGAAGACTTGCTCATATAAGCAATTTCTTGTCAAATATCTACAGTCTTAAAATATGCCTTTACTTCAATGAATATGCTGAAATATGAACATTTAATGGTTTCCGTGTGTTTACTGTATGAATAATTTTAAATTACTTGGGTTTTTTTCCTGATATAAAGGTTCTAATAGGCATTTTTGCTCACCCTAAGGAGATTATCTAAACACATAAATATCCTATATATTTTTTTCCAAATATTTGGATGCAGTTGGTGCTATTTTTGAGGGTTTTTTTACTCTACATAGTGATAAATTGAAAAATCTCTTTAAATTTGATTTTTCAGGTTGGGTGTGAAAATCATCCACACTGTAACTGAATATGCTGCATCTATAAGTCTGAAAATATCTTATTTTTACTATATTGTCCAGTTTTCAGATGATTCTTTTATGACTAACTTCTATTTTTCTTCTAGATTTCCCCTGATTAAATGACCTGAGTCTTTTAGTTTGTAAATTTGCTGCTTCTTGGCAGCATACAAGTAGCATCATATTGCAAACAATTTACAGTTTTTCTTGAGTGTTGGCTAAAGGTCAGCAACTGGATTCAGTGTGTATTACATCTATCATATAGTCCACGTTATGTTGATTTAAACAAAAATAAATTATTATACTACAGTGTCTGTTACCTCATCTAGCATTACATGCATTCATTTTCACCTAGTAATGGCTTTGTACTCCAGTTTACTGCAATAAATGGAAATTAGTTAATGCAAAGCAATGTCCAGTATCTTTTAGCACAGCTACATTTGGTCATCTACATACACTTTGCACATCATCTTCAGTAACACAGCCATTCGTAAATTAGGGACTTTTATTGTATGTATCTCTTAAAATAAAGCATTCTTAGAATAGATCTTCCTGAAAACAATTTTCCAGTAATTGTCTGGAGCAGCCAGAGTCTTCATCAACTGCAGATTTTTGGAGACATCACAACAGTAAGAACTTGAGGTAAACCAGGATACCTCATTTGCTGTCTGGTGATCATTTGTCTTGTGTCAGAGAGAATGAAAATATTCCTTGTTTTTGTTTATCCCCTCTTGTTGTAGGAGCTAACTGGGAACAAGAGAAGAACCAGTCACTCTTTGGAGACTGGGAGATGAGTGGCAGATTAGTATTTCTCATCTGGCTATGGGATGTGATCCCTCGACCTGAATCTCTTGGGTGTCAGACTGGCGGGCAGGGAGTTGTTTGTACAGAAGCTGTCACACAGTTCTCAGTGTCTCTCCATCGTGTGCTCATCAGCTCCTGCCTCTGTGCCTCTTCCAGGCTTTTCCTGCCCAAGAAGGAAGCCTCAGAGTAGTATATACATTAGTGCCTGTGCGTAGCCAAAAGACTCAAAACATTGGCCAGTTAGTGTCGAATCAAATGCATTGATGCAGCATCCTTGAAACACTTTCTTCATGGTCCTGGTTTACAGTTATCATAGAAGATCCATGGTGGATACCTGAATCCTTTCCTATGTGCTGTATTCTTTCCATATGCTTGACAAAGGGCACACTAGTTCTTCAGATTCCTGGTGTTATCACACAATCAGTATTATCATAGAATCACAGAATGGTTTGGGTTGGAAGGAACCTTTAAAGATCATCTAGTCCAACCCCCGTGCCACAGGCAGGGACATCTTTCAGTAGATCAGGTTGCTCAAAGCCCCATCCAACCTGACTTTGAACATTTTCAATGATGGAGCATCCACAACTTCTCTGGGCAACCTGTTCACACAACCATCTATGTCTCTGAAGGAATGAACTCTTTTGGTCATTGGTTGAGGAAGGAGGAGCATCCTACCATTGAGGGCATGTAGTCTTGACTCGTAGTCTTGACAATCCTCAGACTGAGGGTAAGCCCAGTCTTCTGTGCAGAGCATAAAGCTGCTTAGCCAACTGATCCTGTGTGGGAGGTGCCCCAAGTGATGGTCACTTATACTCTTGGACCATTGGAATTTTAAAAACTGCATTTTTCATGTGAAGTCCAGAGCTCTGCCAAACAAAAGTGAATCTTGAGGTCTGCTTTAGACTACTGGAGGTAAAGGAGTGCAAATGCACAGTGTTGGTGACCCAGCTGCAGTGGATGTTGCTTGCTCCATCTTGCCTCTCCTCTGCCATGGGCTCCACTGCAGAGGGATCTCATGCTCATGCCTACCTGAGCCTATGGGCAAGCGGGCTCTAGTAAACTTCAGCCACCTCCAAACCCTTGCTTTTACTAAAGAAGATAGTTCAAAACACTACTTTATCTCTTCTACACCCTGTCTCACCTTGATGCTGTAGTAATACAAGGATACTAGTGCTTGCTACCCTGGTTCTCTTGGCCAGGCAGGCATCTAGGGACTCCCTTCAGATTATGCAATTTACTCCTTCACAGCACCCCTGAGCAGCAGAATAGCCAAAAAAATTCTCAGAGAGCAAATTTCAAAGATGTAAGATATGACAGCCCTTTGGAAGCAGAAATGCATATGAAAATATCAGGTTGCATTCAGGCGTCAAACATGGAGACCTGTTGCTCAAAGTGCGGTGTGCAAGTAATACCTATGTTTTCTAAATTCTATTTTCAATTCAACAGAAAATTGTCAGGCAAATCTTGTGAATACTGAAATGATCAAATTTGTTTCTCATAAATAGTTGAATTGTTAGTTTTTATTCAGCAAGTACTGACAGGCACCAATGCATGAATAAGGACATCAATGTTTGTCTAAATTCTTGTAAAATATTAAAGTATTCACAGAATCACAGAATGATATGGGGTTGGAAAGGACCTCTGGAGATTCATGAGAGAGAAACTTCAGCATCACAAATTACTACTCTTTCTGCAAGTCCACATTAGTTTATCTGTTCGGAAGTTGAGCACATAGCAGAATGACTAAAAGCCAAGAATTACAAAGAAATCTTTGCTACAAAGCAAATGAAATCTCACAGACACAGCTCAGTTCCCTAAATAAATGGTGAAAAATTTAAGAAGTAAACAGGGAAAGAGACAAGCTTAGTCTCTTCATTTGCTCCTCATGAAATTTTTGACAAGCCTGTCTACAATAAAGTGCTCATAAATTGGCTTTGGAGCTTGTATTACTTACACAGATTATTCAGTCTTTAATTGATCTGGAATAAATGTGAGGATCTCCATACTCATGGATAAGCCTCAGATAAATGAAGCAAGTTAATTTACAAAATGACTTAACTTCAGTAGACAGTTCAAGAGATTTATCTTTATTGGAGCTACTGTAACATTGTTAATGTTATTTTAAAATTAGCTTCAGGTGGATGAAGGAGTGCAGATGTCAGCAATGCCAGCATCAGCACTTCCTGCATCCCCCCAAATGACTACATACAAAAGTTAAAGAGCAACTGAATTGGCTTCTGCAGGAATATTACTAGGGACTGGTTATGCAAATCTTGGCTAAAGTGCAGTCTTACAGAGCTTTCAGTCATTCACCAAATTATTCAAGTACATACGTGGAATATTTGTACTTTTATCTACCACTACTACTTGACCAGAGGAAATCTTTTTTTGGTTTGACAGAATAGGCAAGAAAGGATCAGAGCTGAGGGAAAAAGTATTGCTGGTAGAACTCCATTCATCCTGAATACGTTAAGACTTTTAGACAGAACACAAAGCTCTATGTTCAGGCTTTCAGTCCTCCATAAGAATAAGCACGCATCTCAGATTTCTTCTTGTGAAGAAACACAGCATATTTATGTTTTCTCCAATTATATTAGTGGCATCATACTTCATTTAGACTGCTGTAACAATGTTTTTTTAAAATCTCATTTGAGTCTACGATTCTAATAGGTTTTGTTGTGTTAGCTCCGTAGGTGTAGAATCATAGAATCATAGAATCGTCCAGGTTGGAAGAGACCCTTGGGATCATCGAGTCCAACCATCTACCCTACACTACAAAGTTCTCCCCTGTATCATATCCCCCAACACCACATCTAAACGTCTCTTAAACACATCCAGAGATGGTGACTCAACCACCTCCCTGGGCAGCCTATTCCAATGCCCGACCACTCTTTCTGTGAAAAATTCTTTCCTAATGTTCAGTCTAAACCTACCCTGTTGGAGCTTGAAGCCATTCCCTCTTGTTCTGTCATTAGTTACCTGTGCGAAGAGACCAGCACCAACCTCTCTACAAAGTCCTTTCAAGTAGTTGTAGAGAGTGATGAGGTCACCCCTCAGCCTCCTCTTCCTCATACTAAACAGTCCCAGCTCCTTCAACCGCTCTTCATATGATTTGTTTTCCAGGCCCTTCACCAGCTTCGTTGCCCTCCTCTGCACTCGCTCCAGCACCTCGATATCTCTCTTGTATTGAGGTGCCCAAAACTGGACACAACACTCCAGGTGTGGCCTCACCAGTGTTGAGTGCAGGGGGACAATCACCTCCCTACTTCTGCTGGTCACGCTATTTCTAATACAAGCCAGGATGCCGTTGGCTTTCTTGGCCACCAGGGCACACTGCCGGCTCATATTCAGCCACTTGTCAATTAGAACCCCCAGGTCTCTTTCTTCCAGGCAGCTTTCCAGTCACACTTCCCCAAGCCTGTAGTGCTGCCCGGGGTTATTGTGGCCCAATTATCCAATCTATCTAGGTCTCTCTGTAGAGCTTCCCTATCCTCCTGGGAATCAACACTCCTGCTTAACTTGTTGTCATCTGCGAACTTGCTGATGATACACCCTATGTCCTTGTCAAGATCATCAATAAAGACATTAAACAGAAATGGTCCCAACACTGAGCCCTGAGGCACACCACTTGTGACCGGCCGACAGCTGGATTTAAATCCATTGAGCACCACTCTTTGGGACCTTCCAGACCTTCCTTCCATTGCTTGACCCAGTGGATTGTATGCTCATCCAGGCCGTGTGAAGCCAGTTTTTCCACAAGAATTGTATGGGGGACAGTATCGAATGCTTTTCGAAAGTCCAGGTATACAATATCAACAGCCTTTCCCTCGTCCAATAATCTGGTTATCTTGTCATAGAAGGAGATCAGGTTCGTCTGGCAGGACCTGCCTTCTATAAACCCATGCTGACTAGGCCTGATCCCCTGGTTGCCCGTTATGTGGGTTTTGATGGCACTCAAGATGACCTGCTCCATGACCTTCCCTGGTATCGACGTTAGACTGACAGGTCTATAGTTTCCTGGATCCTCCTTTTTGCCTTTCTTGTAGACGGGTGTTACATTTGCCACCCTCCAGTCCATTGGGACCTCCCCAGTTAGCCATGACTTCCTGTAAATGATGGAAAGCGGTTTGGCGAGCACGTCTGCCAACTCTTTCAGCACTCATTGTAACTTGCTACTTATTCCACATTCTGCAAAGTGGAAAAGTTACAAAAAATATTCCCATATTTGTCAAACAGCTGTTTAGGTTCATAAAATAAAAGACAGTCTATTTTAAACAATCCCCAAACAAAAGTATACTAACATGTTTGGAAGCTTTGATGTACATGAGGTTAACATATTGATCCAAAGCTTGCTAGGAATATACTTTGGCGGCATTTAATTTCTAGCATTTATTATGCTGATACAAAGGTTTTTGAAGTTGTATTCCCTTCATAGCTGTCCCTTTTATTACTTGGTTGTGAGAGGGAGCACGGCTTGATGGCTATCTTCCTGTGGTAAGCCGTTTCAGCAGCAGCTGGGAAAAGGGATAGGAGTTTGGTGTCCTGTGATCAAGCGGAGTAGGCACTTCGGAGAAGGACGCTGGGAGCTTTGAGATCCACGGAGAAAGGAGGTGGTGAATGAGGCTGGAAAAGAGAGGCACAACATGAAGAGAGCTAGCGAATGTGAACACAGATTCCTCTCCAGGAACCTAATACAGTGTGTGGGTGAGAACCCTCCTCATCCTCCCTTCACTGGCAAGAGGAGGAGACGGGTTGCAGGCCGGGCTTTGTCTGATGGCCCTGAGGCCTGCCTCTCCCTGGTGACTCAGGGCGAAGACAGGGGCCCCGTTTGGGTCATACGAGCAAGGTGGGATATCTCTGAGCCTATGGCTGGGGGAATGTCCACATGTTCAGAGTTCATTTGCTTTTTATAACTGAAAAATTTTCTGGGCTTGTGAAAATCACAGGTGTGATCTGATTACCCCAGCAAACCACACTGGGCCTGAGACACATGGGAAACTGCTGTGGAGATTAAACTTGACACAGCAAGTCCATCCCCCTGCTGATGGACTTGCATGTCTGTTAGATGTTTGGTGCAGAGAAGCACACAAGATCACCCGCTTCCATCCACGTACCACATTCTGCCTCTTTTAAAACCCTGTACCATCCTGGAGACTGTAATCTGTTTACCAGAATCTTAGATCTGTAGGCTCCCTCTGTCTCCTCCCTCACCCAAACCTCCTCCTTCACCCAGCAGTGGAGGGGCATGCAGGGAAAGATGCATGCATGTTCACCCTATGTGGTCCATCTGACCGCAGCCTCCAGCTAGGGTCCTGTGGTCCCCTGCTCAAACTGGGGATGCTGGGGAGCTTTTGGTATGAAGCTGGATGAGAACCTTTCTGCTTGTTCTGAACTTCAGGTATTTTTGAGGCTGTGGCTCTGTGGTGCATCTGTGTCAAAGAAAAAGGTTTTGCCACAGCTTTTCTTTTGCAGCCATTTCACTGTTAGTCCTACTCCATGGGCACATGGAGCACAAGTCATTTCTACTCTATTTCTCTGGGTGGAAGCATCAGGTAGCTGAACCCTCTGATTCAAAAGCAAACATGCAAGTAACTATATATATTCACCCTTTCATATGGTGAAAACAATGTAGTAAATGAACTCATGTTAGAGGATAAACTATTTCTGTTTGCGAAGCTGCTGTTTCTTGGCATGTTATAGGGAAAAGAGCTGCTTTGCTGCCACTGGCTCATACAGAAAGGTGGAGGGGTCCATCAGTACGCTCATAACATCCACCTCATCTTTGTCTATGTTTCTTTTCTCCCCAGAACGTTTCCTAGAGGCAGATGTGACTGGCCTCAAGATTACGGCAGGTCCTCTCAGTGTATTATGTGGGCTGAGGCAAAAGAGAATTTGAATTCCTTGATGTTCACTGATTTGTCCTCTCCTGTAGAGCTGACTAGAAGTACAGTACCTTAGCATTTGAAAGTGCTCTACATGGAGTCCTGTAAGGTAACAGATCATGCAGTCTGAACAATAACTGTCAATCCATCATAGCTCCAAAATACCACCTCTGAGAGTAAACAGTATTAATTATGGAAAAATACATTAAGCATGTCAGTCCAGCACCTGTGCTTCAATATTCACAAAACAGCATCAAGGTATTATATTTATGAATGACAATGCCAGATGTTGGCTCACCTGGTACTAACATATACAAATAAGATAAACTCCTTGTGTTTAATAAAAAACCCCAACATCTAAACACCTCAGGCTCTGTTCTAAAAGGATTTGAAAACTGAATTCCACTTCTTTTACCAGCCAAGTTGGAGTAGAGGGCTGCAGATAAAGGAGATGATTTTATTTCCGTGCTGATAAACTTGTGGGGCTTTGTATGTCTCCCAGCCATTGTCATCTTCCTGAAAAACTTGTTCTGTCAAGCCCATAAGGAAACTCAACTTCACAAAACCATTTCTTATGGGAGATGAGTATATTGCTCTGCATCAGTTTATAGGTACTCAACCAGAGAGACAATCTACTAGAGAGAAGCCATATCTTTTTTCCCCGTGTCTTTTTTTTGCTTGCCAAAGCACACTACACTATGCTGAATAATGACATACAAAACTAATTATTAATGAGCCCAGTTAGCTGATGTTCCCAAGTGGAATCTCTTTGATGCTGCATTAGGTTCTAGTGCACTGGCTAAGGTAAAAACCATGTACAGTGTGTATGCCAATTAATAGTGACTATGAACTTGCACATGATAATCCAAATTACTATAAAAGTAAATAAATCAAAACATCTGCATATTTTTTAACATTTCCTGCTAATCAGGCTTTTTTCCTATTTTGATAGTGTAATAAAGATTGAAAAATGCAAAATTTTACACCAGAAATTTATTAATTTTTTACATCATTCACACAATTTTAACAAGTGAAACCAAATGGTTTTCCATTAATTTTCAATCATTTAATCTTCATTTTCTTTAAAAAGTCTGCAAATATATTTTTCCAAGGTTTTTCTACAGACCAAAGTAGCTCCAACCAGCAAAGTCACTCAAAATTTAGAGTGATTCTGTATGATGAAATTATGACTGTCCTGCAAGCCTGGCTCAGTTATCTTGGAAGATCAAAGACAGTACATCCAAAATACAGGATAAGGATAGGACTGATTTCCAGTAAAGTAGCAGCTGTATGATACATGTGTAGCTGACTGACTCTTATTTTTATTTCACATACTACACCAATGAATTGCCCTCTGGATATTCCTCTCACAGCCCATAGGCTAGAAAAGGAGTACACATGCCTTAAGGCTTAAAATTCATACTCAGTTTTTAGACAACTAAAATTAGGTGAGAAGAATGCTCCCCTGAATGGGGAGGGCACAAAATACACCATAAAATGGTATAGAAGAAGGAATCAAACATTTGTTCTATGACCCAATAAACAGAGCACCTACAAACACAGAAATAGGAGTGGTGCTTGTTTATCTGACTGTTTATCTAATGCGTTCAGTGAATCTTCAATTCACTTATATGGCACATAAAATATCAGAGAAGAAAGAAATCTGTGAACTATTTGAGAGCTTAGTGGTTTTAGGTTTTATCAAGGTACATTAAAAAAGCTAGCTCTCAAAAGGTATGATTTTAGATTCCAGAAACATGAAGAACATTCAAAATTTTTTCTGAGAGCCTGGATGAAAAAGAAATGTCTGGCAGATGCCTTTCCAGACTTTCCAAAACAATGTGCTGTCAGCTCAAGGTAAATGATTGTAACATTTTGTCCAATTTTTAGTAGTGGGAAAACCAAAATATGTCCCATAATGAGAAACAAACCTGTTTTGTTTATCATATATTTTTTTAGCTGCGGTTTATCTTTAAGACATGCAGGGTTTCCTTTGCTTAGTACTTAAGATTTATATGCAGTTATTGAAATACGCTTACAAAATTATTATTGATGAAGTATTTGTATTGCACATTCATTTCAAAATTATACTTATTTGAAAAGATCTTGTTTTTTCTCTTCCCACTGTGAAATGAAACCAAATGTCAGAACCTTAAAATATTTCACTGTGTTCATTTTTCTTCATTATATTGCTTCAAGTGTACTTCAAGCAAAAATGTGGAATTACACCAACAGAATGCTTTAAGGCTCAGACCCAGAAAGTTGCTATGCTTTGCACTATATTAATATCATGGTAGAGAGGTGCTCTCTGCCTGAGGAGGAGCCAGGGAGCAGAATATGCACTAATGGTTAATCTTAGCTATAACTCCCTTGTACTGAAATGTTTGCACCTTTTTGTAATTATTTACTAATACGCTTTTTTTGCTTTTTTTTTTTTTTTTTTTAATGTAATGGACATATACTTACAGCACTATTTTTCAGAGATTTACTTTACTACTGTGGAAACTAAACATGGTCAATTAGTTTTTCCCCTACTGCCCTGGTCAATCACTATAATAATAAATATTTCCCTGCAGTTTTCTTTTTTTTTCCTCATATGTGGTTCCTCAGCTCTGTGATCTTTTTTATAGGAGAAACTTCAGAACTCTGTTTTCTTTGGAGAAAAGTAACTATGAGTTGATTTGATTGAAGTATACAAAATTTGGAAGGAAATAAGAAGACAGAAGGTAAACCTTCCTTGAGATTGTGCCAAGTGAGCAAGAACTTAGCAGCATGGTTTAAAGAGTTGGTCAAGCCTGCAAGTAATGCAAGAGGAATTTCTCTGCGATTACAGAAAATAGACAGAAAAGACATCAGAGTCAGCAATAAAAGTAATTACAACAGGGGAAGCTCAAAAAAATATAAGACATAGATAAAATGTTGGACAAAAAAACTGTATGCTAAAACCATGTGACTCCATGTGAGGGGCTGACCCATCTGCCACCTGCATGCTGTGGACCTGAGAGGGAGTTGACCTCTGTATGTTCTTTTGCCTGTATGCAAACTTAAAACAAAGCAATAAAAAAAATATGTGATCTTTCTGAATTAAGTCCTATTTAACCAATCACATTTACAAACTCCACAATGAATGTAACATATTAAAAAACCCAAAGGCTTTTGTTCAAAGCCCTGAAAAGCCTATATGAATTTTTCAATGGACTTTAATAAGGTAAGTGCATGTGACAGTAGTAAACAATATACAGAAATGCCTGAAATTTCCTTTGTAACAAATCACAACTTTTTTTCTCTCTCTCATTTCTGGGGTATATAGTAAATCTAAGCACATTTATTTATGTGGAATATTTCCAAGTAACCTTGTTCACTTGTATCAGCTCGCATGCAACACTAAGTATTATTTGTTATTTCTAAGTCATCTACAATGTGCAAATTGCTGTGCAATGTAAAAATTGTCCCTTTTCAGTAAGACTGTACAAGGAGACTGTAATAGAGGAAGACAACACGTGTATAAACTGTGGGAAGGAGAAAAGAAGCATGACAGAGCACAGCAGAGAGGCACATATCTTTATATAGGGGAAAAAATTGTTGGTGAATTTGATCGGAGGAGTGTAGGTAAGGGAAGGTGGAAACAGATTAGCTGGCAGAAAGTTCTGCTCCTTGGTAACTTCCCTTGGGTACAAACCCTACTCCATTTTTTAGAATACTTTATTTTAATTTTGAAAAAAGGGACTATTAAAACAGTCTCTCTGACTTGCAACTCATGGCACAGTTCACACGTTATCAAAAAAAAAAAAAAAAAAAAAAAAAAAAAAGATTGTCCTTTCCATGAAGCTTATAATAGAAACTGAACCTTATAAAACTTGGGAAAATCATGCCATGGAAGTTAACTGGATAGAAAGGGTAGTGAAGGGTAGAAGGAATGTTGTCGCTGAGTTCCTGAAATGGAAGTTAATTGTTCTAATAAGAGCACTGCTTTGTGCTCATCACATGAGTATGTTCTGGCAGAGCAGAAAAAATTTGGATTCAGAGACAATGGCAAGAGAAGAGAAGAGGAAAGAAATAGTGTGGGTCTAAATCAGCATGGGATGAATCAAAAAACAGCTCATTTAAGTGTCTGATTTTCCAAACTCTGCCAGTGACTTACAGAAAGAAAGTCTTAACTTTATTTACAATGCCAAAAGGATAGACACAGAAATTTATGGGAAAAAATGAATGGGTCCCTTCCTCCAGCTTCAGCCTTTCTCAATTAGAAAGCTGGAGGGATTCACATAACCCCACTTGAGACACGTAATTTAGCCAGCTACATTAAGCAGTCTCCCTGAGCTCCCTCACTAGTCATAGGAGACAGGTAGTTTTCAGCAAAGGCAAGGCAAAGTGTTACAGTTTGGTGCCCAGTTAACAGGAGTCTCAAGAACCAGTTGTCTAACTTGGTCATAGCTCCTGGGGGTAATATTCTTCCTCTGAATTGAAATGCAACAGATTCTATATTACCCAACATACCACCAGGCATTTTTGAAGCTGAAGGCTCAGATCTTTGCTACTGTGGTTAAAGAGTCAAACTTGTGATCTGGGTATCTTGGCAAACTCACCTACTACACGGCTGTTTCATTGCAAAGGGAATTTGTTAGGCATAAAAACACAACAATACCTCAGTAGCTAACAAAGGGTTTAGAGCTCCAAGATATAGAAACTTTTAATCATGCTAAGAAATACACAGGAAGATTGAGTTGGATGCACTGACGTGAGGCACAATCACACTGAAAATGCATTACCGCCACTACAATTATGCCACTAGAGCTTTCCCTGAGGGAGGCAAACTTTAGAAATTACTCCAGGACAGGAAAGCCAGCAGACATGTGATATGATAAATCAAGGTCTAGTAGCAGCTTACCTGCAGAATTATCAAAATGCTTACTAAACTCCTAATGCGTGAGGATCACGAATTTTATTTTATAATACATGCCTGCCTTTAACTTGAGGGAGCTAAATGAGCTAAAGCCCTAACTTCCGACTTCAGGTTATTTCCCAGTGAACTGAATTAATCTCAATTTGCAACTTTGTTTCCAAAGGATAGCTTTGGCCTTTGATTTGTGCCCTGCTTGCAAAATCTTTAATAGATGATAATAAAATCAGCCCAGCAGATGCTAAGAACTGATGTATTAGAAGTGCAGTCGGAATTCTAGTTTTGCTTTTTAACAGATATTTCATGGAGTAAGACCTGTGCCAACAAAATGAAATTATTCCAATGCATGTGCCACATGTCATAATTACTTGTAATCTGCTTTGACAGAAGAGTGGATGATGCATTTCCATTCTGTTTTCAAGTGATCAAAACCTTCTGGCTGTGCCTATTATCCATTTTGGATATGTATGTCCCGCAACTGCACAGGAAACAGCATGTATTCTCCCCAGTAATAACATGATAATGAATATACTCCCATGAAAAACACTGAACTGGAAAGAAGTACAAAAACCCCTTTAACTTCTATGATTTGAGTCACAAAGAAATATTTCATAACCATGGACACACTTTTTTAATGTAAGGAGAAGATAATTTCTTGCACTGTGTGCCTGCAGATGGTGAAAGAGGGGCACAAGTTGTTGCCACCTCCCCTCGTATGGAATAGTCACAGTGTGCATTGCTGTAAGCAGGACCACAGGTAGGGAAGACCGTGTTCTTCTTTATCCTTGCATGGACCCCTGCATGAGGGACCTGTCCCGGGGAGTACAGGATTCAATAATACCCAAGTAGAATCTGCACTAGGAGTCTGTATGTGCCCAGTGACAGGATGGGCATAGACTGGCAAAGACCAGTTAAAGCAGCACATGTTATCTGCTTGCATTTGAGCAATATATTTAACATCACACTTCAATTTTTTTTTTTTTTGATAGCCATGCTCGTTTTTCCAGATATGCTTTTGACCCATGAATGTGGTCTACTACAGCCGCCCTTCCTTTGCACTGCTCAGAATGCTATACAGGTATAGGCATTTGTGACAGACACTTGTCTGCCCTGTTTTCAAGGACTGGCAGAAACTCAGCCAGCTCCCCAGGCAATCTATTCCAGCACTGCTCAAAAACACGTTAATGCTTTGTGGTTAGAAACTGCCCACAGTACTCCAACCCTGACGAATCCTGAAGGGTTATGTGAGATGTCTTACAAGCCGTACCTCTGTTTATTTAACAGTATGGTGTTTGCATTTCTCATAATAGTCTGATACTGTTGACTGATCCTCTCCTAATCCCTCCCTCCGCCAAACCTTTTTTGCAGAACTGCTTTCCAGTCTGTTGTTACCTATCCTCTATTCAGGGAATGGACTATTCCAGTTTGCATCCAGAGCTTCAGATTTCTCTCTATTGACTAGTATACTTTTGCATACATCATTGTCTAAGTCACTGGTGATTCTATATAGACTAGGATGAAGTCCAGGTGGACAACGTGTACTTTCTTTTGTGTGGCCCTCCAGGTTTTTCACTCATGATAAATCCATATAGGTTGTTACTCTTTTCTCTGTTTTCTTGTAGATGACCATGAATATCTTGGTTACTTGCTCCAGTATTTTTTCGGGGAATTTAATTTAAGTTAAAAACTTGTAATTCCACACATTTTTTCCCATCACTGGAAGACCAGCACCATGTTTCACCTCTATTAATTTTTTTGTGTTTTCCGTCATTCACTTTGAGTTATTTACAGATAAGTGCTAAGGGATTGCAAGTTGTATTTGGTGGCTCTTTGACAATGACAAATAAAATTTAATAGTTCCTAATAATTTGAAAATATTTAAGATGATCTACACCCATTTAAAGCTGAGAATTTTTCTCTGTTGATGTCACTAATTGTGATAACATCATTTGTTAGTGAAAACCAGTGCACAAGGTATTAAATGTTTTGGAGTTCTTTATCAAACTCTCCTTGATAATTCTGACCCTCTGCTGAGCAGCAGAACTGGCCTTTCTTTCCCTGGTCTTCCTCCTAGTATCAATGCCCTTATTGTTTCCTGTTTTACCTGATGGACCTTGCTTATTGCATATTATTTGTTTCTTGAATTTTTCCTGTTTGCTTGAATTAGATATTTATTCTTGTCCTCATAATCTGCAGAGGAAGTCACCAGATATCATGACTTCTATTTACTCCTGCAAGTGGCAGTTGTGAATCTTAAAAGCCCCTGAGTTTTGTGGATATTTTTGTGTGTCACTGAGGCTAGAGGTTTGCCTGTCACCACCACAGCATATTAAGCTTGATCTTTGCAGCTTTCCCTCTGATCCTAATTTTAATATATGCCTTTTTTTTCAATCTCTTAGCTTTGGCAGCTATTCTGTTGTTACCGTGCTGTGGAATGGAAACACTTAAGCATCATTCTCGTTTTAGAGATATCACCAGTTCTATATATTAGACCGCTGGAGGTATAGGAAATACCTCTGGAATCTCCAGCATATCTAGGATGAGTTCATTACAACAAACTTTTAAAATGCCTCTGTCACGCTTCTTTAACATGACTCAAAACACAGACATCCCCATACAGTAAGACAGACGCTGTCTCAAAGTGACAGTGACAGTGGCATTTAGGTACCTAAATAATCATGGGGATCTGGACCCTGGATATATTTTGCAAGTCAGTGGACATAGTACGCTAAAACTTTGATATAATTTCCCTTTTCTTTTTGCAGTAGCGCACACACACCAATCCTCACACTACCAGCAATGTTTTTGGCAAACTGTACTATTAATGCAAATTAAATTAGGCTGCATGACATTAAGCCACTTGGGATTTTTCCAGGGCATCAATTTAGCAACATATGCTTTCAATCACTATATGTTCTGTTCCCTTGGAAACTAAAAAAAAAAAAAAGAATCAATTAAACATAAGCTGCAGCTTTTTTTCTGTGTGTGCAGAAGTCAGAGTTCATTTTCTTTTTGACAATTGAGGGCTTGTCTGTAATTTCAAACGTTATGCTTGTATTTTTCTGAATGACAACAAGCAGCATCAGGGGTCTGCACAAAATTCCCTGTCTGCCATTGTGGCATTTCTTCACAGATTGTCACTCTTCACTTGTCTCTCCCTTATTCCTGCTCTCCTGTATGGCCTTTCCTTACCCCTCCAAGCTGAAAAGTCTCTTGCCCACCTTTCTTTCCCCCAACACCTTAGGAGTGTTTCTACTCAGGAGACAAATGTGTTTAGAGCTCAATCGCAAGGGAAACTAGGTTTTATCTAGCAGAGATTTGAGGTCTGTGGCAACACAGCTGTGGCAAGCCTAGACTTCTGTGAAAATAGGCTGTTGGATCCAGATGGAGTCCAGCTGTTAGTGTGGTGAGGCATCCAAGGTAATAAGCCCTTGGCCAAGTGCATTAGTTCAGGTGCAGCGTTAGGCTGATGCTGCCAGACTGTGTTTGGACACGGACTGGCTTATGTCAGCCTGTGTGGATGTCTCCAGTAGTCCCAGTTTTGGGGTCAACGAAAGAAGGATTGTCCACATTCGTTGGTGTAGTGGTACTCCAGCACGTGTATGAGGCAGAACTGGGTCATGCAAGCCCCAAGCTGGGATCCTTACTCATCCGTTCATCTGGCAGCTCAATTTTGTTGGTGCCTCAGTTTTTGAAGTTCTCTGGTCCTCCCCTGATCATGTCCATAGCTCTCTTGAACAGCTTTTTTATGACAGCGCAGCACGGCACATATCTCTAGCCTACTGCCATATAGGAATCGAGAAACCAGGAAATATTACAGTTTCCCTAGGGACTCAACAGATTTGTTATCAGAATGTACAAGGAAAAACAAAATGAAACATCGAAACACGTTTTTCCCATAAAAGTTGAGAAGAACTGGAATAAACAGAGGAAAGGAAAAAAGAGACTGTTACCGGCAAACTGTGAAAGATCTTGTTTGGGGCTGGGACAGGGGGCTGGCAGCAGCAAAGAGTCTTATGGCATGTCAGCACTGGTGTGGTTGTGTACATCTCTGAGGTAAATACACGGAAAAACAAGCTAATCAAAAAAGGAAAATATCCTGGAGCAAGGGAAGAGATTAAGGGGAAAGAATTGTGAAAGCCTGTGATTTTCTCATTATTCTTGTTATTTTTATGTCTTTTTTTATTGTCCTCCAGTTCTTCAAGCCTTCTGCAAGTCTTCAGTGAAATGTAAGATTTAAATAGTTGCAAATAAATGGAACTCTGTTCCCATTCTCCCTGCAAAACAATTCAAAATCTACAAGACTATATAAACACAATCCCAATTTAGAGTTTTTTGAAGTGCCATGTTTTTTAAACTAATTTTATTAGAGAGAGGGAGATGGTGGGCTGGCACACGAACTCTGACTCCTTTATTCATAAAAACTAGTGCCTTGCAAATAGCAGCGCTCATGATAATGAAAGCTCACACACACAGACATGCACACGCACACACATGCACATCTGGAAGATGCTGAGAATGTGAAACAGGGGTAACAAGAAGAGCTGAGAAGAGAAGAAATCGAGTAGTTTCTTTTAACCAGCTTTTACAAAAAGCTTACTTAATCTCATGCTTACTTCTAAATTAGGGGTGATTTGGCTGCCTCACGCAACGCAACCTCCAAAAATGTTTCCAGAATGTAGATGGCAAAGGCAAAACACACTTACGGGTACCGCCCCTCAGCATCTCTCTCTTTGTTTAGGGCCAGCTATAATCTTTTGATAAATCTGTCAGGTAATTTGTAACTTTAAGTGTGTGTTATCTTAGAAGGTGCCTTTGTTTCACATTTTGTTTTAGTAGTTAAGAACACTGTAGCGCTTTTTAAGAGTCTCTGTAAATTTACTTTTAGGAACATATTCTTATTAATCAAAATCATCTGCTGGGCTTACAGTCTGTTTTCTTTGCAGAATTGTTTTTGGAAGCTTAACAGTGTAATTCCAGGGATGATTTTGGCCCCAGTGCTTTAGAATCTGGGCCTGCAGAGGGACTTAATATAGCTCTTTGGGAGGAAGAACTTATACTGCCAATACGTAGTCCTTTGCCAGAATTAGACCCTGATTCTGTAAACTACATCTATTATTTAAGCTTCTGCTTAACTTTAAGCATTTGCACACTGACATGAATATTAAATACTTGAATTCTTTATACATTAAGGTCCCCAGAAGACCTTATTTGCTCAGGACACAGAGGGCCAGAAAGGCTCTGAATGTATGGACTGAGTATGGCAGGCGATGAAGTGGGAGTAGATTGCTGCTGGGAGAGCACACCCAGTGTGCCATGCAGCCCCACCTCATATGGCTTCCTCCATCCCCAGATGGAGAGGAGGCAATTAAAAGAGGGGACAGGCAAAAAGAAAGAGTCAGCTAGATAGGCACAAGAGTCTTGTTAAGATGTTGTAGTAGGCAAGGAATGGGCTAGTGCTGGTTGCAAAGGGGGGTAACAACTTTCAGGGAGGAGGAGATAAATACAAAGCCTTTGATGTTACAAATCCTAGTGTGTATGTTCTACCATTCCTCTGCCTTCCCTGCTCTAAGAAGCGAGTCCAGGTACTGGTGATTGCTGGTGTTTTAACACTATCTATTGACTTCGTGCTGAGAAGCGTTTAATACTGTGAAGTTGTCTATGTCCAAGGATAAGTCCAGACATGCTCATCGTAGTGAGGAGCCCACTCTATGTCCAGCTAAACCTAACATCTTCCCTCTGTTTTAATGGGAAAATGATGACCTTAGACACTTGGAAAGGAGAGCTGAGGGAAGTTGAGCTTTTCAAAATCATCTGTGGGACTGAATTTCTAAATGTTTTCTGAAATCCTAGAAGAAGCTACGTCTTGGGGGAGAGAGTTTAGATTTTGTTAGGGAATAGAAAGCAAAACTAGCGCAGAATTAAAGTAATCACACAAAAAATATATTTTTAAGGTTAAAGCCCTAAACCAAACTGTTAATTTGAAATGGAGATATTTTAGTGTGGAAGAGCAAATATAAGAGCAATAAATGCTATAAATATTTCACTCCATACACCACGCTGTCAAATAAGAACAGAAAAATGAAGGACATTGTCGGGTTCCAACTGCTGACTGAACTTCTTTTGGAATCAAACAAAAATATAATTTGTTGATATATAACAGGCATGTGTGATAGCAGCAGGATTTTGAAAGTGACTTTTTTTTGGGAAAGAAATGTGGGAGTAAAAAAAAGCAAATCAGGCTCAGTGTTTAATTTAACATTTGAGAAGAAGAAAATGAGAAAATTGAAGGAGGGAAAGTGTAAATTCCCAAACACAAAGAAAGGTACAGTGTAGACATAAGGAAGTACATCAGAGATCATGACACTTCAGATGTCATTCTAGCAAAGCCTCTAAAATAAGGGGAAAAAAGGCGTATTTCCAACAGGAAATTCTGCTATGTTGAAACTTATTCCCATTCTGAACTGGCAAGAAAACATGATTTTATTTATTTATTTATTTTTGTGGAAAAAGAAGCTTTTGACAAGAAGATTCTGTCCCGTACAGTTATAGAGAACTATAAAAACAATGTGTTGTGAGTGACTCCAACGTCTCAAAATCCAGACAGCAAGCAAAGCTCTTTTTTTAACTTGCTCTTCAATTTTGGTAGCTGAAATCTGTTTTAGCTAAATACCTGCTATCAGTTAACAACTGAAGAATGAAATCAGCCTTTTCAGGTACTTTAACAATGCATAAATCAGAGTTTTCTTGAAAATGCAGACTCTTCACTGCTTCCAGTAGGTTTGGGCTGTGCCTCAGCACTAGAAAAGCATTTGCCCAGAGCTGCACACTTTGCAGGAGCTGCACAATGGCTCCTCTTCTTGCTTTGCATAAATCACAACCCCAAGTCAAGCCAGCTGCCGCGGGGGCGACCGCGAGAGGGGCAGGGGCACACAGAGGAGGTTACTGCAGGGACCCAGGGCAGTCCCTCCAGAGAGCAATAGCTGCCTCATCCCCTTGGCAGGACCATTTGTGTCACAGTAACGTTCAAGTTTGGCTATGGTGCTAGAATACCTTTAGCCAGCTTTGTACAACCCTAACATGTTAGCTGAAGAGAAGGTACTATCCGTTTAAGTGGATGGATGGGATGGATTCAGCTTTGGGTTCTGCCACGTGTGTGTCTGCTATGGTAGCTGGATGCATAATTTCCCATTACAGGGAACAACTGGAGAGCTTACTCAGCTGACTAAATGTAGGTGTCTACTCAAAAGACAGAAATTATCTTCTAGACTCCATTAACTAGATATCCACTGATTATACAGGAAGCCTGGACAACTTACCTAACCTAAGCACCTGATCAGGTACAGATACTAATAAATTGATGAGATTACTTTTACCTAAGATGCCCTTTAAAGGACTACATAAAATACACCATATGTAAACTTTAAAATTGCGTCAAGTGAAAATAGTAAATGTTTCTTTGGTTAGCCTAGGGCTGCCCATTGAACATTTTAGGCCATGGTTTTAAAAGATCATTTAAAAGCTTATGACTTCTTGAAAAAATTCACAAAATGTCAACTTGTATCCTTCATCCTCATCTAAAAGCTCATACGTGTATGTTCATGAACTGATCTTATCTGGAGACTTAAGGGTGGGCTTCTAATCTGAGCAATATATAACAACACTTTGCTAATACTGAATTTATCATTGACCTTGTCAATGATCTTTTTGATTTTCTTTGCATCATTCTGAATACACAGCTACCTGTTCACAATGTGTCTCTGCGCAAAAAGGCTTGTTTTGGAGAGGATGTTCCTCTATGCTCTAATCTACAACAAATATAAATACATTATGATTTCTCTTTCTACAGAATTATATGTTTTTTGGAGAAACAAGATTATTCATTTTCGCTTCCGTAACAGTCAATTTCTTATCTATAGTATAACATACTCTCTGCATGACTGTCATGTTAAAATAACACTAAGAGTACAAGAGCTGCCGTATCTACAGAGTTTTTAGTGGAAGTGCAATTGTAATTTTCGATTGTCTCATTTAATGAACAAGTAGCAACATCTTGTCGCCCAGATTCAGATCTCCTGTGAGCAACATCTGGTCTTCTTTAGCAGTCTATTGTAAAGGCCATTATTCAATCTTTTATATGTTAATGACTTTGAATGCCTTCATTTTTCTGAAACCACAAAGCTATACATTTTTGCTTGATGACACTGCCATTTGCAGTATTGCTACTAATCCTGCCATGGCTACTAGAGTAAGATGATATAACAGTGTTGAAATGAATTAGCAGAAACCAAGTGCATGTAAAACCAAGAGTACAGAAATCGCCTTCTTCCCAGTCCAACTTCAGCATAGCAGCTTTCTCTGAGGAAAGCTCCAGACCATTTTCTTTTTAACAAATGGCTCTGAAATAGGAGTTGAAAGCCATTTAAATTTGTGTTGTGCACTACACATGAAAATGTTGTATAAAGAATAAAAGCTTATTGTTACGACATAATGACTATCTCATTAAAAATGGCTGGGGTACTTAGTATCTGACAGCTTTCACTGGACACAACAGGTCAGATTCATTCAAGGAGTAATCCTGTGGTTGTCCAACGTCTGTCAAGCACTTTGCCACAGAAGACTGGAGTTCCCGTATTTTGAAAGTATCCCTGGTGTTATGGTTTTATGAATACATTTCAAATCTAATATTGGAATACAAGAAATTATTCCTTTGTTCATTTAAGAACGTGTAACCCTAAAACTGTATGTTTGGGGGAAAATTAGGCATGAGGGGCTGGGAATTTATTTACATGGCACTTATGTTAAACTAAAGTCTGTGAGATGTTATGTGGGTTTATTGCTGTTTCTTCTGCAGTCTGTGCGTTGTTTTCCATCCTGTGCATCGTTCCAAACTGAGCAGCCTCCAGGGGACAGTGCGGACTACTACTTTGTGTTGTCACCTAGTGTGTTGACAGGATGAAGAAAAATGTTTGGCACAGCCTTTCATTGGTAACATATACTGATAGACATGAGTGTGCCTCAGTCAAGCTGTTCAACATTTAAATGTGTAATTAAATATAATCACAATCCATATTATGGCTGGCAATTTATATTCCTTTTATAGGGGTTATTTAGTAACCTTTGTAGTTTTCCTCATCAGTCACTTTTTGTTTTTCTAGCAATTCATGCTGCAGTGGTAATAGGACAGGCCAGTTGGCTCAAAAAATTCTTCTCGTCTTCAAATCCAAAATACACTAGTCTCATCAGCACATGAAAGGACCGTTTAATGTTTAAGGTCTTACCTGCTCATACCTGATAATGTGGGAGCTCAACTCAAGGGGAGGACCATTGCTGGAGTGAGGGGAGACTGCCAGCAGCAAAATGAGTGCTTATTAGATCCATGTTGAGTATATTTGGTTGTGACTGTGTTTATAGTATACATACTTGATTTGACCTTAGATATGGTCTTTTCTTTTGTGGACATTATGCAGTTATCTTTATGTTTTTCTCTTTGAAGAACAAAAGCACCTAACAGAATAAGATAGGAGAAAATTCACATGCAGGGAAGGCTGCATTTTCTCCATTGTCTTATTAAACATGAGATTAGATACTTCCCCTTAAGTTCCAAGTGCTCAGATCTATTCAGGAGGAAAAAAGATCCTGTCACTGAGACATTTTTATAATGTTCCACTTAGTCATGTTTCTGTGAAAGACAGTGATGAGAAAAATAAGTAGGAAACCCCATTCTGGATCAGAGCACATAAAAGATGGACGGACTATCCAGGAGAAGAATTAAATTCGGCTCCTATCTGTATCAGATAGGATATTACAAACTTAAACTTGAGTGCAAGGTGATGTCACTCAGTGGAATAAGATGAGAGGGAGCAGGAACTGATGACTTCAGATATCCAGTACTAAATGGATCCACTAAGTCCTCTAACCCCAGCCCCGGCTCTAGGGAAGTTTCAGCAATTACTGAGTAAGGAGGTAATGAGTAAGGCTAGAACACGGGATGAATATTTCCCTCCACCATTTTTCTCAGCTGGACCTATACAGCTATTTTTTCAGACCCTTTGCGCAATTAGGATAATTGCATCACAGAATTAAGATAAAGATAATCCAAAAAACAACATAACTGGGCATAGTTCTTGTTCTCTCCTCCTGAGGGAGCTAGTGCTAATAGTAAATGGAAAACAGAAAAGCTAGGGTGAAATGGCTTGCCAAAGGCATACAGTACATCAGTAAAAGAGATGGGAATAGAATCTTTACTTCATATTCTTCATCAACCAACCGTCTATTGGACTGAGCTGCAGCAGCACTATTGAATGAACTTAACCAATGATGTTTCTTCTTATATTCATGAATTCAGGCTAGCATCTAACCCCAAATCAGGTTCTCAGATGAGAATTAAGCATTTTAACACTATCTAAACACCAGAAAGAAATTATATCACGTAGTTCTTGATTGTATTACAAAGCAACAGATCTGGCAAAACACGACCTAAGGCTTCATCTCAGTGTGGTTTTGGTAGAACCGGTGGTACTTATACTCAGTAAAAGCCAGCGGGTTGCTGATGGCAAATTTTGGTGGAAGGATGGTGACATCTAGTGGTAGTGCTCTTGGCGCAGCCCTTCTCATTGTGTCTCGAAGAATATTGACAGTAGTAGGGCACCATGTTATTTTACTTACTTAATTAATTCGCTTTTTGAAAGCTTTAATACTTTATCCAGTATCAGCTTTTAATGAAACACATTGGTCTCCGAATTTTTAAAATTGTCTCCTTTTTTTTGTTATACTATAAAACAAAAATTGTCATAAAAGAGTCATCCAGAAGTCTGCAAATAAAGCTGTATCGTAAAACAGTTTGCAAATATTACGATAAAAACTTAGATTTTTCTCTCTAAATTCATTACTTAGGTTCAAGAGTTACTTGCATCAGAATGACATGATGAACTCTTTCAGTAGGGACTTAGCTCCAGGAAGTGATTTACCTTTCCTAAAAAAATAGTGTTAAGAAAGGATAGAACAAATCACCCTTTAGCTGCTTTTCTCTCTCTGGTTTGTTTGTTAGTATAGCCTAGATGCCTAACTGTGACAGCTGAAATTAAGTTGAGATGAGTCATACTAAAATGACTTTGGAGCTTCTCTCTCATTCAAAGTTAATGAAGTCTCATCTGTTCAGTCATTGGAAGAACTGCTGGAAACGTGTCTTAAAGAGAAAATTGACAATGGAAGATAAAAGCCAGGAGTATATAGAGAAACCAAAGTAGTATCAGTAACAGAAAACTAACCAGTACCAGGGCTTGTTTTTATTGCTGGAGCTCAAATATGTGAATTACTAACCTTCTGGACTAGCCCATGATCTGGGCCAGCTGGACCTTCCCATGTAGCTGCTGGCTGAGGGCAGGGGACATTCCCAACAAGCTGGGTGCATGGGACCCTTTGGGAGCTAAGACAGGTTCATAGTAAAGCGCTACACTGTCCCATGCCACTTGTTTTACTAGCACAATGTGGTCTGTTATTCTAGCGTGAAATGCTCTCCAAACACACTGGTGTTAAGTGCTTATAATGTTTGTGATACAGCTTGACAATGCAACAATGAAGAGAATTTCTAAAAGTTTTCAGCATACACTGACTCGTTCCCCCTTTGTCTTCATCTTTAGCTAGTCCAGTATCAGGTTCCCACGTATATTTGGCATTATATGTGATATGTAGTACAGGCATTTTGTTGTCCATACAACTTTATGGTTGTGACTGTACTGAGGCTATTGCAACCTAGAGAGGCTGGAGATACGGACTGACAGGAACATACTGAAGGTGAACAAAGACAAATCCAAGGACTTGGGACAGAATAACACATCTGTACTGGTGGGGTGACTGACTAGTTGGAGAACAGCTTTGCAGAAAATGTGCTGAGGATCTTGAATGACAATAAATTTAGCATGACCCAGCACTGTGCCCTGACCACCAGCAGAAGGCCACCAGTATCACAGGGTGTATGGACAGGAGGGCAGCCAACATGGTGAGGCAAGTCACTCTTCCCCTTTGTTTGGCACTTGTGAGGCAATCTGGACAACTGTGCTGAATTCTGGACTCCCTTGTCAAAGAAGAACATTGACAAACTGAAGTGAATTTAGTGGAGGACCACTGCGGAGGATGTTCAATGGCTGAAGCAGTGCTTGCCCTGTGAGGAGAGGTTGAGGGACCAGGACTTCTTCAGCTTGGAGAAGGGAAGGCTCAGGCAAGACTTAATTGATGTCTTCAGGTACCCAATGGGAGAGCTTAACAAAGACAGAGCCAGACTTTTTTAGGAGGAGCACGATAAATAGCTCAGAGGCAACAGGCACAAGATGGAACTTGGGAAATTTTGACTTGATATGCAAAAAAATGTTTTTACCATGAGAATGGTCAAGCACTGGAACAGAAACCCACAGGAACACTGGAATCTACCTCCTTGGAGGTATTTAAATCTTTGTTGGAGACGGTGCTGAGCAACCTGACCTTACTGGCCCCGCTTTGAGTAGGAGGCTGGACCGGTGGCCTCTGGAGGTCCCTTCCAATCTGTGTGCTTCTATGATGCTAAAAGGAAGCCATCCCAGAAGTCAGTTAATTGGCACTTTAAGGATATGTAGAAAGAAAAAAAAAATCTGTAACTGTATGTACTTATTTTTCTGTTTAGAAATACAGTCCTAGCAATCATTTGACTGTGAGTCAGTTGTGAATCATTAACCAGGTCACATATTTATCTTACAGTCATCCTCTAGACTTAATCACCAATGATAAATATCAGCTGACCTTCATATATACCAGAAGTTTCATACAGTTAGGGAAGACAGTCTAAGTACCTGAGAATCTAAACAATGAAGATTCCTCTACCATTTAGAAGAAGATGCAATTTTCTTTAATTACCAAATACACTGCTCTCAAGCATCAAGCTATTCAAACTAAATGAATGATGCTTCAAGTGTGGAGTATTTTGGTTGAACAGGATGTGCACTTCTGCATTTTTCCATCACAGAAAAACCAGACATGCCAGATTCAGATAGAAACTGAATCCGGTGCTACAGTCAGAAATCTTTTAGTCAATCAGGACTTCCTTTGATGATCCTTTGGTTCTTTTTCTGTGTTTTGTATTGGTAAGTGTTGCTATTGACTTTTAGGTACTGGGTTTACTACATCTTTGAATATTACAGCTACACAGATAATGAAGGGTCCATTTAATGGCTCAGTCTCCAAGCCGGCTGGACATAGATCATACCTGATCCAGAAAATGTCTCTTTGCACAGTGTTGGGTTTGAACTAGCAAGACCAGTGTGTGGATTTGGCACATCAAGCATGACAGCACACCAACTAAATGTCTGCAAAGAGCAGATCCATGCTTTTCTTCAACTCTGTGCTGTCTTCCTCAAGTGCTTCTTGGGATGGCAGAAATAGCATACAACGCAGATGGCAGGATACTCTTCATTTAGCACACTACTCAGATCCGTAACTTCCTTAGGCTTGTAATAGCCTGAAATGAAGTTTCAGGATATGCTGCAAGGCCTACATTCTTGCCTGCTGGTGAGAAGAAGCTCGCTTACAAAGCTGGAGAAATACATACTAGATACTAGAAAGACATACTAGAGAAACAGTCTGCAGAGGCAGTCTTTTGGTTTTGATGGGTATGGAAAGTTTTTTTTTTTTCCTACCTGCATTTTTACCTTCTGAGATTAAGAATTATCTCTTGGCTGTCTGAAATAAGTATCTAAGTTTGTAAAACAGAGATCACACTACACAGATTTAGGAAACAAGTGGTTTGGGTTTTTTTTAAAGCAGCAGAGAAATACTTAATCACCAGCCCTCAATTGCCAGAAGAAGTCTATGGGTTAATTATGGGACTTGAAGCTAGGTTTCCAATTTTCCATTTAAACTGCATGGAAAAGTGTGGTGTCCTCAATACTACAAGAAAAGAGAAAGTAAGTGGAATGCCTGCTGTGCTTCAAATTCCTCCTTCATGACACCTTTTAAGAATAAACATAAACACTTGCCACCTCGGTAATACCATATTATAATAATATTTAAATACATTAGCTTTCTTCTGCAACATTTGTGGTTTTCATCCAGTCCTTTATCGTCATACTGAGCTGAGTCTACTCACTAATCTTTCCTTTGTGTGATCTCTGGAACACTAGAACTGACTTCATAAATTTTCTCATAAAAGTGTACCTCTTTCACCAGCTGAATATTGTAACTGTGTGAATGACAAAGCCTCTTACTGCAAATGTTGGAATCGTCACTTAGCTATCACATCAGAATCCAAATAGCTCTGTCTGCCTTTCAAAATGACAGCATATTACTTCCTCCAGTCAATTAACTTCTGTTTCTTTCAATTTACTCACTAATTTCACAATAAAGATCTTTTGTTTTGCACTAAGTTATCTCAAAGACTAGTGGTTAAAATTAGTTCGCGATCCTGGATTTTCCGCACATACAAAACAGACCTTGGGAAAATGGCATGCAATGACCCTGAAACAGCACAGATGGGATGCCCCACTAGTTAGATGTTCCCCCAAAATGCATGGGGAATATGTGAGGTATTCTTTTGTAGTTGCTACAATAGCAATGAAATACTATATAAAACTGACTGAGAAATCTAGTTTTCCCAAAGGACTTCTGATTTTTAAGCTAATGGGCATTGATGCAGTGAAACTAAGCTTTGCCAAAGCATGTCTTCAAGATAGGCTTTTATCTTTACGGCACTATGAAGCCAGAGTGGTCTTAAATGTCATCACCATTCTCAGCTGTAATGGCATCTAAAGCCACAGAAGGTAGAATGTGTCAGTCCATCTTTTGAATTCCCAGTTGGAAGGCTCTTTAATTTGAAACGATGCAAAGGGCTTTCATTAAATTCATCTGGACGCTCAGCTCTCACATGAGAACTAGAAAGTGGTCCAACTTTGAAGTTAATTCTTTTAACATTTTTTCCTAATTAAAGGGACGCTTTGGTCAGGAACACATCTTTTTTTCCCCCATTTCCACAGTTCTGCAACAAAGGTGCTTTGATTTTGTTTTAAATGCTGTTGGGGGAGCGTGTGGTGTCATCTTTGATCTATAGACGAACATAGGCAATTTTAGCCTAAAAGGAATTTGTCTGAGAAACTACATTAAAAAAGCAGTTGAAACATAATGCAAACTTAATTCTAATTGGTGCTGTTTGGAGTGCTGTGTAGTTCTAGAAGCACTTTAATTTTGATGGATGCATAACGAAAGACTTCAGCTGTCATTTTATATTCCTGCATTTTATATTCCTACAAAGATATTTGGAAATCATGTAAGAAACTTCTTTTTGTCCACAGATTTCAATTAGTAAAGATAATGATGGCTTTTCCCTGCTGCATGTATCTATTCTATAAGTCGCTTTAAATTATCATCTGGCAGCTATGATTGTAACACATAATCTGTTTTAAAATAAGCTAAAGACATAAGTCATAAAATAATGACCATCTTTTCAACAGTTAAGATTGTGTCTATTGCACTATGTGGAATTTTACATGGAGGATACAATCCCACTGATGTTACTACCTAAGCTGGCAAACGCTGTAGACTCTACATAAAACAAAACATCTGTAAACACAGAAATCTTATCTGAAGCAAGCAGGAAGGAGATGACGCCCCCTCTTTAGCCATTAAGACAGTCAGAGAGAGACACTGTAAGTACGCATATGACACTGTCTTTTTCTCCAATTCATATCCAATATCATGCTTGCTCTAAAGAACAATGAACTTTTAAACTTTTAAAGTGTCATCTAAAGAGAGCTGGGCCAATAAGAGGATGAAAAGATCTTCTGGAGAGATCTATTCCTTCTAGTTTTTAAATACCCTGTATATTTTCAGTTAGTCTATTAACCTGGGCAACAAAAAGGCAGGTTCCAGTACTAGTCAGACCTTTAGGTAGTCATAAGAGGGCGAGGCAGAGTCCTCACTAAAGTTATTTTGTAAACCTTGGCCTGAGTCACTAAGAAAACAACTAAATCTTCACTGGTTAAACCTGGAAATATTCCTGTTTCGTTGAAATCTGGTCCTCATCCTCCAAGATGAGCACCAACAAGTGATATGTCCTGTCTAAAATCTATCCCCAAAGTAAGAGAGACATTGGCTGACTGCAGCTTCTGCACAAATTTTAAAATAAAACTGAATTGTTTAGAACAATAATTCGAAAGGCATGTTGTCCGCCTTGTACCATTAACCTAAGGTAGACTGTCGGTCCTCTCTACAACCTAACAACATACTAAGAAGTACATTACAAAATGAAACAGCCCATTACTTATGTGGGTATACGATGTGATGTTTTGTACAATGGAGCATCAGCCTTTCTCCAGGGTCTTGAGATACTATTACAAAAGGAATACCTGGTGTTGATTAGTAACTTAGTTTTTCACAGCCCTAAAGACTCTTTTCACTATGAACTTTCCAGAATTGACTGCTAACCTGTTTTCTGGTGTAGCTTTGTAGTAACTTGCTACGAGAACTGGAATGGGACAGTATCAATCCTTTGCATGTCCTCAGATGTTCTGAGGATCTGCCATCACTGCTCTGGAATCAAACTACAGTATCTTTTGTTACTCAGCCTAGAACAAACCCCTGTCTAGCTTGTGGCTCCCTTATGAGGTTTTCTAATTTGAAGGGCTTCAGTCTCACTGTTATCTCCTTTCTCTACCTTTTAAAATAAGATGCCGGTCTCTGAGAAGGTGCATGGTGCCAGCATCATAGCACAGGTATGGAAGAAATGGCTTAGCAGGTGCAAGGGCTGAGCCCTTTCTCAGTGGCTGGAGATCTGGCAGTGACTCCCACAGGACACAGCACAACCCCAGCATGGCCAGGTGAAGCAGACTCAGACCTCATACCTCCAGCTGGACCTTGGATAAGCTATGTCTCCATTATGTGACTCCTGTGATCCCATTTGGGCTGTGCCTGCACTTCTGGTGAAGGTTGCTGAAGAAGTGTGTGCCCTTAAGCAGCTCCTACACTGGTATATAGGAGACACTGAGCCTGCCCAGTAATTAATGTCTATGCAATCTCATCTGAGTGAGTGCATTTGAGGTACTTTGTCTCATTTCTGAGTTTCAGAAACAGAATAATTTCTATGTCATCCTTCCCTACAGACCAGGTTCAATAAGGTGACCTGCATTAGTTTCTGAACTGCTTCTGGATTGCAATCTGACCCTCTCCAATGACTTTCACACTGGAACTGAGATGCAGGGTTTTTTTCTAGTTTCAATTTTAGAGATTTATTTTGAGGCTAGTAATCTAAGACTCTTTTATAACATTCATTTAACCAACACAAAAATGCCCTGAGTTTACAGATCTAGGATAATTTTGATATCATGTATTGTCTCAGTAGAGAAGTAAAATAGATCCTTTTTGAACTGTTGGCTTGCTTTTTTGAACAGAAAGATCTATGGCTGGATAATATATTTTTATCAAAAGCTTATGATGGAGCTGTCAGCAAAGCATGTCAGTACTTTTAACCAGACTGTCTACTGGGCCTTTTATCCAAACCCTTGCAGCTCCTACATCAAGATGAATGATACTACAATGTACATCACGCAAATAAAAATTACCTGTGACCAAAACATCAGTAGATAGTTCAGGGATTTTAAGTGTAGGTTAAAGCATAGCACCGGTTCCTGACACCTCTTATCTAATGTTATAGGCAATATCAGGGTGCAGGAAACATTTAAAGTCTTTGAATAAAGCAGGGAAAATAAAAATGATACTTTAAACATTCACTTACTTCATCACTTATCTTCAGTTTCTGTATTGAACTTTTGCATAGAATATGCAAAAGTTGTTCACAATGTTGTTGAGCTGCAAGGCAGGCAATCCTGATTTGACAACATGATGAAAAAGGTTTTTAACAGTGGTAAAATGTTAGTAATCCTAGTATAGGTAATGCAATCCCTTGCACAAATTAATGGGTACAGTCTGGGCACATATGCCTGAGACAAATTCAAAAGTAGAGGAAATAGAAGAAAGGGCAATTAAGATGATCAGGGAAATACAGACCTGTCTGTGTGAGAAGAGCTTGTTTAGTCTGTCAATGAGGACTGAGAAGTGATATGACTGGTCTCCATCAATATTTTAGAAGGCAAACATTGGCGAGAAAAAAAGCTAATTACCTAAAGGATAATGTTGGCACAGTCACAAACAGGTATAAACTAAGCATGAAATGAGAAGAATATTTCTAAACACCAAAGGAAACAAGTTTCGACACAGTAGATGCAGCTGCAAAATGCCTAAGAAGAGTAACGCTGATTTTCTGTAACAGTTTGTGCAAGTTTATGACATGGCTGGCTGTGATCACAAGGAAAGAGATTCAACAGCTCTTAACTCGGCCATATTTGGCCAGTGTCTTTTATTAATCAGGTGAAACACAGGCTTCCAGATGCACTTGGAGACTGCAGTATGTGGGATGAGAAAAAGGAGGGAGGTTGCTCCCTCAATGGTCAGTCATCTGATCTAAGACCTTGTCCCTTCACCTTTCTGGTGAAGAGAATGTCTGGATTCAAAATTAAACATCCAAAGTTTAAATACTCAATACTTAGCAGAGTTGCAATTTAGCATTTAAATCTGTCTTTTATAAAATACCTTGTGAACCTTAACTGAAGGACAGCTTTTGTTTACCCATACACTAACAATATTTCCATTTCTATTTTACTTCATCTTAAAGAAGACAATAGTTTTATATTCTATAGTCTTTGACAATCTCAACCTGAAACACTGGTTTTCAATCTTTGCCATGTATTCCAAAAATTCCTCCAAATTCTATTGCAGCTGTGACAATCAAATCAGCAGAAAGCTAAGATGAAGTTAATGAAAGGGAGCAGATTATCTAGGATGTAGATAATCCATGTGTCCCCTGTCCCAGTTCTGTTCATAACTTGCTCTCCCACCCCTGGTCAGTCTGAATGTTCCAGACAGTTCAGACAATACAGAAATATCATCGAAATACAGAAAAAAAACCCATCTCCAAAGAATACTGTGAGTGATCAAGTTAAAAAAAAAAAAAAAAGGAGAAAAGAAAAAAAACTTGTAAGAATAAATAGTAAGCTTCATCTGTTCACCAAAGAGAAATACCCTCAGCTTTTCTAAATATCTCAAAGATAAAAATGCAGTAACTGTAGCAAATCTTGCAGTGTCAGTATTCCAATTCTAGCTTATCTCCAGTTTCATAAACAAATGCCATAATAGATTATATTTTAGCAGGGTTGAATTCCTTTAGTACCACCAGCTTTTGCACCTCCTGACAAGCTGTTACTTCAGTTCACAATTAGTGCTGTGGCTACCCACTACCATGTGAAAACGAGTCTTTATTCTACAGTAGCACAGCGTGGACCAGCTCAGGATTTACCCAGATGGATTCAGAAGCAACCAGGCCTGCTTGTGCTCCTCCTGCCCCTGGCTGAGTAAGGCATGTTCACATTTCCAGATTTTGCCAATAAATGATCTCATACTTCTGCTACATTTCTTGGTGGTACAAGACAATCCTATGTCCTTAGTAAAGGGTTCTGTACAGGTTCTATACCTGCATTTCTTAGTGCAGAAAAGGGTTCTGTCCTGTACAGAAAAAGGTTCCATCTATTTAATGTATCCCTGTAATTCAGATTAAGCAGTAGGTCTCTCAAACCGGGGTGGAGGTGTAATTATCTCCTGAAGATGAGCACGAGGAAATCTGGTTCAAAACTGTTGTCTTCTCTAATCAAAGCAGGTAAAGGCCCCTCGTCAGCGTAACACCAACCATTCTCCCTCAGACGTGGGCCTGCCTCTGAAGCCTGCACAGGCCACCCTGGGAGGAGGCCGCCAGAGGCCCAGCACTTCCGGCCGCCTCCCGCTGTGCTTCCTGGGAGCTGTAGTTCCCCCCTTCCCTCAGAGGCTGGGCAGAAGCTTCGCCGCGCTGCGGAGGCGAGATCGGGGCCAACCAGCGATGCGCCTCCCGAAAGGCCCCGCCCCTTTCTGTCCCAGCAGCCCTCTCCCGGAGAAGCTTGTCGATTGGTGGCTGCCTTGCTCACGTGGTTCCCAGGGCCAATCGAGTTTCCCGGTTTGCGGAACGCTGTCCTTCCGCTTTCTGGCGGCTCTGCGAAATGGCGGCGTCCAGGGGTCGGCGGCTGCTGTGGCACGGCCGGTGCTGGTTCTCGCAGACGGAGTCCACCATCCCCCCGCCGCCGCCCCCCGACTCGCTCTACCCGCCCATCGTGGCTTCCGCCACGGCGAAGAGCAAAGCGGCCAAGCGGCGGCGCCTGGAGCACTTCAACCAGCGGGTGCATGCGGCGGCTTCCATCGAGGAGAAGCTGCGGCTCTACGGGCAGCTGCAGCGGCCCAAGTACATGGTCTACCCGCAGACCTTCGCCCTCAACGCCGATCGCTGGTACCAGAGCTTCACCAAGACCGTCTTCGTGCCGGGGCTGCCCCCGAGAGCGGCGCCGGCAGCCGCCAAAGCCCCGGGACCGGTGACGCCGACGGCCGCGAAGGCCCCGGAGGCAGTGGGCCCAGAGGCCGCGAAAGCCCCGGAGGGCGCGGGGCCTCAGGCCACCAAAAGCCCGGAGCCCGGAGCGGCGGCCCCAGCGGCTGCGAAAACCCCGGAGGTCGCGGCGGGAGCAGCGCCGTACCTGGATGTGGGCCAGCTGCGTTCCGTCGCCTGCGACGCCCTCCTGCAGGAGAGCTTCTACCAGAATAAGAAGCGGCCGGCCCTCTACCGCGATCAGGAGCACACGCCCGGCCCGTTCCTCACGCAGCTCGTCTCCACCCTGGCCGCTTTCCTTTGCGGTCGCAATCCGTTGCTGGCTGCCTCCTCCCTTGGTGCGGAACGGGGTTGGGAGAGAGAGGGAAGTGGGAGCCCTAGGGCGTAGGGGCTGGTCTGTGAACCTGGTGGGAGTGTTGCTGGTATAAGCTGGGTTGTTTGGTCTATCATTAGTAATTCATCTCCATTGTCCCACATGGTACAAGTGGATTTTGATTTTTCTGTTTTACTGCAGCTACAGAACAAGAGTTGGGAGGCCTTTAAATTCAGAGGTGCAATCTCTATTTCTCTCTGTCCCTCTGTTCTGTTTCAGATCTAAACCCTGAAGTTAACTATTACTGGCATCATGGTGAGGAAGTTGTTGTTCATGGACATCGAAAGGGTAGAGTTGATCCTGTGCGATTTCAGATAGATGATAACCCGCACCTCCAGATCCGTGTACCAAAGCAACTTCCTGAGGTGTGGATAGTTTCAACAGCAAGTTAATGACATATATTGCGTTTTCATTTATATTTCTCATAGCCACTGAAACCATGCAATAGGTAGTATGTGGAGGACCTGGTTAATCAGGCATGTAGCACATTTGTGCATTTTTCAAGCCTTAATGCCTTTATGCTTTTTTGTGGTAAGTGCTTTGTAGGTCTTGAGACAGTCTTCTGAACTTGAAGTTGGTCATCTTTGTGGTTTGGATAAAATGCATATTGTTACACTTAAATAAATGGAAATTTAAAGTTATTTTATGCTTGTAAGTGGAGGCAAGAAAAAGTGGTGTGGAGTGCTCTCAGTAGAGGAGAATGAGATGAGAGAAATGGAGAAGAAAAGAATGGAGTAACGAGAGCATGTATAATCTCAATGTGAGCTCTGTTACCTGTTAGTACTGCTGAACGCTTGTTTTCTTGAATGCTCAGGTTTCTGGAAGCTGATTCAGTATTCTAATCTTTTTCTTGTAGGTTTATACAATGGTAATTGTGTAGCCTCTGAGGGTCTCTGTTGCCCAGTTCCCACCACAAACAGAAAACGGGGCTCCACTTTGTAAATGCTGAACTTTTCTTGCTAACTTAATTGTACAATCTGCTTAGGTCAGTACTGTCAGATGTTACAAACCCTGGCATTTTGGAAGAACTGTCTAGGCAGTTAAAAAATTTACATAGTACAAAACACTCAATACCTGTAAGCTCACTCCGCTGGTTCAAGTTTGTTTATTGACTACTGCTAGAAATGCTTTTGCTCATCTACAGAAGTGGATTCTGGTTTTGAAGATGGTGCTAACAAAACTGCCAGTTGGGACTTTTTCACACAAAGATTTTTGTATATCACAGAAAATTCAGACATCAGTATAAGAAGCGTGTACTAGGACTCATTCCAAGAGAGGAAGTTCTCTTGCAAAATACGAATTTCATTTGAAGTTATATATATGGTGTATGTAAGCAAGACTTGCACCTTCGGCTCTCTGACTGTAAGTCAGATATTACGTACATGTTTTATATCATGACTTCTCTTTCTTCTTTCTTCAAGTTTGTGCCGCTGGAGTCAGATCTTGGAGATGTTCCTATTATTGCACACAAACCATCCAAACTGCCATTGTTCAAAAAGCAGTATGAAAACAAGGTGTTTATAGGTAAGAATTTCTTATGATGAAATGTTAACTTTTTTTTTGTGTTGAAAAAAAAAACAAACCCAAAAACCCTCAACAAAAAAAAACCCCAACAAAACAAAAAAAAACCCCAAACACCTGACCTTTCTTCTCCCATTAACAAAAAAAAAAAAAATTGCATTTTTTTATCTATAACTACACTATATAGATGTATATATAGTATTGGAATCTCTATTGAGATTCCATGTCAGTTAGACATTGTAGCATTCTCCTGTGCGTTTGGTACTCTGTGCCCAGATTCGACTGCAGAAGTTGCATTGAATAGAAAATTGGCAGGAAACTGACATTGAATTTTGATAAATGTCTTCAGACACTCTCACCTTTTGGAATTGAGCAAGCCCTCCAGTCTCGCCCAGAAATAGATGTATCTCAATATTTATACAGATGAACAGTAGAGCTTCTAACGTTGTCTTGTTTAGAGTCTGATAGTAAAGATGTGTTTGTATGCTTAGTAAGAAGTGTTCTTGTGACTGACTCTTAATTTTTTTGGGGGGAACACAGGATCAAAAGTAGCAGACCCATGCTGTTACGGACACACCCAGTTTCATCTTATTCCTGATAAACTAAAACGGGAGAGGTTTGTTAGAGCAAATCTTGAGGATCAGATTGAAGTTGTTTATCGGTCTAATGGTATTGCAAGTCTCTTTGCCTGGACAGCAGCACAAGCAATGTATCAAGGTGAGACAGTCAAGTTGATAAATTCTTCCTGATGATGAATGCCTACTATAAAGTTTTCTAACCTTTTCTCCGCACCACCTTTTTATTGTGCTTTTTCTTCTGAAGACCATGCTTTAAGTAGGTCTTTGAAAATTTAATTGAACCAGTGAATGAAACAGATCTTATACAGGAGAGTCAGCTAAGACTTTGTCTGGAGTACTTTGGCTCATGGAAAACTAAGTAGGCAGAAAAGTATTTTTTCATATGTAACACTAAGCCTGTGCAAAAACCTCAATCCTGCATTTGTGTGCTGACTCCACGTTTGTTACGGGGAAAGGTGGTAGATATCAAGCAGTTTATTTTATTTTTTTTTTCTGAAACAACTATGTTGGTTAGCCCCTTGTTTCAGAAATGTCAATTCTATGAAGCTACAATCTGTGGAAGAAAAACGTCAGCAGGCTTACTTCAGGATTTTATGCCTATGTTCGACTGAAATTCCTGGCAGACCTGGATGGATAGACCAGATCAGTCTTTTGCTTATTCATGTAAATGCAATTGTTATCTAGTGTTACTGGAAGATACGTGCTGGTTTGTAGTTTCACTTGTGAGACAAGACGTGAAAGAAAAATCCTTTGACTGGTGTATAATGCTGTCTCTGCATCAATTTTTTTATGTAATGATATGTTAAAAAGCTTGACTTTTCTGTGGACATAAAATATTGAAGCCTGGGAAGTCTTGGATTCAAATCTGGTTACAGTTGTAAGCACATTATGAGTTACAAGAACAGCATGATTCAAATCTGTGATGTTTTTTCTTTCTTCTGTAACAGTTTCTAGCAATGTTCATTGCACGTGATACCAAATAGCTTTTAAGAATATTCCTGTGTGTGCTAGCACACATGCGTAACTATGTAAAGAACGTATTTAAAAAAGAATATTAATGGTCAGCAGGGGTTTTTTTGAAGCATTAATACTTACTGACATAGTGTTCTTGGTGTTGCCTGGCTGGTTGCTATATTCACTTATGCTCATGCATACATGTGCATCCTTCTATCACAAAACAAATGTTCACTGCTGTGAGCAGCGTGGAATAGTCAAAAGACATTTCCTCTCAAATCACTGTAGGACTTCAGTGCATTAATATTTTAAGTAATTTTGAGAAGTCACTGTAGTTCTGGTTGGTCAGCAATAGGGAACTGTGTACAAAACGCAAATATGTCACTGTGGCTCTGATCCTGGAAGTATGCTTAATTGGTGGTTGCATTTTAGTGTGTATGAAGAATACTTGGGTTGCTAAAACAGACAGGACCTTTTACCTTATTAAGTAGCTTCTGCAATTCCCAGTATTTTTCTGTATTTCAGGTTTGGGGTGTAGATGTGTGTGCTGTTGGGAATTTTGAGTCCTGTATAACTGCTGGTGTTTCTCTGTTCTGTAGGATTCTGGAGTGAAGCAGATGTGACCCGCCCTTTTGTATCGCAAGCAGTAGTGACTGATGGAAAATACTTTGCTTTCTTCTGTTACCAGCTAAATACTTTAGCACTAACTGTAGAAACTATTCAAAATAATCCTCGGAAGAATATCTGTTGGGGTACAGACAGTAAGCCATTGTATGATGTTGTGGAAGATGGTAGTGTGAAAGGCTTTAATGATGAAGTTCTGATTCAGTTGGTTCAATTTCTGTTAAACAGGCCAAGAGATTTGTAAATCATTAAGCAATAAAGTATTCCTGTTTATGTGCCTGAACTTCATTGTAACCCCATGAAGTATGGGCTAGAATATGCCTTGTTCTTAGTCAAGTATTCGTCTAGCAAACACTATATACATCGTTTGTGATATATGGGCCTTATTTCTTTATTTTAAATGTATGATACAGTACACTGAAAAATAAATGTCTAGAATACCTTAATGACTTTTGTATATTTACTGTTAGAAGTGTGTTGCACTAACTCAAAGTCATGTGAATCCTTTATTTTAGCAGATCCATAGCTCTATTGTTGAACTACCACAGCAAAGTATGAATTCATATGACCATCTGATAGTGTTGCTAGGTAGCCACTGTCTTGATATTCAGAACCAGTGAAAAAATTCTTATTTTGTGCCTGAAAAGAAATGAGTTGTCTTAAATGCTTACTTTCTTTTTAGAATGAGTAAGCTTAGACTAAAACGTGGATGGTTGGCAATTTAGTTACATAGCCAGGGAAAATTTTAGGCATTTATCGAGCAGTAGTATAATCATGATACAACTTGCTTGCAAAGATTATTGTGAAAATGCATATGCATTTTCAAGATGTCACCTCAGGAACCACAGAGAGAACTCTCAAATGTATTTGGAGTCTACTGTTTTCCCTTTAGCTCATGATCTTGATTTCAGCTGTGGACATCTTGATGTCTTCACTGCTGAGTATTTGGATGTTTTTAGTAGACCACAGCTGAGCCAAAACCATGACTAGGATCTCTGATTAATAAAATGCAAGATTTAAGGACTGTTTAGGAATATTTACTTACCAACAAAGTACTGGTTTTGAGGTAATTAAACAGAACAACATAAAATTCTAGGTCTGTTCATTGTGTCTGCCTTTTTTGAATTTTCCAGTGTTCTTGTTCAGAGTCAAGGAGTTTGTTTTTAAAGAGTACTGTACCTAAAGGGTGGGTTGAAGGATGATGGAGCTGGACTCTTTTCAGTGGTTCCCAGTGACAGGACGAGGGGCAACAGGCACAAGCTGGAACATAGGAAGTTCCATTTAAATATGAGGAAGAACTTTACAGTGAGGATGACAGCACTGGAAGAGGCTGCCCAGGGAGGTTGTGGAGTCCCCTACTCTGGAGATTTTCAAGATCCACCTGGATGCAGTCCTGAGTAATGTTCTCTAGGCAATCCTGCTTCAGCAGGGGAGTTGGACTAGATGATCTCTAGAGGTCCCTTCCAACTCTGACAATTCCGTGATTCCGTACTGAATCATACATGACTCTGGTTGAAATACTTGCCTGCACATCCTCTATGCTGAGCAAATTGGGATCGTGCTTCCTGCTGTAAACGGGCTTACGGAGTATTCTGCTAATGAACAGTTAGTTAATCTAGATAAGCAAGATGTGCTTGACTACTGGCTTCTTTTAACAGTGGTAAAAACTCCTTAAGCACTCTTTTTGTCTTAATGCTTGAGTATTACTACTACTTACCACTGCTGATCATTGGATTAAACAAATGTTCCATGTAGGAACAGAAGATAAACTGCTGCGTAGGCATGTTGATTATAGAGTGACCTGTGACCTAGCTTAATTGGTGATTAATCCAAGCACCTAGTGATTGGTACTTGTTTTCTGGTGTGATAAAGGGATGGTGCAAAATGAATGGAAGTCTGTTAAAAACCAGTGGATCATTCTGGCCCTGCAGACAATTTTTATAGTTGGTGCAATATGGTATTACCTTCAGTTTGAAACTGAATGAGATGCATACAGGTAGTGGTTGTGGAAAGCTGACGTGTAGAGTCAAAGAAACTCCTGCTTCCAGGGTGGAAAAAAACCCCTAAACCACTCATTTTTCTGTGATTTGGCCTTTGTCTCTCCTGAGGTTTCAGCTGTAGTAAAGCAAGTTCAAAGAACTTTACTTTTTTCCTTTGTGCAGCTTTACTCGTGACTGAAATACCACTATAGATGTATAACCTGGTGGAAGAACCTGGTGTTGGAGTGAGGGAGAATGGGGGGAAGGCTTAGCATGAGCTGCTATTTTATAATTGCGAAGTACCAAATTCAGCTTTCTGCAATTGTCTCAAAAGGTAAGGGGATACCCTGGAAAAGCAGTGGGTGGCACTGTTTTACCTTTTACTGAGGAAAAAGTGTCATGGAGTTTCTGCTTTTTTGTCACTGGCAAAGTTGGGACTTCGTAATGTATGCGTTTTTTTACAGCAGTCTTTCATCTTGGACTCATCTGTTCAGGGTGTTTAATGCTGCCTGACAACGTTGAAGTCATAAGAAAGGGTTTTTTTTTTCTTTAAAGATTGTATAGCTACTGAGTGTTTAAAAGCAGAAAGCTTAGAAGCTGTAGCATTCCTATTCTTAAGCTTTGCTCAGCAGAAAACTCTCATGATTCTACTCCTTTAAGTCTCCTGGGAGCATTGTTGTTTAGCATTCTGTTTTGTTGAGTTTGCTGTTTAAAAGAAGCAAAGGCAATTCAAAGAACACAAGATGAAAATCTCCAACTTTGGATCCTTTTTGCCTGTATTAATTTCTGCTGAGGCCTATTGGAGCATATCACAAGGGAACATGAGGTGGAATCTAAAAATAAGTTTTGGTTTTACATAATGAGACAACTATTTTCTCTACTACTGAACTATTTTGCTTAAAACTTGTATCACCTTCAAGTGGGTGACTGATCTATGAAATTCTACCTGTACTGCTATTTCAGATTACAGGTCTGCAACTGGTGACTTGGAATGGAACTGCCTAAGCAGTCTTTCCCAAAACAGAAGTGGGAAGGAGGAGATAGGAAGATTCTGAAGCTTTGTTGTATCTCAATAGGGTCATGTTGCACCAAGTTGTTGGGGTAGATAGTTATGTTTCATTTCAGACAAGAAATAGCTTCAACATTTATAGCGTCTGCTTGGTCATGCAGAAGTCTTTCCTGCTATCTCTCCTGTACTTAGGGTTTCTGTCATTGGAGAAGACAAGTAACAGAATTACAAGGCCAGGCTGGATGGGGCTTTGAGCAACCTGCTCTAGTGAGAGGTGTCCCTGCCCATGGCAGGGGGGTTGGAACTAGATGATCTTTAAGGTCCTTTCCAACTCTAGCGATTCTATGATTCTATGATTCTAAGACACCTGTTCCTTTTATCTGAGAAGCATACGAAGGTTTCCATGTTCTGGAGCTTCACTGAGTTGTTTGTTTTCCTGAGGCGAGAGCAACTCTTGAAGTCGGCTGTTGGTGAGAGAATCTATTGACAACTTGGCCTACTGCTTCTGCAGAGACCATGCATACTGGAAGTATATCTCTGATGGAAGCAATGAAAGTGGTTTTCTAGTGCATCCTGTGCTAAGCGAGTAGTATATACTCAACCAGTAGTATAACCAAAGTGCACCAGAGTATGAGACCTGTGAAGTTTGCACTGAGTTAGCACAAAGTCTGGTCTGGTACAAAAGAATAGTGTCCTCTGAATCAAAACTGAGTCTAATGGATGTAGCCCCAAGAAAGCTTGCTGAAGAGATTGCACAAGAACTGTGTTTTCATAGGGGAAGAAACAAGTGAGTAGAAGTGTCAAAGTCAATGAACTTTCAAGTGAGTAGAATTCTCAAAGTAAATGGAACATCAAATAGCTGACAATGAAGACTGTGAAGTAAGTTTGTGATGACAAATCTTGAAGTTGCATCAAAATCAGACTGGTTGCAAACAGTATGTGACTCCACATATACTATATTCTAGTAGCATACCAGAACCCCTCTGAGACAAGACTGTCAAGAAATAAAAGTTGAGAATCTTGAAAACCCCATGAATTAGAAATGCACATAACAGCTAATATGAAGTCCTGTGTGTCTGGGACCAGGCAACAGCAAATGTGAGACTTATATTTGTAACAGGTTTGAGGTTTTTTTCACATTCTCTGTCTTCCAACAGTGTCATTCCCACCAAAAGCAAGAAAGCCAGTCACCATAATGCAAAACATAAATCCTTGACAAAGAAAGGGCAGGTAGTTGCTCAAGGAGGAGTGTTCCTGTGATTACATTACTGAAAAGTACTTTGGTGTTCCTGGATAGTACCAAATATTGGTAGAGTGGAATCTCACAACGGGTCTGAGACTGGTAGGGGAAAACAGGTAACTGCTCCTCCTCTTTTGCTGTTGTTGAAGCATGACAAGTGCAGGTAACACTGCATTTGACAGTCTTATGCAGGCTGAGGTTACAAAAAGAACATGACAGAAATAAGAAGTTGCTCAGCCATGTCTAGGTGGGTTTGGTTTTAGACATTTGTCAGGTGGATCTTTGGAGGGAGTTCCTGGCAGGGCGGGTCATCTTGTTGGTTAGCCTCAGGAGAGGTTCCAGATAGTATTAAAGAAGCCCATCCTGTTCTGATTCTGGAAACCTTGGACCATGAACTGTTGGAGGATGTTAGTAAATGGAGGCCAGTAATGGTTACAGAGATTGTGCTGCAGCCCTTCTCTAGTACACTGACTAGTACACCCTGTAAATAAATGGTAAAATAAATTTTCGGAACTGAGTTTGTTGGAAGATTTGTCTGTCCTTCATCTACAAATAGTCTAAGAAGAATTACAAGCTATGAGGTGCTAGCGTATAGACACTACTAATACATTTATTAATGCATGCTGTGATGTGAAAGGAGGAAGTTGTGAACCTCACTACATCCTCCTGCAGGAGGAGGAGTGTAGAATCAAAGGGATTATTCATATCTAATTCAGACTGAAGGAAGGCAGTATAAAGTCTGCTTTGCTATTCAGCCTGGTAACTAACCCATTGGTCTTGAAGCTGGAGTTTGAAGATGTGAGGTTAACAATAGTTTCCTCAGCTTTGAAGATGATCTGGTTGGGCCACTTACTACCAGTAACAGATATCCTATGAGGACTTTATTTACAACCTTTTCAAAAATCGTTGAAGAAGTCAAAGAGGTAGGACACTTGGCATGGTTTTTTTTATGTCTCTGCAGAACTAAGTTCTATCAGTCTTATGCTACTGGATAGATAGATAATTCTTTCAGACAGGACAGGCAACTTTATTGTGTCTGCTCAGCTGTAGTGACCTGTAACTGTCTGCAATAATTTTTAATCTATCCTCTCTCTTTTTTTATTGTGCCTGGTTTCTGTATAATTTGAAGATTCCATCTTTAGCTGAAATATTCATTGAGCGAACATTCAGTATTTCTTCTTGGTCTTTTAATAACTCTTTGAAGTTCATTTTATTGAACTACATCTGCTACAGTATCTTCACTGTATTCAACATATTTGTTGGATACGTTCAACGTATTTGTTGGAGACATGGACAGTGGGATAGAGTGCACCCTCAGCAAGTTTGCCGATGACATCAAGCTTAGTGGCATGGTCGACATGCTGAAGGAGAGGGATGCCATCCAGAGGGACCTGGACAGCCCTGAGGAGAGGGACTTGGGGGTGTTGGTGGATGAGAAGCTCAACATGAGCTGGGAATGTGCACTGGCAGCCCAGAAAGCCAACCGTATCCTGGGCTGCATCAAGAGAAGTGTGGCCAGCAGGTCACGGGAGGTGATTCTGCCCCTCTACTCTGCGCTCGTGAGACCCCACATGGAATACTGTGTCCAGCTTTGGAGTCCTCAACACAGGAAGGACATGGACCTGTTGGAACAGGTCCAGCGGAGGGCCACAGAGATGATCAGAGGGATGGAGCACCTCCCCTATGAAGACAGACTGAGAGAGCTGGGGTTGTTCAGCCTGGAGAAGAGAAGGCTCCGGGGAGACCTCATAGCAGCCTTCCAATATCTGCAGGGAGCCTACAGGAGAGCCGGAGAGGGACTCTTTGTCAGGAAGTGTAGTGACAGGACAAGGAGTAATGGTTTTAAATTGGAAGAGGGGAGATTTAGATTAGATATTAGGAAGAAATTCTTTACTGTGAGGGTGGTGAGACACTGGAATAGGTTGCCCAGGGAAGTTGTGGATGTCCCATCCCTGGAAGTGTTCAAGGCCAGGCTGGATGGGGCTTTGAGCAACCTGCTCTAGTGGAGGTGTCCCTGCCCATGGCAGGGGGGTTGGAACTTGATGATCTTTAAGGACCGTCCCAACTCTAACCATTCTATGATTCTATGATACCTTGTATTACCTTTCTCATTCCTACTAAGTCATGCTTGTTTTGTTTCTTTCCTTATATAGCAAGAAGAGTTGATCTTAATGTGTAACCTTTAAAGAAAATCTTCCTTCCAGTTCTTTCCTCTTTTTTGCTTTCAATATTCCTTAAACCTGTAATCAACTCAGTACACATTATCACTGCTGTCAAGGAATACCATACAGGATCGTTTTCACTGTTGCAAGGTAACTTCTGATACAAGAGTGTCTGCAATGCAAATGTGCATGCTTTTGTCAGTCAGAGATCCCAGAACAGGCTTAAATTTCAACCTCGAATTTCAGCCTGTAAAGTCTTTTGTTTGTTTGTTTTTAAAAGCGGTTTCTGCATCAGCACATTTCTCTAGGTAATTGAAGGTGACCAGGAGCTAGAATTTTAAAACTCAAGTTCTGGGATTGTTTAGCCTGGAGATGCGAAGGCTCAAGAGGCATCTTATCAATGTGTATAAATGTCTGATGGGGAAAGAGTGAAGATTTGGCTAGGCTTATTTCAGTGGTACCCAATGAAAGGGCAAGAGAAAATGGGCAGAAACTGAAAACCAGGAAATTCTACTTTAACATTTTAATTTAATTTTTTACTATAATGGCAATTGATCACTGGAGCAGATTGCTCAGAAACGGATGTGGGGTTTCCATTCTCGGAGATACTCCAAACCAGACTGGTCAACCCTACAGCCACTGCTGTAGTTGAGCTTGCCCTAAGCAGGGTGGGTGGACTACACAAGAGATGCCTTAACCACTCTACAATTCTGTGAAAATAAATTAGTGGTCAGTGTATAGATGTGATGCTATAAATGCATTGGAAGAAACCATGTGAGGTGATTTGGGTAAATAGTGGACATTTGCCCTGGATCTTCTCTTTTTTGGTCTTAGTGTGGCCATCCATGTTTGTACATTAATTCCGCGTATACAAATTTTACTTTATGCGGAGCTGCAAATGACTTCAGCAGAAGAGAAGACCCTTCTATTACATCTTCTTTTCTTGGTAGAGTACTGACACTGAGAATGCAGTTCAGGCTATACACTGAATTGTTGTATCTCCAAGTTTATCTCAAAACAGATGTGCCTCTGAGCTTCTTATCAATATAGTAATTCCTTACATATAACCTCTGACATGCCCAAGTGTCTCCTTCCTTCCAGAAGACAACAGCAGGCAGTGCTGACTAAGCCTGTGTTGTCTGTATGTGAATCTAGGTGTTTCATTCTATATATAAGCATAGATATCAAATACAAACTTTCCCTTAACCTCCCAATGATAACTGCTAGAGTAGGACACCCTCCTTTCTGAAGGTATGTAGGGTTTTACCTGTGTGAATAATGACCCACTCTAATCCAGTTACTGTTAAGAAGCTCATGTCAGATATTTTATTGTTGTTTTAATAGGGCAGATATATCCAAATAAACTCTTTGGGAAATCCTGTGTGAATACACAGACAGACCTTGCTATGAAAAGCTTCTCAAGTTGATAAGGTGTTGTGGTTTGGCCTGAATTGGCCAATCCAAATGACAGATGGCCCTTCCCTCCAGAAAAAGAGAATGGAGGGGAAGAGATAAGGAGATTTAGAAGTTTAGAAAGAACTAAACTACTTTAATGAAGTATTAATATTAAAATCAAAAAAAGGAAATAATGAGATAGATACAATATATACAAAACCGTATCAAGCTCCCAGGATGATGTCACCGGCAGGCACTGGGGAAGTCCCTGACTGGACTCAGTGACAGATGGGAACTGAGTTCCAACTCGGGAGTCAGGAACACACGGATCAGGATCAAAGGCAGCTGAACAGGCAGAGATGTCTTCGGACGTCGGTCATTTAAGAAACAGAGCTGGCCCTTTGATCCCTCAGCTTTTATACTGAGCATGGGGCAGATGGGATGTAACACCCCAGTTGGTCAGTTTTGGGTCAGTTGTCCTGTCTGCTCTTCCCCACAGGTGTGACCCCTCTACGCTTTTTCTGTTTCCGACCCTCCAATGGGGAAAATAACGAAATTGGCTGACCTTGCTTGTTATAGCAATAAGTATAAGCAAGAACCTCTCTGCACACCATTCCTTGGCATGAAATACAAACATTGGTCTTATCACTCTGAGAACAAGCAGTTTTCTCCACAATATGCCGTTAATTTCAGAGAGAGGAGGCCTAGCTAAGATGTAACATTACTGAACAGAAAGTTCGTTCTCTTCAGGACATAAGGAAAGTGGACAAGACAGGGGAAAAAGTGGGGGAACAGTAATGCTTGCTTCTTAGAGAAATGATCCAAAAGCATAAATATAAAATTGAGGTGGAGTTAAGAGTCAGACTCTTTGGTAGCATAATATGATTTGGAGTTGTAACTGTCTTTACACAAGGGATTGCTCTGTAAGTTTGGTTTATAGTTTTGAAAGTAGTAATAAGCTGTAATCTAATGTTGTTTCTTAATAGCATGTTATTCTTGATGAACAGCATTTGTAACTGGATATTTTAAAAAACCACTCATGCTTAATGTTGCAATTAGGTATGTTCCCAATAGGATTTTTTTAAGTATCGAAACAGGCTAGATCCCTAAATCCTAATAATTTTAATGGAATTTTAATTTAGTTTTCGAAGGTACATAGATATTTTGATGATTTTTTTTTTTTATATATACTTCTAAAGACACTAACCTGCCTTTCGAAAACGTTCAGCAAGATTTCATTACAATACAAATCTAAAAAATAAAGCATTCAGCTTTGCTCAGACTGGGCAGTACGTAACTTCTGAACCATGCTGCTTTACACTCTTACAAGCATAGTATTATGCTGACTGTGAGCTGAATTAACAAATGGCCAGTCTGGCATTGAAGAGACGCTAAACAAAATCAACATAATGATTGTGTATTTGGACATTTGTTCTCTCTGGAGACATACCTACTGGGCTTTTCTGAAAATGTCATATGTGCACAAAGAATTATAGCTTAAATAAATCAACTATGTTTTTGTTGCAAGCCATTGGATCAGACTGTGGCATTACCTTGAATCTGGATGGCTGGAAGCAATTGGGATGGAAGTTTAAATGTCAAGTGTGATGTTGCCATTTTATCTTCTGTATTAAAAGGTGCCTAAGAAGGGCAGGATGGACTGAAACACCTCACTGAGCACCACCTGAGCCAAATAATGAAAGGAAACAATTGAGAAGACAGAAGTCGAGTCTATCTCCTCAAAGTAAACTCTGAGCTAAGTGGAAGTAAAAGTGAACTCTGCATCTTGAAACTGTAAACAGAAATGTCTTTACAGGAGAGGATAGATTATTTATATGATCTAAGAATCATAGAATCATAGAATCATCTAGGTTGGAAAAGACCGTTGGGATCATCGAGTCCAACCATCTGCCCTACTCTACAAAGTTCTTCCCTACACCATATCCCCCAACACCACATCTAAGCGACTCTTAAACTCATCCAAGGATGGTGACTCAGCCACCTCCCTGGGCAGCCTTTTCCAGTGTCTGATCACTCTTACTGTGAAGAATTTCTTCCTAAAGTCCAGTCTAAACCTACCCTGTTGCAGCTTGAATCCATTCCCTCTTGTTCTATTGCTTGTGAGAAGAGACCAGCACCAACCTCTCTACAATGTCCTTTCAAGTAGTTATGGAGAGTGATGAGGTCATCCCTCAGTCTCCTCTTCCTCAAACTAAACAGTCCCAGCTCCCTCAATTGTTCTTTGTACGATTTATTCTCCAGGCCCTTCACCAGCTTCGTTGCCCTTCTCTGTACCCGCTCCAGCACCTCGATATCTCTCTTGTATTGAGGTGCCCAAAACTGGACACAACACTCCAGGTGTGGCCTCACCAGTGCTGAGTACAGGGGGACAATCATCTCCCTACTTCTGCTGGTCACACTATTTCTAATACAAGCCAGGATGCCATTGGCTTTCTTGGCCACCTGGGCACACTGCCAGCTCATATTCAGCCGCTTGTCAATTAGAACCCCCAAGTCCTTTTCCGCCAGGCAGCTTTCCAGTCACACTTCCCCAAGCCTGTACCGATGCATGGGGTTGTTGTGGCCCAAGTGCAGGACCTGGCACTTGGTCTTGTTGAAGCTCATACCATTAATACTGGCCCATCGATCCAACCTATCTAAGTCTCTCTGTAGAGTCTCCCTGTCCTCATGCAGATCACACTCCCGCTTAACTTGGTGTCATCTGCGAACTTACAGATGATACACTCTATGTCATTATCAAGATCGTCAATTAAGATGTTAAACAGAAATGGTCCCAACACTGAGCCCTGGGGAACACCACTTGTGACCGGCCACCAGCTGGATTTAACTCCATTGAGCACCACTCTTTGGGACCATCCACACAGCCAGTGCTTGGCTTCAAGAATGATGACTTCAAAAAATAGTAGCAAAACAGGATTAAAATAATGCAAACTGTGTGGCTCCATTGATTAGGTATTAATATATTTAACTGATATTGACAATAAATAACCAAGATGAGGCACCTCTGGGCTAGGCATGTTCTTACTAAGCGACTTGCATCCAAAATCCTACCAACATGCACTAGGAAGAAGAGGGACTAAAAGAGAGGTCTGCTAGCAGGTGTGTGTGTGTCTAGAGCTAGGGGTAAGTGCCAGATTGTTTGGGTGCTGTGAGTAGAGGGAAGGGTATGGGTGGGAAGTCTGTAGTAATCAGGTGAATGATTGTGAGGAAGAAAGAGGGTCTTTTTTTCCCTTCTCCTCACCCTTCTGGACCCTCCCTGGCTCTCGCCAGTCTCTCCACTGAAATCACAAACCCTTCTTCTCCCAAATTTCACTGAATTTCACTGAATTTTTAGAGTTGGAAGGGACCATAAAGATCATCTAGTCCAACCCCCCTGCTGAAGCAGGATTGCCCAGAGCATGTTAGAGCATGTTACTCAGGACTGCATCCAGGCGGGTCTTGAAAATCTCCAAAGAAGGGGACTCCACAACCTCCCTGGGCAGCGTGTTCCAGGGCTCTGTCACCCTCACCATAAAGAGGTTTCTTCTCATATTTGAGTGGAACCTCCTCTGTTCCAGCTTGTGCCTGTTGCCCCTCGTCCTCTCACTGGCAACCACTGAAAAGAGTCTGGCTCCCTCCTCCTTCAACCCACCCTTTAGATACTTATAAGGATTGATAAGGTCTCCCCTCAGCCTTCTCTTCTCCAGACTAAAGAGTCCCAGCTCTCTCAGCCTTTCTTCATAAGGGAGATGCTCCAATCCCTTAATCATCTTTGTTGCCCTTCACTGGACTCTTTCCAGTAGTTCCCTATCCCTCTTGAATTGGGGAGCCCAGAACTGGATGCAGTATTCCAGTTGTGGCCTCACCAGTGCAGAGTAGAGGGGGAGAATGACTTCCCTCGACCTACTAGCCACACTCTTCCCTATGCAGCCCAGGATTCCATTGGCCTTCCTGGCCACAAGAGCACACTGCTTGCTCATTGTCATTTTGCTGTCTACCAGGACCCCGAGATCTTTCTCTTCAGAACTTGACTCCAGCAGGTCCACCCCTAACCTGTATTGGTGCCTAACAGTCTTCTTCCCCAGGTGCAGGACCCTACACTTTTCCCTGTTGAACCTCATGAGGTTCTTCCTTGCCGAGCTCTCCAGCCTCTCCAGGTCTCGCTGGATGGCAGCACGGCCCTCCGGGGTGTCAGCCATCCCTCCCAGTTTGATATCATCAGCAAACTTGCTGAGGATACACTCAGTCCCCTCGTCCAGGTCGCTGATGAATATGTTGAACAGGACTGGACCAAGTATTGACCCCTGGGGGACACCACTGGTTACAGGCCTCCAGCTTGAACCTGCTCCATTAATCATTACCCTTTGGGTCCTGTCACACAGCCAGTTCTCAATCCATCTCACTGTCCCCTCATGCAGCCCACACTTCCTTAGTTTCCCAATGAGGATGCTATGGGAGACTGTGTCAAAAGCCTTGCTGAAGTCGAGGTAGATGACATCTGCTGCCCTCCCCTCATCCAACCAACCAGTTATAGCATCATAGAAAGCTATCAGATTGGTCAAACATGATTTACCCTTGGTAAACCCATGTTGCCCACTTCCAATAACCCCCTGCTCTTCAACTTGTTTGGAGATGACATCTAGAATGAGTCTCTCCATTACCTTCCCAGGGATCGAGGTGAGACTAACTGGTCTGTAGTTCCCAGGGTCCTCCTTCTTGCCCTTTTTGAAGACTGGAGTGATGTTGGCTTTCCTCCAGTCTTCAGGCACCTCTCCTGTTCTCCATGACCTTTCAAAGATGATAGAGAGTGGCCCAGCGATAACATCTGCCATCTCTCTCAGCACTCGTGGGTGCATCCCATCAGGGCCCATGGACTTATGAATGTCCAGTTTGGCCAAGTGGTCCCGAACCTGGTCCTCTTCTACTGGAGGAAAAACTTCCTCTCTCCATACACTTCCCCTTGCCTCCAAGGCCAGAGATTCATGAGGGACAGCCTTAGCAGTGAAGACTGAAGAAAAGAAGGCATTCAGCAACTCTGCTTTCTCCGTGTCTTCCACCACTAGGGTGCCCATCTCATTCATCAGTGGGCCCACATTATCCCTAATCTTCCTTTTACTGTTTACATACCGAAAAAAACCCTTTTTGTTATTCTTAACTGTAGTGGCCAAGATGAGCTCAGCTTGAGCCTTGGCCCTTCTAATTTTACCCCTGCATTCCTGGTATTTCTCCTGGTATTCCTCCTTGGCTGCCAGGCCCCTTTTCCAAAGATCATAAACCTTCTTTTTGTTCCTGAGCTCCAGCCAAAGCTCTCTATTTAGCCAGGCTGGTCTTCTTCCCTTCCTGCTTGTTTTTTGGGATTTGGGTATGGCCCAGAAATTCCTTCTGGGCAGACCCTTTCAGGTGGCTATGAATTACATCCTGGAGTTCAGCTTAGGTATGATAACCAGGGCAGCAGCCCTTTCTGAATCCCACCAGAAGCTGGGTCAACGCTGACAGCTTAGCCTCACAAATCCTGCAGGGGGAGTTTCCTTCTCACTCTTGTGCTTGTAAGGTAGTTTAAAATTTAGGTGTCTAGACACGGTTGCTAAAGCAGATTTAAGAAATCGTTAACAGAGAACAGAGACTTATCTTTCCTACTGGAAGCCCTTTGACTAAAGCATAGCTGTCACATACAGCAGCTTCACCTCTTTTGCAGTCAGTGGAAGACTCCAAAGAACAATTCAGTCCCTCTGAGAATTAATGTAAAATTCTCTGCCACTGCCTACTCAAAGATAGTAGTGATAATTTCAGTCTCCTCTTTCTTCCAGTTATGGTAGATTTAATTCTTTCTCTCGTATAGGCCTTTGTTTGTTAGAAGTGTTCTGTGATGCTTGAAATGCCTGAGCTAGTGGGAGGCATCCCTGCCCATGGCAGGGGCGTTGGAACTAAATGATCTTTAAGGTCCCTTCCAACCTGAACCATTCTATGATTCTGTGAAATATGATAGCATGGGAAATAGATGCTTTATGGATCCTTCTCAGCTGGGTATCCCAGTCACTGCTGTTCAAAAGGAGACTGGATGGGTAGTCAAGGTGACTTCCCCAGGCATTCATGCAGAAATCCCTGTATCTTTCAGAACACCAGGAACTGTTGTGTACAAAAGATGTAGTAATTATTTTTAAAAAGTGATAACAGTATCTGATTAATTTTTCTTGTCTTGGTCTCAGCTACTAGGAGGAATAGCAGCAGGAACTTCTAAGAATTTGGGGATTTTTTTTATTTGTTTCAGCTTTGTGTCTCTGTGTTCTTTATTTGACATTACTTTTTTTTTTTTTCTTTTTATTGGCAGTCTTCAGCAATATTTGTAGGAGTGGGAATGTGGCATCATAGCATACTGAAAGCTTTCTATCGTGTTTGTGAAGGAGGTTACTGAATTTCATTAGGGAAAGTCAAGGGAATTTTTAACTACATTCAGTGCTTTAAAATTAATGCAATTAGCTTGTGTCTACAGAAATTTATTTAATCTCAAACCAGTTTTCATAGAATCATAGAATGGTTTGGGTTGGAAGAGACCTTAAAGATCATTGAGTTACAACTCCCCTGCCATGGGCAGGGACACCTCCAACTAGAGCAGGTTGCTCAAAGCCCCATCCAACCTGGTCTTGAACACTTCCAGGGATGGGGCATCCACAACTTCCCCGGGCAACCTGTTCCAGTGTCTCACCAGCCTCATAGTGAAAAATTTCTTTCTAGTATCTAATCTAAAGCTACACTCTTCTGTTTTGAAGCCGCTACCCCTTGTCCTACCACTACACTTCCTGATAAAGGGTCCCTCCCCATCTCTCCTGTAGCCCCCCTTCAGGTACTGGAATACCACTGTAAGGTCCCCCTGGAGCCTTCTCAAGGCTGAACAACCCGAACTCTCTCAGTCTGTCTTCATAGAAGAGGTCCTCTATCCCTCTGATCTTTGTGGCCCTCCTCTGGACCCGTTCCAACACGTCCACATCTTTCCTCAGCTGCTGGCCCCAGAGCTGGATGCAGTACTCCAGGCGGGAGTAATACAGCAGCACAGAGTAGAGGGGCAGAATCACCTCCCTTGATGTGCTGGTTTTGAGGTAAGCAGTTTCAAAAATCTTTTAATGTTGCAGTTATTTTTCCTATGGAAGACAGGATAGTTGTGTATATATATACATACATATATATACATATATATATATAATGTTGTTGGCAGAAGGGGAGGAGTCATTACAGGAGGAGAGTGAACAAATGGAATACAGAGTTGGAGTTGAAATCTAAGGGGATGCAGTGTTGCAATCAGTGATGGAAGATTTAAAAGAGCCTGACAATATTTCCACAGAGCTTTTACTGTTAAATTTCAATGATTTGCTACCACTTCATAATCATTTTTCCCTGTGTTGCTTAGAATTAAATTCAAAATTTGCTTGCTGTTGTTTAAAGCTGATGCAGATTCCTCATTATGTATTTCGTGGAGAAAAGGTGAGGCCTTTTAAATTCAGATGCTGTCCTTTATGCCATGTAAAGATTAGAATGGAAGAAGTCATTGCAGCATGACTTTCAGAGGAGTACCTAATGGAAGCAAAGAGCTTCCCTGAATGAGACAAGTGATTTTTCCTTCAACACCCACTCATTTCACTGTCTTCTGGGGGAAAAGAAAATTAAACATAAAGTGGAATAGGAAAGTGCTTATTTTGAGTACTCTAAAGAGAACCAAGGAGCTCGTTTGCAGATGGAGTTTAACCTTATGTTCCTTACTTCACTGTCGCTCCATTTTTACTGTGAAGCTGTTCTGAGAAGCTTCTGCTGCATTTAATATTATGCAAATTGTAGTCTCAGTTGCACTGATATAAATTTGGAATTACTCTATTGAAGCTTTTGCTAGACTAACAATTGTAATTCTTGGCTGCTGTGTTACTATATATGAATGTATGAAGCCTAATAGTTATTGACTTCTGTGAGCCAAAATAATTCCAGGAATGAGGAAACACTGCCTATTTTGTCAAGAAATGCCAATGAAGACAAGGGGATTTTTGTACTTACTGGAAGAATAGGGTTAAAGCTGAAAAAAAACCCAAAACCAACAGAACGGAGAACTATTAAACAAACTAGGAAGAAGTGGCAAAAAACCAGTGTGCAATAAAATATGGGGGAGAGTGCAGAACCACATGGTTCCATGCTTAACCATACTTAGAACTAACAACCCATATATTAATCCCCTGCCCCCCCCCCCCGTTTTTTTTTTTTTGCATATTATCAAAGCTATATATGAGAAAATAGTTGCTAAGCAGAGCTTCATCAAATTTGCAAGTGGCAGATCTATGGAGTCTGTTTTCTAGGAAGTGCTTCAGAACCAATTTTGTGTATTTCCAAATGGGATTGCTCTGGAGACTAGGATCTGGCCTATACTTATGACCAGAGATGGCTGCTGGTTACAGCGGTAGAAGGAATAAATTACTAATTTAATATTCATGTTTGGCTTCTAAAAAACAGGACCTCAATGCTTTGTGTTTACAAAAAAAACCCGCCCCAAACCAACAGAAACCTACCCCAAGAAGAGAAGTCTAAGGAAAAGAATAATAAATCAAACATAGCCTACATCAGGTTGAAATTTTCCAGTTCACTTTGTCTTGAAAATTAACATATTCTGTCATGAGATGCTTGTAAAGAAAGGTTAAAATGAGATTGGAATGGAATGAAACTTTGAATTTAGCCCTGCTTTAAGTAGGAGGTTGGACTAGATCACCTCCAGCGGTCCCTTCCAATCTAAATACTTCTGTACTTCTACAAAGGGAAAAAGAGAGAAAGTGATGCTAACTTGCTGGTCTCATGAGTGAGACCTGTCTCATGTTACTTCTCAGAGAATGTAGTTTGAAAGAAAGTCATTGAGGTTTTTTACTTCTTAGTTTATGTTTTAAGCTTGCATTGTGTGTATGGTGGTTTGCGTTGTGATTTCCTAGAGGATTTATCTGAAGGCATTTCTGCCATAGGACTGTAAAGTTATATAAATTATGTAAAGCTCTCAGGTGATAACAGTATTTTTAGGGGAAATTTGCTTTATTAATAATCAGGACTGAATATTTAGATAAGTGCTAATTTACTCACTAAAATTTTGAAAATTTGCATCAGAAGATGACCTATTCAATATGTGCTTGGGGTAAGCAGTTGTTCCTCTTTAAAAGAAGTTTTAGTCACCCTCTCAGGAAGGAAAACTAATCTAGTCTGATTTAGACAGCCAGTCACGCAAAGGGCGCATAGGAAACAACACAGTCCAAAATGTACTTTCTGAAAAGAGCCCCATGTACTGAAATCATTTGGAATCAGCTTTCAGATGTTTCATAAGCAAAACCAAGGTTTAACTTCACCAAATAAATGCTTCACAATGAATAATGCACCCAGCTGTAGCTGTAAATGCCATTTGCCGAACTGCTTAACTGTTCATCCTTTTGACCAAGGTTTATGGTGGTGTGAAATGAAGCTTAACTTTGCAAATATGGAATGTATAGTAAAATTATCCCCTTTTGTGAAATTGAAGGAATAAGCTTCTGATGGGTGTTTATGTACTGTGCTAACAGATTATAGAAGATTAAAAGGAAATTTTAATGAAGTGAAAAGCAGCCCTTGCAGCTTCTAACCCTCATGATTAGAGGAGCAGAAGCTAGGGGATTTAGGAGGGTTTAGCAAGATGAGGTTGATGGGGTAGGGAGATTACGACCTGCAATTGGAACCAGTTGCTTGTCTAACTCATGTTTCCTTAGATAATGCATTCACAGCTCCAGTTCTTTCAAGAACAATGAGGGTGAGAATAGCAGAAGAAATGTAGTCTCAAAATATCTTGAGGCCTATTTTTATTAATAAAATAACCAAACCCAGAAGTCAAATACAGAGTCAAAACATAGTGTCACACAACAAAACAGAAGAATACAGCATTTACATATATGTAAAAGGAGCGTTGCAAGTCATAGGCTAATGCAATTGTTTTCTATACTTCTTATAACAAAAATCACAGAAAAGAGGCTTAACACAATGCTTGGCATTACAACCTGAACTCTTCATCATATTTTAAGTATGTTGTTATGACAGAAAAGAAACTTGGACTGTAATACAAGTGTAAGTTGTTGTATAAATTATTCAAAAGGAAATATTTGTTTTAGACCACAAATTATGTAGAATATGTATTACAGAATACTGAAAGCATGTGAAGAATCCAAAAGGACATTGACAAGCAGCATTCATAGTTACTAATGAAAGTCAAAAAAGCTTAAAATGTTACTGCTAAGATGCAGTTATAAAACTGCTGAAGGACTACAAAGGATGACTACAGAGCAGAATTCTTTTGCTTCCCTTTGTTGTATGCATTATGCCACTCATCCTCCATCTAAAGTGAACTCAAGTTCTGGGCAAATGTCAGTTTTGCAAGTGGACTTGTTTTCTGTCCTTACAAAACGCCTTAGACAGCAATGACCCAAAACAACTGGACTTCCTCTAGCATCAGTGGAGCCTCCCTTTTTGCTGCAGTCTCAGGTTGTCCTGGGCTAAGAGCTCTGTGGAGAAATTTTTGACATGACGCTTTTAAATCTGCATTTTAAGTCTCCACACTTTCCTCGGGACAGGATGAATGAAATTATTTTTATGATATCATGGACTCACACAATCATACAATTTCAGAACTGCTACTTTCTTTTTTGAATGATTGCAACTGCAATTTTACAAATTTTCTCATTTCATACTCTGTCTCAGTAAAATCTATTCTTCAAATTCTAAAGAAATTGAAGAATTCAATACAAGAAAAACCATCTATCAAGCAGAGTTTAGAGAGCCTCTTAGGTTTTTACATTTGAAACAGTCATTACAAACATTCTTAAAAAGCAAAGCATTAAAACAACAGCAGACAATTTGTTTTACTCTGGCACGTGGAGTGAGCATTATAAATCTGTTTGGACATCTTTATAAGCTCTTCTAGACCCTCAAAGTAGTAAGGTACCTATGGCTTTAGGCATCTTTAGATACCTAAGTCATTAGGTATATGTCACTAGAATTCTTAATTCTCAAGTCAGTTGATAATAATATTATATCATTTGTGTATCTGCCATTCAAGAAGTACAAAGCTATCTAAGGACTGGTGTAGTCCATGCAGACCACTTGGACCTGTATCTAAAACCAAAGTCTCAGAGGCCACCCTCAGAAATTCTCAGACGAGACATTCCCTTGTCTGTCATGCATGTGAAGACAATCCTGAAGAGATGCAGTAAAGCAGAAGTGGCTTTCAGAAAGGTGGTCAAAAGATGAACTAGACTTGGCATAACTTCACTCACGGCTAAGGAGTGCAGAGTGCTAAAATGCAGAGGGCCATTGCTGAAATTCCTGCTTGTCTGGGTTTGCCGAAGGGATTTAAATCCCTGTTTCCCAGAACCTAGAGAGTTTCTTAATCACTGTAATTTAGATTTTGTTTTGCCCAGTTAATACTTTTAAAAACATTAGAACTCCTTTAGTGGCAAGAAGACTTGCCTGGGATAGACATTCAAGGCACCAGTTTGGAGCAGGTATATCAGATATGGAAACTAAGATCGTCTTGCCATGGTCCAATAAGGGCACTACTCTATGAGATGATGGATATTTGTGATGATCTCTCTTCTTAATTTTGGAAGGTGGGTACCTAATTTCAGGATGGAAAAGACTGATTAACAGGAGACGATATTAAGGTAACAGTGGGACCTAGTTGTGGCCAGATCATGTTTGTAAGTAACAACATCCCACATTTTTCCTCATTGTTTCACTTCTGGCTATCTTAGAAGGCTTCAAATTATTTAGGGTAAAATTCCTGTTTTTGCTGAACTTAGACTGAAGCTGTACATCTGAACACACTTTTTGAATTGGAAGCTTAGCAATCAGCTACTGAAATCTCCACTGTTCCAACTTCTACAAAAGCACTGGGAATCTGGTTTTTAGCACCTGAGACAACTATATTGTGTTTCCTGGGACCATGTCTAGTGTAAATATCAAATAATGAATACTAAACTATTCCTTAAGATAGATCTGCAGACTGCTGAAAATACAGTTTTCAAACCTGCTTTTGCAAGACTGGCAGAGTGCAAGGAAATTGGTCTATAGCTTAGTGCTGGAGGGAGTTATATAGCTCAGGTTATCATTTCTGTAGATTGACACTTTAGTGAATTATTTGCCTATTGAATTTTGAAACGTGGTCTCTCTCTGGAGTAGGGAAATATGTCATTTTCACTCATCAAGGTGAAATTTGGCAATCCAGCATAAGGAAGAAATAAATAAGTTTGAACTAATAGGAACCAATTTTAGAACTGTGATTTGGCCAAATGATTACCGTAGCCAATTTTCTGTGAACTTTAAGCTTCAAAGGAAAATTATATGTCCACATTTTCTTGAGGGAAGTGTAGTTCAGGCAACGTTGCTGACCTGAAGAAAGGTCCAGAAACTTGACTGATTTTGTTCTCTCTGTGTCAGTTCGTCTAAGCAAAGATACTGAAACTCTACAAACTTGCTTGGCTTACATTCTTACACCATTCTGGGTGAAGCAACATTATAATATTAAGATACATCCCTGTATGTAAAATACACTTTTCAAGTAAAGGAGATCACATTAATAACTATGATATTCTCTGCATTTCAGTCCTAGAAGAATCAGCATGAAAGAGCTTACACTGATTTTCCTGAAGTCAGAGGCTTAGACTAGTATTGGAGCTAACTAGTTCAGTATTTTGTTGGAGTCTATATGTTATATTACGTATGTTTTACAGATGTGTATACAAAGTGAAAGTCTTTCCATCTCTGCCTCCTGATTTCACAGTGTTATACTTAAGCATTAAAAGCTGCTAACAAAGCTTGTTGCAGTGGAGTTCCCTATTTTCATATTCTGGAATCACAGAACGGTAGGGGTTGGAAGGGACCTTCAGAGATCATCTAGTCCAACCCCCCTGCCAAAATAGATTCACCTACAGCAGGTTGCACAGGAACATGTCCATGTCGGTTTTGAATATCTCCAGAGAAGGAGACTCCACGCCCTCTCTGGGCAGCCTGTTCCAGTGCTCTGGCACCCCCAAAGAAGTTTATCCTCATGTTGAGATGGAATTTCCTGTGTTCCAGTTTGTGGCCATTGCCCCGTGTCCTATTGCTGGGCATCACTGAAGAGTCTGGCCCCATCTTCTTGACATCTGCCTTTTAGATATTTACAAGCATTGAGGAGATCCCCTCTGAGGCTTGTCCAGGCTAAACAGACCCAGATCTCTCAGCCCTTCCTCATAAGAGAGATGCTCCAGTCCCCTGATCATCTTCAGAACCATCTGCTGGACTCTTTCCAGTATTTCCCTGTCCTTCATGAGCTGGGGAGCCTAGAACTGGACACAGGACTTCAGATGCGGCCTCACCAGGGCAGGGTAGAGGGGGAGGATAACCTCCCTCGAGCTGCTGGCCACAACTTTTTTAATGCACCCCAGAGGCTGTTGGCCTTCTTGGCTAATAGAATTTCACGGAATCATAAAATTGACACATACTTTTAGCTTGTGAATACTGAAGGTAAGGAACATAACGTGCTGGTTAAGGCAATAGCAAAAATAATTTGTGGTCCTGTCTGCTCAAGGCAAAGACGAGGTTACCTTTGTCAACTTCTTTTCTATGAGGCAGCTACATTTACAGGATGTAATGGTAGGAGCAGGCTTCTAGAATAAGTCAGTACAATATTCTGAACAAACTGTGCTGCAGAAGATAATTGAATCTTATGAAGATTCACCTGTAGGGGTTTCATTTTTTCCCTCTTTATCTTTCTGGGCTTTTTTTTTTTTTTTTTGTGAGGCTAGCTTTGACTTCACAAATTGGATAACCGTGGGATCTTGTTGAAAATGTAGCACTAGGTTTCTTGTTTAGACACTTGAATATTTTTTGGCTTTTTTGGTAGCGCTTCCACTGAACCAGATGTGTTCCCAGATTTCTCTGGTTTTTGTGAACTTTTGTACAATTCCTGAGATAAAGATTAGCTGTTGGCATTCTTTTCTTCCTTGATTCTAATCTGTGAAGTGTAAAAGCAACTTTTCCTTAACAATGCACATTTCAGGTCTTTGCAGCCACCTTTTGCTAGTCAAAGCAGAGGTTCTTTGCCAGCCTGATGTCTTTTGCCCACCCCTGATGAAGACTACTGAAATATGGACAAAGTAGGAGAGCCCATACTGCTATGACTTGAACGACTTTGATGATCATTTCACTCACAACTATATGGATGGTATTCTAATATTCTGAAATAAGTTCACGTCCTGCTGCTGCTGTCTCCTACATATCTTACATACAGTTAATTATCCTTCTGACTTGTTAATTTTCCTGTAATTTCCCTCTCAGCATACCTTATTAGCATAAGAATTACAAAATACTTGGTTTAGTCACCCATGAAGTATATCATGCTTTGAGGTTCAATCTGTGACTTCTACTACAAACAGTTTATAAGAAAGTTTGAAAAAGAAATCATAGGCTGATTTTTAAGCCAGTGAAGCCATTACATTTGGACACATTGCTATATATCTTGTTGGGATTTTTCACAGTGGATGAAAGTTCAGTTGCAAAATCTGCAGTGGAACTGACATTTTTCATCTGTGCTCCTGTCTGCACAGAACTTTAAACAAGGAAGAAGCTCTGCCTGTTATGTAATCAATAGTAAAAAACAAATGGGAAAATCCCCTGTAAATATGTTTTATTTAAAAAGATTTAAAGATATCACTGCAAATTAACTGTCACAATCATTTCTCATTTATAATAAGAACAATATAATAAGATTCTTTTCATGGTAATGAGCAGCTTGGACCTGATATTCAAGTTCAGAGGTGGGTTAAGATATTGGTGGAGCTAGACTCCATCAGACCACTACGGCTTACTGTTAGAGTTTGGTGGATTTCTAGCAGCATTTTAAATAAAGAAAAAAAGTAGCTTGTGAGGCTGGAGTGCTCAGCATTTAGAGGAATGTGTGATCTGTGGCTTGCAGAGCTTCTGAGACACCAAAGATTTAGGCTCATCAACACTAAAACAGTCCGGCTGGTGGTCTTGCCTTCGTGCAGTGGTCCTTTGAACAGACATTACTGAAAAAGAGAGGACATCTATGGCCTTTTTTTTTTTTTTTAAATAAAGAGGATGTTAATTTCAGGCTTCCTCATGAAATCCAGCTTCAAACTGAGAGAATCTTTCCTTTTCCTCCTGACCCATTTTTCTTGATGATATGTGGTTGTTGCGGTCTGGGAGAAATGGATGTAATAAAACTTCTTCTAAAGTGGCTAAAAACACTAGGATGCCAATTAACCTTTCATGACATTTATATTGTGTTTTTGTAGATGTTACCATCCTGATTTAGGAAAGGAGCAAGAAGTAAAGCTGTTTGGATAGGTTTTCATAAAACTAATTCATAAACCAAAACCTCTTGGATGGAATTGGGCCATTGGGAGAGATGGTTTTATTATTGGTTAGCGTACAGTGTCTAAAATAATCTGCAGCCAGTTTTTGACCTGTATAGAGTGGTTTGGATTGTTTTGACTACTTGAACTAATACCAACAAAACAAAAAGAAAACAAAAGGAAATTGAATGCTATTTTTTTTTCTTATAGTGAAGGAGAGGTGGGAATACATCAGAAGCATTCATCTTAGTCCTTAGTCCTGTAGTTCAGAAGGGAGGGAGGCAAAAGAAAGAAGCTCAAATAATTACTAGTAATTTGAATAAACTTTATTCCTTTTCTTTCACCTAACATTACGTTTACAGTAGTTGCAATTTATAGATAACTCCATGCAGCATAAAAAGAAGCAAAAGTAATTATTTGCTCAGCTCTAGTTATGCAATTGTTCATGATGATGGGTATTATGAGGACAGTGATATATTAGTTCCAGGAATTGTGTCCTACAGCAAAACTGCAATCAGCCACTGTGCAAGCTCTTCAAAGGTGCACAGGATTACCATTCAAAATTACTGCATGAGCCTCTACAGAGCAGATTTCAAGTTTGTGCTCAAATTACAGAGGGAGGGTCAGTGCTCAGTCTTTGCCACCAGAGGTCTTCAAAGAACATATTATAGATGTTATTCCAGTGGCTGAAAATGAGATGTACATCTTACAGTCACTGCTGACAGAAGTAGTTGGGAGTAATTTAGTCAAGTGCTTCAAGTCATTATTTGTCTGAGACACAGAATTTGTGCGTGACAGAATTGCTGCTGCAAAGTAGGAACAGCTCTGCTTGCTTTGCATGTCTGTCTGTCTGGGTCGTTTTCTATTCCCCAGCTTGATGAGGTAGAGATTTTGATAATGATGAGTTAACAAGGCTTTCTGATTATTTTTGAACATATGTAAACAGAAGGAAGACTTCAGCAAGCAAAATTTTGTGTTCTCTCAGGGTCCAGCTGAGGGATGCTGTGGGCAGGAATGAGTGGAGAGGATGGAGGTGCTGGCCCTGCAGGAATCTTCCCTCGTGGAGGAGGGTCTCCCAGATGGGCCCTCCTGCATGGACAGCAGGACCTCTTGCTCACAGCTCTCTCAGTGCTGAGGCTCCGCACTGGTCAGGCTTTCTCTCACCTTGAGCTGGGGCCTTCTCTCTGGGTTATAGTGCATAAGATGGTATTTTCAGTCTGCCTTCCTGAATGCTATAGGACAAACATATTTCTTGGGCTCCCTTTATACCTTTATATCTTTCTCCCAAAGAAGGAAAAATATTTCTGGCAAAGTAATTAATTTTCAAAAAGTAGATTTTTCCGGTTTCATTGGCTTTGTATTAGAGTGAGGTGACCTTTTACACTATGATAATGCAAGGGAGAGATAATTATGTTTCTGTTATGAAATAAATTCCCAGTGAGTCTGTAGGTCTTTTAAACTCATCTGAATAAAGTCAATACACCAACTGAAAGAAAGCGTTAGAACATATAAAGACTTACTGGTTATCAGGTATTCGTAAAATATAAGTCATGTTTCATAAATGGAGACTAGGATTTATTTATGGTTTAAGTTTTTTTACTCAGCAGGGAATGAACAAGGGAGTGTGATGTTTCTGTTCACCCTTTACTATATTTGTAGCTGAAAATGGCCATTGTTTTGGTTGGGAATACTATAGGATATGGCTTAGAGTTTATTAGGGTGACAATGGAGCCCAGATACTGCTCTGCCCAATGATGTAGATATCCTAAAGGAGAGGAGAGCTGCAATGTTAGGTTCCAGTCCTTTTACAGATGAGAAAAACTTTCTCCTTACATCTCCCACCTCCCAATGCCTGCTCGATCTTGTTAAAGACAGAGAAATATCACACGTGGTGGTGGGCCCACAACAAGGAAGAATTTTTAGCAACATGGAATAAAATAAGAAGAAATGCAAGACAGATGAAAACTTCCAGTTTCACTGAAACACTTATTTGACTTGCTCCAGTCAGTGTTCCCTCTGCCATATGGGGATTGTTAAGCATGTCTGGGCATAGGGAATGGCAGTCTCTATTCTTGTAAGGGCCTTCTGTTTTAATTTTGTTAGAGAAACACTATTCTAAACCAGCACTTCCCAAATATATGGTTTTGGCTGCATATAAGAACTCAATACCGTCACAGGGTGACAATTTTACTGGCTAGATTGGGGAATTTGGGAACTTTTATATGCCACTTACATGGGTCACTGCTAGTACAATGAAAGTCTTAGCGGAAGCATCAGCCTCCAGCTATAGAACTGTCACATTCTGGATTTGGATGTGATCCCTGATAAAGAGAAAAGCCAAGCAAGCTGTCATACTGTGGCTGAAATTTTTGGGAACAGTTTTCAATGTAAGTTTGGGGAGAGTTCCTCACAGTCCAGACAGTTCATGAAGATACTAAGTCAGCATATTTCACTTCATCCATGATTGACTCCCTGGAGACAGTGAAGCATTAGAAAACCAAACCATTTTCCATTTGCTGCCATATAATGAGAGACTTGATAAATTCATTTTTTGTTGTTTCAAAAAGTAAAATCAAGAATGGTTATTTTGAGAAGAGAACTGGTTATTATTCAGGAGCAAGTCTGAGACTTCTGTATTGTTTAAAATTTCACGTTGCACTGGTGAAGTCCTTTCTTCTTGTGGAACACACTTTGAGACAGCTTGGTAAGACCTTAGCTTGCTCTGCCAAGAAAAACCCAGATCTATCTCTGATATGGTGAATGAAATCTCAGATCCAGTAATACCAGAGCCATATTATGCAAATGTGTCTTCTGAGCAGATCTAGTCTGTCCACATAGGACTTATGAGTAACAATCAAACACTTGTGACAGATATTTTCAGACAGCTGTGACTGCTAAGAGTTCTCTGAAATCCTCAAAATTTACAATAGCTTTTAATTGTATCTTACTGGCATGCTGGAAGAAAATATCAGTTCAACTTGCCTATACTAATACTGCTGAAAACAATCTGGGTCTTGATGCTTTTTTTGGTCGTGATTTCTGTTATATACATCAGTAGAAACAGTAAGTAAATGGTATACTAAAATTGGGGTCAGAAAATTTAAAAAAATATTCACATCTGAATAAAAAACATATTAAGGAATTAAAAGGAAAGGCTGCAGAATATCAGGTTTTAGACATATCTGACTTGGTAGGAACTCTTAGTACAGCCTTGTAATCACACAATTAGGAAAGAAACACACAAAACCAGCAGATACTAAAAAAAAATAAAGAGGTTGAAGCAGGTCCTATCTTCTTTTCTTTCTGTTCTTGATTCTAAAAGAGTTAGCTGCTGGGTGTAAGGAAGGAAGGAAGGAAGACACTCTGAAATATGTTCTTTTCCCCCTATTTTAGCCTCTAGAAACCAGGCTTATGTGATCGTAGTTGGTATGTGTGTCCAGGTACCACAGACATGAAAGGGCTGAAATATAGAAGACAATTAAGTTAGTTCAACTTCTGGGAAAACAGGAAGTTCAGGAAAAGACAGAGACACTGTAAGTGTAAGAGCTGAATAAAAATTTTCAGAATTAGTTTATTCTTAGGAAAGAGCAGTCTTAGGAATAGCCCAGATCTTTAATGGGAGTGTCTTAGACACCCAAATCAATCATCAATCAAATGCAAAGCATAATCTATTTAATTAAGCATTGATAGTTCAGATTCTTAGGGATTCTTTAGTTTTGTCTGAATAACAGATAATAATCAATTTGTCTTCCTTTATGGACAGAGATATAAATTCAAGAAACTACTGTAGTCTCATATGATGTGAAAGTATGCAAATCCTGTGCCATGTTTTGAACACCAATACATAGCCATGGGAGTCCAACAAAGCATGACATCCTTGGGACCGTGGTCCTCTCTCTGAGGATTGATGTGCAGGTTAAATGCTTATTCTTTAATTATAAGAGATGCTTATAAGTGACTGCATACAGCTTCATGTGTCCATTTGTTTAAGAAATTACATTTTTGTTTTGAATAAGGAAGAACACTCTGAATAGGAGAAAAAGTTATTGATAGTATAAATTTCTTCCATATTATTGATAATATACATTTCTTCCTAAAATGAGTTCAGGGGTTTTGCCCTCCTTCTGTGGGGAAGCAGTTTTAGAACATATTTCTTCTTCAAGAACCTTGCTTTCATTTTAAGACTTAATTTATGCACAGTTAGTTTATGCAGATTTATTCCATTGCAGCGTATGATCTTGTAAAATGCAGAGTGTTGCCTGTGAGCAGCCAGGCAGGTCCAACTTCCCTAACTGAATTATGTCCAAGGAAGAACCAAATACAGAAATGGAGGAAGAATCTGATTCTCAACAAAAGATATAGCTCGGAAGTCAGAAAAGGTAGGAATAAAATGTAGGAAAGAAGTGGGGCTTGTGAGAAATTAAACTAAGATAAGCCTGACAAAGGAAACAAGCAAATGGTAATTTTATTTTTTTTTCTCATACATGCGTGGAAAGAGAACAAAGAAAGACAAGTGAGGCTATTGGGAAGCAAGGATGGGCCAAGACTAAAGACACTCTGGACAGGCAAAAGTACTTGAATACCTTTCTTTGCAAAAAGGAATCTGACCAAATATTAAGATGGACTAGTAAAGGACATGGAGGAGGGCATGAATTTTAACAGTATGTGAGGGAAAGAGGGCTTCAACTGCCTGAGGAGAAGCAGGGAACCTGATTAGCTCCATCCCACATAAGTGAGGGATATTGGGCTGTTTCTGGCAGCATTATTGTGGTCTAGCACCCCAGGGCTAAAAAATGGAGTATCCAAATGAAAGTGAAGTGTTGAGAAGTGGTTCAGGTGATTACAGACTTATTTCAATATTACCTTCTAAGAAAAAATTTGAAGGGAATAATGGTTGAAGACAAATAGATCATAATTCACCACATTTCTGTTTTCCAGAAAGGTAGATCACATTGTACTAGCTCAGTGGTTTTCATGTTGAAATGATTCACTGAAAACAAGAAGCCTGCCTATATTTCACTGGAGTGTTTGATATAGTAACAGCTATGATATTATTAATTAAGCTAGAGGAGAAAGAAGTTAGTGTAGGAATTGTAAGACTTGGACTTAGGTTAGCATTGGTAAAAAATGAGCCTAATGTGCTGATAGGATCTCTGAAATGAATATTTGGTCTGAAAGACTTTCTCACAGGATGAGTCTTATGGTCAGTGTCATTTAATGTTTTCATTAATGATAAACATTGATGGGCAGAAGTATTCTAATAATTTTTCTGAGACAAAATTGGGAGGAATTACCAATATAAAAAACTCTACATGACACAGGAAATATTAGATTTGAGTACTGGAGTTCCAAAAATAAAATAAATTTTATTAATGTGGTTTGTAAGGTTGCGCACGTAGGTGATGCCATAAACTGGGGGCTCATTAGCTAGGCAGAAAAAAAATATGATATATTGGTCAATCATATAATGACGGTAAGACAACAGTTGGCTATTGCTTTGGGGGGGATAAAACAACAAAAAAGAGGGAAACATGAGCATAAAATATATAGCAAGGTGTCTTTATACATACATAAGGTGAAAGTGATTGACATTATTAACAACAGTGCCCAAGCCAGTAATAATCTTTTGGAAGACTGTGCTGTTCAATCACCAGTGTTTGGAAAGCATGGTCTCAACCTGGAGCAAGTGCAGAAAATGTCTCCTAAGGTGGTCAGGGGAACAGAGAAGAAACTGAAGGATTTTGTTTAAACTGTGAAAACAAAGGCAAAGATTGACAACACATTACCAAAATGACAGAAAGGTTTAAAAGCTTTTTCACTTGGAAAAGCATTCTGGAACAGGAAATAATAATAACGTTTGCCCTGAAGCAGTCGAATTAAAAAAACATTTGCAAATTTCTCACAGATTATACTATTGTTTTGTCTGTGTTTCACTAGCCTTGCTTTTCTAAACAGTATATCATTACTTCAAGTGGTTTTCCAATAGAAGTTGTGAAAGCAAAAAACATAGGTGGCTTCCAGACAGGACATGAGAGTTGGGTTATTACAGAATGCTGTTGCTTTTAGCTGTCCCTATCCATTAAGCACAGGGATTTAGGTGGTATGTAAGCTGACTGGACATGATACTAAATGTACAAGTAAAAGATATATCTCAAAACAGTTTCAATCTTAGCAAATTGAACTTGCTATATTACAGTGCTGGGCTATAACATGTCTTCCTCCTCAATTTATTAGATGTCTATACAATTTGCTTGTGTGCATTTCACCCAAAAATTCATCCATGTTGTTGATGAGTTATCAACATTTTCTAAGGTCAAAGTGTTGAGATGCAGTCCTGTTAGCGCTAAGGAGAGCAGAAGTGAATTTTCCTGAGCCGCATGCATTGGCCAGAAAGACAAAAGCCAGGAAATGGAATTGGCAGCATCATAATTGAATGAGGGAACAGCCTGGATTTCTCAGTGACTAATAGTGGCATAACAGCTGCTAATTTGTTAAAATTGTACCTGAAATGACCTCATTTATATAAGCAGGTTTTTAGGAAAAATTTATGGAAGGGAAATCTGGAAATTAGAAATGTGTAGCTAAGTAATAGGTAAAATTCTGCATAGTCATGGTGTTATTATTTGAGAGGTAATATGATATACTGTGGTCCTGTAATGCAATGCCAAAGATGATTATATATGGACACACTTGAGCCAGAGAGATTTCTGAAAGATACTAAAATAAGTCCAAAAAGTTCAGTAATCCTTTAGTCTGAAAGTACAAGTCAGCTCCTAGTTTGGCTTTTCCAGGGCTTCCTATAATTATTATATTTATCTTTCTAATCTTCTGTTTCGTTGCTACGGTGAAAAAACCTCTCAGAAATATGTATGTAAGCAAAAATTATTTCATTTTTATCCTGTTTAGTTAACCAACTTCTTTCAACACAGATAGTCCTGTCAAGCTCCTACATTCTTCCACTTTCTCATTTTTGAAAAATCTGTATTCTCTTCCTGCTGTTGATTTCCTCATATTCCTCTGGCTGCTACTGAAGAATCTCCTTTACTGTGGTCTCTTCTTCCTTATTTGAACTCTTTCACATACGGCCATGGGTCCTGCTTTCCCTCTCTTTTCCCTCTCTCTTCTTAGTGTTTGAATTATATAAAGCATTGTGAGAGCTTTCGCTAGCTTCTCTTTGCAGGCAACTCCCAAGCTTACCTCTTCACCCCATTCTGTCTCTCTCAATTTAGTTTCATGTTTCAGCCTGTCTTTCTGAATGTCCTGTTCTCAGTTCAAACCCAATATTCTGAAAGTGAACTATATTTGGGTTTTTTTAAGAGTATCAGCGTTTCTCAGCTCTTCATCATAGCTTTAGTTTCATTATTTCTTTGGCGATTTGGACTGTGGCATGTGTCCTTTTCCAGGTGCATTTGTGCTGACTTGAAGAAATCACTGCTCTCTGTTCCCAGACTACCTCTTTGCTGAAAGTTTCTGTCTTCCCCACATCTGATGGCTGAGGACTTTTAGAATATATCATTTAGTCTCAGTCAGAATTAACCAGGGTATTTTAAACAGTGAATTTCAAGTTTATTTTGATGGAACTGTGTTGAGAAAAAAATCACATGAGCATTTCATGTGGCTGTCAGACTGGTCCATAACCTCTTTCAGAGGTCAATGCTGAGCAAGAAGGAGCTGTCTGGGAGCGATAATTGAGGCTGGTACCAATGCGTATCCAAAACTATAGCAATGGGATCTTCAGATCATAGTAGCACCATATTGGAACAAGGTTTTTCTTGTACTTCTTTTCTTCATTGTTACAGTCAGAAATGTGTGACAGCTTCACTTCAATTTATTAATCTTCTGTCATGCAGACTTAATTAAAAAAAAAAAAAAGGAAAAGGAGAGACACAAGAAAAAGACAGAGACATCCTCAGCCTGGAATAAGGAACTGAAGGAGAGAATTTAATGCTTCCAGCACTTTGAAAAATGCCAGCCTTGACCCTAACCTAGGCAGCAGGGAATCCTCCAGAAAAGTAGGGTCCTAAAGGTGCCACAAGGCTCTGTGTTTTACTGTCCAGGATAACACTTCTCTCTGTGTTGGGTTTGCACTGCAAAGTCTTTTTTTGGCACTAGATATGTAAGGTTTATCTATGAAGAAAGTTAAAAAGTAGTCAATCTTCTATTTCAAACTGGTGAAGAAGTTTCAAATAGTTGAAATAATGTTTTGTGTGCTTCACTCCTCAGTAGCTGAAGAGCTCACCCAACGTGTCAGGGGCCTGTCCTCAATTCTCCTTTGACTAAACAGATTCAGATCCCCATTTTTCACTTTACCCTGGTCAGCGGGCAGCACGTATTTCATTCTCAATCTATCCCATGGAAAGAAAAATAGAACAACAAACTGATTGGGCACTTGGGCAATAAGTGCACTTCATGCTCTTCCATCTAGTGGTTATGTTTTAAACTTCAGTTTAGAAGGCCAGGAAGGAATGTGTCCCATCTTCTCTGTCTTCGTGACTGCTCTTACCACCGGACTACAGAGGACACGTGAGATGAGGAAGATGGGATGGGGCAACACCAGCTGAAGGTAGCTGCTGTCTCTAGGTGTTCTCTGAGAAAGCACCAGCTGATGAAGGAGAGAGGGAGAGAGTCATGAGCTGCGCACTGTTGTAAAGGCTGATATTTGTGCATGTTCAGAAGAAGACATTTAGATATGCAGGGGACTCCACAAAGACAATGTTTAGTTTTAAGCACCAGAAGGATTAGACAGAGTCTCAGCAAGGGGCAAACCCCACTGGTCTGGGTTTGGAGGACAAGATATTGTACCAGATCAGCACAAAGGCAAGATTCTGCCTCTGATGTAACGTAGTAGTGGATGCCTGGGGAATAGAATAAGAAAATGCAGTGATAAGTGTTTTCATCAAGTCAGAGTTGGATGTCGTTATATTTCATAGTCTTTGCTGAGTATTTCCTCAATGAATTGTCCTGTTGTTTCTTAGAGGCATTAAAATTCAGCATCCACAGCATCCTGTGGCAAAGACTTTCACCACTAGTTGCACACTGTGTAGAAACCACTTTCTCATACTTGTATTGAACCTGTCATTTGCTGTTTCCAGCTGGTGCCTACTGGAGCCTGAGAGAGGGCTCACCCCAGTACCGTGGCATCTACCGTGTTCTCCATAAATGCCTGTGCCAATGAGTAAGTGAGATTCCTAAATCTTTTTTGTGTCAAGCTGGGCTGTTACACTTGGGAGCAAGCAGTGCCCAGTATACTGACAGAACTTGGTGAAAATTAAGTTAAAAGACACTGTTAAAAAATAAGCTGTTTATTTTTCTTCCAATATGCCCTGCTGTTTATGCTCTCAGTATCTTTTCATCATATGTCTGCATCCGTGTCTGTAACAGCTAATGCTCTCTAAGATAGGGAGGCCAGAACTGCATGCATTTTTTCACATGAAAACACATGATCACTTTATATAAAAAATTATTTTTAACTGCAGAAATGCAACTGGTTTTCATATCTCATTTCATCTTACATTTTTCCAGAGAGTGGACAGCTTTTATTGCTTGCAGGTCTGAAAGAGAAGAGATTCACAGAGATAGAGGTGGTGGTCCATTAACATTGCTTCACTAAAAGAAGTTCATTGCTAGAACCCTCAAGCCATTATGTGTTTCCCTTCACTTGAAACTATCTGTTTTTCCACTCTTCTGCACAACTGGGTAGTATATTTCTTGGGCTTGATTTCGATGGCCAAAGGTAGTCTGTACCATCTGTTACTCATTTTGTTCTCTCGACCTTGGTATTTGAGCAGCTGGCTTTTCTTTTTTATGTCATGTTGTCAAAGATTTTTAGTTTTTTTGAGGACTGTTTTAGGACCATCAAGAGTTCTTTGCTTACCACAATTCTTACATATTCCAAACAGAGGAAACAGCTCTACTTATATTAAAACTAACCAGTAACACATATAAGGAAAGGAATAGAAATTCAAATATTTTAGTTTCAAGGAACCAGAGGTCCTGTACGTGTTCTTTAAGGACCGAAAATCTTTGTTTAATTGTTGACTGAGATAAGGTATTTGTAAAAATTACTAATAAGAAAGAATTCATTAATAGAGTTTTCACATTAACAAGTAATCAAGTGACATCAAAAGGATGTCATCTAATGCTGCAGATTTCCTTTGTCCAAATGGATTTGATACTGGTAGGATTTTTCCCTGTGTTGTACTGGCCTTATGATACAATGGAAACTAAAGAGATGGTAGAACATACCACTGGCTCCCAGAACTCACGTTGTGCTGGACAAAGTGGAGCTCTTAAATATTTCGGTATCATCAGAATTAGAATTTGGTTCTTCACTAACAAAATTAAAATCCTTAGGGCTCTGCTCCTTCCCTCCAAAATCAGTAAGCCCCAGAACAAACAAAAAACTCCTCCAAAATAAAATGGTGACAAACCAGACACAGGACAAGTCTGTGTCATTAATATTTTTTATTATTTGGTGTTCAGGAATTTTCTGCCACTACCCCAGTCTTGGTTGTGATACCTGTTCTGATAAGCTTGACTTTGCTCTGGTGCTAAATGGGGAGCCTTGGTGCCCAGTGCAATGATCTGCATTACTGTAGGTGATAATTATAAAAAAAAAAAAAAAAAAAAGAAAAAAAAAAGATGTGTTGCAACCTTTAACTTTGTGTGCCCAGGTTTTGTTGTGGTTCTAGCATTTTCAGTCATCTCTGACTGTAGATTAAAGTCTTTCCAGCAGAGGGTGATGGTACGTTTATGCTCAGGCAGCTGATTACCGTGACTTGGGAACAGGGCTAATTTTGTACTGAAGAGGATATGAACATACATACATTTCTGTTAAGCCTGTTCCTGAATGGGGGTCTGAACAGTTCCAATACAAAACACTGTCTAAGATCATGCAAATTTATTACTGATCCAAATAATAAACAAGTAGATCTGTGAACACCAGATGTGGTGTCTCTTCATTGATTGATTACTTAACTGAATTATAGTATGATTCTGTAATGTATTTATATTTACCTTTTACTTTCCCTTTGTGAGTATTCTTCACTCAGCTGCATAAGTGTTGCTGGTTTTGACTGTAGCAGTAGACCTATAAAATCAAAAATTATTTTTGAATGTATATTCGTCTGTTTTCACAAAGCTTACAGAGGCTTAACTAACCTTGAGACCTCATTTTGCCTCTATCAAGTTCAGGTTCAGAAACTGGCCAAGGGTTTCAAATCTTATGTGGGGAGGAGGGGAACTGGAATAACATGCAGGATAGCTGTGTAACTAAGTCTTGTTTCCATAGGAAACCAAACTATCTACAGATAAATATACCTAGAAATTATGGGCATTTTAACATCATTAACACCAGCATTCAGAACATTATTTAATAAGTACTCTGAGAACTTCTGAATAAAAGGTCTATGGAGATATACTTCAAAGCTTCACTGAACCAGGATCTGGCATGGATTTGGAAAGAAAAGTTACAAAAAATCTACCCATCAACACAAACAATAAAAGCAAAAGAACTATGAATGGGAAAAAGTGTCTATTTGCTTTTCGTCATAATGAGGGTATTGATTTCATTCCCATTTATTGTCATTCATTAATTCTAGTGATTTCATCAATAAATCCATGTCCATCAGTGAATGACCCCAGATATATTTTGCATAAATAATAATGTTATAGATCTGTAATTGATCTAGACTTTTTTTGTATGTTGCAGAGCCAGTAATTTTAATAAATATTAGCTGCTTAAATCCTTGATACCTATATGTGCTAACAGAAAAAAGACCTGACATAATATACCTTTAAACAGAAAAAGAGGAATGTTGTGCTGATCCTCCAGACAACTTATCTCTGTATGTCTTTTCAGACTTGAAAACTTATTCAAACTTTAATTTGTACTAAATATCTTTCACTTGAATTGAGTTGATTCCTTTATTTTCTGGTGATTTTGTTTGATTGCTGTGTCTATGTTTTCAAGTAGGTGTACATCTGACAACCAATGTTTGAATTACAAGTAGAAAAATTCTTTTTTGTGCACTGTGTTCAGATGCAAAACCCTTTCAGGCTTCCTAGGTAAAGAACATTGAGTTCTGAAACACTAACTCCTTACAGAAAAGTACTTATTTTCTACTGTCTGAAAGGAAATTGAATACCAAGTCCAGAGTAGACTGCATTTGGGTAGAAATCTGTAATTGTGGTATAATGTTAATTTAGATGCAGAATGAAATATTCATGGTTTTCTGTAATGTATAAGCAGCAACAGCAAAAACGAATAACGTTTTCACACACACACTTACACAAAAAGAGAGAAAAAGAGGCATGGCTAAATCTAACTTTTACAGCAGTGATCGGCTGGATGATTCTGTCCTTTAGCAAGTCACACTTGCAAACGAGTAGCTGGAAGGAATTATAGTAGCAGATGCTGCTGTTTCTTTGCACTCTTTTGAGCTACTAACAAGCACATGGCAGATGTTGTAACCTCGATGCTTCTAATGGAATTATTTTGGATAAATTATTTCAAACTGTTATATCTGTTTAAGCATATTGCCATCTTTTAGTAGGGGAATTTCTGGAGCTTCATAGGATCTTCTTGGAAATGCTGTCTTGCTTGGTCTTTTACTTGTAGTGCAAAGGAATCTCACTAATTTATGGTGCAGGTCAGAAAATAATGAACACTGTGTTTACACTTAAGCTGTGTGGTTATAGGTCAATATATATGTATTTATTTGTTTTACATAATCAGATTAACTCTCATTTTTTCAAAACAAAAATTAGTGTTTGCAGAGGCTGAATTTGTTATAAACCTGCTGAAATTCTATGTCTGACTCCATTCCATCAGGGAACCAGAATTCCCCTTTGAATCCCATGTTCCCAGGTGGGCTGCACATGAATGACACGCTGACTGGAACAGGCTCTGGGACAGTGCTCCCCCACAGGATGCAAAAGTGCATTTTTCTCTAGGAAGGAATACTTGATCTGAATATTTTGGCATGCTTTGAGAGAGAGCACTGGGTCTCTGAATTCCTCCATTTTTTCTTTTTTTTTTTTTTTTTTTGGTAAAGGAAAGTATGTCAACCAGGGTGAGCAGAACAAATCTTGGGCCTGATTATTCTGCCATCTTGAGTTCCTTCAGCAGTTTCAATTTTTCTGTCTTACAAACATGAAACTCCGAGTTGCTCCAACAGGTCTTTTCTACTTCATATGGACATTTCGGGGTTTAGTACCTAAAATTCTTTAGTATTTTTAGAATTCTTTGAAAAGTCACTAATTATTTTTTTCTTGGATGACTGCATTCTGGTTAATTTAAACCATAAATTATTCTGAAGAAATAAGGTGGTTAAGTAGTAATGATAATAGATGAAAATTAACACCTTTGTGGCAACCCATGTTTTATTGTGTGTACTTGTTCTTACAGAGAGTTTGCAGTCATGGGAAGGACAGATTGCATATCTTTCTGCACCAAACCAGAATCTTTTTACATACATTTTGAGCACTGTTGCTTTCACCCAATAGAAGGCTAGACTATTATATTTTTGGAATTAAAAAAAAAACACCAAACAGCGGTATACTGAAGTGAGTCCAGCAAAGGGCTACTCAAAACTCAACAAATTCTAAAGTGATTACTTTTCTAGATTCATAGAAAAAAATCATTGATTCACAAGCCTGCTATCAGGCAAATTTAGTGAAACGGTTTTAGTTTTTCTTTTGGCCTAAGTTAATTTAATTGGTTTCCGTTTTCATAGTGTCTGAAAATGTTGCAAAGTCCATGAGGTGAGAATGTTGGTAGTTTTGCAGGTGGGTGTGGAGACACAGAGACATGACATTCTTGGTCATGTTGATCAAGAAATGTAAGTGTTCATCATAAAGGTAAGCATCCCTTTTGTTGCTGATATCAGTGACTAAAGTCTTGAGCCAACCTTGTAAAAAGGACTGACAGGACATAGCACCCAGACTTACCCTGTGACAAGCTGTCCGTGTTCTACCTCTTGCCTTGTACAGCTGGTGTGCCGAGTGCTCCAACCTGCTCTGGTGGCATTGCTTGTGAACTTACTGAGTCTCCCCCTTGGCCCCGCAGCCACACTGACTGCTCTCAGCATCCTGCCCCTCCTGTCTGTCAGGACACTAACGCATGAAGTTGTTTGTAAGAACAAACTGAATTCAAGACCTGCTTTGCTATAGATATCGTTTTATTTAGGTCACAGGCATAATGCTGTGTATCATTGAATAAACAGTATAGAACAAAGGCAATGTCCAAAGGCGGCCATCCCCAGCTCTACTGGACCGCCTTTAAACAGTATCTTGCAGATGTTACAGGCATTTTCTTACTGTTATCTATGGTTTACTAATTGTCTATGATGCACTTGGAGATTTTTATTTACTTTAGCTATGTGCACTGTAGGCTCTAAAGCCTTTCAGTGAATCCTTTCATGGGTGACATATCCTGTTAGCTTAGTACTTGACTATTTATCTGTTTCTCTACTCATTCCTTTATTTCAGCTGCAAACCCCCAATAATTAGTTTCAGGCCCTCATGGGGTTGCTTTAAGCTGATGCTGTCAAGTGTTGAAACCGCTGGACCATCCTTCCCATCCTAAAAATACTTTGGTGTGCAGACAAGCACAACAATGTTGTCTTATTTAGCTTTCTGTGTAAAAGGAAGAAAGACCAAGGAATTCTGGGCTAATATTCTTGGTAATTTTTGTGCATGTGTACTGTGCTAAGAAATACTTTAAATTTTGTAAAATATGTGAAAATTATCAGAAGCCTATTTAATGTTTAAATGCGAAGACATGAACAAATAAAATAAATGATCTGAAAAATAGTTTTAGCAAGCAGAGTATAAAAAAGTATTATCTGGGAATAAAATATTCTAGGACTGATTCAAATTTGTAGGACTAATACAGAGGGGTTGTATAGAGTGCACTCATACATTCGAATTTTTATCCCTGTTGCAGTTCTCTAACTTCAAAACTGTTTTTTGCAGGTTATGAGCAACTTGTGAGAGTCTCTCCTTTAAACTCAGTCACTTCAGTTATACCCATATATGTGTATCAGTATTTACTTTGGCAACTGTTGCTTTTCACTCAGAAATGTCTTTCTGCATCCTTTGTCTACAATAGTTAGCACAGCAGTCATCATTTGCAACTGAGGAGATGTAAAGGTATAGAGTACCTGAGCTGACTTGACGTTGCTCAGCTGCGGTCCACCAGCAGCAGGACCAGGACAGCACGGAGCTTGGCAGGGCTGCAGAGTTCAGCTGGGAAGTAAGACAAACACTCATGCCACTAGTTTGCACTGAGCCACAGCCTGCCATTGAAAACTCTGTCAGTATTTGAACTAGCCAATTTAAAGTAAACAAAATATGTCCATAGCGGGCTGCACTATAACCTCTTTGATGCTGAAAGGTGACTAAAGCAACTTTTTATTTTTCAGGAGCAGTAGATATAATGAGTCAGCAGCAGCAGTGCGTTCTGAATTCCCCTTGGAAAGAGTGTTGTCTTGTAAGATGTATTTTTGGGAACATGCCTTTTCCATTTGAATTTATTTTTTTTCTAATTTGATTGAACAGAGAAATTGTATTATTTTATTTGAAAACTTGGTGGGGGGGATTGTTAACCATCCTGGGGTCCTATGTGACCATCAGTTGAAAGTTTCTGGTGTGAGCAGTTTTTATAGATGTAGGTTATTCACGCCTGTTTACTCAAAATATGTAATAGCCCATATTCTTAATCTTTGATTCTGTTTTCACAGTCAGCTCCCTATATTTTACATTGATATGCAATAGAATGGGGAAGGATCACAGGCCCAGCAAACACTCTTAGAGAATGGTGCCTGACTGAGATGATTCAGTGCTGTGAGATTGATCCTGCTTTTACTTTAGAAACCTTACTCCAGCAGTCACTGCAACTGGGTTCCAATCGTACAAAAGTAAGGACACTTGGTAAACAAGGAGCTAGAATGGGAGTCTCCGAAAATGGAAATAGGGCAGTTCATTAAATTAAATATACCTTGGGAGAGATTCATTTTAAAGCTTGCGAGGAGAGGAGAAGAACATTGGAATTGCAATGGGAATGATCTATTGGGGTCAAGACCCCTTGTTTTCTCTCTTGGTGCAGCAGGATTTGTAGATCCCCCAGTCTGATTTACAGACCACTGTTGATGTAGTTTAGGAACGGTGTGATGAAGTCTATGGCAAAAAGAGGACATGCTAATGACCTCCAAAATATGTTTTAAATATTATTAATATGTCACATCTCTAAAGGTCTCAAACACACTTAAAGCTTAAATACAGTTCTTAAGCTCCATCGTTTTGGGAATATTAAGGCAGTGCGTAAGTGCAAGTTAAGAGTCTTGGATCTCTGTGTAGGGCTGCAAGGACATAGATATTATTTGTCAAAGTCTCAAGTCCTGGTAAGCAGTGTCCTGTCGGACTGGGGTCATGTGGAAATCAGGCAGGTTCTGTTCTTTTCTCATGCTCTTCTTGTGTAGAGGCAAGAGCAGTGTCTCTGAACCTTTTCCCCACGGTTACCTAACAGAATGGGAGACTATAGCCATCTGTGGAAAGGGACAAAGAAGGATTTTGATTGCATTTGTTCAGCTAATCACTTGAATTCAAATTCAGGAAAGCATGTCTTGTTTTGTTTGCTTTTACTTTCTCTTAGTCAGTACATTTCTAAACTTTTACATGTGTTTCCTACAGTGTCTGCCATGGCAACCAAGCAAGCCCAAGTCCCTGTACACAGAAACCTGAGTCTTGTTTATGTCTTTTTAACTCTTTAACACTTTGCTGGCAGGGTTATTTTAACATCATTCATTCTTTACAACTCTGTGGCCATCATAGTTGTCATAAAATATCTGTTTATCAAGAAACATGAGGCTGAAGGGCATTTTCTAGGTCATTGGGTTTGTTCCCTGCTATTGCAGGCAGCCAGGATCGCTTTCAGAAACCAATCAAACATTATCTCAGCATTTGAATTATTAACCCCATGATTGCCTTTCTCCTAAAAGCCAAATTCAGTTTAAGGTAAAATATTAATTTCTTCTTTTTTTTTTTTTTTTATAATAGCTATAATACCTTTATTTTGCACTACTTGGTATCAGAGAAAGATCTCTTTTTTACTGGTGTTTGTGGTTTATGTACCTGCTCTTTGTTTTAATTTTCTCTGTTAGATTTTACCCAGCTTGACTGGTAGCAGTCTTCACTTTTCCTTGAACTTGCTTATCTCCAGGATGCTAATCAATCCCTATTCTCATTCCTTTTTTCCTCTCTGTTTACTTTTTGCATTAATGCGGAAATGAATATCAGTCTATCTTGGTCTGTAATTCTTTCCCTGTAAAACCTTCTTCCCCTTGTTTTTTTTTTAGTTAAAACTGGAAGTACTGATAAGACTTAAACATACTGTCATATGCTGCATCATTTACATGATATGGAATGTAGCCTTTTAAATACATTATCATAATCTAAGAGTAGACAGTGCCCTGTGTACATATACACATATGTGTTATTATTGTATTATTATTTTGTCAGGGTAGGCCATTTTATGACCATGCTTCTGTGAACTCCACAGTAGAGAAACAATAGTCACTAAGGGTGATTCAGACTCAAGAAATGAATTCAGATCATTAATGAAGTCTTCATTTTGAAAATATAAAAATTCACATTAGAAAATACATGGCTGTTCTGGCTCTGGGAACTATTTCTTAATGAAAAAGCATTGCCTGGCTATCCAAGAAAATAAAGCAGTATAAGTTTCCCCTCTGCAGCTATCCTGTATTTTGAAACAAGGTGTGATAAAGAAAGTATCTTCCCCAGGAGTGATGCTCCTTGTTCCACAAGGGTAGGGAGGATCACTTCCTGCATCCTTCTGAGTGCAAGAAGAGGCTTTGGTTCCACTCCCAAAATGTTGCAGATGAGCTTGTATGAAGCTGAAAGCAGTTGGTGCTATACAAAGAAACAGTGTGTGAGGCAGAACATTTCACTGGGAATGCTACCAGCCTGTGGTTATCAATACGATTATGTTGTTGTAAAACCTGTATTTTTGATGGTGGTTTTTTTTGTTTGTTTGTTTGTTTGTTTTTTTCCCTCAATACTGCTCTGAACTAGGAAGCATAGCACTCTGGGGCAGGAGCTCTGAGATGACTGCATTGAAAGTGCATTTCTTTCAGAGAAAGAAATCACAACAAATTTCTTCAACCATATCACCTCTATTTGAGCAGGGCTGTCAACATAGACAAATGTGTTAAAAGGGTTTTGGTTTTTTAATGGATATCTCAAACCAGCCTGGGTTCAGCAAGACAATTCTAATTTGGCAAGAGTCCTTGCAGAATCTCTCCACACCCTGCAGGTTTCCACCAAGATCCTCAAAAGCAATTCAGGTTGCCAAGCAGGGCTGACTCCAAAGGAATATGATAAATTTACAGCTGTGTAGTACTTTCACTTCCCTTTTTGCTTCTTTTTTGTGACATTTAAAATTGAAATTGAACATCTTTTTCTCATGTATGAAATTGGACATCTTTTTCTCGTGTATGAAATTGGACATCTTTTTCTCATGTATGAAATTGAAATTGGACATCTTTTTCTCATGTATGACCTGTAGACTCAAGAAATCAGAATATGTCTGTTGACCCTTCATCTTAGCCTTCCTGTTTCAAATGCGTTTGGCTTTGGAATGCATATAATAGTCAAACCCTAGTATTTTTATTCAGAAAAAAAAGTCCATTGACTTCAGCAGTGTTTCTCACACATTGGATGGAAGTGATCAAAACCTGAGAGTTTAGCCAGTGTATGGTTATGTAATCCTGTTTTATAAGTGCCACATGTATGTTTAATGTACCCCTTAGTACGTTGCATAAGGGGACTCCATGACTATAAAAGAATAAAGTGGCTCTTGCTAAGAGATCCTGTTGCCTGAGTGGCTGCAACTGAGTGATTTCCTGTAAATATCTGTAAATATACTTCTCTCCCAGTCTGAGATATTTTGCTCTGAATTCCTACTGAGTTTTACATACTTCAGTGTGAATATAAATATGTTCCTTAGCTGTCTGCAGTCACTGCCAAAAGTTTAATGTATTTCAGAGGAATTTTCTTCATTAACTTCTACTTTCTTTTTTTTTTTTCTTTAAAAAAAAGGTTCTTATGCTGCAGTTAGTTTTGACAAATTTCTTTGTATTCACGTTTAAGAATCTGTGAAACTTGTGTACCAAAGTACAGTCATTTACAAAGGAAAGAATGGCAGTATCCTCAGCACGTCAGTGTTGAAAACGATGTTTGGTTTCCTATTACTAGGCTATGAATCATGTGTAATCTTTGAGATTTTAATTCTTTTTGATAGGAGTGGGATGAGGGTAGGTGGGAGGTTTTGAAAAGGAGATGTGTAAGTGCTTCATTTGATACAGTCTAAGGTCTGTGGTTTGAAGTGCTTTGGGAGGAAGAATCTGAAATTACTATGAGCCCATACTTTGCTCCTATATTCTGCAACAATTTTGATACAAAAAGTGATTAGATTGTCTCAGCCGTTGTGGAATATTCTAAATGAAGCTACACCAGCTGCATTCTCCCAGGGCTGATTATTTTCTTTGGATAAAGGGCATGTTGTACAGTTGCTTAGATATGACTTGTCATTCATATATGCCACATGCCCCTCATAAACAATTGTGATGAATTGTATCTTCTGTAGAACTGTAATACACCAGGGCCTAGGGAAATAAGAGATTTCATTTCTTGAAGTTCGCAATGAATATGTTGAGAGCTGTGAAGAGTGCCTTATTGCTCCAGGCAGGTAACTTAAATGTCAGATGATAGAAAGTTAGAGGAAATCAGACTATTTTCTATTATATCTCTTCCTGCTCTGGAAAAGCATTTGGGCAAAGAGAAGATAAGATGGGGATTATTTTAGACAAATCAAATTATTCTAAATTTACTCCAAGACCTGAATAACACTGTGTTCCATTCCAAAGCAATTGTCTTCAAAATGGGAGTTTAAACAGCCTGTTGGCTGCTGTCAGTGCCTGTAATATACATAAGTCTACCTTGCTCTAATAAGACACATGCAGTGCTGAAGAATCTTTGGGTTGCTGTCTTCTTCCTTCAGCTGCCGCTGGTCACCATATGTGGGCACCCATTCTTATGTTCTCAAAGGTAACCCTGAGAAAACATTGGGTGTGAATGCATGGCTTTTTCAAGATTAGTTACCATTTGCAAACTCTTTGCATCCTTTCATAAAAGAGATTTCTATTGGTCTAATATAAATGTTAGATCAGCTCCTTTGCTGCTACAAAGAGGTACTACACTTCCACACACTAATACTCATTCACAGCATTTTTCCATTTAAACACCCACCATTAACTGACATTCATACCATCCCCTTGAGCTGTAACCATGTACCTCTCACATCATTAACCTGCATGCATATATTTCTCCCATATTCCTAAACTTATTGTGGTAGCCCAGTGTTATGATGGTTTAACCCCAGTTGACAACTAAACACCACACAGCTGCTTGCTCACTCCCCTTCAGTGGGATGGGGGAAGAGAATCGGGAGAGTAAAAGGGAGAAAACTCTTGCACTGAGATAAAAGCAGTTTAATAATTGAAATGAAATTAAAATGAAAATGATGATAACAATAATAATAAATTGTAATGAAAAGAAAAATAATGGGATGAGAGATGTAAAACCCAAGAAAGACAAGCAATGCAAATGAAAAGAGTTTCTCACCGTGAACTAACTGATGCCTGAAAGTCCTTGAGCAGTGGCCCCCTGGCCAATTTCCTGCCAATTTTTGTTGCTGAGTGTGATGTCACATGCTATGGAATATCCCTTTGGTCAGTTGGGAGCAGTTGTCCCAGCTGTGTCCCTTCTCAATGATTTGTGCACCTCCTGCCTGCTCGCTGGCGGGACAGTGTGAGGAGCAGAAAATGCCTTGACTTAGTTAAGCACTGCAGTCAGCACTGCTCAACAATACCAAAAACATCCCTGTATTATCAACATTGGCTATGAAGCTACTATGAAGAAAATTAACTCTGTCCCAGCAAAAAATTAGCACACCCAGTCATCCCCAGGTATTGTTGTTTGTAGTTTTCATGGGAAAGTATCAGAATTACCTGAGATTTGCTGTTATTAGCCTTGCTACTGGCCAGTTGTATGTCTGTTGGCCAGCTCTATGTCTGTTGCCCAGCTAACTCCATCACAAATTCCTCATATTCCCCTCATTCCCCATTCCAATAGAGGCAATGCTGTCTACAGCTCATTTGTAACGGTGCTCAGATCCACTGACTCAAAGTGCTAGAAGACAAAATGATTGTTATTATTTTCTCCTTCAGTGACTTCAGAGATACCATTAATGTCAAAATTTAGAGAAATGTAGATTTCAAGTAATATAGGAAGGTCATGCTGATTAGTAGTTGAATGTGCAAAGGTAAACAGGGAAGAATTACATCTGTGAGGTTATACTAGAAGAATATAAGTAGGTTGACTTAGTAAGGTAGAAGGTTGGTTGACTTCTGTGACTGAATGGTGTAAGAAGTTTGAGTAGACACACACTAAAAGTTTTGTGTGGTGATACTGTCAGTTTAGAGACATTCTTATGAACAAAAGTACTATATGCATCAGCAACATGGAAAGAAGGCATAGATGCTTATAGATTCTCTAACTCTGAGATGAGAACATGCCATGACCCACCTCTCCTAATTTATTTGAAGAAAGAACATTTATGAGTTGGAGTTATGAGGGCTCTTTAGTAAGATGATAAGACTGTGATACTGTATTAAAACCTACATTCCAGTCCTACATCTAGGATTAGTATTTAATTGAGAAGAGAAATCTATTGCTTAAGGATTTCAGTACATAAAATGATTGGGAAGCCATTGATACTAACAATGTTTAGATGAGAAGAATACCTAATTTACTGGGAGTTATATCTTATGAAGGAGCTGAATATATGCTTCCTGTCAACTTCAAAAAGAAGCTGTTCTTAGAATAACAGCTATACGACACTAGTATGCCTATTTAATCATATCTTCAAATAATCTTGACCTAAATAAGTTACGCTGCCATTTTATTATTCAGTTACAGGCAGTATTTTAAAGGAAACTGATTAGCTCTGACAGTGAGCGTTGTAACTTACAGGCAAGTTGTAGCTTATAAGCAAGCTATCAAACCTATTTCAAAACAATTTTAGTCAATGACATCATATCTTTTCTTTGTTTTATTTTTCAAATCAAAGGCAAGAAAACAACATTTAGAAGCTGAGATGAATATGCAGCATTGTGCTGTAATTCTGGGTAGGTGAAAGCACTGGAACTTCCAATGATGACATTATGCTGTGTAAAACATATTTAGTTTAGTGACTCATTTAGTTACTTTTCTGATATATCTTTGAATTCTTCTTTAAAGGTTATATGTATGCTCTGGATAATGCTTGTGGGGATAAATACTATCTTTTAGCACATGAAAATTATAAAGTTGGGGGGAAAAAAGTCATCTTTCAGTCATATAATCCTTTTTTCTGGTCTGAAACAGAAGTGATATGTTAACACTATGATGGGTCCAAGTTTAGTTTGATGTTACACAGGCAATTTCAGAGAGAAGTGTTTTTTATACTAATAGAATAAATACTGCCTGGGTTTGTATGCAAGGAGGGTTCAGTTTGTCTTTTACTATAAATATTACCAGCTATAGAAAAGCAGTAGCTGTCAGTTTTCCTTGGATGTTGTAGCAGTGTTATTTTGAATAATGCCATATATTAATTTATGTTTGGCCAGGGCTGATGTTACTCCATCATTCAGCAATCCAAGGAAAGACAGATGGCTGTTACTCAGTTCACAGCCAAAGGTATAAAGTGTTAAACAGAATTATTCTTTTTTATTATGTTTATCCGTAGTCTATGGTCATCTCCTAGTCTGTGAAGATGGCTCTTAGGTAGGACTCTTAGGTAAAAAGTAATCTGTTGGTTTAAAAAGATGCCTTTAATTTTCTTCTGAGAAGTTCGTGATAGGATTCCCATGTAGCAGGTTTTTCTATCAGTCATGGTAGGTGTTTTCCAATAGGCATCCTGAGTGGCTGGAAATATTTTAATATTAGTCTCTTGGCTTTGATCAAACTAAGATGATATAGAAGCAGATAGAAGAGAGATGCAAAGAGAGAATGAAATCATTTGGCTTCATTTCAGGCTATTAAATATTTGGCTTCATGCCAAATAGCTTCTTAATTTCACGTGGGCTAATATACTTCATCTCTACAAAAAGCATGAAGGGGAGAAATGGAAAACGAGGGTAAGATTATCTCTTTTTGTTCCCTTTAACAACATAACTATTTTTAGCCAATCTGGAGTTAAAAAAAAAGAGTGGGGTTTTCCCCCTTTTCTAATAAAAGGACGTTCGTTGTCAAGTTGCCAGAGAAGTTTCAGGTGCTCTAATTCCCCAGCTAACATGGCCTGACAAGCAATGAACTCTATGATGTTCAGAGCCAAATGTTGGCCTCCGTGATTTGTACGTCTGCCTCCTACTTTTTGGTGTGCAGAACAGAAAGCATGAGCTATATAGTGTGTATCACACTGTAGCAGTCTTAAGCACATCATTTTTGCTTTGGGGCTCCCATGAAAACTCTTCGATTGTGTTTGTGAGGTAGTGTGGGTTTGAATCTCAAATCTACAACCTTTGAGATATAAGTTTGGGGCTTGAATAAATTCAAATTCTTTAAGCACAACTTGTTGATAACTGTGATGTTTCACTTTGCACCCTAACCATGTAGAACTGTGAGTTGTGCATTATTATGATGCAGCAATAGGAACTATGATTCATTTGCTCCAGTTTTATGAGTCTTTGAAGATTATAGATGTGAGGCTTTTGTTGGCTATGATGTGCTTTATATAGTTTCCGGGTCTGTTGCAAAGTGTCCGTGTGACTGAAGTATCCATGAAAACGCATAGTTTGAGATCAGTCTAACTTTTCTTAAAGACAAAGACCTGAGTTAGTTCTAGATACACTGAAGCCTGCAACGTCATACCTCCAGAAGAAATCTAGTCAGATCTATGAAGACCCTATTCAAGGGGACAAATTCTCCTTGGAAGCACTTGTCTCTTTCCATTGACTGGGACTAGGTGCTTTAAGTGCCATTGGGTAGCTGGGATGCTGCACACAGTTACAAGCTATTTTCAGTCAGCTCATTAGCAGGAAGCATCAGTTGTCAATGACCGTTAAATACAGACTGATGCTGCTGAATGCATCAGATAAATGCTGCTGAATCATTGGTGTCTTATGGAGGATCTCACACTATGGATCAGGGAAGCACTCGTGCATGTGCTGTGACCTGCCTTTGGCATAGGAAGACTCTAATTTGTTTATCATGATTTGTGAATCTTTGATGTAGATTTTCCTATTACCTTACCTTATTACTGACCTCTGAGAGCTAAATAGAAACCAGTGTCATATCTGTTTGCATGGTAGCTACTTTTTCCTTAGAATAAAAGAAAGCATCTTGAGGTAAATAAGGAGAACCTTTTGAAGATATCAGAGATTAAGAGAAAAACTATGCAAAAATAATATTAATTGGAGAGGCTTTAAATTAAAATTCACCTGCATTTGATGTTTGAACAGGAAACACAGCAAAAAGTGTGACCTTACCTAGCGTTGTCTTCCCCAATTAATTACAAGGACACAAACAATTTTTCTATTTTCATTTCCAAAATTATATGATCTCATAGGTTTTGACAACTCTACCACAGGTTAGTAAATGTCTCCTGCTGCTGAAAATGTATTCAGTACAAGGAGCAACAATGGGAGAGCTCATTGCAGAGATTAATTCCAGAAAGAGACTGTGAAGTTGATGTTATTAAATATTTTCATGATTGCTGGAAATATACTTTGAAAACCTTATCAGCTTTAACCATTTGATTTTGACTTTATCTGCAAAACCAGATGGCCTATTTGGGCAATCAAACAGAGCAATTGTTTGAGAATTGTCAATTTGAAAACTTGTTAAATGTGAGTATATTTTTTTCAGGGCTGGCTGCAGTTGCAGTAAGAAATTGCACAAGTGTATGCCAGTCGTTATGGGGTGCTGTGGGAGGCTGAATTCTTACCTCCCATTCAGAGCAATATAGAATATTTCCTTACCTTTCTCTTACGCCACTGCCACTACCACGAGGTGTATTTTCAGTTAGAAACTGAAGATCTGATTTAGGGTCTACTGCCATTAGGGGAGAGACTTCCATTAACTTGGTATGGGGAACCTTAGTTCATGTCATTGAGGACCATCATACTCTGAGATAAGTCAACAGAATTTGTTCCGTATAGATCAAATGGAGGAGGAGGGTCATACTCTAGGGATGAAATGCTACTTGGTGAACCAGTCCCATGCATGTGCATGATAATGTTATGTAGTGAAGCACAGAGCTACTGTGGTTATGAAGTCAGTATAAGAACTCCTATAGACCAGGATAGAAAAATATAAGGATTGGCAGATGTGCTGTGCTTATGGTTTGCATAGGAATTGCAACTTAATAGAACTAAGAAAAAAATATACATTTAGCATATAGTTATTAGGTGGATTCTGTTTGGGACAGTTTTTCATTTGTAAGCTGCCTATTACTGTATTTATTTCTAGCTGTATTTTAGCATACTGCTAAACCCTTGTATAATTAATATAATATTAGAAGGGAGGTGTTTTTAGGCAAAGGATAAAGCTAGTTACATATTTTCAGTCCTTCTGGGTACTCTGTTCATTGTAGAGTCAGAGGACATAGATGTGGCACTTAGGGACATGGTTTAGTGGTGGACTTGGCATTGCTAGGTTAATGGTTGGACTTGATGACCTTAAAGGCCTTTTTCAACCTAAATTATTCTATGACACACAAAGTGTCCATTCTGCTGTGATCAAGGATGTCATGTTATCTCCCTCTTTCTCTTTTTCCTTTTTCTTTTCTTTCCCCATGTAGTTACCTCAAGGGTAGTAAAGACAGTAGTATACAGTTGGCAACCATCAAAGAAATAATGAAGCTTTTCATTTAAAGGCTGTAGAGCTGTTCAGAATAACACTTCAAGGCTAAGAATAGCACAGAGAATTTAATCGACAGTGCAGTGTTGAATTTTTGTGCTACTTCTGCAGTGGGAAGCCTTTTTTTTCCCCTGTTTTAGGAAGATCCCAGGATTATTGTGAATCTATGGGCAGCTGGAAATCAGTTATGTATGAACTCAAGAAGATGTTATTTGGGCACAAGGAAGAATAAAGGCCTCGGGAATCAGAAGGACAAAGTATCTCTGTCATTATTTTGGGTCACTGAAGGTTACACCTGAAAAGGATAATGTCAGATAGGTATTTCTAGGATCACATATAGGACAAGAGATTATTTTACAGATCAACACAAAATTTGTTGGTTAGGATAGCTGGTGCCAAATGTTCAGTTTACTTGACAATAAATTGCTTTTTATGTAGATTAATTTCTTCACTAAAAAACTGTAATAACTAATCCATACTCAAGAACAAAAAAAAAAAAAAAAAAAGAGGAAATGCTCCTTTTTGGATTAAAGCATGAAAACTGGTTAAAATAGCATCTCTTCACAGACTCTGGAGTCCAAAGAACAGGTAACCAGAGGACAATGGTACCTGCCAAATGCTAGTGCTTTTTTCAATGTCGGAAAGTTCCATAGGACCTTGTAGGCACTGTTGTTTCAGGGAAATGGAGATTCAGCTAACTAACATGCCTGTTCATTTCAACAATAGACCCATTCCTGTAGGCAAAGCAGTGATGTTAAAAAAAAAAAAAAAAAAAGGTATGTTTGGGAAGAAACAGATTCTTTGATTTAAGAATTAATATGTCATTGGCTCCATGACTTCATGAAAGGCATTTCAAGAAAAGTCATTTCTCATCCAAAATGTCATTGATGTTGCCTCTGGAAATATATTGCAATGGGGTTGTAGTTAGAGTAATTCCTAGGTTTGTGCCAACACATCATAAAAGACAACAGCCTCAGATATCTGCCTTTGAAATTGGGCATAATAGGCTCATGGGGTTTTAACATGTTTTATGCTCAAAATTCCTGTAGGGTTACTCAACATACTGTAGAACTCAGTGACTGTATAACAAAATTGTATTTTCATTTATATTTTGACATGTACATAGATAGTTAAAAGATGTGAGGCTGTGCAAACTAGGTTAATATAAAATAAATAAATATTCAGTGGATTTAACAAATAATATTATATAGATTCTGTAGGTGTTCTGCTGTTTTATTTACTTAATAAATAAATGTGCAAGATTTTTCCTTGAAACCAGTAACCAGATCTGTCCCAAATCTGCCTGAAATCAAAGTGTAAGTTCTCTTCCACTGAAAGCAAGAAATCCTTTTTTCCCCACAGTCTTCCTGAAAAGGTGGGAGTTGGTGTGCAATAAAAACCCAAAAAATTATTTAAAATTAAGAGCTTTGTTTTAAAGAGAAGAATTTTAGTGGGATATTTTTATCATTAGTGCTTTTTTCCTAGTGAACAAAAAAGTAAATTACTTAGTGCCTCACCGTGTAGTTTGATAACACCTGAATGAGGTGTGAGGTCATGTTCTGCCACCCTTAAAGTCTGTATCTGACCTTGCAGGTGTTTATTTGCCCTCTGAAGGTGATTAGGGCCTGCACTGCAACATCAACACTGCTGGTTTTAAAAAAGCAAATTAAATTATTAATTTATTATGTATGTGTCAATAATCACTCACTGCATAACCTGTCCAAGAAAGCAGTACCTCAGGCATCTCATATGTTTCAAATAAAGATAGCTGTTGTGTGAAAATTCCTACATCTATAGTTTAAAAAGCCAGTTTTCAAAGCAGTTTTAAGAGAGTCATAGTTGTATGGAAGATTCAGAGATAAGTTTTATAATTTGCAAGTTTTAAATGCCTGGGAACTGTATCTTGAACTCCAAAGGAGATTTTCATCTCCCTATGGCATACACAGATAGAACTGTGATTCTCACTGCATATTCGTTGTGCTGCTTTCATTTTATCCGGAAGGGTGTGGATGGGTAGCAAAACAATGTTCCAAAATTAAAAGCTTAGAAGACCTTAAACTGACCTCTTAAATCCAGATAATAACAAGGCAAGACTGAAGGCCTACCCTCATGGACTCAGAAAATGCAACGCCAAATAATCTCGTACAGTATAGTGAAGCCAAAATATTGAACCTTATTTTAGCTCTGCTCTGACAGATGCACTGAAGCCTTAGGCTCAGGAGCTGCATGTGCTTTTCTGCTCATGAGCAACATTCAGCTCAAGCTTGTAAAAAAGAAATCCTGTGTTTCCACAAGTGGAGCTCCCCTTGCTACAGGGATGCTGGATGCTGTGGACCCAGGCTATGCAGACTCTCCTACAGCTGGGGTGGGAGGTGCACAGGGCCAACATTGCCCTTCAGGGTTTCTCTTTCCTTGCTTGGGAAAGGACGGCAGGAATTAGATGCAATGAGTAGTGATGGAGCAGAAGTGGCAGTGCAAGAAAGACCTGTGCTTTGCTGGTGAAGGCTGACAAAAGAACCATGCCCCTCTTGTGGCATTTGTTGTCTAGAGCAAGCCTGGGTGGAGTTCCATCACTTGAAGTGTCTTGATGCAAGATTACATGCAGTGAAGCAGAAAATAAAAACCTACGTTAGACCTAGGGCCGAAGATCTGTGAGGATTTCATAGTTCCCTTAAGCCACAGTGCTTCTTAATGGGAAGCCCTGGGACTGGGTGTCATGGTACAGGGCTATGAGGTTCAAGGCTGGGAGTCCCAGCACCACTGCAAGAGCTAGAAATTCCTCTTTGGGATTGAGATACTCCAGTGGGTGTCTGTGGCCATTTTCTGAATGGCGGCTTATGTTCTGAGGAATGGCTCTGGTTACCTAAATCGACTCCCATCTCTCTCAGATGGAGAAATGATTGAAATGCTGCTGGACCAGGTTTATCTGCAGAAAGCTCCGAGTGCCATGTCTTCACTGTTTTTCTTTGGGGATAATTGACTTGGGATAAGTCCTTATAGGAAGGTGTTAACTATAAAAGTGTGTTTCTATTGCCATAAATGTGTCTGTTTAGGGTTGCAATGAGGGAAATATTCCTGCTCAAAAAAGCTCTTATGTTAGGAAGTTTGTATTCTGACAAGATGCTGCCTGTATGAGGATAAAAGTGCAATGGAAATGCTTGGCTACTCCTCTATAATTTATGCAGTATGCAGACTGCTTTTATTGTAAAGTATTACTTTTCTTACTATAATAAAATGACTTTAAAAAAGTCAAGTCAGCAGATAAAATAGAAGTGCTGCAAATGAGCTGTTTGGTCTTTTGCATTGTCAGTCCAGGTAGAATTTTCTGCTCTACACTTTGTAATTGGGTTGCTGTTTATTTAGTTGCAGGGTTTTTTTTTCCATTTGGAGTGTAGAAGAACAATGATGTTTTGATCTTACTTTGAAATGGAGAAAAGAATATAAATACTCTGAACCCTCTAAGTAATGAAATGAGGATTATTCAGTTAAAAAAAATGCATACATTTTTAAAAAATCAGATGTCAGAAATTAGTTGAGGGTTTCATATTGCAATTAAAAATTGCAAAATGACAGATGGAAAATATACTATGGAGGGCTCTAGTATATCTTCTATGCAATTAGATTGAAATGCTGCAATTACTTCAGGATACTTTGGTACTGGAAATTTATCAAGAAGCTTGTTGGGACAAAGCAAGAGAAATGTCTGCATTCCTTTCAGAGAGAAGATGGATGCTAATGTCTGGTGGGATTTTTATCCAGAGATGTTTGCAGTTATCAGCCTTGTCAGAATTTTTTTTTTTTTTTATTTATCTGACTAGCAGGAACTGTGACTAACAGTGTGTACAGTTACTAACAACATTGTGATGGCAGAACTAGGTGCTGTCAGTATTATCTCTTATAATGCAGATATTTCTTAAGCAGTGGGTGCAGTGGGTGGTGTGTGTTCTGTGAAGGATGAGAAGAACTGAAAGGGACGTGGATTTTTTTTTCAACTGAGGCAGTGAGACAACTCCTCCCAGACCTTCCATGCTGTCTCTGTGACTGTTTTCCTCAGGTTTTTGGCACAGCCTTGTCCAGGCACCAGAACCATTTGCACTATGAGGAACTGAAAGGGCTTGACATTATCATAGTGTTTTATGGATGCAAAAATCGCTGCCACTTTGTCTAGATACAGCACAGAGCCTGTCAAAGGTGGACCCAGATAAGGTGAACAGATGAGAAGGTGAGAGCTCAGCTGTTCCCACTCCCATCTGAAATTCTAGGAATGTTATATCAGGATTACAAGTTTCAGATTCTGATGCACCTCACTTGAGAGGGCAGCAGCTATAGGGAACATTGCAGAATTTGATAAGTATATGAAAGAATACATTGAGTACAGATGGTGTGCTGCTTTATCTTTTCATGTTCTTGTGAAAGGATAAGTTGCAATGCTGGGAGATTTCAGGCCTAGGGCATTACATAAAATAGTTGACAACGAATGTTAATACTTGTCTTTTCTGCTCTGGTCAGTTGTCCTTAAAGTAACTCCTGGAGACTCCATCTGGTCATCCTTATGTGACATTGAAAAAGTCAGCACCGTAAACTTCATCTGACTGTTAATTTATTACGGGTTTTTTTTTTCCTGTCCAGGCAGATGGAATAGTAAGAAACTTTCCTTGGCTGCCAAGAAACAAGAGAGATGATGATATCAATTTCAGGTCCTTCCCTCTACTCCATTTATTCTGCGTTGCAATGGTGTTATGGAGGGAAGGGTAAATGTGCACTTTATCTGCTGAAGTTTCTCTGCATGTGGAAGAATGAGGGCAAATAAATAAAAGGTGGTGGTTTTTTTTGTTAGGAAGGATGTATTAACAGGACTTTCATGTGCAAGATGTGGAGGTATTTGTTCTGTTGTTCTTGTTGCTTGTGAGCCTTCAGATGGACAAATATGTTATTGATAGATCTCAACATGCTTTCTCTTTCCTTTTTGTAGGAGGGTGGGTTAGGTAATCAGTTAGACATTCCCTTCAGTTCTGCCCTTCCTATGATTTTTAGCTTGCATTTGGTATCCCTACATAGTCTGTTTAAGTGGGAGGGCATTTTATTTATGGTAGGATAATCCTCAATTGATTATGATTTTTTGATAGGGCAAGGCACCTATCTGCCATAATGCATATTGATGCGTATCTCAGAAAGCAGCCATTATGTTTTTACAAGCTCAAGAGGTGGCTGTTGCAAAGGTGAAAGCCATGAACTGAGGAAGCCTGTGCAGAACATACAAGGAGTTAAACACACATGCTGGTAGATGCATGCTGGCCACACATGGAAATGTTGGTAGACTTTGAAAAATTTGGATTTTGAATAAAGCCTTAACTTTGTTATCATAATCCTAAGGCAAAAATAATTTAAGATTTTTGTGAAATAACAATCTTTTTAGCATTTTATAGTGAGTTAGATGTGTCCATACATATCAACTCTCAGTTCTGTTCCATGGCTCTGTATGGGACAGCTATAGATGGAAAACAAACATAACTATCTCACTAGCTATGCTGTTTGTATCCCAAAAATGAATGGAGTAGTGGTGGCAAAGATAAGTCTTCAGAAACTACACGTGTTCAGGAAATCATAGTATCTGCCACTGCTCTTTGAGAGCCAGTGTAGTCATTTGTTGGTTAGAGGAGCTGTGACTTAATATCAAAAAAGTCTCCAGAAAGTGTGTTTCTGAAAAGCTAGGTATAGTGTAACCCAAAATATTGGTGATTTGACTTGACTAATGAGAGCCATTTGGTTTGTTCTTTATGGCCTTGATAGTAATTATATTATGCTATACTCAATCTACCATTACATTTTCAGTTAAACTCCGTAATTAAAAAAATGCCCTCATTGTCTTGTAGATGTTATAACAACCTCCCTTTTTTTTTTCTTTTTTCTTTTTTTTTTTTGTCTGACGAGAGGGTTTCTCAACATTTTTTCAGTCCTCCTGGCGTAGAACCATATAATTTCCTAAAGGTACTCAGTAACCTTTAGTGCGATTTTTAGTAATCATTTCTTTCACAACTATATTGGAATTAATACCTCCGTTTATCAGAATGGTTCTCAGGACTATAAGAAATGCAGGCAAATATGTATGAGTAAAATGTAAGATCTCCTGAAAACCAACATACACTTAGATGTATATGAATAGATTTGGAAAAGCCCAGGATGCTCTGGTATTCTTAAGCACTCCTATCAAGACTTTTGGAAGATGTTCCCAAAGCCTTCCAGTGATGGAAATTCCAGACCTTTTATTGGCATTATATTCTATGCTTATATTAGAGCATTTGTATAATACCTGACTTCGTCTTCTTTGAATGCTGTCCTTAGTAAACGGGGAGACCAACACATCTGCATTTTTGTAATGTCTTCTTTCAAACATCTCTTATCACTGAAACAATTATTCTAGTATTTTCTTATACATTTTGTTTTCTTGACAACATCAGAATTTTCTCTATATTTCTTGAAATATGTAGCCTAGGGCTGGACACTAAACTCATGCCTTACCACTGTTGGAAGGGTTATTTATCCATCCTGTGTATAACACTCTTGTTTATACACTTTAGTATACTTTTTGTTTTTGCAAGAGGATGACAACATTGATTCACATTTAGCTTTGGTCTACTAGAATATATTTTTTTTTCCCCCAGAACTGCTGTCTCTTCATTCATTTTCAGTTTTCTTTTGGTGATAGCAGCTGCTGCTGCTGAAATACCATATCTGGCATTTGACCAAAGTATATTTCATCTTTTTACTTTTCCTGCCTATTTCTACAGTTTGTCAGGTTCTTTTAAAATTCTTAAAATTGTAGTCTCCAAAACATTTGCAGTCTTCCCCTGCTTGTTATCATCTGACAGTTTAGTAAAGATATTCTCTGATTTATCATCAATGTCTCTGATGAAAATATTTATCAAGGTCCAACAAAGCTCACAACAGAACATAAAACTTCATGGTAAATTATTTGTAGCTCATCTTTAAGGACACTTTCTAACTACATTTACTAAAAGATTGCATTAGTTTCCTTTTTATTATGCTCCCCTAGCTTACTTAGAAGAATATCAGGTCATACAGTGACCTGACAAGCTCACAAGCTCTATTTCCCCACTATAAAAAAATAATATTAAAGTGGGTTGGTATGAGTTGATTAGCTGTTACTGCCATTTTTTAAGTCCCTAGAGATAAGATTAAGTATATTTCTACTGTCTCCAGTGGTTGCTCGTCTTATAAAGTCTTGAAAGCAGTCAGTAAAGATCCTACTATATTCCTAGTTGACCAGTCCCATTATTTAACTATAATTCCAGATGGATATTTTTTCCTAATGTGCTATCCAGATCTCTATTGTTTGAAATTCAGTGTTTGCTCCTTGCCTGATCTTTGATTGGAATGGGGGACAAGTGAACTCTTTATTTCACTTTCCTTCATGTTTGAACCCTATTGTTATGCTCCATCTCAGTCTTTTTGAAACTAGGGAAACCTGAATCTCTCTTTTCATGTCCTGTATTTTAAGCCCCGTAATTTTTGCTGATCTTTTTTTACATCCTCTTCAGCTGGTCAAATAGATGATGCCCAAAACAGGATGGAGCACTCCAGCTAAAATTGTCCTTTGCTGTTTGTAAGTAAATAGTACAAAAAGCATCTGTATTATGCACCATACTCCTTTTATCACACTGTAGAACAACAGTTCATTAGAACCAGATGGTAGACAAGCATACACTTAAAAAATAGATTACAAAGTTTTCCCTCAGCCCTGTTTTATTTGTCTATGTTAAGAGTTCATTTCAGTGACAAAGTGTAATTCCACAAAAAAAGTGTGCGACTCCAAGGAAGGGAAAAGCTCTTCATCAAATGTGTTCAGTTCAAAAGAATGAAAAAAGAAAAAACAAGTAATAACAAAACCAAACCCCTAATCATAAGCTCTGCAAAGACAACTTAGCTAAATTGAATTTATTCTTCCCTGGTGTACTCACACAAGGTCCAGCTGGCTCCTGGCTCCTCAGAATTTAATTTGCTGCACCTAAAGTGAAGGGAAGTTCTCTCTGTGGGCAATTTGGCTTCCCCAACACTATAAGCAGAACCTTATTTCCCTACTAGAATTAAGCACAAGTGCTTTTTAGTTTGCATTCTGGATTACAAGCTGTCTCTTCCCTCTGGTTGATAAATTTCACCATGGTTTCACAGACAGCAGACAGAGCTGAGACAGAGCAAAGCTTCCTGACATTGGATAAAAAAGATGAGTGCATAAGGTGGAGACAAATGCAAAGTAGTGTTGGATTCACAAGCAGCAGAGGTTAGCTGCTCATTCCAGGGATATTCCTACAGCCAACATTAGTGTGCTGTTATAGGCAATCACCCCTTTTGTCCACGCCTAAAGCTAGCCCTGTTTCAAATGAACTCAACGTGAATTCTGCTCAGTGCTTCCCCATGAGCTCTATGCCGAAGCTTAGACATCTGTGTGATGCTCCAAACCTATCCATCCTGGTCTGAGCCACGACTGTCTTGCTAACTGCTCTGAAAGAAGTACAAGAGCATGTAGCAATAGGATGAGGGGTAATGGCTTCAAACTGGAAGAGGGTAGATTTCGGTTACGTATCAGGAAGAAATTTTTCACTATGAGGGTCGTGAGACACTGGAACAGGTTGCCCAGAGAAGTTGTGGATGCCCCATCCCTGGAAGTGTTCAAGACCAGGCTGGATGGGACTTTGAGCAACCTGGTCTAGTGGGAGGTGTCCCTGCCCATGGCAATGTGGTGGGAACTCGATGATCTTTAAGGTCCCTTCCAACTGTAACCATTATATGATTCTATGATAAGTGCCATTTGCGTACTCTAACTGCAGGTAAAAAAGATGTAAGTTTATATGTAATTGTTTAATCAATAGCTGGAAGTCTCCTAGCCCATGATTTGTGGTCCTTTTCACCCTCTCACTCTCTTTGTGTGAAGACGAGAGATTTTACAGTTCATGATAAGGTGTCTGGCACATAAGTTGCCAAAATGTAATTAGCAGGACTGTTTCTGATTTAACACGTGAAGCTGGCACTGATACAGAGACAATGCTGAAGTTCAGATAATATCCTCAGCAGCCCTGGCCAGCTGTGCCAGGTGTGAAGTGTGGGGTCTCCTAAGTGAGAGAATTTAATTTCTATCTTCAGCAGCAATAACAAATAAGAAACACAAGACACAGGCTTGTAGGCAGAATTTAGTCACTTCGGCCCCTGGGCCTCAATAAGCACAGACTTAATGTGAGAGAGATGCTGTCCTTGGGGACCTTGTTTCACAGATATGTTGGCAAGGGAGGGGTCACAGGTATGTGGCAAGGAGGAGGTCATGGTGCAATAGCCTAGGTATCCATCCTACCAAGGTTTTAACAAGAGGCTTTCAACAAATTGAAGCTGTGAATAATGAGGTTTGTTTATAGAGAGGTTATGCAGAAATGGGAACCTGTACCGTGGGCACCCTGGTGATGTTGAAGGGTGATCTGCTGGCAGTGGTACCTGCTTAAGAAGCATCTGTGAACATAAGAGTCTGTAGTCACTTCTCTCCCTGCTGTGTTTTACGGAGCTATTCTCCTCTACTGTGGTGACCTTTGTCCGCTCCCCACCCCCCACCCCAATACATGTGAGAGGTTTTGGATCTTTTGCCTTGTGACAGGATTTGGTTTGCCTCTTCAGAACTCTGATGACGGATGTCTGAGATCCATCTGGGGCCAGTATTAGACGCTTATAATTTTCTAAGCATAGCAGAAGAGCTCAGCATCCTCCTGCAAAAATTCAAACCTGCTATCTGCCCTCAGAGACAACTGCCAGAGCTCCTGTGAAATGGACTGTAGATAGTCAATATTAAGTTTTTGGTTATGCTTGATGCAACCCACAAGTGATAGAATATTCCTGATGACTGTAGTTTCACTGGATGTAGGAATGAACACAATTTTGTGAATAGCTACCTTTTCCTTTTATGACTGGTTGGTACTGTTACACATATGTGAATTTTAGGTAAAATAATCAGTAATACTTTTTTTTTTTTTAACTGAGAGTACAGCAGAACAGAATGGTGGTCTCCTTAGTCTAGTACCCTTCCTCTTGAAGCGGTCTGTAGCAGACTATTAGGGAAAACTGTAAGAAACCAGACAAGTTGCAAATTATTCTTCCCCTTATATTCTTTTGGGCTCCAGCTACCAGTATTTTAAAAAATTCATTGAGGTTGCATCTGTTATGTTTATGTACTTGTTAACTCCTGAAGCCAATTCACATATTTCTCTGACAAGAATTTGTCTACACTGTTATTATCAGTGACATCTCATGGTAATAAATTAATAAATAATCATAATAAATTAATTAATTATGTGCTACTTGAAAATTCTTTCAAAATATCCTTTTGTCTTAAACTCACTACCCCATAATTTCATAGTGGGAAAGTGCTTTTCCCTGTTAATTGTCAGTGACATTTGCAATTTGACAGTTAGCCCACAAGAACTCAGTCATCTCTTTTGCTCTGAAGAGCCCCTGCCTACTTCACCTTTGTGTGGAAGTTGCTCATAAGCTGTCCTGTACACATCATTTGTTACCCACTCCAAGTCTTGCTTTACTGCAGTGAAAAAAAAATAAGTGCAGTTTTGGCCTCAGGGAAAGTCGTGAGTATGATCTAACTAGAGATAAAAACACAATGAACATTGGGAAATTGGCATTTTGAGAAGCTCACTGGGTTGAAAGCCTGCTAGGCTTATAGTGCTGACCTTGGCAAATTTACTTTGCTGTCAGGATACCTATTGTTCCAAGGTAAAACCAATGAATAATTTGTACTGGTTAATGGGAAAGGAAAAAATACACACACCCTCATTAGCCAGCATCAGAAGCCTTCAGACATAAGTGCAAGCAAGATCTGAGCTGAATTTTGAAGATTTCATGTCCTCAGAGGTGGCTGGTCCTTAAATGTATTAATGAGATAACCTTTGTTTGCTCATCATGCAAATTTGACTAACAGGAGCAGGAGACCCATCATTGTCATGCTAAATGAGTCTGAAATCTCATGCTTCTAATTAGTTTGTTAGAATCATTATCTAAGCAAACTTGAAAGAGTGAGTGTACGGTATTTTTTTTAAGACAAACATTAGAAGCATTATAAGGTAGGAGGTTAATAACCCAGCTTTTGGTTGGGTTGAAATAACTTTTTTATAAAGATGGGATGGCCAGTTTTCCTGACTGACCTTTTGAGCCATGAACCAGAGCCTTTGTCTGGCTGGGAGCCTCATCACCTTTCTCATGAAGAAGAGAATGGAAGAAGGGAGCCAAAGAGGTGGAGAACTCCAAGAATAGCAGGACATGATAACAGCTTTATCAGTGCATTACATGTAAGTGAGTCACGTAACAATATCTGCCTGAGCAGTTTTGCTATTTTACTCTATGTCGTAGCTGGAGATTTGGACAACCTAACATCTCCTTCTCTGGTACAGTTCACTGGGACACTTGGCTCAAGTGACACAGGTTGACTGTATCTGCTTAGGGGAGAGCTACCTGTGGATAAGCTATTATCAGAGAACTGAGTGCACCTACATCACAGAGGTGATATTGATTTGTACTGCAAAAGGAATAATCTGAATAACCTTTATGTAGCTATACAATGGTCAGGACACTAGTGCAGTACAAGTTCAATGCCAGCTTTGTTCAACAACGGTCAAACACATGGTTTTGAAAAACGTATGTCTGAAGGCACAACTAACAGAAGAATGATAACACCTCATTTTTCTTGAAGAATAAATGTCTTTAGTGCTACGTAGGTCTCATACCCTCACATACCTATAAAATATTAGTTGTAATTGTGCTTCTGCATGTGTAGCTGCAAGTGTATTTACATTTTCTGAGTAGATTGATGCATCTTCCATGCAATGGGAAGAAGCATTCTCTAAGTGATAGGACACTACTTAGTGAACACATTATTTTCAGGTAGAATTTACATCTGGAGCTCAGCAGCTAGAAACTGCAGATCGTAATAACGGCTTTCTTCTGATGATGTATAATACCATCATTCATTTTTGTAGCATCTTGGCATCGTTCGAATTTTAGTCAAAATTTTTTTCACTGTTTATGGGAGCCTAAAGTTCAGTTAGCTACTGAATTTCATTACCATATTTTGCAAATTGCTCTTGTTGTTTAGTTGAATTATAAATTGTTCAGGATATATAACTACTTACAATTATGAAAAGGTCCATTTCTGACATCTAATTCCAGTTTATCAGCCAAACCAGTGAACTGATGGCCCTGGTCAGCACAGTAGAGTAGGATGATAAAACCCAGCTTTGAAGTATATAATCCTCTTATTAGTTATATAAGACAGGCTAGCAGGAAATTTCCCAAATGAGGTCTTAAACTGTGTTGTTCTCCAGTCATTCAAAACCATCCTAGAATCTCAGTAATGACATTTCAAGCCTACCTTTGGGTGGAAAGGAATTATTGTAATTTTTGGCATCTTTTATTAATCAGAAATAATCTCATCCTTTCTGCTTCCTCTCATTTTTCAGTCAATTATATATTTTTATATTTGCTGCCAATTCTATCGATAACTACTTTTTAATAATCCTTTTCAAACATGTTGGGGCTGTAAAGAGTTGGTTTCTTTTCTTCTCCTGAACAGTGTTTTCAGTGGGAAGAGGGGCTGAGAATACATTAGGAATACACCCACATAACAGCAGCTTTATTCCTTCCTTAATTTTTTCAACTTACTTCAAAGGCAGTAGCTCTGTGGCAGTGTACTCAGTGTGCTCTTAGTTTACAGAAAATTGTTGAATTTAGAGGTTAGAGAGCTCCATTCTCTCATTTAATGTTCTAAATCTGTGACATATTTTAATTCACAGAAGGATCGTGCTGATTTGGTTGATAATGGTTACTATTAATTCCACATGCTGTACCAATTAAAATCTGGCCATGCAAATTAAAATCTTTATTCTGGATGAATGAGTGATAGGGGAGGTTATAAGCCCCAAATGCATCTTTGAAATGTGGTTCTATTTGAACAGAAAGAGCTTCTAAACATTATACTCTGGGTGCCTGTGTGCATTATGTCTCAAGCAATCCTTATCAAATGTGCCCAGGTTACAATAAACAAGGTTTTTATTTCCTTAGCTGCCAACCTTGACAAGCTGATGCAGTCTGTCAGAGCCAGACTGGGATCTTTCCATCACACATTACATGACCAGTAAGAAAGATTCTGCCAGCCAAAATCTGTCCTCAGCTGCACTCCTGCAATCCTGTTACCTCTGTAGCGTGTCCTCAATGACACCAGAGAAAATCCCTTCTGGCAAGGGAGCTCTTCAGCTCCGGGGGAGACAAGGGAAGGGTGTTGGAGGTAGCAAAATGATCCGAGGAGGGGAATGGTGTGTTTTCCCCTTGAAAAGCTTGTTGTTTATCTGTTTGGTTTTGCAAAAGAAGCATTTTTATTAACAAAGGTAAAAGCATTGATCCTTCCTACTGTACATTGTAACTAATTAACATTTGGTAAACAATTTTGAAGAAGATGAACCAGAAGGGCCAGAATACAAGTTCATCCCTTGGTTTCTCTCTTAGGGCAATGTTCCTTGTCTTTCCATTGTGTTAGTAAATAAAAAACTACTTTTAGAAAAAAAAAAAAACAAACAGTATCTTAAGGTCAGGTTTGCAATACCAAGTGTTCTGATTACTTCCTGGAATGATATATAGACTTTCCAGTTAGTTTCTTCTATCTAAACAAATAACTTTTATAGTAACAGCTTTATGTCCTGTATTTTTTTAATAAATGCTGGTTACTTAGCACATTCAACACATTCATTTACTCCCTTTATAGACACGTACAAATGGATATATTACTTATTTTTAGGCACCTATAGAATATCTTGAAGGAAAACATTGACAGAAGTAGCAGATTATCAACAGTACTCTTGTACTCGTTTGTTACTTGCACTGGATAGTTATTGTTAAGTAGGACTGGGCTACATCTGGAACTTTGTCTGCAGTCTGCTCCATATAACGTAATTCATGTCCTAATAACCTTTTTAAAAGAGTGATTAGATGGCAAAAGGTGTAGGAACCGGTATTCCTTCTGATATTGTTGAAACTTTAACATTGCATGAATATTTTTCACAACTATCAGCAGCCCAAATATACAAGAACATAAACTGTGATGAGCATGCATAACAAGACAAAACAACTGAGCAATTTTATTTGAAAAAATTTGCAAATCATTTTTGTTAGCAGTTGAAATAACTGTGATTATGAATATAAAATTTGTGATTGACAGAGTCAGGAGAATTGCTTTGAGTTTCACGGAGTGGTGGTGCTAGTAGAATAACTGAAATGCATTTTAAATCATACAAATAAGCTGGTTTATTGTTCATGCTTTAAGAACTAGAAATTTAGTTTCTCAAAGTCATGTCTTATTTAAAAATAGGTAAGGATTTGTATTTTAACAAAGATGCAGGTTATATGTACCATCTAACCCTTTCTGGCAAAATTGCATTATGGAATTCATCACTCCTAAATCAAATTGCTTTGTTATGTTTCCGTGTATGACCATGTGTATTCAGTGTATGCAGTGCCATCCAACTTTTAAAAGCTGTGGGGTTATGTCATCATTTCCCGGGGCAGGGCCGGGGGCGGGGGGGAGTGGGGCAAGAGGGGAAGAGGAGAAAAATAAAAAAGAATTGTTAGATGATCTTCAGCAAAGGAATAGTATTGGAAATACCTTGCACATCTAGCTATCAGTGTTTAAGGAAAAATATCAATAACTTTAAGAAAATCTTATGGTTGCATCTATTTTGAAAGATGCCTTTAGATATATTACAGTGTGAAGAAGATAAACAAGTATGTTTAACTCAGAGTACAGGCATAGACCTTGGTGATGGGCAGGTTAGTAGAATTTACTTTTCAAAGTGGATGTTGCTTCTATAAAATTTGTTTGGTAGAACTGTAGTTGTAGAAGAAGGAATTTTTCTTAAAGTAAATTAACTGTCCTTTTAAATCATGGAAATTAAAGGGAAGATTGCTCTTAAAAAAATCTAATTAGAGATTCTCTGGGGTCATGAAACATCTGCAAATCCAGCAGACATAGAGTCTTCTACTGTTAATGGAAAAAGTGTCATGCAAATACTAGCCATCACTTGCACACAACTAGTGAATTTTGTAAATCATGTCTTTAGTTGTATGTCAAATCACCTGGTTTTTATCACTATATCTATGCTAATAAGTGTTACATGGCTCAAGTTAGCCATTGTCAGAACTCTGCATTTTTAATGTATTGACAGTATTGTTATCTGATAAGAATTTTAATGATTTTTGCTTTTCTGTATCTAGTGCTTGTTGGCCACTGTTTGACAACTCATCTCAAAGTTCTGCGTTTACAAATATTTTTGAACTTTGCACTGATTACAGCTATACAGAACAAAGCCTTTGAGCACCAGTAATCTGACGGTTTGGCAACATATTAAGAAAATACTTGGCTTTGAAAAATGTTTTCTTGTTAAAGATAAAAAACCCAGTGGAATGTTTACAAAATAAAATAATGAGGATCTTATGACTCTGGAACGTGAAGTTTATTCAGTAATTCCTTTGACATATAGACCAGAATACTCTCAGACTTTGTAAATCAAGATTCAAAATTTTGAATATAAAAAGTTAATTACAGAATCACAGAATGATATGGGGTTGGAAGGGACCTTTGGAGATCATCTAGTCCAACCCCCCTGCCAAAGCAGGTCCACCTACAGTAGGTTGCACAGGAACATGTCCTGACGGGTTTTGAATATCTCCAGAGACGGAGACTCCACCACCTCTCTGGGCAGCCTGTTCCAGCGGTCTGCCACCCTCAAAGTAAAGAAGCTCCTCCTCATGTTTAGATGGAACTTCTTGTGTTCAAGTTTGTGCCCGTTACTTCTTGTCCTGTCACTGGGCACCACTGAAAAAAGACTGGCTCCATCCTCTTGACACACGCTCTTTAAGTATTTATAGGTGTTGATCAGATCCCCCCTCAGTCTCCTCTTCTCCAGACGAAAAAGCCCCAAGTGCTTCACTCTTTCCTCATAAGAGAGATATTCCTTTCAGCTGCACTTCTATTCAGCTGCAGGAAATAGTGATAGGATGACGGGGTAAGAGTTTTAAACTGAAAGAGGGGAGATTTAGGTTAGATATTAGGAAGAAATTCTTTAAAGGTGGTGAGACTCTGGAACAGGTTGCCCAGAGAAATTGTGGATGCCCCATCCCTGGGAGTGTTCAAGGCCAGGCTGGATGGGGCTTTGAGCAACCTGGTCTAGTGGGAGGTGTCCCTGCCCATGGCAGGGGGGTTAGAACTATGTGATCCTAGAGCCCTTCCACCACAAATGATTCTATGTGTATGATTCTATGAAATGATGATTGGTACAAGAACGCTAGATAGGTGAAGTGATAACATTAGGTTGTAACAAAAGAAGGACCATTTTACTGGGACAAATGGGGACTGATAAAGTTCCTCAAGTTTTGTTCCAGTATTGACTGAATCTAGTACCTTCCTTGTTGTACAAATTGGCATATGTTAATAAAATTTGCAGATGGTGCATTATTGGCAAGCATTGTCAGTTCATGGGATGATTTGAATAACATGGACTTTTGAGAAGAAATTAAGAGGTATCATGCATTTAAGTACTAATCAAAATTTTTCCTGATAAGAATGGGTTGAAAACGGTTGACGAAGGAACATCAAGGTTAGTATTCATCCTATTATCGTCATCAGAATAAAGACACCTGTGATTCCAGAAAAAAAAATCAGTGAAGGTGTTTCAAGGAGAGACGAGAAGATTCTTGTGTGTATTTTTCTACAAGGCACCGGTAAAATCTCACACATGATGCAACATGCAGTTCTGATCACCAAAGTATAAGGAAGACGAATTTAAGATGTTGTATTTGTAGAACTTCCAGGGCAATTAGAAGGAGGAAGGGCTTATCTTCACATAGCCAAAAGAGGAGGCAAACTGAGAGTTTAGAACTGTTATCAACAAACCTAGCAGGAGGGTAAACAATGGGGAAGGAATGGACTTTGAAAGAAAATGCTGAAACAATGCATAGACATTAATTGGTCATGAATAATCTTGGAAATTCAAAGATCTGTAATTGCTAAGGTCTGGAATGTCTTCAGTGGATTGTTAGACTGAACTTGAACTCTGGAAGTAGTGTCTGGAAAACAGAAGATTTAAGTGAACCAGAAGTTCTTTCAGTCAAACATCCTTACAGTGTTGTTGGCCAGTCCTGCTACTGAACGGAAACATCAAAAAAGGTTCAGACAGGTTGTCTACACTTTCGTACAATGAATCCTATTCATCCTTTAATACCTCTTCAGAGCTTAAGGGTTGCTTCTAGTTTCTTGATATCATTCCACTGGCTGCACCTGAATAACCTTGTGATAATCTTGGATTCCGAAGGCCTGTGTGAGACGTTATGAAGTTATTTCCTTCAAGTTTATTTGCCACAGATTCATTTAAAGCAAATGAGCTGTCTTTCATCTTGGGTTTTGGCTAGAGGCAGCATCCATTGCTTGTGCTACCTTGCATTTTCAAATGGTTTAACCTGCATGAAGAAACACGGACTGGCCTCGGACAGCAGAAAATACTTTGGAAAACAAAAAACCACGCATCTCCCACCTGAAAGAAATCCAAAGAAACCACTCCTTTATCTATCTTTTTATTTCTACATAGTCACATCTGCATGCCACTTTATAGTACTGAAGATACTAAGGGCATCTGTCCACTTTAAAACCCAAGGGCTTTGAACAGCAACAGCTGGATTTGCAGCACATCATCCTTGCCTCCCCTTATTATCTGTGATTCAGAAGTATAAACAGATTTTTCTTTGGCAAAGTCAGGACTTCTAGAAATCATAAAGATTCATGATATTACTGTTGGTGGCAGTTTTTCCTCCTGGCAGAAACTGTGAGAAAGATGGAAGGAATTTCATTTTGATGACAGTCAACAGTATTCAACATTTTTCTGGAAAGAAGCTTTAGAAGATTTCTCCTTTATCTTTTGTGTGGGCTATTGAAAAAGGTAAAAATCTATTGCTGTCATGGTCTTATTTATATGTACTCCATAAAGCATGGCCTTCTAACACTTGAAGCAAGGATGCTGATCATTTTATGTAACGAGATTCCTGCCAGTTCTGGAATATAGATGCTAAAGAGGGAAGGGGAATTACAAGAGCATAAGGATATGCTAATTCTTTTCTTTTTTTTCCTCCCTGTTTAGAAGCTTAGCAGGATAACTCTGATTAAACACTCGGAAGAAGAAAAATAGGTGTGTCTGCATGCAAAATAGCCATATGTTTGCCATGCATCACTCTAAAGACCTTTTAAGTTGGGAACTCTTTTTTCCCCACAGGCATATGCACACTGCAGGCTGAAAGTTAGGTGCTCAGAGGCCTTACTAGAGCTGACTTACACTGAAAAAAACAACAAAAACTATCAACGAACTTCAAAAGGACACATGCATTTTGGAAGAAGAATTGAAATACATTATTTGTGCTACTAGAAATGCTGTGTAATAGTGAAAGTAGTAATATCCAGTATTTCCCAAAGTAGGAGTGCATTCAGGAATAACAACACATTCCCCCCTTTTTTTTTTCTGTTTCAGGATTAAGTGCTCAATGCTGCACTTACGTCCAGGGGATGACTTGCAATTTGGTCTCAACAGTCTCATCCTGCTTGGTACAGTTGTGAGGTGCGGGCTGCTTTGCTGACAGTCCTCCCTAGCAACCTGTGATTTCTCCTGCCATCCATGGTGTGAGTGCAGGAGGCTGCACTGGGCTGCAGGAGGAGCTTGGGGACCCAAGGGTTACCTGGCTCACCTGGCACATGCAGCTTGTGCCTTTATCTCTCCACCATCTGTCACAAATACTTCTCCCCTGACTTGCTTTTCCTGGCTGCTAATTCAGGGGAGGATTAGAAAGGAGTTTTGTCGCCTAGATTCCACACAGCTTCCAGTGACCTCCTAAGGTGAGCTTGCCAGAAGTGAGTAGAAGCAGAGCTAAATCCAGTAACTTATATAAAAGTATACCTTGGACTTAAGCTTTCTTCTATATTCAAAGGAAAAAAAAAATAAAATTATGTAAGCAGAATGAAGCTTTTCTGCTGTATTTGCAGGTTGCTTCTTCAGGGGTCCAAGCAGAGAAACCTCTGGTGTGAAATGCATCCTGACAGTCTGCTGGAGCACACCAGGGCCCATGAGCCTGTCCTGCCGCCTCTCCTGCTAAGAGCAGTTGTGTTACAGCCATGGCTGCTGCTTCCCATGTTATCTAAAGCCGCTTATTATCAACATTTGTAAATGCTAAGTAAAATATCTTCCTATTTTCCCTTCCACTTATTTGTCCAATCTAATTCTATTAGTAGCGATGTGTGATTACCTTTCAGTTGACTCAGAATCCAGAGAAAATTGAAATGGTCATTATTTTAAGAGATTCAGTGCTGATATGCAGCTACTTCCCTTATTCCCTAACCCTTTGTACTGATCTCCTAGTATATTTTCCAAACCCTTTCCTCCTTTGTTCCTTTCTCTAACTGTTGTCTTACAACAGAAATGACTTTTCTATAATAGCCACTTTCCTCTGCTGCTGTAATAACATGACACATAGTGCCTCAGAATAAAAGTAGTAAAGAACTAAACCCTCATTTGGACTAGGCTCTTGAATCAGAGTTAATAAAAAAAAGTATAAGAAAGGAAGAAAAAGAAGCAAGATGCTTAATATAGGAGGAAACACTTAGAAACAGCTGTAGAAACTGAAATTTAAAATCAGGTACAATATACATGGAAGACTGTCACAATCAGTCATGTAGCTGATTTAAAATTAAAAAAAAATTTAACAAATAAAAAATCCCCACCTTTTTCTTTCCTTGTACCTAATAACTCCTTTTCTGTTGGAAGGATCATTTTTTAAAAATACTGATTGTTGTTTCTTATTGTTTTAACGTGTGCAGAAATTTAGTAAGTGGATTTGAGAAAATGTCTTGGAGAAAATGTCACTGCCCTGATTGTCAGGTCTGGTTCAGATACATTTATCACAGTAACGTAACAAGAGGATGGGACTGCTTTCCATCTCCTTTCACCTCTCCATGTTCTTGGCCTTGTAAAGGGCCTGGCCACCTCCACTTGAATCTGGTGCAGTTTTACTTGGCTGCCTAACTCCCTGCATTGGACATTTCTGCAACCCAATAAGACTCTCTCCTTCCCCGTTCATGTGGTCCCTTCCCTGGCAGAGAAAAGCACCAGCCAGCCCAGTTTCACCACAAAGAAGTTGCTGTACTCTTACCGGTGAAATAAAATCAGCACCTGGAGCTCAAGTTCTGTATGATGATTCCCCTAAACTGAGGTTACTGTTGTTAACTGTTACTGTTGACATTAAATTATTGGACATTGACTTAAGCTGTGTGTCTCAATATCTATATTTTGTCCGTTATCCAGATGCAATCTATTGCAAATGCCACTGACTCCCACGGTACAGTAAAGCGTATGTGAATAACAACACTGCTGAGGCCTTATTCAATTAAAATAATTTAATAATGCTGTGTAGGAGGGGAAGAGGACGAAAGAAAAGCGCGAATTAAACAGTGTATTGGTGTGGTACTGGAAAGATTTTAAAAGGCGGTTACCAGATTCAGGCCTTGCAGTGCATGAATACTGTGTTACCTGAACGTGGTGGACAAGAAGAAGAAATTGCGTGTGTGAACTCCTGCAGTTTTTGAAATTAACACTCTTCTGGATCCTTCCTACATCATTTAGGGGACGTGATTTCTGGCTGCAGCTATAGTGTCTCAGTGCTTTAGCAGGGATTGCTTGTGCTTGTGACACCCCCCTGTTGCTGTCGTTATTATCTGAGAAATTCTACCCTCTGCCAAAACTGATACTCTTTAATGACCTGTCACAGAATAACATTAGTAAGTTGAAATTGCACTTGTTGATTTAGATTGTTCTGAGTTTTTTACGTTGTATAACTGCATATGCATTATACTTTAATGAGTCAGGTTATTTAAATTTCAGATCAGATTGGGGATGTAGCGAGTGTGGTGGTTCTGTATTCCTCTACCATCTGTCACTGAGGAACTCCTTAAAGCTGCAGCCTTGGTTAGAAGAACAGCTTGGTCCTATAATCTCTCTGTCGCTGTTTTGAAGCAAAGACTACAGACAGGCTTCTCATACGCTCAGAACAATTTTTTGAATGAAACTTTCATAGTGACGGTGGAGACACTAATGCTACATGGAATATGCAAAGAGTACTGTGTTGGTAGTACAAATGTGATGTGTACCTCAGTGGTTCAGGCTGGGGATGTTTCCTGCAGGAGCTCATGTCACAAGGTAGTAATTTAGTGCAAATCCCAGGTGCTGAAGCCAGGCGGGTGACTTGTCCTAAGTTGCACTCCCACAGGGAAGGGTGCAATTCTCTGATCTTACTGTTCTTCTTCCTTTTGGTGCCCCTCAGTTGAGTCAGACAACCCCATCTGAAGCTGAGTTGTTCAATCATTTCAGAGGTGAAATGGGACTGACCAAAACAGACTCTGCAAAGATGTTCTGAGATTCTTCTGTCTTAGAGGGTTCTTGCAGTATTTGGGTGACAGCCTGGAAAGAGCTATGGATTATTTTCTGAGCAGGTTTCCCTGTGGTGCTTTTGTTCTCAATAAATGGTGCTTGATCAAAGATGGCCAGTTTTGATTCATGCTGTCCTTGGTCTCTGGAGACAGTCTGTTTGCAGGCACTGAATTAAGTCAGTCTTGCTCAGGTGGATTGTAGTGGACTGCAGGCATCAGTTAAGGGAAAGAGCAGTGGAAGGTTGGAGCCCTGCAACCAAAGAGGATTGTCCTTAGGGAGCCCCTGATGTCACCAGAAGCAGTAACTGGGTGCTGACAGCAAACAAGAGTCCTTGACAGAAAGTAAAAGGAATTGTTCTGCAATTAGTTCTCCTCCACCCTCAAGAGTCCAGCAAGACCTTTCTTTTTCCCCCTCCTGAATATATCAATGATATTTCTCCTCTTCTCTGTGCTGATGTTATCTGGTTAAGTAGTGCTGCTCTTGCTCAACAAGAGGCCCAATGGCATAGCTGATAAGGCACGTGGCTCAGGAGACACAGTCTCATATGTGCTGCAATCACAGAATCACAGAATCACAGAATCTTAGTGGTTGGAAGGGACCTTTGAGATCATCGAGTCCAACCACATTAAAAAAAAACAACAAACAAACAAAAAAACACACAACACAAAAAAAACCCAAACAAGCAAACAAAACAAAAACAAAACAACAAAAAAAAAAAAAACCCACAAAAAAAAAAAAAAGCACCCACCAACTAAACCCCACACCCACAACCTCACACACAACACCCCACCACAAACCAACAATCCCGGGCACTAGAGCATGCCCTGAAGAGCCACGTCTACACGTTTCTTAAATACCTCCAGGGATGGTGACTCCACCACCTCCCTGGGCAGGCTGTTCCAGTGCTTGACCACTCTCTCAGTAAAGTAATTCTTCCTAATATCTAAACTAAACCTCCCTTGCCGCAGCTTTATACCATTTCCTCTGGTCCTGTCGTTATTCCCTTGGGAGAAGAGGCCAACCCCCGCCTCTCTACAGTTTCCTTTCAGGTAGTTGTAGAGGGCAATGAGGTCTCCCCTCAGCCTCCTCTTCTCCAAACTAAACATGCCCAGTTCCCTCAGCCTCTCCTCATAGGACTTGTTCTCCAGACCCCTCACCAGCTTGGTGGCTCTCCTCTGGACACGCTCCAGCAGCTCAATGTCTTTCCTGTAGTGAGGGGCCCAGAACTGAACACAGTACTCGAGGTGAGGCCTCACCAGTGCCGAGTACAGAGGCACGATGACTTCCCTGCTCCTGCTGGCCACGCTATTCCTGATACAAGCCAGGATGCTATTGGCCTTCTTGGCCACCTGGGCACACTGCTGGCTCATGTTAAGCTGGCTGTCCACTAACACTCCCAGGTCCTTTTCTGCCGGGCAGCTTTCCAGCCACTCAGCCCCAAGCCTGTAGCGTTGCTTGGGGTTGTTGTGACCAAAATGCAGGACCCGGCACTTGGCCTTATTAAACCTCATCCCATTGGCCTTGGCCCATTGATCCAACCTGTATGACAATACAGGTATTGTATACCTGTATTTGTATTATATACAAATAACCAACAACGATTGTTAACATTTACTGCTTCTCCCATTTTCTGTCATATAGTTTGTAAACTCTCCAATAAATCTTGCATGAGGGACCTGGATTTTTGTTAGGGCTTTTGCCAAAAAAATAAAAAAATAAAATATGGTGATATTTCTGTAGTTTTACTGAATTTATCCAGCTCTTACCTGGGTTGGAATACCTGCGAATGGAAGTAGGAAAACTCCATTCTATTGCCCCTTTAAAAAATAAAATATAATACTACTAATAAATAAATTATCTTTGTATTTGGTCTAGAAAAACTACTGGATTGTTTTTAGTTTATCTTTCATTAACGGCTCTACTATTGATTTAGTGTTGCTGGCTGATAGGTAAGTAATCTCTTATCAATTTATTACATAGTTTAAATGGATGTTGGTATGATATGTAAATACCTTTGAGATTGTCCTTGAGTGAGGACAAACGACACCCATCTACTGATACCTATAGGCTACTGTATATATGAAAAAGTCACATGCAGAAATTAAATATGTGATGTTTGCTAACAAGGATACCTTTCCTACTGTTTTGGAGTACTAACGTGAAGAGCTTCCCTGATACATGAAATCAGAAATATGGGAAAAGTCATAATATTCCTCTTACATGCAAATTTATGATGTACACAAAATGGATGCTGTTTTCTATTCTCCATACTTACTCATGTCTCAGTAATGTCAGGATAATTTTTGCCTTTACATTTCTAATTGGCTTCATGCTGCTGTGACTTGTTGAAATTCTGTCCTTGTCATGTAAGTGTTGCTAACATTTTCCTGTGAAACTTGTCCTGAATTGTTAAAAGAAAGCACTTTCAAAGGTTCCTGAGTCTTTGACTTCTTTCATTCTTTGGAGTATTTTCTTCTCTTCAAAATTAATTCTCTAAGTAACATTGACTTTCCATCAAAAAGGTGTTTTCTGCTGGACAAATAGGACTTCAATGCTGTAATTCAATATATGTCACTAACCACATTAACCACAGTTGTGATTTTAGTTTGTTCAACTTCACAATACAGTCTCTAGCACATGGATCTTTTCCATTGGTACACTTGGGCTTCTTGAAATTACTAGATGAAAAGTATGTGCTAGATTATGGGCTTGAACAGTGAACGTGACTCAAAGCATGTACATCAGAATTTCTTTGAAGTGTCAGACTGTGTATCAGTACTGACAAAATTAAATCACTGAAAAAGGAGATTATTAGAATACTCTAAACATAAGGCTTTCCTATTTCAAAGCACTGCTTACCAGTGAGATAAAAAAAAGAAATCCCATTATATTTAACATAATACTGTTGTTACCTAAATTTCTGTTGGTTCTCTGGGTGTAGAATGTATTGTATACAATTGCATCTGGCTATTTCTAAAATCTTTGTTGTCTTGTAGTGCTCCAACATGACACAACCCCTGCTGTGCTTTGGACAGGACATTGAACACCCTGGCTTAATGGAGAGGAAAGGGTGTCATTGCTGTGTGCAGTGAAAGAAGGACCATACGAATTCTGAGGAAAGATGATTACAGAATTGTAAAGGATATGGCAAAAATATAAAACAGTATATGAAGGAAACTCTAGGAAGAGTGTAAAATGTTAGTGGGGGAAGGCAAAATTTGTGTATTTGAGAAAAGAAGAGAGATTATTGAAAACCTGACTGCAGGTTTGGGTGAATACTGCCTGCCAGTTCCCCTGGGCACTATAAAACTGCAGATTTTAAATGTGTCATGTGTCATTGCTCCCAATTCTACCTGCTGTGACAGACATCTGCACTTTGGGAATCTGCCTTCCTAATACAAAAGGCAGTCAACAGCACGATAGAGTCAGCTCACCTACCCTGTTGCAGTCCAAATGCATCTAGGTCAATGTTACACAGGGGTTGTTTTTATCATTTAAAGAACATTAAAGAAACAATATGGATGCTCACACAAATGACTGTGGAGGTATATATCCAAACTGTCCAGGTCTGCTCCAGATCCCTTGCCAAAGCAACAACCTGGCAGCCTCCTCTGCTCACAGAGCAGCATGACAGCTCTCCATGGCATAAAGCAGTGCGTTCCTCCCTACCTGCAGCACTAACATGTTGTCTCTGCCCAGCGGCAGAAAAATTTCTACAGCTAGAAATAATCTATCTGCATCTCAAGAATGCAGATAGTGTGTCATGTATATCATCAAAACATTTCCCAAACCTATTTTTAAATCTTCCAGCACCTCTGGAGGAAGGTGCACTATTCCTTTTTAAAAGACAAAGAGGTGGATGTACTGGAAGAATGAATTCAGTCGTACTGGGAGAAATTATTCTGCAGGTGTGGCAGTTTCTTGTGTGTTCAGCCAGATCTGCCTTCAGCAACTACTTCATGTAGTGTTCTCATTCCTGTTTAATTCTCTTAACTTTGTTGAACCAGCACAGCTGTAGGAAAAAGCTGTGGCGTCTGCTCCTCCTGTGTGCCATCAGCAGAACTCTTTATTGAGGTCACTTCCACCATAAGGCGGGGATGGGAACTGTGCTACTGTCCTCAAGGAACTATTTGGGTGGCAGATTGTCACATGCAGACCCACAATGCTCAAGAAGAACCAGGCCCCGCTTGACATTTAGGTTCCAGCTTGAGTTTTCAGGATTAATTGTAAGGATAAGAACAAAGCTATTCAAGAAACATTGAGGGATGTTTCCACAGAAGACCACAGTCATAAACGAATTCCTATTGTTCAGAGAAAGTTCATGATAACCAGGTACAAGTTTCTCCCCTTAGTATTAAGAAAGAGAGTGTCAGATAGAAGTTTTACAGGAGACATGACACGGAAACAATTTGTCTAAAGTCAGACGAGTGGGTCACAACTCACTGCAACTCTCTGCCTCCTGACAGCCAGCTCCCTGGGTGAAGCTCACTTTGTTTCTAACATCTGGGTGCTTGTGAAGCATGGTTTAGTGGCTCTGCCCACTTCATGGATACTCATCGTGCTGTCTGGTGATGTCTGCAGCAGAACCATTAATCCTAAACTCTTGATGAAGTTATTATGGAGTAGTAAGTACATTCAAGGCACAGTTCATCTCATCCTAAAGCAGATGTCTAAATCAGATAAAACATGATCTAACAGTTTCTGTGTATACATTGACTGCAAAAGGTCTGGGTGAGCAGTTCAGCTGTAGGTGTAGATCTAGTAGGTGTCAAAGATTGTGAGATGCAAAAATAGGTCCATTTCATTTAGAAAAAATCAGACTGGTATGCTCTGGAAATTTTTAATGTTGCATTTTGAAAATAAACTTTTTTTTTCTTTCTTTTTTTTTTTTTTTTTCAATTTCCTATCATATGGAGTAAGATTAAAGAGGCTGGAATAAAAACATAATGTTGGGATTTTGGTGAAGGAATAGTTCTTCTCAAACTTTCTGGACTAATTTTATTCCAGACAGGTTTAGATGAAAATAGTCTCAAAAATGTGTCATTTTCTCTGAAATAGCAATTCTGAGGTTGCTGTATAGCTCTACTCAGTTCTCTGAGTAAGAAATTGGTCCTTAAGTAAAGTAATCACGCATGTAGGCTTGCTAGGAAGTGTCCTCTTTTGGGAATTTAATCTAGACAGGGTTTTTACTATGTATCCAATATCTTTGAGTCTAAATTCCAAACTGATAACAGCTTGACATGGTCAGATGAGCTGTACTACATGAGTAGCGAGGCTAGCTTATCTGGCTTGCATGTGTCTTCATGAGCAGGCATCTTCAAGAGAACTATGGTTACCCTCTTCAGTTCATTTGGTGAAAATGAAAGTGGAAAAGAGGCAATGAGTGCACAGATAAGGAAGTGAAAGGAAAAAAGGGCAATAGGCAAGGCAGGTGGAAAGCAGGGTATTTTCATAAAGGTACAGATTTCATCATCCTGGTAAGATAAGCTTTGAGTTGGAGACTGTATATGGAAGCTAAATCAGTTTGTTCTTGAGGAGCTCTTTAAACAGAGGTACAACTTATGGTTACGCTCATGCTGTACATCGTCACCATGGTAGTATGTGGGGTTAAAACCCTAACCCAGCCTAACACGTGGGCACAGGCCCTGCTGCTCCCCAGCAGCAGTCCTCTGCCTGCCTGGCAGTGCAGCCCTGTCCGTTGGTCTGTGCACAGGAGCCCCAAGGCTTCTCCAAATCACATGTCCTGCTTTGCAGGTATTTTCCTCCATTTTCTTGCTTTCCCCTGTCATGGTGTATTCCTCCTCTTTTCTTTCCATCTTCAGGTAACATTTAATTCTCAGTGCTGGTATCTATTTATTTATTTTGCATGCTGCAAGTTTTTAAATGTCTAATTAAAAACAAACAAATAAGATCTAGAAAGAATTTTTAATTATGTGTTAACCGCTGCTTGAAAATTAATGGTAAAGTGACCATGAGGTGAGGGGACAATGAGATTAACACTTGACTTAGGGGCATCTCCCTTCCTTTCTCTCCCCACATCCCCTCTGTGGCTGGGCACTGTTTACTGAGGTCTCTCAGCCATCTGCTCTTTCATTATGCAGTCGAGGAACAGTGGCTGTTGCACACCTTTTGTAACTCTACTGCCATTTCACAACACCTCAGTGGGTGCACTGATGAAGCTGGCTTTGAGGATGCCCACGTCCTTTTTCTCTTTTCCTTCCCACCTCCTTTACCCCCGGTTTGCCCGTTCCTTAGTTGTGTTTCTACAGGTTTTTGTGGGACTGCACAGCAAATAACATCAGTGAAATGAGGCGGTTAGAAAAAAAATAAATCCTCATTTGTCTGAGCAAAAAGTAGAGAGGACAACAGTGGTGCAAGGGGAAAAGCAGGGGACAGGAAACTGGCCTGGTTATCAAAGGGGGATTGTCTTACAAGTACTTTCTGTATTACCTAAATGACTCTACGTGCTTGGACCTGGATCACAGATTCACTGTAAATATTACCCATCCACTGTAAGTATTTGGAGTTGTATGTGAATGTGATTCCCGCCTCAGCTTTGCCAGTAATCAGCTTGCCTTCCTCTGAAGGTGAATGGAGACTCCTCTTGTGAAAATGTGTGGTCCTGCTGGAGGTGGGTGGGGAAAGGTTAAGCCTGTGCTTCCCTCCTATGCACCAGCTGCTCCTGGAGATGGAGTGCTTGTTTATACCTTAGCTATTCACAAACCCTTTCTGAGCTTCTCCTCAGGTAAAGCCTGTTCATGCTGTCCTCAAGAAAAGATGTCAGCTTAGTTGTGCTGGGGTTCTCAAAGAAATCTAAGCGATTTGGGCACCCAGTTTATTTGAAATTAAAAGTACATGTCCAAATTTAGGTGGCTTTGAAAACTCCCAGCTGGAGTCTGCTTAGTGGTAGAAAAGGAACAGACTGATAAAGCAACCTTGGCCACAACACTGAAAAATGACTCAGTGCTATAATTCAACTTGCAGCCTCCATTACATTTAGCAGTATTTATTCATTACTTGTCCCAAAATCTTATTTTTTTCTTCCTTCCACTTTTTTATCAGGGACAGATTTGTTTCAGACCTAGTAGAAAGAACATTTCTTTCAAGGACATTCTGGAGGAGTTCTTTGTACAAGGCTGATCAAAAATTACAAAACTGAATTAAAAAAAAAAGACAAAATTATGTACTGAAATATGGAAAATAATAATGGCAAACTTTTCACAATAACAAATAAAACAATAAATAAGATGTGTAACCGTTTTACTCAATGAATCATTTCTTTAATGCACAGTGTTCTTTTCAACACTGGGGGCTAATTTATTCTGAATCACAATAGCTGAGAAGTGGCAGGCTTTGCCATAAGTGAAAAAGGTGATATTATACACCTTTTAGGTAGCTATGACTGTCTGGTATATCCTCAGTGGCCAACGTTGTGTAGTATGGAGACAGATGAGCTAGTTCTAGTTGCACAAGTCTTGCTATCAGAAGTGGGGTAGCTGGAGATCCCAGCAGCTGCATTTATTCTAGTTTTCACTTTTCAATCATCTGCAATGCAGACGTGCTTTACGAATCATGGAACAAAATGTTCTACCTCCTCGCTTCCAGCTTATGTTATCAGAGAAAAACTTTACAAATATTCTGTGATGTGTGCTCATGCCATTTGTTAACAAATTTCTGGCACTTTACTTGGGCAGACAACTTTCTGTTGGAAAACCAAACCCTAGAAGATGAGTATTTCAAAAATAAAGCAATGCCAAACTGTATGTTAGATCACTATTGCATTATACTGTGTGCCAATGAAAGCCATTGAGAATATGAATGTACCGACATGATGTCTTCCCATCATCTAGTCCAATTTCTGTGTTTTTTTCTTAAAGGCCGTTTTACAATTTTAAACGCATCTGAGTAACTACTTCACAAAAATATTTAATAGTGTATCGTTCTTCAACATAAAATTTTCTTGTAGGTTGCACGTTTTTGTTAGACTCAATTGTGTAGGAGGCTGTGCATTTGATTTAATTAGTTGCCTTGATGTGTGTACTTGTGTCTGCTCTGAATGTCAGGCCAGAGTGCTAGCTGGTCTAAACAGTAGTCTTCTATTCCATCCAAAGAGAGTACTTGAATTTGCATCCTCCGAGGAAAGGGACCTCTGTCCGCATTAGCGGTTATCTATATAGAAACCCAAAACCAAAATTCAAACAATGGGTGAAAACTCAAGTATGAAAAGAAATCATGGTTTATAGTCTAAGTATCTTCACTTGATCATGTATTTGATGAGTTCATGCTTCTTGTAATCTACCCCAGGCTAAAAAGGAAAGCCATTTTATGGCAACTATAAACCCAGCTGTTAGCTCTTTAAGATCTGTTTTCTTCATTTCTTTTTGCTTTTTTATGATTTCCTGAGGCCTCCTGAAAGTCTTTTTTTTGCTGTACCCATGGCCTTGTTTTGCATTTTCCATGGTGCTCATAAAGATGGGTTAAATAATCTATATATAAATTTAAACTGAAGAATGAGACTTTAAAAAGTAATTGTATCCTCTTTTGTTACCAGAAAAAAAATTGCAAGAATTTCCTTAGGTACCTAGTGAAATACGTTATTTTTAAAATTTGGCTCTCTTTGAAGCTGCCTTTTGACAAGTGTTTGGGTATGCATTGCCGTGATATCCACCAGAACGTCATCCGCAGCGTGCTTACTGGTAGTATGGAAGTACTGAACACAGCACCAGACTTACTGTGTAGTAGTAGATCATTGAACATGCCCGGACTGACCCTACAGCATGCATAAAAGGAATCAAACAAGTCAGGGATATATTGGATTTGCTCCACCCACTCTGCATAGGAAACTGAAAAATGTCGTCTATTGCACGGGCTCAGGCTGCCACTCAGGCAAGCACCTGCACCCGCCCTGCCCTGCTGGGGTGCTCCAGGTGCAGCTTTGGGTTCCAATTTTGCAATGAAGAGAACCTATCAAGCGCCGCCTTGAGCTTGTCTCCAAGATCCTTCATCTAAAGACTAAAGAAGAAACGTTTCTCAATTTTATTTCCCCTTTGCTGCAGCAGTAGCCTACTTTGTTCTGCTCAGGGTACGTGAGAAGCTCAGTTGAGGCTAATTGGGGGAGGGATTAGTAAATTTTAGAGCTATTATGCGAGTCCATTTTTATGAAGTTTCTGTATCAGACAGAAATCCTTTGATAGGACTGTTTAGAGAATATGATGTGATGCATTTACACATCTATACTGTTTCTTTCCTTCGCCAACTCTCACTTACTAAAAGAAAAGTTATAGTCTAGAAATGGTATGAAGCAAACTCATATGGACCTTTAAAACCAACCTCTGCAATAAATGAATGCCCTTTCACTGGTTTTGCAATTATTGATGTCCCAGTTAGAAAGCTAATACTCCAAAGTGTTACTTATGCCATAGGACTTGTCATCAGGGGATTTCTTTTGACTTTTCACCTTCTCATCTTGAGCTAGTGCTACATATGCTTTCTTGTCATTGTCAGTATATTAGCAACTAACAACAGTCTCTTGTAAGGCATTTTTTGATATTTATGTACAAAAATTACAATTGTGTATCCTCATCGTTCACACTTCTGCATCATGAGAGATCAGCAAGTTCAACAATGTTGAAAAGATATTCTGTAAAGTTGCAGAGCTGAGAGTGATTTACAAGCCTATTAACAATATGAAGCAAGAGAGATATTTTCCTGTAGTCAGTAAGCAAATTACTCTTCCTTTCATGTCTGCTGCATTTGATGTTCACAATATTTACATTTACACTATTTACAATAATATTTAGTATATACTTCTGATTCACATGAAGATTGTGAAGATGTAAATTTTATGCCGTTATGTGTTGTTAATGCATTTTGGCTATGGCAATCTCTTGGTTTTCTTAGGTGCAATTGAGGCTGAGTTTGTAGGGTCTGTAGGCAGCAGTGCTAGTGGTAACTGTTTTTTAACACTCACATGTGTGCACAATGGAATTTTCTTACTCCTCTTTATATATAGGCAAATACGTATTAGAAGACATGAGAGTACCTATTTATTCCTTGTTTGATCAGATTGTTTGTTCTAATAATTTAGACCTGAAGGTTATTTTTTAGTAAACATTCAATTAGGTGTCCTGGAAGCCGAGTGAGGACTTTCTCACTTGAACTAAGCAGTATTATTTTCTGTGTGAGAGCTCCCTGCATTTCTATGCGTGCTGTCACAGATAGTGTTTTTTCAATATGTTTCCCAGAAGATGGATCACTGAGAGTGGTCAGCGACGTCAACCTGGTTGTCATTGCACAGTGACACATGGTATTCTCCAGGGTCTGCTCTGGCTGCTGCTGGTGTGTGAAGCTCCAGTTGGCATGGCAGAGGTTTCTCTAATTGCTTACAGGTGCTGTGCAAAGCCATCCTCGCTACTGCCTGTCAAAATTGAGCTATTCACAGCTGACACATTCTTCCTGGGCCTGTGGCTGAATTTTTCTTTTTTCTGCCTTTTTTTTTAATTGTTCTTTAGTTGGCTTTTGTTTTTTGTTTTGTTTTGTTTTTCTTTTGTTGTTTATTTGTTTTTCTTTGTTGTGGGCACTTTTATGTCACTTATAGCCCATATATGTATGTATTATTTTCTAGATAAGACCTCAAAGGAGAAAAAGGCAGGTACTTGAAGCTGGAGCTTGACCTATTTATGAATGTTACTTCTAACATTTGCAAGAACAGGAAGCAGAGCGATTCGTCTCTAAGCATATATCCTACAGCATGCCAGTGTAGCATATTTCTCTGTTTATGACAAATTACATTTCATACAAATGTTGAAATGTTCCCGGGAGGCACAAATGATTATACCACTTACTATGCAGAACCTTTAAACTTCTGGTTCACTACGTGAGTAAACTTAATGTCTTAGTGGAACTGTTCTGCTTATTTATTTCTTTTACAGTCAATAACTAACTTCTTGTCTTGGAATGACTGAATGATAAAGTGGCAGTTGAAATTCTGTGTAGATAAATGTGAAGTGATACATTTAAGGAAAACATCTTAATTTTAGGTTAATAGTAACAGGAACTGAGTGAATATTTATATTCAGGAATTATATTTTGGGATTACAAGACTTCTGTAGGGGCATGGACTCATTACCCAATAAGACTTAACTCCCTTGCATTCCCAAAATATGCTATAAATGAGAAGGAAAAAAACATAAACCAGAAAATGTAATTTTACTAGTGTATAAATCCATGTTTGAATCTTGAACAAAGTGTGCAATTCTAATCTTGCTAACTTAGAAAGATGTCATAGAATAGGAAAACGCTTGGACAAGAGCAGTAAGGATGAACAAGTTATGGAGTGGTATGCATATGTGGCAAGCAGACAAGGCTATTTTTGAAATGGTGAAAAATAGAGGGCTATAGACTCATAAGTGACAAGGAGGTGACTAGGGAACCACTGGAAATTGGTTACTGGCCTAAGAATACCTATGGTTTGAACTAATACAACTGTTCTTTCCAAAGTAATGATACCTAAAAGATATACAGTTTGCTTAGAATTTTCTGTTTAAATACAACAATGAACATAAGCTAGGTTCAAACCGACACAGTTTGGAGATTTGTGTAAAATCTAATTTTAGTGAAGCCTCTTGAAACTGTTGCAAAATTCTTCACAGACAGCAAATTCTTTTTTGGAGCATCAATAGAAAAAATTATTTTCATTTCTTTACCTTCTTTGTGGGTAACATATTGACCTCTCAATTAATAAAATTTTGCCATATAATTTGATAGTGCCTCAATTTCTCCTTTGGGTAGCTTCAAACTGTGATATGAGGAGCTTCAGCTATGAATCCATAATTGAACATTGACCTAGATGTTGAACAGTCCTTTCCCCACATTGTTCCGGGTAATAATTAATCAGCATGATCTGATGTCTCCATTTCTGTCTCTAATATGCTAAGAACTGAGAAGGAGGGGAAAAGGAAGGAGCTAGAGGCTAGGGAGAAACTGTTCTTCATTTACGTGCTATAATGAAGAAAAAATACGCAAGTGATATGTAATCCCAAATATTAGCAGTCAAAGTGTAATCTGTCCATCTAAGACAGGTATGAGGATAGGCATTTTTAAATTCTAGTTAAAGTTTTGAATCACATTTACCCAGGCAGATCTCAAAGATAGTTATCTTTAAAAGCTCACTGCTGTATAAACATGCAAGAGTAATAGTTTGCTAGAAAAGGTGCCAAATATGAAGTGGGTTCTATTTCAAAATCATTCTAAAAAAAACTTTTTGAGTTATGATAAAATTTAACAGCAATAATCAAATCATGTTTGATTCATCATATATGTTTTCATCAGTAACAGGTTTGGTTTTTTTTGTTTTTTAAGTTGCAAATAAATTAGATCTACTAAATTTACTGCCTATTGTTAAATCAGCCTGGAAGGACGGGAATGAGTGATCAGGGTTCACTACTGTACTTATCCTAGTACTACACTGGTTGCAATTGATTGCAAGCAGACATCACAAGCTCAAACACTGTTTAATAGTGAATTAACAGGGCCTAATTTTTGTGGGACCCCAGCTGACCACCAGGGCCACCTTAGACATTGACATAATTTCTAGCCCATCTTATCTGTGACATCTTATGCATGGTGGTGCAGAGTTCTCTTTATTTTCTCCTTTCTGCTCTTTTGTTGTTGTTATTTAATCAACCACATTCCCCCAAGACATCCTTTCCCCATGCCACAAATATGCATCTTCTCAGGGCTAAATTAGCCACAGGAGAAAGACTCTTGTCCACAGTTGAAATAATAAATTAATAAAAATGAGATAATTAAATTTTAGATGAGGGTAACATAGTTCAGGGAATTTGAAGAATTTTTTCATGATGTTTACTATTTACATGAAACATTTGCATTTAATTTCACGTGTACTTAATTTTCTGTCCCATAAAAAGAGAACAGTGAGGAAGAATAAAGAATAGTTTCCACCTTTTATCCAACTTTTTAAAAAGTATTATCATTTTTGTGTGTGTGTGTCCATCGCTGAATTAAATAATTCCGTGGAATACAAAAGAAAAGGTAATATTCAGTCAGCATGAAGAATAATCTTTCTGTAAATCAATTGCACTCAACTAATTTGCATAAAGATAAAGAGCAGTATTTTTGAATTAAGGAGAGGGAAATAATTTTACCTTTGAAAATCTAATTAAATCATGTTACCTCAAGTCTCATCTACATCGCTTGATATATCAAATATTTCTAAAAAGTATTAAAGCTCCAAAAAGTGTCTTAGATATGGAATGTAACAATCCTCCCTGTATATATTTTGATACGAATACAGAGAGAAAGCTACAATGATGAAGAAACACCAATATTAAAGTACCACCACTACTAGGGGTAATAAAGTGTATGAAGAAAGGGAAAAGCCTGTGCAAAGGCACTCCTGCTTTCGGGCACAGCAAAGGCCAGATGACTGCTGAGCACCTTTCCAGACTTGCCCATCCTGGCAGGGTGATAACGCGGCCGTTACATCCTGCACTTCTGCAGCTATAGCATGCAGCCTCTCCCTTGGTACGTTCTTGGACATTTTCCAGTAGAAACTTAGCCCACTTTTGGGTAGATTTGAGCCCCTTCCTGACAGGCTTGTGTTTTTATCCTTCCTTGATGTAGCTCTGTACTCAACAGGCATCACCTCTTCCTATACCTTACAGTGTGCTGTAAGGAATGGCAGTACTCCCTAAAAATGCTGGGTAGCAACTGACTCAAAGTCTCCATGGCCCCAGAATTTATCGGTTTGGATTTGGTAGCAAGGCAAAGCTGACCTCTATGGAGTAGGTTTTCTTCTGAATGCAGCAGGACTAAAAATAAAAGCCCTTTATTTGTGTAGATTTCATATGAAGCAGGCATGCTATTTTTTCCCCAGCTTTTATTTAAAAAGATGCTATATTAATTAAAAGGGTTGAATGAAGACATCTACAGTAAATATTTTTGTTCAAATACTAGTTTTCATATAAAACTCATAGCTATTTACCTCTATTTATTATAAGAAGAAGTTCCAGAATGAAACTGCAAAGATTATTTTATTCCATTTTTGGGAAAAATACTGACTGTTTTTTTTTTTGTATAATACTTCCTCATTCCAGCGTTGACTGTTACAGATAGGTAGATAAGTAGAGAAACAGTTCTCTGAAATTTGTGAGTGTTAGAAGTGACTGTCATTTCAAAGACATTCTCTCTATATATTGCTAGCCATGAAATCCAAAAATAAGCTTTAATCTCTATCTCTGATTTTCCTATAGACTGCTAAGCAGCCAACATGTTGTCAAAGCTTCAAAAACTGGTTCTCTGGCATGCCAGTAAAGAAGAAAGTAAACCTCTGAATATTGAGCTGACACTTTCATCAAATACTTGTTTATGGTAATGTTCAGATAAACAATCTCTTCTAAAAACTCATCATCTTTCATCTTCGGACTACCATGGAGCTCATTATATACAAATTCTATTGAACTGCATGGCAAAGAAATAAATTCTAGTGCACTTTTTTAATGTGAACTCCCAGTTACCTTTCTGCTACTGCCATCAGCTTGTCTAGTACTGAAAAAAAAAAATCCATCTATCAGATCAAGTGATAGTCTCCTTTGTAACAAAAGGATTGGGCTTGCTGTTGTTGTTTTATAAACCATGCAGTGTATAAGCAGTTTCATGGACCTTTTTTGGGGGGGGAAAGGAAGACTGGGCATTTTGGGAACTTCAGTGAGTTGTTTCTGAAATCTTTCTTCAGTGAGCTGTTGCTAGCACTTCACTCTGGTGTGTTTTTAACACTACACAGTTACAGATACTAAAGTAGAAGAAAGACCATGAGAAATATCAGAAAATTTGATTTAGCAAGCTTTGACTAATACATGAAATGTATGAGGTCTAGATGTGAAAAAAAGCATTTAATTTTTGCAGCCAATGTTTAAAACTCTTGTTAAATTTCTGATCACCTGAATGAGATGCCAGGAGTAACAGAATAAATCAATTTTTTAAAATATGTCTTCTTCTCCCATATCTGACTTTAATCTGTCATTGTTTCTGATACTGTTGTTTTTGGATTAGTTTTAACGGCACGTAATTCACTGACACACTTAAAATAGGTTATGTAGTTAATTGTTGTAGAATTCATGAATTTGCATATGAAATATCCAATTTATTAGTGAATATTTATCTTAACCTCAGCTGCAGCATTTATTGGTCAATGTCTTGTTCTTCAATTTGAATGATGACACACAGGCTTTAGCTAAATATATATATATTAAGTTTCTGAGTGTTCAGTAGTATTGACAAAGCCATTTGGATGGCAAGAAATCCATTACAGCATGACAAACAGAAATGCCTCGATGCCAAAAATGAATGAAAGGAGCACATAAAATGAGAAAAATCCTCAGCATTTCTTGGACTGTGCCCTATTTTATGCTAGTAATAGTAGGGTTAGAGCTTATTTTGTGCAGAAAATGGCAACAATGCTGTGTGGGCCATCTGCTAAATTTTGTTGGTTTAGAACAACAATAAAAAGTTCGGTCTTTTTAATGTGCAGATTTTGTTTCACTCTCTCTGTCTTCAAAATTTATATGTCCATTTTAGAGATGGAAGAAATACTGAAGTATTGCTTATAGACCTCTGGACTTGAGCCTTGAAGGCACTTTATCCCTCGTACTGAAAACACACAGACTCAGTGAAACACCTGATAAGCAGCTGCCAGTGCTCCTGTCCTCTTATGAACTTGTTCAGCTTATCCACCCACTAGCGCTGTCCAAGACTCAACCTCCACTATGGAAAACTTTGACAATTTCTCATTACAGGTACTGTTCGTTTTCTGGTCTTCCAACTCCCTGTAAGCTTAATGTATTTATAATTAGCTGGTGAATAAAGTCCTGAATGACACACCCTTCTTATATCAGCTGGCCCACAATCATCAAGTAATACTCATGTGCTTAGAACAAGAAGGTTACCCTTTAGACAGAAAAATCAGATTCACAGAAGTAAAGAAATGCCAGATTTACTATCGTCCATCCAAATCTACCTCCCTTTACTGGCCATCTGTTTCAGCTGTCGTGCAAAAGCAAGCTGAGTCCAGCTTGCACAGTGAAACAAAAGAACTTCACTTGCCACTATTTTAACACAATTTGCTCAGATTTGTGTGGTTTTCCTAAGGGAAATAGGTAATCACACATTATAATGTCAAGCACTATTAAGAATAACTGCCTTGTAGATCTAGAGCTTGCTGTGACTCCTGAAACCTCAACAAGTACCCACTTAGTACTTGAACTATGGGGTGGACCTCATAGCCATGTAGACTTCTTCTGGTCTTTCTGCTCCCACAGCAGTTTCTGCAGCTATTTTAAGCGGAAAGTCTCAGCCATTTTGAGTGGTTGTTTCCTTATCTCGGCAAAGTCTTCCAAGAAGCACAAGCTACAAAAGGAAACCTGTTTCCCTCTCCCCTTGAATCATCCTGCAAAATTTGAGTGAAATTTCATAGAATAAATTTAAGACAAGTTGCCACCTGACAATTTATACCTGCTGATTTTTAAGAGCTGGCAAAATCATTGGCCTTCAATACAATTCTCAAAGTTTCCTGCAGAACGCTTTGTAGTGGAAAGTATCAGGTAATCAAATCATGCTACCAAATCTGCCTTACAATAAAAGGAAACTTTTAATATTTATGACTTAATTAAGAAAATGCATGTAAGTATAGAGAAGTCAATTGAAATTCTGTAAATTGAGGGCTGACAGTGTCAACCTTTGAACCAGATAATATTTTTAAGTTCTTTGAAGTTTAAAAATACTTCTTTGTATGTTTGTGTTCTTATTCCTAGCCTTATGGTGTGATGGTGGTACAGACTACAGGACAAATTTGAACCAGAGCCCTTGTTTTTGGTCCACCTGTTGGCCTCTATCCACCCATGTAACATTTAGGAATGTCACTGTCCTGTGTTTGACTGCATGTGTGGACCTTGTTATGGACCAGGACTCCGCTGTGCTAAGTGGTATACAAACACACAGCACGAAAAAGTGGCATCTCTGTAGAGACTTTCTGCTTTTACTGTGTGTTGTGTTTGTTTCTGCAATAACTGAGTGCCTTCCAGTAGTGCACTGAGCAATGTGACTACCATCTGGCATGTGTTTGTTTGATCGCTCTCTCCCCGGGGGGAGAAGTGTGTGCAGTGGAGTGTTATGTTTCTGAATTTTTATACATAGATACTGACACGTGCTGTTATATGTGCTTATGCTAGAAATGACAAGGTCAAAAAATATGCCGTGCACTTAGAGTGAAAAATGGTGATGTTTAGGATGTTCGTTAGTTAATCCTATGTGTGCAGGGTCTTGAGAAAGGTCTCCCTGTTGCATAAGAAGATGTTGCAATTTGAATTTAATGCAGCATTTTTCCATCTTGCATAGCCTCTAGTCACCCTCTGTCTTTAGTAAGGAGTTGCCAGGGCCTTCCATCCCTTTCTCCAGATGGTGTTGGGAGCTGAAGGAAAGAAAAAGGAAGAGGAAAAGTTAAATTTAAAAGTGTTCATGCTCACAGAAATGAAATCTGTTCTTTTGAGACTAGGAAAAGTCATGACACAACAAATTCTCCACTCATTCACATCTTGTACAATCCCATCTAAGACAAGATGCTGTTGCATGTGTAAATACATGCATCATTTCATCATTACAAATACATTAGTGTTTGCAAAACTTGGAATCAAATATAAATGCAAATGTTTGGTATTTGCTGAAACAAAACAAAATAGAAAAATTTTTCATCATCATCCTTCACAAATGGGCCCAGAAGGGAGATAATAATTATTGAAAAATGATTTGTTCAAAGTATGATTTTTTTAAATGTCCCAGAGTCTTACATATAAAGACAATCTGTTACACTAGTGCATTAGCCTAGCTGAAATGCCAGGGAAGAGTATTTCTGACAAGATAGACATCTATGTTTCTTTAGTTATTTCATAATCCAGACAGGTGTCATGTGGAATATGCGTACTTATGCTTGAAAAGGGAAAGAATCCTACTGCTTAAAGATTTTTTTCCAAAGGGAATTTCCAGAATACTTCTGAAGAAGTCAACATGAGTTCACTTGTAATTGTTCAGGAGCCTCTGGATGTGCTGTAATCAAGTGATCTCTTCCTTGTGTGTATTCTAAGTGGATGGGATCTCTGTCAGTTCCCTAACTCTTCTCCTTTGCAGTTATTTTTTATTGCTCCACAGCCTTTCTGGGGAAGCTTCATATTTAGCCATGTTCTTTCAAAAGTCTTTTCTTACAACATTTTTTTTCCTCTGTGGATTGATTGTTTATGAATTTAGCAGCAGAAATTGGTGATTAACCCATCATTAACAATATGGGAGTGGAGTGCTTCTGATAAAAAAAGTATGATAGAAGGGGCAGAGCAGGTCATTGGGATACAAGACATTGAAATTCCATCCTGAATTCTGCAAGTAATTTCCTGTGTTATTTTAAAGATGCTACTTAGCTTCTCTGTAGCTGAGTTTACCCATCTGTTCATAAAATACATATCCTTACCTAACAGAGATTTTACAGCATTTGATTTTTTAATTAAACGCTTGCATATTTTGGTTTCTGTAAATGAAGGTTTTCTTTTATATCTTTGCTAGGCTTTTAGAGAGCAAATTAATTTGGAATAATTTTTATGATATTTTTGTTGCTCATGAGATAAATGGTAGTTCCCCCTTTCAAAGGTCATAAAGAGTGCCTTCAGTCAATTTAAACTTGTGATTTTCAAAGTCTCACATAAAAACTCCTCATTCTCAAGAGTGTTGTTGCAGATTTTCATCTGGTCTTGTAGTTAATGGTGGGATAAATTACAAAAAATTTTAAGAACTTTCCCTAGGTCACAGAAAATATAGTTTCCTGTAAACTTTACTATGAATTGCACAAACTGATCCTCAATCCCAATTTAATCCCAGAAAATTATCTTTAGGATTTTTATTAAACATGGAAGCACCTTTGTAAGTGGATGGTTTCTTACTTCTGCTATGGAAATATAGTTATTTTTGATTATACGTGGAAGGTTATTTTTCATAACACTGTTTATAAGTATTGTTACCTTCTCGCTGTCCTATAATTTAGGCGGTTATGCCAGAGCAACATTCTAAATTTTTCTGTTCTATTTTATTTGCCTACTATGGATTTTTTTCAAATATAATTTTTGTCACATATTTTACCTTATGGTCTTGTCATGATATTTGTCATGGGACTAATGGATTCTGCTACTTACCCTCTGATTCATCTGGATGCATTAGGAAATGGCAATCTAGGGTTTAACTCAACTAATGCCCCTTTCACATGGTAAACCACAAAGAGATGCCTTTATATGCACTGATAGAATCAGCGCTTTACCTATAACTTCTGTTTCATTGTTTGAAGCTGTTTATTCCTCTTCTATTAAGGACAAAATATACTGAACAATGTCCTCTGTGTGCTGTACAGTTTTGCAATAAGAAGCCACATACTTTTGAAATGACCTTTCGAACCTGTAGGCTTCAGATGATACAAACCTATGCACCAATTGCAAAAGTTTGCAAAGTAGGGGTCTGCACTGGGGGCCCATCATCTGTTCTTTCTTTATATGTCCTGATCCATCATCTCCTGTGTAAGTGTATTGTACAGATATTGGAGGTTATTAATTTCCTCAGTTGTTGGCTACCAGCCATGTTCTTTTATGCCAAAAGACCATATTAGTGACATAGTTTATTTGTTTCTTGTGTATACAAAGATCCATCACAAAAGGGTATTTACTTATTCAGTATATGATATAGCCTTATAGGTGCTTCTTTAGGATGTGCAACTTGAAAACTTAAATAAGGCCTACCTAGAAACCGGGCTTCTCAAATCCTAGGGAAGCACTCTCTTTATTACGTGGATTACATGTGAGAAATGGGCACAACCAGACCTTCAGCAAGGTGATGACAAGTGGAAAGTTAGGGTGAGTGCTATTGCATTTGGAAGTAGACATCTAAAATAGCCTGGGAAATCATTAGAATTGCCGATTTCTCTTCAGTGGCTCTGAAGAGAGCCAAGTGAAATAGTTCAAGTGACTTCCTTATGGGTGAGAAGAATGTCATCTTCTGTTTCTGGCTTTGGAAAGGCCACAGATGTAAGAAATATTCATGCACCTGGTTTATGCACTCAGTTTGGGAAGGTTTCATAGTTGTGGCAGTTCTGCGTTAGGAAAGTTTGGCAGACCCTCTGGTAGTGAAGCAATTAGATGTGGGTAGGGAATTGATTTTACTGCTCAAAACTATAGGTCGATCAAGAGATGTACTTAAACCCTGTTACAAACAAAGCTGGGTAATCCAGTGACAATCACAGTAGGTATAGTCTTAAAGTGGTGTGAAAAAGAACCAGTGTGGAGGATGATGTTGGCTTAAAGACACACATTTCAACTGGAGGAAAAAGTTAAGATTATAAGGCAATTTCATCCTAAGTGAGGTCATCTGAAGTTTTTGGAAGGTGGCAGAAGGTGCTGGAGAGAGATGACAAAAAGCTGAACTGCTTACCCTGGTTCAGTGTTTCATGGTCTGCACCAGCAATGCAGAGAGACTCCCATTTCCCAGCACACTCCAGAGCCTCCCAGGAAGAGCCTTCCTCAGCCGTTGCTCATAATTTTGAAAACATATGAGTTATCTTGTTAAAGTTTTACATAATTCTATGTATTTATAATTTTATATACTTTTCTGAAATGCTACAGAGAAATTTTCAGCTGATTCTTTAGATGTATTATATCTGGGCATTGCTAACTAACAGAGATAGGACATCTTTATTTAAATTAAAGTGTTATCAAAATCATGGAATGATGTTGCCAGCTATGCCATTTCTAGCATTCCCTTACACTTGTGGGAACATTTTTCAGACACAATGCAAGCCAACTAGGGATTTCTTTATGGTGATATACTACAGTTCATTCTATTTCAGCCGTAAATATTACCAAATAGTTCCATTTAAAATGTTATCTGCTACTGTAAGTCTAGGTCTTTCACAAATGAATTTTATCAGAATAAAGAGCTGACAGCACTTTTAAAAATGGAACTAGGGAAGTCAAGTTTATAGTCCATAATTTTTAGTGTCCTCCCATACCCTTAATATCTGCTGGATGAAAACTGTTACTTAATTCATTTGTCACTTTCATCCACTTTTGGCATTGAAAGTTGTAAATGGGGCTTGAGTTTTTTAAGACTGGCAAGATAAAACTGAATATCTGTCCTAGGAAAGCTTGACAAAACTCTATGTGAACTTTATTTTATAAAAGAAAAGAAAAGTTCCCAATTTGTTTAAAATACTTGAGTGTCTTATATGTGAAGGAAGAATGTGACTAGGTAAGTAACTGAGTGTCCTGGTTTGAGGTAAAACAGAACTAATTTTCTGTTCAGTAATTTTTCCTTTTTAGCTGGGCCTCTTCTAACTAACTAAACTCTGAAATTAACGGCATATTGTTCAGAAACTGCTCGCTCTCATAGTGATAAGACCTGATAATACCAAGGAATGGTATGCAGAGAGGCCCTTGCTTATACTTATTGCTATAACAACCAAGGTCAGGTAAATTTGTTATTTGCCCCGTTGGAGGGTCGGAAGTGGAAAAGCGTAGAGGGGTCACACCTGTAGGGAGGAGCGGACAGGACAGGTGACCCAAAACTGACCAACAGGGTATTCCATCCCATCTGCATCATGCTCAGTATAAAAGCTGAGGGATCAAAGGGTCATCTCTCTTCCTTCCATGGCCGACATCTGAGGAGGACCCTGTCTGTTCGTCTGCCTTTGATCCCGATCCAAGCAATCCTGACTCCAGATCCAGAATCCAGCTCCTGTCCATCACCGAGTCCAGCCTGGGACTTTTCCCTTGTGCCTGCCGGTGACGTGATCATCACCCTGGGAGCTTGATACGGTTTTGTATATACTGTATATATAGTTTTTTTTCTTTTTTTTTTAATTTTTTTTATTATTTATTATTTCATTATTTATTAATATTTTCATTAAAGTAGTTTAGTTTTTTTCTAAACTCATAAATCTCTTTTATCTCTTCCTCTCCTCTCTTTTCCTTAGGTGGGGGGGGAGGGGCCATCTGTCGCTCTGATTGGTTAATCTGGTCAAAACCACGACACTGAGGTAAGAGCTCAGTCGTGTTCAACACTTATAGTAATGGCTAGATAAGCTACCACTCTTTTCCACTTTTTGAGGAATGCCTGGTAATGCAGGAGGGAAATGATCAGCCATTGATGGCCTTTGAATGAACTCCAAGGTGCTATTAAGCCTTATATGCTCTACAGAATGGAATCAGTCCTAATAGTGACTGTCCCCAGCTTTTACAACTGAATTGAGTGTATCAATTATAATTGTTTTCTTTTCTATCTCTCTGCTGAACGCTACTAAAGACCAGAGTGCTGTAAGATAGCTGTGCTGACATTCCCCTGAGAGGCCTGATGCTGTGGGTGTTAATAGGTGAAGACTACTAAATATTGGTAGGATTAGGTCTGTCACTAATTTTAGTTGTGGTCCTTTTCTTTTGTAAAAGCTATGTGCTGCAGTCTGCCTATTATAAAGGAACTCCCCAATCCAACTCCTTTAGCAGGAGCTAGTGAGGCACTTCCATTTCTTCATAGATGCATCATCTGCTTTGTCCAGAAGTATGCATTTTTTTCCACCATGCCATCAGCTTTTCTGACTGGAAACCACTCTCTATTTCCTTTTTTTGAAGCCAAGGCAATATAAAGAAGAAAAGAAAGAATGTTGATGGCAGAGACATGGAGTAGGGCCAAGTGCTAAGGCAAGTAAGTTAGCAGAAACTACTGTTGATCTGTCTTCTGCTGCTTCAAGCCTTTTCCCCCTACATCTCTCATTTCTCAGCTAAACAATACATGGGCATGAGCCCAAGCCACCAGGCAGGAGGTGAGCTGGCCTGTTTCCAGAAGACGGGATGGCCAAGTGTGTAAGCAGAATTGATTTTTAACATTTGCCAAATTTGCCTGAAATGTTGTCAGCATAGGTCTGATGAAGGGAGGAAAAGAGAGAAGAGAAGAGAAGAGAAGAGAAGAGAAGAGAAGAGAAGAGAAGAGAAGAGAAGAGAAGAGAAGAGAAGAGAAGAGAAGAGAAGAGAAGAGAAGAGAAGAGAAGAGAAAAGAGAAGAGAAGAGAAGAGAAGAGAAGAGAAGAGAAGAGAAGAGAAGAGAAGAGAAGAGAAGAGAAGAGAAGAGAAAAGAGAAGAGCCTAGATAGTAACTAGTCATCCATCAGAGAATAGTATTTTCTCCCATATTGTTTATACATTTTAGTCATTGGATTAAAATAACTGGACATAACTTTTCAGGCTGTCTGAGTACCTGTATCTTCTGCTTTGTGCTCACTGTACCTCCATAAATGTTGCATTTGTTGCTATTTGATGGCCCAAACCAAATAGGAGTCTTGAAGTCTGTACTTAAGGAATCATTTTAGGAGATGTGGATTTGTTAGGCTGAGGAGGGAACTGGATTTCTGACTTTATAAAAGAACATCATATAAATGGTACCCACTATCACACTTGTTTAGGAGTCCAGAGTAACATCTTTTTTTTTTTTTTTCCTTTATAGACCAAAATGTTATGCAGGAGTGAATGGGGTACGATAGATGCTTGCTTGAAAGGCAAGAACTGTTGGATCCCACTAATAGGTCTGGTAGGATGTCTCAAGAAGGTCAGCAGACCACTGTGAAAGCAGTCTTGATGTTATAAATTCTCTCATTTAAAGGGCCTGCAGTCATGTGGAGGTGATCTTGTACTCCCATGCTAGAAGCCTGTGTGTCCGTCTTCCTCATCTCTTCCCTGTATTGGGAGTCCACCTCCTCAAGGATGCTATCAATGCACAGAAGCTTAAATATCACACTTCCTGCCAGAACAGACTGGATACAAGAAGATAGTGATTGTGCAGGTAGCAGCCAGGGGCAAGGAAGGCAGGTAGGGAGCAGATACTTGTGAATTCTCAAAAGAGACAAGAATGACCTGAAATAACATCTCCGCATTTCCACTTTTGTTTTCATAGTGACTTGAAACTCTCTTTTTAGTGTTGCCAAGCACTCCAACCAATTAAGGAGTTAGTTCTTATTGTTCTTTTTCATAGGATTGGTTAGGCTAATTTTCAGCTATCTATAAACAATAAATAATTTACAGTTCTACAGAGACATGTCTTTTACTGCTTGAGTAGTCACTTGACAACTTGTTAAGTGGGAGTTGAGTAATTGGGAGCTGAGAAAACCCTATGGTGACAGCAGAAAATTATATGATTTAAAAGAAGCTTATGAAAAGCCAAGGGAAAAAAGCCATACATTTAATATCCCTTAAGCACAGTTGCAAGGAAAAATTCTTCTCACTGTGCTGGTCCAAGGGCTCAGAGTAGAGTTGTAGCAGTGTGAGTGAGAAGTGAACACTTCAAATATAGCCTATTGATCAAGGATACCAAAAATGAAAAAAAAAATAAAAATAAAAATAAAAAAGAGAATTATTTAAGCTAGAGAAATAGTCTCTGATTTAAATTTTTCTGCACTTAAGTGTGACGCAGTCTTCAGGTCTCTGAAACTAGTGATTTATTTCTACTGAATCTTAGTAGAGAGTCTCCATTACTAAAACATTAAAAGGAACTACTTTAAAGTTTGTATAAATGTGCATATAAATGCATACAACGGAATAAATTAAAACTTCAGTTTCTAGAGAGCCATTCTGTACTTGTGGAGTAAGAGCTACCAGTTGGCAGAACATGTAGTATAGTATTTCTGTAAAGCAGCATGTAATCCTACTTTAGGTGTGGTCTTCACTGCAAGAAGTATATTTAAACTACTGGATAGTAGAAGCTCATTTTTCATAAAGAAAATATTAGGAAAGCAACCAAAATGCTTTTCTCATGGGCTCAGCCAGGTCCCTCTACACTAAATAAAGATTCACTTTCTTCTGGAGATAAGAGTCAATTAGATTCCCAGAGCTGTTTCTTGTTGGACCAATTATTGCCAGAGTCTGCCATCAATGTCTTAGTACCTGGAATGGTTTCACAGAGATAACTGCTCCTTTTATGTGTTAATTCGTGTTTGACTAGCACTGCATTTGCAGCTGACTGCATTTTTGTTTCAATAGCTGAATCCACTGAACTATCCGCCAGTTTGTTCTCCAAATGGTTGCTGCATAACTATCAAAAAATACGTATTTATGGGTAATAATTAGAAAGTATGCATTGATCCCTCTTTTTAGAGTTTTAATACAGCCAGATACAATAGCTACAAAACGAAACATATGTATATCTCTGATAGGGAGATCTGTGTGTTCTATGTTGGGCATCTGCTATTTACAACCAATTTGTTGAATGCAAGAATCAATATTTAATCAGAACCTTCAACAGTCTATCGGCAAGTTTCAGAAATCATGATCCAGTTTCAGAAAGTGCAATTAGAGGCCCTCTGACACTTCAGAGAGTAGGAAATACTGTACACAACCCAGGCTGTCAAATATGAAAAACAGAAAGTCTGATCAGTTAGTTGTACTGCTGGAATGTTGACTTGAATAATACATCCAGCTGCTTTTTCCCCTTTCCAAGAAAATGGGAGAAATAATTTTATTGGATCTCATTTTTAGGTCTTAAGTATCCGTCTGCCCAATCAGCTTTCCACAGTCTATCTCCAGTAAAAGGCAGCATTTGGCTGCCTGGGGAACCCATCTCAGAAACAGGGGAGCCCCAAATTAGCTCCCACCTTGGTCATGGTCTTCTCCTCCCTGTATTGCTCACTCCCCTCCCTGTGTGAACTCTCCCATGCCCTTAGGATTGCCATGCCTCTGACTGTAGTCATGGGGCTTAGGTGTCTTTCACTCCTCACATCTGTAAAACTGAGTGTAATAATTCCCTGCAGGCCCTTTTTCTTTGCTGGGTAGCTCAAGCAGTGCCGGTTCCTCTGCGCTCTTGTTCCCCTGTGCAGGAATGGGAGAGCTTTACATCTCCAGCGCTGCTGTTCCTCAGCTGTTGTGCTGGGTCCGTGCTGGAGGCTGAGCTGAGTTGGTTTCATCAAGAACTGCTTCACACTCATAAGCACTCAGCAATGTTTCCCACTACATGGGACATGTCAAGGATTTGTGCTTTGATTGGATTAGTGTCTGGTTTGTGGTTACAGCATATGCACAGCCCTAATTCTTTCAAAAGCATCTTCTAAAAAAGCATAGTTAGGAATTGGACCAAATGAGATGCAAATCTTAAAATACTGGGTGAAAGAAAGGTCAGAGTAGTCTGAAACCTGAATGATTAGTATTTAACATCCAGCTGTGGTCTCTATTGTTATGCAACTTGTCAGTAAGGATGTTTGGTTTGAGACATATACACATTACAAAGGATGTATTTACTCATATACAGCAGATAGAAATGGGTACTGGCTGTTGGGGATTTCTTCTTCTTGTTTTTAAGTGGATTTACAAAACTTGAGGGGAATGAGGGAAGATTTGCCATCCAGAGGGACTGGACAAGCTCAAGAAGTGGGCCTGTGTGAACCTTGTGAGGTGCAACAAGGCCAAGTGTAGGGTCCTGCACCTGGGTCAGGGCAACCCCCAGTATTGATACTGGCTAGGGGATGAAGAGATTGAGAGCACCCTGCTGAAAAGGAGTTGGAGATACTGGTGGATGAAAAGCTGGACATGAGCCAACAATGTGTGTTGGCAGCCCAGAAAGCCAACTGTATCATGGGCTGCATCAAAAGAAGCATGGCCAGCAGCTCGAGGGAGGTGATTCTGCCCGTCTGCTCTGCTCTGGTGAGACCCCACCTGGAGTACTGTGTCCAGCTCTGGGGTCCTCAGCATAGGAAAGACATGGACCTGTCAGTCTAGATATAAGGAAGAAATTTTTTATGCTGAGGGTGGTGAAACACTGGAACATGTTTCCCAGAGAAGTGGTGGATGCCACATCCCTGGAAACGTTCAAGATCAGGTTGGACAGGGCGCTGAGCAACCTGATCTAGTGGAAAATGCCCCTGCTTATGCATGGAGGTTGGACTAGATGACGTTTAAAGGTCCCTTCCAACCCAAACCATTCTTTGATTCTATGATTCTATGATTCTTTTGCTGTGCCCCTGTGCAAGCCTGAGGACTTGTGCATGCCTTTTTTGCACTGGCTGCACCCATGCTGCGATGGAGGGAGATGGGATGGAGAGTGGGCGTTAGTCGTGGACAAAGAAATAGGGACGTGGCAAGGGGAGCAAGAATGAATGTGAGAGCTGAGATGCTGAAGGAGAGAGGTGAGGAAATGAAAAAAACAGCAGACCAGGAAAAGGGAGGGATGAACACAGGTAACCAGGCCAGATGGTCAGAAGACAAGTGGAGGGTGATTTCCAACATGAGTTTTTTAAACAAATTTCAAAATCACATTAACATGCCAAGACGTGGAAAGCTGATCTGCTAGGTCAGTCAATTAGAGCAGCAGGTTATGTTCTCTTGTCTCTTTCCTCCTTCCCATGCATTCCCTGTCCATCTCTGCCATATGCTACTGCCATTTGTGACTGCCCTGGTGCTCACTGGTCCTCTCTGTGGCTGTTCATAAATATGGCAAAAAAATAATCTAGAAAAATATAGGGTAGTCTCGTGCTGAGATGGATTCTGCTTATTCTGTTGCAGAAGGGTTCAGTCAATGCCTTAGCTGGCTCAAGGGAGGAAATAATCTGAAATGGGGATGAGGAGTGAGAGAGTGAAGAAACAGGAAGAGATGGGATGGAATGTGAGCAATGCTTCTCTCCTTTTGGTGACAGTGATCCATGTAGTAGACTTAGCCATCTGAAGAGATGTAGCCTGAATCTAATTCATGCTCCAAAATAATTTGTTAGGAAAGCTGGGTCCCACACCTTTCCATTCAAGGTAAAACATGAAAGCAATCTGAAAACACATCAGCAGAAATCACAGACCTTGACATTGCTGCAGTGTTTGCAAATGCAGTCTGTTGCAGGGAAAGAGTGTTTTCCTGTGAGATAGTGCTGATGGCAGTTCAGCAGAATTCAAAAAGGCAAGGCATTGATGTTGTGAAAGGAGTACGTCTATTTTTCTCTTCATCTTCCTCCCTGCAGTTCCTGCCATCATTAAACTCAGTGAGTGCTTTTGCGCTTGTTCAGATGAAACCTTTAAATCGTTTGCAGTGTGCTTTCCCCTGGCAATTATAAGCATATGGGTCTGTACAAGAGCTTTGCCAGACATAACTATTCTGTTTTGCTGAGCTTGGAGCAAACCATTTTTCTCTGTGTGTGTGTGTGATTTACAGGTTTGGATTACTTGAGTTTCTCCTTAGGATATGGGTTCAAAGCTTTCTTGGTTTCAATCATAGACAATAAATTGGCTCCTGCTCTTCAAACCCCAAGGCAAATTTCTCAAATGTGTTTCAGTTCTAAATGAATCTTCACTAAGTGTGCTGAATTTTCAGCCTGTTGCTTGTCTGCAAGTACGAGAGCTATCAGTGAAGCATAAATCAAGTTAGTACAAATTACCTAATTGAAGTCGATTTGTCAGTGTTACACCAGCATAAGGGAACAAAAATAAAATGTTCTGTTTGTATCTGCATATCTGCAAAGTACCCATCAGATACCCCCAGAGCGTGAATACTCTTCTGTTTGGGAATAGGACTGCCTGGGACATTATATTCTGAGCAATTCATAGACAAATTCACTGAAGAGCTCCCACAGAAGGACTGTTTCCTCTATTGTTGTAAATTGGCAATGGGATACATCCCTCCTGGAACTGGATCCAGCTAAACCAATAAAAGGTTGTGTTTATGATGGCACTGGGCAGGACAGAAGTGCTGTAGAAATGAGGAGAGTTCCTCCTGTGTGGAATCAGGAAGACAAAAACTTTTAAAACAGTTGAAGGCATAAAATTGCTTTAGCATGTGTGGTTTGCCTTGCTTCTGTTCTTACCCTTGCACACACCTACTGCCACCTGTGAGTCTCAGCTTATTCCCACTTTTTTATCTTCTTCCTAGATCAAAAAACCACAATGAACCCTCGATCACTGTTGCCAGCTCAAGGAGGAAAAGATGGGATATAGACAGGTGGATTGTACATGTCTGTAGAAATGGCCTAATTAGAGGTGATATTGTTAAATAAGTTAAATTTTAATTGATTAATGTTGGTAATTAATTAACTGTCACTATATTTCTGCTTGTTATTCAATATTATTTCCTCTTCTATTTCTCTTCATGTGGTTCAGGTTTGAGCTACTTTTTATTTACTGTTCTGTTGTGGTGGATTAAAGCAAGAATACCCATCACTGTCCCTATAGAACATCACATTAAATTGGCTGAACAGAGGATGTAAAAATAATAACTGAGTATCTAGTGATTTCAGCTGACAAAAGAGCAAAAAATTACTATCAGAACATGCAGGATCACTGCCTTTTGTGTTTAAATCTGCTTTCCACAATGACAGAATATTCCCTCTGAAACTACGGAAGCTGCCTTTTCCTTTTCTAGTACAATGGAATTGATTTTCTGCATCTGTTATGATGACTTTTTGCTCAGTGTGCTGGAGTTATGTCTCACTGTATCATCAGTTGTCAAGTCTTTTTATTACATTCTGGGTCAGGTTCTGCTCTGAACAGAACTAGTGAAAATCTGAAGGAGCACTAGGGAAATTAAACAGTTTGCAAGGTTTAAACAGTTGTACAAATGTTTTCAAGAATTGCACCTTGTACAACCAAATCATCACAAAGCTAGAGGGCCTCTACCACTGATATGCTAGGAAAAAAGCAGCTCTCAGGGGCATTATGAGATTTATCCTCCTAACAGCAAAGCTTTGGGATATGCTTTTGCATAGTTCGGGTTATTTGTGTATGGAATAACATGTTCTGGTCTATAAGTCTCTACACTTAGGTCAAACAAAAGCAGGTTAAAATAAACATGAAAAATTTAGGATAAATGCCTCTCATGCAATTCTTTCAGCTGAGTCACTTTCCCAAATGCAATATTAAGAGACAAGCCCAAATGTTTCCTCATTGTCCTATGGGTGGTCTTTAACAATAGAATTAGGTAATTTTGCATTACAGAAACCAAAGAGGAGCCTGGGTGTCTGTATCTGGTGTCTGTATAGAAGGGAGATACAATGCTACTTTATCCTGTCTTTGTAAGGCATAAAAGTCTTTTGAGGTAATGACTATGAAACAGATTCAAGCCTATTCTGTCTCTGGAGAGGAATTCCTACAGCTTTCCAGCACTTTCATCTTCTACTAATTTCCCAGTAAGCTCCTCTAGAATTAGTAAGTGTAACAGAGGTTCTAAAAACCTGTAAAAAGTGTACCAGTTTTTGGTTAAGTTTTTGAATTTCTGGAGTGATATTCAGAGAAACCAGGTGGGATATCTTTTTAAATACAGTATGCCATTGCATGGGGTTTTCTACAATGACACGAGGGTTATGCTTCATCCCTTACCTTAGTCCTTTATCTTGGCTCATAGTGTAGGAACCAGACCTTCCCTCACCACCACAGGAATCGAGGGCACATGAACTAAATGTCTCTTCATTTAACTGTTTGTTTTCTCCTTGTCTGCCCTTGAAATTAGAAGGAAGCTAGCGAAGAACAAGGATTCCAAATGGCACAACTTTTTCACTGACATTCTCTTGGGTAATTGCATCATTTTAGGGTGGAGTTTTCATGTCACTCTACTCCTCTTATGCTTCTGGTGCATTCCTTTGAGTAAGGAATTCACATTCACATGAGAGTACAGTGTTGTTTTTCTTCATTGAAACAGGTAACTTGTGGCAGCAACCCACATCCAGTTACAGGTTATCCACCTGTTATTGCCAGTAGACTGGTAGGGAGGAGCTTTTGCTTCAAGTTAGACAGAATGGAGAGTCAAATCTGAGTCTTGCGCATCCTGGAAATGATTGCCTGAGGATTCTGCTCTGCATCCCAACATTTGTAAAAGTTAATTATAGTTGTTTTTAATTTTAAAGTCTGTTATTCTAAGAACACTAAAGGGGGTAGCTGTCATTTTCTATATACATCTCTGACAGTCTTTCAAATGTTTTTTTTTTTTTTAATCAACTGCAGTATATTTGCTTTAGTGGAATTCATTGCTGCATTAAAAAATAATCAAACATTTCTCCCAAGTTATCTAAGGAAAGAAATGATAAATCCCTGAAATGTGTATTTTTCACCCACTGGGCGAAGGCAGCAAACATAGTTTAAAATTAAGGGTGAAGGTGGCTAAATATCTTCGGTATGATCAACCTCTATCTGACCTACTTTGTCCAGATTAATTTTTATGGTAAACTAATCTTTACAATGCTAGTTCCAAAAGACTGTCAGTGTCATTAATGCATCATTCCCACCAGCAGTGTGGTCAAAGATTTTGCTGCTGATGATGCTTTTCAGGGCTCCCACTGACTCACTGTCTGTCATGTTCTGATAGCTGAATACACAATACCCAAAAACCCTCCCTGTAAGCAAATTCAGTCTAGGTCCAGCACTGGACCTTGGTACATGATGTGAGGTGAACATATAATTTTATATTTAGTTAGGCCAGGGGTTATAGTAGACTAGACAGAGGTATGTCAAACCGCTATTTTTTCTTCATTGCTGGGTTTAAGTGTGGTGAAACCATGGGGTTGGAAACCACGGGGTTGGAAACCACGGCCTCTTTCCATCTAGCTCCTCTCTGTCATATTCTATATTTAAAAAATATGTCCTGTCATTCAAAAATCTATCTTCAAAACAGGAATTCTTAATTTCCCACTTATTTTGAATCTATTTGTTTCTGACATTCATCCTCAGTTTTCTCATAGAATCGTTATGGTTAGAAGAGACCTTTGAGATCATCAAGTCCAACCATTAACCTAGTACTGCCAAGTTACTACTAAACCATGTCCCTCAGCACCACATAGAATCATAGAATCAGAGAATGGTTAGAGTTGGAAGGGACCTTAAGGATCATCAAGTTCCAGCCCCCTTGCCATGGACAGGGACACCTCCCACTAGACTAGGTTGCTCAAAGCCCCATCCAGCCTGGCCTTAAACACTTCCAGGGATGGGGCATCCACAACTTCCCTGGGCAATCTGTTCCAGTGCCTCACCACCCTCACAGTAAAGAATTTCTTCCTAATATCTAATCTAAATCTCCCCTCTTCCAATTTAAAACCATTACCCCTCATGCTGTCACTACACTTCCTGACAAAAAGTCCCTCACCAGCTCTCCTGTAGGCTCCCTTCAGATATTGGAAGGCTGCTGTGAGGTCTCCCTGGAGCCTTCTCTTCTCCAGGCTGAACAGCCCCAGCTCTCTCAGTCTGTCTTCATAGGAGAGGTGCTCCATCCCTCTGATCATCTTCGTGGCCCCTTGCTGGACCGGCTCCAGCAGGTCCATGTCCTTTCTATGTTGAGGACTCCAGACCTGGACACAGTATTCCATGTGGGGTCTCACGAGCGCAGAGTAGAGGGGTAGAATCACCTTCTGTGACCTGCTGGTCATACTTCTTTTGATGCAGCCAGGAATGGTGATTCAACCACTTCCCTGGACAGCCCGTTCAATGCTTCACAACCCTTTCAGTGAATAATTTTTCCTAATATCCATCTTAAACCTCCTGTGGTGCAACTTGAGGTCATTTCCTCTTCTCCTATCACTTGCTACTTGGGAGAAGAGACCGATCTCCACCTCACTACAACCTCCTTCCAGCTAGTTGTAGAGTGATAAGGTCTCCCCTCAACCTCCTTTTCTCCAGTTCCGTCAGCTGCTCCTCGTTAAGACTTGTACTCCAGACCCCTCACCAGCTTGGTTGCCCTTTTCTGAACATGCTCCAGCACCTCAATGTCTTTTTTCAGTCAGGAGACCAAAACTGGACACAATATTTGAGGTGCGATCTCATCAGGGCGGAGTACAGGGGGACAATCACTTCCCTAGTCCTGCTGGCCACACTGTTTCTGATACAAGCCAGGATACTACTGTCCTGCTGGCTCATATTCAGCCGGCTGTTGACCAACATCCCCAGGTCTTTTTCCACTGGGCAGCTTTCTAGCCACTCTTCCCCAAGCTTGTAGCTCTGCATGGGGTTGTTGAAGCCCAAGTGCAGGACCTGACACTTGGCTTTGTTGAATTTCATACAACCAGCCTCAGCCCATCAATCCAGCCTGTCCATATCCCTCTGTAGAGCCTTTTTCCCTCAGGCAGATCAACACTCCTGCACAACATGGTGTTATCTGCAAACTTACTGAGTTTTTTACCCAGTGAAACATGCACCCGTCAAAGCCATGAGCAGCCAGTTTCTCCAGGAGAATGCTGTGGGAAACAGTGTCAAAGGCTTTACTAAAGTCCAGGTAGATAACATCTACAGCCTTTCCCTCATCCACTAGGCAGGCCACCTTGTCATAGAGGAAGATCAGGTTAGTCAAGCAGTACCTGCCTTTCATAAACCCATACTGACTGGGCCTGATCACCTGGTTGTCCTGTATGTGCCTCATCATGTGACTCAATATGATTTGCTGCACAACCTTCCCTGGCACCAAGGTCAGACAGGCTTGTAGTTACCCGGATCCTCCTTCTGGCCCTTTTCATATATGGGAGTCACTTTTTCTAACCTTCAGTCAGCTGGGACCTCTCTGGTTAGTCAGGACTGCTAATAAATGATGGAACGTGGCTAGGTGAACACTTTCACAGCTCCCTCAGTACCCTTGGATGGACCCCATCTAGCCCCATAGACTTGTGTGTGTCTAAGTGGTGTAGTAGCTTGCTAACATTTCCCATTGGATTGTGGAGGGTTCATTCTGCTCCCTGTCCCTGTCCTCTAGCTTAGGAGGCTGGATACTCAGAGAACAACAGGTCTTATTATTAAGAACTGAGGCAAAGAAGGCATTAAGTACGTTAGCCTTTTCCTCATCACTATGTTTCCCCCCACATCCAATAAAGGATGGAGATTTTCCTTAACCCTCCTTTTGTTGTTAATGTATTTATAGAAACATTTTTTATTATCTTTTACAGCAGTAGCCAGATTAAGTTCTAGCTGGGCTTTGACTCTTCTAATTTTCTCCCTGTATAGCCTCATGCAGTCTTTGTAGCTTTCCTGAGTGGCCTGCCCCTTCTTCTATAGGCCATAAACTTTCCTCTTCTTCCTGAGTTCCAGCTAGAGCTCTCAGTTTTGCCAGGATGGCCTTCTTCCACAGCAGCTTGTCTTACAACATGGGGGACAGCCAGCTCCTGAACCTTAAAGATTTCCTTCTTGAAGAATGTCCAGCCTTCCTGGACTCCTTTGCCTGTCAGGACTTCCTGCCAACCAGGAACTTCCTGCCTGTCAGGACTCTGCCAACCAGTCTCCTGAACAGACCAAAGTCTGCCCTCCGAAAGTCCAAGGTGGTAGTTTTACTAACCTCTCTTCTTACTTCTCCAAGAATCAAAAACTATAATTTCATGATCACTATCCCCAAGACATCACCCATAAGTCCTTCTCTGTTTGCAAATAACAGGTCTAGCAGGGCAGGTTCCTTAGTTGGCTTACTTACCAGCTGTGTCAGGAAGTTAACTTCCACACACTCCAGGAACCTCCTAGACTGTTTCCTCAGCAGATGTCTGATAAATTGAAGTCCCCCATGAGAACAAGTGGTAGTGATTTTGAGACGTCTACCAGCTGTTTATAGAATATTTCATCTCCATCTTGATCCTGGTTGGGCAGTCTATAACAGACTCCCAACTGACACCTGCTTTGTTGGCCTTTCCCCTGGTTCTTACCCATAAACACTGAACCCTATCATCCCATCATTAAGTTTAAGACAATCAAAACACTCCGTAACATACAGGGCCACTCCAACACCTCCCCTTCCTGGCCTATCTCTTCTGAAGAGCTTATAGCCATCCAATGCAGCACTTCAGTTGTGTGAATCATTGCACCATGTCTCTTTGATGGCAACTATATCATAGTTTTCATGTTGCACAATGGCTTCCAGCTCCTCCCGTTTGAGGAACTTCAGTTGCACAATTGATCCCATCACCTTTTTTTGGGGACAAGCCCTTATTCCTACCTGACCATTCCCAGGCACTTCCATGATTTCTAGCCCATCAATATCCCTTGTGCCTTTGCTATCATGTGGCACTCCATCCCCTACCTCTGCTGGGATGGTAAACCAAAGGACTTCACTAGCATGCAATCCCACATACATTGATGTGCCTATGATCAGTATAAGCCCACCTCTCTTGAGTTAGTCCGCTAATCTAAAGGCTTGGTTTTTCCTTGCACTATATTCCACTTTGTTTTTTACCAGCCAGTTTACAAGCAAGTGTCTGTAAACCAATGAGTCTGAGCAACTGGACTGAACCGAGGGGCCACGGTAGCCTTCATCTATAAAGATATGGCACACATACTCTCACCTATGTTGCTAAATTAATCTCAGAAAGACTATTTCTGCAATAAGGCTTTAGCTAGTAGCAAAAGTAGCAGCATGTGACTTGAAAGAGATTGCATATCTCACACTATAAAATACACTTTAGATAAAGTATCTTAGCTGGTGGCACTTTGATGTGGAAATTTGTACTGTTACATCCTCACAGACTACTGCACTCACTTCTGAGATTATTATTTTTGAATGAAATCTGTGAGAGAGAACCTAATGAGGTTAGGCTTTACAGTTCAGCTTCCTAGCAAATGAAAGATTATTTTTGGACTTCTATCTACTTTGTTGATAACATAACCATTGAGGTTTCCAGATAACACTGAAAGTTTTTAATTCAGACACATTCCGTGACTTACCTAGGCTTTAAAGGCCAAGAGCAACAAACAAAATTTCAATCCTTGTTAAGGAGAAATAGAAAATATGGCAGAGAACTTAACTGCAGCCCAAGTCATTATGACCAATGACAGAAAGCATGAAGGGCAGATCTTTAACAGGTTTAGTGTGAAGGTCCAGAGAAGGGCAACGAAGCTGGTGAGGGGTCTGGGGAATAAGTCTTACGAGGAGAGGCTGAGGGAGCTGGGGTTGTTCAGTCTGGGGAAGAGGAGACTGAGAGGAGACCTTATCGTTCTCTACAAGTACCTGAAAGGAGGCTGTAGAGAGGCGGGGGTCGGTCTCTTCTCCCAAGTTACAGATGATAGGACAAGGGGCAATGGCTTCAAGTTACGCCAGGGGAGGTTCAGGTTAGATATTAGGAAATATTTCTTTATTGAAAGGGTTGTCAGACATTGGAATGGGCTGCCCAGGAAAGTGGTTGAGGCACCATCCCTGGAGGTATTCAAGAGAGGAGTTGACATGGTGCTCAGGGATATGGATTAGTGTTGGGTGGTGTTTTGTGTGTGTTTTTTTGTTTGGTTTTTTTGTTGGGTTTGATGGTTGGTGGGTTTTTTTGTTTGTTTGTTTGTTTTTTTGTGTGTGTTTGTTTGTTTGTTTTTGTTTGGTTTTTTTTTGTTTTTTTTGTTTGTTTGTTTAATAGGTTGGACTAGATGATCTTAAAAGGTCCCTTCCAACCTAGGTGATTCTGTGATTCTATATAAGTTGTTGGAACTGTATTTTAGACTAACTAATAACTATTCCAGAATATTCTTATTTGGTTTTAAACATAAAAAGCCAGTGGGCTAGAAAGAAAGATTTCTGTTATTAAGGTTGAGGGGAACTGGGAGAGGATATCAAAGTACTGGCTGTGATTATTTTAACACCTTTTCTTGTAACTAGAAAGTAAAAATTCATCAAAGTCTAATCTGCTTGTGAGAAAAGAACTGTTTCAATTTGTTTCATCTTTCCAAAATGGATTGGGGGAAAAAGCATCAAAATTAGTGATATTTCATTTTTTAATATTTTGAAGACAAAAATAGTTTGAAATAACAGTGTTATTTCATAACATAAACTGTAATAAATAACATGTAAAAGTTCAAACTAGATCAAAACCCTGTGATAACCCAAACCGATCACTGGGCATGGCTTTCTGTTGCTGTTGTTGAAATTCCCCAATTCAAACAGAGAAAACATACAAAATCTCAATTCATCCTCTTGAGGAAAAAATTGATCTCTGGAGTATATGATGTATATGTATATTGTGTATATATATATATCTATATCTATATCTATATATATCTCCTTTGAATGAAGAAACTATTAAAAACATTATTCTTTATCTTACGATAACACTAAAGATATATACGTCAGTTAGTTCATTATCTTCTAGTAACAAACCATATTGATTAGGAAAACAAGCCAAGATTAGAGGAAAATAGATGAATGAGAAGACTTTCTATTAATAGTAAAGGAACAATAATTTTAGCAACAAGATTATCCTTAGAATTTTTTTAAATTATACTGATATTCAAGACCTGTTAAGACAGTATCTTTTGCTAAAACATTCCATTTTTCTTCAGTGCATCACTGCATTTACAGTTCTCATCCCTTGTATGCACATGGTGGTAAGAATTTTTGTTTTTTTTTTTCCTGAGGTATCAAGATGTTATTAAACACAACAAAAGTAGGAAGCATCTAATTTACATGAAGAGAGTCAGGAATTCAGATAGTGCCTCGGTATTTGGTAGAGTATATTCTTTCTTTGTGCTCTCTATTTTGTGTTGAACCAGAAATAGAAGAATACCCTGTTGACTGAGAAAAAATTCTGGGAACATAATGAGCTCTGTTCAACAGGCCCATGTTAATACTTTTCTTTATTTTCATTGTAATTTTCATTAACAACTAACTAGTTCTAAAGCAAAATAAGTAGTATGTACACTTCTAGTATAATTTAGCACATAATAACCCATACTTACTTGCTAACACTGTGTAATCTAAACTGGCTAAAATTATGTCTCAGAACATTGTTTGAATCAAGAAAGTAAAAACAGCAATTAGGCTGTGCACAAAAAGGTGGCATAAAAAGCCGTTGCCACTGAGTTTGGATTAGTGTGGTGGTACACTACTGAAGCAGTCCTGGCTCTTGATAGGTACCCATACTTGGTTATGTATGTACTGGAGTACACAATGCACAAACATGGAGTACATATTTCTTATTTAATAGAGCAGATTGAAAGAACCTGGCAAAATTAAAAAACAATATCTGTTAAATATAGGATGGAATATGATATAGAATAAAATTTGCACATTAGTATAGAATCATGATTCTTAAAATCATAGGATCATAGAATCATAGAATCATCTGGGCCGGAAGGGACCTTCAAAGGCCATCTAGTCTGACCCCCCTCGCAGTCAGCGGGGACACCCCCAACTAGACCAGGTTGCCCAGGGCCTCGTCGAGCTTCACCTTGAATGTGTCCAGGGAAGGGGCCTCAACCACGTCCCTTGGCAACCTATTCCAGTGTTCCACCACCCTCATGGTAAAGAACTTTTTCCTAATGTCTAATCTAAATCTGCTTTTTTCCAGTTTAAAGCCATTACCCCTTGTTCTGTCATTGCCGGCCTTTGTAAACATACTGTCTCCAGCCTTTCTGTAGGCCCCCCTCAGGTACTGGAAGGCCGCTATTAGGTCTCCCCGGAGCCTCCTCTTCTCCAGGCTGAACAACCCCAGCTCCCTCAGCCTGTCCTCGTAGCAGAGGTGCTCCAACCCCCTGATCATTTTAGTGGCCCTCCTCTGGACCCTCTCTATCAGGTCCATGTCCTGCTTATATTGAGGGCTCCAGACCTGCACACAGTACTCCAGGTGAGGTCTCACCAGAGCAAAGTGGCAGAATCACCTCTCTGGATCTGCTGGCAACACATCTCTTGATGCAGCCCAGGATGTGATTGGCCTTCTGGGCTGCAAGTGCACATTGCCTGCTCATGTCCAGCTTTTCATCCATCAGCACCCCCAAGTCCCTTTCCTCAGGGCTGCTTTCTAATACCTCATCCCCCAGTCTGTATTGATAGTGAGGATTGTTCCGGCCCAGGTGCATAACTCTGCACTTGCTCTTGTTGAGCCTCATGAGGTTTACTTGAGCCCACCTCTCCCACCTCCAGCCTCTCCATCCAGGTCCCTCTGGATGACATCCCTTCCCTCTGGTGTATCGACAAGACCAAACAGCTTAGTGTCATCCGCAAACTTGCTGATGGCGGACTCCATCCCTCTGTCTATAACGTTGATAAAAATGTTGAACAGTACCGGTCCCAGCACAGACCCTTGAGGGACACCACTTGTCACTGCTCTCCATCTGGACTTAAAGCCATTGAGTACTACCCTCTGGATGCGACCATCCAGCCAATTCCTTATCCACTGAACTGTCCACCCATCAAATCTGTATCTCTCCAGTTTGGTGAGCAGGATGTCATGGGGGACCGTGTCAAAGGCCTTACAGAAGTCCAGATAGATCACATCCATGATCAGATGTACCAAAATCAGAAGGTAGTAATGTTTATGTTATATATATCTTTGGATTTGAGATAATAATCCTAAAAAGAAGATGAAATGTAGAGGGAATAATACTAAATAGTTAATTTCACAAACACTGGAAACAGCTTGAAAGCCTATTTGTATCAGAAGCCACTATTGAATTTAAATCTGGGGCGTTTTTACATACATACATATCTAAATACGTGTGTGTGTACATGTTTGTATATACATTTATGTAGACATAAACACACACAGTTCAAAAGCTGATGCAACTACTAAATATTGGTGTAATTTTCTGCTGAGATGTTTTTTCATGACTTATGCATTTGAACACAGATTTTGCTGGAAAACCAGTAAAGAAAAAGAAGCAAATTGTGGCACTCTAAGGAAACTAAAGGCCAGCCATGATTTTGCAATATTCATCAAAGCTTAAAATAGTTCCAAATGGACAGTCCAAAACTTCTGATCATCCAGAGGAACCACATGTGCCTTAATGATAGCTAGAATCTAGAAAAGATGACATGAATTGCCCTGAAGGCTGTCTCATTGCCATGCTAAAGCATTTTACCAATTTGCTGTCATTTTTAATATTGATCTACAGGAGATACTTTTACACTTGGGCATCTAATTTTCAGACCCTCTCAGCTATCACCATATTCTGACTATTGAGTTATTTCAGTTGTTACCACTCTTCAAGTGAGAATGAAACATACCATACACTATTATTTATTTTGACTTCTCTTCCCATTACCCTTGATCATATACTTACTGTGTTTTCCTTCTTCAGTCATTTGTGTGCCAGCACTTACACACATTATGTTATTTTATAAAGTATGAAATATGTCTTTTGCACACATTCAAGACTCTGCCTTGTAGCAAATTTACAAAGTATTCATGTATAGGAATATTTAGGAGATGGCCTAAATTTAACTTGGTTTTACAGCTAAACTATTCAGCTACAAATTAACTGATGAACATCTAGTCTAGCACTATCTTGGGCCAAATGTATACTATATTTCTTGACTAGAATCAATATAAGGTATCACAGTACCATTCATTCTGACAGTAGTTAAGAATCACTACATGTAGGCTAATTACAAGTATTCATTTAAAAAAATTGTGTAATGCAAGATCTTAGTTATAAAATTTGGATGACTTGTTTATAGTTTTCTTCTCTACCTTCACACTTGGATCTGGTTTACAGCTCTGATGTTTCTTTGTTGTATATTTAAGAGAAATCTCAGAGTCACAAAGAGCTGGAGCGGCTTTACTTTAAATGGAAATACGATGATTATCACAGTGATGGTGGTGGGAATGTCTGGCAGGACAAGGAGTGGGTGCTATCAGGTGACTGGAAGAAAAAAAATATATTTTTTTTTTTTCCCAAAATGGTACATACCTCTCTTTTAAGCGTTGAAGCATTCTTGAATGGCGTCCTAAAATGTGAGAAAAACACCTCCTGTAAGTTCCAACTTCCATGGGTATAAGCAGAGATAATTGCCACCTAGTTGTAAAGAATTGTTCTTTTGCGTCTAGACCAAATCTTGTTTAAACCAAAATGAATCATTTCAGCTGTTCCTAGCTGAGTAACTGATGTTACTATTACATCAGCTTAATGTAACCATGAACATATCTGTTCTTTAGCATGAGTTATGATATATATAATCTTCACACTGAACCTTTTGATATTGAAGATTCACTGGATAATAGTCTCTAAAATATATACAGTCTCTCAAAAGATGAACTGATTCTGTTTAAAGCCATTTTCTGTACAAATTGTTATTGCCAGAGAAGGAATGTGATTTGCAAAAGCAAGAGAATAGATCAAGGAGATCATAGAATCACAGGACGGCTGAGGCTGGAAGGCAGCTCTGGAAGTCATCTGGTCCAAACTCTGCTCAAAGCCTGCAGGTTGGTCAAGGGCCCCTCCAGTTGGGTTTTACTTATCTCCAATGACGGAGACTTTGCAGCTTCTCTGGGCAACTCTTTCCCATGTTTCAGCCCCCTCACTGTAAAAAAGTTTCTGTTTATAATTTCCTGTATTTCTGTTCATGTCCATTACCTTTTGTCCTGTTGCTGGGCACCACTGAGAAGAATCTGGCTCCATTATCACTAAAATGAACTCAAATTAGACTATTGAAAGCTTGCCCAGCAGCTTCCATTAGCCAACAGCATCCATCTTCATTAAACTAGAGATCACTATAAAGTCATACAGTTACTACATCTGCAAACAAACGTCTTACACAGGTGTGGCATTTTCACTGACTAGACAAGTTGGATGTGAGCCTCTAGACAGATGTTTTGTTCAGTAGTACAACAACATCTGTCCAAATATATATTGGGATATCATCACTGTGACTGCTGAGCTCCATAAAGCAAAACTGCCTAGGTTGTCTACACAGTGCCATAAACTGGACGCCCCAACTAGATCCCCCCACCTCTCCCGGGCAAAAAGCTGAGGTGGGAATTACTACTTATTTTCCTGCTGCCTCGGTGAGGAAGTTCATACCCTCATACCCTCTATAAATCCCTTCTCCAGCTTCTTGATTCTCTTACTAGCACTCTTTGGTTACTTGCTGTGGCAATACCAGCAGGGAGTGAGAGATGGGACCTACTGGGACTTTCCCTGCTTGTAGGAACGTAAAATGACAGAGCTATTTCTACATATTTTATGCAATTCTTGTACCTTTCGCACATTGCTCAGAAATTAATACAGAGGAAAGATTTAAAGAATCACTCAAGTTTATATGACACCAGCCAGCTAATCTCGTAGATCTGTGCCTGACATCTGTTTGATTTTCTCTGTAATTTTGCTTACGGTTTCTTGCAACTATTAAAGGACTGTGTGAAGTCACCAACTATGAGATGTGAACCTGAAATTGCTTTATGAAGTTTAGCTAAAACAGCTGAAGTTCAGTGCCGAATGGATGCTGATGAAGTCTGGGGAAGGTGCTAGACATTTTAATGTCAGGCACTCAGACTGATTCTGCATTGTTGAAAGGATTCACTGCCAAGTCAGAATGTGGAGCACAAATTTCATGCGTGTGCTCATCTGAGGACAATGTTATTAAGAAAACTTAAAACCAGTGCAAACAACATATTTTATATGATTTTTTTCTAACAGGGAGAAATCCCTTTGAAGCTCATTTTTTCTGTCTGCTAAATTACTTTGAGACCACCTTGGGTTTTAGGGGTTATTTGGAAGGGGGAGACCACTTTTAGATTGTGGTAAGTTAGCAGTCTTGAGGCAATGGGACAGCAAAAGTAAACGAGGTTTTGAACATTAATTTTTCTCCCCTCTTCTTCACAATGCAGCAATATTTTTGGATGAAATTTTAATTTTTACATTCTGATTAATCAAAAATTCCTGTTATCACATGTGGAGTAAGTCATTTACCTTTCTAATTGGAAGAAGCCAAATTTATTTGCAAAAGCTTTGGCCATTGTGGCTGAAACACTTCACTGTTTCATATTGGCCATTGATGGGATTGCTTCTCTGCAGCTAAAAACGTTGCTTTTCTGCAAAAGCCAGCAAGTAATCATGAAGAAAGAATGGGAGGAGGTGGCCTCACTGAAGAAATGAGGTGGATTATCATTATAAATATGTATCTCACTGGCTAGGTGAGATATTCCATGGGTGTAAGCCGAGAGCATAGGATGTGTACTCTTAAATATAGAATGCACACTGTAAAGCCCATTTTCCCCTCAGTCACACTTGACGTGTGAAAGAGATACTGGTTTGCTTATTCACAGATACAATACATTTATTGTATAAATGCAGGAATGCACTGTTGAGCAATTGAGGACATGAAGTATTTTATGATATCCTTTATTAATAGCAAGTGAGAGCAACGAGTTACTGCTATAAGAATTAAGGAATTAATAAAACCTTTGATTAGTCCTGCCTCTTCTGTTGGCACCCTTGTTTGATTTTTCATCTCTTAGGTTCCATTTCCTTATATTCCATAGGGAATTCCAGAGCTGAGTTTTGTCCTATTGAAAGAAGTGAATCTGGTGGCTGCTGAGAAATTTAAATGTAGTTTCTGCAAAAAAATGCCCAATGCTGTTATGACTCTAGATATATTTGTCTACATCTGTAAAAGGCAGTCCATATAGTGCAGGTTAGAAAACCTGTCAGTGCTACTAAATTTTCAAGTCAGGGATAAAATACTAAAAAAATACCTGTAGATTAAACATTATCAAATATTAAAAAATATTCTCATACATTACAGCATATTAAAACATAAACCAGTGTTACTTGTAGTGTGTGCAATATTTACTTCTGCTCGTCATTTGTGGTTCCACATCACCAAGCAATATTCATAAAACTTTGAAGAGACACTGTGTTTCATGTGGGTATAATAGATGTTTTCCATGAGCACAAATATTTCTTCTCCTCTTCATGGTTGCAGACACAAGCCTATCCTCCTTTCCAGCCTCCAGGGTAATGCTGCTTTGGGAACTAAATTTTACAGGGCCTGCTTTGATCCTGTCTTCATGCTATGTTTGTTGATGCTGTCTGAGTGAGTAGGCCCGAGAGGATTCTGACGTGTGCAAGATTCTCAGCAAAATCAGGAAAACCAAAAATGTATGTTCTAGACATATTTTTTCTAAGATATAAATAAATATAGCTCCCTGTATGAATTTTTAAAAGAAAGACATTTATTGGTTTCAGTCGATGTTTGTTTTGCTGTACTGTAGAATTAAAATATTATCTAGAAAGACACTAAGCCTTAACATTTCAAGATTTTAAGAAAATGCTCTGTGTAGAATAGATGCTAGTGAATACACCTATGAAAATTTGTATTTGTAGAATTAATCTTTCATAACCATACCCTAGATTCCGGCAACGGTTATCTAGTTAGAAGAATTTATGTATGTAACAGTATGACAGTTTAGAACACTTGTAAATATGAATACTTGAAGCCTTAATTTTACTAGCATTACACTGCACAAAAAAATAATCTTGTGGGCTACCAGTGGCCTATAACTCTTTCTCCTAGGTTGCAATGTTAGCATTGATAAAAACATCAGGAATTATGTCTACAGTTGTTCCTTTGAACCAGCTCCTTCTCTGCAAATTATTCTTATAAGATGCTTGCTGCCATCTCAACAGTCATGCTGTTAAAATGTTTGTTTTAAAATAGAGTCAAGCTCAGCCTTTTAAAAGGACCACTTTATTTAGCAACATGGGTTGGTGGTTTTTTTTTTTTTTTGGTCTTTTGCAAAGCTTTCCTTCACTTATTCTCTGAATCCCACTCCATTTTCTAAGCTTATATATATTTTAAAAGTTACTCTCATCCCATGGACATCTACTGTCAATGACCATGGTTCACCTCACAACAAACAAGCATCAAATGTCCCTACACGATATCCTGTCCTGTCACTTCAGGGGAAGTAGTGCAGATGTACGGAAATAAGATGCACCAAATGGTCATGGCCGTAGGCAATATGGAAGAAGTCTCAATGGGTCACATCTGAAGCTGTTTTAATCAGCCACAACAGCTGTAAGGGAGGTATGTCATTTTACACTGGTTAGGGATTCTCTTCAGAATAAGATGTGGTTGGGGTTTTCCTTTAGAGCAGGTTAATTATCCATCCATGATATGCATAGTTATGTCACTACCAGGTAATTAATAAATTAATGATTAATAAAGTGAGTAGGATTCTTTTCTGATTATTTTTTTTTCCTTTCCTCAGATTACTTGTTAGTTTATGGACAAACATGTAACATTTTATTTATCTTTCTTTCTCCTCAGTATCTCTACACCATGCAATGCAGTGCCAGGCACAGATTTTTGACCTAGCTGTGAGCAAGGTTTCTTGGGTGCTGACAGCAGCATGACCATATTCAGCACAATCTGAGCCTCCCCTGAGTGGCAAATTAGCCCTCTGGGATTGTTCCACTAAATCGCCAATATGGCTCCCCAGACTAAGGCTAGTTACTGTACAGCTCTGTCGTACTTTTGACTTATGTTCAGATCAGGAACTGCAAAATTATGAGAAACATCTGGTTATTTTTTGTATGTCTTGGGAACCGTAAGAGAAACTTATGTCATTGAAGCTTTAGATTAGTGGGAAATAATAATAATAAAAAAATCTTCTAAAAGACTAGAAACATCTGTTGTAGTCTCTTTTTGTCTTTTTTTGTGTCACAGCAGTAGTGACCTTATTGCTGGTGAAATTTCAGACTGGCATTAATTTAATACAACAACAATTCATTGTGAACATCTGGCCTCTTTTCTTCTTGTCTGTCACAGCCCATTCTGACCCAAGAGCATTGCCCTGGTGGGTGGTAAACAAGTACAAGAGAAAATAAAGCATACCATCTGCCTCCTTTTCTGTTTGCCCATAATAAGTTTTCATGCTATTTATTCACTAAGCAGGGTCAAGAGCTTGAGTGCAGTCAAAAATATATAGCAAGATGGATTTGACTTATGGCACAGCTTCCATAAACATAGTCCTATAAACAGTGGAATAGCTTTGACACACTGAGCAACATGGTCTAGAAGAAAATATTGTATCACGGCTTTGAGTCTGGTTGGGAACCTCCTTGGAGAGTTACTATATAGCCCTATGCCATTATGAAAATGAAGAGGGCAAGCAGTGGGATTCTGTAAGGGTTGCTCTGACCTTGCTGCCACTCAGTGGTTTTGTCGACAGCCAGGTGCTAATAGAGGATGCAAAGAGCCAGGAAGGGTCTACTGGTGTGTTAGCTAAAAGGTTTTGAAATCACGGGATGTGGAGAAATTGGAGAAACACTCTGAAATAGATAAATTAGCATTTGACATGGACAAACATTAAGTCCTGGCCTTGGCAGGGATAAATAGCTATGCAGCTGTAGGACATAGTAGTGACACTGTAGCTGCCTGTGGGTTCAGAGGACTCTGAATTATCAGCTGCACATGAGGCAGCACTGACATATTACAAGGAAAAAATCAACCTGGACAAGTGAATGAAGAATAATTTGAGATAAGCAATATAATCTTATCCTATGTAAAAAAGAGTAAAGCATTAGTTTAGAGTCAGCTGCTTCACTCTGAGGGACACTTGGGCCACCTGAAAACATTTCAGTAGGACACAATTCCTAGGCATCCAGAAAATATTTCCTATAGAAAAGACTTAAAGATTCAAGATTATTTAGGCTAAAGAAGAAATGGTGGAGGAGGTGTATGTGAAAGTAGTCTCAACATTGTAAGAGAAATAGTAGAATTCCGTTAGAATTCCATTGCAGCAATGAAGACTCGGACCAGGTGTTAGGAAATACTTCGTAACTAGAAAGAAGGCCAGCCTCTGTATAGGCTCTGTGGGGAGAGTAACAGGGCTTTGTCTGTGCAAGTCTTCACTGTGATGGTGGACAAGTAAACACTGAGAGTTATATTGATATGGCTGGTCTTACCTTGTCTGTATAAATGAACCAAATGACATCTTCTAGGGATCCTTCTAGCTTAACAGCTAGACAGAAAACTTGACAGCAAACTAACTTTCACGCATAATTCAAGAATGGTTCCTTTAATAAACCAACATAGTTTAAGTTAGGGTAAATGTAAAGGCATAGAGAGCTGTATTAACCTTTTTGTTCCCTTGCTTTCACTCTGTCAAGTACTGTTAAGCTACTAGTTGACTAATGTACTATTTCTAAACTGTACTGCATCAGATTGTATATGTCTAACAATTCTGGCACTTGGCCACCAGCTCACTACATTTATGTCTTACATGTGACCTGTAAGACAATTATTCTTCCTAGAAAAACAAGGCTGAGAAGATCATGGCTTAAACTAACACACAGCAGAGTCAGGATAGTGTTGGTAGTAAATTTTAAGGTGCTTGAAATTTATTGAAGAGAATCAGTGGCCATTTTATGAGTTTGGAAAAAAAGATAAGCCTTTAATGCATGCATTGCTTCAGTGAATATTTTCCAAGAAGACAATAATAACCATAATAAAGTAATGCAAATTCATAATCTAGTTATTAATGAAACTTATTTATATAAAAAGATGAATGAGCCCCACTCGGAATTTAGTGTTAATGTAAAAAATACAGGATTATTTTATTCTACCTGAGAATTTTTAAAATGTCTGGATCCCAGGATCATGGAGATTTGTTTAGATGTCTCCTGTTTCTGATATGAGTGCAGTGATTCTGCAGCTTTTGCTGAAATCCACCCTGACACTTACATGAATAATTCCCTTGCAGGAAGTGAGTTATGAGTTTTGTGACTGGAAGAGATTCTATCTATTCAATTATACAGTTGAAATACCTCCTCAATAGCTTGGGAAGGCACACCAGCCCTGGAACAGCTAACTTTATTAAATCATTCTTTAGGTATTTGTGTGGGTGGTTCAAATAACACTCTGGTGTACAATGTGGAATGTAAATGGCAACAATAAGCTAGAGAATTTCTAGGCTATTTAAATTCCTCAAAATAGATGTTTAACTTGGAAAGCTCTTCAAGCTATGGAATAATTCTGATGCATGTTCTAAATTATAACAGAGTTTGGGATTTTTTTTGAAATATTACTTTCTTTCTTTCTTTCTTTTTTTTTTTTCCTGCAGCTACATTTACTGTTGGAGTGAGGTTTTTCAGTAAATATATCAAATTTTATTTTTTCTTAAACTGACTTGATTTTTAATAGAACTAAGAATTACATTTCTTTGCAAGTCTGCAGCACAAATCTGAGTGAGAAGATGCAGCTAGGAGGTAGTTAAATAAAGTGCTTTTAATACTCCTTTTCACTCCTTAGTTATTATGGTCCTGTTTAGTTTTTCTTTAAAAAGATAAATGATTCAATTTAGTTTGGCTTAATATTATAGCAATAGCATGCTATATGTTTAAAGGAGCCTTAGAAAAACACAGCCGTTAAACTCACTGGTTTGATCAGAGGTTTTGGAAAGCAATACAGCTCAAATAAGTAGTATTAATGTAATTATAGCATTCTAGAGACATAATTTTACCTATTAATTTTCCCTGAGAAAAAGATTTATCAAAGAACTATTTCATTTTTCATATTATCTTTTACAAATATTTGATTAATGAAAAGCCAAACAAAATGTTAATTCTAGTGTTAGATCAAGGCTAAGTTGCATATGGATATTTTTTTTGGCATAGAGAAACTGGTGTAGTGCTACATGTAGTGACGACTGCACAGACAAAGATGTCAGATTGTAAAACAATTTATGAGTTAGATAAATTTATGATTGTGTGAATTTATCATATAATTTTCAATAGCTTTGTAGTCTTTAAAGAAAACTTTTCTTACAGACAATACATCTTATGAAGTCCAGGATGTTCAGAACAAGATGTTGTGTCATCAACATCAGATGGATGTTGTGTATCCAACACAAGGCATAAGCTTGCAACTACGTTTCTATGGAGTAAGGGACATTTTTGAAACAATTTTAAAATGTGTTGATCAAGAATTGATCAAGAATTGATGTGATGTCACTTTGACATTTCATTCCACTTCAGAGTGAAAAATAAAAATATTTAAGCTCTTGTAGAAACTTATTTGCAATTATTAAAACAAACCCCTTTGGATTATAACATTATATTTGTTGAATTTATTTCATTTAATTATAAGGTGTTTTCAAAAATTTTGCTTATGACCTCTTCCCAGCCTCTCTTCTAGGTGTACAGCTGTGGTTTCTGGGGGCATCTGGTGTGGATGGAGCTTTAGGAACAGAAGATGCTAAACTGAGTGCTGTCATTTTTAGTGACTTTCAAACTTCTGAAAAAGGAGAGACAAATCCCTTAAGTAGAGCAATTCTGAGTACATTGTACATTTGCAAGCTTTTTGGTGGTGGCAGTGAAAAATAATTTTTTTTCCATTTGACAACACTTCTTATCTATCAATTTATATTGTCAGTCTTGCCTGTGAAAGGAAAAGAGCCGGAGTTTCAATTTAGCTGTTCTATAACTTTAAGACTCTGGCCATATTACACCAAGATTGCTGGAACCAATGTTTCATAACAATACAACCTGTTTAAAACAAAAGGTTAAGATTCATTTTAATCAACAAAATTTAAGCAGAACTAGAGACATGAATCTTTTATTTCATTCCTGCTCCTGTGATTTTGCTGTCAATTACTAAACAACAATCTAACCAAAGCAGTTGACTGCTTTGAGTTCTGATGAGTGCTTCTGTTTTTCAGGACACTATAGTACAGAAATTATTTATTTCACTGAAGAAATTACAAGAGAAAACTCTACCTTTACCTGGAGAAATCAGTTTTTAAGCTGTGATTTATATCTATGTGTTGATTTCAATATAGGTTTATAAGAGAAATTCACATTCAGCTGCAGAATACATAGTCCATTCTGCAAAGACTTTTTATGTACTTATTGTCTGGTTTCCTAGAAGTTTTATGTGTAGTTCCAGTGAGGAACAACATCTTATCTCAAATGCAATCTGAAAAAAATCTGTATGTAAGTTCAATGTTTTATATGTATTTTATTTCTTTTCAGGAGACCCATACAGTGAATTTTCTCTAGAAACTTAGAATATAGGTCATCTCACTTGACTGTGGTTGGCTGAAATTCAGGTGTCTGATCAAATTTCACAGCATTGAGGTGCTCTTGTAGACAAAGAGTTTCAGCAGCACTTTATTCCCTTGTTAAATAGATAAACAAACCTGTTGGAATTAACAACTAATGTGGATTTTGGGTGGTAGGAGTCAAGTGAGTTGAATTCCACTTGTTTTGTTCTTCATTGTTTATATTTTACATTTTATACCTTTCTATTATGAATAAGTTTGTTCTTGTGCTCATATGTCTTTGCTACGCATGACATCAACGTTGCTCTGTTATAATGGATAATCTATTTCCTATTATTGAAGTAAAACTCAGACTATACTGCTGAATTCAGTGGGAATACCTTTCAGAGTAGGTAGCCACTAGGCTCTCCATGCCTAGTAATAAGTGTTGAACCTCCAGGAATAGGACTCATAAAGGAAATTATCTCTGTGAAGCATATCTCAGTGGTTTAATTACTATTTCGTTTCAGCGTTCTACTCACTTGAAAGAAAATTAATCACGAGAAAAAGCTTGGCACAGATTAAGTCTGTTTAATGATAATCTTTTGGGTATCATAAAAAAAATATTGATCTGGAACTCTGCATTTTTTGTAATAGATTTGATGGTAATACAAGTATTTTACTGCTGCATTTGTGCTCACAGCATGGGAATAGACTTGTTCTTATATGAGTCCTGAAAATGCTTCTGTGTTTACTGAACTCCTTGCTTGATGCTTTGCAATGGACATTTGGGAATGGAGGTTTCTTGCCTCAGTTACTCTGGATACAATAACGTGTAGGTTAGAGACTGAATTGTAGAATGTATTTTTGTGTGGCACAGAGTTGCAGAGTGTATCTTTTTCTTTAGGACAGAGATTCTTTTCATCCGGTATAGTATATTGAATGATAATTGTATTTGGCTGTAAACATTTTGTGGATATAATTCCCACCGTAGTGCTTTTGTTTTAATGATCCTGTAAAGTGTAACCTGATTTACTGTACTATATCAGACCTTTGGCGCTTGCTAATGTTTTTAAGTGACCGTATCAGATTAACAAACACATTTACAGGAAACTGGCTAGGATTACATGTACAAAAGCCCCGTAATATGCCTGGATTTTTCTCATAAATGATCCTAAATATATATTCCAGGAAAATTCATGTTACATATCTAACAAAAATCAGTATAAGCACCTCTTTTACTAGCTGTCATATAGGTTCTGTAGGGTTGGGAGCTCTATTTAAATAAAGGAACTGAAGTTGTATTTTTTTGGCAGCAATGATAGTGCAGTCAGTGATAGTTTTTCACCTTTTTTTTCCTAATTGGAATGAAACTGCAATGAAAAGCTTCTTTGAATTAGTTTTGTTCACAGGGAATTTTTAGATGATTGACTAAGCATGAAACTCATGGAACCATTAATGCTCAAAGAGAAACCTTGGTGCAATGCAACATGAGGAAAAAACCAGAATTCATAGTGATTCAGTGAACTGCATGAGGGGAATTTAGATAAAATTCTGGCAGCAGGTAAAGGGATATTTGTTTTTTCAGAATTTTATGGGTAAAATGAAATGGTACCCTAATATAAATAATACTCTAATACAAGTGAAAGATCTTGGGGCATGCATGCAGATAGTATCAGCCTTGGAACCATCTCTCCCTTCCAGCTTGGCTGGTCAAGTTTTGTGAATGGCAGCTCTGTAATTTTCAGAGTTGCTTCCCTTCCCTTTTCATCAATTCTACATTGCTGTTAACTAAGCACGTGTCAGAGGAAGCTATGCAACACTACATAAATGGAAAAATTAAAACTGAGCAAGAGTTTTCAGTGAATAAAAGTTTAGGGAATATTTTTAACCTTAAATTCCTATTGCTTCCATCAGGTGTCTTGTACTGGAGACAGAAGGCTGGAATTTCTAGAGGTAAGGTTCACACAAAGGACTGATTTCAAGAATGAATAATAAGAACTTAACACACAAGATGGCTTGAAAAAAATCTCTTTTGCTTACTCTTCCAGAGAAACAGTAACAATTTATGGAGAATTAATAGATCAGGAAGATGGTAATACAGATAAAATTATTCCTGTTCTTTTCTGTGATTATAATATTGCCCAAGGCATCATTACAAGGAAATGGCAATTTACCTGCAAAACATTGATGTTTAATTTTCTTTTGTCATATACAATTACATATGCATACAGAGAAATAAACAGTGCAATAAATTACTGTATGGCTGGATAACATTTTGCTATCAGAGTTTTGAGGATTTCTCAGAAACTTCTTCTTCATATGATATAGAACAGTGTTTTGTCTCCTATAACAAAACATGAATGACCAAAGAAATTTTACTTGCCAAATTTAGTACGCTCAGGAGGTCTTATTCACTATACTCCATATAAATAGCAGACTAAGTCCATTTTTCTAGTGACTTAGAAGGCTATACAGGGTGAAACAAACCACCAGAGAAAATCTACCAGATGAAGTGGTAAGGAAGTTAGACAAATGATGAATTCTGAGGGCAAAATGCTTTTTTGCAGACAAGTTGTTTTGTGGTAGACAGAAGGAATTTTTTAAGTCTGCTTTATTCCAATGACAGAATTAATTTCCTCAGAAGTCTATTTACCTTCTGTCAACAAAAAATAGTGTTGTTAAGCTTCTTACTCCTTCAGTGGATAAAATATGTTCCAGTGCACTATTGTCAACCAAATGTTGCTACCATTTTACCAGCAGAAAGAAACATAAAGTTATTTTCCTAATAAAATTGAGACTTACATTTATTGTGGGATAGTAGAAAAGAGGAACATTTTAGCAGTCACCCTGAAATTCAGCTAAGTTTTCTCAGCTGACACACAAATCCGTTGATAGTTACATAAAAATGCAGGCTGTCTTAATAGAAAAGACAGTGTCATCATGCTATAAACTATGAGAAAGCAGAAAGATTGGAAAGACCTCTTGGTGTGTTTCATGGGTGACATGTTGAAGGAGATTGCAATACTCCAGGCTTTTTCAGGCTTAACAATTGTCTTGAAAGTGCATGTATAATTTGCTGCTACCCATCTAATATGGCTTTTAGGAAAAAATGTTGTGTAGAGAAACGATCAAATGATTATTTCAGGCTTCTTTGCAACTGAAAATAGATTTTCAGCTAACAGAAAGTTTCAAGAGAAATTTCTGCTTTCTTTAACCATTTTAATTTTTTTCTTTCACTTCATCAGAAAGCTCAGAGATGATTTGCCAGAAAAATAAAAGTCAGTACAAGTGGTCAGATTTTAAAAGATATTTAGTTTCTCCATACGCATTGATATTAGTAACAACTAGAAACTTAAATGTCTTAGGATATCTTATCTGTGGTACTTCAAAATGGATACCTCATCTATCACGAAAATAAAATGGTGAATACTTCTGAGACTGATTTGTTAACAGAAACCTCTTAGTAGTCAGAAATTACATGCTGAGATAGTGACACACATAGCAGAAAAGCAGATATCCTGGCTTGAAAGGTTTTATTGCAATTAGTAGAGTTTGATGCCTCTTGGATCTGTCTTTCCATGGCTCTTGAAACATCTTCTGTGAAATTCAGGAGGCACATTTGAGTTGAAAGTTTTACATTGTACTTACCCTGTTCACATTCCCCCATACTGGAATACTGGGAAGTGGGAGGACAGGTAATGGTACCCAATGATGTGTAAACTTATCTGAATTATGTTAAAACTTTGGCAGAAAGTTGTTTTCAAGCTAAGATTAACTCCTGAGTGATACCTCAGGTCTGCAATTATACCTTCAGACATATCTATCATTGAGTTCTGCTCTGTTTCAAAAGAGGAAAAATAATTATTTTCCTGGAAAATAGCATGGCTGTAAATAACAATTGTACGTTGAGATTCAGCTTTTGGATTGTGTAATCCTGTCCCAAAGCTTCTCTTTTCTACAGTTTGGTACAAGATGTGTGTTTCCATCATAAGTGACACAAAGGGTTCCTTCAAGTATTTTGTTACAGTAATAGTTTTCTGTTTTTTCTTTTTTCTTCTTTAGGGACAGGGATTAATGATGAAATGGAAATGTATTCCAGTTTCTCCAAGCACAGTAGACTTCACTCAGCAGGACAGAGTTGTCCAAGTGTTGTACAAGGTCTCCATCTAAATACAAGTTTATCCTTAAAATCCTGCCTGTCAAGAAAGTTCTCTCTTCCTCACTTTCTTTGGTTTTCTTAGGATCATGCTACAAGGAATAGCTGTATGTTGGCTTCTGATTTCTGTTTTTTTTTTTTAAATCAAAACCATATTCTGTCCATTTTTTTTTGTTCATCAGACTTACATGAAATCCGAAGGATCTCAATGCTTGTACGGAGGTGGTGATTTCCATGCTTGAGTGATGATTTTTCTATTTAATGTGAAGTTCACAAAGGCATTTCTATTATTTCTTCGTTTTCACTGACTGGAGTCTATTCTGCCAAATTTTTTTTCCATTAGTTCCACTGACAGGTCCTCTTAAGTAGCTAGAATTCAGGATAACAGGAGTTCAGATAAAACTTTCAGGTTTTGTGTGTGCATGTTAAATTTATCTTCGCAATTTAACAGGAGACTGCATTGAAACAGCCTGGTTTTTCTGCTTCTCCCACCTTCTGACAAATTCCAATAACTTGACAGCAGAGAGTAAGATAAGACCAAACTCAAGTAACCATTTCTCTAAAGACTGCTAAACATAGTAAATTACTTCTAAGACTTAAAGCTTTTAATGAATTTTTATCTGGCTTTAATAATAATAATAATAATAATAGTAATAAAGTCTTTAACATTTAAAAGTACCTTTTTATCCTTCCTGTGTTTACATTCATAGATCAGGAATATGACCTGCTCACAATAAAAGAAGAAAAAAGAATCTATCTGAAATTGGACTTCCTTTATATAACTCCATTCACCTTACATATCCCAAAGCATTTCACATACGATATGCATATCAGCAACAAATGTCAGCAGTCATAATAAATTATTTGAGTAACCTGTACCATAAAGAGGTCCCAAGTAGTTTTCACTATTCCAGTATCCCTGTAAAAACTCTATTACCACTGGAGAGTGCAGAAAGCCAATGAGGCAGACCGTGGTAGAAGCAAATCAACTTCTTTCTCTCTGTTTCCTTGATCTAGCCAAGACTACAACATACATGCCAAAATACTAGGGCTGCTCACCTGTTTTAGGTGTATAAACCTAAATGCATCACATTTTAGGAGAGATCCTGTCCTTTTTCTGTTGCAAATCTCAGAGGGTCTAATTTGGGTATGCATCTAACTGTACAGTGTGCTGGCTTTTGGTGAATCTCCACTTCTAAGTATTTCCCAGTTTTGATTCTGCAAGAATTTATGCATGTGAACAATTGTTATAGAGAAAAGTTGCTGGTTCTTGAAGAATCAGATGATGGCTCCACGAGCTCTTTTTAAGAAGCTTTCTATGAGCAGGCATGCTTTTCCCATGCTGCCTTTATGGCATGAGGCAGAGCTGATCCTGCCTAGGGCTGCTGGCAAATATAGCACTACAAACATTCGTACGTATGACAGAATACTGAGGCAAAATGAGGACAAAACGATTGTGCAAGCAGCTTTAATTGAGGTGAAAGCAATTCTCCAAGTTTAAGTCATTTGTCTAGCATGTAAGTGCCATAATTCAATATTCGCAACAATAATTTGCAGTAATAGAAGTTAGACAGTGCCAGGCTTAGAAGCAAATATGGATCTGATAAGAAGACTATCCATCATAAGGGGGGACATTTGTGAAATGTGAATTATTCACTCTTATCTACTTACTATTTATTATCTTTTTATGTCTTCATCTACTCTATTTCATCTCCTTACAAAGCATAATTGGAAATGACATTTCTATGTCCGTAATTATGAGGAAAAATATGCAAAATTAATTCTGTTAGAAGTAAACAACAATAGTTTTGTCCTTAGGATTTCAGTTCTTAAAGACCATCAGTAGAGATAAAATTAAAAAGGCTGCAGAAACTGGAGGTTAATTTTATATTGTTTCATTCCTCTAGGTTGTGAGTGACTGCACATTGAAGGACAAAGGAGGAGAAGGAAAGTGGAGGGATGAGAGGGGTGACTTTCATGTAGTCTAGATATGTATAAAAGGCTAAACTGAAATTTCTGCTGCAGCAGGCTTTTATAAATCTGCCCTTTATAAAGTGGCAATGGCTCAGTTCTTATAGGGTTCTCAGTAGAGCTGATTGGCAACTATTTAACATTTTGGAATTTTTTTTCATCAGAAAAAAAGACTGATCAAAGCAAAAATATTTTCTAGGAAATCAATTGTTCTTATTAATTCCTTGTAACCCTTATTGTACATCGGTAAATGTTTTGAAAATGTTAGAATGTTCTTGCTGCCTTCTTGAAAGGAAACTGAAGCCCAATGATAAGTTTTTTTACATAATTGGATTATAGATATTCCAGCTAGTTAAAAACCAGAAATATTGAAAAAATGAGGTAGCAAAAAAAGAGATTTATTTTGGTTGATCAGATATTATTTCTGGATATATGGTTTACATTATGGATTATGTTATGATATGTTATATTTTGGTTTATTTTTTTGAGATTTTGTCTTTATGGGAATTATTTCTGTGAAAACCTGAATCTTTTTTTCAGTGGAAACATTTTGTCTACTCAATTGAAGTTACTGTGTTAAATATCAGAATTAAGAGGAATCTAGTATTGGCAGATAATAATATATAATATATAATATTTTATCAGTATACTCAAGCTTTAGTTTTTCTTGCAAAATATTAAAAGGGTCTTGTAATTGGAAATTTTTGAACATGTCCAAGGATGGATACCCAGCAGCCCCTCTAGGCAGTGAGCTTCTCTTGCTGCAGAGCCTGTGTTGGTAGCCTCTCATCCTGACTGTGCTCCCCTGAGAAATGTCTTGGGTATCTGAAAGCAGCTGCTAGATCCCTCTCTTGGCCTTTTCTTCTTGGGCCCTTTTTCAGGTTTTCACCCCAATTTTTCAAAGCAGCAGATTCACAAATGAGTGTGGCATAGCACCAGCTCTGATTTGCAAATCTCATTGTGATCCTGGTTTGACTCCAGGCCACTACTGTCCAAAAACTGTTACCTCTGTGACCTAGTGAAAGTAATATATTAAGATCATGTCAGTACCTGTGCGCTAATGTGGCATGGAGGTAACCTGGGCTGGTAGCAGAGAGTCTAAAGTCACTCAGCCCTAGGAGAAAGAAAAACAGTGAGAAAGATGGTAAAGGTTTTTCTTCAATTCAGACTAATGTGAAAACAATTTCGCAAAATATTTGTTCTTATACATGTAGTGATTTAATCAATGACAACATAAATGATATGATAGATTGCAGTGGTACAATTTTTATTTAAGATGGAAATATTCGAGGCAGCCTAATACAAAATTGATCCTACTGTAGAAAGCCTAAAGATATAGCAGTCTGGTGGGAGGAAAACTAAAAGATTTATATACAGTATGCTTAGAATCAAACTATATCCATATCAACATGCAGCCTGAAGTGATTTTTTTGTACCTTAGTTGTAATCTGAATAATGGGATTAATAATGAAATGGCCTAGCAATACAATGATGTTATGTTTTACATTCTTGCATCTTGCCTGGTTATGTCTACGTGAATGAAAAGAACACATAGATATTATCCTGTCAGTGAGCTACATGACCACAAAGAAAATGGGAAAAAAAAAATATATTATGGTAAAAAAACTATAAGGAAAAAGGTAATTTTTAACTCCAAAAAGCTTAATCTCAGAGGAAAATCAAACATTCTCTAAAAATACAATTTTAAAAGAAAGCACTGTACTATTACATATTTGGAAAACTGTAAGATCCTGCTTTCTCTAATGAGTTATACTGGGAGAGTCAGCCTTTCACACTACCTGCTAAAGTTCTTTTCTCCTCCCAAATTGTCAAGTCAAAGAAGTTTGTAATGTAAAGTCTATGAAGTCTAATATTCTAAAGCACCCAGTTGCAGATTTTTTAGAAATAATAAAACTGGAAGGTGGCAAAGTAGCTATGGTTATATATCTAATAACACAAGGACTTTACGCAGTACTGAGAACATATATATAGCGTTGACAGCTACAATATGGTTTGAGAACATGTAAAGCAATTTCAGATATATCTCTGTGGAGTTGATTTGACAATGAAAAGTGACTGTACATTGTTTTTGTCCTAACTAAAAGTTCCCTGAAAACTCTGTTTAGACAAAGATGAGCTTATTCAAATCATGGAAAACCTCACCAACAGTTTATAAGGGAAATGGAAGCCAGTCTTCTAGGTTTCTGCACTCAAAGTTATATATGTCCACATTCGCTGGGCCCACATCCAGGCCAAAAACCACATGTAATCTGTGCAAACTATCACAGCAGGATTTTAAACTAATTCTTCATACCTTTAAGTACTGTATTTGATGAAAAGGGGTGAAAAGCTGGGATGTTTAGCTAAATTGTCCTGGAACAGACTTTCCTCAGGTTGCTGTGTTTTGATGGATGAGATGTTCCACTGGAATAAACCAGTGTGGGCTGGTGGTTTTAAGGTACTAGTTCACATAAACTAGGGGTCTGGCATTATGGAGAATTCCAAACTGCAGTACAATTTGATGCACAATTTAACAGAAGACACCAAATTAACACACTAGGGTGTTCGGCAGTATGAAGTGAGGTTACAGTGTGGATTTGCCAGCTCTTCAAAACACATATGAAAATTCGCTTTTATTTGAACAGGAAGGTGTCAGTTTTCACAGGAGTGGAAAGGGACTCTTGAAAAGTTAAAATTCTGCATAAATCTTTGAAATGTATCCAGTTTTAACAAAAAAAGCCCCAACGAACCTGACTAAAAATCAATTCTGAGTAAATAATAGTAGGCTTTAACACTTGATTCCTTTTTTTAGCGTAATGTAAGCTAAAAGAGAATCACACAACAGGCAACAATTATGTTGCTCTCAAGTGTGTGAAATGACAGATATTCATCTGAGGTAATCACATTTCACAAATGGGCTGTTTCCTGGGAGAATGACGGATCCTTGACAATTTTAATGACATTGTTCAACTGGCAAGTGATAAAAGTGACTGTATTCCTTCAACTGAAAAAATTGCATACCCCAAATCTGTACAATCCTGATTGTGAATAAAAAAGATGGTGTTTCTACTTTTTCAAATTTGTGGTAAGGACTCACATGTTTATATTGCTCCATACTATGACAGAAGATTTTTTTAAATTTTTACTTTTGTTTTTTAAATGATACACAGTAGAAAAGAAACAACTAAGGAGAATACAACCATAATCAAGTAACAAAATGCATTTCAATAGCAAACAAAAATAATGTCATACCTTTAGAATATGAAAGCGTAAGTTCCACATATAGGGATGGGAGTTTAGTCCGAAAGCTGTACAGGTGAAAGACCATTTCAAATTTTATTTAGTAAACAAGTAGATCCACAAGAAAAGTCTATGCTAGTGCAAAGTGTTTTAACTCCTGGCTCTTAGACTCCCAGCAGTTCTTTAATGACCTGATTGAGATTCCTAGATTCCCTAGGCATTTAGGAGCAATGTTCATGAAGAGTTTCATGTTAACACTAAATTCTGAGTATGACTGCAGGCTACCTAACCAATATAAAATTGTGAGGACACAGACATTATAAGTAAATCTTTCCCAAGATGTAGGCATGCTTTGTAGAAGTGAAGACAGTTGTAGAAGTGTAAGATTATTCAGGTTGTAATGGACCTCTGGAGACCATCTGCTTCTCCCTCCTATTCAAAGCAGACCCATCTTTGAAGATGTATCCCACTTTGAGATTAGATGAGGTTTCTTAGGGTCTTTTCCAGCTGAACTTTGAATTTTTCCAAAGATGAAAATTCTATGACTTTTCTGGGCATTTGTTTCCCATCTTCTTTTTGGAATTTAGAGACATATTTATTCCTCTATGAAAAAAAAAAAAAAAAGGAAAAAGAAGCACTATTACTAAAACAATCAATGTATCACATAGCAGAATCAGGCTCAGTTCTGTCCTCTATTGAAATGAAGTCTTACAAGAATACCACCATCTTCAGAATATTATACAGTGTTTGAGGGAAGGGATGCGGGATGGTGGGAGAAGACACACTCTACAAGCTGCTTAGTTTCAAACACGTCTGTTGAAGTTGTTTTATTTTATGTAGAATAAATAAGTGCCACAGAAGCAGAGAGTTTGGAGATAAAAAAGGGCCTTTCTCCTTTCCACAACAGGTAAGATATGCTTTTGCGCAGAAAAAGAAATTTAAGTATTCTTAAGTGTTATATGTTTGTATAAGGATATTTGTAATTAAGGTTCCTTATAACATGTTCTTCTTAATGGACACTTATTTCAAGCTCTAGAAGGAAGGGCTAAAAGGGCAACTGTAAGTGATAGAAGTAGGTTTCATTTCAGACTGGCAAAGGGGGAACCTGACTCTGCAACTTTTACTGCTGAACTTGGGTAAAAGGTACTTTGCAGCAGGGAAGATAATATCTCTTTCTTTGGCTGAGCTCAGCCAGTTGTGCTTTAAGACTACCATATAGGTTTGGCAGGAAAGAAAAGCGAACATATGGCCGGTTTATGCTTCCTATAGTGTGTAGAGGTCACCTAGGTCCTAACTGCTGAACAGTCATAAAATTGAAATGGCTTAGACCAAGATTTATTTTGCAGTTACCCTGAAAAAGAGCTGAGGGCCCCTCTGAAAACATGGGTGTGTATCACCCAGGTAGCATCTGAGCTTTGAGGATCTGAGAGTTCCTAGCTTTTTCAACAGGCGTATAAGGTGCTCTCAATCAAACCAAAAATAAGTGAGACTTCTCTTTTTGACACTGAATAAAAGATTAAAGACACTCCTAGAATATGTCAGTGTGGAAATATCAAGGCAATTTAAGCTATGGATATGCAGCTATGTTTGTGTTTTGTTTAGTGTTTACTTGCCATTGTCAAACTGTAAAAAGTATACTCACAAGCTTTCAATGTTTCAGGAACAGCAGTAAAAATTATCTAAGGTGTTAAAACTAGTTTTTCAGTTACACAGTAGAGAAATTTAGTCTAGTCATCAAAGGGAAACTAATCAGGTGATCATGTTATTCCTGTGTGGAAAAGAGATGGGTCTGTATTTTATCAGAAGAAAAGGCTTAATGGACACTGAAGTTAGATTAATACATAAGAGAAATTAGGTGCAATTTTTTTTTTTTAACAATGAGGATAGTCAATAATTAAAATAACCAATTACTCATGTAGAAGTTCCAGATTTTACAAAGAAATTACAGCACAATGTCCTTTGCCGCTTCTGTAAAGGAGAAAGTATATCAATGGATTTAGTCCCTTTTGTTTTCAAATAAACTGTTCGATTAATCTAATTGATTTATTTGCATCAGTCTTCACAAAAACCATGGAGAAACACATATCTCTAATCCATATTTTTTCGTTGAACCAAATACTATCATTGAACAGCGAAGATGTCAAAGAGAAGCTGAGCTGAATTAACAAGAAAAGAACTAACAATTTACTGACTGGACAGTGCAAATGGCTTTCCAAATTACCTCTATGATTAAAAATCACTTTTCCCTGTGTTAATGTCATGTGTTACTAAGGGACCACTGAGTCTTCCTCTCCCACAGTCTTTTTATCTTACTTGAGCTTAAGTGATTTGTCACCTGTAAATATTTCTTTATTTTATTTTGTAATAATGTCATATGCTATTAATTATATAATCTTAGACCAAAAGCTGATTACTGAAACATTGACTAGTCAAAAGGGTACCCAGCTTGTCACTCATGGTAATACCAGAAATAAAACACACGTTTATTCATTCCCAAATTAGATTCCCTCCAAAGTTCAAAGCTGTAGGCATAAATCAAAGGACTCTTTATTTCATCCACTGGATTCAGACAAAAAAAATAAAAACCAAGAAAATTAGTTATCAAACTTCTATTTAACACAAGTGCTAAGTATAACTCCGTGAACTAAACAGCATTTTAAAATGCATAAAAAATATGAAGGAATAGATATAATCCATCAAGGACATCTAATACTATAGAAGCTACTGATTCAAAGTTGTAATCAGAATATTCACCTGCAGGAAATCACAAATAACTCATGTCTGCTTATCACTCTAGTATTATAATATATCCTCAAACACTTTTATCTCTAATAGAATAGTAATCTTCAAAGAATCAAGGTACAGTTTATAAAAATTAGGCCTATATAATTCCTCTAATAGTTTCATAAGATTTTAAATTTACATAATTCTGAGCAGGAAATGCAGCAGCAATACTTGATCTGAGATATTTAAAAGGTGATAAGCACACTTCATATGATTCCAGCCCTTTAGAAAGCTGTAACTAAAGTGATTAGAGATAGTTTCAAGTATGTGAAAAATTAAGACTGAGATGCTCTGCCAGGCAATGTTAAAAGTTTTATAGTATGATTAGGAAGTCCCTGAAGTGATTTCAGTTAGTACTTGGTGATTTTCCTACTCCTTCAATGACTAATATTTACTGCTGTCCAATAACTTGCTGTCCAAGATATATTTTGCTACTTCCCCTGTTTTCATGGAAGCATCTCATAGTGCTGTATTTGTAAACACTTCTTATTTCCTTCAATTAGAGGCATTTTTGTAATTTTTTCTTAAAATTATAGTTAATCATAATTATAGAATCATAGAATGGTTTGAGTCGGAAGGGACCTTAAAGATTATCTAGTTCCAACCCCCTGCCATGGGGGTGTCCCACCAGACCAGGTTGCTCAAAGCCCCATCCAGCGTGGCCTTCAACACCTTCAGGGATGGGTCATTCACGACTTCCCTGGGCAACCTGTTTATACTGATACAGAAGCTCTTACTTTTACATAGTTACTTGAACATTACTATAACACACATAATGAATCATGAAAATAGAATTACAAAGAGATTTATTCATACTAAAGTGATTAATTCCAAATTACTTATACTCAACTACATTGTTCTTTATCTCATCACCTCTAAGTCTTAAGAAGAATGAGAAATGTGTTTCCACATTGTAGCTGATCATTTACAGTCCATACTGTATGCAATGCACAAAAAAGTAGCTCCAAATATCCCACTACAACTGGAACAGTATTTATTACTAAAATATTACTAAAATCAATATATTCCATAAACTGCTTCAGGTAGAAATGGCCACAGAGTACCTTGGCAATGTACAGTGTACATTTCTCATTCTTACAGTTCCTTTGCAGATTTTAATAACTACATGACTGACTCTGTAAAGGAGAGTGTGTAAATGACATTGTGAAAATATATTACCCTCACCATGTGAAAGATCAGATATTACAAGTCAGGCAGAATGGCAGTACTTCTTATCTTTTACCCATCATTATCAACTTGCCTTTAATGTTGGGTAAGATGAAACTGCAGTGAAAAGTGTGACCCTTGACTGTTAATTTCTGCCTTGATCTTTAGGGGAGAAAATAATGGCTTTTATTTTTCTGAAATAGAAGTTTTTATCTCTAGCACTTTGTGTGATAGACTGGAGTTGCACCCAACCCAAAAGACCATGCTAACAAGTTAAACTTTTCAGCCATTGTTTTTGCATTGAGAAAGTGTAAAAGAATACATCAATCTTATTATTTTCTTCCTTTTTTAATTCATAAGGCATATTTAAGAAGAAACCACTGTGACTATCGTAGTTTACTTAAAGAGCACACTGTATTTAATTCGCTGGCCCATATACAGAGTAGATTTTAAAAATCGATCATCATCTGAATATGACTTAATTTAATCTTTCTCACAATCCATTCTAGAGCAGCTGGATTGAGGCTAAAATCACTCTAGCTTTGATTTCTTATTAAACCACGCTGAGCTGAGTGTATTCTTTTTAGAATTGATGAACTAGCTTTTGTCTTGCTTTGCTTATAAACCACATACATAGGAGCTATGTCAACAATCATTAAGGGGAGGAAGGGGCTCAAGATACTGAAAAGTACTTATCTATGCTGCTTGTTACAGAAGATGCACATATACTAACAACAGATCTCACAGTTCCCCTTAACAGTAGGACAGAGTAGCAGTGAGAAATGCAGCCCTTCTTTCTGAGCAGTATCAGTAACAACACCACTGCCAGCAGCTCGAATGGCTCCAGCACGGTGATACCCTTTCTGCCCAACCCCAGTTGACACAAAAAACCCTTACAGATCGCAACAGTCCAGCAGCATGTGCAGGAAATATGTGCCTGCTCAAGCCACTAGTAAATGATCCAACAACCTCTGTCTGGCCATTGGAGCAGTTAAATCATCACCTTGTATATAGAATAGAAATGAGAACAGTTTCCTAATCAAAAAACTGAGTGGCAAGGATACCCTAGAGGGAAATGGGTCTTTGCTATCTGACAGTTGTTCCCTTTAGTCTCTTTATTCTCTCTAGTGAAGTTATGCTTGAACAAAAGAGGGGATTGAATTTTGCACTTCAGGGAATGGGTTAAGAAAAGCAACTATCTGTATACGCAGGTGCATTTCTGTTACAAGGAACACAGGTCTCATAGTGACAAGGACTAAAGAAAGAGTTGCAACCAGAAAATCAACAACCCACAAACAGTACCAAGCCTGTTATAGAGAATACTGCACAGTCAGAGAGATCATGCATTATGAAGGTGAAGTAGAGGTGTAATTATTAGAAGAGAAAATATATAACATGTAATGAATTAGATTATAAATGAGCTGAAGAGGTAATGAAGTTTGAGTTTTACAATGAAATGAAATTAAAATGCTCCTTCTATAAGAATTTGAACAATGATTGTACAAGCAAGGCATCAGGGAGTCCTAATCCTATTAAATCTAATCACCACAGTGTCTGTTTCTGCATACACAATGAGTTTGCACACAGGAGACTAAATTAAAACACATTGTAGGTTTTCATACTTTTATGCAGACAGCACGATGGGATAAATTCTGCCCTTCTAAAATGCATACAGTCACAACTTCTGAAACATTCATATCATTAAGAGACAGGTGTTACTCAAGACACACAGGGTGTGATGATCTTCTTGATCTACTTTTAACACTTTCTGTAAATTTCAACGTCACTTCAAATTTCTGTGCCATGATTACCACTTATTTCTTACTAGTAATAGCCCCCCTTCTCTCAGCTAAAAGTGAAAAGAAAAAATTTAACACAATATTAGAATCATCTCCATTATCATCACAGAGGTTGTTTTAATGTCATGATATACATGATGGCTGCACTGCAGATCATGATTTTTTCCTAAGTCCTTTTCCCTCTCATCTCTATTGTCAGTTCCAAACTACTTTCCCAATCTGGTAATGGAAACAGAAAAGGAAAGGCATCATCGTCCAGACCAAAATGGGCTACTCTGACAGTCAGATGAAAAAACGTTCCATATGATTATTGAAGCACATGTAACATAAAAGAAGAAAAACATGAAGAGAAAGAGCACAGAGAGAGGAGAGATAGAGGAGGATGGAGAGTTCAATGAAGCCACAGCTTCTTAAAATCTTTGCAATTTTTCATGGTGTTTACTTGTGGAACAATGACCAAGACTCTGATCTTGGTCATAAGAACAGATAAAAATTTGAAAAGTGGCTTTAATCCCTTTCTCTCATTCCTGAGCCATGAATCTGGCTGATTTTATCTTCTTCAGTATGAATGTGCTGGTTCTCAGAGACAATGTTCTTAATGTAGCTATGCTTAGCGTGACCTTAATCCTGCATGCACTTAGGGACTTGATGTAAGCATATTTCATGGGTGCTTCATGATACCCATTGTAAACGTCAGGAAAGAATTTTCCTAAGCAGGCAGGTATATTACTCATTTTACTGTTTTCTTTTTTGTCCCTACTATGAAGCATCAGGAATACTCTGTCACCTGAAAATGGGATCCTGCATTTACTGTGCAGAATGAATACACTGATTTGGTATGACAAATCTCCCTTCAAAGGTGACATTTCCTTTATCCTTTTCTTGGAGCATTTCTCTTTTGCTACTGGTGCTGACTGAGTTGTATAAGAGTGGGACTAGAGAAGACATCACCAGAATAATTGCACATCAGTTTCCCCCGCAGAAACTGTAAAACTTATTATTTGTATAGAAGGAGGACCATTTAACAGAAAGATGCCTCTACCAAAATAACTATTATGAATAAAATCTACCTGGTGTGATGATCACAAGTATAGCTTCTTTTAAATCAGTTTCACCAGAAAGTATACCACTGTTGTTTTATGATACTGGGTTTAGTCCCGTTTTTGGTTTGGGGTCTTCAAAGTGCTTTGGATCACAAGAACCTAAGAATAAACTTATAATTCACTTGGAATTCAGTTTCCCTAAAAGAAGTTTGGATGTGGATCACTGTAAGAACATGTGACTTTTATAGAGGTGAAATGATCTTATAGCCGTAGGGTCCAGTTGGGAAGGAAAAATAAATTGATGGTGCTTATGAGCAGGGTATGTCTGGATCAGTCTTTGAACGCCACGTTGTACTTACTGAAGAGAGATAACACTAGACACACCTGATAACTTACTTTGATAAAATAAGACCATGTTAGACAAGGGAAATGAAGTAGATGTAATCTATCTGAATTTCAATAAAGCATTTGATGTGACAAACATTATTTCAAAGGGAGAAGATAGGGATTAGTGCATGAATTGTATGGAAGATAAGGGATGGGCTAGAGCAGAGAGAGCAACCAATTGTGCTTAAAGTGAAAGAAAGAGTTTACTAGTGAAACATGAGAATGGCTCATGGGACTTGTCCATTTCATGGGACTTGTCTAACATTTACTTTTTTTCACTGCTTGAAAAGTAGAAATGTGCAAATGAAAATTATAGAGATTTACAGAGATTTTGGAGGATTCCTTTTCTAAGAAAAAAACAAAAGGAAGAAAGAAAAAGAAGAAAGAAAATGTGAATATCGTAATATAAGTTTAGAAGTTCCTTAAAGACTTTGCAGATTTTTGTAATAGAAATAGGATTTGTTTTTAAAGTACAAAGCAAAAGAGTTTAGGAATTAATAAAATTTCTGTTATAAACTTAACAATGTTTTCATTGGCAAATGGCAAAGCGAATTGCTCTGTGATATAGTTAAGAGCAAAGGAAGTGTGTTTCACCTAAGTGTAGCCGTCTACAGACCAGAGAGGAGAGATCAGCACCTCAGAGGATGATTGATGCAACCTTAAAATATATGTCAAGATATACGGGAAATACAACACAGTTTCTGCAAAGAGGGATTGGTGGTGCAGGGCATGCCACATTCTGTGTTGTGGCTGCCATCAAGGTCTGCCCAGGGGAGAGCATGGAGGAAAACAGACACTCTGGATAGTATGACATCACCAAAGACCAAGTGGGTTAGAACTGTTAAGAGTAAGGACATCAGGATGGCATCACTGTTCTTCTGTAAGAGACTGCTGAAATGAGGAAGGGAGCAATCTAGAGAAGGTTGAAAATTTCTATGAAAAAAATCAGCAACTATCTGTCAGAAATGATGTATTGATTCTAAAAGTGCTATTCTTGTGACTCTCTTGAGGCCACTTTTCTGTGATTATTGAACACTGGTCTCTAAAACCTTTCCAAGATAGAAGCAGGAATACTGACTCTGATTGACTCTCAAGTTCTTAAAAGTCCCTATGAAACAATGGTGTCTTCATACAATAGTCGAGAATATTATGTTTCAGAAGGACCACACTGAGAGAGGCTGGAAAGAAAAGCAGAAGTGGGACTCCATCTAGGTTGAAATACTGAAAAGTCTTCCACCACATAGCAGGATGAGATGGTATAAGAGACAAGAGCATTGCAGAATATTTGCAAACCTTTGAAACTCTTGTCTTTTTTTCTTTAGAGTAAATGCATGCACAGACTAAAATCCTTTGCTAAATGTTATTCCTAAATTTCCTGCTGTGTTTCTGCAGAAGGTGTAAGTCACAGTATCACCTTGTAGATTAGCTCTGTGGGATTCCACTTTCATAGGAATTCACAGACTGGTTCAGTTTGTAATATTACCCAGATAGTGTTCATAAATAATACATCACTAGAGTGATGGATCATAATTACAGTTTTCCTTAATTCATTTCCCACTTGTGTGAAAGTTATTGGCATGTCCTACTGATGCCATGTAATCCCAGCATTGAGTTCACAGAAGGTGTCTACAGTTGTTTGAACCAGTCCTTCCAAAGGACATGAACCCTGAAACTACTTCTGCAAAGCGAATTTAAGAGGGAAAAGATAGTCATGCCTTTCATCGGGATCAGGTTCTGCTAGGGCACTAGGTTCCTATGCAGAACAGAGAAAACTTATTTTAAACAATGAAATTACACCAATTATTTCTTGTATTCTGGTTATTGATTCTGGTTCAGCTGTGAGCCAGAAGCTGCACAATGAAAATGTGAATTTTGTTAAATGTAGTTTTGAAAATTGGCATAGTTTTAGATAAGAAATCTGGTGAGAAATGAAGAAACTTCTCCCCTCCCTAAGATTTAGAAGTTTTCAATGTACAAGTCAGTAGTATAAGAGTGCATGTCAGCATTTTGAATGTGCTCAGGAGCAAGCTAATTCAATTTGCTGCCAGCAGCAGGCATGACAGTGGAGGTCATGGTACCTGCATGGAGCTCCTGTAGGAGCACTAGTACCTGATTGTGAGGCCAGAGCTGTGCTCCAAGCTGCGGAGACGGGAACTGATGGGGTGTCAGCGCAGATCGGAGCAGATCAGTGCGTTCCCATTCAGGTGGTGTAATGAGGCAGATACAAAAAATAAGGTCTAAATGCTTGATTCAGTTCTGCTTTTCTGTTAAGTGATATAAATCATGAGGAGAATTTCACTTGCATGTGTGAGTCCGATTTTATTAAAGGTGCTAATGGTACCACTAATCATCTTGCCAACAGCTATACACAATTCCCATTCAGGGCAGCACTCCACTCTGTTAACAGCAGGATTATTCTGTTGGGTTGTTTACTGTTGATTTCTTTCTCCATCTGTAAACAGGTGGCCAATGTGAATGTAAACCTACTACAAATGTTGCATACATGTAAGACACCAATTCTTAGCTAGTGTAATCCTGGATATTTTTAGCCATTTCTGTAAATCTGCAGAATAAATTCATCTGAAAATCTAGCTGAGCAGTTTGAAATTGCTGGGACTAAATCTGAGGTTTTAGTACCTCATCACAGAAATCTTTCCGGTCTCAGAATTCTTGAAAGTGTCTCTCATTAACTGGGAGATCATTTTTTTAAAAAAGAGCCCAGTACCTCGCCAGGAGATGTTCCTTTGTATTCTCATTTATTTGACTTACGAGATGAATCTTTATCTCCCTGATTTTTCAGTTTTCATTTCATCTTTTTGCGATTCCGTAGTGATGGCACTTGCAGACTTCACTTAAATATATTCAAGTAGCAATTTCATTTCACTTCACATTTCCATTTGTTTCCATTTCCATCTCACTTAAATCTTTTTCTTTAGAGCACCTACATTTAATGTGGTTGTAATAATAAAACAGCTTTGATTTGGATGTATAAATTATATATGAAACCCATGTAAGCTCAACCTCTTGAAAATACACATTTTAATAGAGGGAAATTGAAAGTTGAATGTTAATGTTTGTGATTTACAGTGAATTCTGCATCATTGTGAAGGAAAATTGAACAGGTCATTTTCCTTTCCCTTATTTTTGTTAAAAATGCAGTTTATTTAATATAAACGGTCATTTTATTGCACATTGGTAGGTGATATCTTTTGCCTCAATTGCACATGATAGGGAATTTAAAAGATTGCCAAATAAACAACTTTAATCCCTCCATTTTCATTCTTTTCTTATTGACAGAGAAGAAATATGTCTCTGTTTTGATAATTTTAAAAAAATTAATCTGAAACATTTTTGTTATCTTGAAGTATCTTTTTATGGCAATCACAACTGGTATGATCGGGAGTATAACATTTTTAACGCACATTTTATATAACTTCATTTTTTTAATATTCTATAGATCAGTTACATAACATAACAACATGCTGCTCCAATGATTTATGCTTCAGGAAAAAATTCAAAGAGTTTTAAAACTCTCCTGGAAAAACTGAAGATGGTTTTAATCAACTACAATGTGAAGTTCTGTGCTTTTGCTGAATAGTTATTTTTTGGAAGATGCGGATTAAGCATCATTAAAGCATCTTCTCATTTACAGTGCTACATATCTCAGTGAATGCATCTGTTCTCCAGGCCCTCTGTGCACACTCATAGCCAGAAAAAAACCTGACTTGAGAGCAGAGATAGAAGGCATCCAGGATCAGAGAAAGAAATAATAAGGGAATCTGGGAGAAAGAGAAGGTAGTGCTCAACAGGCTTGGTACATCCTGAACCTGCATTTTCTGCCCAGGAGGATCAATGATAAGACTTCTTATTTAGATAAGAAAGATCTGAAGAAGGCTTTTTTATCCAGAACCGAGCTGAGGGAGCCATCTTCACTGGTTTTGTAAAGTATTCAGATGGTGTTTGTTGTGCTTTGTGTTTCTTTTAGTCTAGCCTTCTCTTTTAAATAAGATTTTTTTTTTCTAGATGAAAGTTCTCAGTCATTAAGGAGAGATAGGTCAGGAAAAGACAGCATCTTCACTCCAAAACACTGCTCATGTACTTGCTACTTAGGTGTTTTGTAAAATTCAGAGTATAAATATTTGCAAAATATAAGAACAAAAAGAAAAGACATGTTTGGAAAGGGCAGCATGAGACCTTACATAGACTGAAGACACATTTGAATACTAAACAAAATCAGGACTTTGAAAACTCCATTTTTCTTTTTAAATTCTGGAAAACTGAAAATAACATTGAACACGCGTACAACTGACTACTCCTCTGTGTACATTACTGTCCTCAAAGACCTCTCTTCATCCTTCCCTGTGACGCATCTGTCATCTCTCCCCCTTTCCCTTCCCTGTCCTCCCATGATTTGACCACCTGAAACCACTGCTCTCAGCAGACAAACGGCAGAGAGGAACAGAATAACCTGAAGTTCAGCCTGGGCCGGGCAGGCTCAGCTGGATTTCCTCACCCCACAGTCTGCTGTAAAGTCTCTGTCCCTTGACTTTCAGATCCCTTTTTTTTAATGGCCCTTTTTGATCTCCAAAGATTGCACTTCTGCTTTTCATGTCTGTGGGATGCTTTTTACAATTTGGTGCATTACAGGATGGGGCAGAGGTTATCTGTAACACCATCTGAAAGTTTCTTTCCTCTGAATAAAATCCTGTCTCTGGTAATGTCCTAGTGAGGAGATGAGTCCATTTTCCTAACAGATAGTCACTATCAACAATGGTCCATGTGTTTTAGCATGTTTGAAGGTGTTGCATAATTTGCACTGTGCATGCAATTATCTTACAGGAAGGCACTGTATGGTAGCTGGAGATTTTGCATCTGTGAATAAATAAGATTATATATGTTTATAAACATAATCAAATGGGTGACTAGAATGAAGTGACAGATCACCAAAGAAGAATCATTGTAATACAAGAGGGTTATTTTCTATGTTCTTAACTGCAGAGCACAAACATTTTCCAGGAATTTCTTTTTCATTTTAATTCCCAATACTAATGATAAAGTAGTTCTGCTTTTTTCTATCCTCTCCCTCTCCTTCCTCCAATTTGGGTCCAGTTCTGCTACGTTAAAAGATTCTTAGGCAAAACTAGCAGGTGTTTTTACTTGAGTTATTACTGTAGAAGAAATATTAGTACAGTATCTTTACATTTTAGTTTAAAAATGTGGCTTGGCTCTATTCTTCCTGAGCATTTAATAGACCATGCGTGAGCATTATCTTGTGGTATTCCTAACAAGCTGTCTGCAGTCTGCACAGCTGAGGCAGCTGTTTCCAACTTCTTTCTCTTTCAGAACATATTTTTGTATGGCTGGCAGGAGGAAAATGATGAAATTTGGCTCAGGCCTGCATTACAGCTCACCATTAGTGCAGTCTCTGCTGATATTTTATTGTATAAAGTGTTCTCATAAGACCTTACGCAGGCTGATTTTCTTGTGCTTATATGATTGGGCTAATATAACTTTGTTAGACTAATGCAAGGTGTTTTACATCTGCTGCTATCACATTGTTGACAACACAAGCTTGCTGAAATGAGACTTCGTCTGGTCCAGAGATCCTGGACTTCTGCACTGCAGGAGAATGGGTAACCAAACTAAGGAACTACCTGAAAAATGATCTTGCTACTCTGCAAAGCTTTGCAATGCTGTGGAAAGACTCTGGAAATTTTCATTTCTTCAGAGATGTGAATTAACAGATAGGGGCGGGGAGCAGAATGAAGCCCCTATAATCCAAAGGGATGTAGTGAGGGACCTGCTCCAACACGTGGATATAAACAAGTCTATGGGATCACATGGAATCCACCCGAGAGTACTGAGGGAGCTGGTAGAAGTGCTCACTGAGACACTTTCCATCATTTACCAGCAGTCCTGGCAAACTGGGGAGGTCCCAGCTGACTGGCATCTAGCAAATGTGACACCCATCCATAAAAAGGGCTGGCAGGATGATCCTGGGAACTACAGGCCTGTCAGTCTGACCTCGGTGCGTGGGAATGTCATGGAACAGATCATCCTGAGTGCCATTATGCGGTGCTTGAAGGACACCCAGGTGATCAGGCCCAGCCAGCACGGGTTCATGAGGGGCAGGTCCTGCTTGACAAACCTGATCTCCTTCTATGACAGTGTGACTCGCTTGGTGGATAAGGGAAAGGCTGTGGATGTTGTCTATCTGGACTTTAGCAAGGCCTTTGATAGAGTCTCCCACAGTATCCTCCTGGAGAAACTGGCTGCCCATGGCTTGGATGGGAGGACTCTCCGCTGGGTTAAAAACTGTCTGGAGGGCCAGGCCTAGAGAGTGGTGGTGAATGGAGTTAAATCCAGCTGGTGGCCAGTCATGAGTGGTGTCCCCCAGGGCTCAGTACTGGGGCCATTTCTCTTTATCAATGATCAGGATGAGGGGATCGAGTGCATGCTCAGTAAGTTTGCAGGTGACACCAAGCTGGGTGGGAATGTTGACCTGCTTGAGGATAGAAAGGCTTTGCAGAGGGATCTGGACAGGCTGGATCAATGGGCTGAGGCCAATGGTATGAAGTTCAACAAGGCCAAGTTCTGGGTCCAGCACTTGGGTCACAACAGCCCCATGCAGTGCTACAGGCTTGGGGAAGAGTGGCTGGAAAGCTGCCTGGCAGAAAAGGACCTGGGGTTGTTGGCCGACTGTCAGCTGAACATGACCCAGCAGTGTGACCAGGTGGCCAAGAAGGCCAACAGCATCCTGGCCTGTATCAGGAACAATGTGGTGAGTAGGACTCGAGAGGTGATCGTCCCCCTGTACTTGGCACTGGGGAGGCCCCACCTCGAGTACTGTGTCCAGTTTTGGGCCCCTTACCGCAAAAAAGACATTGAGGTGCTGGAGCGGGTCCAGAGATGAGGAGGCTGGAGAATGAGTCTTATGAGGAAAGGCTGAGAGAGCTGTGGTTGTTCAGCCTAGAGAAAAGGAGGCTGAGGGGAGACCTTATCGCATTTTACAACTACCTGAAAGGTGGTAGAGGGGCGGGGGTCAGTCTCTTCTCCCAAGTCACAGGCGACAGGACAAGAGGAAATGGCCTCAAGCTGCTCCAGGGGAGGTTCAGATTGGATATTAGGAAAAATTTTTACACTGAAAGGGTTATTAATCATTGGAATGGGCTCCCCAGTGGAAGTGGTTAAGGCACCATCCCTGGAGGTATTTAAAAGGTGGGTTGATGTAGTGCTTAGTGACATGGTTTAGTGATGTTTTTTTCTTATCAGAGTTAGGTTGATGGTCTGACTAGATGATCTTAAACGTCCCTTTCAACCTAGACAATTCTATGATTCTATGTAAGATTCCATACGAAAAGGGAAAGGAGAGACACTGCAGAACCGACATGAAGATTGTAGATGTCCTAAATATGCTGTCAAATACTGTACTGAACTAGATTCATAGATTCATAGATTGGTCCAGGCTGGAAGGGACCTCCAAAGGTCATCTAGTCTGACCTCCCCACAGTCAGCAGGGACACCTTCAACTAGATGAGGTTGCCCAGGGCCTCGTCAAGCTCCACCTTGAATATCTCAAGGGAAGGGGCCTCAACCACCTCCCTGGGCAACCTGTTCCAGTGTTCCACCACCCTCATAGTAAAGAACTTTTTCCTAATATCCAATCTAAATCTCGCCTTCTCCAACTTAAAACCATTGCCCCTCATCCTGTCACTGCAGGCCTTTGTAAACAGACCGTCCCCAGCCTTCCTGTAGGCCCCCCTCAGGTACTGGAAGGCCGCTATTAGGTCTCCCCGGAGCCTCCTCCAGGCTGAACAACCCCAGCTCCCTCAGCTGTCAACTACTACTACTCTGCAGTACTTTTGCTACCTTGAAGTAAATGTACTATACTTGTGCTATACTACTACTCCTCACCCTGCCTATCTTTTGGCACTAAAGGAGCGAGTCTGCTCTTATTAAGCTCCTCAGGAAGAAGAAAACTTGTTCAGAGAGGGTTTCAGAGTGCTTATACTAACATCTTGCACATTTGCCTGTGACTCAAGACTAGTCTCCTGAGCTCTCTAATATTAGTCAGCATGAATACTATCCCTTTAAAGAGCCCTTTTTGCTCTTAACTTTTAAGGGGAGGCAAGTACTGCATGCCCACAAGCAGAAGCACATTCCCGTGTGGACTGCAGCAGACATTACATCTAATAATTATTTTTCTGTGGCTTCTGTAAAGTATTCATAACCTGTGCCCTTTCATTATTAATGGTTAAACCAAGCCACTGGTGTAGAAATAGCTGCAATTGCTGAGATAGCTTGGCAGAAAACTCTTGACTTAAATCAAGTCTCATGTGCTTGAAAATGTCTTTCTTGACTTTTTAACACAATCGTCTGAACTAATATGATAGAAGTCCCATTATTGTATAGCATTGAATTCTGAGGTGTTTTTGGCAGAGATATTACAGAAAATGTAGGTAAGTATGAAAGCCAAAATCTGCTGAGCACACACAGTTTAACCTATCAAGTGTCTACCGCATTCCCCTATGGATATTTCATTCATCAGTGTCATCATTTAATTTGCCATGATAAATGGTTGTTTAAAAGTTGCTATTTGTGGCAGTATAGTATTTAACTCAGCTTTTTCAAACTGAGCACTTATGGCTATTTTGGATCTATCTAGCCACTGGTCTGGTTTGAATGCCTTAATTGTCTGCTTTTACTGTGCTTTATGTTAATGTTTGTTGCTATCCTTATAAATGTAGCTAATGACATAAGCACCTGATGAAAGAGTTAGTGTTCATTCAGAATAGCCAATCCGCCCAAATAAATTCATGTGTGAATATGAGAAATTACCTACATAGCACTTGATTCACAATTGCATACATAAAGTGTCCACTAACACCATCAAGAAATTATTGTGTCATTTATTGCTGCAAATGAACATGTAGCTGGGGGGGAATGGAAAAAAAAAAAGAAAAGGTATTTTTTTGTGCAAAAAATGGATCACAATACATTATCAGATCCTCAGTCCTAAAAAAACAGTCTGGAATCCACAGCCCCAAGTTACCATCCATTAGCTCTGTAAAGCTGTTTTACTTATTATGACAATTAAATACCTAAGGTTTGATTGCTGAATGACTCAGCAGAAACAATATCTCGGCAAATTGTGGGTTATTATTAGACAATGTGTTACTAACACTTATGCTGGGAAAACTGAAATTAGTTGTACATTCCATGAATTTTGTATTTAATATGTAAATAACTTGTGATGACCTGGGAAGGTGAATATAATTAAGTTTTTATTGAGTCACTAGTGTATTTATAACACATTCTGAGTTCAACAGGAGTCAGGAATGCTGTAATGTCCTATAGGTTTTCAACACTGAAATATGTGAGAAAGTCAGTTACCATTTACAAAAGATGCAGGAAAAAAGATAAACTGGCATTATATCACTTGTATAACATTCTCTTCCACAGATGACATAGCTTCTGTTTATTTCCAGAACACATCAAGTGGAACAAGACTGAGGCCTCTCTCATGTGAAGAAATGACCAGACAAATTTAGTGATGTTGAACCAACCTGTATAATTTTCCTGAGTGTCCATGGCAGACTTAAAGGACTGACCTATTGCCAAGTGTTGGTTGTGTAACTGTCCCTAGAACTAGATATGAACTAGATTTAATACTAGCTGTGATATCCTGCTGGGACTCATCAACTATTGTTTCAGTTTTGCTCCATGTGGCCATCCATTAATAAGTATTTCACAAATGGCATCCTGTTCTGGTCAGGTAAGCAAGGTGTGATCCTACTCTGTAGTAGGATATTATTTTCCCAGCTCATAAACTGCAGCATGATCTTTTTTATAGCTTTGTTGGCATTGTACAAAGACCAAAAGTTAGAATAAAGCTGGCTGTAGGTATCAAGGTGCTGTATTTGTGTTTGTAGCAAAGACTTTAGCCGTACAGAAAATAGAGCGAGTGTAGTCCCATGCTCTGAAAGGTTCTGAAACAGAGATAGCAGCACTTTTTGTGAGATATATATGTAGAGAGCTATATGTCTGTATAGTGTTTGGATTTGTGTTTTGACTGTGACTGTCAGTTGATCCTCCCACACTGTAGCACGGTTATTCCAGTAGTGGCACTGCTGGTAACAGTCACAAACTTTGTATTGAGTCTGCAAGGCCTCAGCACTGCGGCTTGTGATGCTTGCCCCATCTGAACTTGTCCTGACCTGCCTGGAGCTTTGTTTATATTGGAATTAGCTGTAACAACAATTTGTTTAATGAATACTTTATTTTACTTTTCTTCACATGGTGTAGTCATGTTTATATTTATAGAGATAGTATAAAACAACATATTCTGCACAGAATAAGAGATTTATGAGCCTGTTATAAAGATATATTGTGGAGAAACATGGGCATGGTATGGTAGCTGAGGCCTTGAGAAGAGGGGGCAGAAGACGCAGCACACAGGCATGGGGCACAAGCTGGTAGTGGAGACCTCTTGGCTATCATATCTCTGCAGCTGGGCAGAATACAGATAGGAGAAACAGAACAAAGAAGCTACGTAAAACCCACCATATATAATAAATTGGAAGTAACATGGACTCATAGAATAATGAAGAAAGAGCAAGTTGGAAAAAACTTGTTAGCAAAGATAATTACACCATGTAAATGATAAACTGAGGAAGAGGAGACCATCAATATCAACGGCACACACCTCCTGGCAAAGGACATAGGATGATGATGACCAGTTATACACTCCGTCACCACCACCCAATGGACACTATCAACATTAGGACTCCAAGAGGCAATGAAAGAGCACACATAACATGAAAGAAAGGCATAGACACCAGGAAGTAGTTACATGTATTGTGTAAATTAATTTTAATTGTACTGTCTTGAAACTTATTTTCTGTAATTTTAATTTATTTTTCCATTAAAAAAACAGATCTTGACTAATAATGTCTTCTTGATTAAAATTGTTAAGATTTCATTTATACTAACTTCCTAGCTTGTATAATACTATAATTATAATAGATATTATTTTATTATAAATTATAATAAATTCCTAGCTTCACCTGTTAGGTGTGTTTTCTCTTTGCCCTTAACAATCCCACAATACAACTTCTAAAGTAGGCTAGAAGAACTGGTACATGATTTGATGTGACATTGCATGCTGAGCTGTCAAAATCTGATCAGGTTAACTTGGATGTTCTTGAGTAGTCAAATGGAAAATTAGGGTATATCCTAAGCGTATCAAATTGTGATTGGCCACCAGGGGCACAGATATGATCTTCACAAAGCAGGAGTTCATTCTTGGTTCAGTCTTGAGTTAAAACCTGAATGTGTGTTAGCAGATTTGATTTTCATGGTGAATGAATCTTGAGTGCTATGAAATACTAAGCAGTTGTTTGAGTGACAAGAAAACCATGACAGCTTTGTAAAATCACAGCCTGTTATTTTGGTCAAGATATTTACCATATGGGATAATATGCTTCCTAATTTGCCAATGTAGGATAAAAAGTCACAGAAAAGTGAATTCTGGAAAAGAAGACTGTAACACAAGTATCCCTGAATATCTGCAATGGAATTTATGTGCCTTCCAAGTGATAGCATCATAAATTTAGTATGTTGGTTGTGGGGGAGACAGGAATTCCCTGGCACTGGGGACATGTCTGATGCACAGTTGAAGGATTTGGACAACCTGGATGCACCACCACAGTTTTAAGGTATAAAGTCTTATTAGGAATTCAAAGCAGAATGACCATAATGGGTACATGGGCATGATAATAACCTGGATGAGGGCTCATGTTGTTCAGAGCAGAGAGCCCTTGCTCAGGAAGAGTCAGGAGTAGACAGAGGCACTGACCTGGAATTGAACAGACCAGTCTAGTACAGACACAGGGTGTTTTACCATGCTCGGGAACAACCTTGAATTGGTGAATTAATTTTTAAAAAGATTATTCAGAGAATGGCATGCACTTTTTTGTACCAATGTTATTTTAGTTTTGTTTTTGGTTGTTTGTTTTGTTGGGGTTTGTTTATAATTTTCTTTATAGTAGATGTTCAGTCACAGTATTTCCTCTAGGGTTAATTGCTTAATATAAGCTTCTACATAAATTTTCCAGTACATTGGGAATTTACTGAGAAAAGGGAATTTCTGAGTGGAGCTCTCATTCAATAAGAATATAGTATTTATTTTTCACTTTTCTTTATTGATTAAAAATGTATTATATTACTATGTTCCTTCAACTGGTTATCCATTTAGTTCCTTTAACTGCATGATTCAATTCCTATTACTTTAAACTAGTTTCCATTTTAGTCTTTTTTTTTTTTTTTTTTGCATATAGTAATGTGAGCTTTATTCAGTATTATTGAAATGTTGAAATATTCATCACTGAGCTCAGTCACATCACACTGTAATCTATTAGTAACTCTACTAGAAAGAGTCATAAGTCAATCTACTTTTTATTCATATATTAAGTAAGATCTTGTGAAAACTTCAAATTCATGTCCATCAAGCTAAATAGCAGCACCTGAAGTGTGTGACTTTGAACAACCAGAAGTCATGACTAAGAACAAATTTCATAGAATATCCATGAAAGTCAGATTTTTCTCTATTTTAAAGACATATAAGAAGGATTCTTCTAACTAAAAACAAGGCTAAGCAACAGTAGGAATTATGTGCCCACCTCCTAATGTATTTTTGGTTTTGAGGAGAGCCTGAGGGTCAGATTTATTAAGGTATTTAAGTACCTTCAGAACCAATTAGGTAATGAGATTTTTCAAAGGTGTCTTTGTAGCAAAGACTGGACTCACAAATAACTGCCACACTAGGAATCAAAGTCTGTACCACTTGTATTCCCTATTTTTCAGCTATTAGACAAAGAGTTTAAATCTCTCAGCTCTTTCATCAGTGAAATGCCTTGTGGGGCTAAATAACAACTCACAAGGAATTAAGTATCAATTTGACCAAGGAGAGGGACTAAGGATTTATTCTCAAGACAACACACTTTGAGAGTTGGCAGAAACAATTGTGACTTCTCTGCTGGAATGAATGTCTAGTTGATTTAGGTAACCCTTAGGTGGAGGTAACCATTAGTTTGTATGGATTAGACTGTGAGAGATTCTACCAGTGTACCTCAGGTGGTTGGAACTAGCGCTAGAAAACATGTCAACATACAGTTAGGGTATTTGTGCCTTTTTACTGTGCCTTAACACTTTTCAGTTACATATTTTAGTTAACCTTTTATTTTAGCAAACAACAAGATTAATTTCTATCACTGTGATCAAAAGAAATCAGAGAGACAATTAGTTCCCTACAGTATCTGTATCAGAACTTACACAATAAAGCTTATTTGAGACCTATGGTGTTGCTGTTACTCAAAGCACTTTATAGTTGTTAATATACAAGCACCATGATTATTTTTTTTTAATCTATTTTTGAGCCTGGAAAACAGAACCTGAAACACAACATAAAGGGCATGTTTATGCATGTTTAGATCATTTGGCTTCAAATTAACTTAGCAAAATTTATTCCATCATTATGATTGTTGGGGACTTTATTTTTTGCCATTTTTGCAAATTGTCTAAAATGTCTTTTTGTGCTAAAGTGTTTTTAAACATTCGAGCCAGCTGTAGGGGAGTGAGGTGAGATCTGTATCCACTCCACAGTGAACTGAATGAAGATTCAGCGGGCATTCACCTGGATAGGGCAAGCAGGGCCAGGCTACTGGGTTCAGAAAATGATATCATCCCATTTCCAGTATCTTAATCCATTTACTCCTTTAACTTCCATTACTGGTCCTCTCATAGAAAGAGTGGAGATCAAGCCTACTTTCAATTTTCTTTGATTGCATTGCGATACTCTCAGTAACATTCAGTATAATTTAATAATGTCTTCCTTAATTACATTTCTTTAAACATATCCAAAATTTCATACTTGCAAAGTAACAACAATGTCAAACTTTGGGCAATGTCAGGCTAAATGGCATGGATTCTAAGTCTGAGTAGGTGACAAGGAAACTTCTGCTTGCAACCATTTCTGCTCATTAAGACTCACTTTATGCAGGGAGCAAGTAGATGTCCCTTCTGAACGAAGGAAAAGTACATATATGTTTCTCAAATTTTTGATAGTTGTGGAGAGATGCTGGTTACACATTAAACTTTTCATTTTAATAACTTAATTGAAATTGAGAAGTCAAGTTCAAAAAGGTTATAGACCTAGTGCAGTACACGCTTTGAAGGTGAATAAAGCCAAGTGATTTTATGTTGGCACAGGACCTGTCAGCAGCAGGACTTCGTTTTTTTTAATCACTGGATATTTACACGACACCAGGTCTGCTGGAGATGGATGGAGTACACTTCTCTCTAAGGGAAAAATGGATCTTTGAAAAGGACTTGGCAGGGCTCATCAAACAGGCTTTAAACTAGATTTGAAAGGGGAAGGAGGTGAAACCAGCAGCAGAGACGTGAGGGTCATTGATGGGTTAGAAACTACGGATGCACCTGGGAATGGTCAGCTAGAAATTAAGGCTTCTTCCAGCAAAAAGGTGACAGGACCAGTAGCCCAGCTGAAGTGCTTCTACACTAATGCACGCAGCACGGGCAACAAACAGGAGGAGTTGGAAGCCATTGTGCAGCAGGAAAACTATGATGTAATTGCCATCACAGAAATGCTGTGGGATGGCTCTCATGACTGGAATGCTGCATTAGATGGCTATGAACTCTTCAGAAGAGACAGGCAAGGAAGGGGAGGAGGTGGGGTGGCTCTGTATGTTCGGGAGTTCTATGAATGTGAAGAACTTAATGATGGTGACAATAGGGTTGAGTCTTTATGGGTAAGAATCATGGGAGGGCCAACTAGGTTGATATCAAGGTGAGAGTCTGCTATAGATCGCCCTACCAGGATGTAGAGGTAGATGAAATATTCTACAAGCAGCTGGGAAAAATGTCAAGATCACTAGCCCTTGTCCTTGTGGGAGAATGTGTTGGGGACAACCTTCTGACGCTGCTGGTGAGGGAGCCAACTAGGGAAGGAGCCCTGCTGGACCTGCTGTTTGTAAACAGAGAAGGACTTGGGGGGGATGTGACAGTTGGAGGCTGTTTTGGGCATAGTGATCATGAAATGATACAGTTTTCAATTTTCAGAGGAGCAAGGAGGGGGGTCACCAGAACTGCCACCATGGCCTTCCAGAGAGCAGACTTTGGTCTTTTCAGGAGCAGGCTTGACAAACCTATCTTCTATGAGAAAGCGACTCACTTGGATGAGGGAAAGGCTGTGGCTGTTGTCTACCTGGACTTTAGTAAGGTCTTTGATACAGTTTCCCACAGCAGTTTCCTGGAGAAACTGGCTGCCCGTGACTGGAATGAGAATACTCTTTGCTGGGTAAAAAACTGGTTGGATGACTGGGCCCAAAGAGTTGCGGTGAATGGACTTAAATCCAGTTGGCGACCAGTCACAAGTGGTGTTCCCCAGGGCTCAGTACTGGGGCCATTTCTCTTTAATATCTTTATCAATGGTCTGGATGAGGGGATCGAGTGCACCCTCAGTCAATTTTCAGGTGACACCAAGTTGGGTGGGAATGTCGACCTGCTTGAGGGTAGAAAGGCTTTGCAGAGGGATCTGGACAGGCTGGATCAATGGGCTGAGGCCAATGGTATGAAGTTCAACAAGGCCAAGTTCTGGGTCCTGCACTTGGATCACAACAGCCCCATGCAGTGCTACAGGCTTGGGGAAGAGTGACTGGAAAGTTGCCTGGCAGAAAAGGCCCTGAGGGTGCTGGTTGACAGCCGGCTGGATATGAGCCATCAGTGTGCCCAGGTGACTGAGTCCAGTGAAGAGCAACGAAGGTGGTGAGGGGTCTGGAGAATAAGTCATATGAGGAGCGGCTGAGGAAGCTGGGATTGTTTAGCCTGGAGAAAAAGACACTGAGAGGAGACCATATTCCTCTCTACAACTACATGAAAGGTTGTAGTGAGGTGGGGGTTGGTCGCTTCTCCCAAATCACAGGTGTTAGAACAAGAGGAAATGGCCTCAAATTGTGCCAGGGGAGGTTTATTTAGATTGGATATTAGGAAAATTTTTACACTGAAATGGTTATTAAGCATTGGAACAGGCTGCCCAGGGAAGTGGTTGAGTCACCAACCCTGTAGTTATTTAAAAGGTGGGTAGATGTGGTGCTTAAAGATATGGTTTAGTGATGATTTTTGTCAGTGTTAGGTTGATGGTTGGACTAGATGATCTGAAAGGTCCCTTCCAACCTAGGTTATTCTATGATTCTATGATTTCATTTCATAAGTTAAGTAACAGTGAAAAGAAATCTCATCATGTGCCCATTTGCTAGGTTTGCACTGTTTTGAGTGATTAGATAGAGAAAAGCAACTGATAAATCATTTTGAGGTAATACCAACTTTAAATTGTGAATGTTCAAGGTCATGCAAATGAAATAATATGAAATTACTAGAATATGGTACTCATCCCATACAAAATCTGATTTTGACTTCCACAAACGCTAGTGGGTGTTTGATGTCATTAGGGTGTAGGTTTTTCTTGAGGAAAAAAAAAAAGTTACTGGAATATATTAAAAGTACTTATGGTACATATAACTCAGTGATGACAGCTAGTGACAACGTTTTGGAGAATTTGGAAACACTGCTTTTTCACAATGTATTATTAATATCTATTAATATCTATTACTAATATCATCAATTTGTGCAATTCAATACCAAAACAGTATGTTTTCAGAAGTATCATTACGAGACACAAGTGTAATTTATTATCCTGGTTTGAGGCCCAAACCATGATAATCATAAAAGCGGGTTTGTCATAATGTAAGAGGAATGGAGACAATGTAACAGTGTTGATTCTTTCTTAAGTTTCATGGAAGATTTTTAACAAGGTATTCCTAGAAAAATAGCTGTTAGTGGCATAACCTCCCTTCATGGAAAAGGAACCAGCTAGGTTACTTTTTGTTAAAAATTAAGATTCTTGGCTTTTTCACATATGATAATATCAAACACTGAAATGAGTTAACAACCAAAGACCTGTAATAGTTTACTAGTTTTTAAAGTATTTCATCAGCTGCCTTACATCCAACTAGTGAGCATTTTTTGTAACTTTTAAAAGTAGTCTGAACACCATCTAAGAAGACAAAAGAATCTTAAAATCACCAAGGTTATTTTTTTAATCTTAGCAAACTCAGCCATAAAGTTGTTCTAATGCACACCTCTCAGCTGAATTATTTGTAAAAAGATGTTAACTCAGCAGGTAGAAAATTACCAGATATAATGGGCAGAAGGCAAGCTTTGAAAAAGTGGCATTTAAAATGTAAATCTGAAAATACCTTTAGCTGTTGGGCATCTGAAAACTGAGGCACACCTGTACTTGTAAAATTCACAGTAGAAATTAATATGGGAAAAATTCTCAGTGAGAAGCAGAAAAGTGTAAGTGTAGTCTGAAAGGAATTTCTGCTCTGCTACTCAAAAAGGAGATAATTCCAAAATTAAAGGTAGTTTCTTGTGGCCTTGTTTAGCTTAGTTTTGAAAATCTCAAATTATGGAGATCCCAGAACCTCCCTGGGAAACCTGTTGCAGTGCATAGCCAAACCCACTGTGGAAGTCTCTCCTCCCTTGCAGCTGAATTCTCTTTGCTGCAGCTTGTGACCTCTGCCTGCTGCTCGCCCTGCTGTTCTGCACCCCTGAAATGAGTCTGCCTCTATAATTTCCCACCGGGTTGTGGAAGGCTGCAATGAGGTTCCCCATCCAGCTCCCTCTGCATGTCCTTGCGGGTCACCTGACGAGGTAATTTTTGTAAATGCAGCCCCATACGTGGATAGCCTCTGTTACCACAAGGGCACACTGCTGACTCATGGCAGAATAGACACTGGAGATTATATCCTAGCACTCAGGAAGGATTACAGAGTCCAGAGGACTTGAATTTTAAGAATTGACCTGAAAAATTAATAACAATGGCATAGCTTTACTATCTTCCAGAATTTAGCTGGAAAATAATAGAGTAAACCAGAAGATAGAATTTGTCTAACTAGAGTTCTGGACTTCTCAGCTGGCGACAGCAAGTATCTGCATTATTTCTCTTGGAATTAAGGTTCGGGGATGCAAAAGGTGCTCCTTACATCATCAAGTCCAATCCTCTTTCATGGTAGGCAGTTATAATGTATAATTCCACGACTACATTTATTAGAGTTTCTTGTGAAAACTAGCTAGGGTTTGTGTTTCCAGTGCTTGCACTAAAAAGTGTTTGCACTACATTGATGGTTAGAAAACCTATTCTAATTCTCAGACTAGATATATTCAGCTCAAGTTTACAACCATTTGTAATTGTGTCAGTATTGCCTTTTAGCTTTAATAGCTCTTTATCCTCCCCAGTAATAACTGTGCTGATATATTTATAGTTACATCCCTTCTTAGGCTTTCATATTCTGGATTCAAAAAGTGAAAATTGCAGAGGAGAGCATCTTTTCTAATTGTAGAATCATATTAACCCATTTCATCACTGTATCACCTTAGTTTTAATAGTTCCCCTAGTGTTTCTCACCACCTGTACTGCTTCCAGTTACCTCACTCATTAAACATCTGACCTTACCCCTTGTTCCTTTGAAATACTGATATTTGATTTTGCCTCACATATGTTCTGAATGAGCTGTAACCTCCGGACCACTAACACTGTAGTTTTATTTCACTCTCCTTTTCTCCATCTCTTAGAAATTTCAATTTACTCAAGCTTTTTCTTTTTTTTTTCCCCTCCTTTTTTCTTTTGAGGTATCAGCAATAAAATAGATTAAATAGATCTATGTGACAGAAGAACAATAGAACAAAAGCAGGAGGATAGAAATGTGTTTCTATTGTTCCTACAATGGAGAAGATATCTGGGAATCTTACTGTCAGAGCTGTCATGAATAATTTGAGAAAAAATCTGAGGAACACATCTTGTATTAGAAGTTAATTGAGTTACAGAAGCAATTTCTTTCCCATAAAGTTATTGATACAGATTTAAAGAGCAGTTTCTAATGTTTTAAAATCTGTGAACCATACCTCTTGGTACCTAAAACTAAAAGGGTGGATATGCAACTGAGAGTCAAAGCACCACTCAGCATAAATTTCACAATATGAGGTACAATCTATGGAAAGGTTGCCTAGAGATGTTAAGCGTGGATTACAGGAAACTAATCGTGTGTCTACAGCACAGCTGGATGAAGAAATGCAGCCTTTAAAAGCTATGAAAATAAAAGAAAATCATCAAAGGACCGAGTTAGATATTCTGTACTAATTATTCATCACTAATCTTTCAAAAATATAATTTTTAAAAGTGACCTGTACAAAAACTATGAAAAAGTAATTGCTAGGAAAACAAAAAAAAATGTTTGCCTTAAGATACAGAAAACATCATTCTCATACCATTTTCTGCTTTTGTTTTGCAGTGTTGAAAGGATACGTATTTTTTACATTCTGCATAACATTAAAGAAAAATATATGTATGATCAGGGCAAAGACAGTTGCAAATTTAATGGGAGAATACCAGCACTACTACATAGCTGAATATTATGAATAACTTTTAAAGTGACTTCTCTGTCTCTTAATTTCAATATATAATCTACTTTACTGGTATCAGAAATAGGTATTTAAAACAAGTTTCATTTTAAATGGTAGCAAAGGTACGTCTTAATATTAACAGGCATTTGATGAAGAACCAGTATTAAGTGCAAAGGAGAAGTTTTTTAAAATGTGGTTTGTAGTTCTTAAAAATGTAGTTTGTAGGGAGAGGTTGTGTAATTTTTATGAAGTTTGGGTTTTCACAGTTTTAAAGATAGATTAGATTTGTTTCTGCTAAGGTTTACTAGGTAATTCAAGGACACAATTAATCTCATTCTACAGTGTCTAGTCATACTTGTTAGCAAGAGAAAAAAGGCTTTCTTACTTTACATGCAAATCCCATGAGTCCTCTGAAATCCATTTGTAAATGAACATTTTCCATTCAGACAAAATGCTTAAGGCTAAATTAAATAATAGCAAGGACGAGGGATATCCTTACCTGACAAAGTCATGCACCCAATTCAAAGTATAAATAGACCCAAATAGCGATCTATTTAATCTAGACATAAATCTATATCATGTTTTCCTACATGTTTATTGCATTTTTTCGATCTTGATGCATTTGCAGCAAAACAATGCCGATCAGTTAAGAAGAGCAGAGACAACAGTTCAGTTGAAAAGGAGACTGTAACTTTTTTAACGAACTGAAGCACTGGACATTTAATCATGAAATTTGAAATAATTTGAAATCCTGCACAGAGTTTTACTAACAAACCTTCTTGTCCTCTGATAAGAACAGTGGCTGATGCTATATCTTTACAGAAGAAAATCTCTTCCCTCTGGACACTATCTCTCAGGCCTATGAAAGGCTAGATGCAAAAGTAACAAGCCTTTGGGATTATTTTTTTTGATGTGAAGAAAATACATGCAATTAATATATGATACGTGAGACATGGGGAATTACTATTCTGAAGCTCACACTATGCACCCCTTTAAATAAAATGAAAATTCCCTGAGTTGTATTTTAAGTTTTTCAGTAATTAAAACTCAATACTAGTTGAAGATACTCGTCTCTGCTTTTGTGATCAAGTCTTGCACCTTCTGCACCAGACAAGTTGTGGCATGAACATCAGTAGAAGCAGGACTAGAACTTTGCCTGTTCTACAAGATGCAACAAAAACCCCACCCAAACTCATAGTCTTCTGTCACAGGTCAGCTTGCCTCACTCCAAATCTAGGTTCCAAAAATCAAAAAATGGTAAGTTTTAGATTTCAGAAATAATAGATGTGTTTCCCCTATGCCCCCCATGTTTTCACTTTAAATTTCCTTCCTGCTACTGAATCACACCTGCTTTTAGCAAGAAAACCCTCTGACTGCTCAGCAGCTTACTGATGTAAACCAATGAACAGTGGATTTTGTATGAGTTGTCTGATGCACAGAAAATGTAACCTACTAAAACCACCAGATGTACAAGCAGTGAGTTTCAATCAAGCTGATAAGATTTATAGCTTCCCTTCTCCAGATACTTGATTTAATCTCTACTGAGAGCAGATACATAAATAACAGGTTCAGCTTATGCTGATTCCTGCCCTAAAGTAATGAAAAGGTAAGATCTGAACATAAATCCATAACTGTGTAGGCTGTTTTTTTGCATTTTCATTGTATCACCTCAAATATTATATCACATTATTTACTTTCTGAATGACAATGTAACACAACCTCTCCTTAGTCCAAAATGCATAGTTTGAAGACCAAAAATGACATACAGAATGTTTAGAATGTAAAAATAAAACTGCTAATTTTGAAACATACTGGCTTGCATACTGGCTTTTTTTTTTCTTTTTTTTTTTTTTTTAGGACTATGTTTTATGATCTTTCTGCTATGTATTCTAATATCCTATAGAAAGTCAACATTTGCCTTCCAGCTGAATGCCCTAACCATCAGGCTGCACAGACAGCATGGTTTCTTTTGCTCTCCCTCTCTCTGTTCCTGTGAATTTTGAATTATCCTTTTTTCAGGATAGAACAATTTTAAGAGGATAAGTGTCCTGCCCAGGGCAGCCAGTCACTTAATTGTAAGGCACTCTTCTACCAGATCAGAGTGGGTTTAGCCTCCCTCTGGTTGACACAGGTCTTTTCCTCTCCAGATAATTTCTCTATCCATTTGGTCGTAGTGTTGAATGGCAGGTGGCCTCCTTTATTAGGATTTTAAAAGAAAGCAGATTTTCTCTGTTCTTCAAAAGAATGGCTCAAAGTTACAGCTTTAGCACACAGCTGTAGGCTGGAAGTCCCAAACAGATAAAGGGACCTCCTGATACTTCTGGATCAAACATCAAGCTCCACTGAGACACGGGATTTCTAAACACACCCTTTCCTCCATGTTTCTTGTTTGTCAGCCTGGGGTCCTTTCCTGCTCAATAGCTCCTTTCTGAAGTGCCTAACTTTCCTGGGCCCTAAGATGAGAAAACTTTCCAAGGGTGAAGTAATAAAGAAACTACAAAGGAGATTTTATATTTGAAATCTCTCTTTAAGATACAGGAGTAATCTGTTGCCCACAGAAGTGTTTGGAGTAACAGGCCATATGTCAAAACCTCTGTATGATGAGCATAGTAGTGGAGCACTAATGGTGATGGAGGTGGAAAACTTTTTATTTGTGTTTATTATGATGAATACATTACTTGCAAACTTAATTAAAAACCAGATTACTCAGCTCATACTCTAGGACCAGTTTTGTGTTATTTTACATTATGTTATCCATGAAATTTTCACCATTCCTAAGCAGTTGTAAGTAGTATTTCTCTTTCCAGTTCCAACTTGCAGGCTGACCCTGAAAAATTTAAAATAATTTAGATTTTAACAGATATTTATAATAAATTTCATTTTAATAACATTCTTTCACATTGTATTTATGTTTTTTAGTTTCTGAAACATCATTGTTGCTTTTTTTCCAATCTTCAGTCACAGTGAAGACTTCAGTCCTAAATTTCCCATATGATCAACCAATTACAATCTTGTACACTTTATAAAATATGTAACAGGAGTCCTTGGGAGAAACCACCAAGAAATTATTTTTTAAGATGCTTCAGGCTCAAATGGCAACTAATATACTAATAGTTTAAGAAGTATCGAAGTATTTTTTTAAAAAACCTCTTTTATAAAGGAAGAACATTATTCACTGTTCATCACTGTGTGTCTGGAGAAAAGGGCATTGCAATCCATCACAGACTGCCAAGAACAGAAAGTATATTTTAGACAGTAAAACAGCTGCGCTTCTGTCTTGAGAGGGACAGATAAGAAAGGTTTTTCACAGAAGTGATTTATACAGATTGTGTTCATCTTAGCTGAATGCTAAGGTTTGATCAAAATTAGTCCCGCACTTGCTGCTGGACATAATATTCTACTCTGCCTACTTGGATTTTTCCATGAATGCTCTATTCTTCTGCTGGTGGACGATAGCCCATAAAATAAACTGGTGAAAGGGCTCAAGAGAGGCAATCCAAGGGCTCTTGAGTCAACAGTGAGAGGCTGTGGCTCATGCTTTCTTTTCTTCCTTAGGCATATATACTTTCAACACCTAAACCCGAGAAATTTCAGGGTAAGAGGTATAGGCACTAGGAAGACAGGGATTAGCTTTACTATATGGAAACTAACAAAGCAATGGTCATCTGTTTTCTAAGTTATTCACTACTTGCTACTAACTTGTGCCAGGCCAGTTAAAATATGCTGCTTGTAGGAGGTTACCATAAAACCAAACATTTTCTATTTGTGGCTTACAATGGTGTTGCAACTTAAAGAAAGTATATTAATTTTTCAGTTTTCTGTGCCCAGCCAGCTGAAAAAATTATGGTCTGCAGCCCTTCATTCCCAATCTAGTCTTCAAACACTGCATTCAGAGAAGAAGAAATAAATTCCACTCCACAGAACCCCTAGACTGACCATTTTCTATTTCCTGCTAGTATTGTCTAAACAAAGAAAAACAGTCAACACTCGTAGTACTTGAAATGCAGGCATACAACAACAAAGGAAATGGAAATTCCTAAAATATAAAAAAACCCACCCTGTAACCCAAATGTCTTAACTATCAAAAACCCAAATGACAAATGGAAATAGGCTACTGTTATTTCATTCTTTTGGAAAATAAATAATGCTGATCTCTTAGTGAATGGGTTGTTCTTTGACTCCTAGGTAAAGAAAGGAGGTTTCCATTCCAGTGGTTATGGCAAAAATTGTGGTACCTAAGACTATAAGTACTAGGTGTCGGCTTCTTGTGTGATGGCTTCAGGGAGGTGCAGAAGAGCCAGTCTTGATCCTCGCACCATATTTATTAAGTGTGCATTAAAAGAGTCTAGCACGCTTCATAATGCTGGGTTGAAGACAATAATGCTTGACAACGTATTTTTCAGACCTGTCTATATGTTGTTCATCTCATCACTGCCAACTTTAATGCCAGGATATTTCCTAATTAACTTAAATATTCAGCAAATGATACTGAATTAAAATATACTGAACATGTGCATATACATACTTCTTTTAATAGAGAACAAATTCTGCTACTGTTATATAATTTATGTATTAATAATAGTAATGAAAAGATGGAAGTGAGGGAAAGAGTGTTGGAAGAATTTCTAATATATGCATGTACCTTTTCTTGGCAAGCTTTGAGGAAACATTTTTACAAAGGATTGTAATGATTTTGCAACGTTTATATACATAAGCTCTTCAGGGACTTTGATCCTGGATCATGCCCCACCAACATAAATATTATTATGGACACAAACTGTCACAATGAAGCTTTCTACTAGAAAATTCAGATAGAGATGCATATGTTTTTCTACATTTCTCAGCTTTCTTGACACTTCCTTGCAATTTCTATGAGCAGCAAAGGTACAGTAGGTGTTCAGCATCATAGGGGAGTATACAGCAACTGATCATAAAAGATCAGAGGATCTAAGAGTAAAGTACCCTTTGTAGTAGCTTTGTTCATGGTTTCTTTTTCTAGAACTAAAGAGCAGCTGTTTCAATTAATGTGATTTTTTTTTTCTTTTTTGTTGTTACAGCTTTTGAGTTTTTCTGAAAGCAGAGAGATACCCACAAATTGTATGAAGTGCAATCAACAGCAAGGCTGAACTGAGGTTAGAAAACATTGTAAATATTTCAGGTTTGTAAGTAAAAGAATGACCATTATGTAGGACTTCTTGCCACTGAATGAAACTGATTCCATTATATTGTCCTTTTTTCTGTACTGTGTGACCTTGAGACTGCAAAATGAGATGCCTACTCTTTCCCCATTTTGCGAATGAATAAAAAGAAGTCTTCCATGCCTTCCAAAAAGTATTCCAAGATCCTAACTTCCAGATTGAGGAAAAAAAATATGTAAAATGAAATTTTTTAAACAATTTAAAAAAAAAAAAAAAAAAAAAGCAGCCTCTGGATATAGACAGAAAGTAGCTGAATAGAGTTGTGGATTCTGAAGCCAAAGGGACCATTAGAAACATTAGCCTGGCTTTCTGTAAATCACAGGTGATTAATATTTAACACACTTCTGGACTGAGTCCAGTAACTTGTGTATTCATGTAAAGTATAAGTCATTTTTGGTTGAAAAATTATCCTTTTTCTCACTGGATGTTCTAATGATTGTTCATCTCTTCACTTTAAACTGAGTATCTTATTTTCTCTTTGAAGTTGCTTGTGTCAAGTTTAGCTTACCTTAGACCTGCAGTTATGTGAGACTGAAGAAGTTATTTTATTCTCTTGAAGGTAACTACATTTTCTAACACAGAATTTCTGAGACAGAATTTAAACTATTTTTAGTGTTATATTTTTTCCTTAACTATGACAAAACTGTTTTCTAGCATAGACTTCTGATCTCTGACAAATTCCATTTGAAATATTCCACTTTGATTACTGTTTTTTATTGAAAATTCCTAAGATCTGTCAATTAGCTGTCTCTCCATTAAATGTGCAGAATTTTTTGTTGTGATATTATCTTGTCACATATAAAGTCCTAAGTATATTGTATCTACAGTTACCTTTATTAACTTGATTTCCTGTCTCTTTAGACAATTAGATTTCTTTGTTAAAACAATGACATTAATTAACATTAATTACATTCTTCACCTTTTATTCTTTATTAGATGAGTCTCCTATCAGCTTTGTCATTTATGTTGCCTATGATAAATTTCACTTAACTAGCCTATGGGATCATCCCATTGCCCTGGTAAAACAAGCATTGTTCCAATCTTCTGGTATTTCCACTACTTCAAAATAAATAAATAAATAAATAAGCAAGCAACTCAGTGCTGTCTTCAATATTGTTAGAACATCTAACCTCAAGTTATCTGGACTTAGTAATTTTAAAAGTTTAATCCTTATTAATGCAGTTTAGCATACTCCTTGATCATAGAAGGCTAGAAGGTATTTCTTCAGGGAACAGCTTCAATTTGGTTAGTATTTTCAAGGAGAAGTATCTAGATTTTTCTCCTCATTTTTTAACCACCAAGCACAAATGATGACTTGACAAATCAATTAGAGCCTCTTACAACAACACTGGAATTGCCTGTTCAATATTCTTGGCAACACACACAGAGTATAATCCTAATTGTTTGGAGCATGAAAAGACTTGATCTTTGTAAGCTCCTCCATTAGAAGTCTGAATGTTGTGAGTGTGGAGCAGTGACATTTATAACTCTGTGTAGCTTGCTATTGATTATTCCTTTATTTATGAGTTCACACAGGATCAGATGTTAGTTAATATTTTTTGTTTAATCTTACAGACGTTCTGAAGTTGCCTTTAGAGATTTGGGTGAATATGGAGAGGCGTATTATCAGAAATGGAAACCATGTGAAAACAAATTAAAAAGATTTTTAATCTCAGAGAATCATAGAAGAATCTGGGGTGATACTTGGAGCAATCTGACCTCATCACTACAGGAGCCTGTAGGAATTTTGTTCTATTGAACACAGTCTACCTAATTTAAGATCCATTTACAGGTCTAGTTCATATCAGCTAGCTCATGAAAAAAAAAAAAAGTATATATCTAACCTCTGTTTTTCACATATATATATATTGCTATCTGTACACATACACTCTGAGAAAGATAGTTTTATAAGTCTTCTCCATCTAGAAAAATATTTATACCTAGAATGTAAGGTCTTATACAGCCTTCAGTGTGTTTCCCATGGCCCCCCATCAGCATGCAAACTCATACAAACCACATACTTTCAGACCATATCTGAGAGTTTTTTAAAATCATTTTTCTAAGTACTGCATTTTTATATGCCATTAATTATATCTAGCCTCTTGTAGTTACTGAATGATCCATGGTCTGTTTGGAAGAACGCACATATGCACATGTGCACACACACACAAATATTTGTATATGGTTGTTAAGCAAGGTTGTTGATGTTCTTTATTCAAGAGATTTAAGTGTCTTATGCTGACTCTTGAGTTTTATGGGTTGTCTAAGGTAAAATCAAGGTTCGAGTGGAGTTTAAGATAAGGGCTGTGATCACTCAGCAGCAGAACTGAGCTCCATTGCCCTTTGGTAGTAGCCTGAGTACGTATATTAGCTTATTGCAATGTCTAATAATGAGATGGCAGGAGTATGTGAGCGTTTAAGCTGTGGTTAAAGTTGTTGGGGGAAGAGTCATACAGTTTCTGAGATCAGGATCTGAAGAGTTAAGTTTCTTCCTGGACATGTTCCAAGACAAAGAAAAGTTTAAGTCTCAGACAGTACAGTCTAGTGTCTTGTGTCGGGCCTGGCCACTCATGCAAGCTTTCTCATTTAAAGTCTACAGCATCACTAGGCATCCTGGTACTTCAAAGTCATGCCTATTTACTACCTGAATGCACAGTTTCGGAGCAACATGACCTTCATGTCTGCTTGATGACAGTATTGAGGTTTTTGGAAATGCTTTCAATGCTGTTTCTGAACATAGGTAATGCACTTCATACATACACATTCTCAGCATCTTACACTTCTTGATGTTTGCTCCATTCATTGGCACATGATTTGTAGCTGCATGAAGTTGTGAGACAGTGACAAGCAAGGCTGTGTAGGGGAACATGGGCTTTCTCTGCAGATCACTTAACTCGAGAGAACAAAAATAGAGGGCAACAGCACACACTTCACAACTCCCACAGCTGACTGACCAAGATCTAAATTCACTGGACTGCCTGACAGGCACATTCCATTTTGACCTCAAGACAATCCCCAGACAACTCCATCTTAGCAGACATACAACCTCTGAACCTGACCCATTATAGCAGAGATCTTCAGCATAAGGACGCTTTGCGTAGAAACCATATTATACTCTGTAAAGGGCATAACATGTCTTGAAAGCCTTCTCCAACCACTTGGCCATGATGGAAAGTTCTCTTTACCCACTAGAAAAGAGTCAGGAAGATGTACTATGGAAGGACTCATCCCCCAAAGACCATATTATGAATAATAGCCTGAAAAGTGAAAAGACTCACAAAATAACAGGGCTGAGTATCCTGACTATATCATGTAGATGACAAAGTCTTGTCTTATCTCAAGGAAAAGAACATTTAGATATCTCAAGAGAAATAAAGTAACTTGAACCAAACAATTAGGAGCTCAAATTCAAATGGCTTGAGTGAGACATGCATTAGTTTCAGCAGCATACACTCTCTGGTACAGAAAAAAAGAGGTACATTAATTCAGCTTCATCCACTATGACTTGCTGGTGTAAAGTTGCTATCTTTATTTTGAAAGTCCAGTCCTGAATTTTGTGCTGTATGTGCATAGTTTATGGACAATGCTAGGGTTATGGCTGGAGTTGTCTTAATGTCCAAGAGAGGTGAGGTTGCAAAGAAAAACTCTCAAATGTCCTGGATTTTTGAATCAGTTGAGGAAAGAAAATGCTCCGTCTTGCTGCTTGTATGGCTACCTGTGCTCCAACCAATTTCCTGATTCTATGATTCTATGATATTCCTAGAATTTGCTTTTTTTTTTTTTTTTAATTTATAAAAGAAAATATTCACATGGTATCCATAATGTCACTTGAAATGAATATTTAGACTGCTCTCCCATTTTCAGTGTACATCACTGTGTAAGTTTACACATGAATGGAGTTTTCTGGCATAATGAAACTAATACCTGTACGTATTATCTACTAAAAAATAAAAGCAGAGAAAAATTTAGAAAATACTGAATATCAGTAGCTGCAATCTTAAGGAGCTTGTGGGTAAAGAAAATCAATACCTCAGCATATCTCTGCCTTTTTACTAAATAGAACAGATGGACCAAAATACAATATTTTGGAGATGTGATCCCTCTACTCTGGTTGTAATGTTAAAGATTTGATTCTGTGTCACTCTGGATTTGGTAAGGTCATAGCTGTATTGCTTAAGGGAGACTTACTTTTTCCCATCCCACAGTGTAAAATTTGTACCTTCCTTAAGTTGGAAGGGAAGCTGTTCAAGGTGGAACCCATTTTCACTTGTGCCTTAAAGGAGAAAAGAAGTACATAAACTCCAATTCTTCTCTATCTGTTTGCCTTACTCTGCTTTTCCTTTGGTTAGTTGACGGGCAATTAATTCTCCAAGACCACAGATTTTTTAGAGCCAAACATCGAGCAACTTCAAGCTGAATTTTTACTTAAGTATTTAAACTCTTATTAAACTTGACAAGTTTGCCAGAATAAGGCCACCACCAACAGAAGAAAACCCACTAACAGTTAAAATTATTTATATACATTATTTTTACGTGAAAGGCAAATTTTGATTAGTATGCCGTACCTGGGAATACAGCCAACAAGCTAAGGGCATTTTTTCAGATCTGAATGTGGTTTGACTTTACTCACCAGGCAACATAGCAAAGAGTTTCTTGTTAATAAGAGAGTGAGACCCAAGTCCCATATCTGTTCTGACCTGTAGAGGATTTCCAGAGCTCCTTCTTTCTCTGAGTTCTCCAGGGAGATAACTTGTTTATAAAGATAAGAATCATTTATTGTGCTAGATGTAAAGCTCATTTTCAGTGCAGAAGTGGAAATTCTTATGTTAAATAAAGCCTGTTCCTGGGCAAGGAACCTCAGTAAACGTTGGCATGTATTCAGCTTTCTGGAAGTAATGTTTTGGCTCCTGGCACTAGGTTGATTTTGAACTAAGTCAGATGGACAGACAAAGCTTCATCACAATTAATGCCCTTGTCTTAAATCTGCCTGGGTTATCTAGAGATTTAAAGGCCCTGATGTGAAATTTAAACTGGGAAAATGTTAATGCCATGCGGCTAAACAGAAGTGTTTTTACTTAAATTTAATTTATTTGCATGGATGAGCAAGGAGCTTCTGGAAAAACTCAGATGGAAGAAGGAAGTTTACAGAATGTGGAAAAAAGGACTGACCACTGGGAGAAGTATAGGAATGTTGTCAGAATATGCACAGATTCAGGAAGGGTAAGGCCCACTAGGAATGAAACCTGGCAAGGGAGGTCAAGGACAACAAGGGTTTCTTCAAATACATTAGTAGCAAAAGGAAGACTAGGGAAAATGTGGGCCTGCTGCTGAATGAGGTGATGGAGGATACAGAGAAGACGAAGTTACTGAATGCCTTCTTTGCTTCAGTCTTTACTGCTGAGCTGGCCCTCAGGAATCCCAGACCCTGGAGGTAAGAGAAAAAACGTGGAGAAAGGAGGATTTTCCCTTGGTTAGGAAGGATCAGGTTAGAGATCATTTAGGCAAATTTGACACCCACAAATCCATGGGCCTCAATGTGATGCACCCACAAGTGCTGAGGGAGCTGGTAGATATTATTGTGACGCCACTCTCCACCATCTCTGAAAGGTCATGAAGAACTGAAGAGGCACCTGAGGAATGGACAAATGCCAATGTCATACCAGTCTTCAAAAAGGGCAAGAAGGAAGACCCAGGAACCCACAGGCCAGTGGGCCTCACCTCCATTTCTGGGAAGGTGATGGAAAAGCTCATTCTGGATGTCATCTCTAAGCATGTGGAGGAAAAAAAGGTTATTGGGAGTGGTCAACGTGGCTTCACCAAGGGAAAATCATGCTTGACCAACCTGAGAGCCTTCTGTGATAACATGAATGGCTGGGTAGATGAGGGGAGAGCAGTCGACATTGTCTGCCTCAATTTCAGCAAGGCATTTGACACTTTCTCCCATAATATCCTCACAGATAAGCTTAGGAAGTGTAAGTTTGATGAGTGGATAATTGAGGTGGATTGAGAACCGGCTCAGTGGCAGAGCTCAGAGGGTTGTGATCAGTGGCGCAGAGCGTCATTGGAGGCCTGTAGCTAGCAGAGTTCCCCCAATGTCAGTACTGAGTCCAGTCTTATTCAACATATTCATCAGTCGCCCGGATGAGGGGACAGAGTGTACCCTCAGCAAGTTTGCTGATGATACAAAACTGGGAGGGGTGGCTGACACACCAGAAGGCTCTGCTGCCATTCACTGAGACCTGGACAGGCTGGACAGTTGAGTAGGGAGGAACCTAATGAAATTTAACAAGGGCAAGTGTAGGGTCCTGCACCTGGGGAGGAATAACCCCATGCACCAGTACAGATTAGGGGTTGACCGGCTGGAAAACAGCTCTGCAGAGAGGGACCTGGGAGTCTGGACAAAAAGTTGACCATGAGACAGCAAGGTGCCTTTGTGGCCAAGAAGGCAAATGGCCTCCTCGGGTGTGTTAAAAAGAGCATGGACAGCAGGTCGAGGGTTATCCTCCTCCTCTACTCTGCTGCTGAGGCCATGTCTGGAGTACTATGTCCAGTTCTGGGGTCTCCAGTTCAAGAAAGACAAGGAACTACTGGACAGAGTCTAGCAGAGGGCTATGAAGATGATCAAGGGACTGAAACATCTCTCTTCTGAGGAAAGGCTGAGAGACCTGGGTCTGTTTAGCATGGAGAAGACTAAGAGGTGATCTCATCACTGCTTATAAATATCTAAAGGGTGGGTGTCAAGAGGATGGGCCTAAACTCTTCTTAATGGTGCCCAGTGACAGGACAAGGGGCAACAAGCACAAACCAGAACACAGGAAATTCCTTCTCAACGTGAGGATAAACTTCTTTGCTTTGAGGCTGCCAGCGCACTGGAACAGGCTGCTCAGAGAGGTTGTGGAGTCTCCTTCTCTGGAGATATTCTAAACCCACCTGGATGCGTTCCTGTCCAGCCTGCTCTAGGTGAACCAATTTTGGCAGGGCGGTTGGACTAGATGATCTCTGAAGGTCCCTTTCAACCCCTGCCATTCTGTGATTGTGTGAATTAGAAAAAGGAAAGGAAGAAAAGGGGAGACTAGCCAAGCCTTTAATTTTAATTAGATGGAGAAAGCCCATCTATTCACCTATATTTCAGGAAATTCTTACAGACCACTTCAAGGGAGGAAACACAGTAAAGAAATTTTCCTGAGAGCTTGATAAAAAGCTTTCAGAGATGTGGGCTGGGTCACAAGGATCATTTGTGAAATGTGTAGTGATTCTTCATCACTATCTTATGAAAGAATCCTTAGGAATAACAAGTCAAATTCAGGTCTTGCTTGTGCTTCATAGACATTCATCATCTTCTATCTGAGATGGAGACTGAAGTGAGAGCCGGTGATGTTTCTGTGCTCCCTCACCACTCCAAAGACAAATATCTAACACCCTTTGCTCTCAGACATCATTCTCTCTTACATAGACTCCTGGCTTCAACGGAGCTGAAGTTTTCCTTTTATTTCTGCACAATATCTCATATACCAACACAATAGATTGTTAAGATAATATCTTCCTTCGTTTTGTGGCTCAAACCAACCATGAAATTATTTGCTATTCAATCACTCTGTTTCTAGGTATTTGATACAGCCTATTACAAAAGAAATTCCTTAAATATTAACACTTATTTAATTACACTGTTATTTAATAACACTTATTTAATTAATCGCACTTAAAGTAACAAATCTGCATCTCTGCCTTCAGCCTTACGAAAGACAAAACTATTGTGCAAAAGGGTGTTAGATTTCTGTAGGATAGTGAAAACTTGTCTGAGTCAGAACTGTGCAGTTTTTAAATGCAGTGCTAGACCATTGAAAAACATGATATTAGACCCATAGTAGAATCTGACGTATGGGGGAGGGTGTTTTGTCTTTCTTTTTTAATCTCTTTGTCAAATAAGATTAACATTAAATGCTGATAAGAGGATGGAATTAATTAATATAGCTGTGCTGAAGACATTGAGCTGGTGCTGATGTGCACCAGTTAAGGATATGACTTAAGGCCCAGAACCTTTTCCCTCACACTGAAACCAAGGTTCCTTTATTCCTGTCATATGCTTTTGTGTAATTCATCATGCCACATCCAGAAGGATCTTTTCTTTTAGTAACTGTCAGCACTTTCTGAAAGCTTGCCCATTATTGTCTTAAAAGTTGCAGAGGAGAGGAAACAAAAAAGCAGATTTATAGGCTGCAGCTTATTTTTGCCCCCAAATTCCATATATTTACCTTACAATTAATGAGTCCCCACCAGAGTACTTTCAGTTTCCTAACAGATGTCGGAAAGGTCAGAATTATACATAAAGGATCCCATTTTGCATTTCACAGAGCATTTACGTAATGTATCCTATTTCTCTTCTAGGAAGGTTGGCTGGACACGGCAAAGTTCGTACTAGAAAAGTGATAAATGAAGATTTAGGTTCCTGCTTCTTTGGGACACAATGTACTCTTGAGTGTTCATGCTCATGTGCTCTGTCTGTACTCACAGAGTCGTCCCAGGCAGGGAGGTATTCTGCCTGAGCCAGGATGGGGAACAGAACAACCTAAAATGGACTGTCCCTACCATCTGGTCTGAGAAAACTATGCTTGTTCAACTGTGTAGTGGCTGCTCATTAGTACATCTACCGCAACGTACTAAAAAGCTTGGCTTCTGGACTTGAAAGCATCATACTTTGCAGAAACTTCATCTAATAAAAAGATAAGTTAAAGATCTCAGCTCTTCATTGTGCATGTGTCTGATAAGATGAATATTTAGCTGATACAGTTTTTCCATCATGACCAATGAAGCTCACGGAAAGCCATTTTTGCAGGCACCTGATAAAGAGATTAAGAATTCTTGCTTCATTACTCACAAATAAGTTATCAGCCACATTCAAATTCAGATAGTTTTCTTGAGATAGAAAATTCCAGAAAGACATTTATAATACAAAACTCTTTATGAGATATTAATGAAGTATTTTCATGATTTTTTTTAAGTGCTCTTGCTCCACCTCCTCACCTGCCTCTTGTTTAATTAGCATCCAAATGCTAAAAGTTGATTTAAATGGGTCTAACCCAGGCCTCTGAAGTTTACCAATCCTTCTGGGGTCCTATATCACATGTTCACACAGTGTCTTTGCACATGTAGGACAATGTATAGTTTTATAGTCAAATGTGGTAGTTTTTAAGGGTGCCACAGATAGCTTTTGCTGTGCAACCCTGTGGCAGAAGCATCACCCCCGACGTGGGTACAGGGACATGGTGCGAAGCCAGGAAACGTGCGAGCTGCTGGTCACATATGCAAACAATCCCCAGCCACATACCGCACATACTCAAGCCCTAGAGACCACCTCAGAAAATGAGCCCACCCCAGAGACCCCTTGACCCCTGTACATGTCCGTGACCACAGCTCAGATCTGACCCAGGTTATAAAACGGGTCCCCGCCATAGACTACCTTGGAGTGGTTCTCCTCAGAGCAGCAGGTCTGTCATCGGAAGCCCCCCCTTTTGATCAGGACACCATCCAAAGTCACTTCCCTGGGACTGAGTGTCCTCACCTTATAGGTGAGTGGTTTGCACATTTTAAGTCATCATTCTAAGCTTAGGTTTAGTACATGCTGTGTAGTGTTAGTTCCCAACTGACATCCTGAACCTGTAAAAAAGTTAGGTCTGCCAAAGTGTTTTATAGTATAAGATCCATGTTCAGTTTGACTGTTCAACCTTTTTGTGACACCATTAGACCTGATTTGTGGAACATATTTTGTTCGCCTTGCAGTTCAGCAACAAAGCCCTGTCGGCATCTGTGACGGGCACAGATATTCATCATCCATGGTCACAAGGCCATACTTTCACTCTCGAGTTTGGCAGGACTCAGGTGCAGGCTCACAAGCAATGTACTGCTTAAATTCTAAAAGAGTAAATGAATATCATTAAATGAAGTTCTAAACAAAATTGTTCTCATTCTCATGTTAGGTTGCACCTTACTATGTCTGCTTCTGGCATAAAGATGGTTTAAAGACTAGAAAGCTTGTTTATTGTTGAGACTCCACCACTGATTTGACAGCAAGTTTTAGGTCTCACAACATAACTTCAATACATCAAGATTTAACTTAAACATAAATAGTTAAATGAAAACTAGCAATCATAGCTACTCATATGTAATGAAAAATATAATGAGAATTAACGCTTTGCTACTACAGGAAGAGTAATGCAGTGACATATATTAGGTATCTGGGGATATAGATGGGCATTTATATTAATTTTGCCTCAGTCTTCTGTTTTAATTTAGATAACCTGAGCTATGAATGTGACTTTGGAAAACTAAATATCTCTGCCACCTAACCTGTCATGTTGGAGTCCTGTGTAGATTATGGTTGCAGTCTATATTTCTACCAGTAAGCACTGGAAAATGAAGTGCAAGCACAGATAAGAAGTGCCTCTTGTCAAAATCCCAAAGCCAATTTCTTGAACAACTGCCTGGTAACAATACAGCTTGTAATTGACACACCTTCCTTCTGCTTCTCTGACCTCTTTTCCAGCTCTGTGTGGCGCTTGCACAAGCATTCATGCAGCTATAGGGCGAGCTGGACTAATCAGTTGATCCAGATGCAAAGTAGCCACAAACATTCATCACTCAGCTTAAGCAGTACTGTTATTAAACACTGAATCACAAATCACACTCGAAATAGTTCGCTCATGTAAGTCACAACTTACAAGGATGTGATCAAAACATGTTATGTTATAGACAAAGTCCAGCAGGAGGAAAACAGATGCACATCCTTTGCCTGCCCAAATACCCCCCACTTTGTCCTGTTTAACTGTGTCTGAAAGCCCAATGAAGTTCATGCTGACAAAACTCACACAGCTGGAGTAACATTCTGGCTCAGAGAGGCAGATATCCCCTTTACTTTTTCCTCTGGATTTGATTTTTGATAACTTAAGCTTCTGAATGAATGGGGAGTCCCAATTCTTACCAGGGGCCTGGTTCATTTCCAGTTGAGCAAATTATGTGGGGTAGGGAATTTAAGGGCTAAGCCTTGATAACAGCTTGGTACTAATGGTTTGGACTTCAGTGCCTTAATGAAAGGATGCGGCTTGAAAAGTAGCTCTGGAAACAATAAAGCAGTATTTTTCCTTCTCAGAATATCCCATCATTTGGCCCAGCACTTAAATTTGCAGGCATTTGGAGCATCTGGCTTTAATCAGCTGGTTGAAGACTTGATCCAAGCACATAAGGACTTGTGGTTCCAGGGACATAATGACTTAAATGCTTGTGGTGACCAAGTGCACAATCTTCCTTTCATTAAAGTCTTTGTAAGGAGGATGGGCAAGTTGGTGGACTTAAGCAGACAGTTTCTAGATCCCAAGTCACTCACTGAGACTGGCCTTGTGCTGCTTTTTTAGGTGGCTCACAAAGAGCACAACATAAAGGTGGGTGTCCGCAACCACCCTGCAAGTCTTTGGGGCATCTTCAGAGCATCAATCCATCACATTCCCACTGCATCAGGAACATCTGCCTTCTCGCAGCATGTCTCCTGTGTCTAAATGTAACACCTGGGAAGGTTCTGTCAGTACCCATCCCAAAGCAGGGTTTCTGGAGCATGGGAAGCACTCATATCTCACTGTGCCTTTTTGAACAAGGGGCCCTGAACTTGTCTCATGTCATTATTAGGAGCAAAACTATAGAAGTGGGAAAAGCTAGTGAAAATACCTTGGGTAAGATGATGTACCCTCAGAAAGCTCATGTTGGTTGGAAGCTACAAAGAGGGGGCCAGGGACAAGTTGCTCCTAGCCTCATAAAACATCACTGATCCCTTGTTGGAAAAGTTCAGCATTATTGTTATTTTTCTGACATCAGTGTCATGAACGCTTCAAATATTACCACACAAAATTAGTAGTGAACTTAGATGCCAAGATTACCTTTCAGCTTCCTGAAGTGTCATGTTACCCAAGGGAGTAAGAAAAGTAGACACCACCACCAAAGTAAAATCAAACAATGAAAATGACCTAGAAAAAGGACTACATCATTTTGGGACAAATCAAATACTTTTGTAGGATGATGATATGATGCACAAAAAAGATACTTTTTTTTTTTCTAACTAGGTTCATCTCTTTTTTTCTATTCGGCTACTGGCACCTCTGCAGTGTATTTTTATTTTATTTATATATAATGTTAAGTTTTCAAATATTTTCTCAAACTTATTATGAAAATGTCCTTTTAGTTTTAAATTGCTTTCTTCATCCAACATCTCAGTTTAAAGCAGCCCTAAGACCTCAAAATAACCGTTTTTCATTTTTATGGAACTTTCCTATGCAATTATCTATTTCCACAGTAATGAGGTCTTTCCTCCTTGGCATATTTGTAACTCAGCCAGGTCTCACCACTTCTGTTGCTCTGCAAAGTAAGAATGTTTGGAACGAAGAATAAAAATCCCTTTGCCCATACTCCCACACAAATAAAAAGCCAAATAATGCTGGGACACAGCTCACCTGCTATATCCAAAAGAGAAATTACATGACTAGAAGACTGAAAAATTAGGAAGAGCACAACAGAGAGCAGTCAGATTTTTAAATCAAGCAAGTAACCTAACATTAGTGTTCCTTACATACCACCAAAGTATCCATGCAGCCCTAGTCAACCAGAAATGTCCTTTCAGGGATCCCCCAAAACCCAGGAGGTCACTGTCCACTTACACAGCTCTCTCCCATGTCTTTTCCCTCACAGCCTCCTGCCAGCCAGGAGCTGCTGTGCTTTAGGTCCACCCAAATGGCTCCTATGGGACTAGAGCCAACTTAATCATTAATTCAGAGCAGCCCTAGGTTGCTGTGATTTCCACTGAGGCAAACGTAGAGGTTTAGGATCAGGAAACTTGGAACTGCGTTACAGTCACTTATTTAGCTGCACCTGGTACACAAGTTCAGGTGTCAGGGCTGAAGTACATAGGATAATTTTCTGAGCAAAAATCAAACAAGCCCCTCCCTTTTCACTCTAAATTCTATTGATTATATTTTGCTCTGTACTACCAATGCCACACTTTGCAGGCTTGCTGTTCCAGCTGTCCTAAGAGAGCAAACTACTGACCAGAGGGGAAGAGGAAAGCAAATCTCTCAGAAGATGGAGATCAGATCCTCCCTTATCTTCTCCCTTATGCTGCCAAATGGAGTCATAAGTGATCACTGGGCAGGTATGCAATGCAAATAAGAAAAAAATGCCTCCAAAGGAGAACCAAGTTTGTTTGTAAACTGTAAGAGGCGTACATATTATGATGACCAAGACACTCATTATCCTAACCAGCTGAAATAAATCATGGAATAACATTAAAACAAAATTTAGGTGCAATTAGTCAATTACCTTTAAGCATAATTGGCTTAATTGAAAAAATAAACAGCTACACCATCTGTAGTCACTCTCAGATCATAGGAAGTTTAGCATGATGTTTTCATTGGCAGGGAACATTAAAAATTAAATTATCCATCCTTACCGTGTTTCTTACAAATATCCTATATATATATATATATATACCATGTTTCTACAGTGTAAAAGAGTGCTATATATTTGTGTCAACACACTAATTATTAATTTTGATATATTTTTACATACATACTGCATATACAGGATGCATGCAAGAACACAACATACAAAAAATATGTTGTGATCAGAAAATGGATAACACATTAAACTTGAGGTTTCTTTAGGATTCATGTGGTTTCTGTATTGCTGAAACATTTACCAGTGTGGGTTTTCTTAGCTCCCATCCACTGGAAGGTTGTCCTAAGTGACTGGGAATAAAAAGTATAGAAATGCACTCTCAGACCACAGCAGCACAATATGTGGAGATTGAGATAAATGTTGAAAGCTTTCCCTTTTCAAATCTTTTCTCTTTTAATTGCTATTATGCTTTTGATAAAGCTAAAAGGGAATCAGTATTACTGGAAATAGTTATTTGAATGAACTTTAGCTATGAATGACAACACAAAGACTTTTTCTTTCCTCTTTTGTAGGCCACAAAATGAAGGTGAGACTATGGCATTTAAATCAAGTTAAAATTATGGTGTTAATTTTAATCTTGGGAGATGAGATAATGATCCCAGTACAAGAAAAACTGCAGCACGGTTCTAAACCCAGACTGGGCACAGGAACGTGTATCCATTGTCCCCAGAGGCTGTCACACCGAAGCCACACTGTCTCTGCGCTATAAAAGCTGAATCCACCTCATTCTTGCCCCAGTTGCACTCCTATTTTGATTTGTAGACATACCCTTAATACAGGTAAGTTCTCTGTAGGAACAGATGGAAAGCATTGCCACACTGGTTCCCCTGTGGGCTTGGGTACCTCACCAGTCAAGTGGAAGAGCAGCTGGAGGTGGTACATGGTGTCAGGACCATGGGAGTAAGCCAGGGAGCCTGAGCATCCACCACCCATGGCAAGGCATGAGCTATAAAAAAGTGTAAGAGAACTGAGGCCAGGCCATCCTAACAGGGAAACACATAATGCCCCAAGTGAAGGTCCCTTAGGCCACATAAGAATAAAGTTGTTGTTTTAATAGCAATCTTGAAAAAAAAAGTTGTCTTGATAACTGTGATTGTGTAAAGTCGTCTTTTACATTGTAACTTACACTTGTATAGACTCCAGAAAAGATATGTATAGTAGAAATAACCAAATATTTTCAAGCCTCCCACAGGGTTTATGGGGCTGCAGTGTACATTAACAGTCATAGGAGCATGAAATAGTAAGCACCTCAAGCATTTCAAATAAGATATCCATACCACTGCATGAAAAAACATGTAAACTCCTCTAGTGACTTTGTCATCTGAAAAAAGTCAGCTGATTGTCAAGAGGGCGATGACTCAGATGTCTCCCTAATACTGCTAGATGACCTGGCAAGGTTTACTGAAATTCCAATTACCAGAAGCCATTCAAGCACTCTCTAGTAATAATTATATGCTCTGCTACCTAGTAGATGGTACTGAGTAGCAGGAAATTGGAGGAAACAGATAACCCTACGTTAGATTCTAATTACCTAAAATTTGGTAAACAATCCAAGGAAAAAATGACGATTTCCAGATGATTGCCCCTGAACTTCATGAATAAAGATAAATAAGCATTCTCATTTATACAAAATAAATGAAAGCACAGCTGAAAAACAATCACCTATTCAATGTCTTAATAACCCTGTGGGTTCAGGTATTTCTCATCACCACCATTTGAGCAGGTACAGGATTTTTCTTCTTCCTCTGTCATTATGGCCTCATTCCAACATTTTAATGTTTAAATGAGTCTTTATCTTTCTGTTCAAGAGACCCAGATAGTTAATGGTTGAATAGTAATTCTAATAAATGTGTTGAACAAAGTAGATGATGATGATGATCATTTAAAATCATTCAATAAATGCTTTATCACCATTGTGTAATAACGTAGCTTTAGAGCGTGTTTTGGCAGAGCTTGCGTTTCCAATCCATTGTTACCCTGGTCTCGAAGCAAGAGTCCCATTAAGAAAATTACTTAAATGTTTTATCTGGCAGTTAATATATGCAATCTAAGAGTGGTCATCATTGAATCATTACAGTAACAAATACGATAGCATAATCTGATGAGTGAGATTTATGGGGTCAGTGCATGTGGATAAAAGAGTACAGGATGAGTCTAAATTCATTAGTTGCTGGGTATCTGTGGGAAGAAGGAAAATCCTGGGTGGGAAGCGTTGGAGCCAGGCAACAGCCAACACCAACATCCTTTCGGGGAGCTACAAAACTTTTCAGAGTATATCAGCTTTTTAGCAGTGATCTCATGGCTGCACAGTCATGGGGATAGTAGGCACAAGGTAGATAACCTCAGCAGGGAAGGTGACCAGCGTAAAGTTGAGTGTCCTGGCACACCTTGTGCATCACTGTACGGAGCAGCCTCATCCGCACAGACTAATGAGAACAGTCTCTGACCTATTCACCTCAGCAAGACTATTAAGCAAAATGGATAACTGGAGGCCAGAGCTTGAACCCTTGCCTCGGCTCCGTTCAGTATGCAGACTACTGCATCCTGCCTAATTAGCTCACAATTGCAGCTGTGTTGACACAAGTTGGGTTTCAGCATACTCATCAGGAATTTGCATCATCATCTCTGGATGGAGTCTGAGTCTCCACAGTGTTACTTAAAGAGGTTATATGAAAGATATAAGATATATCCGATATAAAAATATAAGAATATCTTTTAAGATGTTCTTAAAAAACTGGGGACTTGTATTCTGTGCTGTTCATGACCTCTGCTCATGCCAGAACTTCTCAAGTATGCCTTCTCTTTTATCAGGTTTTCCCAGCTTAGCAGAACTAAAACACAACTAGCAAAGTACAGAATTTTAAAATTGGGTACCTGTTGATAACTTCTTGAGTCCAAGAAGTGGGAATACTTATTAAATGCCTGTGCTGTCCCACAGTGGGGCGAGACTTCCCAAGGCGGTCAGCACATCAGCTGCCCAGGAGCAGTCAGGCCACCAACTGCGGTGATGGCTCTCCCTGAGGCTCAACTATTGCAAGCTGCTGGAGCTGCTTCTGGCTTCAACCTTGGCAGATAAAACAGACAACTCAGGCCTCTCTCTGTTCTTCTGCTATTATTGCACTGAGAGAAGATGTTGCCCTTTTTTCCATTTCTCTTTATGTGGAAAGAAAACCTTTTGCTTTCTTTATCATGGTCTGGGCTCTGCCATTCTTCCCCATCAGAGAAATATGTACAGTGTCTTCTTTTAAAAAACTGTATCAGCTCTAGGCAATAATTTAGAAGATTTTTTGGTTTTCTTTCATATCATCAAATACTCAGTGGACCTCCTATCAGGTAGCAGTGGTGCTAGCAACTCTTATCAATTTTTGACAGAAAAGAGAAGAGAAAGTTGACAGACAGGGCCACATGCTAATGAAGTGGCAGGGCCGGCATTATTGTTTTCCACCAGGCTCTCGGATGACTGGGCATTGCTGGCACTTGCAATATATATTTACATCTAGTCTTACTATGAGCAGCTTAAAGTCATGCATGTGGTTTGCTGTCAAACATGAAAATTAAAGGCTTATTTTATGAAACTAGGTATAATAGCAACAGTAAGCTGTTGAGTATTACCTAGTCAATGAAAATCAGGAAAATTATATAAATTGAACAAGTACTTTATTTGTTTCTGACTGATCCAGTCTTGTGCATTAACTCATCACTGATTTTATATTTGTGAGGACTTCTCAATATCCCAGCATATTTGAAACCTGCATAACCTATCTTCACTACCCTTTGTATTTTTCTGCCCCCAAATAATCTTGGTGTGAGCTCATTAAACATGTCTTTGTTATACTTTAGAAAGCACCACACAGATGCAAATGCAAAGCAAAATCCCAGCTAGGCCTGGCAGCTGTTTCTCAGAGAGACAGTAAAGGTTATGATTACACTGTCCAAATACTCTTAATAATTTTTTGCTGTGTCTTATTCTCAACAGCAGTTTGGGCAATCACAATCTGCTTTCCCTTCAGTATTGGAAAGGCAGGTTTTGTTTTTTCCTTTTTTGAACTGATTGGCATGCTGTGATGGGACTCTGTGCAAGCAGAGCTGCCTACATCGTTTTCCCTAAGGGAATACACCCAAACCTCCCAAGATTTTTGAATCAACAAATCTAGAGATTTTTCAGAACTCACTCTAGAACAGCTACCTCCTTAAACAGAAAAGATCAGGGTTAAATAGATGAATATTAAAGGATTTATTGCAGGGATAGCTTCCTTGATTCAGAGCAACTGATAGTTCAGAAAAAACCAGTTCTCTAGAAAGAACAGTTCCAAAAGAACAGTGCAGTTCTCTATGGACCCCTCGAGATTTCACCTTTCCATCTTGCCTGGCACTTGGCTATGCAACTGCTGTGTGTCTTGCTGGGAACTCTCCCAACCTTTGACTGAATGGCTGAGCGGTGGCTCAGGGGACCTCTTGCTCTCTGCCTGCCCTACCCAGCAGGTAGAGAAAACTGAGAGCAAACGTGATCTCTTCCCCCCACACATACAAACTGTTTTGTCTTGCTTTGTATTTGTCAGTGGCTCCCGAAAGTGCACCAAGATCAAACGAATCTTTCAGAGGTTTGTACCCAATCTGCAAATCATATAATTGCATCTGAAACCAAACAAGCATTAAAATCCTTGGAGGGTTTCCTTTCTTGCTTAAGCGTCTCTTAGCTACGGGGATAAGTGTATCTTATTTAGCAAATATTGACCTCCTATATGCAAAGACATGACAATTATTTATGCCACTGCTGGAGGACCAAAGCCTAGTTTTACATTTGAATATATTGTGACTGTTTTAGCAAGTACTGTGGTAGATAAACTAGTGTACAGTAGTGCTTCTGGGCATCTTTTTATCTTGCATTTTATGCTACAGCATGAACAACTCCTTGTACTGGTTTTGTCAATTCTCAGTTTGAACTGTACACAACTTACTGCCCTAGGTCTCTATTCTTTCTCATTTTATATTCTCTCTCATGTCCAAACTGCAGAACCACTATCTGTCCCTATAAACATCAGACCAGATGAAGCAAATTCCCTTGCTTGCCAGATTTAATTACTCTGTCAGAGGCAAATTCTGGATCTTTCTGAATGTTCTGTCTCAACTCCTGGAATAATGTGTTCCCTTGGTCAGAAAGTCTCCTTGATTTTTACATTCTTCTGGTACTCTCAATAAGTGTACATCTGAAATGCTTGTTAGGGCTTTTTTTTTTTTTTTTCCTCCCAGAGTAAAAAGGAAATACAACACTTGATTCATAAAGTTTTGTCAAAGTTCCATGTTCACATAAATGCTCAAAGGCCTATAAATTATGGCAGTTTATATGGGGAGTTTTAGACTGATGATTGGAATCAAAGCTATCAGACTGTAGGGCTATAGGAAAATTGGTTTGGGAAAACTTTATTTTAACATCTTAGTCAGCTGTTATGTAACAGTCTCTGTGCTCCCAAAAGATGAATCAAGTTATAAAGAGACTTTTTGGCAGACAGAAGTTATGGTAAGTTTTAACTCCCTTAATTTATGATTGTCCCTTGGTTAAAGATTTCTGGGTACAAGGTCCAGAATTCATTACAGAAGTTATAAATGTTGACCTTGATCTACCCTTGCCTCTGGTGGTTCTCATTTCTGCCTTCCTGCCCAAGGACATGGATGTTAATGTTGAAATTGTATTAAATTATGCTTGCACAAAGGTTCTGGCTAATTGGCCAGATTTTTCTAAGATCAATAGCAAGCACACTGGGCTGAACTCTGAGTGTTTGCCCTATGAATGATAAAAAATTCCCAGCAACCAAAATAGGCAAGTTATTAAGATGTGATCCCAGAATACCAGGGCATTTTTAGCAATTGCTAATTTTTCCTGCCCAAAACTTGAAGCCGCAAGCTTCCTGTCTCTCCTACTGTGTCCTGTGGCACCATATTGGTCTCTCTGAGATTATCTCATATTTTGTTCAATGGTGGTTTTATTTGTTTGTCTGGCTTTTCCTGATGTCTCTTCAACTCACTAAGGCCTCATACGTAAAATGAATCAAGGCAAGCTGGAGAGACAATGCAACAATTTAGAATGTCTGCCTGTGCTTTCCCTCCTTTGTTTCACGCTGTACACTTTCACCGTGCTTTCTTTCTATCTGAAAAAAAAATTATTCTGTAAACAAAAAAAAATAACAATACTTTTGCTCTGTGTTTATTTTTTGCTTTGTGTTCACAATGTAAATGTCAGCTCTGGCGTGGTCTTTCAGCCCTCCACCTCAGACACTCTTATGTGAAGAATAACAGTAACATTCCACCCAGAAAAATCAAACCAGTAATATCTTTGATGGGAACATCCAGAATACAATTCATCTCAACTAGCATGAAATGTCTAAAGATGCCTAAAACTATGCAATTGGTTTAAGTTCTTTCCCTCATCAACAGAGAAAAACATTCACGTCCAAGCAGTGATTCATCCTATCTATTTTAGGCACTTACTTTAGTGAGACTCTGCAGATGCTTATTTTTCTTGGTTAAGAGAGATTTCTTAGTTCTTATCAAGGCCATCAGGAGCTACATTTTTAATTGGCATGAAGTAGAGTACATAAAGTAAGATAAACTTGTACAAAATTCTGGCAAATTATTAAAGTATTTCTTTGGATAACACTGGAATGAATGATTACTTGATCTGGTAAGAATAGGACACACCAAAACTTCCAGTGTTGAGAATGTCTTCTGATTTCTAATTCCACACTTGATGTGCTCCTTTATATGAAACCGGAAACATTTCCTACAGTTTAATATAATTGTGTCATAGGAAATGATAATTCCTATGACAAGAAAATGACCCTTTAAAAAGCCTTTTGCAATTCAAATTTATGTTTCTCTTTAAACTAGAAGTGTGTTGAATTGCAAAGCAGACACTGTAAATACTCATTGATTCACCTTTAAGGAGAACCTGGGATGTCCATTAAAGAGAAACATCTTTCTCACCTTCTGTTCTGCAATATGAGAAGCCACATAAACGAGAATAGAAGTGAAACTCCTTGGGGGAAAAAAATAGGAAAATAACCTAATGTATTATATCTGTTTTATTAGTTATTAGTTATTAGTATTAGGGGGGCACAGGGCTGCCAATTCAGCTGCTCCCAAGGGCTGCCTGCCAGGAAGGAGTGCAGAAGCCAGTGGGAAGGGGTTTGGTGCCGGGGAGATCTGAGCCCACCTTGAGCCTTCCTGAGCTTCAGGAACAGGTATGCCTGCAAGCTCATGAGAGGAGAGGGTGAGGGGGAAACACAAAAAAAATTACAAAGCATTCAAAATCCCACCTTTTCCTAGTGACTCAGAGACAACTGTGCAGTTTCAGGCAACCAAAGAAGCCAGGGAAAGGTACTGGGGTAGCATCGAGGGAAAAGGAACAGACAGCGGGCAGAGATTTGTTTTGGAATTTTCAATATAAAGCTTTTCAGTAGGAAGACTCAGCTTTCCCCATTTAAGAAGTAACCTTTTTCTAGTAAAATATACTAGGAAAGTCTGACCTCAAGAGACTAAAAGCAACTGGTGGTTTCAATGTGCTCAGTTAAAGGGAAAATTGTACACAAATAAATTAGGTACTCATCACAAAGAGCAAAGCTTTCCCTAAAATCCTCATCTATAGTCACATTAACTTAATTTGTTTGTAGTAACAAGATGCCTGGTCCTTATATAATAGCTATTTTATAAATGGTAGCTCAAGATATTTTCAAGATTCTGACCAGAATCTCTGGACTGACCAGAGAATTTGTGTCTTATCTAGGAAGAAAGCCACTGAATGTTCCAGAATATTGTCATGGTATGAATAAAACAGGCAATAGCCTGTTCTTGATTTGAAAGGTCCCTCATAATGTCCCAGTCAAAATCTTAATGCACATTTTCCAGTCCTGAAATCCTTACCAAGGAGTCTTCTTCCTTGTTTTAGATGTTATTTTATAAAAGCTTAGGTCTGTGGAAAAAACAGTGAAGTCTCCTTAAATTATGTGTTACTTTGATCTGAGATAACCCTAAAGCTGGTGTTCACTTAACAACTCAAGTTTGCTTACATAAAAGGTAAACTCTCTTTGGTGCATTTGAAGACAATAGTAATTTTTACTTTAGGTTATTTGGATGTATTTTCTGCTTTGGTATTAAGCCTGTGCTGAACTAGAGTTTAGTTTGTTTTAGTTGTTTTTTTCTTGTAATTTTATTTCCAGTTTCGTAATGTAGAAGAGATCTGGCAGGGTAAGGTAGAAGCAAAGGAAATGTCCTCCTTTTTGCAGTGTTTTGCAAAGGAGTAATACGTAGAAACTGTCTAAGCCCATGTTACATGAGAGCTGGAAGACACCTTGGAAAAGGTTGCCTGTGCCAAAAAAAAATCCCAGGTGAAGTTTTTAGTTGAAAACTGCTGGAACAAAATATCCTGACACTCCAAATTACCCATATAGAAAAACAAACGAATGAACAATGGCATTTTAGTTTGGTTTAGGAGGAGGAGTTCATAGTGAAGAATAAAGTCACTGACTTTCCAGCTTTATTCACAGTGGCCAATTATAAAATCAAAGAAAAAAGAGGAAAAATGAACTAAGAAGGTCACCCATTTTACCTCCAGGTTACATCAACTATACCTAACCAGTCCTGACAGATGTTTCTCTAACTTGTCCTTAAAATCCTCCAGTGACAGAAATTCTACAGCCTCACAAAGAAGTCTCATACATATCAATTTATTACTATTGAATCTAAATAGAAAAATAAAAAGTTTAATCAGCGATTAAATTTAAGGATCGAAAAGAAAACACATATATAGTTCTGAAACTGCCTGGCTATCATCCAGGCTGGCTTGAGAGAATTACAAGAAGCAAGATGTATAACTGCAGTGCACTCAAGGTCAAGGCCAGGACCCAGTGAGGTACATCTATTTATTTGAAAGGATGATGAATCAAGTGCTGAATGCAAAGGCAATACAGAATTATAAATTACTGGCAAAGGTACAGCATTAAATCCATGCAGCACCTGGTAAGCACACATGCACACGCAGCTTCACTAAGTACAAGGTACCCTAGTTTTCATCTGAGTGGGACAAGACCTTACATGTGACAAAGAGGGAAGAGGCTGAACATAGTCCAGTAATGCGGAATAGCTGATTGAAAACTCACACCACAGCTTACTAACATTTTATATACCTATACCTACAGAATGGATAGATAGTGCAACACACTATATTCTTGATTACTCTTAAGATTTTGAGGAAAATACAGAAGAGGACCTCATTTTTTTTTCCTTCTTTTTTTCTAATCAGGGTTTCCCTGGGGTCAGCCCACTGGCAATCACAGGGGAGTCGTACACTGAGAGTCTGATGAAAAAAACAAACATTGAGCTTTTATAAAAATTAAAAAACAGCCAAAGGATTAAGCAATATCAAAATTTCTCTGAACTAGATAATAGGTCAGCTATTGTATAACTGGACTGGAAATTCAATACATTACTGATATTTTTCAGTTCCTCCACCTCTCTCAGTACGAGCAGAAAACTATCTGATCTGCGCATTGACTTGCATTGGGGATTAGGAGGTCTTTTGAGTCATGAATTGCATACTCTGTCTTTTGTATTATACATTTCTACATCTGTTGTGAATGGTACTAAATGCACCACAAACTACACCTTCTACAAAATGTTGGCTAAGAGAAAATGTTGGGTCAAGGGCAAACAGAAGAACAATATTTGGTCCTTCAGATAAGTTAGGAGTAAATATTGATGTGGACATCAGATATTAACCTAAAACTGTCTATTTACACTGACTATACACAACATCCTGACTGCTTGTCAGACAGAGGCTGGGGAAATACTATCTCGAGGTGGGTTTTAAGACACTGTTCAAAGAAACCTCTGTGAGGACTGCTTTAAGAATAGCTGATCTTGACTTGGAGTAGAAGACCAGACCAAGACACCTGCAGCTCTGTCTCACACTGTTGTCCCAGACCTATGGCTCTTAGATAATGGAAGCGATTGAGCTGTGGGAAGGCATTGTTTTGCTAAATGATCCAAAGGGCCTTCCAGCTAGCACTCTACTCCTCAGCCTTCTCCCAGGGACGTGTTTCTAATCCTTTGCTTTCCATTTTCTTGGCTGCCTTTTTATAATTATTCTTCTGTGGTGATTTGTGACAATCTGTGGTGATTTGCCACTTTTCCCTCTGGGCAACCAGATACAGAGCTGTGAGAAAATCAATCCCTTACTCTTTGCATTTTTATATATATATATGTATATATATGTGTGTATATATATAAAAAAATCATATATGTATATAATCATATATATATAAATATAATCAGAGCTCTTAGTCTTAGAAGGAAGGATTGGGCACTGCCCATGTTTTTATAGTTTAGTTTTTGAAGTCTGCATATGCATATTTTCTTCAGTGGCTAGGTATGGGGCAATTTATTTCCTTATTTAGTGTGCAGTGACTATCATATCTTTCAAGAAGGTGATAAGATTGCTGGCCTAACTCGTAATGACACTCACTCACATTGGGAGCTACTGCTTCAAAAAATGAGGTGGAGTTGGGAGAGAAAAGATACGTAAAACTTTCTGATGCCAAAATATGAGACCACTAAGCCACATGATGGCAGCATTTTGCCCACACTTTCCTCACTGTTCCTGTGCACTAAGAAACTGGAGAAAATGCTAGAAACTAGACAGGAGTGATCTTTTTCTTTAAATAAACCCAATTAAAATGTTTCTCTCATGTATATTTTTCATCTCTAACTCCCTTGGAAAGAAAGAGCACTCAGTAGAAAACAGATGTTACCTTTGGTCAGGTATGTTTTGGAGACGTTAGCAAAATGGAGAAGGAAGTGGTAAATTAAATAAGTGAATTAATAACGTGGTAAAATAAGCTGCATTTATAGCTCAGCTCCTCAGTTTAGCTCAAAGACCTGTTGTGGTTAAATATCTCCAAATAAATCAAAAAATGAAATCATTAACATGACAAAGGCTTAATACAAATACTGTGGGCCATTTGCAAGAATATTTCTGCTGTAGGTGTGAAAAATAGAAATGAAAGTTTAATTTGAAAAATAAAGAAACAATTGTGTTCACATTCAATATGTACTTTTGACCCTGCTAAATATGTAAAAGCTAGAAGCAATACTGATTGAATTGTAATAAGATTCAGCATGTGGTTCCAGCTCACTGAAACTCCATTTAGTATTCGAAGAGCTTAAAAGACTTCCAGAATACATAACACCAATGTTGCAATGACCTCTGCTCAAATAAAATGTAATAAATTTGGCTTTTCTTCCTACAGTAACTACGAAATGTGTTTGGAAGGATGCCAGTAGCATAATCTTAAACCAGATATTGCTACACAGAGCAGATTTTTAAAAGTCCAAAATGTTTGTTTGCTCTAGTATAATTGATGCAACTTATAATTTGTTGGTAAAGGCAAATGAAATGGAAGCAGAGCTTTTTCTTCACTGCTTTAACCATCTAGAGCTAATGGGCTTTTGCATTACCGATCTTTGTTGCAAATCTATTTACTGCTTTATAAACTTGTAGGTTTGCCTCAATGCAGGACCATGGAGCAACTGTAAGAGAGGATGAAATCAGGAACAGGGCACTACAGGCAAGGCAGAGACTATTCAACAAGAGAGGAATCTCTCTGAATGTAACTTGTTATAAAGGCTGAACAGGTTGTGTTAAACACACTCAGTGTAAAATCTTTCTGAAAAATGTATTTTGCGAAAGGCATGAACTAACGCATTTTAACACATAATCTGTTTCCTGGTCTAGACATAACCTGGGGATGACCTGTTGAATGTGCTCTGTGTTGGTAGTCCAAGTCAATGAGAGTTACATAGTTCATTATTCAAACTGTGCCCTTCAGGGCTTGTGCCCTTTCACAAGGACAAGGCATTAACTGAACTGCAAGGGATTTCTTGATTGCTTTTGTAAAATTTTTTAGCAGGGAGGTTAACCAAATGAATTTATTAATCCATCGAGCATAGCTCAGGGAAGTATCTTTCACAAGCAGATAGGCTGGTAAGTCTCCGACCAGGTGGAGCAGGTTACTGATGAACTACCAAGCACATTGAATACTCCACTGAAGCACAGCTAACTAATCCTTCATGAGAAGGAAGTCCTGAGTAGCATTCTCTAAGCAATCCTGCTTCAGCAGGGGAGTTGGACTAGATGATCTATACGGTCCCTTTCAACTCTAAAAAAAATTCAGTGAAATTCAGTGAGAATTTGCAGAACTGCTCATGAATTCTGGGTAGAAGAGTTATTTACTTTTGTAAACCTCATAATTATACCATCTCTTCTTTTAATCCAGGAATTTTTTGAGTGCTGGGTGTCTTTGCTTGTATATGATAATATGTTATTAGTAGCCTACTGAAAACAGGTCTGGTTGAGGGTAAGGCATGCAGATTCTCCACTCAGATGGAAGAATCATCCCACTGTAGCTACCAGAAAATAAGGGGAGACGCGAATGTGCAATTATTCTTCTAGTCCCCTGAAATGACTGCAAGATCAACAGACTTGCTCTGTTAATGCTGCTGTAGTCCCAAAGGATATACTGAGCACTCTCCAAGAAAAGGGATTGTACAGCTGGTCGTCTACATCTCTGTGTTTAACGGGGATTTACTTCAAAGCAGAACGCTGCACCAGCCAAGGGCCTCATATTCCCTGCAAGGCACTTCAGGGAAGCGAAAACACACCCATTCTTCCTCCTTCTTAGTTTGGACATTCACAGAGGAGAGAGCACAGTGTACCATGACCTTCTAAAATTGAAGGTAATCACTAATCTGTATGCTTTTCTCAGTCTTTGAACGTATTTGTGTTACCATGTGTTTAAGCAGCATGAATCTTTTCTTACATCTGTGCATTTAATTTCAATTAATTAGAAATAGTGCTAATGCTAGCTGGATTATGCATGGATTAAACACGTAGTACAGCCTCTAGTAAGAAGGCTTGATGTTTTTCAATGCCATGTTGCACCACCTAATAACTGAGCATTCCCCCTAGGGTGTATGTATGACCTGCATAGGGGTCATACGTACAAGACCAAAGCACACAGATTTAAGAGGAATGATCTAGATTTAGGAATCGCAAAAAAAGTTCCTGTAGTTTGATTACTTTTTTTCCTAATAAGTACAATCTTCGGTTTAGAGACAAAAAACCCAACTCATTCCCAGAAATGCTAGTGAAAGGTTAATGAATGCACTTAAAAAAACATAACAAAGTGCCCACTGAGCACAATGTTTCCCTACCTGTGTAACTATTTTAGGATAATTTTGCTGTTTAACGATCTATTTCTAGTTTTGCAAGTACTGCTGTTTGGGAGTCTTACAGCATTTGATACTTTACACTGGTGTGCGCTGTCCCAGATGTGTCGTTCTGTGTGCTAAAATATATTTGCAGTGTTGCAGTTTTTTTCTGCTGACTCTTAGTACGATATCAAAGGCAGGTGCAGGAAGAAGTTGGATAAAAAAATTGTTAACTACCCTATAACTTTTTTTAATGTTAATAAATTTTTTGTAAGAATAAAAACATTTTCTATACTTCACAGGCTGCAGGGATGAAAAATGCAAAGGCTCAAAACTGGAATTGTTTTAATAAAATTCCATGGAGTCTCTTATTCAAATAAATTTAACTATTTTGTTAATCATATGGATGAACCAGATACTCAGGAAATTACTATTTGAGTCGCTGATTTGAGGGTTGAATTGTATTGTGAAAGCTGCCACAAGCTCTCTGGAGATTTTTTATTAACGCCCGTCACTGTAGAAGATGAGAGAGGCTACATGGCTTGTAAATTCGTACAGAAAGACAGAAGTAATTACTAAGCCAGACCTAGTCCTCAATACTGTTACTATTTTAGTTCATCTTCTTTCTTGAGCCAGATCATCTGATATGTAAAAAATGTGGCTTTAGCCCCAATCTCTTTAAGCACTTGCACGGAAATTGTTCATGTTTCTGAGTGTTTCCTGGATAAGGACATCTAGTTATTAACTTACTACATTTGTGTCCTATTTCAAGCAGAAAAACCTAAGTGTGACTAAATCAGATGTCACAGGAATGTCTTCAGTGAAGCTGAAGATCAGCTGAGCTGTTCACGTCTTTTGCCATAGAAAGTTTTTAAGAGTATTTAAAATGTATTTAATGACACCCAACCGAAAAAAAGCAAAGAACTGATCTTTGATGTAAGCTCTTAGGGATCATTCTCCTATAAACTCCATGGTCATTAAAAATCTTGTCTTTATAAGAATAAAAACAAATTGAAGGATTCTCTACTGGTTATAGCAGTAATTTTCCTTTCTTCACCTCTCCCCTCCCCCCCACCACATGCTTGGCTCAAGTTCATCCTAATTCTCTTATATGATAAATTCCTAAAGCTTCTTGAAGGCCTTGAAAGGGAGAGATGTAATAAAAACAACAGAGGGCAGAGGAGGTCATTAGGACTTACAATAACAGTGTCAGTAAATGGTTTCCACCTCCGTTGAACAGTTGTAAACACGTTCCCAAGGAGGGGTTTGTCAGGCTGCTCATCCCTCCTTATGGCATGTCGGGAGGTAAAGGTTAACTTCACAGTAAGAAGCTGACTAATAGAGCAAACCAAGAGAAACAGACACAAATCTAGTAAACACAGGAGGCAAACAGAGAAAAAGTCACAGTCACATTAGCCTGCCCCTGTGTTGATTTACCTAGTGAGCAAACTTTGTGTGCACATCGGTCATGCCTTCGTGTTGAAATCCCTCCTGTATCAAGGAGTTGCTGGGTATTGCTGTGTCTTCTTCCAGACTTGTGGGTGCCTGGAGACAGCAGGCCCTGGGCACTGGCACTGGCAGGCACCAGTTTTGGTCTGCATTGCCCTGCACTACAGGGTGGCTCTGCTCTGCAGCAACAGCACACTAAACAGCATAGAAAATACAGGTGCTGCTGCAATGAGCAGTTTGTCCAGTTCTATGCTATTAAACCAAGAGATGTGCACAAATGCTAAAACTTACTTTGCCTGAATAGGTACAGAGGTAAATTACGCTCAAGGGAGCGAAGATGCAACTGGGAGCCAAAAACATCCAGATCAAAAGATATATCTTTGGAAATAGAGAACTTGGAAATATTTAGAAATATTGGGACACATATAGGAAATGAAATATGGTATAATTAAAGTATAAAAATATGGGGTTTTAATGTTTATAAGTTTTGAAATCTGTTAACTGGACTCAACACTAGGTAAACAGACATAGATAAATTATTTATATCACTAAAACCATTTAATCACTAAAACCAAATGCTATTTTCAGGCTCCGCTAAGACAAGATATTTCTGTTTATTATGTATATTCCTAAAGATTTCAACAGGCAGAATATTCTTGCAGAAGAAATAAAACCTTTTTATTCTGTTGACTACTTTGCACACAATTTTACTGTAGCTTTGTTGACAGATGAGGACTTTGTTCATGAACAAAAGAAAAACTACTTTGCACATTGAAGAAAACCTACTTTATGCCATTTTTGTCAGCTAGTCATAGATTGTAGAGGCCTAAACATGCTATATAAAAAGAATACACAAAAAAATGCAGAACTTGTGAAACACATAGTTCATGTTTAGTGGAGAACACTCCTGAGGAAAAAAAAAAAAAGATTAATGGCAAAGACTCACAAAAGCCTGAGTGGAGGCATTGTTTCCCCATTTCCTGGTCTTTCCTCATTTCTCTCAGAAGAAGAGTGAGTTAACTACATGTAAATACTGCACATTATCTTTATCATAATTCTTCGTTAATCAAAGTAAGGAAAGATGGACTTTTCAGATCACCCTCAGGCATTTCACTTTTTGTGCTGAAATTCTGTTTTAACTTAATTTAGACTGTACTTAAGGTGCAATTTTATCTTGTTCCTCTTGTTGGCTAAGACCAATTTTTACTGAGATAACCAACACACAATAATTAAAATCCTAGTGAAGGTATTTAAATAAGTTTAATAAAAAAAAAATTGTAGTATTTTCTTTACTTGTAACTTCTCTGAAAACTACTAATCTCTTTGGGTCTTTAGGACTGTATATGAACCATTGTATGTTTGGCAATGGAATTTAAAAGTTAAGAGTTTTCTTCCTCTTGAAAAGACATCAAAATTCTATTCTTACTTTTCATCTGTCTCTAATGAACTGCAACTTGGTTTTATAAATATAGTTGAAGCTACTGTTAGAGTTTGATGTTATAGAACACTGTGAAAATGTACTTGTTCCCCCTGTGATGGTACTCTGGGAATCCAGCTAGATAATATCCACTGCTCTCCTCAGATCTACAAAGTCAGTCATTTCATTGTAGGTTATCAGGTTGGTCAAGCATGACTTTCCCTTCGTAAATCCATATTAATTAGTCCTGATAACTTTATTGTCCTTCTTGTGCCTGGCAATGGTTTCCAGAATTAACTGCTCTACCACCTCCCCAGGTATCAAGGTGAGACTGAGAGGCCTGTAGTTCCATGGATCCTTCTTCTTGCCCTTTTTGAAGTTAGGAGGAACATTTTATTTTCCTCCTTTCACTGTTTCAATTAATGTTGCTGTCATTAATTGTGATCAGTTTGATGACATGACTAAAGGGTTGCTGTATAGGAAAATAAGGATGATTGATTACTTTTTTTAATACTCTCTCACAACTCCCTCAATTAGAAGTATTTGGACTCTATCTTGCTTCTGGTAGAAGCAAATTCAAAATCTTGTAAACAAAGGAGCTATATTCCTAAGATTACACCTGAGGAAAGAAAATACGTAAGTGTAGCTCCTTGATTTTTCATGTGGTCATCACTTCTTTAGTCAACTTAAAAACTGTGTTAGGACCTACAGCAGTCTGTTATCAGTGTTGTGTGTCTCACTGCTTGGTAACTGGTGCTTCAGACCGATGAAGGCATTACATAGCATACTCTTAGATGTTCGTCTGGAGCAAGTCTCCAAATCTGATTCAGTAATAGGCATTGCTTATGTTTCAGCTGGAAATCTTGCTGTGTGAAATGCTTTGCAGGAATCACTGCTCTGTGGGTATGCTTTTACTGCAACAAACAGCAATGTTCCCTACAATAAAGAATCATTTCACTGATTCAGTTTATGGCTTTCGATGGCTTATTAGCTGCCAGAAGATTGAAACACGTGCTTTAAATAGGTTGGAATATGGTGAAAAACAAAACAGTCAAGGAAAGAAATGAAAGGCATGCTCTTTCTTCTTTCCTACAGTCTGCCTTATTTTGAGAACTACTTAAATAAATGTAATTGAAAGAAACACTTTGACCCAGCAACATTCAGCAAAATAACAACTAAAGAGAGATAAGCTAGTTTTCTGTATATGAATTTGAAATATATACATCTTAAAGAAGATGTTGGCTTTTATAGTTTCAGGGGTATAAAATGTAAATAATGTGATAACACCCAGCAATCTGCTTTTAAGACTGGATATTTAGAGCTATTAAACCTTGGAAATGTCTCCATGTAAAGCCTGTTCATGTTAAAAAAAAAAAAGGTTGTGATGTAAAAATCCAGTAAATTAGAAATGATCAGGAAATTACTAGGGACTAGTAGAAAATAGAAAAACAAAACAAAACAAACAAACAAAAAAAAAACCCAAGAAAACCCCCAAAAACCAAAAGAGTGAGGATATAGATTTTCCAGCATAGAAATCTGTAAATTGCCCTGAATCAAAATCCACCAGAAATTATTGTCTCAGCTGTGTGATAATAAAAAACAAAGTGCAGGTTCTATTAAAGCATATTATGTTACATAGACAAGGAGGACAACATCTTTGTCTGACAAAGTAATAATTTACCTTTAATGTACTTAATTGAAGCCTTCAAATCAGAAAAAATGCCTGTTTTTGACAACTGTCACTTTGGATAAGTATTTGCAGTGTTGGCACATTAAAATACATTTTTGCCACTGAAAACGGGACACGCAAAATGGGAAAATAAAAAAGCAGCAGTATTGCAGAGCTGGCATCCACTAAGAGATATTGCTGTGCGTATAGATGGACAATGGTTGATCAGAGACCATACACAAAGAAACACAGGGATAAAATGTAATGAACTGAAAATGATTTATGCAGAAGAAAAAGAATGTCTTAAAATTCATTCTGACTTCTGAGCTGTGACTGAAGAAGATGCAGTTGGATCCCCTAGGGGATTATAGGTGCCCAGGTCCTACAGACAGAAGTTGACAGTATTCCCAGCAGCCCTGCTATTAAAGCATGAGCCCATCAGCTGCTAAAGAGGTGCCTACTGTTTCTAGACTCTTTTCCTTCACCTATATACTTCCTCCATGATTGAATGAATTCCTGGTGATGGGAAAGCCCGTACCTAATATGAACTGTGACTGGGCTGTGCATCTAATTTACACTAAAACTCAGGTCACACACCTGGAATGCAGGAAGGCTCTGCACTTGTTTTGAACAAAAATTTTAATCCAGATTGTGCACCTCCTTAGAACATACCTTGTCCAGAAGGCTGTGAGATAAACACACTGTACCAGTTTCACCTAGAAGTGTTAGGAAAATCTCCCTATGTAATACCCTGGTGACGGAGGCACTCAGGACATCTCTGTCACATCACAGTTAGAGAGTGGGTATTTGATCTACAGTCCTTTATATCCCAGATGATTTTTTATTCATTTGTCTGGCAAAATTCCCTAGCTTTCAGCCAGAAATAAAGGCCTCGCTTTGTTTAAGCACCAGATGAGGGTTCTCAGCTCTGAATCCTGGATGGAAGAAAATGCTTCTCTTTGGCCTAGAAAGAAGTATGTGGCTCAGCATCGCTTCCTCCAAGGATGGCTTTGGCTCTCTTCTCTCTGTTTTCTCCTTGAAATTTTGTTTCTGGGTCAGGCCTCCCCCTGCTCAGTCACGAGCCTATTTGTAGGCACCTAACTCATGACATATATTGTTCCAGGGAGTGCTGTCAAGGGGAATACTGTGAAGGACAGCCTAAAAATTTGGTAGCCTACAGTGAGTCTAGAGTGCTTGCTTCTTTCTCAGCTAATCAGCGGCATTTTTCAAGAGACAGTGCCAAAATATGTCATCTAAAGTGATTTACATTCCTAATGAAATGAATGCCAATGAATATCACACTTTCTCAGCCTATCCAAGGCATGGGTTCCAACTGTATTTAAGGATAATGGATATTAAAAAAAGGCACATGAAATATGCAATAGGGACACAGAATCTGAATTTGACAAATTCACCTCCTGTAAATAGTCTTTCATTACTTAGACTTTTATTTATTTGGGTTTTCAAATATGCCTTCTAGACTGCTGGGGTAAGGTAATTCCAAAACCACCAAAATCTCTTAAGTAGGCAACTATTTGGAGATCAAAGCGGACTAGAAAGTTGTAGCTGTGTAAGAATCATGCATGATAGAAACCAAACATTTGTTTCAAAACCTGTAAAAAACTGGCACACAGAATATTAATGGCTGAGTCAGAAACAAAGGCAATGAAAGTTTCAACAATTCTTCACACAAAATTGATAGGCAACCTTTAATGGACACTAGAAATTAATAAAAAAAATTTTTACTTGTACCTGTAGTCTTGCATTTGTACATGTCAAAGCTGCCCAATCTGTTTTCCATGTTCAAGCTGAGTGAAATGGGGAAAAAAAAGGCAGCAAATAAAACGCCTGAATGCTGGGAATCAGCTTTATTATTCTCACTCTGACACTCAGATCTCTAAGCTGTTATTACTGCCCTAAAAAGAAACACTGAAAAATCGTTTCAAATTTCTTGCAAACTATTTTTTTCCCACTCTGTTCTTTGTCTGGTTGAAACCATGTTAGTTTTAAAGGGGCAAGACTCACTCAATCTGCATATGTGCCTGCATAGAAATTACTATATATTACTGCACAGGCACAAAGTCTTCAAAATTTATTTACAGTTGGGTGGCACTGAAATTAGATGTCAGTTGCCCAAACATTCATGTCATCAGAATGACAGCTGGAGTAAAGGAACTGCTGGTGTTGTTTAATTTTTTACCGCAAGAGACATTTAATAAAAAGAAATTAAGATCCTGTGCTCTTGGCAGTGTACAGAGGTAGTACAAGATTCTCCAAGATTTACATTTACCAATATTTGTTAACTGTTCTACTTCTGACTTAACTGGTTGCATCTAATTTCGCGGTTGAGTTCCTAATATAATTTCTGAGCTTTATTAATAGTGATCTGGTTATTAAGAGCCATATGGTGAATTAAAAAAAACAATAGCTTGTTAAGAGGGGACTGGATGCAGAGTCTATTGAAGTCAGTGGAAATTTCCCTTTGACTGTGGACCAAGCCCAAGGGAAGCAGCACCTCAGCCACCAGAAAAGCTGGTAACACACTCCCTTCCCACTGCCTCCTTCCAGTACTGTCCTGAAAGGAATCTGCCACCTGTTGCCTGCTACGGTTTTGCAATCTTTCTATTAAAGAACGCCGTTTATTTCACGTTTATTTATGGTTTCACTGACTTTAAAACAGCCACATATTCTTTTAAAATATTTGTTAGCAATCTATTTCTGCCCAGAAAACTCGCCACTGGATCCCACAGGTTTACCTACTGCCAACACTTCAAATCATTTTCTGTCCTTTAATCAACTTTCCTCCATTAAATCAATACTGCTCCCAAAAGCATATATTTCTTTTCTCATAAAGCACTTTGATGTTGAAAATCAGAGGTATCAAACAGACATTGGTACTGAAGTGAAAAATGAACCTCTATTGTAAAAAATGGAGACCTGAGTAATATATTATACAAACTAATATGTGTCAAAGGCACCAGAGCATCACTTAGGATTCCAGTGTAGACATATATTCTTTATTGTTCTAACTTAAATACATAAATTTACCAAACTAGAATAAGACCACGCAGCCCTCTTTATAGTAAGTCAGATTTTCAGAGTGTTCCTGGCTAGATTTTCAAAGAAATTTACTTCAATACCCAAGGAAGACCTTTTTTTCTTTCCTTTTTTTTTTTTCCTTTATTTTTAAAAAGCAGCCACCTCTTTTTTTTTGATGTACTTGAACACTTTTTTTTTTTTTTCAGTAATTCAGAGCTCAGCATGTTGAGGTTTTTAGAAAATGCTGCTAAGTGTGCAACAGGTAACAGTTCCATAACTATTCATTAAGATGACAGTCATCAACAATGATTAAATTTGATTTAATTATTCTATAGCAACACCATATATGCATTTAGACATGAATTACAGAAACAGAGACACTGATATGCCTGCCCCCAATTAATTTTTATACAATTTCCTGGGACTCCATATGTTACTGAAGCATGTTGGTGGCAAAAACCTGGGTTAAGCTAGCACAGAGTATTTTCATGTGCAGCTGTATGTAACTAATATATCAGAAAGTGCTTCTTTGGTTTAACTGGTACAGCACACCCACTTGCACACATACAAATGGACCAGATGATGGAAATAAGCAGGACACTCTGGGCTGTGTTCCCCTGCAGTGCAAGCAGCACTGTGGGAAACAAGCATGCAAACATGTCATGTGTGGAGACTCGATGTGAATGAGAACTGTCTCAGTGATGTGTTTTGCTCCTACTCTATGGTGAGAGATGATAATCGCCTATTTTTCACAGAGGAGGACATTCCTTTGCCTTCACCAAAGGGTGGGATTCAGTTAGCACAGAGCTGCTGGCACTGCAAATTTGCACCCTGACCCCACTGCAATGTCTTGTAGCTGTGGCCATGCTCATGTTGCATCAATTGTATTGAGATGGTCCTCCACCACAGGCTTGCACTGCCCTGTGTATGTGACAGAGCCCAAGTAAAGCCTTGGTCCATTGAACAGTGACTAGGTTGCATCTGCAAAAGCAACACACAGCTTGGTGATGCCTTTACTGCAGATTTCCATCAGATGCACCTCTGGGAATGGTGTTCAGCGTTTCAAATGTGGCCTCAAGAATGGCTTCCACCTGTGACTTGAATATCACTACCAAAATGAGGAGTATGGCACTGCCTGAGGCACAGGTAACAGACTTAAGAGAAACAGTCTGGTCTTAGGACAGGACATTTCCTGAAATGTGGGTATTTCTGGGGGAAAAAAAAATGTGTTAACCATATTTAATATGGAAATTTCTGAAACTAATGTAAATTAATTTTAGGAGCCCTCTGCCAAGCCACAGCCACTTGGTGTCTGCAGATGTTAGGGGGGAAGCATATAACAGCCTCTAGAAGCAACGTTTGGGTTTGGCTCCCCGAGATGCTGGTCTGTCTTTCAAGGAATGTGGGCTCTCAGCTTGTCAACATAGTCCTATAACTTATTTCCTACATGGTGCCTTTCAAATCCATCAAGAAAAGTCTGTTACACTTTACAGAAAGGACTCGTAAGGGTCTGAACTCTGCAGCAGCCTGAATTGTATTAAGGCACTTACCTCCACTACAACCGGTTGATTTTCCAATGGCTGCAGCCTATTCTGTCTCTGCAGGAACAGCATCTCTCAGGTCTCCCTCCACCCTTGGTAGCTGCCCAAGCCGAGACAGCTCTCCCAGTGCTCCCCTTTATCTCCTCAGAGATGGATGAGCAGGAAAGCATTCGTAAGTCTCAACAGATCACAGGGAGAATGTAAACACACAGAGGTAACCCAGAGGTAAAAAGGTTTCAGAGCTTGTAATGAAAAAATGATGCTCTGAGTCAGAAAATGGCTGTTACTGGAACATTTTGGAATTCGAAGTTGATGAACAATTTCAATTTATTGTAAGTGAGGTACAAACAGAGATATGTTTTGTTCCATGATTGCAGTACCAGAGCGGTATCTGAAAATGAAGATAGATTTGATATGTCTGCTCACGATGAAATGGTCATTAAAGTATTGGCCCTTTTGAGCATCAAAGGATGCCATCTCAACTCCAGAGTGAGGAGAGGAAGCCTGAAGTACCATCTGAAAGGTTCCTTCCAACCTAGGCAATTCTATGATTCTAAGATCACAGAATAACTGAGGTTGGATGGCACCTCTGAAGATAACCTAGACCAACTCCCTAGCTCAAAGCAGGGTCACCTACAGCATGTTGCTCAGAGCTGTGTTCAGTCAGGTTTTGAATATCTCCAAGGATGGGAAGTCCACCCGCCTCTCTGGGCAACCTGATCCAGTGTTTGATCACCATCATAGAAAAAAAAATTCCTATATATGTTTAAGCGTAATTTTAGTTTCAGCTTATTGCTTCTTGTCCTGTCACTGGGCACCAGGAAGAAGGGTGTGCCTTAATCTTTTTTATTTCCTCCCATCCCATCAATTTAAATATTGATAAGATTTCCCCTGAACTTTCCCTTCTCCAGGATAAATAATCTCAGCTCTCAGTCTCTCCTGGTACCCTTGATGGTCCCAGCCCTTAGTCATCTTAGTTTTTTACTGGACTCTAATATACCCACATATATATTGTTCTGGGAACCTAGCACTGTGCCCAGCGCTCCAGATGTGTCCCACCGGTGCTGAGTAGAGGGGATGGACCACCTCATTTGACCTGCTGGCAACAGGATCGAGTTGGCTCCTAATGCAGCCCAGGGTGCTATTGGCCTTCTTTGCCACAATGGCTTATTGTTGGCTCACAGTCATCTTATTTATCAGAATCCCCAGATCCTTCTCTACAAAGCTGTTTTCTAGACCCCAGCATTTACTGATGCCAGGGGTTATTCATCCATAGGTGCAGGATTTTGCATTTCCTCTTGTTGAACTCCATGAGTTTCCTTTTGGCCCTTATCTCCAGCCTGCTAAGATCCCCTTGAATTGTGGCCCAACCAACTGGTGTATAATCCAGTCCTTCCAACTTTATATCATTTGGGTCATTAATGAAGATGTCAAACAGCATTGGTCCCAGTGTTGGAGGGAGGCTCTATCTCATGTTCAAGAAAGGGCAAAGTATTAAATGAATAAAACAAAGTGGTGAAAATCTAGCCTCTGATCAGGCCCTCTACTATATATATCTTTTTTTATACACATCCATCAATGCAGCTGGTTGGTGGGCACAAACGGACTTTCAGCACAAGTTTTGATTTCTGTCATCAGGTTTCTGTGACTTCGACTTACTCCTACAAAACTTTGTACTTCTAGGTAGTATCCTAAACATGTATTAGACAGTCTAGAACTACTTAAATTCCAAGACCAAAGAACAGAAGTATTTATTCCAGTATGACCAAATGCAATATGCACAAGGATAAAAAACTGACAAGGCAAAAGAGGCCACCCAACCTTTTTTCCCTAACAACAATATACTATGATAGGCGCAGATCAGTAGATTGAAACAGCTAGTGCTGAAGCCCAGAATTCAGTTTGAAAAGGCAACTGAACCCTTCTGCTATCAGAACCAACACAGGAGATGATCACGGGATTTACTTGAAAACCACAACTGCTCTGAACCAAAACACTAACATTGGCACAGCCCAAACCAGAGAGAGCAGAGGCAGAAATGGTTGTGCCCTTCCAGATGATGCAGTAAAAAAATTAGTCTGAAACCTGTGAGGGAACAAACCTCTTTGTCCTTAACATCTTTACCTCATTTACCTCTAGGAATAAGGAAGTAGTTGCTGAGAGGGACCAAAGGGATGATGGTCTAGAAAAATAGGTAAAAGTCACTACATGTGTATATATATGTGTATATGTGCAAATGTATAATTTTGTTCTTTTCCCAAAGCTCATGAAATGCAGACCATGCAAATCCTTTTTTCTTCTGTATTGTTGTTGTGGTTTGGGCTGGGCATCTCTCTTCAGAGAAGAGGAGAGAAAATGAGAGAGAGATATTTGTGAGTTGAAAAGAAACTAAACCACTTTAATGAAATATCAATAATAATAAAAAAAAGATAATAATACCAAAAAACAAAATAATGAAATACATACAATATATACAAAACCATATTGAGCTCCCAGGATGACAGTCACATCACCAGCACGCAATGGAAAAGTCCCAGACTGGACTCAGCAACAGATGGGAACTGGATTCCAAATCTGGATTCAGGAATGCACGGATTGGGTTCAAAGGCAGAGGAACAGACAGAGTCCTCCTCAGACGCCGGCCATTGAATATAGAGGCTGACCCTTTGATCCCTCAGCTTTTATACTAAGCATGGTGCAGATGGGATGGAATACCCTGTTGGTCAGTTTTGGGTCACCTGTCCTGTCTGCTCCTCCCCACAGGTGCGACCCCTCCATGTTTTTTCGCTTCCAACCCTCCAATGAGGTATGCAACCAATTTAGCTGGCCTTGGTTGTTATAAGTATATTCAAGGGCCTCTCTACATACCATTCCTTGGTTTTAACTGCAAACCTCAGAACTTACCACTCTGGGAGCAGACACTGTCTGAAAAATATACCTTAATTACAGAGAGTGTAGTCAGTTAGAGGAGACTTAACTGAAAAATGAAATTATTGAGAAGAAAATTGGTTCTGTTTTACCTCAAAACCTCAAACCAGGACAGTAGTATTACTAAAGAAACACATCTCACTTTTTTTAGGGTCTGTTTAGCATTCACTGAATTAATGGAGAGTTAGCCTTGTCAGTTCAGTCAACGCTTGATGAGACCCATATATTAGACTACAGCGCAGCATTTGGAGGCCTGGCCTACCCTGCATGAATAACTTAGAAAACAACTATTAATAAATATTTAATATTACTTTGTAAGTTATTGATTTTTTAAATAAAAGTTCAAGGAAATAATGTCAAAATAATAAAGTCATGGTTTACAAACTTTCATTGTTTCATAATGTGTACAATGTGTATATAACAACTCTGTAAACTAGGTTTCTATTAAAATAACTATTATTTATGCAGTGGTAATAAGGATCAAATTTACCTAATGTCGTGGTTTAGCCTCAGACGGCAACAAAGGACCACGTGGCAGCCGCTCGCTCAGATGGGGCCCTCCCCCCCAGCGCGGCCGGGAGGGGAGAATCGGAAGAAAAAGGCAAAAAACTCGTGGGTTGAGACAAAGGCAATTTAACAGAACAGCAAGGAGAGCAAGAAACAACAACAATAATAACACCGACAGAGGAAATACACAACCACGAGTACGATACCACCGCTTGCCGATCGCACCCGGGACCCCCCGACCGCTCCGCTCCCCTGGGGGATGACTTCCTGCCCCTCCCCTTCCCCGGCTAGCTCCTGTTACCCCCTGAGCATGGCTCACATGGGATGGAATACCTGTGTCCCTGCTAGGTCCTGGGGAGAATTAACCCTATCCCCGCCAGACCCAGGACATCATCCACCCCTTATTCCATACCATTTTATGCCATGCCCAGATCTTACAGTTTCCAATTAAATACTATCAGTTTCCCCTGACATACATATATATATATATACATATGTATATCTCCATACAGGCGTAATGTCCTTAGTCTGTGCGCCATCACTCTAAAATGTCCGTTGAGTTCATATAGTCCATGACTTCGAGCTCCATCTGTTGGAACAGTCCCTCAGGGCATGCAAGATAGCGTGTGTGGAGCTGGACTGTCGCATGCTGTATTCTTGGGGCTTGTGGCTGATGTATCCGGTGCGGCTCATGTCCATGGTCCATGGGTTGAAGATGTCGATCTCAGTGAAGTTGCTGGACGCCAGCTGCTGAGGTCAGTTCTGGTCCCTTCACTGCTGCACTTTACTTGGTTTTTCATCAGAGTCCATTTGTCATTAGTTTGGGTGATTCTTATTATAGTACAACCAATAGCAGTTACAGAAATGAGATGTACAGTGGCAGGGTTATTTAGCAATTAACATCATACAGTTTCATTCACTGGCTATTCTCGCCCAAAATCAGGTCCCCGTGTGGTACACATCGAACTTCCCCATCCTTCCGCATCACCCACCAAGTGCACCCGGGTCCTTGAGCAAAGGCAATCCCACGGACAGGTTTGCCTTTGCCTGAGGCAGGACTAACCCAGACTGTCTTCCCTAACATATTCTTCATGTGCACTACGGGGACTTTATCTCCCTCCACAGTACGTGGAGGTTTTGATTGGGCAGGGCCAGCTCGGTTGGTAGACCCCCTGGTGTTAACTAGCCAGGTAGCCTTTGCTAAGTGTGTATCCCAATTTTTTAAAGTTCCACCACCCATTGCTCTCAGTGCAGTTTTTAACAGTCCATTGTACCGTTCTATCTTCCCAGAGGCTGGTGCATGATAAGGGATGTGATAGACCCATTCAATACCATGCTCTTTGGCCCAGGTGTCAATGAGGCTGTTTCGGAAATGAGTCCCGTTGTCCGACTCAATTCTCTCTGGGGTGCCATGTCGCCACAGGATTTGTTTTTCAAGGCCCAGGATGGTGTTCCGGGCGGTGGCATGGGGCACAGGATATGTTTCCGACCATCCAGTGGTTGCTTCCACCATTGTGAGCACATGGCGCTTGCCTTGACGGGTTTGTGGGAGTGTAATATAATCGATCTGCCAGGCCTCCCCATATTTGTATTTCAGCCATCGTCCTCCATACCAAAGAGGCTTTAATCGCTTGGCTTGCTTGATTGCAGCACATGTCTCACATTCGTGGATGACCTGTGCAATAGTGTCCATGGTCAAATCCACCCCTCGGTCACGAGCCCATCTATATGTAGCGTCTCTTCCTTGATGGCCTGAGGAGTCATGGGCCCATCGAGCTATGAATAATTCACCCTTATGTTGCCAGTCCAGATCCACCTCGGCCACTTCAATCTTAGCAGCCTGATCCACTTGCTGGTTGTTCTGATGTTCCTCAGTGGCCCGGCTCTTGGGTACATGGGCATCTACATGACGTACTTTCACAACCAGATTCTCTACCCGAGCAGCAATATCCTGCCACAATTCAGCAGCCCAGATGGGTTTGCCTCTGCGCTGCCAATTGCTCTGCTTCCACTGCCGTAACCACCCCCACAAGGCATTTGCCACCATCCATGAATCGGTGTAGAGATAAAGTACTGGCCATTTTTCCCGCTCAGCAATGTCCAGAGCCAGCTGAATTGCTTTCACCTCTGCAAACTGGCTTGATTCACCTTGCCCTTCAGTGGCTTCTGCAACTCGTCTTGTAGGACTCCACACGGCAGCCTTCCACTTTCTATGCTTTCCCACAATCCGGCAGGACCCATCAGTGAACAGGGCATATCTCTTCTCATTTTCTGGTAGTTCATTATACGGTGGAGCCTCTTCTGCACGCATCACCTCCTCCTCCGGTGACATTCCAAAATCCTTGCCTTCTGGCCAGTCCATAATCACCTCTAGAATTCCTGGGCGACTGGGGTTTCCCATTCGAGTTCGCTGCGTGATCAATGCAATCCACTTACTCCATGTAGCATCCGTTGCATGATGTGTAGCAGGGACCCTTTCTTTGAACATCCAACCCAGCACCGGCAGCCGAGGTGCCAAGAGGAGCTGTGCTTCCGTACCAACCACTTCTGAAGCAGCTCGAACCCCTTCGTATGCTGCCAGTATCTCCTTTTCTGTTGGAGTATAGCGGGCTTCAGATCCTCTGTATGCCCGACTCCAAAACCCTAGGGGTCGACCGCGTGTCTCCCCTGGTGCTTTCTGCCAGAGGCTCCAGGTAGGGCCGTTCTCCCCAGCTGCGGTGTAGAGCACGTTTTTAACATCTTGTCCTGCCCGGACTGGCCCCAGAGCCACTGCGTGGACTATTTCCTGTTTAATTTGTTCAAAAGCTTGTCGCTGCTCAGGACCCCATTTAAAATCGTTCTTCTTCCGGGTTACTTGATACAGAGGGCTCACAATCAGACTGTAATCTGGGATATGCATCCTCCAAAAACCCACAATGCCCAGGAAAGCTTGTGCTTCCTTTTTACTAGTTGGTGGAGACATAGCTGCGATTTTATTGATCACATCCATTGGGATCTGACGGCGTCCATCTTGCCATTTTACTCCTAAAAACTGGATCTCCTGTGCAGGTCCCTTGACCTTACTTCGTCTTATGGCAAAACCGGCTTTCAGAAGGATTTGAATTATTTTATTCCCCTTCTCAAAAACTTCTTCTGCTGTGTTGCCCCATACAATGATGTCATCAATGTACTGCAGATGTTCCGGAGCTTCACCCTGTTCCAGTGCAGTCTGGATCAGTCCATGGCAAATGGTGGGGCTATGTTTCCACCCCTGGGGCAGTCGGTTCCAGGTGTACTGGACACCTCTCCAAGTGAAAGCGAACTGTGATCTGCACTCTGCTGCCAGAGGGATTGAGAAAAATGCATTAGCGATATCAATTGTAGCATACCATTTGGCCGCCTTGGACTCCAGTTCGTATTGGAGTTCTAACATGTCCGGCACGGCAGCACTCAGCGGTGGAGTAACTTCATTAAGGCCACGATAGTCCACAGTTAGCCTCCACTCTCCATTAGATTTCTGCACTGGCCATATGGGACTGTTAAAGGGCGAGCGAGTCTTGCTGATCACTCCTTGAATCTCTAGTTGACGAATCAGCTTGTGGATGGGGATCAGAGAATCTCGGTTAGTTCGATACTGCCGCCGATGAACTGTTGTGGTAGCAATTGGCACCTGTTGTTCTTCGACCCTCAACAACCCCACAACAGAAGGGTCCTCTGAGAGACCAGGCAAGGTAGACAACTGTTTAACTTCTTCCGCCTCCAAGGCAGCTATGCCAAAAGCCCACCGGTACCCTTTTGGGTCCTTAAAATACCCTCTCCTGAGATAATCTATACCAAGGATGCATGGAGCATCTGGACCAGTCACAATGGGATGCTTTTGCCACTCATTCCCTGTTAGGCTCACTTCAGCCTCCAGTACAGTCAATTCTTGGGATCCCCCTGTCACTCCAGAAATACAAATGGGTTCTGTCCCTCTATAGCTTGATGGTATTAGGGTACACTGTGCACCTGTGTCTACTAAAGCTCTATACTCCTGTGGCTCTGATGTGCCAGGCCATCGAATCCACACTGTCCAATAAACTCGGTTGTCCCTTTCCCCCACCTGGCTGGAGGCAGGGCCCCCCTAATACTGGTCATAGTATCCGTCACTCACCTCGTGCAGAAATGCTCTGGAGGTTCCTTCAAGGGGATCAGAAGTAGGCTCAGGCCTTCTATTCTGTTTGGGGAACTGCACATTGGAAACCGGGGCAGCACTTTTCCTGGGGAGATCTGCTTTTGTGGTTGTTCTTCCTTGCAATTCCTGTACCCGTGCCCGTAGGATTGAAGTAGGTTGTCCATCCCACTTCCTCATGTCCTCTCCGTGGTCACGCAAGCAGAACCACAGGGTGCTTCGTGGGGTGTACTCCCTGTATTCTCTATCTTGAGTGGAAAAACGTCTGTTCCTAACAGCTGAGATACTGGCTCGTACAGGCGGGGAGGACATATTCTCTTCAAGTTGCTGGACCTTCCGGGACAGTTTCTCCACAGCTGAGACGAGGGGAGAAGACAGATTTTCTTCATATTGCCGAAGTCGGGCAGCCACCTCATCCACTGTTGGTCCCTCTTCGCCTTTCCATTCCATCACTGCTAATGAGTTGGCATATGATGATGGTGCGCTCCGTACAAACTTCCGCCACATGGACCTTGTGCATTGGATCTCATCAGGATCTGTGGGAAACTGGGCATTGTCCAGGTCATAATAAATCATCTCCCGCACGGCTAATTCTCTCAGGTACTGAATACCTCTTTCCATGGTGGTCCACTTGCTCGGATGACATACAACATCTTCACTGAAGGGATACCTTTCCCTCACGCCTGACAGGAGTCGCCTCCAGAGGCTGAGAGCTTGTGTCCTTTTCCCAATTGCCTTGTCAATGCCCCCCTCTCTAGACAGAGATCCCAGCTGCCTGGCTTCCCTACTCTCCAATTCCAAGCTACCAGCTCCGTTGTCCCAGCACCGGAGCAGCCAGGTGACAATGTGCTCACCTGGAAGTCGGCTGAAATCTTTTCGCATGTCCCGCAGCTCACTCAGGGACAGGGATCGAGTGATTATCTCTGGTTCTGCCTCTTCCTCTTGTTCTCGTGACAACCCTGGATCATCGTCATCCTTCGCTGAGCGAACTGATTTCTTGGTGTATTTCTTCTTCTGGATAGGGGCAACTGATACGGGCACAGGTTGGTTTTCTGGTTCAGTTGCAGTGCCTGCCACTGGGGCCGGAGCAGCCACCGCGCCTGCTGCAGGGGCCGGAGCAGACACCGTGCCTGCCGCAGGGGCCGGAGCAACCACCGCGCCTGCCACAGGGGCCGGAGCAACCACCGCGCCTGCCACAGGGGCCGGAGCAACCACCGCGCCTGCCGCAGGGGCCGGAGCAACCACCGCGCCTGCCGCAGGGGCCGGAGCAACCACCGTGCCTGCCGCAGGGGCCGGAGCAGCCACCGTGCCTGCCGCAGGGGCCGGAGCAGCCACCGTGCCTGCCGCAGGGGCCGGAGCAGCCACCGTGCCTGCCACAGGGGCTGGGGCAGCCACCGCGCCTGCCGCAGGGGCCGGAGCAGCCACACTGCCTGTCAGCCTGGTTTCCATCTCTTCCTCCTGAGGATGCTGCGCACCATTGAGCAATGCTTGGTAGATACTGGCCAGGGCCCAGCACAATGCAGTGAGTTGTGCCTCTCTGGAATAGCCACAGCATTTTCCTTTCAAATATTCTATCACTTTATCGGGGTTCTGTAATTGTTCGGTGGTGAAATCCCAGACCATTGGAGGTGAAAAACTCTCTAGATACCTGCCCATGTTCTCCCACATGCCATGCCATCCATGACTCTCCAGCCTTGGGGCAGATCTCGGGGTGGTAGTCTTAAATAGTTGCTTAACCCTAAACAAAAACTGAAAAACATTCAGGAGACCGAGCAATAGGACCAAGCTGGTCTGCATGTCCCAAGAGTATTCAAAATTCTCAAAAACTGGCATATCCAGCACGAAAGAGAAAAGGGAGGTGAAAGAGCTGGGAAAAGCATCCCCCCCTGCTTCCCCTATAGACTCAGTGTGTTTATTAATAAATTCCCCGAGATATGGGCAGGAAAGCAGTGCCAAATAAACAACCCAACATAACCATCTGAACAGTGATGCTATCATATCATAAGTTGATATCGCACAGGACAGCAAAATTATAATCCTGATCCCTCTCCCAGAAGTGATAAACATCATCACGGGGAGTACATAGAGCATGTAAGAGTTTACATAACACAGCCATGAAAACAAACGAAGCAACATTGTCCCCAGTAAATAATACAATAAATACCGATAACAAATTCCTTTTAGCACACTCTGGTCAGATCTGTTTTTATCTCAACCCTCCGAGTTGCCCCACGTTGGGCGCCAAAAAGGACTGTCGTGGTTTAGCCTCAGACGGCAACAAAGGACCACGTGGCAGCCGCTCGCTCAGATGGGGCCCTCCCCCCGCCAGCGCGGCCGGGAGGGGAGAATCGGAAGAAAAAGGCAAAAAACTCGTGGGTTGAGACAAAGGCAATTTAACAGAACAGCAAGGAGAGCAAGAAACAACAACAATAATAACACCGACAGAGGAAATACACAACCACGAGTACGATACCACCGCTTGCCGATCGCACCCGGGACCCCCCGACCGCTCCGCTCCCCTGGGGGATGACTTCCTGCCCCTCCCCTTCCCCGGCTAGCTCCTGTTACCCCCTGAGCATGGCTCACATGGGATGGAATACCTGTGTCCCTGCTAGGTCCTGGGGAGAATTAACCCTATCCCCGCCAGACCCAGGACACCTAATTGAAAAGTAATTACAAATCAGATTAATGTATTGAATATCTTTAAAAACCATTTTTACTTTTCACATATATGGCTTGCTCAGGCTATTAAAATGATTTGAATTTAAAATGTGATAGATATTTACATTGTTATCAGCTGCGGGTTTGCTACAGTAAGCAATTAAGGAGTTTCACTGTCATCCATCAATAACATTGAATTTCCTCTCACTGTAGCAGTTCACATTTAATCAAATTAGTGCAAAAGTAGTAACTGGTTAAATAGTGAGCCCAAAATAGTAGAAAAATAGAACCAACCTTTTACCTGACCGTAGCTGGTGTATAATGAACCAGGCAGTACTAGCACTCTCGAGTGCTGCAAAACAGCCCGCTGGCAATAATGCCGGGGATGCGCTGTGCTGGGGACAGGCTGCCGCCCCAGGTGAAGCAGTCAGGTGGCAAGATGGAAGCTGAAATGGCTTTTGGCTCTCCATCTGTGCTTGTGCGGGTGGCAGTGCAGCCGGGGAAGCGCTGGGGTCTCTGTCAGGCTTTGCCTTTGTTGCATTCGAAGAAGAGTGACGCTGCCAAACTTAGGCTTTTAAAAATCGTGCATTAGAGCTACATATAAGTGAGACTCTGCCTGTAAAACATCCAGGGCTCCCTTTTTTCCCCATTTACCTCACATCCTGAACGTATTTTCAGCTTGATTGTAGAGCAGTAAATTTAGTTTGTTTTTCTTTTAGTGAAGCTGACATACTAGTATGTTCATTACTCTAATTTTGGGACTAAAAAAAAAAATATGAGACATCAGAAGACTCACAGTGAACTAGTGAGGACTGGTAACATTGTATCATAATAAAGCAACTACAACAAGCAGCACTGGGCTTTGTTGTTTTATATAAAAAATTTATAAGAACTTCCATTAACTATGTGCTTCACATCCTTTTAGATTGCTTGAATTAAAAAGGGATCCATTTAGGTATAAAAACAAGGCCTATTCAGTTGGCACTAATAGGAAAAGATTTTGACTGAGCATTGAAGTTTGGTGGTGGTGGTTTTTTTTTTAGGTAGTTACTTAATTTTCTCAGCAGCTACTTATTCTCTTATTGAAATAATACTTTTTACCTTACTCTTCACAAAAAAGTCTTGCAGAGCGTGACGTTAAATGGGAACTGTAAAACCAAGATGCAGAAGGGAAGCAATGGATGCTAATAGTTTTGACACACCAGCCCAAGCCCATGAGCAATTCTTTTTTCTGCACGCTCGGTAGGTAGCCTGACACCATGGCAGAGGCACACAACCGACAAGTGACACAGCAGAGCACTGGTGTGAGGTGACACAAGCAGCTGAAAGGCAAGGAGATGTTTTCCCTATGCTTTGTTCAAGTGTTTTCCTTTCATGTTGCTAGATCTCAAACACGGTTCATATATTCTCTGGTTAACAAGGAATCCCTGCAAAAGGGACCTTGGTCTTCAAGCAGCCAAGTTAATTTCATAGAAAATAAAATAGTTCTCTTTTTCTCTATGCCATTTTACTGATTTTGACTGGAGTTCAGTATCTAAATTCTGAGAGGCACCTGGACCCGAGGGGTTTGTTCTACTGTTTCAAGCAGGCCCATGTGTTCTGGGAGAAACATTAGAAGACGGTTCTTCCACTTAGCATTACTCCATGAAATACAAGGGACAAGTTCTACACCAGTGACATCAGAGACTGACTTTTCTTACATATACTGTCTAATTACATGAACATCAGTTTGATTAGGGATGTACAACCACGTCAGTGAAGAGAATTCTGGTTGCATTTAAGCAGGTGTGCTCTAACAGGCACTGGAAATGTATTTCTTTATTGTTGTTCATAATGTACACACATGCAGTGAGTTATTCCTTGTAGTGAGTTATTTTGGAGCCTGGTGACTTCAAATTCAAGTGGCTCACAAAGCTGTTTCTTTGCTTCCCAAATGAATTAATTCTTTGTGAGAGACTCAAAGTTTATTCGTTTTGCATCTCTGGGGCTTCATAGATCACCGTCACAACAGGCAGAACAATATTCGGGATTTACACCACTTGGACTTTGTTTCGGACAACAGCCAAGTTCAGGGGAGGTGTATGATAAGGCTTAGAAAGACTTACAGTAGAAGCCACATGCACTATCTGAGGCAGACTGAACTTGGGTCTCTCTTAAAAACAAAGATATGTTTTCACTCCTGACTCTGGCAATAATTTCTAGCCCTGTTACTCTGTTCCCCATCTGTAAATTAATGATAATGACATTTCAGACATTTCTGACATTTCAGACATTTCTGTCTCCCAGATTATTTCGAGTACTAGCTAGAAATTGTTAATATCTTTGTTACATTGACTAGCTAGGAAAATGTTAAGTGCTACCTGTAAGACAAAGAGGACATTTACAAAATACAAACTGTGTAGAACGAACTGTGGGATGAATGTTAGATGGAGTGGGGGTTTAATTATCAGATATGTGATGCTGTACAATTTTCTTTCAATAGGACAAGTTAAGGATAAAATCCCCTAAATATTTAAGAGATCCAACAGAAAATAGATCTGATGGGAAAGGAAGATCCCTTTCAACTCCCCTTAGTATGTGAAAAAATGCAAGTATCTCATCAGCACGCTTCCCCTCAATTTCTAGGGCTGTGAAATGCATACCTTATAATTTTCAGTGCATTATTTTAAAAACTGTATTTCAAGACAGCTGACTGTACACTCCTGAAAAGAACCCTGATTAATTTTAAGCTAATTGGCTAATAAAATATTTTCTCAATGTTAAGAAATGTCTTATAGAAACCACACCGTACTGTGCAGGCTTTTGGCACTGTCCTAAGTACCCTAAAGTAGCAGTTACATGTGTTTTGAAAAAACAGTGACTCTAATATGAATAAAAGAAAATTTGTACCACTTCCTGCAGTTTTCTTGGGTGAGGTAAACTGGAAATTATGTTAGAAGTTGTGTGGTTTAGTCATACAGAGTTCTTAATCAACTTTGTTCTTTTGTTACTATTTTACAGAGAAAAAAATTTACTAAGAACTGAAAAAAAATCCAAGTATCTCATTTCAATTCAGCTCTTTTCAGTTTTAGAAAGCTCAAATCTAATTGCTGGCCATCGTTTCACTAAAGCCATTGCCCATATTTGCTCCTAGAACAAGACTTTAATGATGCTACAAAAAAGCTTTAAAGATATGATCCATCTGCAATTCACAGAGAGGGCAATTAAGAGAAAGGACAGCGATCTTTTCTGAGATAATCACACCCAACTTCTCAGTTTCCATTACACTAACAGGTCTTTGCTGACGCTGCCTTTTCAACACTGAACTATTCTGTCACCGATATGAACTGTGCCTGATATGTAATTAATTCATTGCTTGACTTCTATTTCACCTAGAATGAACACAACCACTACCACAAACACTGCAAGTTTATTTTATATCATTATTTCCCTTTCTTTACACAGCTCTATATGATTCTTACAATGAATATTTCCAGGCCAGAGAAAAAAAAAGCTTGACTCTTATTTGGAAACAGACTGTGCTCATCTTCAGATCACAGATGAGCTCAGGAAATATTTTCTGCTGGAAAGTTTGTTCAAATGGGAATTCAAATGCAGTCACTAAAGTTGCATATAACATTTGTTTCTTGAGCTTGCACTACAGGATTCTGCTGGCACAGCTGCAACAAGGATACATGGAGTTCCTACGCTACAGGATCCCTCCTAAACAAAAAATTGATCAGCAAAACTCTACTGTTAGAGGAGTTGCTCATTTCATAGGATGAACTCTGCAAACTGTACAGACTGAAACTGTATCTTTCCCACTTACAGTACTTATCTGGGAAACCACATTTACAATTCAGTGCAGACATAAACAGCATCCACTCATATTTGTGTTGGAAAAAAGTGGCATTAGTGATACATTTCCTATTGCTTCTTTCAGTTTTAGGAACTGATGGTGATCTCATATCCTTACTATAGGAAAAAAACAAAGGTTTTGATTCCTACATCAGTATAATCCATTGGACTTTCTTTCATCACACTTCCTATGATAAAAACTAGAGAAGCAAATGTTGCAAGGCATCTCCCACATCACAGGAAAAATTGTTCCCTGCACGTCATCAGTTAATGCAATTGGCTTTTGTTCTTGAACTTATGTATAGGCACATGGGCCAGCAGAGCTCTTAAGATGTCTCGGTTTCAGCACCAGTGCTCTGGCAATGTATTTAAGGCTAAGTAGAATCAGTAAACCTGATGGCAATGAGCAAGATTGCCAGACTGACTTTACACTTTAATTAATTACAAGGGCTTGCAAGTTATCTTTACAGATGTAAGGCTAGACTTAAATAAGGAAATCATTAACTGTTAAGAGAAAAAGAACTTAATAACCAAAAGCACAGGTTTACAACAAAATAAAGCAATTAAAAGCAATAAAAGGGGACATTATTACTAACTTAGACAATGGAGAAGAAATTAATGCAAGGATTACAGGCCAAGACAGCATGGAAAAAGAAATCTTAAATAAGAGAGTGGCAGTGTCAGTCACATATGTTAGTATTTTATTTTTCAAATTTTCAAGATTTTTGTTGCTCAAAATAAAGGAAGCTGACCACTGTGGATTCAATGAAATGAAGAATTCCTACCTGGGGCCAGAGGATGTAACACTGCACTTTGCAATTTTTTATGTCCTATGATAAATGCAGGTTCCACGCAGTCCAAGATGTAATTAACTGGGAAAAATTATCATTCTCAGAAAAGTAGTTCCACTCTAAAAATGTGACTGCAAAACCTGAGCTGTGTAAGGCTCTGCATCTTATATGTCTGAATGTCTGTAAATCTCATTTGTTCAAAGCACAAGTTGTTTTTTCCTTTTCCAAAAACATGGCCAGAAGGCTTCCCTTGGGATAAGAAAATTCTGCTGTGTTCCTTTTGGTTTATGCATCATCCTCAGAAAGATGATTCATTTGAATCCACATTTCTGAATATGATATGAGAGCCAAAAGGAGAGAAGCAGAAGTTTCTTGTAAAACTGACTACTTGCAGAAATCTTTAGATATGGTGCAATGACTCAGAGCTGACTCTGAATAGTAGTGGAGCACCTCACCTGGCTAAGTAGATTCGCTGAGGGCTAGTGTTCAAATGCCCATATAGCTACCATGGTTATCTGCTCAGTAACTAACTGAGCATACAGCCTTGAATTTTGCGGCATGTACCTAAAAAGGACTAAAGCCTCCTTTGACAAAGAGAGTCTACCACCAAACTTGAGGAACATAATAAATTTGGAGCAGCATGCAGTATACCACAGCTTCATGTTAATATCTAATCTCCCGGTTAAATACAATAGTACCAAGAGCAATCTGCAACTGCATCAGGCAGTTCCTCTCTGGGGTTCTTAGCCAGCTCAGACGTTGTTAACTACCCCATGCTTCTGGCTGCAAGGTCTGTGAACTGAAAGGAAATATTTCAAAATGCCATGAGTCTGTCCTCTGAAATGAGAAAACAATCTCAGTAGCTACGACTCCTTTGGCCTGTAGAAACCTCTAGGATGCCACTCAGCCAGAGAAGCCGAGAGGACTGTCTACTGCCCAGATTTCAGCCAGTAAGCACCTCTTATCCTCAAAAATGAAACACAGTTGACAACCAGCTTTTTGAAGCCTAATTGAAGTCGCTGCCTAAATGAAGAGCAATGGCTATAACACAGTCCAGGCATATCTGGAAGAAACAAGACAACCAGCTGAAGACTTGTCTTCTCACACAACAGCGTTTACAGGCATTAGTCTCCTCCCTGCCTTTAATTTTTCAGTATTATTGGGCCACAAACAATCATTGCACATACACAAAATCAGTTTGATTTGTAGATGAACAAAATAGTTAATTCCTTTCAATACAGAGTGAACATGTAGGGCCATGTTCAACCTGTGAGCCTGCAGTGACAGTGCATGAAAAATAAGTATACTCTGGTTTCTGTATTATAGATGATGTTGCTGGGCTGTAATCCACACAGAAGCATAAGAAAGATGCTTATATCAGCTTTAATTTTGCCTGTTGCACAGCTGCCACAAACGAAGACTGAATTTTGGCTGTAAATCACAAGTTTGCTGACAGTTTTTGTTCTGGTTTATAGCAGGAAACAGAAGGGAGTGCAGCCCAGCCTGCTGGCACCGTAGTGTTAAGTGTGAGAGATAGTAAAGATACTGTCAGCTGAGTGAACAGAAGAGGTTTGAGTGCATGCAGAAATAACACTGCCTGAGGAAAGAATTGGCAGTTTTACTTAAGCATTTTCAAGCAGGAAGGATAATGTATTACCTGAGGCATTTTATTGCCTTTTCCTTTTCTCTACTCCTTTGCTTCCTTCTCCTTATCCTTTTCTTTCGACTAGAGGAGCGATTTCATGAAACTCCACTTCTTCTAACACTCCTTGTACAAGGGCTGCTCTACAAACTCCGTGCCAGGAAAAGGCTCCAAAATAACCACAAAGCAACGGTGACATAGGCCACTGGATCCAAGCACGTCCAAACTGAGTGGCTGGTGGTGAGGGGGCAGGAGCAGTGGGCACAGATGGTGACATTGCAATCATACAATCATAGAATAATTTAGGTTGGAAGTGATCTTTGGGATCTATCCAGTACTATTTATTCCCTGCTTAAAACAGGTCTAGTTAGATCAGGTTGCTCAGGGCCAGTCCCAGCTTAGTTTTGAACACCTCCAGGGACAGAGATCCTAAAGACTCACTTGGCTGCTGTTCCAGTGTTTTTCTACCCTATTAGTAAAAAACATTTTTCCCTTATATGTAATTGGAACTTTCTATGTTCCAACTTATGCTCATCACCTCTCAACTTATTGCTATGCACCAGCAAGAAAAGTCTGCCTCCACCTCACCAGGTAGTCATAGACAGCAATAAGACATCCCCAAGCATCCTCAACTTCATCTTAAGGCTAATCAAGCCCAGCTCACTCAGCTTCTCCTTGTACCTTGCTTGCATTGGGGAGCCCAAAACTGGACACAGAACTCCTGATTCAGTCCCACAAGTGCTGAATTGAGGGGAAGGATCTCTTTGCTCAGCCCATTGAATGCAGCTGGCAATGCCAATTGCTGCCTTTGCTGCCACAGCACAACCTTGGCTCATACTCACCTTGTAGTCCACAGGTTCCCCAGGTCCCCCAGCTCTTCTGAAGAGCTGTTTTCTACACAGCCATGCCCCAGCCTATAATGTTGAATAGGTTATTTCATGCCAGATGCAAGACTTTGCACTTGCTTTTGTTGGCCTTTATGAGATCAATGTCAGACCACTTCTCCAGCCTGTTGAGGGTCCATTGAACATCCTTGTCCTCAGGCATATTGATTCTCCTACCCTATGCACCCTCCCCTGTCGACTGGGGGTGTTGGCAAACTTGCTGAGAGTGCATATTGTCCCACCGTCAGTGTTAATGAGGATATTAAATAGTATTGGCCTGAATAGTGATCCCAGAGGGATGTTGCTAGTTACTGTCAGCTGGACTCTGCACTGGTCCCACAACCAATGCAATGGGTGTATGCACTATTCAAGCAGCCTTAAAAGGCAAGTAATCACTGTAAATGCCCAGCATTTGTCCTGGAGAAGAGAGTGAAAATTCAAGCTGGACTTGGGAAGGCTAGAAAAAGTCGAGTGGGTGAACTACTAAATGAATAACCCTGTGCAGAACAGATGCACCAAAGCTGAAGGGCTGGTACTGCAGTGAAACTGTGGGAGCAGAGCTGAAGAATTTTTGTTCATAGTGCTTGGTAGAGCATGAGATTTCTTCACTCTGGCCCTTAAAGAAATTCTTCTGCTCAGTTCTATTGGGTTAGGGGCATTTTGTTGCATTCAAACTCTAGGAAATGTAAGAACTAAAGGTAATAATCAAAATTTATGCCTACCGATGGAACTTTATTCTTGGGATACGGTATAATCTTCATATATGATATAAACGAGGTTTCTAGATACTACTTGTTGACAAAATCTAAAATAAAATATTAAAGTATTATATTTAATTATTTCATAACTAGTTATCAGTTTAAGATTGGGAAATACTTTTGGCTAAAATATTTCCCTGCACCAAAAGTTTGAAAGGAATAGTTTTCATTCCCAACATTATTCTGCTGGTTGAAAAACTGTCCTATCAGCCACTGAGAATGGTATTGCATCCACTTAGCAGTGGATGGAGCTCGCAGATGGCTGTAACCAAATTCACATCCAGTATGTATTCCTTGGATTCAAGGTGTAGAAGGTTGGGCTGCACTGCTGTCTGCATAAAAGCCTGTGCAGGAGATTTAGGATACGTAGATAACTAAATATGTTTTAGTTTTGTTATATTCTTTATAATTTAGTTTAGTTTCTTTCTTTGAACATTACTGAATAGTTTTCCATCATTTATATGAAATTCATTAAGATAAGATGTTCCATCACAAAATGCAATTTGTATGAGTGTTCTTAGGTGTTAATGGTTAAATGAGGAACAGCTCTTTTCCTCCCAGTACTCATTTGTTGTAGGGCGGTAAGCATAGTCTTAGGTAGTATATTTATTTATTCTAGACTTGCTGTTACTATCAATAATGAGCTCGCCTTCCCCCAACTGTAGTGTTAAAACATAACTTATCATAGAATCATAGAATCATAGAATGGCTAGAGTTGGAAAGGACCTTAAAGATCATCTAGTTCCAACTCCCCTGCCATGGGCAGGGACACCTCTCACTAGAGCAGGTTGCTTAAAGCCCCATCCAGCCTGGCCTTGAACACTTCCAGGGATGGGGCATCCACAACTTCCCTGGGCAACCTGTTCCAGTGCCTCACCACCCTCACTGTAAAGAATTTCTTCCTTATATCTAATCTAAATCTCTTCTCTTCCAATTTAAAACCATTGCCCCTTGTCCTGTCACCACTCTTCCTGACAAAGAGTCCCTCTTCAGCTCTTCTGTAGGCTCCCTTCAGGTATTGATAGGCTGTTATAAGGTCTCCCCGGAGCCTTCTCTTCTCCAGGCTGAACAACCCCAGCTCTCTCAGTCTGTCTTCATAGGAGAGGTGCTCCATCCCTCTGATCATCCTCGTGGCCCTCCGCTGGACCCGTTCCAACAGGTCCAACTTAATGTACAAATACATAAAATTCAATTATATTCTGAGTATTTTCTTCTAGATGGATTTAAAAATAATGCATGCCTCTGTTTACCCCTAATGTTTGCAGGACATACTATGAAGCAGACAAGTAACCTTTTCTGATTATAGCCTCTGGCTGCCAAAGAAAGGTTTATCATAGTTTTGTGGGGTACTGTCATGATTTGTTGCCTTTCACCACCAGTACAGTGATGTTCTGGCTTCATTCCCAGAAGCCAACAAATGACTTACAGGATGTGCAAAAAAAGAAATGGAAGATAAGCCACAGCAAATAAGGAAGACAGCGGAATGTGTGGGACGGTAAGATTTGGTCTAAGTTAGAACAAACCTTTGGAAAAAACACCTCTGACAATCTTATATGCTGGTTATACTGTGTCACAGTCTCCACCAAGTCCTGATTTTTTTTGGTTTCCATCTAAGTTATTTGCACTGACTCATAGTAAGCTTGCTTCGGCCTATTATGAAGTTTAATTAGCAACGTTGAGAAATCTTTTGCATGTTTTCCAATGTTTATAAAAGTAATCGTTTGACATGAAGTGAAATGCTATTAAAAAAAGACAAAAAAGTTCCTACAGCACTTTTCAATACACAACAAGTGCTAAAAGGGTGCCTGACATCAGTGACAAAAGGTGCCCAGTACCCACCAGATTTTTGATTTTCCAGATGCTTTTTCTTACAGTCTTCTAGAAGACCAAGCTCTGGTATCAAAAGAAGCAACCAGCAAAGTGGGAGTATCTGCTTTCAGTTCTCAAAATCAATGAAACAAACTATGTAAAAGAAGTCCTGTATTTGTGATGGAAACGAGACAGTGATTTCTCCTGCTCCTCCTGCTTTACCACTACCCTCATGACAGAGATGCTCGGCACCCTAAATAGGACATGACATGTTGTCATCTTTCTTTCCGTATCCCTTTCATGTCCTTTAGAGAATCTCAACACAAATGTCTTATTTCAAGGAAATAAAATTTTTCTGCCTCTGGCACTTCTCTTTGCCTTTCTTCTACTCATTGTTATTGTCACTTTTGCTCTTTTCACTGCTCTTTGGCAATGACATCAGTATGTCCCATTACTATTGAGAAGTTCCCCCAAACATCTGAGAAAAAAAAAAAAACGAGAACAATCATTCCACTAGACACAATGTATTTTATCACCTATCACAGCTGAAATTAAGAATAAGCTGTTCTAGAAGACAGAAAAATTTTGTATGTTGCAGATATTCAGTATCTCTGTCTTGCACAGGACAGGATAAGAGAGTAAAAATTGACCCAGAAGAGTGCAGCAATAAACAATACATGACCTCACTGACAATCCTGGATTTGAAATAGCCAGCATAACTGGAACCATGACATATGGTGCTCTGTGTTCAGTGCTAGCTTCTGTAATAACACTGCCTACACTGTGGAAGTTCAGCCCAGATATGTCAGTTTTTGCCAGCTATTAACAATGCCGACTCTCTTTCTCTTAGGAAGCTGTGAAATAAATGGAAAAAGGCCAGTTAAGAACATGTGTCCTCTTTCACAGAACACTTGACCATCATAGAGTCGAGCAAGAAAATACAGGCTATAAAGTATTCATCTTCTCAGACTCCAAATCTGAGAGTTCTCTTATGTGAGACATTTTCATTCAGATTAATTCAGCTCTTACGGAATCCAGAAACACAACTGTGATGCTTACTTACTTACTCATAGAGAATTAAAACTTAAGGGAATTGTAAAGTCACTTTTTTTTTTTTTTTTTTTTGGCATTTGGATTTGTTATTCTGGGAGATTTAACTGTATAAAAATAAAACAGATTAAAAGACTGAACACACAGTTTCTCACTTTCTGGCTCAGAGGTTATCTTTTATCTAACCCACACAGTAGATTACACCGTGTTTAGGGACACATACCACCTTCAGTCATGTATAGAGTGGTGAACAAATAAATTTTTTCCCACTGTCTAAAAGCTTCCTTTCTGATGTTTTATGCCAGTTAATGTAAGATTATCATATGCTCTATAAAGGAAGTTTATTTCTCTCTGTTCATTAGTTCAGTCAAGATTTTGACTAGGAGTCAAAATTGTGTCCACATCTTCTTAGCTTGCAAAGCAGACATGAACAAAAGCAAAAGTCTTGAGCTGCCCCGTCTAGAATCCAATTTTTCTGGTGGATCTGATGAACAATTTCTTGCTACTGGAGAAAATAAAGAAGATGTCCAAACCTTTCTCTTGGATTTTCCCATGGCATTCACCATTTCTGCCCAGGGCACCATTATTTGTGATATAATACCAAAGGTCCAGGTGAATCATTAACATTACTTGAGCCCTTCTGGAGGAAGTCATTAGCATAATACCAGTTGGTAAAATCACACAATGTACTTCCTTTATCAGGTGTTTTTAAAAAAATACTTCTTAATCTTTTCTGAATATCAACATGCAGGTTTCAGCTAAACCGAAATACATTGAGATACAACACTGCCTCCAAATATTGGTACACATTTCTGTTGCCAAGATGACTTAGCACAGGATGAAGAACTGACAATATAATCTTCTTTTGCATAGAGGATTCAGATGTCAATTGGTCAGGTCAAGTCGTACTCAGGAATACTTATAGTTCTTTGCATTGTTGTCCATCTTTCCTTACCTAGAAGATTGCCTGTTGCAGTGGACAATGACCTGGCATCAGTTATTGCTCACACTGCCTCTTGGCTGGACTAGAGGAACAGATACAATTGGACGTAAATTGTCCAGCACCTAGAAAAAACTAATTAATATAAAATGCTGTAGGCATCTCCCCAACAATGCAGACTACACCTCTGGTTAACAAGCACAGCAAATCTATTTTTAATGTTGACTTTGCAGAGAAATAAAAAATCCAATTCAAAAGAAGCCTGGTGTAGAACCCCAAAATGCCTAACTATCTACAATGAAGTCTGAGATCTGCAGTTATTGCCCTCTGATACACAGGAAATCTTCTCACTTCAAAAGCATACGTCTCAATTTAAAACTCCTACATTGCAGGGAGAAAACAGGACACAGACTGCACACATATTGCTCCCTGAGGAAAAGGTGTAAGTAAATCTGTGAACAATGGTCATACTCAGTGTACCACCCAGATACCATCTGCGTGACCTGGTTGGTGATGACGGAAAGGCTGTGGATGTTGTTTCCTGGACTTTAGTAAGGCCTTCGATACAGTCTCCCACAGTATCCTCCTGGAGAAACTGGCTGCCCATGGCTTGGATGGGAGGACTCTCCGCTGGGTTAAAAACTGTCTGGAGGGCCAGGCCTAGAGAGTGGTGGTGAATGGAGTTAAATCCAGCTGGTGGCCGGTCACGAGTGGTGTCCCCCAGGGCTCAGTACTGGGGCCAGTTCTCCTTAACGCCTTTATCAACGATCTGAATGAGGGGATCGAGTGCACCCTCAGTAAGTTTGCAGACGACACCAAGCTGGGTGGGAGTGTTGATCCGCTTGAGGGTAGAAAGGCTTTGCAGAGGGATCTGGGCAGGCTGGATCAATGGGCTGCGGTCAATGGGATGAGGTTCAACGAGGCCAAGTGCTGGGTCTTGCACTTGGGTCACAACAGCCCCATGCAGTGCTACAGGCTTGGGGAAGAGTGGCTGGAAAGCTGCCAGCAGAAAAGGACCTGGGGGTGTTTGTCAACTGTCGGCTGAACATGACCCAGCAGTGTGACCAGGTGGCCAAGAAGACCAACAGCATCCTGGCCTGTAGCCGGAACAGCGTGGTGAGTAGGACTCGAGAGGTGATCGTCCCCCTGTACTTGGCACTGGGGAGGCCCCACCTCGAGTACTGTGTCCAGTTTTGGGCCCCTTACTGCAAAAAAGACATTGAGATGCTGGAGCGGGTCTGTAGAAGGGCAACGAAGCTGGTGAGGAAAATAAGTGGAGAATAAGTCTTATGAGGAAAGGCTGAGAGAGCTGTGGTTGTTCAGCCTAGAGAAAAGGAGGCTGAGGGGAGACCTTATCGCATTTTACAACTACCTGAAAGGTGGTAGAGGGGCGGGGGTCGGTTTCTTCTCCCAAGTCACAGGCGACAGGACAAGAGGAAATGGCCTCAAGCTGCTCCAGGGGAGGTTCAGATTGGATATTAGGAAAAATTTTTACACTGAAAGGGTTATTAATCATTGGAATGGGCTCCCCAGCGGAAGTGGTTAAGGCACCATCCCTGGAGGTATTTAAAAGACGGGTAGACATAGTGCTTAGTGACATGGTTTAGTCCGTCACACCATAGTGATGCTTTTTTAGCAGAGTTAGGTTGACTAACTTATCAGAGTTCGGTTGGACTAGATGATCTTAAAGGTCCTAGACAATCCTAGACAATTCTATGATTCTATGATCTCAGATTTTTTGATGTCAAGTGCAATATGGAACCTTTATACAGTGGAATAGTCATTAAATAGAAAACAGACAAGATGCCTGTCTAATGCTATAGGAACTATCACATGTGTCTATGCACTTTTCACTAATGGTGGAGTCCAGAAGCAGCTAACATTGGAGATGCATTTTCAGATGGGACCCTGGGTTTGTTGAGACCCATGACTCAGTATCAGTGCCCCTGCAGGTGTCTGCTGACTTTCCAGAGAAAAGGTTCAAGTACCTGCTTCGCTTTCATGTACAGGCTAGTTTGGACTGGCTGTAGACTTGGTATTTGGCTTCTTCTCTTCTCTTTTGGTCTGCGGTTCTACTTGATCCAAATTTGCCAATGACCTTTCAGCAAGAACTAACTCAGCACTGCACGCTGCTTCAAAGCACAGCGTAAGGGGAACCATACTGCAAATCTGACACGGAAAACTGGAGAATGGTAAAAAATATAGTATTTTCTGCAAGGAGTGGAAATAACATCACATAACTGGAGCAGTTTCAAAGATGGGGCAAAGTTTAGTTTCAGTTCAAATGTGTACTTGTGTCTGTCAGTTCAAAGGCCAAGGATCACCTGAGACATGGTCTAAATCTTAAATCATCTAATGCAGTTGGTAAATGTGGTTTTCATTCTCACAACATTCTCTCTCTCTTTTTAAACTGGGTGCATATAAATGTAGCAGTATTTAAAAATATATGTGGAAGATGCACAGGTAGATTTAAAAACAATTCATTTAGCTGGATACTCTGCTTGTCTACTATTACTGTGCTTCTCTCTCTAATATTCTCATATCTTGACCTGAAAAATTCAGTGCTAGCATAAATTCTTAACAAATTGGATGTTAAGATATCACATGTCTTCATAGAGGTGAGGAAAACGTAACCATGGATCAGAAATTATGCCATCTGCCTATATGACCCACTACACCAATCAAGAAGGTGACTCAAATTGTTAGATATGCAAAGAAGCACTGGGTACTGGTTGTTGGTAAAAAATTATAGATTCAAGATTCACAACATGTATTTCTCAGAGGACATGGTCTAGGGCAATTTTAATGCTTGTACTCTTCCCTGCTTAAAAAAAAAAGGGGGGGGGGGAGGGGGAGGGGCAGGGGAAAGCCCAAATCCACTAAACAAATAAATCTGGACACACAATTCTTATAGCATGTTCTAGACTAGTCAGTCTCACCTCTGTGCCCAGCAAGATCATGGAGCAGATCCTCCTGGAAGCTATGCTAAGGTACATGGAAAATAAGGAGGTGATCAGTGAGAGCCAACATGGCTTCTCCAAGGACAAATCATGCCTGACAAATATGGTGGCCTTTTACGATACTGCCACAGACTTGGTGGACAAGGGCAGAGCAACAGGTGTCATCTACCTGGACTTATGCAAAGCGTTTGACACTGTCCCACATGACATCCTGGTCTCAAAATTGGAAAGTCATGGATTTGATGGATGGACCACTCGGTGGATAAAGAACTGGCTGGAGGGCTGCACTTAAAGGGCTGCAGTCAATGACACAATGTCCAAGTAGAAGCCAGTGACGAGTGGTGTTCCTCAGGGGCCGGTACTGGGACCAGGGCTGTTTAACATCTTTGTCAGAGACATAGACAGTGGGATAGAGTGCACCCTCAGCAAGTTTGCCAATGACACCAAGTTGTGTGGCACAGTCGACACACGGGAGGGAAGGGATGCCATCCAGAGGGACCTGGACAGGCTTGAGAGGTGGGCCCATGAAAACTTCATGAAGTTCAACCAAGCCAAGCACAAGGTCCTGCACCTGGGACGTGGCAATCCCAGGCACAAATACAGGTTGGGCGGAGAATGGCTGGAGAGCAGCCCTGAGGAGAAGGACTTGGGGGTGTTGATGGATGAGGAGCTTGACATGAGCCAGCAATGCGTGCTGGCAGCCCAGAAAGCCAACTGCATCCTGGGCTCTATCAAAAGAAGTGTGGCCAGCAAGCCCAGGGAGGTGATTCTTCTCTTCGCTGCTCTCAAGATCCCATCTGGAATACTGTGTCCAGCTTTGGAGTCCTCAGCACAGGAACGACATGAACCTGTTGGAACAGGTCCAGTGGAGGGTCACGAAAATGATCAGAGGGCTGGAGCACCTCTCCTATGAAAACAGGTTGAGAGAGTTGGGGTTGTTCAGCCTGGAGAAGAGAAGGCTCCAGGGAGACCTTAGAGCAGCCTTCCAGCACCTGAAGGGAGCCTACAGGAGAGAAGGGGAGGGACTCTTTATCAGGGGGTGTAGCAATAGGACGAGGGTTAATGGTTATAAACTAGAAGAGGGGAGATTTAGATTAGGTATCAAGAAAAAATTCTTTACTGTGAGGGTGGTGAGGCACTGGAACAGGTTGCCCAGAGAAGTTATGGATGCCCCACCACTGGAAGTGTTCAAGGCCAGGCTGGATGGGACTTTGAGCAACCTGCTCTAGTGGGAGGTGTTCCTGCCCATGGCAGGGGGGTTGGAACTCAATGATCTTTAAAGTCCCTTCCAACCTGAAACATTCTCTGATTCTATGACTCTGTGATCTAGTTCCAACCCCTCTGCCATGGGCACTGACACCTCCCACTAGACCAGCTTACTCAACCCCAAAGTAACGAAAGTAAATTTTATTTTAAATAGCAAACTCTCATGTCTTGATGTATGCCATTAAGACTTAAGTTTAATATGTTTATTTTCAAAATTTACTCAGGAGTTCTCGTTCTGAATTCAGTATTTCTAGCCACCTGAGTTCTTTTCTACTTTATAGGTGACATTGTCCAGTGAAGAAAAATGTTTTGTTTTAGAAATAAGATGTTCGATTTTTAAGCAAACCTGCAATTCAACTGCCCTGGGAACATGCAGTGACATTAGTAATTTCTGCTGTTCCAAAGTCCTCTGTTCACACAAAAAAAATGTTGCAAGATAGTAACAGAAAGTGTGTGTTTAGAAATCATGGGTCTGAGCTACAAGCAATATCTTATCCCCAGGGATATATAAAATTTTAAATATCAGTAAACTTCAGTTTCAAGTATTTGATTCAAGAAATATTACATGTTGGTGGTAATGGCTTAAATGAGAGCTTTGTGAGGAAAATGTTTTTAGTACAGTGAATTCCTCAAATCTACAGAGGAAATATAGCTTGGGAATTGCTTGAGTAAATCCGGTAGCATCCTGGAATTTCTAAGTCCTGTTTTTCCTACAGTGCACGTAATTACTCAGGCAGTTTTTCCCCCACCTCCCCATACTTAGTACATATGAATTCTGGGCTCAGAACAAAGGAAAGAGAAAAGCAAACAGCTCTTCTTTCACGGTAAAGCAAAACTGGCTCAGTTATAAAGATATTGGAATAAAAAAAAATATACATGGTTTTATTTTTTATATATTTTCTTCAATTTATTAATAATCTTTTATATATATTTTTATGGCTTTGAGCAAAGACAAAAGAAAAAAATCTAACTCATCCCTGAACATACAATTATTGTAAGAATCAGATCTATAGTCTTCCCAGCAGCAGTAAGATCCAACCTTTTTCATTAATACATTTCATCTTGTACAGACATGAGATTTCATACTTACGGGCGCTTACTTATGTACAGAGAAAATAGGTCAGTTCTGAAACTAGCAATGGACCTTTATATTACAGGAATGTGAGTCATTTGTTTCTTAATCTAAGTATATATACATTCATACATACATATATATATATACGTATATAATTTTATACCCTGTACCATTATTTTTTTTTAATTAACATACAAATCCTAGATATTGTCCACTCTATTACAAAGTCATTAAAAATTATTTATGGTTTCACTGAAAGACCATGTGAATTAATATTTCTTTATATTGCTTAAAATAAAATAAAAATATATATAAAAATATTTAGCTACTAACCCCATAACTCCTTTAAATGTAAACGTTAAACAGTTTGAAAGATCAGTATATGATCTTAATTAACTGACGGAATTTGTTAGCATTAAAATAATATAAGGGGTGTTGTACTGATAAATAAATGGTCTTGCAGCGCATCCATATTGTTCCAAACACTTTTAAACAATCGCTTCCCCATATACTACTCTGGGCCACTTAATTAATGGCAGCAGCATGTTAATGGGTTAATTACATCGCTTTTAACCGGTGAGTGGGAGTCAGCAAGAACTGGAAGATTTTTTTAAAATTTTTATTTGATGTACCACTTTAGTAGAAGGCATAACAGGCGGCATGGGTTCAAGCTCTGTTAGCTTTAGAATATTTACTTGGCTCTCAAGTACATCTGGATTCACTGCATTACGTAGTTTGTGATGTTATTTAATTTTTCCATGCATCATTAAACTCAGCATTAATGGAAAAAGAAGAATTCCTTTGCATTCACTTCCTTAGCATGAGTCAGCTGGGTTTTAAGGAACAGAATATATGCTTGTACCATATCCATAATGCTGATTTTTCAATGAGTTAAATTATGACACATTTAGTTTCAATCTCTATTTAATGTGACATATCAGGCACAAATGATTACGAAAGAACTTTTTTTTGTGGATAAGATAACGTGAAGGTTTGAGCAAACAAAACAAAACATTCACAAAACAGTATGCTTTAACCCTGCTTTCTGTCACCATTTCCTTTCTGTTTTGAAGACATAAAAAATAATAAACCTCATATCTATGGGCTATGTTTGACACTACATGCCTTAGGATATACTAACCATTTAGTTACAATATACACAGAGCAAATCGTGCATTTCCAGACAGACTTGATGCTATATTATATTTATTTTTGTAAATTAACACCACAGTCAACTACAAAACTACAGTGAAGACACAGAAAGCACCTGAAAGCCTAAATCAAGCCGTGGTTTACAAATAATCCTTTAAATGAAAAACCTCTCTTCTAGACTTAAACCAGAGATTCAAAGTCAGCATTATAGGAATTTTAAGGTAGACACAATTAATGAATGGTTATTATTTTCTAAGATACCATAAAGCCTTTTTTTCCTACAATGGCTGACCGAACCTATTTTTATTGGGTTGGGGGGTTTGGGGAGGTTTTTTTGGTGTTTTTTGTTGGTTTTTTTGTTGCTTTTTTTGTTGCTTTTTTTTTTTTTTTTTTTTCCAAAGCATGCATGGAATATTCTCAGATGCTACTGAGGGCAAGGAGAAGAAAAGTGATGGTATTGGTGAAGTACAAGCGGTTTGCAGGATCAAGCGTACAATTTTGCATAAAACATTGCATGTAAAAGTAACATTGTAGGTTTTAAGCCATTGCATTACAATTTAACAGTTGTGTTGCACTTAGCTTTAACAAATTTTAAAACTGTAAATTTTGAAGTGAAGAGCGGAACCTAAATTCCTAAACAAAGACCTTGCAATGGTACACCACACAGCAGCTATTTTTGTTTGGGTCTAAAAAGATATTTACAATGGCAATATTTATAGTCTTTGTAAAAGTCTTTAGCAATGTGAAGATTGAAGTCCACCCAGTTTTCTGAAACAACAGAAGGGTTGACATGTCGTGAGGTTACCACCTATCCAGAGGAGTGCTAGTGCCAGCCTTTTGACTGCAGGTGTTTGCAATTTATTTCTTTTCCAATCTAATTCCTAACGGAAAGTGCTAACATGAAATGCAATGGGAAATAACAACTGAATTCTCCACAATAAATTAACAACGTGTATGCAATATATGAAATAACGAAGGTTTTGGAATATCAGTCAGTGCTATGTGTTAGTTAGATTGATATTTCTTTTTTTCTTTTTTCATATACTTGTTTGAAGTTTGTTATTGTGTTGATAATTTTTCCATTAAAGTAGCAAATCTCATAAAGAGAAAAATCTGTTAGATTGGTTTTAAAGTTGACGCATTAACAATAAGTAATATTACAGCTGAATTTAGACTCTTTAATGGTTTCAAGAAAGGAAGACATGAATTCAAACAAGTTTTTTAATTCCTTTTTTTTTTGAGAGAGATATATTATATTATAGATAATTTTACATTCGTTACGTAGGGCAAAGCTGTCTAAAGTATTTTTTTCTCATAGTAGACTGCTGGGGCACATTAGGAAACAGGCTAAAACAGTTCTGGGGACGGTGCTCGGTTTGTCACAAGTCTCACAGTTACCAGGGATCACAAGTTGGACGCGAACCGCGGTTTGTCTCCCTCGGGCTCTGTGCTTAAGACTGCGGAAGAATCCCTTTGCAGGGGGGCTGGGGGGGGTGCCGCCCCCCGGTTGGGGGGGATGGCTCCCGAGGACATCTGTCGGAAGAGAGAGACCCGCTGGGGGACAGTGGCCCGGCTGGCCGGTGGCATGCCGGGGCCTGGGGCGGGCTGGGGGAGGGAGGCCAGGGACTCCCCCACGGTGGGGTGAGGCCTGGCGATCAGCGTGGAGATCTCATGGGGCAGGGAAGGCTGCGAGGCGGAGAGGGGACGCACCTCCCGGGTCAGGTTGGTGTTGTGGAGGGCCTGGGTGCTCTTGTGGACCTCGTTCTTCTGCCCGGCCCCGGGGGGCTGCTGGGGCGCCTGTGGCGACTGCTGCTGCTGCTGCTGCTGCATGAGGGAGAGCTGGGAGGCGGTGGGTGAGGCGTACTGGAAAGTTCGGCCGGCCAGAGGGCTCTGTACCGGCGGGCTGCAGACGGCGGTGGTGTAGGAGCAGGGCGAGAGGATGACGGCCTGCTGGGGGGTCTGGGTGCTGGGCGAGGGGGAGTGCAGGTTTCCGTGGGACAGGCTGCCGGCAGTGTAGACGGGAGGAGACTGTGTCCTGACGCGCGAGGACGAGCTGGAGGTGCTGGAGTTCAGGGCGGGCATTTGCTGCAGGCTCACCGGGGCGATGGTCTGCACCATCTCCCTGTCATGCTTCACGATCTGCTTCAAGATCTCGTTCTCCTGGTTGTTGAAAACCCCAGTGTTGAGGTCCTTCTGGAACTTCTGCAGGAGGATCGAGTTCTTCTTCCCTTCACACAGAGGCAGAAGAGTTAGCGAGCCTGAGACGCAGGGGCAGACTGTTGCTCTGACTTTGCATTTCAGCCCCCATCGCTGAGGGCTATATATTGGAAAAGCCTCAGCAAACACCAGGGCTGTGCTACCTGGGGCACCTGGGGCTGGCAGGCAGCTCCTGAGGGATGGCTGGCCTGCAGGTGTACCCTGGGTGTCCCCCTCTCTCCACCCCAGCACGGCAGGCTTTCATAACACTGCTGCCCTCAAACACACCTGGACTTTCTGTGCCTCTTCACTCACCGTGTATTGCTGTTACTACAATTATTCTGAAAATGTAACCATGGTAATTTACTGCGCAACAGGGTGGAAAAAGCCATCGGGCTCCGCATGTATAACGTCTGTCTTTCTCGTTGCAAAACTGCCCTAATTTCCACTAAACGGTTACATAAGTTATAATTACACCTGCCATTTAGCACATTCTCTGGAACTAATTATTAGACATTAGTAACCAGCGACCACTAGCTTGGAAGAGATCATCTTTTTAAATGTATGTGAACTAACATGAACTCACGGATAATGTGACACCTGCTTGCACAATAAGGACAGCTGTACACTGTGTCCTGATGTCTGCTTGATGGCTCTCGGTGTCTGAAAGATGTAGACACTAGTCTGTGTCATCAGGATGTGCAGGAACACAATTGCACTCAATTGTTCCTTTTTTTTTTTTTTTGATAAAACGGTTCACATTTTATCTTTTGTCCTGTATAAATTTCATATTGTAAACACAGCACTTCAGATGAGATTGCTACTCCAAGAGCAGCCTGGACTTTACTACTGGTAATATTTTAGCACATATTAGAGTTGGACTACATTTCCAGAGAGTCTTGACAGACGAACTCTTAGGAGGTTGAAAAGTCTTGATAAGATAAATAAATGCACTGAGTGCTCACAATCTGCAAAATACTAAAACAGGTCTATTAAATATTAGAAGCCTGTATACCTGTATTTCATTCTTTTCACTCTTACTATATTAAAGAAAACATGCTTTTCTCCAAGTTACATCTTCAGCTTAGAATAGACAGCTCAACAACCCTACTCTGCAATTCCTTCTGTATTCACTTTAAAGAAACTGCAGACACAACCGTAAAAGAAAAAAAGAGCGATGTGGGGAAATCCTTACACAATTTTTTATGCATAGCTGCATTTTAAAACCAGTGTCAATAATGATGATCAGAGTGCAATTCTCCCAGCCAAAGACTATTTTATCTGGTACGGCATATTAGAGAGGTCCAGAATGTCTGGATGCACAACAGCAGACTTTGCACACCCTGTCTTGATGATCTGCCATATAATTCTGCCTTTCACTTGGGTACCGTTGGCCTGCTTTTCTGATTGCAAGCAGATCTGAGTAATGCCAGTGTGCAGCCATCAATGCTAGCGGTGCTCCTGTTGTGAGGAAAATGAGAGCCCTGCTGCAAAGGATTAATTCACTTCAACAAACATGGGTTTTGTGAGTGCTGAGAGGCTTCAGCTCTTCCCAGCATTATAGATGTCATCTGTAAACAATTTAAGTAGGAAAATGTCATCTACTGCTTGTGAAACAGCATAAACCCTACCAAGTGCTGAGCACAGCAGAAGAAATATACAGGATTAATAAATAATACTAATGATAATTGAAGTATACAAAATAATCCTCAGAGGAGTATGAAAGCTTTCTAAAACTCAAAGTTTTTTATAATTTAAAACTGAGATTGCAGAATTTCTTGTCTGGACATGTCTTATTCATAGATCAACAGAACATTTACTGCCATGTAACAGGAAAAAAACCTTTTAAAAGGGTTTAATCTGAGCATTTTATCCTGCAACTCAAGGAAAGGAAAAGGTAGAAAGATTTTAAGAATTCCTAATATGGGAAAAAAAAAACCAAAATACCTATCCTGTCAAGTCTATCAATTGCCACCGTTTCAAAGGCCCGTCTCATCATGGGGTACTCTTCCAGAACCTCGTTGAAGTTGTCCACTGAGAGGGAATACAGGCGACAATATGTGTCTGCTCGTACACTGGCAGTTCGACGGCCCTTGGTCAAAAGGCAAATCTCTGGGGAGAGAAAAATTCAACACACAGAGAAAACAAAGAAGGTAGTGAACCATGTGAAACTTAAAAGTTAGGAAGTGACTCAGTGTTAACAAGTAATAATTCAGTACCCAGCAGCAATTTTTCTATTGCTGTTTATGCAAGATTGCAGGGGCAATTCTGAAGCTTTTGTTTCTATTTTTGCTACTCTGAAAAAATAACTAATGTCTTTAAGAGCCCTACTTATAGGTTTTCTTGGTGTGGACACTGATTTTATCAAGACTTTTTAAAAAAAATCCTTCAAGTTGTAAGAAATGATGCATCAGCTGTCAAACACAGCTTGCTGACTCAATTAACCCAAGTGATTCTATTGATTTGTTTCAAATATCCAGCTGACATAGAGGACCAATTCCTTTAATCATTCACCAGATTTACTAAACTAATTTAATACATGATATAATGATATTTGAATACAAGAGCTGTTCTAAGGAAAAATGCTTCAAGCATGAAAATGACTTCTATTTCCTTGGTTTTTATGTCCTAGGTTTTTTGGGAGAGGAAACTTATGATCTTAGACTTTTTTTTCTTATTGGGCTAAAAACCAGAGCCATTTTAACCTTTCCTTACTCCATTTTATTAGTCTAGTAGCCTTTCTATGCAAGGGCCTCCAACAGGAATTCATCATTCTGGAACAGAGGAGACCAAACGCATATGCAGAGTCCCCAAAACAGCCCCAAACTTGCGACTGCTGATTTCCGAACCCAGAGGAAGACTGTTACTGGTTAATGGCCAAAGCCAATATCTGAGGCTTGTAATAGCAAAACATATGGGGTACAACATTTATTTATTTATTTATTTGTATTAAAATACAAAAAAACCAAAAAGTCAATTGCAAAAAGAAGCGTTTTAGTTGATCCCATTTTCAAGCTGGAGAATAAGAATACACTTAGAAATATCAAGAATTCTTGGAACTGGGCAGGGTGAGAGATAGTTTCCCTATCCAGGTCTAGCAGCCAAGAGGAGTGAGTTCATATTTGTTCATATTTAAATACTAGCTAGGAAACTGTCTCCTACCCTGCTTGAATCAGAAATGATCATTCTCAATCTCAATCAAACTATCACTCTTAAGTGTGGAAAACCAAATATTCCTCATAAAAATATAGAATTCTGCGGGCTTTAATTCAAATCTACAAAGTGCTAGCACAGTTATTTCTTTTCTTTTTTTATGCATTTCTTATTAATCTAAACTGTAAAGAACCTTGATGGTCTTTCGTCCATAGTTCTTGTTGAAGAATTTCCACATGCCACCTAACCCTGAAGGTTTAGGAGCTAAGATGCTTAAATAACTGTGAATAAATCAAAGTAAACTAGTGTGGGATCACTACTAGCACAGAATGTTTTTAAACCCCAACAGCTATGGGGAGAATTTATAGACGCTAATGGGTATTGTAAGAGTCTTGACCTGATGTTCCTCACAAAACGTGATGTCCATGAAATAATGACAGTTTACTGTAAAGAGCCAGCTGGGTCAAAGGAAAGTTAGTTCTTTCCTCTTCTCTCTCCCAGCTCAACCTGACCCCTTCTCCTTTGATTGAACCCACTGCATTTTAGTTACAAGAGTGAGAAGGACATTTTGCCCAAAGGGAACAGCTAAATGCAGTGAATGCCTGCTTCTTTTCCTAAGATATTCTTAAGAACTCACACAGAATGAAGTTTTACAATACATGGTTGAATTTAGAGATAACTAGCTGGAAAATCTGTGTGACTAATAATTAATAATCTTTTGATTTTCAGCTTTCTGCACTTAAAATTTCTGCAAACAATACTAGAGACATAAGGAGGTGTCTTCTGCTACACTCAACAAACAGAACTACTTAAGTTTAAAAAAAATCACATGCCCCAAACAAAACAAATGTTGACTATGGACCCCAACCATTTTGAAGAGTGTAAAGGAAATGGAGAAAGCACTGTTTCCGTCATTATTAATCTAGAACACTGTATTTTAGACTACTTGAACAAGAAGGATAGAAATAAACCATAAGAGATGATGTTGAGTCTCATCACAGGACAATGGGACCATCAAATTCATGCATATTACCGCAATAAATATAATTATTTCCCTCCTGTTCATCTTCTATTATTCTTATCAAGTAAGGGGAATCGAAAGAATCACTGAAAACTATACAATGTATTCTGCAAGCCCTGTCAGCCCACAATTTCTGGTTGAAGAACATCTTTTTTGAAGGCTCCTAGAACCATAATAGAGTCTTCAAGTTAGATAAGATAATAAAGGATGGATCAGAAAAGATATGACAAATGTCCCAGTGCCTAGAAACTGATCAGGGAGTGCCACTGTGGAGCCTGCCTGCTCAGGAAGCAGGGGAAGCTTCATGTTCTCAGCTGCAGTTGAATGGTCTCATTCAAAAGATGAACTACAGCTTTCTTGACAGCAGAAGTACCATGTGATGAATACCCACGTAATGCATTTCCAGCAGTTTCTTGACTGATTAGAGTTGTATTATACATCATCTATAGTGCTTTGGTATACTTATCAATAGCATCATTTGTACTCTGGCCACAAGACTAATGTGCTTGTTAATTGTATGTGTTCTCCATTTAAGTTCATTTCACCTATTAGCTATTTGTTTGGAACGAACTCTCAAGCATAAGAAGACATAATATATGAAATCTCATTTACTTGGACCGGATAGGAAGAAAACAGAATGTCAAAATGTGTTCTCATCAAACACTTGTGTTCTTTTAAATAAATCAAAGTAATTTTTTACTTTTTAAACAAATAAATAAACAATAGATTTCATGAAGAGAACAAAGTAATGGAAATATCCATGATATATTTAAAGTGAGTCCAAGTGGCATCAAGTACACCAGGTGCCCGCAACAATTATGCTCTCCTTGATGTTCATTTGATTTAAACAGACTATGAAATACAAACAATAGCACAGTAGTGTGCAGTGAAACACAAAGGCCACAGACTATTTTCAAACAGCTTGGACAAACGAGGTTCCCTATTAGCATAAAAAGAAAGCGTCGGCAGCATATTACTCACTAATATTCACATCTGCGGTTGGCATGGTGCATTGTGTTCATGCTGACACTTTCAAAGTGTCAAATACTTCTATCTTTCCTTTCCAAACAAAAGAATGTCTTTAATTCCAATTAATAATTATGTATTAGGCTACAATGAACCTGTAATTCAACTCTTAATGCAAGTTTTGCTTTCATTATTTAGTCTCTTTGGACAACTGTTCCCTAGAACATTCTGAAACAAATGTCAATCACTGCAGTAATGAAAAATGACTATTTGGAAAGACTAAACGATGCTAAAAACATTCATTTTTTTCTTACAGTCCACAGTTAATAGAAATGTAATTAATTTGTCTGTGAAAATCACAAGTTGTGTTCTGCTAACATCAGATCTTTCCCACAGAACAATGCAGCTCTCAAAAGAACATGTAAAAGCGCTCAAATACAATGTATTTGCTGCTGTCAAGACATTGACTAAAAAGCATAATGATAAAAGTTTAAAGCTAAGCCTGTTCTGAAGGTTATAATAATAATAATCAAAACTGATCAGCAATATATCAGTTGCACACATACATGGGGCATGGTTGAGTGGTGGGCTTGGCAGTGCTAGGCTAACAGTGGGACTTGGTGATCTTAAAGGTCTTTTTCTATCTAAATGATTCTATGATTCTATGGCAGTATATCAGCAAGAGTGTCAGGCTGTCTTAGTCTTTGCCTGGATGGGTACAGGGGCTGTACCCATAGCTGGCAGGCTATATAGCCATAGGCTGGCTATCCTAGTAATGATTTCCTATTTCCACTTTTTATAGACCTAGGAAAAGCCCTTTTTTACTCTGGGAAGCAGTACAGTTTATCTGAGAGTGTGGCACGTATCTGTTAACCATCAGTTAGTTTTCCAATAATTTTCCAATAACAATATAAAGTTGCCTTGCAGACAAAATGTGTCCACCAATAACAGATAAGCTGTGTTGATAAAGGAAGTAGTTATGAGTCCACCGGTTAGCTGGTTCATTAAAGGACACCAAACCAGTCCTGGCTCCATGGAACATATTTCTTAGCTTAGGATGGTATATGTAGAAAATTTATACAATGAACTATTATCATACGCACAGCTTTGTTTTGCGATAACATGAAGACCAGAATTAAAGGAAAAGTTCACTTTACTAGGTGCAGGAATTAATTTTTTGTAGTGATGAAAAAATGAGTTAACTAGTATTTTAGCCATATAGTGCACTCCATATTAAAATCAAGTAAAAATAATTAGCAGTTTCTATGCATTTCTGAACTACAGGAGTTTATGAAGTGCTCTGTCCCCCTCCAAAGCTGTCACAGGTTTCTGATTATCTGTCACATTTAACGTTACAGGATATAATGAAGTGTCCTTCCAGCTGAGGACAGCTGACTGTTGCTTCAGTTCCTCAGCAGGAAACTTGTTTCATCTTGTAGTAGGCATATACATCGCTGTGCAAATGGGCAAGCGGTGATTCAGACCATCTGGTTACTTTCAGCAGCAGAAGAAAGAAGGAAAATCAAAGTAATTCAAAGGCTTGGGTCAGTCAGTCTACTGTATTTGGGAACGTTGCATGAGAACAGGACAGTGGATTAGAATCTTTTTTGTTTTATAGAGAGCAGTGAGTTACTAAACTATTATAGGCAAAACTTAGAAGTACAAAAGCTCTTTCCACCCACCCATCTTGTAAATCTCCAAAGCAAGTTTCCCAGAATTACCAGGTTTGGGATATTCTTCTTTTCTACCATAAATCTTCATAATGGCAACTCTTTGACATGGTGCAAAGATCAATAGCTGTTGTCTACTGACCAGAAACTAGTTAATGGGCACTTTGTGCCTTACACAGGAAGGGATCTTCAGCTTGGGGCACTCTGCTCCCAGCTTTACAACAAGTAATGTGAGCCATGTTTGTTTTTTTTTTTTTCAGGGAAGAACTATATAAACTTCAAGCAATTAAAAAAAAACCACAAAACAAAATGTTAAGCTTCAGGACACTCCATTCTTTCCAAAATGGAGCGATTTCCCATATCCATGTTGACTTAATCATATCTAATACAGAAAACAGGGAGAAACTGTTTCATATGATAAAAAAAGTGATTGCCTTAACACATACTTCTGTATTTCTACCTCCTTTTTCTTTATTAAACTCTGGAAAACAAATATATCTATTTATAATTTTTTTTCCTAATTTGGAATGTATTCTTTTTATCTTTCAATATATTATCACTAGTGCACAAAATGGATATGCTGTTTTTTGTTATAGATACTAAAATGGCTGGTGCCAGGTCTTATGATTAGTCAGTATGTAGCTTACACCAATTACATGTTTCAGTAATCTATTTTCTAAAAAAAAATTTAAAATTAAATGCTATGCCACATAGATATGCAAATTTTATTTTGCAGTTGTTTTGCAAAACAGTATTTACATTCATATTAGTCATGACTGTGGAGGGGAGAAAAGAGGAACTGATAACCCCCAAATCCAGATCTATGGAGTGGATGGAAATGAAAAGGCTCAGGAAGCATTTAGCTCTGAATCCAGTCCTATATTTAAGAAACCTTGAAATATAGCCACTGCTCAGCAGGAACATTCCTGCAGCAAAGAGAGAATTTAAGAAGGAAGGAAAATGGAGACAATTACTGCCTTTTAGAGCCAGGTTTGTACTCCGGACTGTCCAAAAGAAAGCTACACAAAACCCACACCTTTTCCCACCTTATCTACACTAAATATGGAATTGCAGACAAGTTTGAGTTTGTCAGAGTCAGCAATAGTAGACACTTCCTGCATGATCTCTTCATTTAAAAAATGCCAACAACTGTCTGTAAAGTTTCTTTCTGGTATCTGGGTTCATCAGCTGGAGAGAGGGTTAATGAAGGAAGCCTGGATACAGTGCTGAGTAGTCACTATTTTGAAGAGGGACTGAAAATGGCCACTTACAATTAGGGGTCCAAAACAAGTTCCTGAATGCCTCAATTTCAATCTCCTGTCATTTTTTGAACCTAGACCTAATTTAAATTTATCTTTCTGTGATAGCTGTTGCAGTTATATAGTCATCCTATTAAAAGAAAAAACAAACCAACCAACAACCCCCTTAAGGTTAGTTTATTTCACATTTTTATTGTCTGTTTGTAGTAATTGGAAATTTCTGGCTCTGAAAACCATGACACATGAACTCTCAGCATGTTCATTGTTTATTTTATTTTATTTTATTTTATTTTATTTTATTTTATTTTATTTTATTTTATTTTATTTTATTTTAATTTTTTAACAGAGCAGATAAAAGAAACAGAAAATGTGCCCTAAACAGCAAGGCTGAAGTTATGAATTTTTTAAACAGTAAAAGGTTAGAAAAAGGTGAATTACACGTGTATTAATATAGCAATTAAAAATGCATTTCATTCAGTAAGCTAGACACTCATGCTTACCGAATTGTGGAATTGGCCCCTTATTGCAAGTTAGGAACACGATTCTTGTTTGCAAATATCTGTCCCTTACTGGCTGAGACAAGTTCTCCATCACGAAGATGTCCCACATGTAACAGATCATATATATGACATAAGAGAGGAAGAGAATGCAATGGGGACTGAAAAGAATATTTGTTTCTATGTTTGAGGATGATGTAGTGCTACAGTCTCATAGACAATAGTAATAACAGGGGTTTTAGTTTTCTTGAGGCAGGAAATTGTCAGTAGGAAAAAGTAGTAGATGATAAGGGGTATCAGTGCCCCCGACAAACAGAATTTTACCAGTCCCTTTCACACAGAATGTTGTCCTTGGGACACAATCTCCACATTTGGAAAAAGGAGGGTTTGTCTCCAAAGCCACTGTGAAACAAGAAGGAAACTTCAAAACAGATGAATTAGAAGAAGCTGGAGGCAGGTATCCATGATGGGCATTTTATAACCATTTTTCTAATCTAAAATACAGGTGAAATGGGATTAGTTCTTTTGCTATATTTCTTGCCATTGCTGTCTTCCCTAAAGTTCTTCCTCCCAAGCCTTCGTTTGTTTAACTTTTGTATATATATGTAAAATGTTTTGTACAGTAAGTGGTCTAATTAGAGAGGTTCTATTTTTTTTTTTTTCCTAACAGAATTTCTAATTGGCAGAGAGGTACATTTATCTCATTGGAGATAGCACAGATTTCCTGGAGGAAAAATTATTCTTCTGAAAAGAATTGCCTAAGTTTCATTGCCGCAAACTTTGATAGGATCTATAGAGGAACACTTATTTTAAAAAACTTTTCATATTTATTTAGGGTTTGTCAGCAAGCCTGAAAGTATACTTCTCTTTGCTCCGAATTTGTCTTTTATGCCACTTACCTATGAGAAGCTGTTTCTCAAGACAAATCCCGTTCTTATCAGTCCGTTTCCTTGAATAAGACTTAATACGCTACGTTATAGCAGCTCTGAGAAAAGCGTTGGGATAACAGGCTACTAATTTGGATGTTTAAGACTTACTCAGAGAAGGCCTCTTATTATTTCCATATGAAATTCATTAAAACAACTTGTCAGAGCCTTTAAAGTATTATCTACTGTGATATAAGTAAATGTTGATATGGAAAAAAGACATTTTGGGCACATACTAATTTTCAAGGCACATTTGGATGCAATAAGCCAATCCATTTTAGCCATTCTCTAATGACTTTTGTAATTTTTGACAAGACTGATATATAACTGGCTGGTTTTAAGTCCTCGTATTTCCTGTAAAGTTAATGCTGATACACTATAAAGTATAATTCAATGTAATATATCTTAATATATCAATCATAGTATCATAGAATACTTTGGGATGAAAGGGACTTTTAAAGGTCGTCTAGTCCAACCTGCATGCAATAAGCAGGGACATCTTGTCAAAACTTTCTTCCTTATATCTAGTCTGAATCTTCCCTCTTTTAGCTTAAAACCATTACCCCTTGTCCTGATGCAACAGCCCCTGCTAAAAAGTCGGTCCCCATCTTTCTTATCAGACCCCTTTTAAGTACTGAAAGGCTGCAAATAGGTCTCCCTGGAGCCTTCTCTTTTCCAGGCTGAACAACCCCAACTGTCTCAGCCTGTCCTCATAGGAGAGGTGCGCCAGCCCTCTGATCACTTTTGTGGCCCTCCGCTGGACCCATTCCAACAGGTCCATGTCTTTCCTGCGCTGAGGGCTTTGGAGCTGGATGTAGTACTCCAGGTGGGGTTTCATCACACCAGAGTAAAGGGTTAGAATCACCTTCCTTGACCTGATGGCCATGATTCTTTTGATGCAGCCCAGCGTACAGTTGGCTTTGTGGGCTGTGAGTGTACATTGCTATCTCATGTCCAGCTTTTCACCCACCAGTATCTCCAAGTCCTTCTCAGCAGGGCTGCTCCCAATTCCTTTGTCCCCCAGCCTGTATTGATACTGGGGGTTGCCCCAACCCAGGTGCAGGACCCTGCACTTGGCCTTGTTGAACCTCATGAGGTTCACAGGGGCCCACTTCTTGAGGTTGTCCAGGTCCCTCTGGATGGGATCCCATCCCTCTGGATTGTCAACTGCAACACTCAGCTTGGAATCATCTGCAAAGTTGCTGAAGGTACCTTTGATCCCACTGTCTATGTCATTGATGAATATATTAAACAATATATTGACAGTATAATTTAATTATTTTAAGAAAGGTTGTTAGTCTAATTACTTTTATATCAGGAAAGACAGCCAAACACACGTGGTTAGAATACAATTGCCTTTATAAAAAGTGGCATGTTATCTGACCAGAGACATTTTATGTTCCATCCTGACCTGACTTTCCTTTTTTCTATCTGAAGGTTCTGAAAAAAACTTGCTCTGGCCAAGTTTTCATGACCAGACCTAACAGAGACCAGTAATATTTCTTACATCCACCTATTTTCTATTGTTAACTCGAATTCTTCTGAGAAAGATCTGTTTGATAGAACAGAGGCTTAGGGTCATTATATAAAATAGAAATGCAAGTCCTTTATTTTGTCTTCAATGCTATTTATAAGAGAGCATCCATACGTTTTTATTTTACTTTAATGAAGTGTTCTTTTTACCAAGGGCAACTAAGATAGTCTATTTATTATCTTGTACAAGCTCGTCATTTGACTGATATTTATTTTATTTTAATCTATTTTAAAAAAAGTAATAATTAATCTCAGATTCTAAGATAATGCACCTAAGTGCAGAGTTAGCTTTCATACTGGCTGGTCAAACGCCAAAAGTGATTTTGTGTGATTCATTTATGCCTACTTTTGTTCAGATGGATGCCTATTCCCTGCTGAAAAAAGCCACTTAGTTCCTTATGTATTCAGTGTTATGCTCTTGTCATCGTGAGTTTGGCAAACAATAACAGTTACAAATTAAAGTATTCAACTTGAATTTAAGTGGACTGTAAAAATATTGCACTTCATTTTTTTTCCATTAAATTATTAAACAAATGATCAGAGACTGTCAGTTCTGAATTAAATATTTAGATTAAATATTTAATCTAAAGTCAAATATTTAGTTTAAATTCTACTGTGTAAAATTGAAGTTACTTGCAAAATCATCTTCTGGTTTATCTCTGTTGGCCACCTCAGATTTCCAAGCTATGCTGGTGTGATATTTTGCTTGTGTCTAGTTCTTTTATGTGTAAAATCTAAATCAAAAATTTATACTGTTCATGAATTTGCAGAATTAGAATTATAATTTGGTTTGAAGATTATGTTATTTAGATAGTGAGAATTATTAATAGCATTGTTATTATTAATATTGTTAAATTTATGTTTACATTTGCTAATTAATTAAATTCTCCAATCCAAACCTAATTCTACTTTTTAGCATCACAGAGTAAGTTATTTTCATTCTATCTTCTTAAAAAGTCTCTTAGAGTTTAAAAAATAATACTCTGTCTGCGTAGCAAGAAGTCCTTCTGACTACATTGTGTCAAAAGAACAACACAATGCAGAAGAAGAAATTATGCTATATGTGTCCTCAAAATGGCAAACTAGTCGGTGCCAAAATGACATTTCATTTTTAGGACCTCTTGCAGACAACACTTTTAAAAAAATGTTCTATATTGTTCACCCAAAAAGTATTTTATGAATGAGTTGGTATGAAAATCTGGAGGTTGTGGAGTCCCCTTCTTTGGAGATTTTCAAGACCCGCCTGGATGCAGTCCTGAGTAACATGCTCTGACATGCTCTGGGCAATCCTGCTTCAGCAGGGGAGTTGGACTAGATGATCTTTATGGTCCCTTCCAACTCTAAAAATTCAGTGAAATTCAGTGAAAACCTGCTCCCTTAAAGCATTTAATTTTGTACTTGCCATTGAGAATGTGAATAATCACACCTCCTGAAGGCTACAAATAATTAATGTTTTGCATTGGAGCATGAGTACTGAGAGACTTAATTCACCACTACCTTGAATAAGGAGGAGCCATATGCACTATTTTTGCAAAATGTAAAGCTGTGTATGATATTATATTGTCCAGGCCTAAAGCAGTGAGCATTTAGACACCTTAACAGCATTTTGCCTATTTATAATCAGTATTATGCTGCAAATCTTTAAAAGTAGTCTATCAAAAGGAAGTACCTAGAGTTTATCCAGAAAAAAATAAGTGGCAAAATATAATCTAAAGTGACTCAACATTTCCCATGGTATTATTTTCCACTGCATTGGTCTAAAATATACTGACAGTTGCTGTTCCAAAATGGGGAAAAGCTCCATAAATAATAGGTAGGTCAAAGAAGTTCTGGCTAATTGGCCTTCTACAAGCTGAAGCAAATGCAAGATACAATTTGTTAGAATTCCAAGTGTGGAACTGTTAAAACAGTATTAATTTATTTAAGCAAAATAAAATATTTAAAAATCTAAAGTATTCCTTGAACTACATGTATAAAAAATAAACCAAAAAAATAAAAAATGCCATAATATGTCTCTGGGACATATTCTGGGAAGATGGGGATGAGAATTTGATTTATGTATAATTTTACTAGATGAATGATGATAATCAGCACAGTTAGTGATATCTGTCTTTGAATAAGTAAAATAAAACATGTTTTTATCTCTTTGTACAACGCAAGAGGAAGACCATTACATTTCCATATTCATATTCACACACAGCAACTCCTATATATATATAAAAGAGTTTTAAAAAATTACATGCATTTCTTCATGTTCAACATTCCTGGATGCTCATAGAAAAAAATATTTTAAGCAATATGAGTTTTGGTTAGTCTACAAATTGATTTATTGAATGACTCCAAGTGACATGATACCACTGGGATTTCCAATGGGAGAAAAAAGCAGAAAAAAACAATGGGGAGGGGGAGCTGCAATGGACACATCACAAATTGGGTACTGTGAATTATTGCACACTTACCTACTGGAACTAGGAAACTCCCTCCAACTGCAAACGCAGTGAAACCTCTGTGGGGCCCCCAGGCCTAATTCGTAAAAATACACCTACACTTCCTACTCACTTAGCTTGGATTTCCCTAGCAATATCGGCATTCCTTCAGCTCTAACACAGTATCTGTTAGAAACGTCAAAAGGGGTTATAATTTCCTGGAACTTACATCTGGGTTGCTGAATGAAGGAAAGCCTGTGTAAACACAGGTGGGAAAACAGATGGAGAAAGGACTGCAGGGAGACAACACTTGTGTCCTTGGAGGCAGAGAAGAATTTTGCCAGTGACTACAGCAAGAGCAGGATGAGACCACCGTGAACCATCGGTCCTCTGCCCACCAGCAAGAAAGCAAATGAAGTAACAGCAGAGTCCTGAACGTGTTTCCACGTAAAGTGAGAAATCTTTAGCAAGTTGTACTGAGCCTTACTGGCTGGGTAGTGCTGGGTCTATTCCTTTCTTTTTCTCTTTGGGGGCACGTCAGCCCCACTCTAACACACCGGTTAAGCACGAAGGCAGTTCAGCACATGCTTAGCTGGACCAGGACTGCAGGCCCAGAGTGCTTCCTCTGACTCCACAGGGCTGGCAGCTGGAGGGGAACCGGACATCACGAAACCACTCCTGCTCATCAACGTGCTCTGCAGTGGCTCTGGGACAGCTTTAACCTTTATGTTTGCAGGGGTAACAATGTGAGGCGAGTTATAAAATGGCAAAAAGCTGCTTTTCTCCTTTGTTCCCCGAGCAGTAGCTTGCAGTCCATAGTGGAGCACACGCAAACACCAGCAGACTGGGGTTGGGGTTAGGGGTATGCAGAGAAGTGGAGGGTCATAAGGCATCAGGGAGCAAAAGGCCTTTCCAGAAGGGAAGAAGAAATCGCAGAACCAGATCTTATTGAAATGACTAAAGAAGCCCTAAGAGCCACGTGTGGACCCAAATGAGTAAGGTGAAGCAAATTGTTGGAAAGGAGTTCTTAAACTAAAGGAAACTTCTCTTTGGTTTATTACACACATTGCATGTTTGTTGTTGTAATTAATCACAAGACATTTTGAATCACCAACACATAGAATATTATTATGGACTGATTCTGATATCATTTTACTGCAGCAAAAATCAGAATTGCCTCATAGCAGTGGTAGTACACCAGTTTATATCTATATATATTGGTATAATGTAAATTAGATTAGTATTAGACTCAGTAGATACATTATTATTTCTGTTCTGTAAAGTCTCAGTAAATGACGAACTGTGCTTCTCTATAAGCAAAAGACTCATATTCTTATGCTTCATCTATAGCTACTTCAAAATCTTTGCGTTTTAACAATTTTATGTGTAGTGAAGAATTAATATGCAATCTGTTCAGTAATTCCTCCTATCACAAGAAGCCTTTGAGTAATTTCTAATACAATCACCTGGTACTCAGAGGAAAAGGTTCAGTAGGATTGAAACCTGGCAATGTCCTCCCTACCATTTACTACTGGGATTGTAGCATAAAAGAGTTTGAACTACCAAGTTATTAAAGAAGAGAAACAGAAATATGCACTGAGACAGACAAAAAAAATTGGGAATCTCTCATTCTCCACTGCTGTGTCCTTAACAAAGACTTTACTTTTCAGTATTGTAAACTGCAGATACTCAAGACCATGGACAAGGTTACAAAAATTAAATAATTTAGCCATCACAACATCCTCAAAATACAATTGCTTACATTTTTCACCTGTCTTGTGAATTCTTATTCTCCATCCCAGGAAGGATGAATGCAAGTGTGTTCATCTCAAGCTTGCAATTCAACTTAGCTGCAAACATATGTGCAGTCAGGTTTTCCTACTTGCTGTTCAAAAGGGAATTAAACAAAAGGGATAGGTCTAAGGTCTAACCTTCCCACTCCTTTTCAGATTCTGAAAGTTGCTTTAGTGTTGTTCAGACATGCTCGTCCCTTGCATTTTCTTCCCTTTCCCCTCAAACTCATGTCCACGACTTTCCCCTGCACTCACAGTTTCTCTGTCTCCTATTTCTTTGCACCACTCACAACCTGACTCCTACCCACCCAGCCCTCTCTCTGTTGACCTGCATCTCACTTCCCACACTCTTCTGGCCTCCCCTATGGTTTTGTCCCATGCCCTGACCATCCACTCTCTGCTGACCTTCTTCATTCATGTTTCACTCTCCCTAGAGAAGCAGCTAGAAGAAGGACATAATTTCCATTGAGGGCAACCTTGTTTCACCTCATATGAAAACTGTGTCAGTCTCAGTGGGAGAAGTTTCTCTTTTATTTGTAAAGATAAAAGACTCATTTACCGATTTGCTGAAAATAGCAGCAATCGCATTCCTAATAACAGGAAACTAGGAGACATTTTAGAAAACAGACGTAAAAAGTGAAGGAAACATAAAAAAATCCAGACTTTTAGGAAAAAAATTACTATTGCTGTATTTCCTCAAAAATAACAAAATATGGTCCTGAAGAATCCCACTAAACCAGCTATAGAGTATTTAAATCCTGGAATTTTCCACTGGTAACTGTGGGTTACACCAGTTCACTGATGTAGAAGTGACTATTTCACTGACTAGAAGTGACTCACAATAATTGTGCAATATCGTGAAAATCAGCTTCATGTATTCTTCATTGCCTAATTCCTGTCCCTTTTATAAAAACTCACACAAGCACACCATGTGAGGACAGGGATTCTGAGGTAAGGCAATAAAAAGTTACTGTTTTCTTTAAATGACAGTAAAAGGCAAGGAAAATGGATTGTCCTGAATCTTCATGAAACAATCCTTCCAGTGATCCATGTCTGTTCAGGACATAATTTATGGTACTCTCTTTAAAACATTTCCTCTGTGGTCATTACTGAAAGGTTTGAAAGAACATAGTCAACCTCAAATCACACTTTTTTTCTGAACATAATTATCATCTAATAATTGGGGGATATTGCTTTTTGGTATGTTGGTATGTTGACTGCAGATCTGAGGGAGTATTTCTCATGCATTCCCTTACAGATTTTGTGTATTCCATCAAAGGGGGAGTAGGGGTGAGGGTAGAAGGTACGTGGCCTAGGGAAAAGGATAGTACCAGAAATTGCTTTTGAATTCCTACTAGCACTTGGAGTAGATACATAGGATGATAATATCCTTCAATCAGCAGTCTGGAAAAAACTTATTGGGATGGAAATTAGCATCCAAGATGCTAAGTAGTGCTCCTGCACACAAAGTTCAAGATTAGATTTATGAGCACACATGATGTTAAGGGACAGGATGCTCTTCCTACAGGAATACCAACGAACAAACCACAAGATCTATGTGGTTACAGACTTGTACTTACTCCTTCCCTCTGGAAAGGAGAAACCAGTGAGCACAGATGAGGAAAGAGGCGGATGGTAACCAAGGTTAGATCTATGGAGAGCTCTCCAGCTTCACCATTCTGCACGTCCCTCAAGAATCAACAGAAAACATAAAGCAGAGGCAAAGCATAGTCTGATTAATCTATTCCATTGACAGTTATCCAGGCACTTCCTTTTTGAGAAGAATTTCCAAGCAATCGTAAGGTTTATCTAGTTTCATGTGAAACTTTTAACACTCAGATCCATAGGGAAGCCTGTTTTTTAATTAAGAACAAAGATCAAGCAAGAGAATTTAAGTATTCAAGTGTATTTCAGCCTTCAAACCTCCAGATATTTCCTTTCTTTATTACTGCTACTTTTGGTTTTCCAGGCTTTCCATCTCCTGACAGTCTCCATTCAAGCCTCTGCCAAATATTGGTGACACTGCTTTGATTCTTCTTAAATCTTGGCTTTCACACTAACCTCCAGTTCTCCAAAAACTCCTGGGTGTCATAAGTTTTCTACAAATACAACGTTGTCAATACCCAAGCATTTTACATATTTTAAGTTTGATAAACATGTTTCAAATCCAAGGCAGGATGTTGGTAAAAGCCTTCATGAGTTCTGGAAATAAGTCTTCCTCTCCAGGGACTCCTCCCTTATCTCTCCAGAGCCAGGGCCCCTGGGAGACTCAGGTCCAGGATGTACCTGACATCCAACCATTAGCATCTCTGAGCTGGGACTGTGAACCTCCAATTCATAAGACATTTAAAATTGAAAAAGGATCTGTTTAGGTACGGCACACCTCTCCCACCTGTGTGTCCTTGCCTTGCTTGTGAGAGCACAAGTGTTGATATTGATGTATTGTGTCAGACCTGAGAGCTACACATTGAATTTGAAGTCATAAGTTGCAGCTTCTTAAACAGTATCTCAGCCTCAAATTTTTCATGTCTCCATTACGGTCTTAGGATTTAAACACAGACTTACTCTTCCAGCTTGTCATTTTATCAATGACAAGCACACTTGTGTCTGCTTTGCTCAGGAAGCTGTACTCAGATTCTGGTACACGTTTCAGGGAAAGAGTGTCTTCTCCATAGAGATGAGAATATTAGATATTTTTTTTCTGCTTTGACAAACCAAACCTTTTCAATTCACAGAATCACAGAATCACAGAATCACAGAATCACAGAATCACAGAATATTTTTGTTTGGATGGGACCTTTGATATCATCGAGTCCAACCAACAAAAACAAACAAAACAAAACAAAACAAACAAACAAAAAAAACAAACCACACCCAAAAAATCCCAGAACTTATGGCACTTCCTTTCTCAGGTTCTCTCTCCCTATGCGCTTGCTCTCTCCTCTCCTCTCCTCTCCTCTCCTCTCCTCTCCTCTCCTCTCCTCTCCTCTCCTCTCCTCTCCTCTCCTCTCCTCTCCTCTCCTCTCCTCTCCTCTCCTCTCCTCTCCTCTCCTCTCCTCTCCTCTCCTCTCCTCTCCTCTCCTCTCCTCTCCTCTCCTCTCTTCTTCTTTCTCCTTGCCTCGCCTCTCCAGGCTACATCCAGCAGCAGCTATTATCTCCCGTTTGCCCCAGCAGCTGCCAGGTTTTGGATGTATTTGCCCCCATGTTTGCACCCCTTGTCTCATCCCAGCTGCAGTCCAGATGAGGAAAACTGCTTTGGTATGCAGTGTAATATGTTCTTGTGGTGTCTGGATATTGCAAGTAGCTTATTTTTTGTCTGCATTCCTGCTAAGAAGGGTAGTGGTTGAACAGGACGAGCTAAGTAGTCGTTTGCACTGCAACAACAGGCTGACAGTTATGTAAAATACTTTCATGCGCAATCCCTTCTGATCCTCTGCTGGTTCAGAGGAGTATTATGGTCAGATTCAGCACGCAGGCTCTTGCAAACTCATTTTCATAAACTGGGGCACTGCTAAGCATAGAGAAGACCAAGACCAAGGTTGCTCCGTTTCTTCCTCCTCAGCATTTACCTTTTCTTTCACCTTAATCTCCTGTCTTCAGCATCTACAGTCTAAGCCTGTGGGATAAGCACAAGACCTCTTTACTGAAGTGCTTCTACAAATACTGGTACAAATCACCTTGCAGAGGCTACTGCAGGGTGACAAGGCCTGCTGGCCAGATAAGTAGGAGTTGCTTTAGCATATTATTCTAAAATGGGATTAGTTAAGTAACTCTATAGCCCAATTCAAACACTGAGCCCAATTCACTTTTCTAAGCTTCCCACTTCTGTATATCAGCTAAATGCCACTGATTAGGCTTTCAATTGAACATTTTCTGAAAGGCTTTTGCCTGAGTTTTGGGATGATTCATGGGATTCAACAGAAAAGTAATACAACGACAAACTAACTGTAACCATCATGGGCAGCAGTGGTACACACAAATGTTCAATCAGCGGCTGGAAACCATCCTTGCTGCTACTCACAGAAGCAGACACCTTTTCCATCGCACAAGGACAATTTACATTCACAAGGAACAATGTTTTCATAAGGGTCAATTATTATATGTAAAAAAAGAGATTGCTTTCATCCAAATATAAATGTTCAGATTCAAATTTGGATTAAAATTCATCTCTGTTTTTTATTAATATGCATCTGTTAGAAAGTTATCAAGTCAGAAAGGGAGTCCAGTTTCTCATAGTGTATACTGGAAGGATAAACATTGTTGTGTCCTAAAATTCAGTGGAAAAGCACTGATAACAGCTTGAAATATTCATGAATACCAAAATATCCTGTAGAGATAGTGGTCTGTGATCCACTGCCTAATTTTGTAATTCTTACATAATTTTAACCTTTTAGAAGTACTTTACATTTATGACTCAAAAATTGTATCTCTTTTCAAAGTTTATTTTACTTTTTAATAGATGTAAAATTACTATGAAAAGTATTATATTTTTATTTAAATACTGTCTGTTAAATAACAGTGCTCTTAATTCAAAGTAACTTCAGAATTTAGCAAGGTCATTCTGCATCTTTAATAGCTATCCTTACAACAGTAAGCAGCCTCTCAGTGTCTTATTCAGAAATATTCTGTTCACTCATCACTGCGGCTTTAATTGCCTTGGCAAAAGACACTCTGTTGCCTTTATGTGTCTGATACCTGAACATGTTTTGTTCTAGTGCATTCACTCCAATGTTACAATTCATTTTTTCTTACTCACCTCCGAAGTAAGAGCCATCTGTCAGCTTCAGCTCCTTATTGGATTTGGTGATGACACCAGCAACACCATGCTGAATGAAATACATCTTTTTACCCACAGCCCCTTCTCGGATAATATAATCTCCAGGTTGGAACACCTCAAATCTCAGTTTGCTTAGCATGGCAGTTACAAAATTTGGGTCTGCGTTAGCAAAAAGAGGCATTGTAGCAACCAGCTTCCGACAGTTGAAGTTGACAATCTCCTAAATGGGAAGGAAACAAAATTATAATAACGGTCAGCAAATGTGTACAATATGATGAGCATTGAAAAAAAGACTTTCTGCTTCCTTCATACAGAAGTTCTTTATGTTCATATTGGACTTTTCTGTATTTCTTTCTGTGCCTAATTATACTTTAATCTGTTTCTAGTGAAGTGATTGAAACAACAGTGAAGTTTGATTTGTACGTCTGAGGTGAAAGGATTTTTCATGTTATTTATTATTCCCTTTGGATTTTAAGGGGGAAAATATGACAGAAAGATAAAAATTAAATAGAAATTACACTGCCTGACAACAATATTAGCTGTTGCAATAACTGCATTAAGTGATAAAATTACGCAAGCCCTGTGTTTTCAAATATTACAGCAGTAATATCTTTCTGATCAGAACAACTCCAGTGGTAATATGAATGTACATTACAGTTAGCTGCAGGGCTAGATGAAATCAACAGGAAAATTTCCTTCCCAGAATTAATTCATTTTATAAACAGAGAGGCATACATTCCTGTCTTTTAAAGAAATACATATGCAGAAAGTACTGCTATTTTCCTAAGACTTCTACAAGTCTTAAGGATGTCTCCCACCAAGAATATTTATATTTACAGAGCCAACTATGAGCACATCTACGTGTAAGTATTAGAAAGCTATGAATATCCTACTTGCTTGAAATAAAATGAAAAAAAAAAAAAAAAAGAACAATTTCCGAAGGAGTTTCAGGTTCATTCTTGCAGACCTTACTTTGTATTAGGAAAATTGCCATGGTCAGTTGTTATATAGATTTAACAGCGTACTGAAGAGCTGAGACTAATCGGTATTACACGTGAAGAGGGGCTCAGGCAGGCAACATCTACTGAGTTAGCAACCCAAACATGACAGGAAGAGCATATATGGTCATCTGCATATAAATGCACACAGAGCAAATAAAAGAAAAATACAACTAGCAGTCACCTAACTGCTTTGTAAAACTAAATAGAATTTAATTGTTAGTGGAGCATCACTAACATTTCCTACACTAAGCCAAGGCTTTGTAATTGATGTAAAGGAGACATTCCACCTTTGAGTACTCTATACTTAGATAAACACCATATAATCCTTTTTTCCCCCTCCTCTTTTTCGCTCCGTAGTGAGCCAAGGGGATAAAAAAAATAAATACTTTTACCTAGTCATAATTTAATACAGATTTAATTCCAGAATTATTGGGTTAAAGATAGAGTGAATGAAGAGTAAGATGCTACATCTTTGAAGTCAATCACTAAGGTCCAACTGAATCTAGTGGGGATATGATTCCACCAAGAACATTTTATCTGAGAATTATTTATAAGTGACGGAAATAGAACAACACTCCTCTCACATCACTTTTCACTGTACTGCCTCACTCTCCCTTACCCTCTCTGATTGGCATAATTTTGCGATCTTATGAATGTTTTGGAATGCCTGAAACACTGCATCATGTATGGACTCCATGGTTAAGCATAAATGGGCTGGATTAAGACAGAAGGAGACAGATCTGAGACCAAGAGCAGACTTCTTCATGGTTGCATGATACTAGAAATGTAAAGGAATACATGGCAGGAATGGAAACCAGAAAAGATGTGTAGAAAAGAACACTGAGAGACTCCTATTTATAGAAGGGAAGAGCAGGCTGGCTGTGACTCCCACCAGCAGGCAAAAACATAGATGCTACCGGTGTGACACTGTAGGACAATACTATCTACACACATGCCATCAGAATCAGATCTTAAAAAACCCCAAAAAACTAGTCTTGCTTGCAAAAACAGATGGAAAAATTGATGCAAGATATGTACTGTACTGTTTGCCTGAATGCAAAAGTTATCTCAAGGAATAGCACTGCAAGGTGTGAACTACCAGATAGGTGTCATGGGCATTCAAGATCAGTGAATCCTGCTGAGTCAATAAGTAAAGAGGAGTAATCCCAAACTAGCCTTTCAAGTATATTCTGTATGAGGGAATAAATATTATAGAGAGGTTCTAGCTAACTGCCTTTCTAAAAGATGAGGATACACTGGTTTTCCTTCTCATCTAAATACTCCATTTCTCAGTTAAGATTCAGCCACCACCTCCGTCCCAAGGAAAAGTTATTCTCTGCTCCTACTGCTCGCAGTATGGTGGCATCATGCGAGGAGTCCCAGACTACTTCCTCAGCTCTGTATGAGACTGCCTTACTGCAGTCTCGGCTGATGCTGGAAAGCTGGCAATAACTATTACTTGTCTTGCCTTGCCCAGGGACTTTTCAGTAGACTTGCTGCTTGTTTTCTGTTTCTGAAAGTGAATAGCTTGTCTTGCATGCCCAGGAGGCAGAGAAAGGAAATTACTAAAGAAAGCAGAAATTGACAGGAAATTATATAGAAGCTGGTGGGGAAGCACAGAAAAGGCTGGCAGAGTGGAAAGTTCAACTCCAGTCATGATCAAGAAAAAAGAGTAAAATAGACCTAGATGGAGTAGTATTAAGAAAGAAAGAATGGGAGGAAAATAAAAAGAAGGAACAGAAAGACCTAGAAGAAAGGGGAAAAAAGAAGGCAGGAAAGTTGACTTTAAAAAGAGATTGAGAAATTGAAATTCCTGAAAAAGTGAGAGCACAGAAGAACAATACCTGGAGAAAAGGTATCTGGAGTGAAAGCTGAGAAGTAGTGCAGATGAAGTAAACAAAAGGGAAATTGGAAAAAAAAGACAAGTGATCAGTAATGTGTCTTTACAGCAGCATAGGAGAGCATGACAGAGACAGAGGGGGGAATTCAGATATGCGTGACTCCTGTGCACAGAACCAGTCCAGCATGACCAGAAAGTTCATCTTGTCTTAGGAATCCCAACAAAACACACCCTTGTTGCAGGATATTCACTCTTGGAGGCTCATATCCTCTTATGGCCCCATCTTCTGCCCACCTTTCTCTCTTAATATGTAAACTATATCTGGATATTCCCATGTATACACATACATTACCTACTCAGCCTGAATTGCCTAATGAAGGTACCAACATAGCTACAAAACTACCCTGCTGTGGTAATTTCAGCCATTATGTCCTAGTAATGCATTCATTTTGTTGATTAGTTTTCTGAGAAAGTTTTTGCTAAAGTACAAACTTTCCCTATTTAAGACGTTAGAAGGTGGAAAATTACTGAGGGAGAAAGAAATGTGTCATTTTTAAGTGCTTTGTTTTTCTTTAAAGTGTTCTTTTATTTAAATATGAGATCATTCAGAGCAAGTAAAATACATTTCCCTGAGTCTTAATCACAGGCAGAGCTGCAATTTCAGATTCTTGTGTACTACTTTAAATATCATCTTGGGGAGAAAGAAACAGTAAAGATTATGAAAACATTTTATGTAACTCAGAAAGTAATAGGAGAAATAGTTCTGTATTTCAAAAGAAAGGTAAGAAAAGAACAAACTGCCAATTAAAAGTTGACTTTTTGTGCACAGAAAAATCTTTCACTCATATTTTCTTTAAGTTTCTTTGGAGCCAGACTGGAACCAGATTATGCTGCTCAGTATGATATCTTAATTAAATTACATAATGATGTTTTTGTCTCACCTCTACATGAAGAAAACACCAAGTGAAGTGTGAAGAAAAGATTACAAGTGTGTTATACAGCTGAAGCGGTTAAAGGGCAAGAGTGATTCAGACCTACATGGACCAAGTGTTGATCTAGTTCAAGTATTGGTCTCTGTTACACAAGAACTAAGTTGGAGGTGCAATGGTCTGCTTTATACAAGAGATTTGTTAGGCAATTACATTGGCTCCTGCTCCTTTATACTGTACTGGCTTTATTACTCATTTTGGCCTTCCTGGTTATTTTTTCAAACTGATGTTAAAGCATCAGATATTATAATTTTGCATGGGTAGAGTATTTCAGGAAGCTCCTATGCATCTCAAGATGCCACATTTACAGAGGCAGCCACAAGACTGTCCTAGCTGTGATCGGGGCATGGCAGTGGCCAACGTCTCTGATGGCATGTGTAAGAGTTTTTTTGGGACCTTTGCTCCAGGGGAAGATTTTTAGATAGAGGTAGTGCTTTTAGTTAGACTCACTGGAAAAAGCTTTTGTTGGAAGAAAAAAAGCAGACAAAGTTCTTGAAAGATCTGTACGCCTGAAAGGTTCTTTGCTTTCTCCCACTAATCCAATTGATCTAATGAAAGCTACTACTTCCATCTACAAACCACATCCTTCTTATGTGTAGGCCACCAAAGTCTGTTAGTGACTATGTTGAAAAATAGCTTAGTTTCATTAGGTCACTCTTATTATTATTATAAAAATCTAGTGCATAACTCTAACAACGCATACTTTTTTTCTGAGTGTCATCTCCTTTACACTCTGCTTTCAAAGGATGAGAAACTAAATCAGTCTATTACCTGCCATTGAAAGGAATAAATCACTTTATTGAGAAAGCTGGTTTTTTGCTTAGAAATAACTCACAGAAGAAAAAAACCTAAAATACTGAGCAAGTGATTAACAGAGAACTAAAGGGAAAAGCAAGATATTTAAGGATTTGGACCTCTATGAGCAGGTTAAATATATAAATAACCTAGCTTTAAGGAGTCATATTATATACGTGTTCATGATTTCCTGTAATTTTTTAACCCATTGGTCAATTACAGCCAACTTTGGCAGAAAGAAGGCATCTTACTGATAGTAAGTTCTTACAGGTTTTATGACAGCAGGTAACCAGGAGCACTAGGATTAGTACCCCACTGAGGGAATGACTACATCATTAGCTCACAACTTGTTTAGTGCCAGAAAATCTACATGTGGCAATGGGATGCAATATTCTTCATTTCTGGTGCACCTAAAATTGTTCAAATACAGTTCTATACAGAGTGTATGACTTAAAAATAGATTTTGCTCAGAAGCTTTCATATAAGTAATCATGACTATGTGCATTTTTCTCTTTGAATGTGATTTCCACGATTTTCCATTTTTCAATTACATTGATCAATTTTAACACATAGAGTTGGCCTAGAGTTTTACTTACAAATAGGGTAACTTGGATACCATCATTTATGTCTAGAGCTGCATTCAGAAACACCATTCTTTTTTCTTCAGGACTTTGATATTTTGCCATTCTGTTAACACAGTTGGATATTTCATGTGTGTGTGTTTTAGAAAACCTCACTGTCTAGCCCCTTTGGCTATAGGTTTTAAAGTTCAAGAATGCTCTGATCTGAGGTAACCTACATGTTTTACCTACAGACGAAGTACAAAACCTGAAAAAGTTCTGATCTCTAAGGCAAAGACAGTCCATGTGATCTCAGCTGCCTTGAAAACCAGTGGCCAGCCTGTGTATTTACATTTTCAAAGCCCTCAGGTCCCCAAGACCTCCAGCATACCTGCATGCATGTTGCCCAGATGCAGAAATTTTTCCAGCCATCTGTGACATAAGCTTAGGCAAGGAAAAGGAAAAGAGGAATCAATATCCTTTCCAGCCAAATGATGAACAAAATCCCCTGCTTGGATTCTACCAGGACTGAGTTAAAGCAGGTCTTTTTTTCTGTCTAGCTCTGTTCAACTCAGTTTAAGACAAGTCAGCCTTAAAGAGAGCATATGGTAGCTAGTATTGCTGTCTCCCAAGAGAAAGCAATCTTTTTTATGCATTTGCAAGCAGAAGGGATATAGATTTGACCAATTATATTTTCTTGGCTTCGTTGATTAAATGTTGGCCTTTTGCATACTTTTCTATCATTCCCTACTTCATTAGAATTTTCTATTCAACTCCTTATATGCATTTTTTATGCTTCAGAATTATTATTGCATTAAATTCAAATGCAGACAGGATAATCCTTTTGAGGATATATGGTTCAACCAAACCTCCAATAAAGTCAGTCTGATGAAGGATATCCATCTTTTTCCAAGCTTGTTAATTGATTTAATGAAGCTTAAGGGAGAGCAGTTCTATGCATCTCATGGTTCTCTTCTCTGGATCTTCCATTATATTGAGAAGATTAAAAAAAAAAAAAGCCAAAGAAAGAAGGAAAGAAATTAAAAAGGCACTATCTATTCACCCTTTCATTCACCCAACTGTCCCTCCATTCCTTGACTGGTCTGTTTTTAAAGGGAACTTAGCTTTCGTCTTCTTCAATGTTCTGAAATGTTCTATGCTTCTTAAGTTTGATTTCCAGCTGGGGAAAGGATGAGAAGTATCAAAATGAGAGCACTGATATAGGCAATGTTTTAAGGCAGTCTGTAATTGTGAGATAGCCAGTTTAATTTCAAAAGCCTGAGAAGTCCTGATAATCCAGATAAGCGCTTAAAGTTTGGGCCAGTTGAGCAGTCTCCACTTCTTTCAGGTTTTTCCTTCTGAACTGTACTGCTGAAAAATTTTCCTGAATGCTCTTAGTAGAAAACAACCCATAGTTCATTACAGAAGGTAATATGAAATTAGTGCTGTATGATACAGCAGGTGCTGTAGAGACTGTTCCCTTTTATTAACTGAATAAGTTATCTAAAATTTGCAAATATATTTAACATCACCGTTTCAGTTTTCTGCTCCTCAGTAATCAAATATCTTCATTCCCATTTGTGTGTGTGTATATTTGTGTGTTATACTCAATATAACCATAGTATTTACTAAATAATATCTTGGGCAGGGGGCACTTAAGACTGAAATCTTGGTTTAGTGAGGCATTTTAAATATTAAAGTTGTCCCATTAAGCCAATGAAACTACAGATTTAAACACATGTATTGTCAAATTGTGGTAGAAATGTGATTCCTAAAAGATGTGAAGTGTACAAAATCCTATTGGTATCCATATCAGAAGCTTGTGTTAATACATGAAAGACTGGCATGAATTAGTCATCATATTTGCTGTAGAAATGAATGAATCACACCTCATGTTTTTCTAAAACAATGACTAAGAAAAAGGATAAAGTTGGTTTTGCTAATAATTACAAAACTTTGTCTAGTCTGCTTGTTCACAGCTTAGTATCTACTGTAGCATTGCTTTTCCACTGTCTTTGGAGCTAATTGTCACCTCCTTTATCTGGTAATCTGATGATTCTAGAAACCATATTTATTCTTGTGCATTTGTATTGAAACTCCAGTGATACCACTTGCTAACACCAATCAATCTGTAGTTGACCTTGTATGTGGTCTGTGGCAGCTACTATTTTTTTCTACTATATCCTTCCAAGCACAACAGCTCAAATGCTAGTTATATCTTTTTTGAATGAAGAGTACTTCTGTTCACCAAAGTCAGTGAGATATCACCTGGTTGCCAGGGAAAAAAAAAAGGCTTTGTTTTAGAATAGTGATGGAAATTCTCAGAACAGCACTTGATTCACCTTTTTCCGAGGAAGAGTAATTGTGCATGAGAGAAAGTAAGTGAGGAAGAGACAGTCGAGCTTCACAAAGGCAGTCTGAGTTACACTTACGTTTTTGTGATTTATTAGATAAAATATATTGGTTTGGGTACTTCGCTGTGTAAAATATGTGAGTCAGAATGTGATGACAGAACAGCATGTGATGCTTGAACAATACAGTTTGTCTTGCTGAAGAACGGGAAGGCCATGAAGGAAATAACTTGTGGATGAAAACAGGGAGGGAAAAATCTGTGTTTGAAGCTAGCAGGGAGCTGACTGGGGACTAAAAAAAAGTACTGAAGCAAAGAACTAGGTGGCAGGAAAAAATCGACACGCCTTAGGAGAAATAGAAAGCTATGGATAGGGTATAAATTTTTGTGTTGACTTATTTCTGATTTGCACTTGTTTGATTGAGAGCAGAAATTGAAACTAGGAATGCTTCCATGGAGAGTTTATTGTGAGCCCTGCAACAAGAAAGAAATTCCTTCTGCCATCCCATCCTTCCCTCTTTGTCCTTCTCCAGTGTGTACTGCAACCCAAATGGCCAAAACAACCAAGTCAGCAAAGAGGTAGTTCTCAAGAGAATGTGCTTTATCTACACCCTATGTGTATGGTTTAGCTGTCACAGTAACAACAACAACCAGGAAAACAGTTATTTAAAAATCAGTGGTGATTTGTTCACTGAGTTATTTTAAAGCTCTCCAAGAGCTCTGGATCAGAAATACTGTTATCTTGTTAATTGCTAGGTTAACACTTACTTCTTATTATGAATTAAAAGCCCATTGGTTCAAAGCCTCTCTCTATAAAAATATTAAGTGGCTTAAATTAAATCTTACTGATTATACTGGAAAAATCCCAGTTAGCTGAGCTTGAAATATCCACACTGAAATTATGTTTAGAATTTTTAAGTACATTTCTGTTTGCATCTAATTTGATTTGTAACTATTCAATGAAGGTCTTTTCTATATTATGATTTGGGAGAAACAGCAAACCCCTAACTTTATCTAACACACAAAATCTAAACATTGATATTTATATATAATCCGCATCTTAAGTGGCAAAAAAGTGCATTTGTAAATAATGAGAAGATTTATTTAGATTTCTTAGACAAAAGACAAGTCTGAGTGCTTGTGTGTATATATGCTAGAATATTTACAATGTCAGCTATAGAAGTACATATCTATATATAACAGAAGGATATAAAAAGAAAGATAAGGAGGATGCACAATCCCTTTCTAATTCTGAACAAGTCTTCGTCACTGCTTTGCTCTGTGAACTGGGACAAGCTAATTATGAGACCATTTGAATTTGCCTTCTGAAGGAAACTACTGAAAAGGGTGCTGGAGTGGGATCAGGCACAAGGGCTCAGTGATGTTATGTTGTGAGTAGCAACTTGCAACACGAGTGCGAGGAGCTCATGACTCACATCCAGGCCACTGCACCAGAGCGCAAGCATGCAGAAGTAGAAAAATACAGAAAGCATGGATTCTAGAGCCCAGTGTTACAGTGAAACATGAGGATGATGCTCAGCTGTAAGGAAGGGTGAGATGTAGAGAGCTGGCTCCAGAAGAGATATCATTAGATGGTAAAATGCAGATGAAGACTCTGGGAATAACTTAGTAGAGTGACAGCCAGACAGCCCTGAAGACAGAATTTGCTTGAGACTGCCGCTTTGGCTAATATTGGTAGCTGCAGGGGGAAGAGATGCATAAATGACACGGGAGGTGTAAAGAGTGGAAGAAATTCTGAGGAGTTCAAATAGGCATGGTGACAGCAAGAATTGACTCAATTGCAGATCATGTGGAGGAAAGAGAAGGCAAACTGGCAGGAGCAGTCTAGTCGACGTGGATTAGTAATAACAGCTAGAGTAAAAGTAATGCATCACAATCTTTAAACACTCGTTAGGCAGACACACTTAATAATGGCATGGAATCAGGGTAACAAAGAAAGAGACACATTACAACTAGGAACCAAATTATGGTCAAGACTTGGCAGATCAAGAATGCACAGGACATCCTTAGCATTTGTAAATCCTGAAAATTTTTATTCTAGGTATCATAGAGAGGAAGCAGCTCTGTAAATAATAAATAAGGAACCAGGGGAGATACCTGTAGCCTTCTGTCATCCACGTTTACTAACTATGTTGTGCTTGCTCTCTGCATGCAATCACTAAGGCCTTAAATATTTCTGTTTGTGCTTTCTCTCCAGGACTAGACATGCACTAAAAGCAAGGGGGCCTGATGACAGCAGGGCACTTGGCAACTGCCATTAATTAGCACCTGTGCATGAAACCCAACAGCCACAGGATGCAGATGCATAGGCAGTGCCATCTTCTTTACATCAGTTAAATATTCTTTTTCAAAATAATTTCAGTTCATCTGCTTGCCCAAAGTTTTAAATTTATTTAACTATTAATAGCATTTAAGTATAATTACATTACTCACTTCATGAATTAAATATAGGCTGAGGATTATTTCCATAAGAAATATGTTCCTATAATTTATTCAGAAAGATTCTCAAATGATCTTAAGACTATATCTTAATCTCTAATTTTATCAATAAATTTATCTATATGGATTTTATATCATAGGAGAGCTTACAACCCTTGTCATTACAGTTCATTTTAAGGCAATACTTTGCAAACATAGACTGGCTGCAGATGAAATATGTGTTGATATATACTGTAACATTGAGAAACATAAGGACCATAATGGAGTACATAATGCAATGTATGTACTCAGTACTATGCGAAGGTATCAGCAGAGTAATATATAGAATTCTTCTCGTACATACATCTTGGACACATGCGTTTGCATGTATGTGCTTGAAAGTCTGTGTATGTGTGTATATATATGCATATATGTGGTCTCACACATATATGTGTACATGGAAATATCTATATGTGTACAAATGTACATATTTGTACATTTAATGGAAAAAAAATCAAAGTTTAACCAATTGATATATCCCATTAGAACTGTGTTTCAAATTAATTGTAGTTAAATATTCAGAGGTTAATACAACTCATATAAGAGTGTGTGCTTGTATAACAAAAGTTATAATCTACAAGGAAAAAGGTGAGAGGAAAGAAGATTCTGCGCCCAGTCCCAATTATGTTCTTTGGAAATGAAATGTCCTGATGTTCTATATTCTGCAAGGACACATGATCTGTATCTATTTTCAGCGAACATCTTCTCACATGGTGGCCTAAAAATAGGCCAGCCATGAACTTTAAATAATGGCTCAGGAAGGGTATTAACCTCTTTCTCAGATTCTAAGTTTGTCCCGTTGCTGTAAGTATCAATATTATGAAGAACGTATCTGGTGTTAGAGAATGACAAAGCAAGCTACATACACTTCCATTTCTGCATCTCCACAGATGTCATTGCCTCTTAATTCCTTTCAAGGTCTGTTATATATTAAGCTATCCACACATAATATTGACAGCATTTCTCTTCCTCTCAGTAGTGAATCTATTTTGTGCCAGATGCTAAAAAGCATGAACTATTTCAGTTCCAATCCCTACTGATGGGAGAATTTCTACTTTTGGTGAAATGTGGATGATTATGAAAACTCATCTTTTCATAAATACACAAGTGTTTAAACAATGTGTGGCAATGAGTGCTACAATAAGTAGCCTGATTTTTGTATCAGGGACTGTGGATATCTGTTCTAGCCAAATAATCGGTTACAACTCCTATAGCATAATGCTCTCATCAGATATGTTTTTCAAATTATTCTCAGTAGTTCTACTTTTTTGTTATTTTTAATAGACACAGACCCATCTTTGCTTCCTGATTTTCAATTCAGTACAAGAAAAACTCCTCACTATGAAATAAAATTATTTTTAATACATGTAAGTAAGTGACATGCTTGAGATCAAAGAAATAAATAATAGTTTTCAGTCCAAGTTAACTAATGACTGCAATCCAGGTGAAAATGAAAACTGTTCCTTACAAAGAATGTGGCTTTTCATTAAATTGTATATAAACACAAAGGTATTTATTTATCTACAGAATGGTTTATCCTTCTAGCAAGGCACCATCCATTGCTTCAAATGTACTATAGTGATAAGAGAGCACAAACATGCAATGATCAGCTCATAAAACTTGGAACTGTATGTGCTTTAGAGCACCCTATTAGTATCCTCTCAACCAACCATGGAGTTTTCACTTTTCACAAATGAGGGAGAATAAAAATGGATTTACTCAGAAGAAAATTAATGAACACAGATTCCACAGAACAAGCTGGGAGATTAAAATCCTCTTGGGGGAACTCCTTGCCAGTCAGTGCTCGACTTCTGCCGAGGCTGGCTTAGGATCCAGCGCTACCACTGAGCAGGACTGTGGGAAGGTATCATGAAAGAGATGGAGACAACAGATAAAAACCATTGCATTGAACTCAGCCCAGGAGCTACCGGGAAGACTGTACCTGTACGCACAGTGTCAGACTCCAAATTTTGCACCAGATTTTAACTCCACTCATCTCTAACAATCTTGTATCACAGTAGTTTAGTCCCAAGGGGAGAAAGACTCTTGTTAATCACTAAAAATATCAGATACCAAGTTCCTTCAGTTTTAGACACTGATCTCTAAATTAAACAAGTGCAATTCAGTATCTTGTGCATTCATATCTATGCTAAATTTCATTATCTGTCCATTTATAAGTAATTTCAAAATTTTTTTTGCAATTCCCATTTCCATTTAATCTCTTATATAAAGACTCTTCATCAAAAGAGGTGACATTTTCACAATTTTGCAACTGAGGAGACCCCTGATTTTTCAGTTACTACGACTTTAGAAAAAGAATCAGTATTTCACCTTCAGCTTGCCTGCAATAAAATTTTTGACGATTGTAAGTATTTTCTTATTGTATTTGCTAGTTAACAGCAACAGTCCAAAAGTACAGATTAGATAGTTTTGTGCAGGTTTCAAAATAATGTACAATGTTTTTGTTCAAGTGACACTAGGTAAAAAAGCAAAACAACGATCCAGCATTGCCATGATGTGCACAGTTTAACTTCGATATCTCCCACAGTTTAACTTTGATATCTGCCACAGCTTTAAGAAGATTTACCTTCTTAAATAATCATTGTACCAACTTGAAATTAAGTTCATAAATAAGCATTCAGAACATATTTTGTGCTCTGCTGGTTTTTTGTTCTCCTTGTCTTTGCCTTTGAGATCACATACTTTTAAAAGGCAACTCCAAATTTATGCATGGGAAATGCTGTGTACCCTTCTGTACGCTGTTACTACCATAATCATAATGTGCAACCAAGTGCATAAAAATAGGCACATGTATTCTCTTCTGCATCAGACAGTTCACAGCATATTTATCTCCTCTTGCTGGTGGTGAGTCACAGCTCTAAGCTTTATTTGTGGTGACTTTCATGGACACTGGCATGTTTAAAGAGTGCCTACTCCACACAGAAACTTTTATATTATATGACCCCTGCAGCATTTTTACCGATTCCAAACAAATATTCTTCAAAAGACTTTAGCCTGCTCCAGAATTTAACTTCCACAGTGAAAACTGAAGGAAAAGATGTTCCCTTTCCACCTCCAAGGGTAAGTTTTACAGGAAAGGAATGTCAGCACGTCCATACCATGTATCCCTGTCCTGTCTGTCTGCATCACATTTTCTGCTGGGTCCAGGGCTGCATCCTGCCCTCTGCTTTCCCCCTTCCCCTTCCCACGCTCCCCTAATGCAAGTGCCATGACTTTTTACTGCAGACACCCACAAGGGGAAAATGGAGAACGCTGGAAAGTACTAGATTGCTTTCCTATAGCCAGATTCTGTATCTCCTAAACTTGAATCAAAACAGACTGTCTAGTTTCCAACCCTGCATCAATAATTTTTATTTATTTATTTTTCATTTATCTTCAAATATTCTCTAAAGGGTTCAAAGGATCATGTGTTAACCTCTGCTGTTTTAATATAATGGACTCATAGTCACAATTTGGGGTTTAGGGCAAAAGTTCAATTGGTTTTAGCTAAGTAAACCAAAACTTTCCAAATCCTAATTGAGAGGACACTAGTGAAGCCAAAGCAAGCACAATGTTAACAGAATGTGTTTACATAAGGAGAATTAGCTCAGAAGTCATCTGAAGTACTTTGTTATTATTTTTAACCTCCTAAAAATCAGCAATGCCATCGATAATTGCAATAGCATATTCAGACCTAATAAGAATGAACATGCTGTGGTAAGCATTGTCTAATAAGTAGCAACCTTTCCGGGCTTTCAGCGGAAAATGCATGAAGGAAAAAAAAAAAGTGCTTGACTTTTCCTATCCACTGCCCCTAGCAGTAGCTGGGTATCAGCTCACTGAACAGTTCTTCAGTGCATTAAAAATTGGGACATGACAGATACTTTGAAGCATGATCTCAGACTGAGTAAGGCAGTGGTGCAAAATTCTCCTCGGTGGGACAGTGCTCCTGTTGCATTAGCTGCTGTGCTCTTAATGCGCTGGACCTGGTTCCCACAAAAACTCTTCTGATTCTGCTCTTCAGATGCCTGAATAGCAGTTCAGACACAAGCAGGCACAGACTGGATTTACTCTTCTGTAACAGGATTTGACTAGTCTCACAGCATTTAGTTTACATCTCAATAGTTCTCAAACAACTTACCTTTCTATGAAAGACAACTACTGCACTAAGATTTGGGAATTTGATTTGGATTAGTATATTTAACTAATATAGTAGTATATTTAACTAATTTAGTATATTTATATATATTATATATATTTTGTATATTATATTTTATATATTATAATAATTATGATATATATTTTTATATAGTATAGTATATTTACTATACTATAAATATAATATATAAATATACTATATAAATATATATAGTATATTTAACTAATTAGTTATTAACTAATATTAATAACATCCAGGCTGGATGGGCCTTTGAGCAACCTGCTCTAGTAGCAGGTGTCCCTGCCCATGGCAGGGGAGTTGGAACTGGATGATCTTTAAGGTTCCTTCCAACTCTAACCATTTTATGATTAAAGAGCTCATGAAAGAACTGTCATGTCTGAAATATGTATTAAACAATTACAACATGGAATCTCGTAGGTGCAGTAACAAGACTGTTCAAAATCGTAACTACTGAGAACTGCTGGTATATTATTAGCTGTACTATTGGAAGCAGTTAGATCTTGGACTTGCCAAAGCATCTCTCAGCTCAGGATGGATTTGCTAACAAAGAATGTCAAACACAGAAGGGACCGTGATCAAAGTTTCTTGAATATGTGCAACAGCAACGAAAGCGGCTAACAGTTCAAAAGTTTTATTTCAGCTGCAGCATGTACACTCACGTATGTGCATACATGGATGAGCAAGCACAGTCCCCATAGTTCAGGAAATCAAAATTCATTGTCTTAGTTCCCCCAGAAACAGATTTGAGTGTGCAGAGTTTGTTACCATATCACACCCACCGGGGCAAAGCATCTTAAAACACAATAAAACCAACTGCATCCTGGGCTGCATCAAAAGAAGCGTGGCCAGCAGGTCCAGGGAGCTGATTCTGCCCCTCTACTCTGCTCTGGTGAGACCCTACCTGGGATACTACGTTCAGCTTTAGAGTCCTCAGCACAAGAAGGACATGGAGCTGTTGAAATGGGTCCAGCAGAGGGCCACGAAGATGATCAGAGGGATGGAGTACCTCTCCTGTGAAGACTGGCTGAGATGGCTGGGGTTGTTCAGCCTGGAGAAGAGAAGGCTCTGGGGAGACTTTACAGCAGCCCTCCAGTACCTGAAGAGGGCCTACAGGAGGGAGGGGGAGGGACTCTTTATCAGGGAGTGTAGTTATAGGATGAGGAGTAATGGTTTTAAACTGAAAGAGGGGAGACCTAGATTAGATATCAGGAAGAAATTCTTTACTGTGAGGGTGGTGAGGCACTGGAACAGGTTGCCCAGGGAAGTTGTGGATGCCCCATCCCTGGAAGTGTTCAAGGCCAGGCTGGATGGGGCATTAAGCAACATGGTCTAGTGGGAGGTGTCCCTGCCCATGGCATTGTGGTGGGAACTCGATGATCTTTAAGGTCCCTTCCAACTCTAACCATTCTATGATTCTATGAATAATCCAATCACCTGGTGAATGTCTGCTCATTTCAAACATTAAGACATCCCATTTGTTACTATTCTTAATTTTGAAAACTTAATTATTGTCCTTTATAAGAACTTTTCGGGGCTTTGCTTAACCCTTGTATAACTAGATTATTATTTAGTTCAGATCTTTGAAAAATACCAATACTACTTTTTTTTTTTTCAGCATTTGTTAAATAAAAAATGCTGTGGTATATCAGTGTTTATTCTGTGAGAATGACATGCTGAATAAGTCTTTCATGAGTTCAGTACTCCGGAGTACGAATTAAAGTTATATTTTAACTGTGTCTTTGTGAAAAAAAAACTTTAATGCACCAGATAAAGAGGTATTCATTCTCTCCATATAGCTATATAAAGAGATACTGAAATGAGTTCCAGTACAATTGTATCTATAATTCTGATGCATTTTCCCTAGTTCCCCTCTTTAAGCTTCATACCAAGGTTCACTGCATATAAAAATGCATAAAAGTACAGTGGATTATAATGAAATAATTACCTCTGCCTTTTATGAGCTAAATTTATGGACATAAGTTGTTATGGAAGCAAAATATTTGGAATCTCTAATAATTTAATATTGACTCTGATACTTTATTTTTTTTTAATAAACTAATTTGATTTTCTACCATTATTTTAATGTTTGATGGCCTATATCCAAAAATCATAATGACTACACTAGTGAAATTGATGGAACCATGCTATGGTCGAATCACAGCACCTTTTGGCTTCATACTATTACCTCTGGAGATGTTTCGTCCTTTGTGCGTAGGATTATAGTATAGTCTAAATGAGTATATAATGTTTTGTGATTTTTAAAGATAAATATTAAATGGAAGGAAAGATATTAAAAAAGAAAGTTTTAATGGAGAAAATGAGAAGGTTAAAAACTGGGGAAAAAAACAGTGAAGCTACCAAACTGATAATTTTAAAATTTATTTTGAAAGGACCAAATACTTTCTCTAAAAATATACACAATTTGTCTACATGTACCAAACTGATCTGTTTTCAGTCCTGTATTCAGTTGGATACAATTACTATTATGAATTATAAATCCAATAATGTACGGTTGTCGTTATTTTGTTGTGACAGTACCTCCCTTACAAGAGCTGTCACAAAATGCCACCCTTGGTGCAACACTAAGCACCAGGCAGGATATTTTTCAGAATCTTAGATCTGACTCATTAGGCTGTAATAGGTACCGTAATGTACTTACATTCACTATCCCTATGGGAATAACAAAGGCCAAGAACTTCACACAGTTCTGCTCAATTTCAGAAACAGCACCGTGTAAAGATGAAGCAGATTGTTAAAAAGAAACTAAAAGCAGCTTCTTACGGGTTGGTTGGAAATTGCGGACGGAGACCAGTGTTAAGTGATATGCCTAGACAAATACATAAAATAATGTATCCCTTACCTCTTAGGAGTTAGCTCTTACAGTTGTAATTTAAAAAAAAAGTAAACTCTATGATTGGCAGTGATTAAAAAAGCAAATCAATGTTAGGAATTATTAGCAAATGAATTATTCTTATTATTGTAACATCGGTATGCTGGCTGCAGATCTGGTGCTCTCACTTCTAAAAGGCTATATTAAAGCCAGGAAAAAATTTTGAGAACGGCAAGAAGGATGACTGTGGAAGTGAGCTGGCTTCAATGCAAGAAAGAATTAAGTAGAATAGGTTTCTTTACCTTCAAAAAAATACCTTTTAAGAATGTTACCATAGAAATCTATAAAATCATAACCTTAAGGGGGTGGGTGGGTAGTAATTGACTGTACTATCACTTTTGTTGCAAGCATTAATGGCCATCAAAACCAGAAAACAGAAGGACCCAGGTTCAATTCCAAAATGAGGAGGTGGTTTCTCATGCAGCAGAGTACAGGTATGTGCTCCTAGCCAAAGGATGGTGTGTCTTCAGAGAGAGCATGTGGATTAAACAGCAGTATAAATAAGTAATTGGAAGAGAAAAGTTTACCCAGTAGACGAATCACATCAGTTTCAGAGAATCCCTGGAACTGAAAATACTGGGACCCTAAGAGAGTCATTAAGGCAAATACACTTGCCCTGTTCTCACTCTTCTATGGGCATCCACCTACAGCCATGGCTGGTGAGGCTGGCTGCTTCTTTTTGTCTGTACCATCTCCATTTCATGTCATGACAGTTATAAAGACCACTTTTGGGACTAGGGCCTGTTGATGCTAAATGATGTTCAAGCATGTAGGTGGCAAGAACTCCAAGTTAAAAAATGCAGACTTTAGAGAACTTCACAAGTATCTTTGTCTGCTGAAGAACTAGAGATGATATTTATATGAGAAACATGTTAATTGCTACCAATTGCTAATTACTACCTCAAGAAATGAGGGAGGGAGATAGTTAATTGCAAATGCTACTAAAGGCAGAATTTATTTCACATGTTGTTCGAAGATCTAGCCTTTTTTGTAAGCTAGTCAGATAGGTTTCCTCTACAGTGAGAGTATGTATGTAGGGGGGTGGGGGGGGTGATATGTGCAGAGAGAGCCTAATGATTAGCTCAGACTTGTTGCAGAACTTGTATGGAGCTACAGATAGATTTGATTAATCCAACCCTGCATGGCCTGGAAGAACCAGTTTAAAATCTTGCATCTCTACTGCCAGGAGTCTCCTGACTATCTGATTCTCAAGAAGGCTGGACAGTTATTATCAGGTAAGTCTAACTGTGAAAAGGAGGATATGCTTTTCAGTAAGCGTGAAATTTCTGAGTGTAATGAAAAGAAATCTTTAATTCTTTCCTTTCATCAGAGATCACCAGGTAGTAGTACACCACGTATGGCAATACAAAATTAATTCAGTTTGAGTGTGCAGAGCTGAGGCTATCCAATTAACTACATTACCATGGGACTAATATACGCAAATTGTGTAAGTAACTTAACTGGGGAGAAGATAAAGTTTTTAAGTCCCATTTTCTAATGTGTCTACCTTAGTTCCCAGCCATTGAAGGGAATCTATTAATACAAGCTTATCCTTGAATGATACAGGTCAGCTACCAGTTGCTTTACACATCTATGAAGCACCTAATGAGAGTTTTGGAAAATTTTTAAAATGTTCAGGGTTCTTTTTTCCCTTTTTTTTTTCTTATGAAGCCCTAGTTAATTCCCCACAATAAACATGACTCTGCTTCTGTTACCCAAAAGTTAGACGCTCACACATACGCATCAAACCTTTTCTTAGCTTTTCATTATTTTAATCATCCAAACTACTATGAATATTCCTTCTGTAATTTTCAGCTCAGTAAAATGAACATCCATTATCATTTACCAAAAAAGTCTTACCTCTACTGTAAGCATATACATCTTTCTTAGTAGTATTTACCACATAAGAATTAATTTTACAGCAGATTTTTACCGTTAATTCTATGTCCTTTAGATATTTTTAGTGGTTGAATGATCATATTTATATCATACATAATTACTTGTCTGCTAAAAAAGAGTGAGCCAAAATTTTACAACATGGAACAAAAAAAGTTCATCACTCCTAAAGAGAGCCTAGCAGTGGAAAATTTCAGCCCATATCATAAACTTGAATGGCTGAGAACAAGGAGAACTGAAAACACTGCAACTTTTTTTATAACATTTGATAATATTCATGCTATAATTATGCAGTAGTTTGTATGGTTTCTTTTGTTCTGCTTACTGTAAGCAGGAAATAATAGTTTCAGTTAAATGTCTTCATCAGAAGCTACTTTCATCAAGCCAAGTATGCCTTGTGGAGACTCTGAATGTTTAGTTCTTACCCTATGCTAAATTCAAAGTATAATAAAATGCAGACTTCAATAAAAACTTAAGAAATGCAGTAAATATTTATTCTTGAATGATGCAGCTTGAGTACCTGTGCTATCACCTGGACGTTATAGCCTTGTACAGACAATTGTATTCTGTCTCTAAAAGGCTCCAATGTGTTACTCATTAGTAACATCAAAAAGCCACTGCCTTCACTTCCAAATTGCTACTGCTGTGGTAGTTAAAATAGAATTTGAAACTGCTGAACTAAGCAAACACCTAAGTGGTGGTTTTAGGGCACCATGCTTGAGATACTGCCAGAATTTGGACAGATTCGTTGGGAAACCTCTTCTGGCATTGCCATTGTCCAGTTCTTACTTCTTCTTTTACTTTTGGATCTTTTTCTGGAGCAACTACTATGTGGTCCGGGCAATGTGCAATGTGATTGTAGCTGAGTAAATATCTTTTTCTTATATAATACAGAGAACAAAGATGACATGCTAAGTACATCATGATCACAGCAAAACCAGAAGCCACTCCTTCCATGAAATTCTATTCTTACTCCATGTTTTCAGTGGCTCATTAATTTTTGAAATTTTCCATGCTTGATCTCTCCCCAGAAGTTCTTTTTGGTTTTATGCTTGACCAAATTTTCTTGCTGCTCTTAAGCAATAAGGAAAAAGGAAGGGAAGAAAACAGGACTAGGGGAGGGATGAAGGAGACAATTAGGGAGGGAGGACAGGAGGAAAAAGACAGGTAATTAGAGTGCCATAACTGCAAATTGTTGCAATGGAAGGGTATTTGACTTCATTTATGGAGAAATGCTTTCCTTAAAAGCGGAAATAGATGAAACTGTTTCTGGGGCCAGTGAGTGATGGATCCGTGCACGCTTCTGTTCTTTTAATAAAACAAAAGCTCTTTACTGGCTAAGATTCATGTTTTGACTGTCACTGTACTCTAGGGATAATTCCTGTCCTACATGCTAGATTTTTATAGTACATTCTCCTCGTGACATTTCAAAAGCTACTGAGGGGAGCCACAGGGTAAGCTGGCAGAGGCAGTGCAGACGCCAGAGCCCTCCACCTGCCCTCCAAAACACTTACAGGTTCACAATACAATGAAAGCACTCAGACTACATCTGTGTTAGGGAATTAAATGGGCCCAGGCAGTGGAATTCAGTCATCTGTATTGTTAAATTGTTAGAACAATCAACGGTTTGGCCTGCTTTGGACTTGAACCATCTAGCAATGACCCAGCGATTTTGGGCACCATTCACCATTCTCAGTTTGTAAGGATGGAGGCCACTATCCGACTTTCACAACACAGACATGGCAAAACTGTTCCAGCTGCCCTCAGAGCCCATGAATGGGCAAGGCATTTTTCCATGTAACTATTTTAAATATAGATCTTGATTGGGTTTTGATTGGATGACATGTTTTCCCTTCACAACAAAGAGCAGGACTCAATGGTACAGACAATTCATCACAGACCTGTGCTCTTCTTATGCCACAAAACTTGTTAAAAAACCTCCGACCTTCACAGGTCTTTCCAAAAGTAAAGATACCATCCTGTGCTCTTTGTGTGTTTTATATATATATACACACACAGACATATATTCAGCACTACTCCTCCCATGACAGAGATACTAAAATGTATTACTTGGTACCACTGAAAATTACACAAGTTTCATCACGTATCAAACTGTTCCTCCTTTATTCTCCCCTTTTCTTTTTTCTTTTCTCTTTTTCCTGTTTATGCTTTCTTCGCTCTGCATTTTTCAACTTCATTCTTCTCCTCTGCTTTTTCTTCCTCCATTCAGTAGAGGATATCAGCGAACCAATAACACAAACATCCTTGAGTAGGTCAGGCATGAGCACCACCCAACAGAAGACAATCAGATTTACAATCAGATTTATATTACCATTAAGCAGCTATCTCTGTGATAGCAAGACAAACGCTGCCTTCCTCCCGCACAAGCACCTTGCCAAAGAAAATTCCAGCTGCTTTCACACACAAAATAACATGGCATAGCATAGCATACCATAGCATAATAAAACCCCCAAAACTGGAATACAGACTAGAGTTTTAACAAAAAATACTTTTATGGCTTGCATATCATATTCCAGCTTCTTCATCTCAAGTAAAGACCACCTTAACTGTGGGTGCTCACAGAATGAAACAAAGCAGCTCTCACTTCTCTGGTGGCTTTCAGTGGTTTCATCTGCAGAGATGCGTGGTTAGCAAGTAGGGAGAGCAGAAAAAACCTTTCACCCAGGACCATTCTAGTCCAGACCCTCTCTATTTCAAAGAATGGCAGAAAACCATGAGTTCCTCTCAATGAATAAAGATGGGATTTTACTCTTTGATACCCTTGTGTGACAGACTGGTTCAGAACAGAGTGTAAATCTGCTTGTTTTTCTGTGTCAATCTAATACAAAATTAATTCTCCTGGTCATTCATTCACTAGGTCAAATGAGATTAAATGTTAACAGAATAGAATCAGAAAGAGCATTTCAACACAGAAATAGCAAAGACATGAAAGTTTTCTGTACTATGAAGAACTACTCAAGTACTTTAATCTTACCTCCCTGAGGGGATCATTGAGCTCATTCAAAATGTTTTCTTCATCAAAGATCTTGCCTTGGTAGCGGTGCTCGTAGTAATCATGGATCTTCTGGCGCATTTCGGCAGGTAACTTGTGGAATGACATGTACTGTTCCACTTGTTTGTACTGTCAGGACAAGAAAAGGAAGAATCAGAAAAAAGTCCCCACTTTTTTACTATCTGAAGGCACCTACAAAATGAAAATTCATTCATGTATCCACTTAAGCTTCACGTATTTTATGAAGTTAACATTTTATTCATATGTCAGAGAACCCCCACTCAAATATTAGTTCATTTAGTATTACTCATGTGACAGCACAATTGTAAACAACAGAAAGTGCCTCTAGTGGTGATGCTAATATCCACATTAATAGGTAATTTTTAGAAACAAAACCCTCACATTCTTCATGTGTTCCATAAGTTCCCAACTATACAGAAGTTGTGAAAGTACTCCAACACCATTTTTAGCTCATTCCATGCAGCAGCAGAGAAACTGTACACAGTGTGTATTTGTGTCTCTAGTGCTGCGTTCGGAGAAAGTTTAAGGTGTGAAATTTCAGAAACTGGCTATGCTGGATTAATATGCAACATATTAATTTTGTGTATCCTTATAAAATGACTGAAGAACAAAGTTAAAATCTGTGGAGATAATGAAGTAGAAAGTGTTCCTCAGGAGGAATGAAGAGAAGGGAGATGTGAGCTGGAAAAATAGGCATGACATCAGAAAATAGAAAGTGGGGGAAAAGAAAGATGACAGGACCTAGGAGACTCAGAGGACCTCACTTCTTCTACCTTGTGTATTTGGTTTCCTTGTTTCTACTAGTCCTCTGTCCTGTCTTCTGCTTTGCTTGCTTCCCTTCCTCAGAAGCCTCTTTGGATAGCATAATTTTCAGAAAAGAAAGTCCCAAACTAACATACTCAGAGTTCTACTGTACCAACCTGCATGATACATCTGACATGGACAAAATGCGGAAGTTGCCTAAACCACAAATGGGTAAGTACCACCTGAGCAAGACATTTCTCCCCCAGATCCCCCATCCTTGTGCCAGCTGAAGAGGATAATGCACGGAAACGCAGAAGTATAAAACCCATCCCAGGCTTATAGGTGAGTTAAAACTTGGCAGAAACTTAGTTTACTTATGTAAGAGTCTTAATTTAATTTTTTTCTTCATTTTTTCATGATTAATTAGGGAATTTTAACTCTTTTCAATGAAAAAGCCAGTCAAGTCTTAATTAGGATAGGCACCTCTGTAGAGCAATTAAATGAATTTATAATGTACATGCACTTCTTATAAAGTGCAGCATATATCTTTTAACCTGTATAATGGAAGGCTGCTCTGGAACCAAAATTAGTTTTTGCTTTGCAAAGTGGCAAAAGATTAGATGAGGCCACATGTACAACATACATTCCCCAAATAAGAGGAAAGTAATTTTGCATGGGACTATTTAACAATGACTGATGAATATGTAAGACTGATTTAACCTCTCTACAGCTATTTTGCACCTCTGCAGCAAAAATTCTCCACCCCCATCCTTTAGAAGTCAGATTTAAATTTCCATGCTCATCATTGGTTTCTCTTTTCATATGGAGAAATTTATCCATACGTTGGGGGTTTGAATCAGAGCTCTGGGTCACCAGAAGACGAACATGCTCTAGCACAAACAAAGTACTGCTTCTAAAATTACCCTACTAATCAATTACAGCTAATCTAGGCACGGATTTACTTACATGAGATCGCCCAGTGCTCTATATATGTCACCAAGATGGCCACACAGCGCTCCAGCTTTTCTGCAGCAAAGCCATGGAGAAGATGCTGCACTGCACTATGTCCCCTTCATGTCTGTGTCCAGCCCTCCATTGCTGTGGCATCATGTAAGGATATGTGACATGTGTCACATGTCGTAGCACACATGGACAGGGAAAGGACTTCACTATGCTCCCTAGCACAGAGGCTGCACCCCTCTACCCAACCTCATTTACATACAAATGTGCTTGAGCAACGCTAATACTTTGCTAATAAATATAAATTTATTGAGATGTATAATGCAAGAGAGCTGCAAAGGACTTTTATAGCAGAGTGACCTTGAAGAAGAGAACATTCATGCTAAAAGTAATTTGCTTTGCCAGCAATTTACACTGCTCCCTTTCATTAGTGCTGTTGTTTGAATAGGTGCTTTCTCCCACACAAGTGAGTTCTTTTCTCTACCAGGGTTTATGCTTACACATGAGAATTTTAGGGAAACAGAAAAAATAAACCTGGTAGGAATGTATCACTGATGTGTCTCAAAATATTTCCAAATTAGTAATACATAGAATAGTAGGGACAGATGCATTTTAGCAACATTTTATTTAAAAAAACATACAACAAGGAAGCTAAAGTCTCCCACAATTCCCAGAAACATCTAACCATCTAAAATACTATCAGGGTCTCTTTCCATATCAAAATATTTGGCCCTGTGAGTGTAAAGTATACTATCGCTCTATAACAAATCTTTTCCTAATCTTTCTCAGTGTGATTTTGACTCATATTCTGTATCATTCATGCTACTATTACTCCATTCTTGACATTCTGTCATAGCATTCATGTGAAGTGTTCCCTCAAAACTTTTAACTTACTCTGTTCTTCAGCAACTGATATCTTTCACTAACTCAGTTCAAGTAATGACTGCTTTTTTATTTCTGAGAAAAGCAAGTTCACTTTTTCAGCCTGCCCTATGTTACTGGCAATGTTAGGGGCTTCCCAGATTACCTAATAATTAGCTGATAATGATCATGAAGCAAAGAACCGTCACAATTCTGCATGGTTTCTAAACTGCATTAGGAAAAATAGGTACCATGAGTTACTGAATTTATTCCCCTGCTATTGCAAAACCTCACACCACAGAACTCCTTACAAACAAATGAAGCCATCTCAAAACCCATTAGACTTTTTCTTCATCAGTCCTTTAAGAATATTGTCTCAAGAAGCTCACTGGTCTTATATATGTAGTTCTGAATCTTCTTTTAAATTTCAGTCTAAAGGTATGCATATGCAGTTTAAATCAACTAATGTTTAGTACAAAATTATACAGCAGCTCCAAAAGCTCCCATCCCATGGTATTTCTCTCTGGAGTGTTTATAGATGGGAATCATATCTCTTCCCAGCCTCATTTAAATAGTGTATTCTATTTCTTTTTTTTTCGAAAGACGGCATACTGACCCTCTTCTTTTTCATCAATTCCAGTTTGAGATCATCTTTCTCAAACTGCAATCACTAAGTACATTTTAGAGGAAGTCTCACCAATTCATAGTTCAAACTATTTTTTCTTTCCTATCTAATGGAAAACCAAGATGTATTGAAATGGTTGTTTGCAGTCATTCTATGAGCCACTTTATCACTCAGATTCCTCATTTTCTCCTTGCCACTTGCCATTGCTGTGCTCATCATCTTCCAGTTTATAGCAGCAGCTTGTACTAGTACCTGAGTCCACGGATTTTGAATTTCTGAGTTTCATCCTATTCCTATTACTTCGCCTCTCAAAACTCAACTCATTCTTTCCATAAAGTATCTCGATCTTGCTATAATATTAGCAACTGAAGCTTTATACCGTCCTAAGCTTCAGACCATCATTGAACTCATCAGCTTACTCCTGAAGATATTACGTAAGCCTAGCGACAACATCATGCCTTTAGGTATTTTTCTACTAGGCTTTCTCCAGCTTGATGTCTGGAAAACTTGCAATGGGCCCACAACCAAAGTTGGGGGGAAGGACTGGCAGAAGTGCATGAGGAAGCAAAGAAAATTGCTGTCTTAGACCAACTTCACTTGTGAGAGCAGGATGAGATCTACATACCCTAATCACTTTTGTGTAGATGACAAGTTATGGTCTACATAGCAGGTGTCACATAGAAGAGATCCCAGAAATTTCTTATACACCATAATACTTAAATTATTTTAATCTTTGCAAAATTGCATCTACTGCTATGTTCAAAAAATCAAGCAAATCAAAAGGCAGCAAACTTGACTATCACCAAAATTGGACTTTGAACAGAAACTTTTAGAATTATAAAATTGACTACTCTCTTTCTGTGTAAACAGTCCTGAAAAATGTGAAGTGACAACAAAGATTGGAAAGCTATTAGTGCGATACCTTAGTTCAGCTTTCTAAAATCCAAGTGTCTAATTTAAACCAGTTATCCTGACTCTCTCTCTCTTATAACCAGAGAGAGATAACAAGGGGCAATTCAGCTCATTCTAAAATTCATGTCTTGCATAGATGGAATAAATTCACCTTTGTCATCCTTATCTCTCTCCCCATTGACCCTAGGGGAGGTCCAAATGACTAGCACTGATCAGTTAGCTAAATATCAACTGTAACCACATATTTTAAAATAATAATTTATTTAAAGATTCTAAAATACGAACCTTTCTACTGTGATACACATACATATAGCATCTGATCCAATAGCAAAATACTAAAGGATTACTTCCAAGTTCAATCATTCGCCCTTATGACTGTGCTTCTAAAATCTTAACAAATTAAATCAATTAAATTGTTTCAATTAAATTAAATCTAAAAGGGAAGTTCAACAGGGATCCCAAGATACAGACCAGGAGGGATGGCATTTGCAATGGTTGTTTAAGCAAATACAGTTTAATATTGAAGCTATCCAAAATGAGAAGTAAAATGAAATTAATGTTTTAAGCTAAAACTAAATTATGCATTTTTTTCCTTTTTTTTCTTTTTTTTTTTTTTTTAAATGGAAAATGGATATAATTTTCTTGGAGTGTGGAAAGGTTAATGGTTTTGGTGGAAACTTTTACCCTGTGGAAAGTGTGTCTGGTATTAAAAATATCCACCTCCCCCTCAAGCAGTGCTAATTCATAGCTCTGGAGATAACAAAAGCTGTACAGACACAGACAGAACTGAATGATGATCACACATTTGCAAAGAACTGCAACTGGGAGAGGTTTTGCCATATTAACTACATTGAGAGGTTTTATTGCCTCTTTCACAAAATTGGTCAAATGCATAAGTGGACTTGGAAAGCAAATCATGGAATTACACAAACTATTAAATATGCAGGAAACTTCAATTCCCAGTTAAAAATGAAAGATATAAAAATAACATCCTGGTTTACAATTCATGGAAATATCTACTGTGCTTAAATTTGGTATTCAACTGAATGTTGGGTTATCACTCAAATTACATGGATGAAGGAATTTTAAAAATCAAAACTGAAGTTTCATCTGACCAAAAATTCACAGGCAATTAATTTTTAAGCAATATATCTATAGTTCATTTGTTGGGATTTCATTCTGCAGCAGCAGGATAACTGCAAGTGCAATGAATGAGTACTGAAAGAATACAAAGGGGGAATAGTTTTTATCCTTACAAAAAAGGTATAATATCACCTTTTAAAAACAATCTTTCGGCAAAATCTTTTTGCAAAATTCTGTGCAAAGACCACACAATGAAAATACAACTATTTTGAAGGAAAACATTGTGCATTTTAAAGCAGAGACTTTGCTAAAACACTTTATAAGCTGTTTCAATTAAGTTCCATATATTCTATTATGCAATGCTATTAAAATGGTATGTACAAATTACGTCACTCTGCCCACCCCCAGAAAAAAGAATATGTAATTTCATATGGCGTATTTCCCCCTTTTTATGATATCTATCTCCCTCTCATAGGAAATAATAAATTAATTTGCTTCTTTCACTCATTTGAGTAATTTGATAAATTAGATAATAGATTGTTTACAAGCTTTTAAAATGATCTCTTAACCCCGTATGCAATAGCTCCAGCTTACTAGCTGAGCTGTGTGGTTGTATGTCTAAATATCAAATGATATTACTTCTGTTTGTTGAATGAATAATCTAATCTGTATAAATAAAAATAATGTATGAAAAATCCCTGAGGCTTGATCATCCCAGGAAGAATTTGAATAACATGAGACAATCATAGACAGCTGACTACACTTTTTTTCCTTTTGCAAGAATTCCAGCCTAACTTCCTAAGTGGGTTCTATGTTAAAATAAAAATAAAAGACATCAAGTTACAGATTAACGGGAAAGGAATGAGAAGAATTGTATAGCTTATATTTATTAATGGGTATTTAACAGATTTTCAATTCAATTTTCTCTTGTCACATTTATTCTAAGAACCTGGTATTTTTCTCTTAACTCCTTAATGTGTCACCAGCTGCAAGCATTAACCTTGACACACAGTGGTGTAAATGAGGTAAAACCAGTATTCCTGCTCACAAAAGATGGGGAAACCTTATTTTCAGCCCAGCCATTGTTTGAGTGTGGGAGTCTGGGGAGGGATGCAGATACTGCAGGATACCGTTACATGCATCTTTTCCATCTCAGACTGCAAGGGCTGCTGTTTAATGAACCTGTCAGCTGGGTGATGAGAGGCCTCCAAAGTTATTATCTCTTCTCTGCAGTCATTGTCAGTCATACAATCCATTCACAAACTGTTTGTGTGCCTCGATTCACAGTTACAGAACCGAACAACGCCATAGTGGGAGTGCTGCTTTCTATTAGCTGTGCTAATGGCTCTAGCCTGGAGCTTCAGCTACCGGCAGCTGGAATAGAGTGGAGAACATGATCACTGATCAGCTCTTTTATACAGTAAGGGAATCCTACCTCCCTAATGAGTATTCCTCATTACTGCAAGGCCCTCGCATTATGCAAACACAGCATAGGTCTAAGCTTTTACCTACTGCCCTTGGTTGAGGACCTGAATGGTTGCTTTTTAGATTCTGGTTGTGGAGGACAGAAAGGAGAGAATGCTCAAAAATACCTTCCCAAGCCATAAAGAATTCTCAATAAATATTCCTAATGTGTTTAAGTTCAACTTCTATTCAGTCTCACGCAACATTTAGAAGCATTATCTTCAGTAGCTGCTACTGTGTATTTGCTATTTGCAATGCTCGTTCTCTTCCATATGACAACAGTTTTTTCATCTGTATAGGAGTAGACTCATTGATTCTGTCTTAATATTAAAAATAACCTCTTTAGGCTCCTGCTTCATGCTTAGTGGAGGGCTGCTGCCAATTTCCATGCACTTGGCCAAAGAGGACTCTCATCCTCCAATGGAAATTCAACCAGGAATCAAGAAACATTGCTGTGCCCCTTGCAAGGGTTATGGTACGCCTGGTGTTTGTACAGTTCATCTTTTCCAATTCCTTTTAATCCTAAATTTGTCCGTGAGTATTAAGAAAATAAAGAAAGGTTTTGCATGTTGAAATATTTCCATGCTTGAAATGGGGACAAGACTCAAATCCTCATATCCTGTCCCTCTCTTCTATATGTTCCCCCAACCACACTGGAAAAAGGATCAACTTCCATTTCACAAACACCTCTCATTTATGCGTACTCCTCTGGCTTACAATGGCAGGTTATTTCATGAACCATCTGAACTTTTGATCTGACTGTTGAGGCACCAAAGGACAATCTCTAACTGAATATTTGGTCAGACTTGAAATTAGTTAGCACTAACCTTAACATTTACTCATAGCATGATTATCTGTCTCATGATAACTGTATATACCAAAAATGAGTAAGGACAGATGGTTCTCAAAAGACCAGAAATTTGATTGTGTTCAGAAAAGATACCAAACAATGAACCTGTCAATCAATTTAGTATTGTTGATACTGCGATTTTGGTAGCAGCAAAGTAATAAGCTCACCTGTCCATCTCACAGCCACTGAATGGCTGAATTCACTACGAATCCAGAGATATTTCTACAATCTGATTTCTTCACTGCTACTCTGCTTACCATACAGATATTTTGAAAGAAAGAAAAAAAGTTTATAATCAACCACAGATCAAAATAAAAAGTAAGTTTCCTGCTGAATGATGTGATAGGTTCACTTTTATATTTCTTTATCACGAGATGGAACTGAAGTGATTTGTTTAGCCTAAAAGCCATCATCTGTTTACTATCTATTTTTCACTAACTACCCTGCAAAAAGTACTGTTGCTTGCAAGAATGCTTTAAGCTGTCTTTTTACATACACGCAGTAATTAAACATTTCCTTTCAATTGCCACAAAATACACAATCTCTTATTATTGTTCTTTTCAATTAGTGTAATTGAGAAATTAATTAAGTTATAGAGAATTTTCTGAATAGGATTTGTTTTCTTAGTCTGTTCTTTATCTTGCGCAAATTTGCTTTTTACTGTTTTAAAAAGGGGAGGAGAGGGAAGGAGCATGAAAAGCAGGCTCAGTTCCTTCACAGAGGCAATGACAGAACTCTGATTTAATGAAACAATTATCGAAGCCCTGAGGCATGAAAATAAAAGCATCTCTTCTCCATGCTACCATAGGTGAAACTGTATCGAGTCTAAGGCAGGATGATTTTCTTTTTTAACGAGAAAAACACTGTAAGAAGGCAGCTTATTTAAAAATATCAGATATGCTGTAATTGTATCCTTAAAGTTGCCAGTTTCGAAGTGAAATGTAATACCTATCCAGTCATCTTCTACAATTTTTTTATCTTTTGAATGCTTTGGATTCCATTTTTTTTTTCTTTTCCATTTGCCTGTCCCAGTAAAAAAAAAAAAAAAAAAGGACATAACGTTAAAAGAAGTGCCTAGAGTGGAGGGAGGGGAGGCAGAAGGAGTTATTCCCCACATGCACTCTGTGGGAAGCTGGGGGTGAGGGACATCAGGTCCTCTCTGTGTGGTCACTCCTTCAGTTCAGTTCCGGAAATGAGCAGCCATTTGTGCAGCTCAAAGACCTGTGATGCGGACGTCTGTCCCAATGCACTGGATGCACTGCAGCTACCTTTGATGCTGAGTGTGAACACAGAGTCAAAAGTGTCAATCACCTATTTTCATTTGAATAAAATTTTTTTAGAGGTGTATGTTGGGTCTGCCTATCAGAAGCAGTGGTTTCCAGTGGCATGGGCTTCACCTCACCCCGTTGATCCTGCAACATAGAAACATTGCATAATGCTAAATTCAGCATGTGCTACAATGCCTTTAGCTAAAAGGGCATGCTTAATTGTTAGCATCTTGCCGACAGGAAACCCAGCTATTTCAAGAAGCAATTTGAAGTAGTAATTTAGAAAAGGAATATAGGAAAAGGTATAATTAGATTGAAATTATGTAACTTTATATCTATTGTTTAATAGTTGTAATGAAAAGAAGGGGGGAAAAAAAAAGTTTTATTACCACCATAATTGTTACATCTGCTTGGTATTGTCCCAAAAGCTATGCTACATGCAGCACCAGCACAAGCAAGACAGAAACACTGGCACGATACAGCTGCTGATCCTGGAAATTCTGGCTCTGATAAGACCTAATTATGGCTTGCCAGTTCTTTTTATATTAATTAGTGGAAAATGCCAATTTATCAGAAAGAACTTGCTTTTTAAATGTATCCATTTCAAAGACACTTGCATGGCAATAAGTTTATCATGCATAGGAAAGTCTGTCCAAAGCTAACGGGAGAGACAAAGGGATTCTTCAGTAAACAAAGATGGTCCAGTTGCTCAGTTATATGATGTACTGCTTTTTTTGACTGCTGATCAGAGAGACCTGAAACTAACTGGCATTCCCTCACTTCCCAGCAGTGTCCTAATGATAAGGAAATGGTTCATCTAGGCTGGACATCTTTCAGTGTCTTTTCTTCTTTGCCTAATAAGCACGCTTCAAGGCAGAGAGAAAGTTCACTAGTTCCTCATAAGGATAGAAATAGCAGTGTAGATGATCACATTTCACCTTGCTTTGCCAATAAAGTATAATCACTTACACAGAATCAGGGTGGTGGGAAACACTGATAAAGACTCATCCCATGCAGATACTACTCAAGGGAAAGAAGGGTTTGCATAGGGCCATCGGCTGCAATTAATCCACCTCCTTGCAGGAACTTCAGATGTAAACACCTGAGTCAGTGTCAGACATCTGCAGTACTAAGATTTTTTTAAGAACCGCAGGAGCTTAGAGGAGACCAGAAAATCTCTGTTCTGAGCAGGTAACCTCATTAAAACTATTATTACTTTATGATCTATTGTTTAACACATACAGTCTGAAATGTTCTTGCGTATTTCATTTGACCATACAGCTTGTTACTACGTGAGGCAAAGAGCCCTTCCACTTACAAAGGAAACCCGGAGATGATAATTTATCTTTTTAGATAATCTAAAATTTTTTGTCAGACTGTTCAAGTCTCCAGCTTCACCTGAATCACTAAGGTTAACACACAATATCACAAAATATTCACAATTCTGGGCCTCCTGCACCAACGACTGCAACAGTCCAACAAACTGCTCGTCCTCTTCATGTTCCCAGCAGTTGTGTCTCATTCATTCTCACAAAATATCCATAATCTTCTTATCTTCTTTTTTTCCTTTCCTTGTCTTTATCTTGTATTGAAATATAAACACTTGAGAGACATCCTTAGGGAAATGAATTTATTGCACTTTGAGGCTTCTCTGATAAACGACAGCCATGGCAGTAAAGATATACTCCAAGCAACATTTTGTACTCCCTTGAAAACACTGTTATAGACCTGCCGGTTCCAGAGGAATACCTGTGAGTGATGGGATGTATCCTCTTGTATTCCAGAATTATGGAACTTATTCACTAGGTACAGAAAAAACTTAATAAGATTTTTTTTAATTATTAATTTTTAATAAGACTTAAAGATAATTCTTTAATTAGAATAAAAATGAGAAATAAGAGAGATAGAGACCCTATCAGGGACAGAAAAGCCAATGGACCACATTCTGCAAAGAACACATTTTAAGGCAATTTATAGCTTCCTTCAAACAAATAGACTAACAGTCCTTATGCATAGTCCAATGCATCAACCATTCAATCATCCAAATGCATCAAATATTACACAAAGATGAAGTCTTATTTTTTATTCTCCAAAAAGACAAAAAGTTCTTAGTAATATTGGATTACTTCCCACATCTCTATGGAGATTTCACTCTCAAACAAATGATGATACTATATTTCTGTGCTGATCATTTCTGCAGAAACACTCAGGGAAAATGTTTTATTCTATATAGTTGGGTTCATCCAAAAGTAAAGTCACAAAGCTGCAACTGCTAAGACAAATAATGGAACTTCTGTTGAATAATACTTTTATTTTCTTTTTTTCCTTCTTCCATAACAAGAAGGAGAAATATAGAGAACTCTGGAGAAGTGGGAAAAACATGTATAAGATGCTAAGAAAAAACATGAAAATAGTCAAAGGCTAGTAAAGGATTCTTAAAAAATTCAACAAACAATTCTAAATTAAAAAGTCCTAAGAAATACATTTTCTTTGACCTAAAAGAAATCAGATTTATAAATTACATATCAATTTCTTCCTATCTTAAGTATTTTTAGGAGCACTCTGTCCAGTGTCTGAAATTTTAGCAAAATTTATCTTGGTTTTAGAGTAGAATAAGGGAGCCTTTGTTTCCATGGAAAGAGAAGCAATTTGCACTATAGTACCACGGGCTGTGGCTATGATAGCCTCCAATGGCTACTGTTTAACTTGTGTAAGTGATAATCTAAGTCCCGAGCTAGTACTCTAAGCACCATTTACCAGCACTGACAGCATCCCATCGAAAAGGCTGCAGTGCAGGACCCCTGGCAAAGCCAACCTGGCACCTGCACAACATAAAGGTTCCATGTGGGCAACACAAAGTGTTTGGTTTTGTTTAAAAGAATTTTGGTTTAGTGGGTTTTGTGTTTGGTTTTTTTTTATTTATTTTGGGGGGGACCTTTTCAGTCTTCAAGAGAGCACAAAGATTTGTGCGGTGGCCATGAAAATGTACAGAAGTCTTCCCAAGATCACAGTAGTGCATTCCCTAAGGAGAAAGCAACCCACGGGCTATGTGAAAAACACAGGTAACAAGCTGTTAAAAAACCGAAAGGCTTTTCATCTGTATTTTGTTTCTCAACCAAACGTGAAAACAGAGCCAGAAGAATCTGGAGTGTCTTCACAACAAATCAATATATTTTAAAGCTGCATAGACAGCAAAATACCATTTTGAGTATTCATAATGAAATATAGCATGTGAGCTCTGCGGTGGTAGCTCCCGAGAACTACAGAAACAGAATACTGCTTTGGCTAAAACTTCAGTGTTATGTAAGAACCTCATTATAAATAATAACTACCTGGAGTAACCTAATGATTTTTCAGGCTAAAGCAGCAGCCATGTCAAACGTAGGCTGGCATTTCCTTCTGTTTTTCACATCTTATACCAACATTTTCTCAAATTGATGTCCAGCACAGAAGCCCTCTCTGCCATCCAGGGAAAGTATCCTAGAAGTTGCAGATAATGTAAATTATAAAGTTAAACTCTGTTTTGAGCAATTTTGTGCCTTTAGCCCTGGTGTGACATAGAAACCCAGTCCACCCCACAGAGGAATCGCCTTCAGCTGCTGCAGATAGAGACAGCTCATTTTCTCAGCCTGCCACAGGATTGTTCACTACTCTGTTCATAACTGCACTGTAAATTTAAATGTCACATGCAATGGGGCATACGCCTAATATTAATGGATATGCCACAGTATAATGCTTTCATTATTCACTTTTTTCTTCCTTTTTTCCTACTTTGTCACATTATTCTATGTAATTACACTGCTGCACCCTCCCTTGGGAAGCTCTCACTTTGTTGACGTAAGTGGAACAGCATACTTCAGAAATGAAAGCTTTCTTTTCCTGTTGTGGAAAAACTGGTGGAAGGTTTAGATGATCTTTAGACTCTACAAAACAGACAGTTTTGGTTGAAGGTTTTGAGGAAAAAGAGGACAAATGTTCTCTGCCAGATGCAGAGACTGTCTTGCACACAGGAACAGGGGTTAGGGGGAAAACTGGTAGACTGAGAAACTATGAAAGAAAATAAAGCTCAGGAAAAAACATGGAAGAGTTAAGGTTTGTCTGTCTCAAATAATTTCTGTATTTGGCACTGTATGGCAAGGTTACATTGTTCTTTGCTGTTTTCCCCAAATCACGGTCAGACCAAGAGCCAGTTTCTTAAATATTTTGCAAACAGAACTTTAAAACAGAATCTTTCAGCAATGAGTTATATTTTCATTTACTGAGCTACATATAATATACTTTACTGTGCCATTATTTTGTCTAGAAGGAGACCATATAGATGTGAAAATGACATTTTCCTAACCCCAAACTGTACAATGCAAACCCACAGCATTGTGCATTTTTATGAAAAGATCTGCTTTTGTTATGGTTTTAGTAAATATTTAGTGTTTAGAAAAATGTGTTCTAAAGGTTTTGTTGACTTTTTTTATTGGTTGCAGAAATCTGCTGGAAAAGATAAGACTAGAGCATTTTACGAAAACACATGGAGATAAAAACATTTCACTTCGGTATTCATTACTGCGTCTCTGTTTAATAGAGGTTTCTTGAATTAGTGTTAAAATATTTTTTCAAGGTTAGTAGCCACTTGGACAAAACTGTTAATTTAGCATACAATAGTATACAAAGAACTGTTTATAACGTTATTTTGCAGATACATGGTTTCAGTCCTACTGCTATCCTCTGCACTCCAAAGCCTTTATAAATCTATATTGCATGTCTTAGTTATGCAAATTATTCTGTTTTCAAGGCAGACATGCTTTAATTACTCAAACCTCAAGAAACAGGGTGAGATCAGGAGAGAATTATGATTTAAAAGTCAGGATAAAAATAATCAATCCTTCTTTCTTCCCTTCCTCCTTAACAAGGCAAAGGAAAAACAAGAATCTGCACAGCAAGGATTATTTTCTCACTCATAATATTATATTGGATAATATTGAGTGCTATTTCCTTCTACACATACAGGACACAAGCAAAATCATTCTAGTGTAACTAGGATAATTGCTACCAGTTATATCTATCTGGTGTGAATCACAGAATTTTCTCTTGCTAAAAGGTACTTTGTGCTATATTTGAACACAGATTTTGAAAAACAATAGTCAGTTTCTTGCTGTATGTTTCCTTTAAAAAAAAGAAACATCTATTTATTGTGTAACCCTGTGATAATTACTGTTAAAAGAAAGCAGATTGTGTGTAAAATCTGGTTCTCGTATAACTTCATGCCTTCACAGATAATTTTATATAGTTATCACGAACATGGCTGAAATTGTAATGAGTTTGCTCTGCAATTTCATATGGAAAACTGTTGGAAACCTAATCCATAATGCAAGACAGAAGAACACTTTATAGGTAAATTAGCCACAACACAGCAATAAATCAAACTAAGTCCCATCTGTCATTTCAGAAGCAGTGGGAGTCTATTACAGTTTGGCACAGGTATGATGCAGCCGGGTGGAGAGCACTTGGCTCGCAAAGTACCTGCTGTACTGGGAGGAACCAATCACCTTCTCAGAGATGCAAGGCAAAAATAAACAGCCCAATTACCCCAGCAAGATTGACTGTAACAGGAAGCTGAAACACAATAATGAAGTAGCAGGACAAAAGAGGAGAGCAGTCTTGTAAGAACGTTCTGACCGATTTATACTCCTCTCCTAAAGTCTAACCCTCAAACTGATTGTACTATTCAGTTCCACTCGAAAAGAAACAAACATGTTCATTTTGTTATCGCTGAATTTTTAAAGGTAACTTCTGATTTTTGATGATGAGGAGAGGGTGAATAGTTTTTGTCCTTGCTTGTTGCAATAGTATCTGTTGTTCTTTCCCGTTTCAAAACTTGGGAGGATCAAGGTAAAATTAAATATCACAATTCTGTGTAGGATAAATTACAATAATTATAATAAACAGAAATTGCTAAAGACGAGCTTACAGAAAGAGAAAGCAAGTGATGCCAGTAGAGGCCCTATCCTGACACCACAAATATTTTCTTGTTCAGCGAATAAGTCTCTGTGCCGCCCACCCTGGCTCTTGTGGCTGTACTTACATATTAATTTATATGTCAGAGGATTGAGTCCACAGTGGTCTTAATTATGCATCAAAATATTTAAAAGAATACACACAAATAAAAGAATTAACATATCTACAAGTTCTTTTATGTGCATGTTCTTTTAAATGACAGTATGCACCCTGTGAAACAGAATACCTGAAAAGTTTTTTCTGAGCTGCAGCCATGCCTTTTTTCCCTTTCAGAATGTTTTATAATTCAGTAATACCATATATCTTTTAATAACTTGCTTTATTCTAAAAAATCTCAGCACTTTCCACAGGGATCAATAAGGCTTACAGAAGACAGGAATACTGCATCTATCCATTTAGCAGCCTGTCGCCTGATGTTTGCAAAACCAGCATAAGATGATAAGATGATTCAGAAATAATCCAAAAGTCAAGACTTACAGACCCATTTCTAACTATATGACACTCTGGACTGGATAATAACTACCAGAAACAAGATATCCACAGATACTGTCTCAGGCAATGATTCTCAATTATGCCCAACTATTTAGGGAATAATGAATTTTCTACTTCACAATGTTACAATGACTATAATGCTTTTGGTACAGTCAATACTCGGTCCCTAAGGTCTGACACTGTACAAAACATTTAGCAACTCTTGTACCTGTGACATACTTCAAAACTTGTTTACTATTTAAAATACTGTGCTGTGGCAAAGCTAAACAGGATATATATCTGTGCAAGATGGTGAAATTTTTATAAGCACTTGCAAAACTACAGGCTGATAGCCAGTGACAAGATTTTTACTTCATTTCCCTTTTCTTTTCCCTTGTGAATAGATTTAACTGTACAATAAAGCATACCATCCTTCATGCTCCAAAAGAAGTAATTCCTTTGGGGTGGCATGTATACTGTAACACAACTGCACAGAAAAGATATGATTTATCTGACAAGTGGCTCACCTTCTCCATCAATCTGATTAGGACATGACCAATTGCAAAAATTATGCTGTATAAGTGAAAATGGACTATTGCTAAGTAAAGAGAAGGACTTGAGACCAGTCACAGAACATTTTTGCGTTACACTATTTTCAGGCTTTCTAAAAGTCACTAGCAGCATCAGAAAACCAAGAGGTCCATTTTTTAAAAAAAAAGTACAAACACCGTGGAAAGCTACTGAACTTAGAAATCAGTATTTCATGAGAAACTTTCCTGCTTAGGTCAGATCAGATCCAGGAATTACATCCTAAAACTCCAGTATTGCAAGTTCAGCTGAGTATCTAAAATTCAAGTTCTGCAATTTGTATTTTGAACATCTGTTCAGTTTAAGCGCAAAAAGCCAGAATAACTAGATTTTCAAAGATTTTATCAATGGTACGTATTATTTTATGTTATATAATATATATTATATAATAGTAGGAAATGGAAACTCTTCTGTATCTGTTTCACTCTATGTCACCTGACTCTGGGCTCCAGCAAAGGCAAATTAACAAATAATTATATATACATTTACATGTATATGGATATCTATATTTAGTTTAATAAAAAGTATACCAAAAGCCAGTACAAGCCTAGTGAAAGAGTGATGTGGTCCTGAGTTTGACATAGTTCTTCCTTTCCTACACATTTGCATCATGACTAGAATTGCTATTTCCTAGACTCATGGGAATACAGTCCCTGATGTTTACAGATGAGATACTTAAAGATATCTAACATCTTCCAGAAAAGTTGCCTAAGCACCAAAGCAGTACTAATGAGCATGCTGATAACTTGGTATCTGCTTTGTTCCACCTTCAGTTTAACCACAAAGTGCTTGAAAATTAGGAAAACATGGAAGAGCTACCTCTTATTCTTCTTATGAAAATACAGAGGCATCACTGACTGAATGAGTGCCTACCAAGTCTTGATGTGTTACCTTCTATGTCAATGACCAGATGGAGTGCATGGATTTCTGCCTGGGGATGGATGAGGAGCCAATAGAGAGTTTATGGGTCAGGATTAAAGGCAAGGCAGGGACAGGTGATGTTACAGTGAGGGTCTGCTACAGGCCACCCAACCAGGAAGACCAAGTGGATGAGGCCCTCTACAGACAGATAGGAACAGCCCCATGTTTGCAATCCCTTGTCCTTACAGGGGGACTTCAACCACCCTGATATCTGTTGGAGGGACAACACAGTTGGGCATAAGCAATCCAGGAGGTTCCTGGAATGCGTCGATGACAACTTCCTTCTCCAAGTGACAGAGGAGCCAACAAGGACATGTGCTCTGCTGGACCTTGTTCTCACCAACAAGGAGGGGCTGGTGGGGAATGTGAAGCTCAAGGGCAGCTTTGGCTGCAGTGACCATGAAATGGTGGAGTTCAGGATCCCTAGGGCAGCAAGAAGGGTGCACAGCAAGCTCACTACCCTGGACTTCAGCAGGGCAGATTTCTGCCTCTTCAGGAATCTGCTTCACAGAGTGCCTTGGGATAAACCCCTGGAGGGAAGAGGGGTCCCCGAAAGCTGGTTCATATTCAAGGATCACCTCCTCCAAGCTCAGGAGCGATGCATCCCAACAAAAAGGAAGTCAGGCAAAGACTCCATGAGGCCTGCATGGATGAACAAGGAGCTCCTGGACAAACTCAAACACAAAAAGGAAGCCTGCAGAGGGTGCAAACAAGGACGGGTAGCTCAGGAGGAATAGCGAGAAATTGTCTGAGCAGCCAGGGATGAGCAGCTAGGTTAGGAAAGCTAAAGCCCTGATAGAATTAAATCTGGCCAGGGACATCAAGGACAACAAGAAAAGCTTCTATACATGGGTCAGTGATAAAAGGAAGACTAGGGAAAATGTAGGCCCTCTCCAGAAGGAAATGGGAGACCTGGTTACCCGGGATATGAAAAAGGCTGAGGTACTCGATGACTTTTTTGCCACAGTGTTCACTGGCAAGTGCTCTAGCCACTCTGCCCAAATTACAGAAGGCCAAGGCAGGGATTGGAAGAATAAAGAACTGCCTACTGCAGGGGAAGATCAGGTTTGAGGCCATCTAAGGAACCTGAAGGTGCACAAATCCATGGGACCTGGTGAGGTACATCCATGGGTTGAAGTTGCTAAGCCGCTACCCATCATGTTTGAGAAACCATGGCAGTCTGGTGAAATTCCTGCCGACTGGAAAAGGGGAAACATAACTCCCATTTTTAAAAAAGGGGAAAAGGAAGACCCAGGGAACTACAGGCCAGTCAGTCTCACCTCTGTACCTAGCAAGATCACAACAGGGTTACAGCATTGTTGGACACAGGAAGACCAACTGACGTGATCTACCTGGACTTGTGCAAAGCATTTGACATTGTCTTGCACAACATTGTCATCTCGAAATTGGAGAGTCATGAATTTGATGGATGGACCACTCGGTGGATAAGGAACTGGTTGGATGGTTGCACTCAAGAGTTGTGGTCAACGGCTTGATGTCTAAGTGGAAATCAGTTATGGTGGAGTTCCTCGGGGACCAGAAAGGGAAATGGAATCACACTTCAGGCACTGCTGCTGCAAAGCTGTCCCTGAGAGCTTGTTGCCTCTTGCAAGTGGCTGTTGAGTGTCTCCCCATGGGTTACACAGACAATTTATAGTTAGGTATCCAAACTGGAGTTGCGAGGGGCAGACTCAAAAATTTGGTGCAAAGCTTTGTACTGCAAAATCTAAAGCCACCCTCCTGCCATAACTCTGTTATTCATTTGTAAACAATTGAAACTTTGTTTTGAAACCTTGTGTGTGTTTTTTTAGTTGCTTACCAATACAGAAAAATCAAAATATACAAAATGATAGCATAATGAAAATGGATCTAATAGCTGTCATTTTATCAAAACAGTTTAAAAAATTTCATCCTATGAGACAATCTGTATGCTACTACAATTCTTGCTTCTATTAGCTTGTGACTTTGTTCCCAGGTATTTTATGCTAACAACAGACTGGAACAGAGGAAATGTTAACCTGTCTTCAATCAAATTATTCGATGACAACCACAGCATTAGGTGAACATCTTCCTATTAAAAACTGCCAACATATAAAGGAAGAAATATTTAAGCAATGATCTTCACCTCTTTGTCAAGTGATTGTTCATTTGGCTGCTTTGTTTCACACTAGTTTGTTAGCAAGTTCTGCATATGCATTTCTGGTTCTTTAAAATAAATGTTGGCTTTGCAAAGGCAAATGGCTATAAGATGTGGTGACTTCGTAGATATTAGAAAATATCAAAGGTGTTATCACTTAAAATACTACTTTTATTTACTACGGCATTCATCTTTGACTTATACCAAAAGTGGGAAGGAGAGTTCTAAGATGTCACTGATTCATTGATTTATTCAGTCTTTTTATAAGGTAGAATGGCCTGTCAGACTTTCAGGGAATATGACATGTCTTTCTCCTTTGTCAGGTATTGGTCTTGCACTCATTTATACCAAGATCTGCTGTATGTATTCAATCTGAGAGGTATTTTTTCTCTGAAAACAGTTTCACTGACTTCAGCAGAAACACATCTGAACTTCTTCAAAGTCACCAGAATGTACCGATGCATAATTTTTTGTGGCATTTCTTGGTGTGTGATTTAATTGTCCACCTTCTACATTTGACAGCTTATAATCACTGTTAATTTCCTCTGATAAATGATGTCTTTGGCCTGTAACAGTAAACACATGGAGCAGTATTCGCTTTCTTACCATACTTTGATTTCTCTCACCACGCAGTGCGTAGCACAGGTCAAATTCTTAGCTGGTGCTCTTAGTTGGTGTTTCATATATTTGGCTTAATGAAAGGTTTCTCTTGTCTTCTTGTGTTTATTTCTTCTGTTTTGAATTATGACTGTTCTAGTTTTGTGTACCCTGAGCTTTGGGAGGATCTGAATGAGGAAGATAGGGCAATTTCAGCAAATATGTCACTATGTGGGCTTTCTTGCTCGTAAACTTCTGTTTTAAGCAGCTATGAGATTAATGTGTCAGTCACTGGCTAATTCTTCTGTTACTGGATTTGCAGCTCATCCCTTACCTCTCCCTGTCTCTGACATATTGACCATGTGGTCTTGTTACAACTGGAGCTTAACAAAACGGAATGTAAACTTTTTCTCCCACACGCTCTCATTTTCTCCCTCTTTGCCTACTTGTAAGGAAAACAGCCCAATCCTTCCTACTCAGATCTTTTTGGGGCTTTCCCCTCTTTCTTGCCCAGAAAACTCAGGCTATTTCTCTTCATCCTCAGCAGATGCCAGGGTCACCCTCTCCTCTACTTACTCTCTGCCAGGTTCCTCCCCCAGGTTTGTGTTCCATCACACCGGGATTTCTGCCCAGTTTGCCTTTCTGGACTTTCTTGTGGCTATATGCCAAATACTATTGCTCAGGCTGTGTTTCTTATTTGTTGATGTGAACTCCCTGCGTTCACTACTTTGCTTAGCTGACCTCTTTCCTGGCATGGCCTCTCCAGTTTACCATTTATTATAATAACCAATTCTGGCTTCTTTAAAGCACTTCAGTAACTCTGCACATGCTTATTGCCCCTTGCTGAGGTTCATTCTGATCCCTTCTTCTTTATGCCACCATACGTAGCCTCATCTACTGGTTTCATAGCTTCACCCACATTTGCCTCTGACTTTTATTACAAAAGTGACAGTGTTAATTAGTACTCATCCCAGAAAGTTCCCACTCTGTACCCATTTATGTCTTTTTAATTCCAATCATACCTAAAAGGAATCAAACAACATTTTTCTTCTTGTTTCATAAAGAACTCTCTTCCACATAACTCTCTCTACTTTTCTACGCTTTGGCCACCATTCCTTTTGTCCATGGAGAGGACCTAAAAGGTCATGGATTAGCATGTAAACAGTATCATTATTAAGCAAACAAATACCTGTTCTGAGACAGCTCCAAACAAAACTAATTGATTTGGTCTGATCTTCATTTAAAGGCCATTTTTTTGACATGTCCAAAGTCATCTCTAAACTGCAATCCAAAGGAATGACAGAAAATTTTAGAGACATGCCCATGATACTGAGCTCAAAGCCCTTGTTCAAGCTACGTAGATCAAGTACCTACAGAGTGTAGCACAGGGGTACAAAGCACAGTCTGAACCAGGGGATGGAGTTTTCACAGAAGAGTTTAAAGCAAGTTTCACATCCAGGATTTCATTCGATGCACGTGACATGCAAAACTGTCTGCTCCCTGAGGAAAGTGGGTTCATGCAGGTATATGTTGAGCTCATGGAGCGTTCTGAATTCCTTTGTGTTCAATGAAATCTGCCACAGGAATCAGATGCTACCAGACTACTTCATGTAAACTCATTTGGCCTTTTCCACAGCAACAACATCCCATTAATCTATTTCAAAGCTTAAGGAGTTAAGTTAAAACGAGTTACCTTTTCTTGATATTGTCTCCGTGAGGAATCCAGAGACTGAATGAGGGCAGTGGCGTGACCAACAAACATGGCATAGCAAGTTGCCCCCACGATCATACTCAACATGGTTATCCAGAGGTCGGACATGCTGACAGGGGCGCGGGCTCCGTAACCAATGCAGAGCATATGGCTCATGGCTTTGAAGAGTGCATATGAGTACTGCTTTCCCCAGGAATCGTTCTGCAAGAAAAGAGACAAGTGACTGAGCCAGCAAGCAGCTGAAGGAAAAAATAGATTTGTACCTGTATAGTGGGATCATAGATTACTGGCTTTGAAAGAGCAGTCTGACAATGTATCCTCTGTGCATGAGAAGAGATATCCCTTCTAAATTAATTGTTAGATAAAGCGTCAGAGATCCTGCCAGATAATACTTAGCACAGTGAGATGAAATAAAATTGACTATTTTTAATACATGATTGTATTCTTAAATGTGGGTGTTAACCTAATTACAAGGAGACAAAAGGTCAATTTTATTTTACAGTCCATGGCAGACAGATTAGAAAGATCTGAGCACACAGACTTATCAAGCACAAGAAAGTAGTGTTTTGTTTTAATATGCATGAACATACTCCTATGGCCCCACTTCTTTCTTTTCAGAGTTGTCCATTTTAAAACACAACCACATTTCATCTTATCAGCTGTTTCACTCCTCAAGGACAGAAAAAAAAAAAAAGTTATTTGTTGTAATGTCTGCTTGTCCTGTATTTTCTTGTAATACTGTGTTTATACCAGAAGCATCTCAATTCAAAAGGAGTCTGTTTATTCTGCAATCATAACAAACCCATGTTCATAGCCAAGGTCTGTGAAATACAGCTCAAAAGAAAAGCTGAATACCTGGGTCCTGCATTTGTGATATGTAGCTACCCCTTCTCATTCTCTCTGGGAGATTAGAAGGACCTGACAGCTCACTCACAAGCTTTTAAAACTGCTAAGGTGTTGTCATCATCCTCTCTTTAGCTTTACATAGAGACAAAGGGGCTGCTCCCAGAGAAAAGAAGACACTTTAACACATTCCAGAAAGCCCTGGGACTCCTTGTCAGATTTTTCTATTTTCCTTGCCAAAGGAATGAAACAAGAACAGGAAAACAAATTGTGCTTGGAGGCATGCAGCGTACATGAGAAAACACAGTTATTTACCACAAAGAACTGAGAATAATTTCAGAAATTAAGAAGCAAAGATGGAAGAACTGGAATGACTTTAGTAAGATTAGGCAGTTATCCAGTATAATGTCTAATAAACAGGACCAAAAATAATAATCCTGTTAATATAAACAAATCTCCAAATCAGCAGTAGCATATACATATAAAATTCACGTTTGAAATATCGCTATCTGTGTCTCTCTTCCACCCATACAAGCTCTGATCAAAATCTCTTGTTTTTCAGAGAGCTTCAGGCTTGCTCTCTTTCCATTTAAATGCCAAGGTTACTATCTACTCTTCTGCTTTTAATCTATTAAAGTGCTTTTTCTAGACCACCCTCCCCACCATTAGCTAAAACAACTGGTAACAGGAACTAAGCTAAAAATTCTTGGATTGCAGATGACAAAGTTACTATTTATTCACTAATAATTTTCAATTTAATGGTTCCTCTGTATTTTCACTTTCTAAGTTAAAGCTTTTCAGATTTGTGAGCTGTTTCTGTCTTCACAGATGAAAATTTTGTCCTGTAAATACTGCTAAGGAATAGGTTTTCAATGTCTGTACTTAAAAAAAAAAAAAAAAAAAAAAATTATCTTAGATTGCTGATTGCTAGGTTTCACTGAGTAATGAGGAAATGTTTTCTTTTGTCTTGGGGTTTCAAAAGGTACTTAAAATTGGAAAACCTGAAGAAACTTCCATGAAAAATCTCTAGTTCAGGACTCAAATACCGAAATGGAGCACAGATACACCTTCCTGTCTCAGTCAGTGCAGGTATTTTAATGCAAGTGCCCTGCCTCTCAGGAAAGCAACTTAGAGGAATGAAGGCATGGTCTGTTTTGAAGGACTTTCCTTCCAGCTAGTATCAATCTCCTTTGAGTGGCAATAATTAATAAGGGAATTGTTAGAGACCCATAACAAACTCTTTTGCAGTTGCATCTTTATAGAGACTACACTGGGGTTAAAAAAACCCCACCTGCTTGCTGGAAAAAAAATATGTGTTTTTTAAGGCTAGCAGTAGCATTACTAAAGCCACAGTATTCAAGAGGCTCAGAAGAAGAGGATCAGTTCTTGCAGAGCTCCATGCAGTGGACCTTGCTCTTAAACTGTGTTTTTTAGCATAACTATTATAAATATTAAATAAAAATAAAAGCTGGTCTCCATCTTGTCTTTGAATATTTTCTATCCTATCCTTGGTGTGATAAATCTCAATTAAGGTTCTTTCAGTAAGATAATATTTTTACATCAAAGTCTTTGAGTTTATCCAAATGCTGTTTGATTCTATTTCTTGACAGATTCTTTCCAAGTCTGTGAATTACAATTTTAAAATACCATTGTCTTTAAGAAAGAGTAAGAAAATGGAAGTGAGGAGAAGCAAGAAAAAATAAAATACAGGAGGGTTTTCTACTAAGTTTGTAGTAGGGTGGGTGAAAAATAAATTAAATAATACTTGAGAAGTAGTACCGTGAGGGAATAAGTGTGCTGGAATGACAGAAGAGAAATAACTAAAAATGTACAAAATAAACAAATCTATGTTTAAACCACATGCCTACCTTTCTATATAAGCCAAAGTAGGATCCAGCACCTCCAACAGTCGTGATTGCATCTGACTGGAGGTCAAGGCCATCTCAAATGGCCATTTTGTTATACAAGCGACATTAGATATTACTATGTAGCCTGTGATAGACCCTGTTACAGGCCAGGCACATTTCAGGAATTTGTGAATGGATGGTCCTGAGGAGATGGTCCTCAGATAGGTAGAAAGGGTTTAGGCAGAAGGAGAAAAAGACTTGGTGAAAAAGTCTGACAAAATATTTCAATTCAACTTGGATTTGTCTGGGGATTTTGTTGCTGAAAACACTTGTCAATGCTTTTTATTTTGTTTCTTTTCCTTAATAATCATTCATTTCTTGTAGAATCAGTTGCAAACATTGTTTTTTTAGTTTCTATGGGGATTTTTTTTTTAAGATGATACTGAACAAATACCACTGTGGGGTACAAATTTCAGCATCGTGTTGCCCAATGACTTATCCCACATACAAACCGCTTTAAAAGAACACTGGTTCAAATGTCAAATCCTATAAATCATGTATGCTACTACCAACGCTACTATATGAAATAATAATTATTATTTAATTATTTTTATACTTATGTTGTGTAACCTCAGGGTTTGGCAGGACCAACTTTAACTTTGTTTCATTGTGACAGGTTGGAATTTTCCACAACCTCATTCAACGTTGTGCTCTTTTCTGTAGAAAAGTGAGGACCAGCTATTCCTCTGCTACTAGCCTACAGAGATTTTTTTTAATAAAAAGTATTTTTGCACTTGCATCATAAGGAGATTTTTACATAACACATTCACAGATAATATCCTTGAGTTAATAAAAGCCTATTCTATGGAATAAAGAATCCTGTGTTTACATAGCCATCTTTTCTTTAATATATTTTTAAAATATTAATATTTCTAGAAATACATGTTAAATGTTTCCCTAAATGGTCATATTCTGTTTTTAATGTATAGATTTTAAAAACAAAAAAACAAACCACAAACCTCTATGAGCTGAAAAAATCTCCTACCAATCAGTAAAAAAGGGCATTTAATTTCTTAGTTGACAATAGGTTGATCACTGTTTCCAGATTAGCAGTAATCGGTTTAACGTTTTAAATGAAATGACATTAATTTGGAAAAACTATTAAAGACTGTAATTGTGAGAAATACCAAAGCTGTTTAACCAACGATTGATTACATAATCTAGCTTGATGACATTAGGAAATCCTCACATTTGTGAAAGCAATGATCACTGATCTTTTGCAATTAGTTCTGTGAGTATATACATTAACTTAGCAGTTATCCTGAAGAACACATTAATCACAGGTCACTTCTGATTTTTAAAAGTCTGTTTCCAAGCCTCTTCCTTCACCACAGGATGCTATCCTTTGTCTCATAATTTCACACAAACCTACTACAAATACCTATTTGCAATATTAACTTTTCAGCTTACATGAAATAAATCATGGAAAGGTCACACGGCACCTTCTACAGGACAACAATAAAAGGCAAATTATTTTTCTCATTGGATTAAGAAAGGTTTTCTATTTTACTGGAATCTATGGAGGTTTTCACCAGGAGATTTTGTTGTCATCAGACAAATCAATTCCACTCCCATATTGTAGTCATTCCCTCAGGCGTAGCTTATCTTCCCTCAGCCATACCCTTGCACTGAGATATAAATTGATTTAGAAATCTCATAACAAGCAGACTATTGCACAGACAGTAGGGTTTTCACATTTTTGACTCAGTTCCTTTTTTCCTTTCACATCATGGTTGCTGCATGTGTCACAGAAATGGTCCTCTCAGTTTGCAAGGGCATGATTTACAATCATGGAGCAAAGATTGACCTGGGAATTAAGTGAAATATCTTCTACAAGGATCTTGAACTCACACGCCTCATTCTCCCTTTCAAAACCATAGCATGAATGGAGACGTGCCTGTCCCTACCCCAAAGAGCTTGCCTTGTAATCAGTCACACGCATCCATTCATGTCCACCATTGTTTTTTGGTACTTCTGAAAGTAAGTGATATATGAAGGAGAGAAGATAGATACAAATCTTGAGAGGATATAAACGGTATGTAAATTAAAAAGTATCAGAATGCATTTCTAAGCTCTAGAACTTCGTTTATATGGGCACATTGTTAGAAACTGCCCTTGTATGGCACTGGCCATGTAGCACTCTCCCAAGCAATAGCAGGTTTACTTTGGAGCTGGTGTGGGTGAGGAACCATTCCTTCTAGGCAGCTGGCACAAGCTTGTCTTGTACTGAAACCCAAAGGAGATTAATACTATGGACACAGTAGGTAGATCCTATCCCAGTCCTACCCCAGTGCCCATTAAAAGTGGGCACTTTTAATTTATGAGCATGGAGGCAGCTAGACAGTCCATAAGTAAGCCCTCTGGTTTTAGCATTGTCACAGGAAGTTATTGCACAAAATAAATATAAAGTTCAGGGTGGGGCTTCAAAGGTTGAGGAAATGGCAAAGCATCCTTGCTTGCATCGTAGCACATACTGTAATGCAGTATTGGCCCCAAGGAAACATCTGCCTAAAATCTGGAGGACACGAGCCATTGTTGTGGACATAAAAATTACAGTACAGTCTTTTCTAATGGGAATTCAATTAAACTGTATTTGTGGCTTTTATAGCCACAATATGAGTTATTTGTATATATTTATTTGCAACCTATTATTTCCAACAGTTTCTTAAAGACTTCTTAAATTTAAGAATTATTTAAAATATATTTAACTAATCAAAAAGACATGCTAAGGAAAGGCTATACCTGCATGTTAATGACTTTTCTAATACGTATGCCAGACAGAACTAGAAAAAAAGACAAGTGTTTCTTACCAAATCCTGCATCACCTAAGTTCAATGGCCAAATTCTCCCAACTTAAATTTCCATAAAACTTTTATTGTCCTCAAAAGTTTCTCACGCTTTGGATTTGGCATCTACATGTCTTCAAATTCTGGCTCTGCTTTCATATTTAAGAATAAAAGTTTGTTGTGTTTTAGACCCAGCCAGCAACTAGAACCATGCAGCTGCTTGCTCACTCCCCCTTTTCCCCTGCACAGCCTGGGGAGAAGGGGAAGAAAAGGAGGGGAAAGGGAAAAAAACCCCAAACTCATGGGTTAAGATAAAGACAGCTTAATAGAACAATAATGGAAAAGGAAAATAACAACAACAATAATAATAAAAGTAATAAGTTGCCATCCCTGGAGGTATTTAAAAGATGTGTAGATGTAGTGCTGAGGGACATGATTTAGCGGTAACTTGTCAGTGGTAGGTTAACGGTTGGACTCAATCTTAAATGACTCTCTCAACCAAAATGATTCTGTAAAACAATATACAAGACACAAGTCACTCTCACCATCCGGTAAATTGGTTGCCCAGCCCGACCTGAGCAGTGATTGCGGTTTCTCCCTCTGCCACCAGCCACGCCCCACTTATATACTGAGAATGACATCTATGGTATGGAATATTCCATTGGCCATTCCATTGTTCTGTCTATGCTCCCTCTCAGCTTCTATGGGAAGCTAAAAATAGTCCTTGAATAGTATAAACATTGCCTAGCAACAGCTAAAACAATATGCATTACTGACATTCCTTTCATACTAAATCTGAAACATAGCAATCACTAGAAAGAAAATTAACTCTAGCCCAGCTGGAACCAGGACAAAGTTATATCCATTAGCAGTAATTTCCCTATGTCAACCAGTTATATGTGCATAACACTGACATGAGACTAGAATTGGGCCTCCAGATGAAATCAATCATTTCGACAGTAATCCATATATACATTTTGATATAGATATATAGCTTAGATACTTGTCCATCAGTCAGTTGCATACTGACTTCATACAGTACCTTAGAATGACACATTAGTTAAAATCTCAGACAAGAAAATACAACAAAATACCATCGCGGCATTTCAACTTTCAAAGTTTGAATACCACAATGAATAAACAAGTTGGCCAATGGGAAAGGTGTGCAATACTTACTTTTTCAAAACTCATGCAATGGTGGATGTACTATCTTGCAAAACCTCTACTTCTCATCATAGAATCATAGAATCATAGAATCGTCTAGGTTGGAAGAGACCCTTGGGATCATCGAGTCCAACCATCTACCCTACACTACAAAGTTCTTCCCTATACCATATCCCCCAACACCACATCTAAACGGCTCTTAAACACATCCAGGGATGGTGACTCAACCACCTCCCTGGGCAGCCTATTCCAGTGCCCGACCACTCTTTCTGTGAAAAATTCTTTCCTAATGTTCAGTCTAAACCTACCCTGTTGGAGCTTGAAGCCATTCCCTCTTGTTCTGTCATTAATTACCTGTGCGAAGAGACCAGCACCAACTTCTCTACAGTGTCCTTTCAAGTAGTTCTAGAGAGTGATGAGGTCTCCCCTCAGCCTCCTCTTCCTCATACTAAACAGTCCCAGCTCCTTCAACCATTCTTCATATGATTTGTTTTCCGGGCCCTTCACCAGCTTCGTTGCCCTCCTCTGCACTCGCTCCAGCACCTCGATATCTCTCTTGTATTGAGGTGCCCAAAACTGGACACAATACTCGAGGTGTGGCCTCACCAGTGCTGATTACAGGGGGACAATCACCTCCCTACTTCTGGGGTCACACTATTTCTAATACAAGCCAGGATGCCATTGGCTTTCTTGGCCACCTGGGCACACTGCTGGCTCATATTCAGCCGCTTGTCAATTAGAACCCCCAGGTCTCTTTCTTCCAGGCAGCTTTCCAGCTACATTTCCCCAAGCCTGTAGCACTGCCTGGGGTTATTGTGGCCCAAGTGCAGAACCTGGCACTTGCCCTTGTTGAAACTCGTACCATTGATGTTGGCCCAATGATCCAATCTATCTAAGTCTCTCTGTAGAGCTTCCCTATATCATAGCTATTATTACTAAGAATCTGTTGTTGTTTTCTAAAACTAGTCAACAAAGGCAAGGTGGGACCAGACTTGGAAGGCTAAAAATTCTGCTGTTATTCTAAAAATCTTAAGAAGCACAAGGAAGAAGAGTATATTTTAGGAAGTTTGTAACTACATATGATTTAAGGAAAAAAAAACTGAATCGGTAAGCTCAGTGGAATAAGCAGATGTCTTCAGAAACTTCTCAGCATTTCTCTCTGCTGATACGTGCACAGATAACAGATGGTGCAAATGACTCAGCATATACTTTCAAGACCAACACTGGCAGAAAAATTTTAGAAAGTGTTTGGCATTGCATTCCACAGGAAAAGAGGTTTGACTGGTGGAGTAATGACTAAATATCATATATTTACTTTGTTCAGAATTGTTATGGGATTTTGCTGTCATTACAGCTTATTCATGTTTTGGTGCTATGTCTTTGGAACTAGCCATCAAACAAAAACAATGTAGCATGGCAGATCTTTCTTCTTTTGATTATTTTTCCTCATGCAGAAAAAATTGGATCTGTATTTGCTAATACATTCCCACATTAAAAGCAAGCAGCAAGAATATCTACCTATGATCACCTTTTCAGGGTAAGAATGGATAATTTTAATTGTAGAAACAGTGTGGCAATTCATAAACAGTAACAGAAGTGCAGACATTTGGCTTAAGCACAAATTTACAAAATGATAAATTAAAACTTATGGGGAAAAAACTTTTCTATTCTTTTGCCTATGACTCAGCCTACTCTGACTCAACCTTTTATCTGGTCACTGTGCTCCCTTAACTGAGCCCAGAAGACAGAAAAAAGTTTGTAATGCATGAATCCCATTTAAAATAACATTTCATTCCAAAGGATTATTTTAATAAGAATTTTTAAGGAATTACATCCTAAAAAGTTGTCACAAAGCTTTTATAAAGTTTAGAGTAAAGTTTAAAATACAGATTATGTCTATTATTCACATGTGAAAATTTAATGATGGTAGGAAACATTCTCTCACTGTGGAATTTGATTGTCTGTACTTGGAATTTTTCATAAAGTGGTGGTTTTGGCTTGGGCCAATTAATAATCTCCAAAACAACCCCTGAACACAGCCTGAGAGTTATCATAGGTTCACTTGAGACCACCGTGCCTTGGTAACTAAGAAGTCCAGTTGTATGGCGCTGGGCTGTGGAGGCAGGGTATAAAACAGACCTGGGCATGTTTAATCCACCGGTATTAATACAGCCCCCGTGTCACTCGGTCAGTGACAAACTAAGGGACAAATACTGGTGGAGGAATTTTCCAAAACGTACCTGTTGCTTTGTCTCATGTCCATCTGATGAAAAAGCAAGATCAGAATGCAGTGAAGCAGAAAGGAATTTTCAAAGGGTTTGCGTTTCTGTTCCTTAAAGAACTCTCGCAGGATGTGAACTTCTTCTACAAGGCGGACATTGTGGGGTTTGAGACTTTGCCTACCAGTTGTGACTAATTTTTTTATAAATCTGTTTTCAAACTTATTAAGTGGCATCATCTTTAGTGACAATTACTGACACTGGAGAGCATTCCTTCTCCCCTTCTTTGAAATCAATTTCATTATCACAAAATATATTAAAAAACAAAAAAAAAAAAAAAGAAGTTTTTACAAATACATATCACTGAAAGTGCAAATGTTATCATGCCATTCTATGCTGAACTTTGTTCTCCAAGAGCCTCTTACTGAAATTTATCAAATGATCTAAAAATCTGATTAAGACATTTGGCTTTGTTTCTCCTCTCCCATAGCACGCTCAAAGCTAGATGAAGTTCAAATCACACTGCTTTTTGATCCTGAAATGAACTTTAGCGCCATTGTTTACAAGGGACTGACTGGAACAGATACACATTGTCTGCCAAAGGGAAAATATGTTCTAATCACAGTAAGTACACAATAAGAATTGTGTGGTCACAATAAGTGATTACAACAAGAACATCTACAGGTTTTTAGTAAACGTAATTTCACTGGGCAAACAACGCATCCCAGAGAGAAGCACTTTCTTACAAGAAAAGGGAAAAAAAAGAGTCAAAAGAATGGCATGTCTATGAAGAGAATACATAAATCTTGCAAGGAAGGACTTTTGATGAGAAACTGAATTCATGAAATTGCACTATTCAGATGAGGTAAAAAAATCAGAGTGCATTAAAGACACCATATCTTTTTTTTCTGCTCTTTTCAGTTGGTGAAAGGAGCTGGATATGATGCAAAACAGTTTACTTAACAAGCCTCAAGCATTGAATCAAACCATTTATGAAATGCTTTTATAATGCAACCACGGAGGAAAGCTTTGAATTTTCAACAGTAGCTTTCTGATAGTCAAGAGCAGGCAGACGATAGTGTGAGCTTAATATAGTACAGTTCTGGGAGATGGCTGAAGGAGTGAAGTGACATTAACCTGACTCGTGACTCCACAATGTACTGCTTTACTGAAAACTGTTAGGAAGACTATCCACTGTCATAAACAATATTTACAAGCAATTTAGAAAAGAGAATTGGGAAGAAGGAACTCCATCTCTCTGCTCTGTGATCAGCTTAGACTAGACAGAAAATTACGTGAAGCATCGGATCCCAAATGACAAATGAAAATGCTATGGTTTTGGCAGTGGACTTTAGCTTTCTGAGTGCTACAACCATTCTCTTCAAATCGAAGTAATTTTGAAGCTACATAAAACCAAGGAATCACAGAATCACAGAATGGTAGGGGTTGGAAAGGACCTTCAGAGATCACCTAGTCCAACCACCCTGCCAAAGCAGGTTCACCTACAACAGGTTGCACAGGAACGCATCCAGGCAGGTTTGGAATATCTCCGGAGAAGGAGACTCCACACCCTCTCTGGGCAGCCTGTTCCAGTGCTCTATCACCCTCAAAGTGAAGACGTTTTTCCTCATGTTCAGATGGAATTTCCTGTCTTCAGTCTGTGGCCGTTGCCCCTTGTCCTGTCGCTGGGCACCACTGAAAAGAGTCTGGACCCATCCTCTTGATACCTGCCCTTTCGATATTCATTGATGAGATTCCCTCTCAGTCTTCTCTTCTCCAGGCTTAACAGACCCAGGTCTCTCAGCCTTTCCTCCATTCCCTTGATTACCTTTGTAGCCCTCCGCTGGACTCCTTCCAGTAGTTCCCTGTCCTTCTTGAATTGGGGAGCCCGGAATTGGACACAGTACTCCAATGTTGGAAGTAAACAATCAATGTTTTAAGTGGCAGAAAAGGCTATCATTAGGAAAAAGGCTAGGCAAACCTGATAGATAAATTGAAATGTACATAGACAGACATGCACAAAATCATAGTATCACAACATTTTCTAACTAAGAATATCTCAAAACGTACAAAGCCTGATTTTCCAAGAAATCCTTTCATCCTTGTTCTATATAAGAAAAAAAAATATTTTTTTTGGTAAGTATTTGCAGAAGTGTGTCCTTAAGAAAAAAAAAAGGCAGATTACAGTAGATTAAAACAGTCTAATATAATCCACTCATAAAGGCAAATGTGTCTACATAGAGTCTGAATATGTTTTAATCTGCTTAAAAATGAATCAAGGTGAACCAATGCCACTTTCACACAGAGAATCAGCATAAAGTTTGGGACTAGGATTCAGGACTTCCAGTGCTTTAAAAAACAGGTAATTTCCCTGGTAAAATGATGTTTGGTACCACATACGCAAATTCAAATATTTATCTCCTTAGTCTAAAAATATAACTTTCATCATATTTTATTTTCTCTTTAAGTAACTCAGTTTTTAAGGCAGAAGTTCAGTGCTGGTTTAAGTATTCTTCTTCACTTAGATGGTATTGAAGGCAATGATTTCCTTGTCAGTTTTTTGATTTATTTCCTAACCTGATACCTTTGAGACTTTGGGCTACATCTGGTTACTTTACAGTTCTTCAGGAAATTAACTTACTAAATATCTGAGCCCTCAAGAGGCTGGTCTTCTTTTTTGGTAAATAACAGTCCTTCATCAAATACTATGTCCTACAAAGAGCTGTGCATTATTTTATTAAGCAGTGACAGCAGGAAGCAAAGGAGTTTTGCAGCTGAAAACCTATTTTGGCTCTACAAAAAGAGCAAACCTCGATGTCAAAGCAAGTAGGCTGGATCTAGGTCAGAGGCTTTTCTTTTTCTGAGAACTCATCTGAGTTTTGCTGATGACCTGTTCCTAAAGTCACACTAAATTCGGACTAAAACTGCAGGTGCTTACCAGAGTCTGCAAGACTTTGAAGATAATAAAATAATATAAAGAAAAAAATGATTTAGCAGCCTAAACACCACCCACAAAATGATGTTTAGGCATTAAAAAGAAAAAAAAAAAAAAAGACTGAGCAGGTCATAAAAAATTCATTTCTCTCCTCTACCAGAGGGAGGTTAACCTGAATTGTAGAAGAATGTCCTAACTTTTAGGGTACCAGCTTCATACTAGGGGGAGAAAGAAGGGGAACATGCTCCTCTTCTTCTTCAATACCCTTGAGGGGGTCGACTGTGACCCTGTAGCATTCTCCTAAGAGATGAGGAGCACCCAGGTCTCAGTTCTAGCTCTAAAGACACTGAGTCACTCTGGGCCCTCCTAGGTAAAGTCACCCCAGCACAAGGCACAGTGCCAAGGACAACCAGCAAGACCAGCTTGAAACCATGGCAGTGTCACATTAATCACATTAACTCAAAAGGCAATTGGACAAACCACTGGAGGAAACACACACTGAGGGCTATTAAACACGTGAATACCAGATCTGGATCCAGAAGCTCCTTAGCTGCAAATTTCTGAAAGCCTGTAGGATATGCTAAAGGAAACGTCACTCCGTGCTTGCTATGGTTTGGTCTTCCTTGGGCAACTGCTCTTTGCTGTCTTGGAAAGAGGCCAGACAGACTGTGGGCCAGATTTCACATGGCCACTGCGTTGGTCCGGCAGTCCCACCTGAATGAACTCTCAACAGCTGAGTCATTAAGTTCAATTCAGCCAGGCATTCACTTTGTCTTTAGTTTGTTGTTCTCTTTCCTCTGCCCACCTCCTACCCGTCCCTCAAAACCTCTTGTACTCTTCACCCAAAAGTGAGGTGCACTAAAACCATTGATGCATAATTCTAATTACTTGTTCAGTCCTTTGTATAGACTGTTTAATTGCATTGTTTTTACCTGATTAGTGATCATGTGGGATATAACCTCTCTTACTATCACATGTAGTTTTCAAAGAAATAGAGTATTCCTTGCTGACCAGAGAAACAGCATTTCAAAGATATTGATTCCTTGTTCTAAATTATCTACCTCCACCATGATTTGTATCATCTAAAGAAAAGTTAAAAAAACATACATTGAATAAGTCAAATCTGGAAAAAGTTATGGCTAAGTCATAAATAGGTGTCATTGTTCTATACTTTGTCTAAGTATAGAATTTATACTTAGTATAGATTAGTGAATGCAGAAAAGGACTAAGTCAGAAATTACCTGCTTTTCCTGCTGAACACTTTGATTACTGGAAGATCCACAAAATTATCCTGCAGAGCAACTACAATATCCACCTATTGAGTAGTCTAAAGGAATTAATGTTTCTCAGTTTAGATATTGAGGATGAAAATGCATCGAGTGAAATGGGTAAGGCTAGGGCAGATGGCCCAGCCCCGAGGATGAACCCTTGGAAGATGTCAGTCATGGGAGGTCTAGGACTGATGTTTGAGGGAGAGAGGAACAGGAAGAACACCACAATCCTGAGCAATGGAGGATGAACAGGAGTAGTTGCAGTCCATTGCATTTTGTACTGTTTACACACGGTTATCTACAATGACCAGTGGCCTAACTTGTCCTGTTTTTTTTTTTTTTTGCGAGAATGGGCAATAAGGTAGGAAGGCATAATAAAATTTCAAATCAGCTGACTTCAGGTGCTTTACCTTGATGGCTAAATGAGTTGGCGAGTCTCCCTAGGCTCCCTACACAGTCAGCAAAAATCAGAGTCCTGCAGATGATGATTCAGAGTAGAAGTTGAATGCAGCTGCTCTTTATCACCTCCAGGGAAGAGCTTCTCTCTTCATCAGCTGCAGCAGGATCCTATTCAGCTAAAGCCACCTTCATTAGCTTCCTGAGCTTCCTGCTGAGCATTATCTCTATTTGCATGGACGGGCATGGCTCCTCATTTCTTCCTTGCTCCAGTCCACTGGAGAAAATAAAATTCCTAAGGACAGTCTCTTCTCACAAGCTATGGTTTTATTTTATGATCCATGGTTTTGCTCTTGCAATTGAATTTGTCATTCAGATCCCGACATGGGTTTGCCCTTGTGAAGGCTGAGAAAAGTCAGTGGGGCTTTGTAAGAGGTACTGGAGATTTGACTAGGTGAACTGAGTTCCAGCAGAGTGTCTTTAATGTAGGCATGCTACAGTGAGACGGTATCATAAACCACAGCTGGGACAAGTGAGAAACAATAAAAAGATACCTAATGAGAACAGAGGAATGCTCAGAATGCAAACTTCATAATTATTAACTTACATGGATACAGTTATACAGCAGAGATCACACAATGAGAGTGTGAGTTCTTGGATTCAGGGCACCTATTTGAATATCCTTATCTTAAAGGCATAGCATTTACTTTGCTTGAAAAAGGTTGAGAAGGATGTTAAATTGGAAACAACTCAAAGGACTCAGATTCTAATGAAAATAGCGAGTATTTACCCAAAAATTGTGCTATCTAACTTGCAAATGGTTGGAAACCTTCCTTAACTAGAAGCTTCGTGTTTACTGGGCACCTGCTGAATGACAAGATTGATCTTGAAAATCTAATAATCCACTGCCTATCTATTATCTGTTAAGAATATCAAAAGAATACTCTTTTTTACTATTAGTTGGTCCATTGAAGCAAAGTAATCAAACCATGAACTTCAAAGAAATTCAGTTGTTTGTCTTGAAACCAGTACCATGTCAATATTTGATTATGTTAAGAAATCTAGCCACCCACAGCATTATGTATGGCACTAAGCACGAATAGTAAAAAACAACCACCATTTATTTTTATTGCAACTGTTTTTTGCACCCTCTAAGTACACAGGTACAGAAAAGTTTTAGCTGACTTGCAAACAAAAACAGTTTTATAATTCCCTTAACAGACTAAGGCTCTCATTTCATTGAAATTAGGTTTAAAATGGTCTTGAATCGAATCTAACTTCAGATCACATGAATATTTTTTCCTTCTGAAATTTACATTAATAGTCCCACAATTCTTGATGAAAAAAGAAAATATATTAAAGTATTTTTCAGATCCAACCTTTAGAATCAAACCCGTGAAAAAGAAACAAAATCACTCTATAGGAGGAAGTTCATCCAAGGACATTATCAAAGCAGCTTTCATTATTCAAACCAACATGCCATGTTTTTTCTTCTATCTTTAAACATTAAATTGAGAGTCATTATTGATTAGAAACACAGGTTATATTGTATTTGGGTGATTTTTTCATAGATACCATACATATTTAGTTGTTAACACACATTATGCATTCAGTGTCACCATGATTATAAGTGAATAATTTAAACGGTTATTTTTCTGATTTCATTTCATTAGTAAATTTTGAAGATTATATTATTCTATGGTGCCTGTTTAAATATCTTCTAGATAGTCTATGTACAGATGTCTACATATTATCTGTATGAGCAAGCAGTGAGTAATTTTTTCTATGAAGTCTGAAAGATTTTAAAAGCAAAAGAGTAAAACCAACAAGCTTTGCAAAACTCTAGAAATCCTTCATCTTTTATTTATTTGTACATATGCCAACTTTATTTTCCTCAAATCTTGCTGAGATGGATGAGTGCACTGTCTCATGCTTGTTTCAGAAAAAAGGGACTTCTGCTTCAGATGTTATATTTCCATTTAAGCTACCTCATTCCTTCTTTTTCCTCCCCACATTACTTTTTGTGTGTATGTTTTTGCCTTCACAATTCAACTAATCTGGTTTAGAGTTAATATATTTGATTGATCTGCAAAACACATTCAGCTAGGAGCAGTGCAGTTCCACTGTTATTTCTGCGGGCATGTGGCATTTCCAGGATGCACTTCCCGTCAGCATGTATATGTTATCCTTTCCATAAACAGCTGCTTTAGAAAGATACTAACTGCAAAACCCTAAGGGAAACTCATCCTTGCATATTCATACAACTCAGAAATAAACTCATTTCTTTTAGAGTAAGTTTTATACTACTCTGTTTAGGCACGAAAGACTATGTAGCAGCAGGATGGTCTTGCTGCAAGAGTAAAGCCATGACAATCAGTGTTGAAAGGCATGTTTTATACATTCTCTATTGCTTCTGCATTTAATATACAGTGTTGAGGGTAAGGGACAAGCAGCCTTTAGGTGAATGTTATGGGTTATGAGAGTTTATAGAGAGACTTCTGCATAGGTCCAAAAATTCCAGAGCCAAATCTACCCTCACTTACTGGAAAAGTAGCACGCCTGCCCATTGGTCTTGAGTGTACCTTTCCAGGGTGAGCTCTTGCATCTTCTCTTCATACAAATCTGAGTAAAATTTATATTTTGCTTCCACCAAAGGTTTTAATCATGCACAATAAACTTTATTCCTAAACATCTGGAAAAAGCTATTCAAAATAAATAGAAAACTCCCTCAAATGTTACTCTGTCAAGATTGTTTTAGCAACATTTAACTGAGTTTAGATTTTGCATAACTTTTCTAGTTGTATCTAAGAGATAAATTTTAAAGTGTTTTTTTTTTTTTTTACTATTAGAGATAAGCATAGGGAAATTACATATTATTGCAAACAGTGACAAATGATTGGTGCTATGCCTTTGCTTCTGACTACTCAATTACTTTCTGTAAAACTGAACTAGCAGTCTGAGTAGATTCTGTTTGAAAATACCCCTTTTAAGTAGAAAGTTGTTCAAAAACAGTCATGTAAGTCCCTCCCTACCTATATCAATATAGATAATCTTTTTCAATTATATGTATTATTGTCAAAGTCCTAGGTTACCCTCAAGTGCAAGCTAACTTCATCGTCTTCCATATATAAAAGATTAAATGCAGTGACTACACTTTAATGTATTTTTGCCTAAAAAATATGGAAAAGGATAAAAATATTTTATGGAAATCCAAGGCAAATTACGTTATTTTATTACAGATTAAGGCATCTTGAATGGACTAAAATGACACGTGAGATGGACCAGAGAAAGTGAGTCATCTGTGAACAATATGGGAAGTATTTTCTTGTTGCATTCAAATGTCAATTGGTGATTTTCAAATAGATTGATTCAAAGCATCTCTCTTGTTGTATTAGCAGTAGTGCAGAATGTAGGTAAAACTGTATTCTTGAACTAGACGTGACAGAGTACATCTCTTTGCTTCAATCCTATTCATATGAGATTGTCCTGTATCTTTTGTAATGAACCCCAGCCACCCAAAACAAAGAGAAAAAAAAAAATAAGGTAATGTCAATAATGTGTTGGTTTTTTTTAATTTAGGGAAAACTGTATTTTTTTCACATTAAATAGATCGGTAAATGAATTATAGGAGGTTTTTTTAATTGATAATCAGCATTTTTTTAATGCTAAGATTGCTATTCCTTTCACAGGAGAACAAAAACCCACTGCAAATTATTAAAAGTGCTATAAAGACCAGAAAGGTCTCACAACAAGGCTTTGTTCTTTTCCTTATGTTGTCAGTAGGATCTTCTAAGCATAAATGGACATAAAAATCCAGATAGCAGAAAGAAAATAAAATATATTTAAGAGAAATGTAATGTTTAAAGTAATTGATACAAGAAAGTGCTCACTGCTTTCTCTTGCAAGTAATATGTAGAAATCTGCACACAGACTATGTAGAAGCTATTCTTCAAAGTTTACTCATGAATAATAATGTTAAATAAGATGCTGCACATTTCAGATAATGCAAAATTTGTGGTATATTACTGTATTTCTCCTATAGAAGATCATTTCCATCATTCCTATTAAATTACATTATTTTCTGAAAGTTTTATGCCTCTATTTGAAATACTTCGGGTTGAATCTGCTCAAATGAGTGTATGTGCAGAAAGCAGGAGCAGCAGGAAAGGGAAAGGAGCAACATTAAAGAAAATTACCCTATTCTTTTAAAACAAGTGAATCTAAATCTGAATAAGCTATGTACATTCCTGGCATATATGTATAAAAAGTATGAGGAAAACCAGTTCAGACATTAAGCAAAATCAATAGATTAAAACAAATGAAAGAAAATAATAATGCCATCTATTTCCTGATTTTCTTGTTTTGGTAACCAGAACCGGATGCAAATCAAGACTTCCAGTTCTACAGGGAATTCTCCTTGTTTAGCTTTTAGCTTCATTTTGATTTAAAGTGAAAATATGAAATATTAAAATTTCCATGGAAGGAGAAGTTGAGAAATAACCAGATTTAAAAACGTTGTTATGATACCCTCTTGCCTCCCTCTAGGATTCTGAGAATCCAGATTACAGATCCTATAGACTACTAATGCAGTTATGGTGGACACAGGTCAATGGAAAGAAATATATCATCTCGAGTGTCTGATGTATGAAAGTTCCTTGGTTCAGAATTCCATGACCCAGAACAAAGTATCTTGCTTTCTTTTTTTTTTTTCTAATGTGAAATGTAAGCATTCTAAATGCACAACTTCAGGTGGCAAATTTTCATGTCTCATTGCATCTCAATAGAGACTTCTCTCTAGATGTACTTTAGATATTAGCATGAGTCAGGTGCTAAATAGCCACATAGAGAAAGTTCAAATTTGATATTGCAAACTCCCTCAGTTAAAAGGAGTAAAATCAGTGCTCTTGAGAAAACCTGATTTTGATGTGGCTGATAATGATCCCTTGGCAATAATATGCAGCTTGTGCAAAGCCAATTATCTCTATACAGTATTAAAGCATATAGATATTAATATAGGTGTGCAATGAAAAAGGGAAAGAAAGAACAGCTGTATATGAATGGTATTTCATCTGGATGTACCTACACCTTGATTTAATCTGGGAAACCTGCTCTGGCATAAATATTCCAAGGGTTCAGTTTTTACATATTCCAGTCATAGGACAAAAGATCACTTGTGGAGAACTACTTCAGAGTAACTGCTCCACAATGATATCCCAGTTCACCCTGGAGTACCACCACATGCAGATAAATACTTACTGTTAAAATTATAGAGACAGAGGAAAGTACACTGAACCAGCTCCCCCAGAACAAAGAGAATACTCTCTTCTACAACAGGGAAGTTGCATTTGGCCATGATATGCTTATATCTCCTCCTGAATATTCATTCTAAGGCAAACAAGGGATACAAGTTTCTAAAATACGACAGGTACAACTTATGCTTCTGCTTTAGTTCACATTTTTTATTAAAGAAATGGCTTAAGGCATGTGTTATGATGTCTATGATTTTTCTCTAGAATGTCTATCAAACACAACATTAGCCTTAACATATTATGTGTAGTTTCTTGTATTCTTTCAAATTTAAGGTTTACATAACATATTTTTTAATTTAGAGTTACCAGAAATCCCTTCACAATATACTGCAGTATAAGCATTTATGAATCGATTGATTCTTGAGGGGAAACATAGAAATTAAATTTTTATGATAAATGGGCAAGTCCCTTCTTGCATCCACATCAAAAATTTCCTACTAGCTCTTATTATAACAAAGAAAAAGTGTGGAAATAAGTTACTATCTATTAGGTACAACAATTTGCTTTAGCACATTTCCTCTAATTGTTTCATTATTCTTATCCCATAGAAGGAAGACCTGCATTCTATCTGAAAGAAACAGAAGCACACAAGGCAGCTGACTAATTCATTACAGAAGTCGTCTTCTTCAGCACCTATTGTCACATCAGTCACACAGTGCTACAATCAACATTTACAAACACAGGTGTCCTAATTTTGATCCTTTCCCTGTAGCACTAAGCACCAATATCTACTGAAATAACTACCACCATCACCATTAAATAATTATATCGATACTGCAACATTGAGTTTAAAGTATTTTAGTGAGAGGAAAGTAAGGCAGCAGGGCTTATGACAGTTCATAATGCTAAACAATTTCCAAAGTTGATGGAGTTGTGGGATTACAACTGGGAATACCTTCTTTGAAGGACTGTTTTCACTTTTGTCTTAGTTGTAAACCAAATATTCATGGATAAAGTGAATACTTTCACTAATGTTAAACTTTTAGGAATTTTTAAACCTCCCCATAATGATTTTGCAACTTCAATTTCCAAATTTGAACATTCTACATCTCAATTAGCTCATAGTATTAACCCAATGAGCTCAAAATGATAAAACTAGAACACATCAATATTAGCAGAGTCATGAAGATGAATGCATTTGTCATTGTTTTATGTGAAGAAGGCCTGGCATTCACAGAATCTAAAACAGTTTCTGCTATATTTCAGATTTTTAGAAAGAAGAAGAAAAATACTGCTCTGTACTCTCTGTTTCATGACTTCTTGGGGGTGTTGGCGGACGAGAAGCTTGACATGAGCTGGCAAGATGCACTCGTAGCCCAGAAATCCAACTGTACCCTAGGCTGCATCAAAAGAAGCATGGCCAGCAGGTCAAGAGACACGATTCTAACCCCCTACTCTGCTCTGGTGAGATCCCACCTGGAGTACTCCAGCTTTGGAGTCCTCAGCACAAGAAGGACATGGGCATATTGAAATGGGTCCAGTGGAGGGCCACAAAGATGATCAGAGGGCTTGAGTGCCTCTCCTATGAGGATGGGCTGAGACAGTTGGAGTTGTTCAGCCTGGAGAAGAGAAGGCTTCAGGAAGACCTTATAGCGGCCTTCCAGCACCTGAAGGGGGCCTACAGGAGAGATGGGGAGGGACTCTTTATCAGGGAGTGTAGTGATAGGATGAGGGGTAAGGGTTTAAACTGAAAGAGAGGAGATTTAGATTAGATATCAGGAAGAAATTCTTTACTGTGAGGGTGGTGAGGCACTGGAAGAGGTTGCCCAGAGAAGCTGTGGATGCCCCATCACTGGAAGTGTTCAAGGCCAGGCTGGATGGGGCTTTGAGCAACCTGCTCTAGTGGGAGGTGTCCCTGCCCATGGCAGGGGGGTTGGAACTACGTGATCTTCATGGTCCCTTCCAACACAAACCATTCTATGGTTCTATGAAAGAGACAGATAATACAATCTCAATCAGAAAATATAAAATAAATAGTAAGAAAATACTATGGAACAAATGAATATAATTTTTAGGACAAGAAACAGCAGCCATGATGTAAATAAGTTTTAAAGCATACTGTATAGATGCTGGGTTTGATTACAGGAACTTCCTTATTATTTGGAATCAATTTCCTATTGGTAGAAATCAATACACAGAAAAAAAAATATAAATAATGGAATTTTTTCAATAAGTATGACACACAGGAAATGTAATAACTTTTTATGCAAACACATCAAAAATCTACTGTCAAAAATACACAGTTCAAAAGTACAGGAGACATCAGCAAAATTACATAGAATATTATGCCAAAGACAAGAACAAAGGAAGGAAAAGTTATTATTACTTCCCTTTCTACCTCTGCAATAGTGGATGACCTGCTAACCTGTCAAAGAACAGAAAAAGCATGAGCCAAAACCTATGTGGTCTTCCTAAAGCCTCAGCAATTGTCGTAAAAATGAGAACTTGACTTGTTTTCCTCTTCATTGGTCACGACACACTGAGTTAAATCAACAGTGTCCTCAGCAACCCCATTTCTCTGGTCCTTGCATACGTGGCGTAAAACTTTGATATTGAAATTAACACGTGTCCTCAGTCTGCATTAAACATACCTTGTCATTTAGCTCTGCGCATCTACAGAATTTTCCTCTTCAGTTTCTTATAGTGTCAAATCACATGAACTAGTATATTCTCCTGAGCTAATATATTTTTAGACTTTTGAATCCAACCCACTGAAGCAGGTCATTACTTCATCATCTTGGTGCAGGCGGATATGGACTAACCCCAGTGACTAGGTCACTGCTGTGTGCAAGAGAGCGCAATAATTGATTTCTGAACAGCAGCACATACTAGAAGGGATATTATTATTCACTGTAGATTCCTAAAATATGGGTGCCTTAGTATGTCAGTTACATATTGTTGGTATTGGTATTACCATATTTCCAAACTGTGTTGTAAATACAGCACATCTGAGTTGGGCAATTCCCCTTATGTTGTTCCACAGTCCACCTCTGATAGCTAATTTCAATCTTTTATCTGTTCTTAGAAGCACTTGCTATAACTAAATAGCCATACATAAATATAAATATAAATATGAGTATAAAATGTTATAGTAGTGTAACTCACGAGATCCTCAGTGCCTCTAGTAATCAGATGATTCCCATAAATTCCATATTTTCCAATTGCCAAATTTAAGATTGTGGGATTTGATTTACATAAGCATTTATTGCTCAGCACTGCAAATGAAAGCAGAGGAATCTAGTGCTTTAAACGCAGCTCTACAATATCTTGCCATATAATAAAAAGGTACTTAAAAAGATTGGTGAAGCTCTAAATGATGATTATCAGATAATGATCAGATGCAGAAAAATCTCATGAGAAAATTAGCTGCCCTAATGGTCAACTATAAGGAAGAAGGTGCTAAGATGATGCATTATCAAAAAGGAGAAAACTCAATGCTGAATAACATGTCAAATGATTATAATGCATTCCTTCAGCTCCACTGAGTAAAGCAGAGATCTTATTGAAAAAGAACCATGCGATTGTGTAATTGAAAATGGTGTTCATTACTAAGAAATGTTGAGAATTAAAATTAAAGTTCTGTGTGTTATTACTAGATAGTTTTTATACGTTACGTGCATAATTCTTAGCATAGTTCTTAGAACATAATAAATCCTTACCATTTCCTGCATTTCTGAACTTCCCTATCAATTCCCTGTTCATTTAATTCATTCATTTTATGAGAGGCACTTTCAGACTCTACAGCAAAAATTCCCAAACTCTTTTCCTAGCAATGATGATACTGCCAGAGATGAAGATCTGTAGTCTAATGTCTGATTTCCTTTGCCCCCAAGGAAATTAAGTGATACAAAGGTGAGTTAATATAATGCAAAATCCCACTTCACCAAATCCAAAACCTAAAAAACCCCAAGAGTTGCAAACAGTCCAACTGCAAGGACGGTAAGGAAAAGCCAAAACAAAGAAACCAGAGTATGTAAAGTGTTCTTGCTGAGCAAACATCGGCTGACTGCCATGAGAAATGCCAGCAAAGCAAGCCCTTTCCAAAAGGTTTACAATCCCTTTTGGCTTTCAAAAACCTCCCTCTTCAAGTTAAATTCTATACTTCCCTGCTAGATTTTTATCTCACTAAGGAAACATTATATGTGAAAAATTTAACAACTGTCAAGTAAATACATTGCTTTAAGGACCATGTTTTCCTAACCATACAAACAATTACTGCAAATATAGACAGGAAAATACAGGTTAGGCACCTTCAGATACCGTTACTTCAAGGACTAAGATGCCTTTGAGTCTTAGTCCTTGATATGAGAAGCCAGAGCAAACCTTCAATACAGCAAAAACTAATCATCTACTGTAAGGGATGCTTTATTGCAGGTAGTCATGCTTAGATGGCCAGATGGCATCAGTGGCAAAAATGTCATCTCTCATTTCTACCTGCATAGAAACACTGTCCCATATAAGACCTGGCTATCACTGTTCATCAGTTGGGACTTACACACTGTGTTTTTGTATTTCACTGCAGCTGAAACCAAAAGCAAAACGCAGAATCTCGGTTTGCACAGACTGACTACAGGGAGGATCACTGTGCTTTTCTGTTCTTGTGTCTCCCCTGGTTTCAGCTGCAAGTTTAACTCCTAATTTTCTAAAGAACTATTGGCTCAAACTCTGAGATATGATAAAGATGTTTAGTCTACGAGTCATTATGGAAGTGCACTAGTCTGAAGACTGAAGATCAGAAAGCTGAGGATAAATCACACAAGGAGATGTGGATAATAGGCTTTCTGAACCAAGGAGAAATTAGGCAGCATCATTAGGGAAGTCTGTGAAACTTCTTCAGAAAAGACCTTTTCTTTAGGAATGAAACTCACAATCCTAGTGTTAAAAAAAAAACTAGGAATGGCATCAGAGAGCCATATGCCCTTGCAGAAGTAATTGACTGTTATTTTGTCTGTAATGGATTGGTTGGAAAATGACCTAAAGTGAGTGGAAAAAACCCAGCTGCTGCTTACTTTTAAATTATATTTACTGGTTTTCTTATTTTTAAAGAGAAGTGCATTGATATTCTGGAAGAGCACAAGATCCTGCCTTGTCAATACTAACTCAGCATTAATAAAGTCAGTGCAATCAAATGGCAGTAAAGATACAGAAGTGGTCAAGTGGGATCACATTTAGAAAAATTGAAGGAAGATGTGATGCCAGCTCTGGCTGCCATTTCATAGCAACATGAATGCCAATGTTAGGAACTGGATAAGAAGGTCAATCTTAGAGTAGATATACAATATGGGTTCATTATTATTATTATTGAAGATAATATCCCAATGTCATTTGAACATTTTTGCTGAACTACTTAGGTTGTAGGTTGCTGCCGTATTAACCAGTGGTGATCTTATACCCTTATATCTTTTCATTTCATAGTCTACTTCATGATGCACTATGACATTTTTATCATCCTTTCAAAGACAAAAATCCAACTGATTTGTTATGCTTTAATTGCATTCAGTTGCATTGTTCAGAGAGGCAGTAAGCAAAATGCAGCTTGGTTTCCTATTATCCTTGGTTTCTAAATTATCTTATTCCTTTGTGACATTGAATGTAACCTATGTTATTTTTCTTAACAGTATTTATAAAGTAAAGCCATGAGCACGTCTGTGGAATTTGAATAATTTCACATATCAGCTCATACAGAAGAAACAGCTTTCAGGAGAAGGCTTTTAGAAGAAGTTCTTGCACTCTGCAGCCTGAAGCAATTAATGTGCAAGACAGAAGGGAACTATGGCCTGGAAGAGTAAGCTGGGCTGTGTCAGTTGAGGAGACAGCATGTCATCCTCATGGCATCCTTACTTCCTTTAGCATCAGGTTATCTGCAAATGCTTGCAACTGACTTGCATACTGGAAAACTAACTTTTTCTGGCTGAGCACACATTGGCTTGAATAAGTCTTCAAGCCAATGATCATCACGAATAAGTGTTAAAACTTACTTCAAAGCAAAATTGTTGTATTAGCCTGAGGTTAGCCCTTGTAACAACATCATTTTGAGGAACATACTTTAGAGCCACAGTCTGAAAGCCAGGAAATACTCACATAACCCACCCCACCCCCCCTTACTCAAAAAAAATATTGAAATTCAAAGAGGGGTAATTTTGCCTTTCTTAGAGTAATTTATTTCAAAATTAGTTGCCTCAGAAATTTTAACAAAACTCCAATTGTATGCATATGCAAGGAGTTTACTTACAAATCTATTAAAATCTCTGACTGAAATCTCAGTAGAAGGGAATACTTTGAGAGGAAAGGGTCATTAGCTGAGGCTAGGGAAAAACCTCTTCGTGACAATATTGGCCTTTTGCCATGGCCATCACTACCAGTTTACAGACAAAGAACTTAAGAGCAGAAGAAATAATAATGTTCTTATCTGACTTTGTCTCAACAGAATTTGAGTCCAAATCCCAGTATTAGGTGCAGCCATTTCAGTATCAAAAAATTTTAAATTCAGAGTAGATTAAATTGTTATATGCTACAGTATACCAGCAGAGTGATGTACCCCTCTTTCCAAAGCTCTTGTAGTACCATGAAGCCCTTCCAAATTCAGCAGTCAGTTATATTCTGATTACACCAACAAAGTATATATCCATCATCACCATCATCATCATCCTCCTTCTATTCTCTCTATCATTTCAGAGGACTGATATTCCATGATTACTTCTCTGTCTGTATTTAGGGCTAAAGAATTCACCAGAGCCTGGAAAGCAATCAGGAAATGTCTTGTAACATCACAATGGGGTCAGAATGCCATAGAACATAATCCTGCTTACTTTTCAGATCTCCCCACAATGTTCATTCAACAGCACCTGATTCAGTTGCCAGACCAAAAAATAAAATAATAATAAAAAAAAAAAAAGATCAACTTTCAAGAAGGATTTTTCCAAGAGTATTTGGCCAGTAAGGAAAGAGTATTGTCTGCATAAAAAAAGTGAGTGTGGGCAGGCAGAAAGAAGGGTCTCCCCTGAGCATGTGCAAAGTGTGCACAGCCTCCTAGGTTAAATGTAGGTCTTCTTATGGAAGAGAGAGAATTTCGTAATTCAGTGTTCTTTAAAAGTTAAATACCTCAATTAAGTGTAATCTGAGGCTTCCTTTTACTTGCTAGCAATGGTTTTCATCCAGCTTTTTAACAAGCTGGTAGAAAATGCACCCTTTGTAAATGTGAATGGAAGATGTTACAAAGCAGAACCCAGAATGCAGCAAAGACGTGCCAGTCAGCATCCTGGTGACCTACTTTTATTGTAGCAATTCCATTTTTGAAGTAATGTCACTATGTTTTTTTTAGGAAAGCTGCACAATGAGGTGTCAGCAAACACGCTGCTTATCATTAAAGATGTTGCTTGATGACTGCAAATACTTGTCTGTTTGACTGACAACCTTAGTCAACGAGCTCCCACAGTAATGTGCAGTATCATGTTCCTAAAGGAACAAATACTTCTACAATATGCTTCTACAGTAGAAATACATGGGACTGAGCAAGATCCTCATCTACAGTAAAGGTGCTGTTTTATGGGTTCTATAATTGTAAAAACTGGAGAGATACATGTTTCCAGATTGCCAATGAGAGAGTTGCTTAGGGATTTTTCTTTTCGGTATACATTTCAACAACTTTTTCAGTGTATTTCCTACGAAAATGTTCCATGTGTTACCTCATTACCTGACTTGATAAAAACAACTTAATTTTTCACAGCCATTGATCTTTAAGGCACATGTCAAGCAAGTGGAACATCATTACACTTCTTTATAAATAAGGCACAGCTACATTGCATCCTTGAACAGTCTGTTCAAACACGCAAAAGGATCATAGAAGTAAATCTATTTCTCTTATTTTACTTAGAAAAAAATTTGTCGACTGTTAAATTGGGAACAACTTGGTAAAGGCATCATGAGATGACCCAGAAGTTATTCACAAAACAAACTGAGGACAACATTAGATGAAACAAACACCACTAATGTACCTTCAGAAGCATTCTGAAACTACAGCCTAAATTGAAAGAAGTGGTGAACTGAGTGCTTCCAAATCTCTTTTGGTGGCTTTTTTGAGGGAATGAGGGTTAATAAATTAAAATGACCTTAAAACTGGAAGTATTTTATGGCTCATTTACTAACAATGAGTCAATATAATTTAATTGGTGATGAGGGCTACAAAAAAACCCCAACATTTTAGTTCATTAGCAAGCCAGGCAACAAAACCCAAAACTAACCTTGAATAAATTGCAGGGCAGTGTACTACTATGCATGTATTTTTACACTTAAGTCTGAAGCTAACCGTTAAGAAAAAAAATGTTTAGAAAGCACAATGAAAAATGAACAATACTTACAACCATACCGTTTAGGGACACCCAGCAATCTGGTGGGAAATCCTGGAGTAATGGTACTAAAAACTGCAGACAACCATCCCAGTGGCACAGAAGCAACATCATTCCAATTAGATTAAAGATTCTCACCACAGCACTGGCCAGATCGTATGTCATGTGGAAAATCTGTGGGCAAAAATTATAGGTAATGTACGTGATGCAAACCAGAAATGCAAACCATTTAATTCTCAAAGGCAAAGAAATATTATCCTGAACTTCTAAAAAAGCTGAGATTTCTCAGCAAGGACCATTAATTTAGGCACTCTAATTTGGGCAGAGAGCTACGCTGGCACACCCGACTCTTGGCTGCACACCATATAAGCTGTTGAAAAAGGTGTATTTTGGGTAAGAAGTCACCAACTAAAGTGTTTTTTTTTTTCAAATCTACAACTCCTTTCAATTGAAGCAAGTCTCATAAATTAAAAAAGTTTGGTAAAGATAGTGAGATCATTACTTGTCTGGGAACTTGGTGTCTAAATACAAAGTTGTGAGAGATACAAATTCAATGACCCATTTAGATAAGATTCACGTTCACATTCCTTACCTTCTTAAAAGCACCCAAATCTGAGTGAAGAAAGAATAAAAGTACTTTTACATATTTTTGGACTTTTATTTCTAGAGTATTCATTCAATTTGTACATACCAGTTCACCAAGCAAAATGACAAAAAGCTAGTTCATCACTATTAATCATTAGCAGTTTTCCCAAAACACTGAGAATCCTGTGGCTACTATACCTCTAGTAGCTAAGTTTATATCAAACTAATATAATCACTTGGATTTCAACACATTCCTCCATTCTTAGACAAAGAATGTTGGTATCTGAAAAGTGTCTTACAGCAAATCCCACACATGCTCTTAAAAACAACATAGACATTTTCAGGTTTGTCCTGGGAAAATTTGTTGGACAGAATTAGCATGACCAGCAGCAGTCAGCTGTCAAATAGTATGGAGAAAAAACACTGTATTTAGCATTTTTCTGCTATATTGGTTTTAAAGCACTTCTAAACTACAAATACAGGCATATTCTTTACCTACTACACAATTCAGTCAACTTAAGATAAATGTTACATTTTAACATGCTTAATTGTCACTATGCAGGAGTTCCATTTACAAGACGAAGAATGTCCAGTTGGTATTTCAGGAAATTTTAAGTAGAAAATATTATTTAATTGTACAAATAGACATAGAAATCAGAGGGTTTAGTGATGAAAATGTCAGATTTCTAGAGGTTTACAGGCTTATTGGCACATGACATTTTGCATTTGTAAATGAAAGAATTCACATTGAAAGAATTCACAATGAAAGAGGGAGTGTTTGCATCCTAGCTTTTACATATCCAAACTAAATGCAGAGATTAAGTACCCACACTGCAAATAAGTCCAAGTGCAAATTTGGAGAGAGTGTTATGGTGTCTTACAACGTAATTTTCTGTTAGTGGGAGTTTGTCCTTGTTTGAAAATGCTGGTGTTTGTTGTCAGTTCCAAAATGCAAAACCTGCACAGTAGAAACATACCTCAGACATTAACTTTATGCGCAAAACATTTTTTTCAATCTAGGGCATTTTAAGAGAATATATTCTAAATCCAAGTTTGATAGACATTGGAAACAGATGCTTGTAACATTATTCAAAATGTCATGTCTTATCCAAATACCATCTAGCTCCTGCCAAAATTGAGGAGATGACACTGATATTTAGGAGATACTGTAAATGGAAATAAACAGGAAAGTGTCATCATTGCACGTTTGTCTTCTTAAGAAATGTATTTACACTACAGCTACTTCAATAGCTTCGGATTCAGTAGCATGATATGAACCAAGAGGGTACATGTGTGAACTGAAATAATTTTATTTTTAAGAACTAGAAAAAATAGCAAGGATTACTACTGTTTTGGAACACTAACACTCATCCAGGTTACACTTTATCCACATGGTTATTACACTACAATTGCAAAGTGCAGATGAATTCCTGATCGCATGAAAAGTTGCAGAAGTTCTGTCAGAGACAGAAGGAATTCCCCTAGAATATTTGCCTGAAAAAATGCAGAACATCAGACAGAAATAATACATATTTTACACAGAGATCACAACTTCCTTGGGAATTTTCTATTGCTCCAGAAAAGCAAGTTATCACACTATGGCTGGACAAAAATCAAAGTTTCCACCCACACTGTTTTCATACTGCCTCAAGCTTCCCATTAGGCTTTACTGTAAGAGACCAGAGTTTCAGAATAATTCACTGTATTGGATACTGAATGTTTTTTTTTTTTAAAATCGGTCACAAATATAACAATCAGAGCCAAAACAAGCACAAACACCTTCATTTCTATACTTAGATAACTTTTCTGAAAACATGCACCTAGGTGTATGTGATAAACAGGGTAAGGTCCGGTTCTCCAAAACTCTCCAGAGTGATAAAAACAGCACTTGCATATACCCAAGGCTCCTGAATTCTGCCTCTGCAACTATGGTCTTAGGCACCAAGACAGATTGTGCATGTATCCTGTGGTCATAGCTGCATACAAATGATAATTCTATGACTCTTTCACTTGGATGGAGCCCATTTTTTGGGCATCAATCCAGATTACAGAGATGGTCTGCATAGCTCATATCTTGATACAGAATTTCCAAGATTTTAGAGCATTTTGTGATGGTACATTTTCATTTCACATTTTAAAATTATATAATTGGGTAATGTGCACTGGATAGGTTTGCCAAGGTATTTGTTTTGGCATTTTAGAGATCTTGCCTAGCTCTTACGCATGTATTGCTCCCTGCCTACCCCATGAGACTGTGTGACAGCTCAGTAAGGCTTCCCAAACAAGCCAGTAAAACCAGGATGTGCGAAGAGATATTACAAAGGGAGACAAAAATTCAAACCAAAGAGCTGGATCCATGAGTTCAAACTAAAGGGTCCTGTTGAATCGCAGAGGTCTGCTGTCAGGTTTGGGGTCTGCAAGGACTATTGTATCTTGTCACAGTGGTATTATGGTACGGCTGTGTAACTATTACTATCGTATTTCTTCAAAGCCTCTTCATTAGTAGTATGCCTCTGCAGAAATGGTCTTGTACTGCAAGTACAATAACATGTTGAAAATTTTATGTGAAACCTAATGCAGCAAAGGAAACGGCTGCAACAGTCTGTATACGACAGTGCAACCTTCCGTCATTCCTGAAACTTTTCACTCCAGAAAAAGCTCCTGTGCAGCTTAGCATTCAGGGTCAGTGTTATTAAAAATGCACGAAAATATTCTGGATATTACAGGGATTGTTTAACATGGAAACATTGTATCAGCATTTCAACCATACCATACTTTCATTGCTCATCTTCTGCTTATGTAGTCTACTATTTGTGTAGCCTATTCTGATAACTGTGGTAACTCTGTATTAAATAAAATAGCTTTATAAGAAAAATCTAAAGAAAATGTTGTAAAAACCTTTTAAACATCTCTGCATATTCTCTCTCCGGCAAATAAAAGCTGAGGTTTTTTTCTCCAAAAAGGAACTTAACATGGAAATGTGTGCTTGGTAGGAAAAACACTTTTAAATACCTAAAGCATACGTTGTAAGTGAATAATAATATTTGTTCATGGTACTGTATTGACATATTTACATTTGGAAAGGGGGTGTTTTGTTTTTTTAAAACTAATACCCAAACTACCCTGTGGACTGAAGTCATATATTGCATCTTTAATATTTTATGTTCTTCTATTCAGGAACTGATTGTTATACATTGGAACAAGAACAGTCATATTTTTACAGCATTTTCTTTTTGTAATCTCAAAGTACAGTTCCTGTATTAATGAATCAAACCTTATTAAAACTGCTAAGAGATGTGTGAAATGTAGTTTGTTAAGAGAGGAACCGGAGAACAGAAAGCTAATGCCACTCATGTCAGCAGATGGTGGCTTGCCCGTCAGCTGGTCCTCCAGTGGGATAGGAAGAACAGAAAGATCACAAATCTATTTACCTTGAATTTGCAGTACGGATGTGTGGTCAAATCTCTCTGAATGGATGTCTTATCAAGATAACATTCCTAACAAAAGCAATTCAAACACTTTCACACAATGCAAGTTAGGCTCCAAACCCCTTTACTCAGTTAATAGCTTGGTTATCATTAGGTGCTTGCCTTCCACAAATGCCATGCAAATAAGGAGAAACTGCAGCTGTAAAACACACTTGAAAATCTGCCCACTTTACTTCTACTCCTAATTTCAGACCTAAATATTCAACTTAACGAGCAAGAGATGCAAATTTTGAACAACACATTTCAAAAACATTACTAGAGTGACATGAGATTGCTGCAACTGAGAAAAAAATAAAATTTCCTTGGGAACTAACCTTTCCACTTTTTTATTTCACATAATAGGAAAGATTTAATAGATATCTCTCCTTTTTGCTTACTGCTCAGTTTCATTTCAATTACACATGATAGTTTTTACTATTATCATGTTTGTTTGTGGGACAGTTGGCTATAATACTATATACTACTATATACTATGTCATTTTTCATAGTTTTCACGTACTTCAAAATCATGTTTAATAATAAATCTAGTTTATGAACTCACTTCTGAAAACTCATACTTTCCTCCTATATTATTTTATAACCTTTTCTCAATATCCTGGAAACCTAAAGTTTTGTCTGAAGAGCTGACGCTTCTGACAGTGGCTGAAATGTAACCACAGATTAGCAGTTTCTAATGTTTTGGCAAAATATTACTCACAGAGAATAAGAAATTGCTGAAGAAGTCAGAGTTCACTTTTTATCTTGGTTCTTACTCACTTTATTAATTAGTCTTTTATTCCCACATATGAAGCAGGAAGCAGACTCTTTCTTCCTCAAATTTATAATGGAGCATATACTTTAAATTGGTCTTGCCTACTCTGATTTCTGAGCCTGAGAGAGAAAAACTGTTCCAGTCTTACCAGCTCACTTGTTTAACAGTATTTGAGGGCTGTCATATTAAGTTAGTAGTGCACATACAGTTTAAACAAACGAACACAGAATCTGCTGAACTGCTGTCGTGGAATGCATAGGCTACCTCTTCTACCTTGTGATAACTGGCATGTAATATTTTTTCAGTTGTGATTTTTAGTTCATTTTGATTTTTAGGTTCAGATTATATAAAAATTTATTTATATAAATTATCAGAAATTGATTATGATTAAAAAAAAAAAAGGAAGAAAGAAAAAGTAAGTCCTAGGACTTCTTCAATGACTGGGTTCATCTGGACACCTCTTCTCTTCCTCCCCATAGGAGTATTAAAGTTGCTCAGTATCACAAAGCTAGCTTGGGTTTAATCTTCAAATTAGGATTTGCATCATGCCTTGAGCAATATGGAATGACACATACTAAGTGAGCTGTGTGGAGTCTGGAATATTAAATAGCCACAGTGAGGAGACAAAAAGAGCTGCACATGTGCATGGAGGCTCTGGAAAGCATGCTGAAAGCTGTACCAAGGGCAACGCTGGAACATCAGGCTACACTACAGGGCAAAATAACAGCTATAAAAATGACAAGGGGTTTTTGGTTCAATCTCTGGGCTGGACCAGAATCATTAAGTTTATCCCTCCGAGCATCAGCTAGATAGAGATTATAAACAGTAGGATCTAAATTTTCTGCCTGAGCTAAATGTTCATTTTTAAGATAGTGGTTGTAAGAAAGCTCCCCAGGAAATAGTATAAAAAGGGGGAGAAAAGCACAATGCCTCTTTTTGAACAGCTGTCTCTCAATCTACTTTAAACAATGAAAGGCAATCATGGCTTTTTGTTAAGCCATTTCATATTCTACTAATCGATTTCAATAGATATTCTTTGTAAATATCACTTGGGATATTATGGGTCTGATCCAACTCCTACCAAAGGCAATTTCTTTGGGAGTTGAGGGTTACTGCACACTACACTGGAAATACATCTGCAGAAGTAGATGTGAACGTGCATTGATTGAAATGCCTGGCTATGCTCTCAGGGTAACATTTTACACTCAACTAACTCCTGATGTGTGTGCTTAATTTTATGATAAATAATTCATCATTGATAATTCAGTAGTGGGGACAGGTATACAGCACTATTTAACCTATTTGTATTTGTGACCTTAAGCTGATGACAAACACAAAGGTCTGCTTCTGCTTTAGTTAGCCCTGAAGGGAAAACCAGTGATTTAATAAACAGAACAAACTATTTTTAATGAAACATATCCAGAAAAAAAGAGCTGAGAATGGCCTATTTTACGTGACCTTTAAAAAATGTTATTTTCTAGATGGAGTCAATCTAAAATTAGGTCTTATAATAGAAGTTACATTTATTCCAATTCAAGGCACATTCAAATGGAAGCTAGCTTCTGTGGAGCAAAAAGAACAGCACAACAACATATAAATGTGACAGTGTGCTACGTCCAGGCTAAACCTGAAAGCAATAAAACTACTTTACTGAAGGAAGGTTTAGGCAAGCCTTGGAAAGGTCACATATAACCAGGAAGCAAAATTTATTTAGTATATATAAATTTTGCAACATGTATTTTCTACTGTAAATTGGCCAATTCCATACTAATATATTACCTCCCCTACAGAGGGCATGATTTCACTGCCAAAATGTGTGTTTTTATTATCCTGTTGTGATTAATCTGTGACCTGTCTTGACATCTAAATAGAGAGAAGCAGTCACTTTAGCTCTATGATGAAGAAAACAAGCCAAGAATGACAAGCATCAGGATCATGAAATAAAAAAATATAGTGCTACTTTTCACTGTGTGTCTACAGAGGTGGAGGTCTCATTTATCACTTATATTGATGACAGAAAGTACCATATTAGACCAAGCTTTTATCTTCATTAACTGAAGCAAAGTAGAAACAAACAAACAAAACCAGTTCACAGCTGTCAGAAAGAAACAAACATGCAATACTAACAGCCTGCCTCTGTGACAAAATTTAGCTGAAGCTCTTCTTCTTAAGTCATAGTACCAAACTGAGAGTGACCATATGGCAAAAAATACTTTAAGTATAGATGCGCACAGAGATTGAGAATTTTGTGAGCTTGAAGTATGGCTCTGTTTCCATTTCAGCATTATTTCAAGCAGCAGCATTGCATGACCTTCAGCTCAAGCTTCTTGATGGGCCAAGTATCTCAAGTGACAGCATCACTGAACTCAAGCTGGAGACCTCTGTGAGTGGCACTGAGCGAGAAGGAACATTCATTTATTATCTTTTATAAGTATTTATATCTTACAAAGAAGGCAGCTTGAAGATACAGCCAGTCTCTAAATGGCCCGAAATATTATTTATGATTTTTTCTTACTGAGTGAGAGGAACTGTTTCTCGTATTAATGTGCAGATGTGCTCTGGTGGGAAGAAGAGAAAAAGAAGTAAGTTATTCACCATCACTCATCTGCCCACAGAAAGGCCAAGACAGGGACTCCCACAACACTGAAAAGGGCAGCAGAGTGAGCAATGTGAATCCTAAAAACTATCACTGCCTACAATGTTTCAAATATAAGGGCATAAAATCAAACAGCTGACCGCATTTTTAAGAATTGATATAAATTTCTGACGTCTATGTTCCCCAGTTTTAATACACTTACACAAGTAGTTTTTCATCCTTAACGAATGTGAACTAAACCCATAAATATCAGACATATAATTATAAAGAAACCTACCATAAAATGCATAAAAAGTGCTGAGACAATTTAGGGAGAAGATTAGGAAGTACCAGAGTCTTCACAAAAAGTGGCATGTTTGATAAAATCATTTCACAGCATTATTGATCACTCAAGTCTCACAAACCCTGAGCCCTTTTGGTCCATTTTTAAAGCACAACTTTAGAGATAATCCCATTCTACCCTCAGCACATTAAGTCTTTTCCTCTGAGCCATGTATTTATAAGAGAGGAATAGGACAGTTCCCTGGCTGCCCCTGCCATCAAAACCAGCAGCACACAATCTGGACATCCAGACTTCCCAATCCAACAGTGAAATTCAATAAAAATGAACAAACACAAAGTGGACACACTGCAGGAAGTATCAATAAATACATAGAAAGTAACAGCATATCCCAAACCAATGTATTTTTGCAACCAACATTGTACAAAGGGGACACGTAACCAACGTCTTTCAACCTCAGTAATTTCCTAAACTTCGGGGGTTTTTTGTTGTTTTATTTTTTTTTTAAGGTAGTCATGTTTTAAGTTCCAAACTCTGTGAATATGAAATGAAATCAGACACTTTCACAAAGTACAAGAAACACCAGGAGATCTGATGTACATAGAAACTTGAAAGTTTGCATGTTTACAAAAATTGTATCTGAAACTATTGCTTCTGTAAAACAATTCACCCTGAGTCATTTCTTTTCACTAGATCTGTATGTCATGAAAGGCTGCAAATACTTCACAGAGCTTCTCTTGTCTCAGCCAGAATCAGACTTGGGAAGCAAATTAAAATGTGTGAATAAAAGGAGAAGAAAGTTTTCTCTTACATCATCCTAAACCCCCCAGAGGATCAGTTTGAGATTTAAGGGGATGGTTCATTAACATTATTAAATCACCAGTTCTTTTTACATGATGCCTACCCCCAAAGTGACACTGCTGCATATCTGAGCTTCAAAGTAATTGTCCTAATTATAATACAGCAACATAATGATCTAATAGCAAACAACTGAAATAATGAGGAATATTTCTCCTGGGGAATTTAAGTTGGTATCTTACTGAAGCTGTTGAGCTTAATCTTCCAAACATGGAAATAATGGGCAAAGAATTGAAAATGAAAGTCATTATGTTAAATTTCCTGTGGAATAAAAGTTCTGAGACCAAATTGATTCACAATGCTTTCTTTTAATAGCATGTGATACCTTCATTTTAAAAAGCCCAAAATGTTTTTGGATTTTTTATGATGCACAGTTGTTACATTTTATTGTAACAAATATTGAGTTGTTAAGATTAAATATAAGCTGTGAATAAAATATGTAAAATTCCATACTGTATTGGAATCTAAATTTTGCTTTCTATAGTAATATAAAAGAAGACATCACAGGGCAATCCTTATTAAAAAAAAATAAAGACTGTTAGTACAAGTCAAGGCAGATGATCAGTGCAAAATACTATGTGAAAGTCAGAACTCTTCATCAGCTGGATGCTTAAAGCCCAAAACACAGAAAATCCATATACTCTTTTGAAAATGTTGGTAATAGCAAATATGATAAAATTGCTCATACCTCATAACCACACACACATATTTAAATCAAAGAAATAACATCTAAAAATATATATGTGAATAAATTATTGTACTAATGACATACCAATTAATTGAGGTCTTAGTCAATGTTTCACAATACTGACACATGATTTTTAAAATTATATGACTAACTGAACTGCATTATAGAATGTTTTTTTGGGGAAGTGCAAATTAATTCTACAGGTAAAATCTTATTGTCACTCAAAATCACATAGAGGACCTCTTGTGGGGTTTTAAAATTTAAATACCAGAAAAGAACTGATGCCTGGCCAGGTAGAAAGAACACACCAGAATCATACTCTTAATAATTTGCCACAAAAATTGTCTGTAGAAATTAAGAATTCAGTTACCTGATAAATCTTCATGTAGGCAGAAAAGTACTACCAGTTTAAAGAAATTACTTTGGAGATTTGCATACAATACTCTCTCTTGTAAAATATTATGTTCACTTGGTTTAGTACATAACACGACCTTGACCAGAAATTTCAGATGCTAAATTATTCTGGTTTTGTAATTGTGTCCTGCATTTGGTAAATACATGACAATTGTTGTTACGAAAAGTGAGTGTATGCTTGCATACACACAAACATAATCTACACACAGTTCTGAATACTCAAAAGCCTCTACAGCTCTCTAAGGATAGCCTACGAAAAAGTGAGAAACTGAAAAAAGACCGCTCTACCCTAATGCAGAACCCTGCACTTGGCCTTATTGTCATGAGGTTCACAGGGGTCCTCTATTCAAGCTTGTCAAGATCTCCCTGAATGGCATCCTGTCCCTCAGGAGTTTCAGTTGTACCACTCAGCTTGGTGTCGTCTGTGAACTTGCTGAAGGTGCACTCGATCCCACTGTCTGTGTCATTGATGAAGATATTGAACAGTACTGGACCCAATACGGACCCCTGAGGGACCCCACTCATCACTGATCACCATCTGGAGATTGACCTGTTGACCAGTGCCCTCTGGACGTGATCATGCAGGCAGTTCCTCATCCACCGTACAGTCCACCCATCAAATTTGTATGTCTCCAATTTAGGGAGAAGGATGTTGTGAGTGACCGTGTCAAAGGCCTTGCAAAACTCCAGACAGACAACATTCATAGCTCCTCCCTTATCCACAGATGTAGTCACTCCATCACAGGAGGCCACTAGGTTGGTCAAGAAGGAGTTGCCCTTGGTGAAGCCATGCTGGTGGCCTCAAATCCCCTCGTTGTCCTCCACGTGCCTTAGCATAGCTTCTAGGAGGATCTGTTCCATGATCTTCCCAGGAACAGAGGTGAGGCTGACAGGTTGGTACATCCCAGGGTCCTTCTTTCTACAGTTTTTAAAAAAGGGTGCAATGTTTCCCCTTTTCCAGTCACAGGGGACTTCACCTGACTGCAATGACTTTTCAACTATCATGGAGAGTGGCTTGGAAACTACATCAGCCAATTTCCTCAGGACTCTGGGATGCATCTTGTCAGGTCCCATAGACTTCTGTATATTCAAGCTCCTCATGTGGTCTCGAACCTGATCTTCTCTTACAGTGGGAGCGACCTTGCTCCCCCAGTCCCTGCCTTGCAGCCCATTCACTCGAGGGGTGTGGGAAGAGAGATTGCCAGTGAAGAATGAGTCAAAAATGTTGTTGAGTACCTCGGCCTTCTCCTCATCTGTTGTTACCAGTTTGCCACCAGTCTTGTTCATCAGGGAGAGTATGCTTTCTTTGACCTTCCTTTTCTGATTGACATACCTGTAGAACCCCTTCTTATTATTCTTTGCATCTGTTGCCAAGTTCAGCTTCAGCTACGCCTTTGCCTGCCTGACCCCATCCCTACACAACCTTTGAAAAAGGTGAACACCATCTGACACCAGCAAGCCTGGTGCCATGTAGGCCATCCTATTATCAAAAAAACCCAAATTGTATTGGTGACATCAGCCACGGAGCCATATATTGATAGACTGGGCCCATCTGTTTCTTCCACTGTTGCTGCCTGCAACTGGAAGTAGAAAGTTAAAAATAACCTGTGCTCCACTTTCCCTTACCAGCTTTCCCAAGGCCCTGAAGACTCTTTTGATCCCCCTTGGACTTCATGTTGTCACTTCATCATCACCCACTTGGAAGAGTAGTGATGAGTAGTAGACCAACGGCTGTACCAAGCTAGGAAGTTTCCTGGTGATGTCCTTAACTTGGGCCACATGGAGGCAGCAGACTTCCCTAAAATGAGGGTTTGGCCAGCATATTGGACCCTCTGTTCCCCTCAGAAGTGAGTTGCCCACAACTACAATCATCTTTTCTTCCTTGTGGAGGTGGTCATGACATAGGGGATAGGGTTTTCTGACCTTGGCAACACCTCTGGTGTAGACAGACCACCATCCACAAGTACCATTCACTAGACTTCCACATCAAGAGCCTCATACCTGTTGTACAGAGGCACCTGGGAAGGTGAGATGGACAAGGAAGGGGTTTGCCTGCCACCCTGAGTGTGGACTTGCCTCCATTCACTCCTTTCCTTTATGCTCCTGCCTTGTACCTGGCGAGGAAAGGATACAGGATCCCCCTCCTCTTGTTTTTGGTATTTTTTTTCTGGTGAAATAGCTCACATTTAAGACAAAAGAAAGACTGCTAAAGCAGTATCGTGATTTTTTTTTAAAGAAAAGAGTATATTTACTTTTTCTTTATGGATTTTAAGCAATTCCAAATTGGTGTTGAGATTTTGACTCATCTGTATTTTTCAAGGTAGGCTCTTCTGTTACTATACATCTAGAGGAAAAGGATTTACTTTCAATAAGTAGACCAGTATTTCCCTCTGGTTTCTGTGCTTTCTCTTATTCTTGTTCCCCAGAGCATCGCTGCAGTACATTTTCAGTCCATCCATTCCAAATGTTCTAATTTTTCTATACCCTGTCCCTGTGCCATATCCTCTTTTGTTTTTCTTTTTTTTTTTTATACACTTCCACAGAGAACATGAACATTACATCTAAAAAACATCCAGAAAAAGGTTCTCCAATTCAGAGCAAGTAACACTGTCCATCCTTTTTCAGAATGATTGTATTCAATGGCTGCCATTAAAAGGTTAGTATTTCAACTACCATAATATTGTCAACTCCAAGCCAATATAGTGGTAATTTAGGTGACCCCATAAAACTTGAGATTAATTTAAAAATATGCTTTGACTTGCTCATATTTGTGTGCCTACCAAACTTCCCCCAGAAATTGGTGGGAGGCTAAAAATAGCTATAAAAAAAAGAAACCAGCAATAAATCTGAGATATTTACAAAATCATACAACTCCAGGAAATGGACGTAGAGGGAAAAGCAATACTGTAAGGCCTACAATATAGTTGGAAGAGTTTGCAAGTTTGCAATGTTATTTCAATCATTCTACTTTTACTAACTTAGTCCTAAATTACAGAAATTCTTTGTTTCCAGAAGGCTAAATATGTTTATCTAAATGTTTATCCTGTGTGCTCTCAGCGCTGCAGTTTGCATCTTCGGGACAGTGCTGTGACGGAGACTGAATAGCGAGAACAGTATTTACGCAATTGCAGAGTGACAGTGAAATGGAGACTTATTTTTATCATTGAGTTTGGCAGCACCAGCTAAGCACTAGGTGCTTTGAGTGTTTCAAAAGGCCCAGTTTGCACATGGCAGAGCTAATAGCCCGGGAAGGGAACAATAAAAAATGCAGATGTGACTGGAGGGAGGAGGGCAATTGTAGCCAGCGCATGCAAAAAACAACTCAGCATATGTGGGAATGGGCTCAGTAAGATTGCACACTGTTCAGGTAGTGCCATCCATCAGGACCACTGAGTGATGGCGCCTCACACATGGTCAAGGATGTTAAAAACAGCAGTGCTAAAGCTCATCCCCAAGCTACAAAGGTGGTGAGTGCCAGGAGGAGCATCGGCTCGTCACTGCAGGTTGCCCTTTCCCTATTCACCTCTTCTGACATTGTCTAATATGGTAATATTCAGAACATTCAGTTTTTATAATTTTTTATTTTTTTTCCAGTTGACTAGGTTTGCCCATGTGCCGTGCGTAAGCTGAACTCTACACAGAGAGTCGGGGTGTCTTAAAGCATTTGTGTGGGGACGGAACCTCTTATTTACCAGCTCCTCTTATTTCTAAAGAGGCAGTGAAAATTAAAAAAGAGGAGCTCCCAAGCAACCCCATCCCACAAGCCAGGTACTGTTTTGTCTCCAAATGCTTTTCTAGCAGCGTAACTGTTGTGTGTCTGTGGGGGGTGTGTGTATGTAGCATCACTTGAGGAAGGGAAAAGGGCAGGAGAGAAGGAAGGAGAAGCAATGGTTTTAGAGAGCTGTGAAAACTATTTGCTTACCCAGTCCTTGCCCTGCAGAGACAGGCTGTAAGCAATGAAAACAGGCTGCAGGGAGTTTTCTGAGACTGCTGAATGTGGAGTAGCACTTACTCAATTCTCTACCAGGCAGTGTTCCCTGAAGTAAAATTTTGAAATTACTCTGGACAATTTATCACCTGCCCAAATGACCCTGCCACTTCGCTAGTCCATCTGCCTGGAACTCGCTCTAATATTCCCAGCCCCAGAAGCATCAATAAACAACTACCATTTTTTATAAATCAACCTGCCAAATACAGATTTTTCTTCCCTGTTTGATGCCCAGAACAAATAATAGTCATTCCTGGGTCACCAACATGTTTTCTAGACATTAAAATGTCATAATTTTCACTGCTAAGTAGAAGAAGGGAAAAAACCCCACAACCCACAATTGTGATCATTCTGGGAAATCCTTTACGGTTTGACCAGCTACCATCTGACTTCTATTTCTGGAATAAACACATTAAAAATAAATAAAGAGGTTGTCTTACTTTTTTAACATGCCATATGTTAAACATTCAGACTGTGCTCTGCACAAGACCTCCACTTACTCGTGTGCCTTTACAATACTAACTGCAGAACAGCTTACTGTCAAGAAGCAGGAGACACAGACACCACAGCTCGTCCCTGGCTCCCTACCAGCTCTCTGGATGAAGAGCAGCTTCACAGCAGAGAGAGGACCCCTCTGGGTTTGCAACACCCTTTCTTCTGCACCCAGCACAAGGAGGTCATACATTTCCCACATGTGATGTTCATCATCTTTACTCCCCTGAGATAGCAGAGTGAGAGCACTCAGTGCCTTTACGGATATCATGAAGAGAAACACTGAAAAATATTATTTATATAAAAAAACCTAAAAAATTAATTAAACTTTTTTTTTTTTCCCCAAGAAGCAAGGAGTTCATTTTATCATGGTAACAATAAAGTGAACGTTAACTTTGAAAGTCAAAGTAACTGACGAAGTACATAATTATTTTCAAAAGATGGAAAAGGTTTTGTAATTGCAGACTAAATCCTCTTTAAATCACAGCCAGGTCTCTCCAACATCTTCCTTTTAAACTTTTTAGTTTTCCTCTCAATTGATTTGTCTTCCCTTTGCACTTCAGTGATTATTGATTCTTCCTTTCTGAAGGAGCACAATTATAAAACAATTATCTGCTCTCTCGGTATTTCCCTGTCAGCTACAAGCAGAATGTTATTCCATTAGTGTACAGTTAGATCTTTTATCTTCATTTAAGTACAATGGTTAAAATGGGAAAACAGCATACATTTTGTTTTCTGGTGCTGGATATAATGTACTAACATATATGTGATATCTGTATATATGTGTGTGTATATATATGCATACATAAACATATACAGGTGGCATATGACAGTGATGTATGCAGAAGTAATACTGGGCTTTTGATACATTCCTGAAGCTCTTACACAATCAAAACCCCATCTTCTGTCTCAGCCACACTCTCCTCAACAGTGCTTCACTACCAAATGCACCACTTCTGCGTATAAACACAGCGCCAACCCACGCCACGCTCAACACACAATTCTTTTCCACTTGCTCTGCTTCTTCTTCCTTTTCAAAATGCTTTTTACTTAAGAATGTACAGAGCTCCTTCGGAGGATAGATATATCTCAAGGTATCCTAGGGAAAGCCTTGTTTCCCAGAAGTCAGTAGGAGTTTGGTATTGCCTTCAGTTTTTCCAGCATTTCACTTGATTTTCCCTGTCCTCTTGTGTCTGAATGAAACGGCAGTTATTATGTCCCAGCCATTAGAGGAGAAAAGATTTGGGAGGCATGAATCCAACAGACAGACACGAGGGAGAGACAACTGTGTAGTAAAGATAGCAGAAACGAAAGTGCTGTCGTTCATATGGATTTTAGTTCCAGTAGTATTCCCTGTTTTGTTTTTATGCTGAAATAGCAAAAGGAACCATTAACATTTCCTCATGTATATTCTACATCAAAATAAATGTAAGTTCAAGTTTTATTTGTGTGTCTGTACTCCTGCCATTATGAATACGCACGTCTCTTTGTTATCAACAAACAGTAATATTATACCAGTCTGTATTACATGTTCTTGCATTTATTTTATCTGTAGCAGTAACATTGGATATGCTGGTGAACATGCTCTTTTCTGAAAAGCAAGGTACAGACAAACTAGTAGATTTTGCATCTTTTGCAGCGTACATAGGATTCACGTGGAGACTGGTTCTTATCTAACCAACTGAAGACTACTGTTATGTGGGTATTTATTACTCCTGTATCATCACCTGATAACCTAAGAGAAAATACACTAATACTGTTTTATACGTGCTGTGGAATTAAACACTATTTAGCAGGAAACTGAGAGGAAAGGGACATCATGATCTGTTAAATTTGTGTACAGAAATATAATCTACAGCCCAAATCACCAAGCATTGAAAACCAGCATAGAGAACGTGCACAACCGTATTACAAAGCTTCCTTGCTTTCCTATTATTATTATCACTTATTTTCCACCAACTTGAAAAAAGGTACAAAAACTGCCCTGCTACACAACTTGCAATATTACCTAGACCTGGCTAATTAAGGATTCAGAAAAAATACCATGCAGCTTAATGCATAAAATGAACACCCAGGTTGTCTGAACATTTTGTTCTTCTCTCACACATAGCCTATTTCATTTTAATCTACTAGGCAAGATTTTTTTTGGGTGTCTTTTTTAATTTTTTTTCCCCAATCACTTCAGCTTTCAGACTTATTTTTCCATTACTGAATTTCATGTGAAAAAGATTGCACATACACTATTTTGAAACACTGCATTAGTTGTAAAAATGCCTTGTGACCAATACTGATCATTTTAGGACACAGTTAAAGGTCTTTTGTTTTTTTCAGCTTTGGTTACTTCAGTTATTCTACACCAGATTCTGTCACAGAAATGATTATTCTCAAGCCAACGGCACTGAAGCCACCTTCCCCAGCGCTAATTCAGCAATGGTCCGGGTGTCACCACTATTAATGACTGATAAGAAATGCTATCACAGAGATTCCTCTTTGGTATCACTATCATCTCAGCTGTCATGCTTTGTCTTTTGAAACTTATTAATATAGTTGATACTTGTGATCACACTGAGAAGCCTACAATATACATAGACCTATACCTGTATATATCATTTACCAAGCATTAATGGTGATTCACATGGAGGACACCTCTGTATAAAAGCCAAGAGAAAGAAGCAGAGAAGACTTCTCTCATCTCTTTCTCCTCTCATACCGCACGTGCAGACCAACCCTAAGCCTCCTGCCTTTCTCACTCAGTAAGCCAGCTGGGCACCCTCAATGGAAAAATCCCCCAGAGTTGCTACAGCAGGAAACCTGCATGACGGAAACTGCCCTCTGGAACTGTCTCTCTGTATCACTGAATTTAAGAGACACATGGGAAGACTCACATTCTAGCCTTAGCACCTAAATACCCTTACAGAGGTTTTTCTAGGTTATTTTACTGCCGTAGATGGGTTTATTGATCTCCATTTTCCAACGGCCAGAAAGATCTTTGATCCCCACAGTAAGAAACTTGAAAGAGGGCTGCACCAACCTGCAAAGGCATTTCTCCCTGGTTGTGGGGGCTGGAGAGGGTAGGAAATAATAGATGCAGCTCCTCTGCTCCCTTGACACACACTTTTGACACCTAGGCCCTATGCCACGAGGATGTGAGTAATGAGCCATCTTGGGTACTCACACAGTCATGCCCTGGTGCTGCACTGCCCCGTGTTTGCACTGTGTGAAAACGTGATGCAGTCTCATGGCGGTCATCTATCTCCACACAAACCCACAGGGCAGTCTTGCCCAGGTTTTGTATTTTAGGGTAGTTCCTCACTAAAAGTAGGCAATAGATGAAAAAGAAGCACAGTCATTAACATAGTGCAACTCTAACTGGTCACCAGAAAGGATTAATTCACATGATTTCCATTAAAAAAGCCTAAATATGGATATAAAGAAATACATAAGAAAATAGAAACAAAATTGGGATCATTTATCCCAGATTAATGCTTTAACAGTTTGCCAATTCCCTATTGATTTTAATGTAGTATAACTAACCTTGTCTTATCTAAGTCCTGTTATCTGTTTAAAAGGTCTACATTTCTTCAAATCTTGCTGAATGTGTTAACTCATTAGTATCTTGAGACATGCAGATATCACCTGATAGAGAAGAAACAGTATTTCTTTATAACATTTTTAATGCGATATACCTGAATTTTATTGTAAGAGCCTGTATTCTTATCAAACATGTCAACCAGTCAGAGCCCATCCACTCCTGTTTGCCCCTTCTCTCGCTGTTGGCATGCCTTTACCAGGGAAGTTTTAAAATGTGTTAAATAGAAAAATGCAAGCATATTTAGTGAAATGTTTATATTTTCTTAAAGAAAAATCTGTATTCAAGATCTTGTACATATTTTTCACAACGAAGTTCTAAGTAAACTCTTGTATAATATCAGGCAATCCTCAAACAGGAAGTTTTATTCCATGACTTATGAAAAAACCTTTTAGCCACCTTTATTAGAGAAAATATGGAATCTATTATACAATTGACATTTTAGAGATCATTATGTGTATTAAGCTGTTATGATTTTGCTTTTATTTACATGTAAAGTATTAGATACTTTTGAAAAAAAAGAGCATGTAGTGCCACCTAGGGGTATTCATAAGCTTATGAATTTGAATTTTTGACAGCTCAGATATTCCAAATTAGGTTTATTTTTCATAACTGCATTCCTAGGAATAAAAATATCTATTAGAGGAAGTCTATGCAATTTAGTTTTGCCAGCCTGACAGCAGGGCATATGCTAATTCCAGAAACACCAAGAAATTAAGTTTTTTCTCTGTTTCAGCCAGTAACTCTAAAGTAACTGGCTCTCACAGGAAATTACAAAATAAATAATCTGCATATTAGAAGGAAATAAATAATTGGCAAAAAAAAGCCCGTCTCCTGCCTCAAGACTCCCACCTTACCAAAACAGTGGAAAACTAAGAATCAAGTGAATTGACTGTCGGATGTGTGAAACTCCATTTCGCATGCTTGAGTTTGCATTTCATTTCCTCCAGTCCAACAAAAGATGGGCCAGGTGGGAGGATTCCTCAGCAGCAGCATGAAGCCAAAGGGGAAGTCAGCCACAGCATTTAGTTATTCACTTCAGTTTTTACTTCCTGGGTCATTTTGTTTTCGTTTGTTGCCTTTTTTCCCCCTTGCTTGTTAGTTTTTGTCAATGAGGGATATATTGGCATAATTCTGGAAAGACTGTGGACAGAAAAGTGGATTAATCTATTATAGACTCCTTTCAGACCCAATTAATTGATCAAAATAACATTGCTATCAAAAGGAGCCTTGAATGTACCATACTGATTAAGATAAGAATGGCTTCATTTTTCAGGCAGATTTTGTATAGAAAATACTACAGCAAATATAATATAGGCAGAGGACTAATCCTTGCTATTGTTTTTCACTTCAAACTCAGAACGACCAAACTGACCACACTCATGAAAACATTTTAATCAGGCTGCCTTAGCAATGGAAATGCCTCACCACCTCCTGTGAACATGCTATGGACTCACCCTACAAAGGTACCCCAGCACTTCACCAAGCCAGAACTTTTTCATTAACTTGTTCCATAACAAAACATGCATTTGCAGATGATGCTGCATGAACTTTTTCTGCTTGTTCTGCATGAACATAGCAAAGCACTTAGCAATGCTTTATTTTAAGCACATGAGGAGTTGTCTTGACTCAGTGGGCAAACTTTGTATAGGAAGGTTGGCACCACTGGGAAGTGTGCAGTTGTTGGTCTCTCTCAACCCTCTTTTGTCAGACACCAAACAGGACAGTGCCACTCTCAATCCAGTCTGCCACCGCCTCTATGAAATACCCTGATATCACTTCCACAAATACCACAGGAGCAAGAAAGGTTGGTTTTAATATTTTGAATTGATTGATGATCGACTTTCAGCCTACTTGATTTTTCAGTAATATTGGACCACAGTGTCATAGTAATCATTCAGTTTTACTGGACAGAACCTAAAAAATCCCTCCCACCTAAGTGCAGAAGTGGCAGGGTCTATTCAGTGCAAACTACAAGAAAACCAGACAAGTCATTTAACAAACTATCTGTGTTCCACATGGCAGGGTTTTTTTCACAGCTTCCTCCTCTCTATCGAGCACACCCACTCATCTCCATGCTCAAGTAATTCAAAGATGTTACCAGAACGTCTGTGAGGTTTGAAGAATCTGTGAAATTGTATGGATTATTTAGAAAGCACTGTTCAGAAACACTGTATTATAACGGATTTTTCCAAAACAGTTGTTCAACATTTCCCTTAGAAATCTGCAGGAACTAGAAACATAAGCACAAGAGAGAGGATTTAAGTCTTACTTTAAAGTACTAATGTCAATGCAAATGCGGACTATGGAATCTTCGTATTTTATTATTAAGCATTCAGATGATACAACATTAAGGCAATAAAATTCTATTAATCATGATAGTGCCAAAAATAATAATAAAAAAAGCTAGTAAACTGATATTGCATTTTTCACAGACTATATGGCAGATCAGTCCTGCAGAACGCTGGGTGGGATCTCTGGTCTTAATCCAGGGAAGCACTTAGCAAGTACCTTATTTTAAGCATATTAGCAGTTGTCTGAACTAAATGGGAAAGAACCCAAAACCAGCCAAACAGGGGTCTGTCCATCATTTTAACTTTGTCTAGTTAGGTTGGCATCACTGGAAAGTTATGTTGTCACCTGTCAAAATGTAGATCATTCTGGTTTCAGCTCAGTCTGTTATATTCTAGTGAAGGACTCTTTGCTTTACATTATCTATCAGACCCAAGAGCCTCCTCAATTACATTATTTCTCTTCTCTGAAGTTGTTACTTCTCCACCTAGATCCTCCAATTCCCATTACACCCTTGTGTGAGGGTCCTCACATATAATTTACCAAACTAATAGCGTTTCCATAGCTGCATTTCATTCCAATCTAATTTGATTTTCTAGAGGAATGGTTTAATCATCTATTTGGAAATAACCACTCTCCACTGTATTTTCTTAGGCTACTTTTCCACTGCATGGAAAGAAGACAGTTATGGACGATTAAAATTACTCTAAGTGATAAAGGGGAAAACTACATTTGAAATTATGTTCCATAACTAAGACTTTGATGAGCTGACCTCTCTGAGTTACAGAAAGGCCTAAAAATACAAAACAAATTAATACCTCCCCTTGATACAGAGATTATCGACTTTCTTGTTTTTACCAAAAAAGTTGTTGGTTTTTTCCTTTATGAATTACTGCCTTCCTTTACCCAACGTAAAATTTTTATGAGTCAGGGACAATCTAGGCTGGTCTATCTGCACCACATTCCCAACATGTTATATTTTTCAGTCTGCCCAGAAAGTTATACAATGGTCCCAGTTAAGTCCATGTTCTGTGGTAGATCTGCTCAGTACACTGCTTGCCCCTTCTTCTGCTCTGTACAGGCAACACAGCACACTGAGCTATGGTTTCTGAAGTGGTGCATTTAGCCACCTCCCCTTCTTTTTGACTATTATTTGAGGCATTTTATGCCTTTACATGCTTAGTTCTTCAGCACCTGTACTCTGAGACCACACAGCACTGATCACATCTGAAATTCAAACTGGATTTTCTCTTTCTGCATAGAAATAAAAAACCAAACCCTTGTTATAAGCTTTGTGGGCTTTATTATATATGCACTCTTATCTCTCTTGAAGGCATCCACACTCAGACCAAACAGATAACCAACAGAAGGCAATGCAAAAGTTAGTATGGGAATCTTGCAAATCAGCATGGACTAAATAAAAATGCCTATAAATAACAACTGTAGAGATTTCAGTAAAAGCACAAGTACAGTAAGACAGGATAGGGTAAAACATGTGAGGAGTAAAGATAAGCCCTTCCAAATAAGATTTTGAAGGACTGGTGGTAGTAGGCAGGGGCGTATAGCAATATCAGTACACTTTCTGATTGAGAAAGGGAGTATTAGAGGACAGAAATAAACACAGGTTTTCTTAACTCTTCCTGCAGAGCACATGAAGAGTTAGTAAGCAAGTTGTCCCGCCTGAACACCAACACCCCAGATCTAGATTCACTGGTCTGGAGGTACCTGGTAATCTGCTGAGACATAACATCAGAGCAAGGGAAGATCTTGATGTTTGATATGTGGTTAAAGGCCTATTTTTCTATTTCGTGAAGCCAGCTGTAACAATTTTAGGATTCTATGCCCAAAACAACATCTCTAGCACCAAGTTCAGCTGCATGTTGCTTTTCGTCTCATACAGAGATCCAGGCTGTCCCTGGTCAGTCACAATACAGAATAAGGACTTTGTACACTCTTGGCAAGATAGAAGGGGTCCCCCCATTTCGCACAGTCCCAGGCAGCAGTTCCTCTCTCCCCACCACCAGTTCACCCAGACCCAGATGGAGAGGAAACAGGACTGCACACCAGCACTTCACACTCGGGTGCAGAACACCCTGCCACATCTGAAATACATGGTGAACTGCAATTTTCAGTTTCGTTTTCAAACCCAGGGCAAATGCTTCGGCAGAAATTATACTTTGAATGAAGTATCTAATGCAGCTTTGACACTTGAATTTGGACTCAAAGGTCACCTGAGAGTTTTAATGAAGTGTCCTTGTACACGCTTACATGAACATGCAGAGATGAACCTATCCAATGTAAACTCTGGCAGGTTTTCACATGAAAATACTAAACAGCTAAATTCACACATGGACCCCTGATATTAGATGGTGGAAGATGGTACTGAATGCTCCTGCTACCCAGGTCTCAGAAAATTAACAAAGTACAATCTCAGAATAAACTGGAAAGAAAAAATAATAAACTTCTTTGGGTTCTTAGCTCATTACTGCTACAGTTAAATTAGCCTGTCAATGCTTATGAAATGTTCCTCACAGATTCATGCTGCCTGTGTCCAAAAATTATTCAGAAATCTAATCCATACATTTCTTTCTTGTCCCTTGCCTGGATGACTGCAATGCTTTCTCAGCAGGTCTACCAGTAAAGCCGATTAGTAGTCTCCAAGCAATTCAAAATTCAGCTGCAAGACACATAGCTAAAAAGAAAAGGATATTTCTCAACTGTAACCCCAGCATAAATCTTTCAAACAGACTTCTAGTTTGCACTTGGAAACATATCATCTTGCACAGAACACAATAAGATTCTAAATTACCTTACTAAGTTGCTCATCACATACTTCATTCAATCCTGACTTTCCCATTGGTAATATGGAAAACAAGATATCAGCAGCCTGTTTCACTGAAACAGGATGCTATTATAATCTGTATTATCATAGAACCCCACTGTGATACATTAATCAGAATAAACCCTGATCCGGAAGGTTTACCCTTTGCAAGACAAATAATATCTTTAGAGAGGAGAATAGAGAGAAATACAGGACTTTTCTTATCATCCAAGGAAATAGGCGGCAGCAAGAGTATCCCTTAAATTATCCCGAATCCCTTAAATTGTCCCCAGCTAAATTATGCAGGCAGCAGTGCTGTTCACTACTCTCCTGCGAGCAAACAAACCCAGAGGAGGAGAGAAGAAGAGCAAATCAGGTGAGGCAGCAGAGACACCTACGTGAAGTGTTAGGTAACTTGTGCTCACAAGGTACGCTCCAGCTACAGGGTGCAGCTACACCAGCACGCACCCTGAAACACAGCAGAGCTTACGATGGAGGGTACGCTCCCTGGCATGCCCATGCCTTCCCACACCATATATTACTACTGCGAGACACCAGAAAATGTTTTTCGGGCAGGGATAGGCACAAAATGACCTTTGGACCTATTTCTTCCCTTTCATAACTGTGATGCTATAAAACAGCCTAATGGCTAATGGCTTTTAAGCAGACTCATATGCATCTGATGCAGCAGAGTGAACTGATCTGGGATGGGACTGGGCTAAGACATTCTTATACATGTGCTGGTAGTTTTTAGACTCTTGCATTTTCCACATCAGGAGTTGTAGTTACAGGGTAAAGTTCATTTCTAGGATAGGAGAATATGCATTCCAATCTACAGACATTAAGACTGCCAGGAAAACAGAATTTAGATTTTTTAAAAATCATAAAATATACTAAATTTTGCGTTTATATGGCATTCAAGATCACATACCAGATTACTCTCACTCCAACAATCACTGATATTTTATTTCCTGCCTTCCTCTAAATCCCCTCCAAAAGCTGAAAATGACACTTTTTATGATGTGTCATTATTCTGAACTCACAATCAGCTCATGCTAAGGTACTAAAATGGTTACATTGCTATCATCTTTCTGTGCATGAGAGATAATTTTGCACTAAAATTTGACTGTAATTTATTCATGCTTGACATTAAGGTATTAACTAATGGAGTCCAATTTCTCATGAACAACCATAAGAATAATGTTGCAATCATTCATTTTAAATATTATTTACTAAAATCCAGTTTTTAATATATTTACATTATTATTAATTTATTATTCCAAGGGGTTTTTTTTCCCTGTGGCTATTTGGTATTTTTCAGCTTAGTTACACAACCTCCTGCTTCCTCTTTTCAGTCATCAGAGAAAAGGATAAGAAGATTCCTCTTGACACCCCATCATTACCATCGTTGGGAAAGCTGCAGAAAACCCGTGACAATGAGGACACAAGCATCCACGTTTCATTTGGATTTGTGGAAAACTTAACTGTGAGGGTAAAGTGAGAGAAAGGAAGCAGTATCCTCACAGTTTAGTAACCATTAGGGTAAGTGAAGAGGGTTTAGAAATCCTCTTCACTCTTGCAATTTCCCAGTGTCTTTTCTTCCCATGAGGTCAACAGAGAAAGCAGGTAATGATTCTCCCACTACCGCTGGGATATCCAAACAATTTTTCAGAAAGCAGTGGCAATTTCATGAAAGAATAAATCTTTCATTGCTTCTAACCAGCTACTCATTTCTTTAAACTACACATCTAATTTTTGTAAGTTGCTTCAGAGGCACGTGTGCATGGAGGTCTAAGTGCCAGCAACTGGAGCAGGAGGACAAGTGTGTCCATGGTGCCAGCAACAGAAGAGCCAGCCAAGTATCAGTAGGGCCATAAATCTGGGCTGGAGACTGGAGAGACTAGAGTGAGCACCTGTGAGTTGGCTCCTGGAGATGCCAGAGGTCCAAGCCAGCTACTGGAGAGACTATGGGGTCTGAGTTTTGGCTAGTGGAAAGGTCATACATCTGGACCAGCTACAGGATAACACGTGGGCATGTATCTGTGTGTCTGTGTGCAAGGTAACCAGGAGATGGGAGATCCAGGGGCAGCTACAGGGCAGATTGAATTTCTAAACCCAGTTCTCGCAGGGAACCATTGTGTGTGTGTGCGTGTCTGTCTGTCCATCTGCGTGTAGGGCTGCGGGCCTCAGGGTTTGTATGTCCAGGTGTCAGCAAGTGGGCAGACCAAGGATCCAGGGGCAGCTGCTAGGCATACTGAGTGTCTGAGCCAAGCTGCTGGCGGGATCTGCGTTGTGTATGTGTATATATATGTGTATATTTATACACGTGCATGTTTTGCAAGAGATGGGAATGGGCTGTTTGTGTTTGTGTGAGTACTATGTTTTCTGCCTGGGTTGATTTGTGTGGCTGGATATACGGATATGGATATGGATATGGATATGGATATGGATATGGATATGGATATGTACTGCGTGCACATATAAACTGCTGGGAATACATGTTCAGTCCTGCTACTGGCTGGACCTGCATACATGGAGCTGCAACAGCCTTGACTTTTTTGGTCTACCAGATTTGGCAACTTCTAACAATCATCACTAACACAAATATAGGTTGTCAAAACAGTATTATGCACTACTCCAGTTGAATTAAAAGATCTTATTATGTCTGCTGCTGTAGCTGTGCTACACTATATGATGATAGAAGAAATACAAGGCTTGCAGACTGGCTAATACAGTTGGGAAAGTGCACAAGCTTTTGGACATGTGGTTCTGTCTTTACATATTTTTGTAATTCTTAAAAGAACAATATTATCTGTGCAGAGAAGCTATTTCTCCAGGTAATACATACCATAAATGTGTAAGGCTGTCAATGTGACACAGAAGCTAATTGCATTTGGAGGCCACAATTATAGCTGAAGACAACGGCAGCAACAGAGAGGCTTAGGGAGGCTAAGCACAGAGAACAGATTTTCTGCAAGAAAGCCAAAGGAACCAAGTATCTGTGTGGTCTGGAAGGATTTTAAGGAATGACAATAAATCCCCATTAACAATCTCTAAATCTAAAAATGGTTACATGTCCTAAGATTAATCTACACTGCTAAGGTCTTTCAAATGTGCAGATGCTTCCCTTTCTCTCAGCTAACCCCAGAAAAAAAAGGATTTGGGGTGCCAGTATTTTAACTTTGTTTTTACATGACTAACATCCCTAGCTGTATCACAGCAGACAAGTGAGATTATATTAAAAGTGCAAAAGTGCCGATGTCTCTATCCTGGTCCCATTTATTGTCATGGCAGTGGATCTTCTGCTTCACCGTAGTGAATAAAAGATAACTCCTTACAGGTAAGTAAAATCGCCAACTAAAGGATCTTATTATGGAAGCCATGCGGCTGACACTTCTTGAATCAATTGCATTCCTAAGCTCCACCTGGCCTCCTCAAGGGCACTCACTTCATTTCCCAGGCTGACCGCTGTCACCTTCCCAGGGGCAGCGTCCCCCAGGATGCTCCCTCCAGAGCCGGGCTTAGGCAGCAGCATCCCGCCGCCTACCCAGATCTGCTTAGCGGGTCTGTACCGAGATCAGCGCCTCTTGTCACAGAAATGACAAGGTCACTTACTGCTCCGGCAAGCTCAGAACAAGAAGATTTGGGGAGGAGGAGGGGGAAATCTGTCTCAAAACAGCAAAGAGTTAACATACCTACTCGGTTTACTGGGTAGTTACTGGGTAGTAGTGCCCACCATCTTCCACAAACAGCCCTCAGGTATTAGGAACACCAGAGTCTTCAGAGCTGTTGAGGTCTTTGAATACAGTCCAGGTAGGTTATGTGAAATTTATTACCTAATTGTTTCATTATTCATAATTAACATTAATTATCCCTCTTGGCTTTAGAAAGTATTCCATATTTTACCCATTAAAACATGTAACCCACTAAAAATACCTAAAATAGTGTCTGAGTATTCCCAGGCTTCAAAGTATATTGAAGGACAACAAACCATGTCTTTACTTCTTTTAAACTAGAGAATTTCCATTTGCTTCATTGAAGTTCATAAATTTATACCAGTCAAAGAAGGGATGTGATGGTTAAAATGTATTTACATTGCTGAACATGACACAACAGCTCACAAAAGTAAAACATTTCTCATCTTAAAAGTAAGGCGCACCTCACTGTTGTCTTCTAGACCCTACTTCAAAGGGCTGCTGAAATTGAGAAAAGGTTTTTCTTTAAATCTGAGTGCACTTCAGAGACTTTAATTAAATGATGCATCATCACTGTTACAAGTAAGCCCATACTAACCTGACCTGAAGGTAGGCTCAGCTTTAAATAGATACTACTGATTTTGCCCAGAAAATATTTCTGATTCAGACTCAAAATCTGCCTCCTGCCATTAAGGGGAAAAAAATAAATTACTTTCACCTTTGACAGGAACATTCTCCATCCTTGCCCAAAACTTCATCCAGTATAACATCTTTTTCTCAAGAGGTCAGCTTCTAAAATTGTGTGATAATATAATAATCAAATTTCACTTTAGCTTGGTTTCTTAAGAAAAAAAAAGAGGAGTATTTTTTTTGTGAATCTCTGAGTATCCCTTTGGCACCACACTTTTAAATAAAACCCAACAAAAGGGTAGGTTCTAATATATCTCTTTCCTACAACTTTCAGGAAAATAGCTAGCTGTGAAGGGAAAAGAGTTCACCTTTCCTCTTCTGTCTCTTCTTCTCATCCAAGAGGAAGGCCACAAAGTCAACTCAAGCATTATTAGATACTCACGAATCCATAAAGAAGTCTTCACCCCAAAAGAAGTTCAGAGATTACACCTTATTAAATGTAGGGTATCCACACAGAACAATGCCATAGTAAAACAGGTTAATAAATAACACTGTTTCCCAAACTACAACCTGAAAAATGCAAGTCACTTGCTCTCCTGATTGCCTTGAAAAGCTCAGAGATGCAGAACCTGGGAGTTCATAAACCTGACATAAACCCCAAATGGTTTCTTTTTTGTAATCTTATGATCACGACATGAAAAATAATTGTTTCTAATGCTTCAGCTTGTATTCAGTTTCTTCAGTCAGTTATATGCGATTTCATACAGTTGTGTAACCGTGAGTAAAATCTGTCCTGAAGGCTCTGAATGCTTTCCTCAGGAAGACGCTAATGGCATGGCTGAAATGAGTTCTTCAGAATGCTGTGAGCTTTACAAAAGCCTCTAACCATATTATATAGCAGAGCTTTCATTGTGATAACAGATCATAATTCTTTCCTGTTTTGCAGAATATTGAGTGAAAAATATAAAAGTGCTATAAATTCTATAAAAATTGGTGGAAAATTGAACTATTTTTTAAGAAAGTTGTTTTCATGATATTGTGGAAAGCAGAAGAGTCATCGAGTGAATGTTTGTACACAAATGCATTTCAGCATCTATTTTTCTGCTGGAAATGAGAAGGAAAAAATAAATCTGTACAGAGGGATTTTCTGGAATTGCGAGGTTTTTTGTGTCTGTATCTTCCATCTGATTTTTATTTTGTTACAAATATAATTACCCAACAGTGAAGCCACTTGCTTTGCTTTCTCTTCTCAATACAAAGCAGAAGAAATACAGAAGAGAAATTTTACCCCAGTGGAAACTTGCTTTTCCTGGGTTTAAAAAATATTTTAAAAATATTTTTGTAGTCACATGGTACTAACTACACAGAAATATTCCTGGGTGCTCTGGAAAGTCTTCTTTTCATTACAATTGTTTCTTCATTACCCTTCTTACCCTTTCTTGCAGCAGGGACCCAGATATCGAAAGGAGGAAGATGGTATATGATCTTAAAGCCAGGCTTTTCAAAATTGGGTGCCATATTTAGGCACCTATATATAAATGGCCTGATTTTCAAAAGTACTGAGTACTCATCAGTTCCCATTGATTTCAATAGGACCTAGAATTGATCACACCTCTGCAAATCAGGCCATTTCTATTTAGGCCCACGCATGTGAATATACCAGAACCACTTTGAGCATCTGTGTTTAAAAGCAATAGACAAAAAAGTTCGACCAAAGAGTCTGTAGATAAAGATTGTAATCTGTAAATGAACTCACAGAAACACAAAAGGTGAAATAGACACACCTGAGCTGTGACACTTTTTATTGCACAAATGGAGTTGGTGAGAATTTTGCTGCCAAGAACAACTTCTCTTCAGAGCTCTTCAAAACACGGAACTTTTCTATTTGTAAATAAAGTGGATCTGAATAGTCTCATATATTCGTTTTCTTTCCTAACTAAAATAACCCAGTTCTCAGTTTCCATTTCGCTAGCTGCCTGCTGTGACACTAAAAATTATGTTAGTTATGTAACAAGATGCTCTTTGTAGCTGCAGAATAAGAGAATAGTGACAGGGACTGGGACAGCCAAGTCCCCATGATGTTTCAGCTTTAGCTGTTTAATGACAGCAGGTTGCAAATGCACGATGCTGAGCTGGAAGGAATTTGCTCCTTTATGCGACAGAACTAGACAGTTTCAAGAAAAAAAAAAAGAAAGCTAGAAATTGCATGAACAAGAGGCATGAAATTCATTTTTAAACATCGTGATTGTTGGGAATTAAGAGACCACACACAAATGAATTTTATGTGCCATTTTTCAGACAAGAGAAGCAATAAAAGTAACCTTATCATCCACAGAAAATGTCAGATTTTCTTTAAACACCATAAAAATTACATCCTGTGAAGCAAAATGCTCTCCTTAAAGTTTCTGTTTCTTTCAAGGTGCTCTTTTATGGAACTTAATAAATGCACAGGGGCAAAGATCTCCACAGTAGCATTGACTCAAGCCAGTGAATTCACACAACTCTGAGCTGTGTTATGCAAACACAGAAACTTGCGTCTGGAAGCAACACAGGTTTGTACCCAACCTCATACATCCCTATAAGACTAATCTGTAAAGGTTAGATGATAAAAGCTGCACAACCTCAAAGGGGCACAAAGAGAGAAGGGTGTGTGTGGGGAGAGAAGACCAAATGATGCCTTGCCAGGCTGGTGCCAGGGCTGCCCCAGGAGAGCCTCAGCCCCCCCGTCCTGGCATGAAACCCATCAAGCCAACCCAACGTTACCACAGCTTTTGACTGAGAGGGGTGACTGCCTGGGGGGCATGGAACACAAGATGCGATGCAGGGGAAAAGCCAGCTCAGACACCTCTGTATCACTGTCCTCAGCAAATCTAATTCCAACATGACACTGTGCAATGTGATAGCCTTGCAATCAGGGTAGGTGAGATGGGTCTGAAAATAGCCGGCAGTGATGAGCTCACAGCAAGAACTTTCTTGTGTACATTTGTAAATACAAGCTCTCTCAGCACTGAAATTACCAACCACTCCCTTTAACTCCTAAAGGATCGCTCTTAAACCACAGCAATGGGGGCACCGCAGCATTCTGTACATGCCTTTGCTCTTCAGGGACTTTGATGAGTGTGCTTCATCACTCCTCTCTCCCCACGTGAGGGAGATGCTTGTACCAAAACTGGTCCTTTCTCCTTGACCATAAGACATGAACATTATGGTGCCTTCTCTTTTTGGCAGTTATAGATTTACGTGTTGAAGCAACATTTGTTTTCCTTATCACAAGCTCACTGAATCTTAATGCCTTTGCAATAAACAAGCCTTGTAAACTGAGAAAAAAGGAGAGGGTTCAGGAGTGAGGCTGGTTTTTTTCAAGCTGGCAGCTAGCGTGGACACTGCTGCTCTTTTACGGAGGTGTTCTGGGATGAATGTCACTTAGGTGACAGTGATAGAGAAGCAGCAGCAGAAAAAATGTTGTCTTGTGACCCTGTAACTCTGATTTGGAGGTTTACATAAGGAAGGCAGAAGACACGTTAAAGGAGTGGTTAAAAGCTGGATGCAACTGCATTGTGAATGAATGGGGGAGAAAACCAGGCATCTGTGATGGCAAATTGATCTGCTCCTCTTCGCTGAATTCATGCTGTAATGGGCGGTTCTAAAAAGGGCAAGGGAGCTTCTGCAAGCTGAGACCCTACTGCTCCTTATAATGCTGTAATTCCACATTCTGTCTAAATTAGACTGTGCCAGAGATACTTTCCCTTTACTATAAGGAAAGAAATTTCACTGAGACGCAGAACATGTTGTACATAAGCACAAAAAGCTAAAGTGTAAAAAATTTATACGGCAAGAGTGTCGGGGAAGCTGTAGCCTGGTTCCACTTTGAGGCTAGACTGAAATATAAACTGCTGAGACAGCTTGCTGACTTGCACTGAAGCAGAACTAAGTGTCCATGAACATACAGAAATCTTTCCAGAAGAGTACAAAACACATATACCCTTGCATTGTGCAAGAAAAAAAGTGCATTTCAGTAGTCCCAGACAAAACAGTAAATCCATTCAGGTTAAAAGTTGTGGGTTTTTTCCTTTTTGTGCACAACGTATAGCTCATGTAAATTCCGTTCATCATTTTTCCCTCCTCTTAGTTACAAATATTCCCTTGTTAGACCTAATTGACAGCACTTTCACATACTCCTAGAAAAGGGCTGTGGCATCACATTTCTATTCTGAGGCTCCCTTGCACTTTTGACTCGCACAAATTCCTGCCTTTGTGATTGTTCTACTTATAAATTATTTCTGTGTTATTGTATATATACACAAAGAAACTCATGATCAAACTATTCTAAATTCCAAGTCTAAGAAGGCAAAAGATAATAATAAAATGAGAGACTGATCCTGGAGACCTGAAAGAAATGTGGTTGTTAAATAATGGAATAAGACAAAAATTACAGGTGATGCAACTGTCTACAAATGAGGCTGGTATCAAGAAAATGCCCATCTATCTTACCAAACCTGATTTCTTTAGACCTTCTTATGAGTTCCCAGCTATCTGACTCAACATTTTTATTTAATGCCTTCCAATTTTCCTTTCATTTACATACTTATCATTAATATACATGTATCACTAATTTCATATCTCCTTTTGACTTGGATATTTTCTGCCCAGGGTGAGGAAAAAATATATCAGTAAGAGATACTATCGATGCTTTTACCCCTGGACATAGTGGGTTTTATTTAAGTAAAAATTGGAGAAAAGAAATACATAATTATAAAGATACACTATTAACCAAAGACTTGTCAATAGCTCAAGGAGTATTCCCATCCTTTCCTGTCCTGGGCTGTACACAGAAAGTGGACAGCTTTTTACAGTACTTACATGTTCCTGCTGTTTTTCGCAAGACAACTGGTAGGCATTGCCATAAAATTAATTGGGAAAATGACTGGGTTAAAAAAAAAAAATGATAAAAGTCTATTTTGGTTTTGAACTTGGATCTTCTCCCTGATCTGCTTTACAGACTGACCTGACAAACACCCACACTGGTGCAACCAAAGGGGTGAATTCAGGTAAAAGAGGTCAAGACAGGCACTTCAAACTAGTTTTTCTAACAAAGCATATTCTCTGAACTACCCTGTCAGCTACAGCTTTTGAGATAGAGCCCTTCCATAATGCAGAGGTATAGCCTGTACTCTTTGTCTCTATTTCTGCTACATTCCTTACTGCTGGATTAAACTGACCAATCAGTTTTTTTCAAAATCAAGTTTTATAAGCAAAAGTTTTACATTTTCATTGAAGTTGCTGATAAATATATGAAGAACCACTGGACAATGAGCAGATTCTTCTAATAACCTGCTAATGTTCTGAATTATATTGGTTTACTTTTTCCTAATTTTCGGTGTGTACTCAGTATGTTTAGCCCAATTAGCTTTGGTTTCTTTAGACCTTCTTATCAGTTCCCAGCTACCTGACTTGAGATTTTTATTCAATGCCTTCCCATTTTCCTTTCATTTACGTACTTATTAGAAATATACATGTATCACTGATTTCATAACTCCCTTTGACCTGAATAGTTTCTGGACAATTCAGGTCTGAATAAATGTCGACCCATGGCTTTCAGGAGGATGTCCTTGAACAGTTTTTTGATTTTTTTAAAAATCGGCCTAACTTAAATGCACAGTCCTGCTTAGTATAGTGACAGAGTTTTTTGGAAGACTGGTCTCATACAGGCCTAAATTCTGATCATCTCATTTGCATATGGAAAATAGAGCTAAATGATAATGACTGCGATCTGCACAGTGACTGTTTTTCAGCTTCCATAATTCAATCTCCAGAACAATGTCCAATACTGGGCTTGACCTGCTTTTTCACATAGGACTTTCTGGTCTGAGACAGATATTCTGGCCTCTGAGAAACTCTGAGAAGGTTTTCTTGGGTGATGTATTAATCAGAGGTGGGATGGCACCTCTGGAGATCACGTAGTTTAACCCCTTGCTCAAAGCAGGGTCACCTATAGCAGGTTGCTCAGGATTATGTCCAGTCAGGTTTTTAATATCTTCAAGGATGAAGATGCCATTGCCTCTCTGGGCAAACTGATCTACTGATTATAGATTAACATCACTGAGTAATTACAGATTAATATATTCTGTCTACTCTGGGGTAACCTGCTGAATTTGGGTTATTATGTTAGTGTGTTATGAATCTCTGTAGCACCCAACTGTGCATGGAACTTTCCTTTTTTATTGCTAAAATTGAGATAGAAGACATATTTTCTGAAAGCTTTTAATTTTGTATTTTGATGAGAATAGTATAAAAGAGCTCTTCAGGAACAAAAACCCAACTAAAAGAAATCTAGCAGTTTGGGCCCTAAGAGGTGGAATTTCAGTCTAGCCAAGATCAACCCATGTGAGGTGGATCAGATCAACCCAAGTGAAAATTTGGCTGAGAGTACAAAGACTCAGAAGCTGCTACTCCTCTGAGTTGATGAACTGCCATTGCAACCACAGTTTTGAAAAATAACTCAACCCTACCTACACATTTCAACAGGTGATAATCCTTGGTACCTAAACTGGAATTGCAATTAACTTTTAAGACTAAAGATCTAGACTTCGGTGTTGAACTCACTGAGTCACGGTGTTCAAGTTTAATGCTTTGTACCCTCAACCATCCAGAACAGGTAGCAGTGAAATATGTCTTCCCTACAAGATACCAAAAATCACTGTTTATTTTCCATTAAAACAAGCAACTGAAACCTCCTTCCTTAAAAAGTGTAAATAGGCCTCCTAACTCCTCTTTGTTAAAAGAGTTTTAATATTGATTTATTCCCTCAAAAGGACACTCCTTTACTCTGATGGCATAATTCTCTGCCATACTATATATTATTGACAATTATATATTCTTTTGGTACCATTCAGTAACTCAAAGACTATTAGGAACGTTGGCCACAACAGATTTAGCTGTGACAAAACTCTCTTCAGGCTTACTCTGAAAAGTTTGCTAGCATCTGTTTGTCTTTTAGATTTCAAATGGAAAACAAATCATAAAGCAGCCAATATTTAATATGGAGACTTGCTAAATTTGTCTTTTCCCCATGCTTTTTCCCAAATTTGACGCTATTCAAGGGATGGCATATAAAACCATAAAGCAGGTGACGTTGCTAGAAGGGAGACTGCGAGGAAGAAAAAGTGATTACCAAATCAAATGAGAATACATTCATTATGAGTTTAATTCCCCTTTCTTTGACATTCCTTCCTCAATTTAATTAGTCTCTCCTGAGGCCCACAGTCTTACTGGTCTTCCTATGCAAAAGAAAACTTGCTTGCCAAGGAAAATGTGTCCAAAAGTCTCCCAACTCTGCATCAGTGAGACCAGATTCTATAAATAACCTCTGCAAAATCTATCACGTTCTCAGCCTGCAAAGTCAAATTATTAAACCTGACATCTCCATTATATCCAGCTGTGGCACAGCTCCCCTCTTCTATCTGAGATCTGCTACTTTACCTTGCAGACAACAGAAATGCTGCAGCTGTGGACGGCTAGTGTTTCCTATAAGAGACTTAAAGGAATACTATCAACTTAGATTTAGCAGATGTAACAGATTGTATAAGAGCATCCTGGATTTTACGTACCCTAGATTTTCAGCACAATAGGCATTGTTTTAACATGGGGATATAATTTCTTTTTTAATTCAAAGTTTAAATTCAATTATATTATCAATGCTAACATACTACTTCAGCAATTTACTGCTCTTCAGTAGATCATGATACTTTTCAAAGCAAGAGAAGAGTAGTGAAGTTTATCAAGCTCATCAAGGGCCTGATTCTGCTGACTTTCCCCCAAGGAACCTTTGCATCACAAGAATTCACAATGTCATAGTAAATCTAATGGTTTAAACCTCATGTCTTAACAGCATACCCTGGAAGCGTCTCATTTTTAGTGTGTCAATTTCTACAGAGATTAGAAAAACCTTGAAAAATACTAGTCTCAGAGGCTCAAAATCTAAATGCAACAATTTTTTCCTATGGAAAATATCATGATCTCTGAGGGACATAACTCCTGAATTTTGAAGTCCTGACAATACTTCTGTATGTTGAGACATGCAGTCGTATTGGCTTCCATGAGATACTTCCATGGCCTATAGAAGGATTTATAAACTCAGCCTCTGATGACAGCTATCTAAGACAGAAAGCGTGAAATACAGACTGGGTATTACTGCCCTCAGTTTTAGGCAAGGTAACCAGCTGTAGAATTTTGTTGCTGCTTCTAAAATCAGTATGCTGCTTTGCTCACATTAATGTATCCAGCTGTCCTGTCTGCTTTAGGACCTGTTTAGCTGCAATAATTTTTTCAATGCATTTTTAGTTCTGTTCACCAGTTTATAAATGTAGCTACGTTACCACTCTTTTTTGTCTTACATTCTCTGTAGGACAGAGGATTTTCAAATATGGCGTTTCTTTCTTTATTTCTCGCTTTCCCTCCATGAAGAATGTATAACAGTGCTGAGCAGAAGCAACAATGAACAAATAAGGACTTCCTCTAAAAAGGAATTTTATTTTCTCTTTATGTCTACCTTAAACAAATGAAAGAGGAATATTCAATTTTCTATTTCACGTCTGCAAAAGAACAGGCTATTGTATCTGACACCAAACCAATAATGAAAGAGTCTGCATCAGTAAATTTTCTTTCCACTTTACTTCTCCATATGGCTATATCCTGAGCTTCAGAAAACTTCCAAGTATTCTGTACCAAGCACTCCATTGAACACTGTTTGTTAGTTTTGTAAGCAGCCAAAAAAAACAGCTAGCTTTCCCTTACTTTAGTCTTTCTAAAGTGAACAAAATACTTGTAGTTACAATTACACAGCCCTCAATATATTTGTCTTCCATGGGTGCTAAAACTGTAGGAATTACAGCAGTTTACCAAGAAGATGGCCTATCACTTCAGGCATTTTTCCTAGCAGTCCATTATGTCATGACCCAGTTATCTATTCTTGCCTGGATCTGCTCTTAAATTGTTCACAGAACTTTCCTTTTTGCTTGAACCCTCGCTCATCAAGCTCATTCATCTGTCTGTGGGAGAAGTCTACTAGCTCAAGTAAAAGTAATGGACCAGGTCTTAAGTTTCACACCAGAGCTATACAACTAAAGAGACCACTCAGAACATTATGATAAAGAGGGGTCTCCAAATCACAACCCCTGCTGGGTTATTTGGATTCATGACAGATTTAAGAACTGGGATGCTGCCCACAGCATTTCCCTTATCCAGTCTCAAGGTAGAAGACATTTAGTGGTATGGGAGGAAATCTGTATTCCCATCAAGTACCCTCTCTATCCCACAAGCACCATCATCATTCAAGAAAGGAACACACGTTCAAGGTGGGTTATTTCACTGTTATTATGCTGCCCAGCCAGAGGTAGAAGAAACCATCCATCTTGACACATGCCTCTGTTAATAACTCCAATGTGCGATCTTTGCATTTCAAGACCAGAATTTAATGCTAACAGCTCTCCATAGCATTGTTCTTATTGATTTACATTTTAAGAGTCTACAACTGTCAGCAGTAAGAACAAAGCACAGATATAGAAATCTATTACTTCCTTGGCATCATCATTAAAGTAGCTGTGCTGGTCCCAAGTATTTGTAAATAAACATATTTCTTTGATACACAAGCTATATAAAGTATAGTTCAATTAATTTACCATTTCAAAGTCCTAACTGATTTCAGGAGGAATTTCTTTTACATCAGCATATACTGACAAATTCCTCAGTATTTCCATATACTGTCAAATACAAGCACTTTGAGAATATATTCAGCCAAATTGTTACCAAAGTGTAGAGAAAACACCATGATTTCAAATACATAACCCTACCTTGAAAGGAACAGTGACTTGCTTTCTAAACTGACCTTGAGTTACTGTCTGTCTTTCTGTGAACAAAGTGGAGGAAAAAAGATGTTTACATAATTGTGCTGGCATTACACACAAAGAAGTAACTGTTTGTCCTGTTCTATAGCATAAAAAAAAGAAACTTCAGACTTCTTAAGTAGTCAGATCCTCTTGCAGCGAAGAGATGCTTTGGACTGAAATTAAAGTTTAAAACTTTCATCTTCCTTTAATCTTCACAGTTTTATTCTCTGTGTTGCTCACTTTCTCCAGGAGACTTCAGCTGACCTAGAATCCCAAGTCTATAAAAGCTTTACTATGATGTATAGATCAGCACACAGCTTAGCCAGACATAAAACCACACTTTTGGCCCCTGTGTCAGCAGAAAGGTTTGGGGCTTTTTTTTCAGTTTTACCAACTGTGTTTCTTCTGTTCTTCACTGCTGTACAGCTACTGGGCTAAAATGATAATCTTTGCTTCTTTTCTGCTCTTATCTTTTCTTCTTTGTGTTTTATCCCTTGCTACAGAAGTTAGCTACAGTATCTCGCATCGGCAGGGAGGAGCATGGTCAGGTCATGTACCCTTCAGGTCAGAAAATCTAGTTAACAGCCAGTTGTCTGAATTTTTATTTTTTTGAGTAGTGCTTTTAGCAATTTTCAAGAGGCTGCTCAGTGTACAGAAACATTTTAGTCTCTACCCTCTATTTCTAGTTTTTAATTTGCAGACTGCAAACTCAGATGGTCCTAGACAGTCTTCCTCAGTATTTGTCAACCAGTGGCATATTTCTTGGTCTGGCGTGTCTATGTGCTACTGTTACGACAACAAAAGTCATCAACAGTATTACAAAACACTAAAAAATTTGTCTTTGATACACAAGTTCACGATCTCAGAAACACAAGTTGTTAACATAGACCCCTGACACATGATCTTCTGTTGCCCTTACCACCCCCTTTGTCTTTTTAATAACCATTTTGCATGTTCAGTTTGGCACAGATTTCTTTCATGATCACTTTTCAACTTCTGTCAGTGACAACTCTCATTTGGTTAACTTCTCTGTCCTATACCAGTTCTAGGTTTGTTTCAAAGTTATCCAAATTAACTTATGGAGTGGTTAAGAGGCATTTGCATGTTTCAAACTTCTGAGAAGTGGCTACACTGACAGCTCCTTTTATTATGTTGTTGGAGATGAAAATAGTATGGTTCAATCTGGAATAAAGAAGCGGTCAGGAAATTACTGAAGTATTTGTATTTGAAAAACACAAAAAAGTTTAGACCCCTGAGAAACTTGTTTCTCTGAGGCAGGATGAAGACAACATACAAGAAATCAGAATTCAATAGTCAGAATCTATACATTAAACAATATGTAAGTTAAAAACTTTAAAAAAAAACAAAACAAAACCAAAAACCAAAAAAAACCAAACCAAAACAAAACAAAAAAAAACCAAACAAACACCAAAACCAACCAAAAGCCACAACCAAAAAAACAACCACACAAAAAACCCAAACAAAACATTCTTAGCCAGAAGATATATGTCATGATCTCTTGCCATTTTAATAGATTTTGAATCTGTATTGGAATGCATTCCAACAATATTTGAAATGATGTCTAATTCTGTTGTGGAACAGTTTGTATCATCGAAATATTGAGTCATTTTATTCTCACCCAAATACTCAAGTAATGAAAATGGCACACTAGTAATTCTTGACTTCTACAAGTCCTCTTCAAAGATTATTAATTCCATATTAATTATTTTTTTGGAAATTCTTCTCAATTACCTTCCTGTAAATCACCAAACCAATATCTTATTGCTACATAACTACTGCACTCAGAACAAATTCCAGGTATGACAATCTTAAAGTTTGAGAAACCTGATTGCTAACTTAAGATTTGATTTAAATTTGTCATCTGGGTCAAAAAAATCCATCTTAACTCCTGCTGTTCCAAAACTTCGTATTTTTAGGGAGTCTAAAATAAGGATTTGAACTTGACTGACAAGGATTATTTCCTTTTCTTTCTTCAGGGCATGCATAATTTCTAATTCTTACATAATGTATTTTTGCATAAGCAAACCATGAAAGAATGATAATGGTAAGAAACTCCACGACACTATGCCACTGCTCTTCCAATACAGAGCAGGAGAAAGTGTTGTTTTCACTTCCCCTCTTCTGATATGAACCGCAGGATGCCTCCTTCACTTTCCTACTTTCTAGAGGAGAAAGCTAGTGACTATAGATGATTCATTCATAAATAAAATGGGCAGAAATGGGGGGTGGTGATGATGTTTCTAAACAGTTTAGCTACTTCAGCATCTTTTGTATGTTGATTTCTTATCTTTGAGCTTCTGAGAAATTTAAACTATAAACTTTCCTTAATCTTGGTTGAGCAAGTTTTTAATCTGTAAATTCATGTTGTCAAATGGTGTTTGATTCACTTGCATTTTCAGTCTTGAATTATATTCCGACCTTGCTGAAATCATTAGCAAAGTTGCTAGCAACATCTGTGGAGCTGTAATTTTATCCTTCATGTTTAGTTGTTAGTGCTAAATTACTAAGTTTGTTTGCATATTAAGTTCCATTAAAACCACTAGGAAACATATGTTTCATTTGTGGAAGAGTTTAGGACAATTTCACATCTTCAGCACTAAGCTGCTGCTCTTATTTTCTCTATTATAAATAAAAAGGTTGGACCTGAAAGAAACCAAATGCGTGCTCAAGCTGTACATGTCTCAGCCTGACAGGATCAGGGCCTTAAATCCCACAGTCCTAACTATGCAACATAATCCCCTGTCAAAATTTCTTTGTATTAACTAATTTTGACAGTTATCACAAAATAAATCCAAACAAATACTTGGCATTAGGAAGGAGTGTGAATATTATTTTTGTAAAAACTCATTAACAAAATTGCTAGACTACAGTGTTTGACATCAAACTAGTATTTTATTCAAGCACCAACTGTTCAAGATGCTTCAATAAATATTGCTTAAAATGAAAATGCATATATCAGTTGAGAAATGCTTTTCAATTAATGCTTAGTTATAAAAATCTTTATACAGTTGCATGTTTAGCAACTGTATTTATGTTGTGATTGTGTAAAGGAATGTAAAAAGTAATTAACAGTAGGTCATTTTATAACTTCATGAGCTTGAGGGCAGACTGAATACTGGCCCAGGAGAAAAGAGGTTGCACCATGGCTTCGTCAAATTCATTAGCAGAATACCCACTGACTCCAGCAGGACCAGAATTTCACCATAGGAATACAAATTTAAAACTTAGGTGGTAGGTGTAACAAGGGCATTCAAGTGAGGAGGAAAACAGTTGCATTCTTCAGTTTAGACTATAACTATCTCACATTAAAAAAAAAAAAAAAAAAAAAATAAAGAATATGCCAAGTGATTCACAGTGCTTGAACTTTATGTAGTTAATTATATTCTGTCAACACAGAGTAAGAAATGTTCAAGAATTCATTAACCCTGGTATGAAGCCTTTATAAAGTAGAGATTTTGAAACAGAATGAGATTCAAATAAACACCTGTTACTAGAAAATATTCTTATTTATATGCATTTGTATGCATATATCCATAACTACTCGACAAAGGAGCCCAAATCTAAAACAATCACTGCAATTTAAATGAAGACAAATAAATATTTTAAATGAAAAGAAACTGTAGCAAGTTTTAATCAAATTATAGTGATAAATTTATAAATTATAGTGTCATAAAATGACAGTCTGTAAGACTGAGTGACAATTCAAAAATGAATCAAACTTGTGTGATCTTTTTTAGTTCTCAAAAAGTCAGTATGCGCATGGTATACTGCGCAAAGGATAAGGAAAATTAATGTGCATTCTCAATATCCTGGAAAATACTAAGGGTACAAAACCCAGCCTGCTTTTAAAATAAGACACATGGGACATACTTTTTAATCTGGGACAAGGAACACAAGAGAAGAATGATGATCTGATATTGAATAAGCACAGGACAGGTGGTAGGTTCACTTAAAGCTCTTATCAGGCTGTCTTGGAAAAGAAGGACAATGGAGAAAGTTGCATGGATTTGTGGGGACTAGAGGATTTTTAAAAGTAACTTTAGAACTACTTTTGTTTTTTATCCTATGTAAAAGAAACTGTTAAGAAACTGTAGAAACTTCTACAATATGGCCCTGAGTAATTTTTCTGTCAATATGCTTGTCCAGCTTGTCCCTTGTCCCTTGGAGCAATTCCCCTGAAAATACAGGGGAAGGAAATAGCATTTCAAAAGGCAGCTGAATATTTGATAGTGGAGTTCCCAGTGGAGATGGAATTACTGTATCAAGTAAGATATAATGCATAGTATAAAAACTTTCTTCTTTTAGAGATGATTCTATCACAAAAGTAGCATATATACTACCAGATTGTCCTAGTTGTGGAGTCAGTCTCATTTTCCAAATATATTTGAGGGCCAGCCTAAATGCAAGCTAGGGATGTGTTGAATTTTTTTCCATCAGGATTCTTATTCAAGGCTAAAATTTATTAAAGCTTAAATTGGTTTATTTTTCAATTCAGACTGCCTTATATTTTCTTTTATCTCAAGTAATTTTTCTAGAAATTCTGAAATACTATCACTGCTGCGATACAGTTCATTTCCACCAGCATTCTTGAATGATCTTTGATTTATGCTAGTCTGCTTGCTAAAATATCCTGTTATGTCTTCCAGATTTGCACCTTTGGCATTGAAACAGCCTTGAATTATGAAGCAGTCATAAGGAACACTCCTGTCATACTTAAAATAAAAAGAAAAAAAATGCAACAAACCCCTTATTTTTGTTTTAAGAATATTGAAGAACTTCCTCAAGAACCTCCTCTTTGAATTTTCTCAAAGAGGTGAAAGATGCAGAGGGTTTTGTTTCATTGCACCTGAAAACTGTTCTCCTCATTCTTCTGGTAGAACTATGATTTACTACAAAATTGTTTTACTACAATTATGTGTAATACTTTGTAGAATGTATGTGTACAGTACCATAATTATGCAAATATTTTAATCTTTGTGATTTTGAACAATCTTTCTGTTACAACTGAGAGCCCAGTGGGAACTTTGTGATTTCTGTTTAGGGCTCACCAAGTAATCGCTCCTATCCGCTTCTGCTTTCACTCTCTCAGATGCAGTGATTGACACCTTAGTGGTATATGCAATAGTAGTCATCATCAAGCTTACTTTTTAGTGGAAGGAATTACATTTAAAAAAATACATCAACTTACTGTCCAGAGGAGTTACAGCCTATTGCAATCTTATCTCAACTCTACTACTTACACTTAGATGAGCACTATACATAAAAAATATCTAGGCTTAGAATGCTTTCTTCTCTTTTTGAAATGATTTTGATTACAGAGCAGGGAAAGAGGGAAAGTTATCCTTATTTGTTAAAACATTTGTTTCTAAACACAAAAGATATTTACTGCTTTCCATTTTAAGCAGTATATTATAATCCAGCTAGAAAACCTGATGGAAAAGCAAATAAAACTCAGTCAGGTAAGTAAATATGTAAAAACATCCCACTATACACGTGCATATGCATACTCTGTCAAATTACCTGAGAAAATACATTGCATTAGAAAAAAAGTTCTTTTCTCACTATTGTAACTATGAATACATGAAAACAAATATCTTTTCCAACATATTTAAAAATTGGAACGGATGAGGTCAAATCTATCAGATCACCTAGCATGTAAAGCTTTGAAAAATCAAAGGACGGTTGTTGCTTTTTTTAATAGACTGCTACAAAACAGTAATCAAACTGAGGGGGGAAAGAAGATTCCCAATATTCAATGACATTTTGTAGTTGCAGATTTTTTAAGTTTTTTTATGGCATCCTTGGCAGCTGAAAAAAAATTAAGCCATAGCTACAGGATGCTTCTTTTTAAAAGAAAGCTCTACAAGTCGAAAAAGTAGCATTCAGATTATAAAAAAACAGGCACTGGCACATGGCTGAAATGCATTTAAGAGCAGAGCTGTGCTTGCTGACCAAAGAAAGTGAAGTTGTATTCTGTTTCATATGATGGATGTGTGTTGCGCCAGCCAGAGGGAACAGCATGGGAGAGAATGGCTGGGGACAAGGCTCTGCAGGCTGCTGAGGAGAAGCTGGCTCTGTGCAGAGACAAGGCTGGCAGTTGAGAAGCCTGAAAAGCAGAAAAACATCTATCTTGCAACAAATCAAATTGAGAAAGATTAATACCAATGACAAATTATTTTTTTGAGTAGATCCTGTGAATACTTGTGGCAAGGAACCTCTAAGAGTGATGAGCAAAAGACAGAAATGGGAGAAAGATTACTGAGGGCAGCCTGGCAGGGATGCAACTAACAAATTAGTCCGTGTTTTGTAACAAACACTGTTTTAAGTTAGCTCTGCTTTCACATATTTCAGCATCTGCATCGGATCAGCAAGGATCAGCTACTCTTTCAATCCCATCTTATTTATTTATGATGTATTTTCAAAAGAGGATGCTTTTTAAAGCTTTTTATAAGAAGAGCTTAAATTAATACTGTATATCAGAAAGAAGTAAGTAATTACCAATGGGCTTGAGGTATTTTGTGGCAATACATGGACAGAACTGGTGAAAGGTATTATCCTGACCAGAGACACCTCTACTTTACAAAGATATTTGGTCTGCTAATTAGTACAAATGTTAGATGCTGTGCAAATATCAAAGCAGAGATAAAAAGGCACTCTAACAGTTATTTTACTGTTTGCTAATTGTTTTCCAATAGTTTTGCCTATCTCTAGTTCAGAACCATTTTGCTTATCATTTTTATCCTTCATTTCAAATGGCCTTCATATATTGCATCTAGAAGTTTTTAAGTACTCAAATATCCTAAATATATACCTTTTTACACTGCCTAACCAAAGAACCAAGCAATTGAAGGATCAATTTTGCAGCACCTCTGACAATTTCAATAGCACAATATGTTGCTGCTACTCATGGCTGGAAAACAGTGTACATGCAGCAAGAAAATGTGAAATTTCAGTGCTTTGCAATTCTGGATCTGGTCCAACTGCAAAAGTGATGCCCATAAAAGGATAGAGAAGAAATTTCATGGCATTTTGATATATGCTCACTCCTTATATATGTGTTCACAGAATGAAAACTTAATTAACCTGAATTACCTTAGTTAAAAGAAAAATGTGGTGTAAAGGATTAAGATGTGAGAAAAACAAGACCAACCCCAATCAACCCCAGCTATGTACATGAAGACACAGCTCTTAAATACTTTGGTATTGAGGGTGATATAAAAATCCAGATGCAGTCTCAGAGAATGTAATATTATTTTTCACAAGTAAAAATTACAGTTTCCCTATACTATGCAGCAGAGAGACAGGCACAGAAATTGTGATGGTCATTATTTTCAGATTTGAATTCCAAAAGCTAACTATCTAACAAAAAATAAATCAAATTCAGCATTAGGCAGAATTTATAGCCCTCTGTACTTCATGCCTAAGTTCATCGGTAGGCCAGGAGAATACTGTTCTCAGAAGTGATAGTCATCAACATGCACCTCTTCAGACCTTAAGTTACATCTTGATTCCAGGTGAGATCTCCAACCACTAGGCTATTGCTCAAAAGTACTGGCACCACAGTCTTTTGTGGCCTTAATTTAAAAAAACATACCAAGTCCTTTTCTTATTTCGAAGGAAACAAGTAACTTCTATCCCGAACTCTAGGAGAATGCTAAAATCCCTTCACTAAATTCATTAGGAAATTTCACACCAATATCATTCAGTGTTAAAATACAACGTTAATGAAAATATAATCTTTCAACATTTTACATTCACAATACAAGCACTTCCTTTTTGCAGTACCAGATTTTGGACGTGTATTATCTGCTAATTGTTACTGTATAAAAGTATAACTTGCTTTCTACGTTACATCTATTTTCCTTCAGAATATGCCATTCAGCCCACTAACCTCATTCATGTCCTATCTCACCTCTGTGGTTTCAGATAGCGAGGAGGAATCATTCTGTACCACAATTATTCTAATTTCTCAAACCTGTTTATTCTATATCTGATCTAGACAGAAAATGTTAAAGTAAAAAAGGAAGCAGCAGGAGATCTACTGTCACACTAACCAACAAATTTCTGCTCTTATTAACCTTCTGTCAACAATACAGTTTGTTTCTGGGTCCATTAAAATCAACCATTCAGCTTTTGCTAACTTCAGCATGCATTGCAGTTAGGAGACATTGTGCATGCAATTTTAATTGAAATGCAAATTTAGAGGTCATAACATCATATGAAAAATAAGTAAAATGTGTAACATTGTATGTGAGATATATTCTCTTCATTGTGGAATAACTTATCTTGGCTATTTCATTTTGAGAGTTCAGGTAAAGAACATAGTCTAGTAAAGTTACCCAGCAGTAAGTCTGAATGTAAATCTTTAATTAATTATATTTTTTTAAATGTATCAACACGTAGATTACTATTTTAAGATAAGCATTTGAGTTTTAAATGGTGATTCCCATGTTACTAAGATATATAGGCATTACTAAGATTTTGAAACTATGCTTTGGCATAGAATCATAGAATGGTTTGGGTTGGAAGGGACCTTAAAGATCATCTAGTTCCAACCCCCCTGCCATGGGCAGGGACACCTCCCACTAGAGCAGGTTGCTCAAAGCCCCATCCTACCCGGTCTTGAACACTTCCAGGGATGCGGTATCCACAACCTCTCTGGGCAACCCCTTCCATATTAAGAATGGTAATATGATAATGCAGCCTGGTGCTTAAGGCAGTACTTCACCACACTGTAGTTCTCCTATTTAGAAACCTGCAATAACACTTCCACTAGTTGAAAAAAATATCAAACCATCAAAGCACTGCAGTTTTGAGATGGAACTGCAATTAGAGAACCAGCTTTTCATATCTGTAATAGATGTTTCTGTACACTATAATCACTAAAATCAGTTCACTATTTTCTTCCCTAATAGGAAGGTTTCCTGAGTCTGAAAAGCCCTGCTTATTTCATAAATAAAAAAACCCACAAATATATAGAACTGCTAAGAAATGGAGAATGATGATGGTATCAGTGCTCATGAAGAAAAGATTAATTATTTAACAATTGTTCTTTCAGTTTTGATGCTATGGGAAAAAAAATGTGTTAGCTCACCAGAGCTAACCTTGGAGAAGGATTTTAAGGTGTTTTCTCTGATTTTGATGTTGCTACAAGTAACTGAATCAAAAAGAAAGTGAGCAGAATTCTGTATTTGCTCCTGGAAAGAAGAACACCTGTGCTCTCAACCTGTGAGCTTCAGCTTTTGAGCACTTCTAAAATCCATGCTGTTAACAGGGGTGCCCAGCCTCACTTAGGTACAGAAATTATATGCTCAGTTGAGGAGTAGTGCGAAACGAAGTACCAAAAGAAATATCTGCCTTTAGCAGGAGTTTTCAGATCTATTAAATTCTTCCCCCCTCATCCACTCTTCTAGGAAAGAAATAGCAAAGGAAGTAGCAAGGCTATCCACAACTGTTTTCCTTGCTGCCTGTGAGTAGTTGCTTTAGAGATTTCTAATTCAGGATACCTTCCTCCTCATTATTTCCCCCTGTGTTTGAGCAATATCAGACAGAATATCATCCACTGATACAGCTTAGGAATTTCATTGTATGAGCTCCAAATGTCCCTTTGAATTTTCAGGGATGTCCCCAGATGGGCTATCATACAGTGCATAACAGTCACGGATCTATACATCCTTCCATTTTTTCTTGCATGTCCAGCTTGAAGGAAGGGTCAGTGAATTAGGGGCTACCATATTTAAGCTTAAATTCTGTCTTGTTTACCTTTGAGTTAAAGTGGTTGAAAATGGTCTTAAAGAACAAGCCCCGTATGGAATTTAGTAGTATAACTTTAACAAGTCTGTATTTTGCTGTAGAAAACCTAAATTCAGTGGATCTTTACTTCCCTAAGAGCCCCATGTCACCATAGTTAAGAAATGCTGAGCCACAGGCTGATCCAATGAGGCATTGATGGAATGAGGGTCCCTTTCTCTGATATACAGTACCTTGCTATAGAATGGACATGGTATGGTGGGCACTTAGATGCATCCAGTGAATACAAGGTAATTCTTAACTGCTGTGACTTGAGTAAAGCAATGCAGTGGAGAAATACAGGACAGGGAATGAGAGACAGAGGGCAGACAAACTGCCAATGAGGGTGACAATTGCCCATCTATTTCAACAGCAACAAATTAACAACAAATATTATTTTAGAAAAGCATGAGTTCAAAATATGCTGAATGAGCACAAATTAAAGAAAGATACAAACAGATTGGTTTCTTTTTTTTTCTGCAGTCAACTTCTATAAAGAACTTGTCCCATTAAATATCAAGATTTGTGGTAGATGAAATTAAATAAATATATTGCTCAATGGTAGTACAATATGAGCGGGTAATATAATGCTGTTTAATCAGTTCTGGGTTTAGCCAAAGGCAATGCTGTGGCATCACCACAGTAACCTATACAAACTCCTATTTGTATAAAAAGCTGAGTTTAGGGGAGTACTAACTGATCTGTATACCAATGCTTAATTGCTGTTGTGGAAATATCTTACAGGTATCACTTTCACTATCAATGGTTATCTTTTGCCACTGCTTAAAATGAAATGTAAGGAAGGTACCCAAACACTGGAAATGTGCAAGGGTGACATATCATATATCATATACTCTTCTCTTTGCTACACATGTTCTGGTCTCAAGTAACTAATTATAGTTGTATATCCTTTATTGCAATGCGAATCTGATGCATATAACTTTTTTATCATAGTCAGGGAAAAAAAAAATCTCCTCTTTAATGCACACTGCTGCTTATTAATAACTTTCATCCAAGCACTCCCTGTCACATGATATTAACATCTTTGAATAGAAGCCTGAAATCTGGGCAAAGAAAACTTACTCAGGTAGTAAAGACCTTTTCTCTGCTAATGGAAATTTCTTGACTTTATGTATTTTGCAGGGTTTTTGCAGCCTGTTGAAATGACACTAACAATGCCATGACCATCATTTCTCTCAAGGGATGCTACTCCATAACATAAGAGAACTATGTAGGCTATTTCAAACTACTGAGTCCAACCTGTCTACAATGAAAGAAATAGGAAGAACATGCTAAAAAACATTTATCATTCAATAGACACAAACTGGTACATGAACTCAGATCTGGTACAATCCTCTGAGAAATAGGAAGTCTGAAGAAAATTTATTAAATACCATGTTTAAGCAATTAATTGACTAGGAGATACAGCATAAACTAGTGAAGATCTGGTCTGGCCAGAAACAGTGACCAAGAACTTTAGATTTAATGAAAAATGTTGAGATTTTTAAAAATATTTTTGTTTTATATTGAAATAAACATTATACCTTTTGAAGAAAAAAACAAACAAAACAAAACAAAACAACAAAAAAACCCACCACAGCAATCATCGACAAGAAAATCAAGAAAATACAACCAGATAAAGTAGGTGAGGCTGCAATACTAACAGCCCAATATCAGGTTACTCAATTGGTATACGAAAAATTGGGTCCCAGCTGATGCTTGCAAATGAAAGTAATGTTTTTCATCATCTTTCCTTTACAGTTCTATTTAAATATACTTTGCTTTCAATATACAATTCTTCATTGTCTCATGTTTTTGCATATCAAGGAAATGTTTAATTATCCTAGCATTATCCTTCTTGTATGTTTTGTATGATGACAAAAAAAAAACTGTGTCCATGCAGCTCAAGAGATCTACACTGTGATGGATACCAGGTGGGTTACCCATTTTGAGCTGTATCCGTCTTCAGCACTGACTTCAGAAAATTATCTAAACAATTTCTCTTTAAGAGTAAAACTAACTGCAACAGATACCAGCAGAAGGTAAGACATGCAGAAAGATATTCCTCATTAGTTATTTCTGAGCATGATAATGCTTTTTATAATTTTAAGTTAACTTTGGAATAAGGGGCCAATCTAAAGCTGCACAGGAGGCATTTGAGATACACTGCACTCAGCACAAAAATAAAATGTGATCAATACACTCTTTTAAAAAGAGTGCAAAAAGAATAGGAACATAAATGAATTTATGATTAGTTAAAAGCTGAAGAACAAGTCCAGCATATTTTTGAAGGAGAGGGGGAGAGGAGGCTTATGATGTGTGGGCAGTGTTCTGACATAAATAGACATTTTAAAGAATCCAAAAGAATAAGAGAGAAAGGCCTATGGAATCCAAAATTGAAATCTACCCAAAACCACACAACTGCATACACAGTTGTGGCAACCGACGCAGTATAAAAAAATGATGCTTATCTTACATGAAAAAATGCAAGAAAGGGAACAGATAGTATTGCTTTGTGAATTTGCAAGCAGGGACAAGAAGTCCAAGTTACATCATCTGCCATAATGTCATCTGATGCATTAGTGAAGATAAAGTGCTATCAGTCTGACAGCACAAAACATTTTTTAATTTTAAATTGGACAAAGATGTATACAAAGATATTTTGCCAGGAAAAATCTAACTGAATATTAAGAGAACAAATAGCTGAAACTAGGAATGTACTAAAGGCATATAAATGAAAAATAAAGTAGAAAAAATAGAGTTCATGAAATCACATCAGTTGGAAGGTACCTCTAGAGGCCATCTGGTCCAACTCCTTGCTCAAAGAAAGATCGCTTTCCATGGTGACCAAAGGTTGCTCAGTTCCACATCCAGCAAAGTTCTGAATACCTTTGGGGATAGAGGTGACACAAGCTCCCTGGGCCCCTGTTCCAGTATTTCACCGGTCTTACGGTAAAAAAACAGATACATCTTAATACATAATCCAAGTTTATTATTGCAATTTGTATCCACTAAACCTCCTTTTATTTGGCACCTCTGAGAAAGGTCTAGCTCCATCTTCCCAAAGACTGCCTAAAGTTAGGCAGTTGTAGACAGTAAGGTCCTCAAAACCTTTAAATAAGCCCTGGTCTCTCAGTTGCTGGTTGTACATCTTGTGCTCCAGCCCCTCAAGCATCTTGATGTCCATCCTCTGCTCTTGTCCAGGTAGGTATCAATGTCTGTCTGGCACTGGAAAGTCCAAAATTGGACCAAACACCCCAGAGTCACTCTCACAGGTGACAAATAGAGGAGAAGGATTACTTCCCTCCATCTCCTAGCTGTGCCTCTACTCCTACAGTGCAGGATGCTGTTGGATTTCACTTCTGCCAGCCTCAGGGTGGCTCCTGTGTAGCTCACTGTCCCTCAGGGCCATTTCTGTAGAGCTGCTGCCCAGGCAGGCAGAGTGCAGTATGGACTTTTCCTAGCAATAGCAGGGAAAAATTAGATATCTTTGCACTAATCTGTGTCTTTTAAATGACAAGACTAAACAGCTGAGAAGTATAAGTACATCTTGCAATGCACAAAGACTCTGACAACAGAGAAGCACCACATTTCAAAACTAACAGATTCAGCAGCTGAAAGATTAGAACTGTATCAACACTGGCAATGAGAAATATTAAGAGATGAAACTGGAGCTTACGGACAGATCAGACTGAAAAGGAAGATATTTTGGGGGCAAATGTTTACTTCTATGAGCTGATGAAGCAGGTGCCAAGAGCAAAACAGAGCAAACATTTGTTAATTAACGCGTTTTACAGAGAAAGCTCTTCTTGAAGCTATGATGGCCAGCTGAGACCCCCAGCAGTGGGTCGGAAGAAGAAACTGACCAGCAAGAGACTCAGCAGAATGACTGAGCATTTATTGTTTTCAGGTTCGTTTATTGCAATGAACACATCAAGGGAGTACATCCTTTATTCTTGGCATCCTTTACTTTTAAATTTGTAGAACATTTGTGTGTTAACTATTCAGAATGTACCAGCTGTTATGAGACCCAGCAGGCAAATGACCCTCTAGGGCTTGCTTCGTGTCTCCAAGATCATGTTCAGAGGCAAACTGCCAGGCAGCCAGAAAGGAATGGTTTGCCATACATTCACAGTAACACCTTGAATTGGACTGGATACAAAATTTGTCTTAATTCTAAGTTTGAACTGGAAGTAAAAAAGCATTGCTCCTGCCCATATTCAGGAAAAACTCCAGCCACACCCTTCCTTTACTGAGATAAAAAGTTCTGGAAATATTTTTGAGCAAAAGATGGCAAAATTTCTTCCAAATATGCCTGAAGTGATGTTTACTTTTTGCATTTATTTTGTCCATGGTAATGTAGACAGAACAGTGTACTACATGCTAGGTCAAAAGCCTTAAATATTTTCCTGTCCTGCCAGAGTCTAATATTTATTCATTGCCCAAAAGAATCAGCTGTAATCACCATCTGGAATGTGCTTTAGTCTAACTGTGACATCCTTAACACATTGCTGAGAAACGCATGACCTCATACCTAGGATCTTCTTCATGCTTGTTATTATTGTATTTGTAACTCATGTAGCTAAAACTGAAATAATTTCAGTTAAATTCTTGCATGCATTTTGCATTTGAAGGTATCACTCATTTGACAGAGTAAGGATGATTAAAATGTTCATCTATTTGAATATATTTGCATATGCAAAATAAAGTATGAACAAAGTCTCTAGCTATAAGACTTGGGAAGGAAGACTTACCATTTTTTATTTATAAACTCCCTTTGAGTCTTTCTTTTTCACTTAAATCTGGGGTAGGGAAAGTGTTTGTGTATACTCTGGGTAACTTTCAGGTTCATGATGACACATTTTATCAGGTGTTTCCAAGACCAAAAACCCCCAGGGTACCGCCACAAAGTATTAGCAATTTTAGAAATAATATTCATGCGTTTTAAAAAATACCTAGCTGTCTTTCTGTGCTGTCAGCTTAAAAAAGGTAATTCTGGCTTATCAATAGTCCACAAAATCATACTTCATCACTATAATATCTAGAGCAGCTCCTCAAGCTTAAAATGGTGCTATGATATTATATTTAATCTTAAAAAAATTACCAAACACCACTGCTAGGCTGAATTAATAGGAATTAAGTTAATACATTATTTTTTATTTTGGAAAAAATTCTATCGGTTCATCATATGCAACCTCATGTTGAGCTCTTTTTTCACATTTCACTGGAGGGTTACTTCCCACTCAGCTAGTTTTTATAGGCACAGTTTAACAGAAGAGTGGCACTCACACCCAGAAAAGCAGCAGTGTGGTCACATTACCAAGTTTCAAGTTCAGTTTTCATCAGAAGTTCACTTAGCCTTGATGGAGATGTATATTAATGAGACACTAAGGCTGGAAAATCTCAGCAGCTGCTAAGCACCTTCTAAGGAACTGGAGAATGTGCTGAGAGAGAATAAAATATACTGTGCTCAAAAAATCAGAGGAAAACGCTTTCGTTTAATCATTGAAATACTTGTTACAGTATCACATTACAAATAAAATACATTCATATGCAGAACAATATTATTATTTTGATGGGCAAGAATAGCATTGTTTCAAATTAATCAGTTTGGGGAAAGGTGACACCGGAACAATTGTAAAAGCAGCAAGAGAGCTTTAAGTATTTTCTTAGAAAAAGAAAAAATGAATAAAGGTATAGAGCTAAGGGGTAGAAAAAAAGCAAGTAATTTTAAATACTTTGCAACAGTACATCAAAATACTAAAACAAGATTTCAACTAGTTTATCAGTATGATGATGTCAAAAAAACGTTGAGCAGGAGGCCATGTGAAAATATCAACCACTTCATGTCAACCTACTCTTAAGTCAGAAAAGCTGTAAAGAGCTATATTATTATACATATAAACAAAAAAGCAGAAATGTCACATGTGAAATATCACATTTTAAACAACTGCACAGTGTTCTTTTGCTAAGAGGTCTGAGACTGAATTCTGATGCTCAGTTGTTTGCAGCTTATTGCTTTGTAATGGAGCTAATAAAAAGTACAGGAGGGAAAAATTGTTCCTAGCGTAAAAAGACTGACTCAGCTCCCTTGATTTCATTTAAGTTCAATTCACTTGCCTCCAAATGAAATCAGTCCAATATTCTTAAAAGAAATGATAATGAGATCATTAGTCTTTATCCAGCAGATGTTGATAATTCAACAGTGACTATTTTTCAGAACAGTATGTTTAAGTTTCAGAAGCTCCCTCTTTCCAGGAAGGTTAATTACTCTAATGTGTTTATCTAGTTCTCTAACAGTAATACCCTCTGTCACATGGCAATATCACTTTAAAAATAGGGCAGATTAAACAAATCTCTTTACTTGTCCTGTAAAAATATTGGTTGTGGTTTAAAATGCACTTTCGTAAGTATGCCATTAACGGCTTGTCTTCTAAAACATTAAGGCATATGTAACTACAGTATTATGTTCTTTATAAACCCTGAGGCAATGTTGAAAGAAGATAAAAACCAACTTAATTCTGACTGCTATTGGCTAAATCTGAATGTGCACTGAACAGATAAGATCAAAATTAAGCAACACTGAAGATCTGCTTATGCAAAGCAGTATGTACTTGCTAAATTCTACTGCAGATTATTTCTGCATTTTTCATGTTTAGCATCTTTAGACAGGAAAAAAGCATACTGGTATGGAAAACAAGATGACAATTTACACCATGCTTTTAATTTTAGCTCCGTTCTGCAAAGCACTATATGGTCTTATCTTAACAAAACCCACGTTTTTGAAGGATCAAGCCCAAACTTAACATCAATGCCTAATATGCATGCCCAGCTTTTGCTTCAGTGCCTTGCAAGTGGATGGAACTAATTCATGTGCTTAATTTTAAGCACAGTCCGTGGGTCGGGAAGGTGCTGCCCACCACACCAGCCCCTTCTTGTGAGTGCTCAGTTCTCTCAGTGGAGAGGGACTACCGGCTCTGCTGGGACTGTGCTGATCCCCATACTCATGAACAGCCTTGAAACGGGGTAAGAACATTTGCTGATAATAATTAGGGTAATAAGGGCAAGGACCAGTTAAGAACCACTGCAGAACGACATCATAAAAATGAGCAATAAAACGACAGAAGAATTTCTATTTAAGTATGAGGTGACACACAGGGTTAAACAAAAACCCTTAAATTCATATCCAAGATGATGAATGCTGAGCTAACTATACCAGGAACAAGATCTTGGGTGATGATTTTCCCGTGAAAAGAACAGCTTAATGCTCACCTCTGGTCAAAAAGGTAAATATATATGTTGGAAGTTACTGAGAAAGAAATAGAGACCAAAAAAAAGATCACTGTGCTGTGAGAGACCAAATAGAGACCAAAACAAAGCCACTGTACAACCTGTGGCTTTCTTGCATCTGAAATAGATATTTTTGCCTCAATTTGAGACAGAGTACTCAGCACTCAGCAAGAGTTGCTTTCTAACATTTGTTGTCCACTATTATTCATAATCAGAAGTGTCAAACTTGCTACACAAAATACTGGATTGCTATCAGCCACACAGGAAAAAAATTGACTATGAGACTCACTGAAAAATTAATTTGACACAGAGTATCTTTACGTTAAAACTCAGTGATTATACTTCTATTTTCCATTTCTAATAGTAACTTCATTAGTTTTCTTTCAGAAATAACTAAAATAAAGCAAATGTTCTTATGAAAAGCAGATAAAAGTTATGCTTAAAAAAAAAAAAAGACCAATATATGAACAGTACTGACTTTGACATGAGAAAAACAGCAAAATCTCAACTATTTTGCTATCATAATTTCAAAAAGCTGAAGATTTCCCAGAATTAGACATCTACATTTCATCAGATGAATTTTATCCTATGTGTCCATACAACCTTGATCTTGGCTTGAGTCTCTAGGCAATAAGAAGAACAGAAAATAAATAGTAACAACTATTAACATGGGAGGTTATAGTGATATCTCAAATGAGTGAGCTATCAGCATGCAGATCAAATTATTAATAGCAGTTATTAATTATATTACGGTAGTCCCAGCAAACCCCAGTTAAACACCAGTAAAGAATTGTGCTGGCATTTTACAGACAGGAGAAGAAACCAGTCCCTCCTCCAAAAAATTCAAGATTCATAATTTGGATAAGGCAGAATAAATGGCAAAACCAGACTTGCTGGATCAGTGAGCCAGAATGGTAGGTCAGCAATAAAACACAAAATTAAGCAGAGTGGAGACTCAAGTTTATACTTGCATAAAAAAATTACAAAGAAAAGAAAACCTGTCAGGGAAATGGAGCCAAACAAGAATAAAAGATGGGAATTATCCTATTCCTGAAAACTTGGGTGCCCTCTGGTAGCGCCTGTAGTTTTCGACACACGGATTGCCTTTTTTTCCCCCCAACTGCTTCATGAAATCCTTGCAATAACCTCCTCGGCACCACAGCCTGCATGCTTTCAGGGCATGATGCTGCAACAAGAGAAGCACAAATTATGATAGCATCCCTCTAAGTACCCTTATCAAAGAATGCTTTGGGAAGGAGACGTCAGAGCAAGGCTATTGGAAACCGTTTTTATTTTTTGATTCATGATTTCAAAAATTGAAGTGGTTTTGCAAAGGTTAGTGAAGCGACTACATTAATGTGGTGTCACGAGGATTAAAAAGACAAGTACAAATGAATGGCTAGAGGAATGTCTATAAGCAGGTGAACACCAACAAATGATTTCAGGGAAAATTAACATTGCTTTTCCATCAAATCAATTTCACTTCTATTCACAGCCATCTCTTTGCATTGTAGGAATAATTTGCCAAAGCAAGCGCATTTTAAATTCGTACTAGAGAACATTAGAAAACAGAATTGTTATTTATAGCTGGGAATACTTGTACCAGAAATATGACTGATTTTTTCTGGCCCAGGAACACAAAAGCACGTGACCCGTTTGTTCAGACAAAATCAGCTGGAATTTGAAGACCAGCTTCGCTTTCCATTCCAGCAGATGAATAATTGCTTTCAGAAATAATCCAGTGAACAGTTTCTACTCAATAAATTTGGAAAAATGCCACATAAATAGTGATCAGGGAAAATTAGTTTTGACTGCTTAATGTTCATCTACAGGAAAAATTGACTAATCTCTGTGTTGGAACTGTTGAGCGAGCAGACCTGCTTACATTCTAAAGAGAATATTCTTCAAATAGCAGCAGGTCCCATCTGATATATTAGTCGTGTATCTCGGTAACTCCAAATTTGCACTGTAGTGTAGCCAAGCACAGTCAGGCATTAAATAAGGAAACTAGCATTTCTGGAATCGTTTATAAATGAGGAAATTAGCATTTCTAGAATCAGCTACATTTACTTGAGGAAGCAATAATGAACCCATGAATTATTCCACATGAAAAGAGTTTCTAATAAAATGTATCCAAGGTAGTAACAGACTACGATATAAAAACACAATGGTAGGGATGAAAGATAATTTATAGCTCTGTAACCTGGAAAACTACGCTGCTGCTAATAAAGCACTGTGAATGCCATAACTATGGCTGGAAAAGGAGTTTGGGCTTGTCTCAGGCAGAGGAAAGCAGATGGACACCACACAAGGTTCTCTCTTGTGCAACTTTTTCCCTTGCATATTCCTTGTCTATTTCAATGATAACTCAGCATTGTCTAGAAAATTACCTGTAGCTACTTTCAAAATCATAAAAACATGTTTCCTTTCTCAGAATAGAATAGTGCATATTTTAGAATCATATATTTGTTGTTCAAAAACTGCCAGTAGTAAGTGCAAAATAAACACTGATAGCACAATTCACATGCTTTGTTCTATTGATTAATAAAAGTAAACTTAGTGCATACGCTACAAAAAATGAGAGCATTCAGCAAAATTCTGAGATCAAATTTATGTATTGATGCATTCTAAATGGAGCCTATACTATTTGAATAGTTACAAAAAATAACAGCAGCTTAATTTTGTAAATTCTAATATGCCATAGATTAGATGTGTTTTAGACTAATCTAACAAAACCCTTTCACCTACAGAATACCTCCCTTTCCTTTTTCCTCTCTCTTCTAAGAAAACCACAGTAGTTCCCAGGTTGAAAATAAGTGAACAGTCACAGACATATTCCTTTTGTTTCTTTTGTTGTTAGTCTAGAAAAACAGAAGTCTACATTTTTCTGACAGGCTAGTAGAGCAGAATATTGGTGGAAAAAAATAACTGACATGGAGTAAATTACTGGTGCTGCTCCTTCAATGCTGTTGCAGAGCCTGACCTTGTGCTTCTTATTCCTTATTAAAAATGTGCATACAATTAGTACATAATTTCTCTATTTCCACTGAGAGGCAGTAAGCCTTATCTGTGCCATTCCATTGACTCTACAAGTAAAATTATCAGGAAGCATGTATTCCAGCTGCTAGCACACTGGGATATGTTTTCTGTTAATTGTTCTGTACTGCTTTATAATCATGCTTGGTTTATTTAGTTTTGCCTGTAATTAGTAATTTTTAATATCTCTGATACATTTATTCTAGCTTGTAATACTGTATATAAATAGAAATATCATAAGTATATTAGGGGAAACATTTGGATGTATTGAAAAACTCCTTTATGGTGAACTAAATAGGCCAATAGGATACCCTCCATTTGCCCCTCTAGCAGCTAACAACCTTGGGCAGATTCCTGCTGCATATGAAATAACGTGACTTCCGACATCAAATAAAGTATTTCAGGTAGCACTATAGTGCAATTAATGAACAAATATACAACGCCATTTGATGCAAGATTTCTTAGGAACTTGTCGATGGATTGTATAAGATGTGAATGTCTTTGTCCTACTTAGCCAAGACAAGGGCATAGATTGCATTATCCATTATAATATGAAAACTGAAGCAAGTCTTTGTTGCCTGCTCTGGCAATTCAACTGTACTGCTTGTGATATTAGCTTTTTCTCATCTTGCAGTCTCGTGATAGAGTATTTAAATCCATTATTAGACTTGAATATCATCATTTGGGGGCTTAGACTTTGTTTAGGTAATACTAAAACTAGATAATGTGATTCTCTACAATGTCTCTTAATAAGCTAATGTCACTTTTTTAGTTACTTCTATGAAAGTACAAATGAGTATGTTCAGTTTATTCATACTCAATTTACTTCCTCCTCCACAAGACCAAAACACATAGATTTTATTCCATTTATTGGAAAACTGATGAATGATGAAGTTCATGACCCAAGTAACGGATGTGACAAAATTTGGCCTTATATATTAAATGTCTAACAATACCAAATTTCTTACTGTGGAGAAATCAGGACAATGCATTTTCCCCAAAGCTTCCATGTTGCTATCTTCATGAACAGTTTTCATTTTATTAATTAGAAAATATCAGTCTTTACTGTGTTTCAGGATTAGTTTAGCAGCTTAATAGAGAAGTGAATGGAGCTCAATGTTAAATGAATATTGAACTCCTAAAAAAAGATCTTACAACTAGTTAATGGTCCATTTTACAAAAACTCTTTACAGACGCAGTCAAACAGGCTTAACCTCTCTCACTGACTTTTATCAGCTGCAAGTCAAAGACCATATGCTTCCACCCTGTCCCACAGCCCACAGCCTCATGGCAAAGGGAGATCAGTGGAGCTTGTGGAAAATGGTGCCAAAAGATGAGCCAACAGCAGCGTCTACCTTCCAATGCAATGGGCATCCCAGTGAAAGTGAATGAGAGAGTAGAGTGAACAAAGGAAAATGAAACAAACAAACAAAAAAAAAACAAAACAAAACAAAAAAACCCAACACAATGGCATAAAACCAGTAAAATTCTTATTCCTGCTATAATAACAAAACAACAAAATCTAAAACAGTAAAAGCATGAAGATTCAAAACCAGCCTTGGATTAACAGCAAAGAGAGATAAAGAGATAAAATGAAAGCTCAGGCTGAGGACACGATTCTCATTAGGCCCCTAGAAGCATGGGCTGGAAGCACTCCAAGAGATCAGACTGTCTGAAGGTAGGATTACCTACACCTACAGCATTTACCTGACCTGGATAGACACAAGACAAAAGCTTGTGGGATACTTCTGGTTATGTATGTACATCTTTGAAGCTCTATTCTTTTCCTTAGGCATTTTCTTCCAGACAGTTTAGTTCCTATACAATCAGAGTTTGCTCACCCAATAGTGTGACCTCCTGCTCCACACAGATAAAGTGTGCACAAATGCAATTTAAAGGACTATCTAAAATAATACCTAGATGATGGGATCTCTAGCATGAAGCAAAATGTAGAAAAGTAGAAACTGACTGAATTTAAAGCAAGGTAGGTTAATAAATGCATCATTTAATCTTAACTAAACACCTACCTTAATTTTCCACCTTTACACTATTTTCAGTGTTATTTGCAATCAAGTCAAAACTAACAACAGAGCAGAGAGCACACATAAGCACGTTCCAGAAATACCATACAGTCATGGGGTGGCAGGGCTGTTGTCACTTTAAATGAAATAAAATTCAGAGTGGTTATGGACATAATATAAAACCTAAACTGCCGTATAAATTTATGATGAATAAAGTCCCACTAAAGCTGCTGCCTATTTCCTTAGGTTCTTTGAAGGTGATAATCAAGCATCAAGATATGTAAGGTTTTGCAACAGCCCATACAGTTTAATGCAGACTTTCAAATTGAAACAGTTTTGAGTATTTTAAATAAATGCTGTCTACTTCTTCTCCTAATTCTCTGAAGACAACTTTGGTAGGCCTTCTCAAGCAGCCTAATACAAACCAACAGGAGTCAGTGCTTCACAGAATTCATAAGCAACTATTTCACTGAATTTCACTGAATTTTTTTTAGAGTTGGAAGGGACTGTATAGATCATCTAGTCCAACGCCTGCTGAAGCAGGATTGCTTAGAGAATGCTACTCAGGACTGCATCCAGGCGGGTCTTGAAAATCTCCAAAGAAGGGGACTCCACAACCTCCCTGGGCAGCCTGTTCCAGGGCTCTGTCACCCTCACCGTAAAGAAGTTTCTTCTCATATTCGAGTGGAACCTCTTATGTTCCAACTTGTGCCCGTTGCCCCTCGTCCTGTCACTGGCAACCACTGAAAAGAGTCTGGCTCCCTCCTCCTTCAACCCACCCTTGAGATACTTATAGGCATTAATAAGGTCTCCCCTCAGCCTTCTCTTCTCCGAGAGAAGTGGAGAACTAGTGGCACTAGTTTTAATAACAATATAACTAGCTTTTATATAATAGTTTAGTAAATTGATTACTTCACTATGATGAAGATTGGCCTGTTTCAGGCTGAAAGACCTGCCTCCAACTCACAGGACATATGCCTGGACCACCACGGTACAGACTGCATTGAGTGGCAGAGTCCTACACTACTTTGGCCTCTGTGTTTTATATTATTTATCCAACCACATCTGGATCAAGGTGAATGTATGCATTTGGGGACACAGCTTTTAGGATGTTCTGAAAAAATCCTGTTCTGAAACAAATTTCTTGGCACAATTAATGGCATAAATATTAGGTATCACAAGTTCTCCCTAAACATCACTTCCATGATAATTTCTGTGCTTTCCATATTATTAGCTTTTTACTGTTGCAAAGAGCAGAGAAGGTATATAGACCTTAAGACGAGAAGAGTATTAAATAATGTATGCCGTAATTGAAAAGTACAAGCCAGACAGCAACAAAAGTGTTCCAGGCAGTATAACAGTTTTATCTGTTCCTGAAAATGAGTCATTATATTTCAGCAAATGTATGGTCACCAATCTTAGTCTGCATAAAAATCTGTTATGGTTTTATGTAACTTAGTAGTAGATCTGACAAAAAATTAAAAAAATATTTCATATTGGGAAACACATTTCTTTGGAAATGAAAGAACATGTCTTCCAACATTTTCTGGAGGAGGAGCAAGGAGGAAGTTAAGGGGTTTAAAATATTGAAATATCCTGTCTCTCAATTAAAACTAAAATTGTAACAACTGTATATAAAGTAATGCAAATGAAAAACAAAGGTGAAATAAAATGTTTTTATTTTGTCAAACTAAACTATTCTAGCTTAATTGAAGATTTTTAATTCTTGATTCTTGTTGGTAAATTTGACATTGTCATATTTTGTTCTTTACTCAAGCAAAGAAAGATGTCAAAATCATAAAATCCTTCACAAAACAGAATTGGTGAAGAAGAGATTGTCATGCAACTGTAGCTGCTGTCTCTTAAAGTCACATACTGAACATATAAAATCGTGATCCTACATTCATCGAGGTTTTTTATGTCACCCTCTAAATAAAAAAAACAATGGCTTTGAGAAGTGAAAGTGAATAACTTCATTCAGAGTGTAGTGGACTAATAAATAATCAGAAATCTGAATTGGGAAACTAATCAATATTAAAGAGTCATTAATTAACTCTTCCTATATTGTCTTTCCTCATGGTTAGATTCCGCTCTAGATCTACATGAACATACACACACAACAGACACGTCCCCTACCTGTAGGTAAATAAAGATAAACAAATTCCACTTACTTATTTTTCCAAGCTAAAAAAATTACTTTGAGCTCAAAACCAACAAAAATGAGTTTGAACTAACAAGATAACATTGTCTCCTATAAGGGGAAAAGAAAAAATGAGAAAAGGCGGCAATAACTGGGGGGAGGAGGGAAGGAAAACAGAACAGTCAAAGCTTCTGTAAGGATGGTGGTTCTGTGTCCTGTTATTTTTATGACAAAAGACCTATTTCCCAATAATTGCAGATGAAGCAAGTCTCCTGATTCATTTTTTCCAACTGCAGGCTGAAAAAAGCAAATGGACTCTTTCCTGACTTTTCAGAGTTATAAATGTGCTCTATATGTTTTTTGTACCAGCAATCAATTGATCTCACACTCGATGGAAATGAGAACACTTCTGAAAATACGATGATTAAATTTATCTGGACATCAATTTGCTTAGATATGAAGGGCTATTAGTAAGCAAACATTCCATTACAAAATATATGAAAAAGCCTGGTCACTTTACAGAGTTCACTAATAATAGAGAGAAACAGAATTATTACAGTGCATTGGCATGGACCATTTTCTCAGCAATGAGCAGCTGTCTTGCAGCACTGTTAATATTATCTTTTCATGAGCTGCCAGCACTGACACTTTAAAAGCAACTCCTTCCACCTCTTCTGTCACCAGTGGTTATAAACACCTTAGAGTAATGTGACAACTGGCAAGGCTCAGGAAGACAAATGGAGCAATGTTAATTTTCAATGGAAAGAAGACGGAAAAACCAGTGCAGAAGAATTATTAAACATACTAGTTTCAATTTGATACTGAAATTTTGGAATAAAATGCAGACATAACATCTGTTTATCTTTAGGAACAAGCAGGAAAGGTTCTCCTCATACCAAGAGCCTCTACAGCTTCAGACAAAACACAAACATTTTCTATGTGCACTGTAACAGGTCCAAGACATTATTGCAATATAACAAAAAACAAATAGGGAGGCATTTCTCACTGCGCAGCCTGGAGGCCAGATCACTTAAATAAGATAAGGAATAGATGAATTTTCTAAGTAGTTGCCTAGTGAACAAAATGGAACTGCTTCAACAGATCAAAAAGGGAGTAGATAGTCATCTGATAATTCAGAACACTCACTAGGGAGTATAGGAGAGTAGCCAGGCAGGGACTTTATCTGATTCTCCTGTGCTCTAGGTGACTTATCTCATTTACTGAACATTATTCTTTTTGGCATCTCTGTCTTATACTCATCCCTCTCCCAGTTTTGATGAAAAATATTCAGATCAGAAGTTTTCCCTCGCTAAAGAGCTGTCATTGGTAGCATCACACTTTCTTTTTTTAAAATTATTATTATTATTTTTGGCAACCATGAATTGGAATCCTCTGTTGAAAGCTCATATTTGCAGAAAATGCCAGCTCTAATTATTCAGAGCCTTAACTTATCACTGCCAAAACGAAGGCAAGATTGGCATGTCACTTGGGTGTGTTACAACACAAGGTCAGACATTGCTGCTGCTGTTACTGGAATTGTCTACGGTACATAAAAACAGCAGAACAAGAAAAGAAAATCCCTACTAATGGGTAAGGAATATTTAATAGTCTATCAGTCAAATTTTCCTTTTGTTGATTACAGTAATCTCCATACTGCCTTCTCCCAAAGAAAACAAAAAGGTGGACAAAGTAACATCCAGGCCTGAGCAAGTTATGTATATGGAACATGCCACTCATAGCAGACGAAAAATGTTATTAATTTTAAATATGTTTTTCCAAAAAACTGAAACTCACTGGCCTTATAGCTACCCAGTACAGTTACATTTTTCATTATTTTTATATCACTCATGGAACTGAAAAGGAAAATTCATATCATGAAGCATCTTCAAGGAAAACCTGGAATTCTCCCACTCCAGTGGGAGGTGTTACAGCAGACAGACCCACTGGGAGTTTCCCAGTGTCCCGTCCCTCCCTATAAACCTGCTCATGGGATTCCCTCATAATTGTATCTTGAATACAGAGAATCTCTGAATTTAAGACATTATGGAGAAAAAAGAACCCAACAAAACTTTGCTTATGTTGCAAAGCTCTGAAAAAGCTCTTTTTGAAATAGTGCATGGTGGATGATATGTCTCCTCAGAAATACAGGTTACTAAAAGCACATGAAGCCTGCCTTCTCTTTAGAATTTACTATATTCACATTCAAGCCTTCAAACTGTCTTCAAAGTATTCCATGTTTTAGTCCTGAAACCTAATAGTATGTCAAATGCTACAAAATGGAGACTGTAGGAAACAACAATGCTCCCCAGTAGAACAGAATATTTCACAACTTCAATAAAATTTGCATTTCTTTACAAGGTCTTTAACAAGTAATAAGAAATCATACCAAAATAAGACAATTCAGGTTACATACTACTTCTGGAGGAAAAAAAAAATCAAAATCAAAGAAATCAGTTCTAGGTAGTTTGAGAAATAAGACTTAAGGAAAATATTTAATTGGCTAGCATTAGACAGCGCTCACAGAAACATTAATAGAAAGGAATAGGTGATCTGTGAAGCACACAACAGTTCCCTACAAGCTACACTCGGAACAGAGTATAAATCTATTTGCCTAAGAACTGCAGCAATCTCAAATCCATAGCAGATGCACGGAACATTTAACACTGGGCTTTGTATGGTCACAAGGGAGCAAGACCAGCAGAGCATCAAAAAAGGCTCGTCTCTAACAGCCTATTCAAGTTCTTAAAGACCTGCTCCCTGTTAGGTATAGAGAATGCTGTAATCCCATTTATCTTACAGAAATAAACAGGATAAAAGGATATAGACATGTGAATAGTGATGGATCAAGGATCTGTGATAGCTGATCTGCACTACAAAGAAAAAGAACATTTTAGCAATCCGTTTTGGCCACTGCTGAGTCTCACAACCACTTATCGGTGGCATACCTAAAAGGCATAGAATAAAGTGAATTTGTAACACTTTGCTGAAGAGTGCTGCTATAGGACATGGGAAATCACTAACAACAATTAGATGTAAGCATTGGTATATATTAAATATCATTCTGGATTGCTATCAACTATGTCAAGGTTATAAGCCTATCTGCATTACCCTGAGAACGCCAAACCCAAACTGGTTTCCAATTTAAAAAGTGCTGACTGTCTAGGAATTGGCTGAGACAGGACAATATAACCTTGTACCTTACGATGTATTTTTATATGCCAAGGACACCATAGCAAACAAGCATCTGTGAAGGCAGAGGAATCTTCAGCTGTCTACTGATTTTAGAAATCTCAGATTTGAAAGCCCACTCTGAGATAACTCATACCTCACACTCCTTCAAGGAATCAAGGAAAGATGCAGCAAACCAGGAACCGTGAACTGATGTCATTTTGGGGAGAAAAAAAGCCTTGAAAGGTGTTGATGATGCATGGTACAGACAAAATCACCCGAGGTCACAGGAAAGATGCATATCACCATGCAATAATAACTGATTTGACACTGGATTTTAGTGGATGAAATTGTAAACAGTGAAAGATACTAACTTACAACAGATAGAATAGCAGCCTTTACTGATGCTGGTGCACTTAGCATGACTAAAAGCACGACTGTTTTTACATGTCAGCGAAGACCACACTATGAATTACAAAGCATTAATTTAGGGTAGAAATACATTTTGAAGAACAGTATAAAATTAAAAGACAGGCCATGTCAGGCATTGCTCTGAAGATATGCAGATTTTTACCTTAGCCTTTTGAATATAATACCTCATTTTTCTGAGCAATTTTGGCTTACTGTTTGTTCTTATACTGATTAGTTGTCAGGGCAGCAGACCTGTGTCAACCACCTTTTATGATTTTTCAATTACCAATAGTTTATCTCATCACACTTTCAACCAAGAGATAGATTAAGTCACCAAGCTCCTACAGAGACTTGCTTTTTTGTATATTATCATAAAACTTCACATTGAGCACTTAAGGATAAAAGGCTTATTAAAATGGGCTTTATTCATTGGTAGAAATAATATTTTTTCTAAACTAGGAATAGTAACTAGAAGATTGAAAGTCTAGTAATGGGTAAAATCATCTGATGATTTTGATATGTCTCTATTTAGGAGTTATTATAATTGATTTTGTTCTCCTACATAGTAGTATTTATCAACCAACACCTGTGAGCTGATGATCTCTTCTCCCCATAACAAAGAAATCGATGGTAATTCTTTCAAAGCACATAACAGAATACATAACTCTCTTTTTCAAGTACAAATACTTGATCTGCTATGGAAAACATTGTGAAGAGCTAGAATCCTACTTAATCATTCTGTGCCTGCTACTTTAGAAATACTCTGAGAACATCATCTAAAGTAACTGAATGCTAGCAGTATTCCTCCAAAGCTCTAGCACAGTCTGAGACCTGAAACAGACTATGCCACTTACATGCTTTACACTTAAACGCAAGAGTAACTTAAAAAGAAAAATTCAGAAAGGTTAGAATTCTTCTTCTGTTCCGCATTTAAAAAGTACTTTTCAGCAGACATATCTATTTTTCCCCTTGCAAATGAATGAAATGGGTCAGCAAGGTAAGTCTTGAGGAGACTCCAGGCTTTCCATCAGTAACATGGAAAATTCTCTAGTTTTCATTGGTGTAGTCTCATTGAATTCAGTTGAGATGAACTGACTGGATCACTGAATTCAAAATATTATGAGGTAAAACTAAATGAGCTTCATCTTTTCATTCTCACCAGGTCATACACCTTATTTCTTCTGTACACAAGTAAATTGTCTACACTATCACTGGGTAGAAGTTTGACAGTAGCTCTAATAGCCAAGCCTAAGGCCCCTAGGTAGCATATTTTGAAGTGTTTTCTCTCCAGTGCTTAATGAGTGCCTGGGCTTCCTGCCCAGTCTTTGGAAAGAGATGGACACTTCAGATGGTGCTGCAAAGAGTCATAACGGGGAGCACGGATCTGCTGACAGCTAGTTGATGGGAAATGTCAGGGCTGAGGCATTGCCCTTTCTGTGTGTGTCATGAAACAGTCATTCCACAAACCCCACACGTACCCACGCTGCCTCTCTGTCGGTATGAGCGCTCCCACCATGAGGGCAGAGCCACGCGCTCCATTAGGCACTTGGTCCAGCACAAGGAATCGCATCGGGTCAGGGAGGGGCAGTGTACCGCTGCAAACCTTGCCCCACGCCAACCCTGCCTGAAGCCCTTCCCACCAAGGAGGGAAGGTATTCCTGGTCTCCTGCATCCTTTCTTCAAGACACTTGTGGATGATATGGTGGACCCTCTTGCGTTTGTTTCCTTTTATAAAATAAAGCACTGCTGCTATAGGTGAAAATTTTTAATGGGGACTAAACTTAATGATTGCAACAACACTACATTCTACAGCTTTCATCTGGGACAGCTTGCAAAAATACTCTGTTCAACTCAGCAAACACGACAAGTTTAGAAAACTGCTTTTCTGTCTTTTGTTTCCAACTGTAAAAAAAGAAACTGAAGCATATGTCTTCGCGGTATGCTTATTTTCACTAGTCTAAGTAAAACTGTCACTAAAACATCTCGTGTTTTGCATCTTCAGCTATGGAAACAGACTGGAGGGACTCGGAGCTATGAATTCAGTAACAGGCTCTGACCCTCCACAGCCATTGCCTGCGAGCACAGAGCACAGGCTTTCTATCGTTCCAAGACGCTTACACGAGACAAAGGAAGAGGCGGGAGACTGAAAAGATGTTGGAGGAAAAATGTCTGGGGGCATATTTCTCAGTGTGAAAAAACAGCTGGAGGTCATGTGAGTATACTTGTAGCTCAATTTAAAAATAAACTACAGTTTGATAAACTTTATCTTTGTAAAACATCAGAAATGTGAAAATGCTAAAAAATATTTAACTGTTTTATATCTCTGTACTCCTAAATCAGATTTTGAAGTATAAATCACCCAGTGAAAAGAACAATGTCAGGCCTCAACATAGTATCTACCTACTCTGCTAATCAACTGGAGTACCGCACACGCAAAATGCTACATACATGCAAACAGAGAGTGGAAATGGTGCAAATACTGCACTCGCGACACTTCGTTCCCAAGTAGAGAGATCACAACCGTCCAGCCCAGCTGCAGCCTACCCATGGGATCTGTGTGTGTCTGACCTTACTGAAGTCCTCTAGGTAGCTGGAAACTGCTTCTACACCTCTCCCAGACAGCCCTAAGCAGCCTAGATGACCAAAGATTCATGGACATCTAAGAATTAGAACACGGCAATTGAACTGGCTTGATGATGAGCAGGAATATTCCTTCTTCATTTACTAATTAATTCAATTATTACATGGCAATTATATTAATGCAAACCTGGAGATGCCAGTCAAAACTGGAGACCCAAAATATAAACACAGATTAAAAAATGGTGGCTGTTACAGAAAATGGAGGCAAAACTAAGCTAAGGCTAGTTGAAGGCTAGTGAGTCTTCTAGAAGTCTTGAGAGAAAATATCAGGCATTATGATTTCCAGTATAAGTTTCCTCAGTGTTCTAAACTGCCTAAACTGACCGGACATAGTTATGATTTCCATGAAGATCAGTCATTCTTTCCATAATAACAAATACAAAAATATAACAAAATATTCACACATAAGATTAATATAAGCACTCTTTAGCAGATTAAGAAGAAGTAAAATTGAATATACTTTGTCTATACTTTGTCTCAGGAATTCAAAGAGACAGTGTCTTTTGAGGTGCCACCAGTCTTGTTTCCTTTTCATCAGACTGATTCTGCCGAGTATTTGTAATGACAGGAACACAGTCAGGGGAGAAACAAATGGAGTTCTCGGCTTCCAGACATAAACTGGATGCCACTGTAGCGGATGCAATTCAAACAGATCTGTATTACTACCATCCACATTACTTGTATAATTTTCACATAACTTAAACTAAAAGATGTTAGTCAAGGAAAGTATCACAGATGAGCTTTTTGATACTGGTTTTCTAGACAGTAGCACCAGTCATAGAGAAAAAAAGTCATTTATGGGCATGAGGTTGCTTGTCCCTTCTCTTGCCAGACTTTCTTTTTTTCCCCTCCTCTCCTTTTCCCTAGGTTTAGCATGCATAGTGATTAATATACTGTTACAAATTTTGAGTATATTTAGCACTGGAACATGGAGCTAGAGGTGCATTGCTGTTCCAAAAACTGTCAAAAGATAAAAAAAGGAGAACTAAAGGAGAGACTCCTCAAGCATATATAATAATAACAGAATTCGAGCCTTAAATGTCTCAAACTATACCTCTTTCACAACTAAGTGAAAAGTTGTATTTTTTTTATTGGTGGGGAATTGTTTTACAGTGCACAGACAAGCCAGTACTGGGCTAAGGTTAAATAAAAAGATGTTCAGATTTCTCTGTAAAAAATAATGCCCAAAATTTATACTACTGTACTGTCACAATGGTTTTCAATTCTTAGTTCTAACAAGGTTGTTCAACGCAGACACATGTAGTTTTAAAATTACCATGTAGCTGAAGAGTTCACGTCTTCATCTGTTATTCAGATCATGTTCACTTTACACAAAGGATCCATACACATCTAAACAGGGGGAGAGAGAGTTTCCCAAAGGCAAGATCCAAAGTTGTCAAAATTACTTTCTCACCCTGAAGAGCACTAGTAATTGGCTGAAACAGACAGCATGGGAATTGCTGTGTCACAGGAAAGTGTCCAGTATAGCTGCTGTCAGATGCTACTAATACTAAACACCCTGCTGAGGTAAGGAAAAAAAATAAATGCTTGTACATCAAATAAAAACTCAACTGTTCAATATCAGTTGAACTAGTGATTTACACAAACAGAAAAAGAGTATATGTAAAAATCCTGTGTTGATTACTTATTTTCATTAGCTTCCATGGGAAAAAACAATGGGAATGAAAAGAAAAAAAAAAAAAGCATATAAAGATCTACTGGAATTTGTTTTACAATTATTTTAAAAATAAGCTATCTCTTCACGTATTTACTTTGATAAAAAAGTTGCAGTGTTGATTAATTCTATTAATGCAAAGTATTTTGACACCTTCATTTCCAGTGCCTGGCAGTTACTATGCCAATTAAGAGCCCAAATAAACAGACTGGTTTTTTAAAATTATTTTTATAAGATCAATAAACATACATATTTGTGAATTGCAAACATGAACAGAAAAGCAAATAAAAATCCAGATAGGGCTAAGCTGTGTATTAAGATACTAAAACTGTCACACAATAAAAAAGAAAAAAAAGGGAAAACCACATTTATGGTATAGGCTGGTTTTGCCATAGGCAAAATAAATAAGTGATGGGGAAAAGAGTGTTTATATGATTGATGCTGAAGGAAAACCAGTGTTTCACTTAGTCCATCGGAAAGTCTCTGCAATAAAAGTATAAGTTACTTGTTTGGATTCAGTATCTTAAAACTTCCTGGTGATCAAAACAATGCAGCAGTTCTAGAAGCTACGCCTTGCCTCTTGAAATTACATTTCAGTCGCATTTTTTTTCCTTCCATTTCCTTGTTAAAACATATCTGACATTAAATTTCCCCAGCTGGAAAACAATTCTCATGTGGGATGGCCAGTCATTTTTGAGACAGATGAGGACATAACTCATGTCTTTGGTTGAGGGAAGAATTGATCATACTGAAGAGAACTACTACACTTTTTTTGATAACATGCTTTGGAAATCCCACAGGAAGGTACTCTTAAAAACACATTCATTTTAAATTATGCACAGGACTATTCGCTCCAGGCTCAGATTTTGGCCATAAATCTTGTATTCCACTTTCTTAAAAGTATGAACAGAAGCATCAGCTCAGCAGCAAAACACAGTTTTTAGTGGATACTAAAAATTGTTATGAGCCTTGGAATATTTTTGGTCACTTAAGGTAAACTGATCATATGATGCATAGAGAATAAAAATTGTAGATAGTACCATTTGCTTTGGTTTCTTTTCAGAGGTACAGAGAGGCGTGGGTACGTGCACATTTGTTTGAATTACCATTATTTTCTCTTTTTTTTTGTTTTGGTTTGTTTTAGTTTTTTTTGTTTTGACACTGCTATATTTCTTCTCTTCTACCAGCAGCCCAGCTGTACAGGGCCCATGGCTCTGGCAAAGATTACGGAAGCTATATCATAATTCATATCATAATTCTGTACAGGGAGAATATACACATGCCATACAGGGCTCTACTGTCACAGCTCCTCACCAAGGAGCGCCCGCTTGGATGCAAAGCAGGATCTCCAATGTTGCATGCCATTTTGTCGCACAAAACTGAGGTTGAAATGGCACGGAATACACTGCATGGCAGCAGTTCCTGCCAGATCAATAACAAGTTGCCACATTCACTGGAGAGAAAGCCAGTGCAACTGCTAGGCTCTGTACCACGATAAGCAGATGCATAGTTAAGCCTGATGCTATTAGTTCTGAAAGCTGGGGAAAAAAAGAGCTGTTTTAAGATAACAGTAAGTTACAAAAAGGAAAACACTAGGAGCCTAGACACATGGAAAGGCTATGGCAAAGCATATGTCTGGATTAAGAAAGATGAAAATGGTGAGAAAGAAAGCACGTTCCCAGTGCAGTATGGTGAGGAGATACTAACAGTTCAATCACAGCCTTCATTTCTGCTTGGAAGCAAGAAGCACAGCTCTGACAACCCCTGAATTAGGTTATTTTCTTGTTCTTTTCAGGTCACAACTATATTTAAATCATATATTATGCATGTGGGATAATGTCATGGTTATTTGGAGTAAACTCCATGAGATTCAGGTTAGAAATAACTCAAATATAACTTGCAGCTGGAAAAGCCCTTTCTACACTGCCATCTCAGTTCCTCAGCCCCCTCTAAATAGGTTTATACAATTGCATCGTACTCCCTAAGTGGTTAATTCAGGCCATTTTATCCTTATAAAGCAGAACCTTGTTCCTAATAAACTATTAAAGCACTATTCCATTGTCCTCAATGGGAGCCATAACAACAGAAACCTACTTAAACAAGTAGTGTCCCAGGTATTTTATTGTATTAGAAGGCAGTCAAATTGGATCAAAATCAGAACATGATCCTCAACCCACTGACATGTGGTGAATTCTGCATCATTTCCATCCTGGTCTTATTCGATAAAATGCCCTGATGACCTGAGGAAGATGACAAACTGGGAGAATAAATAAAGGCAACAGTGCACGGATGGTTTACCCAGCGCAGCCCTTCACAAGTTCTCCAGATATCTCCCTTTACTACTTCTCAGACCTTTCTGAGATAACTGAGGCAATGCACTCCCATAAAATCCCACAAAACTAACCAGAACACTCTACTTTCCATAAGAGATCATGAGAATACAGTAGTGGGCATTTGCTTTTTTTAATTTAAAAACCTGTCCACACCAACTGGCAACTCTCTCCTTGGAGGAGAACATAGAATGGTACCAACTTGAAATATATAATGAATTATCTTTCCACCCTTTAACACATGATTACTTAATTTAAAAATTAAATGCCTCTTGTAGACAAATGTTAGGAAAAGGTTAAAATTCTTCATACCCAGCTCCTACCCGCACATATTTCTGATTAATTTTTCCTGTATAACTTGTTCCTCAGCTTTCAATTATAATTATGCCCTGTAAAGGCACCTTGTTGCTTTCTTTACTAAATAAATAAACTAGTAATGCATTAGATATTATTACAGTGGATTGTAAGTCTCCCATTTCAACTGATAACTGGGCATATTTTACCATGTAGACTAGCAACCCAGCTTCAAATTTGTCTCCTAAAAAAACGTATCAAAAGTAGGTCCTTTTAATACAGAAAAAAATGGGCGTATGCCTAACAATCTCTAATGATGATTTGCCCTAGCCACTACATAAAGGGAATACCAAGATGCATTAAAATCTGTGTGCAAATCTAAGGTATTTATTCAACTGACTTCTTTACAAAGATCTATTGGTATTATGCAAACAAACTCAGAGGGGAAGGATCTTCCAAGGCATTAGTGACAGACTGAGAATATCTTTGTTAAATTACCGTTGCTGAGTAATTTAGAAGTGTAAACACGTCTTCGTGAACTGGTGACTATTAATACAAAGCTGAAAATGCAGAGATACCTGAATAGATTGTCCTTAGCCTGCAAAGAAAAAACCCTAAAATTGCCATTCTTGTTAAAATACATTGGGAAAAACTGAAAAATCCAATTCACAGGTTCCCCGTCTGTCTCATCGCTGCAAGGAACTGAAGACAGCTTGTAACGTGTGTGCTCACTGCAATATTGCAGTGTCTGAATGGTGAACCATGATCCAGACCAGGGGCTGCCCAAACAGCTCTTTGGCCGTCATCACCTTCTGCAACAGCTCTTCAGCTCCAGGGAGGGAGCACGACGACATGGTGAGCAGCCAGCAGCTCTGTCTCATGAGAACCAAACGTCCTCAACCGCCCCCCTTGCCTGACATGGGGTGTATCCATCAGGCCACCACCCTGTGAAAGCAAAGAGGACTTTCTGCTTGTGTTGACAGATTAGAATGGAAGAACAAGAGGCTTTTTTCCAAACCTGCAGCCAGGAGTAATGCATGTAAGCTCTAGCAAGTGCTAAATAAGGAACTATCTCCAGAATGGCTTAAAAAATAATGAACAACAAATTAGACTTTAAAAAATTCTTCTAAAAAAACTGTCTTACACTTCAGTGTCAAAGACAGGCTGATGCAGTTCTGATCATTTTTAAAACTGATTGACCAGCAACACCTAGAAATGTTACTGCAGGCATAAACCCACTGTCTTGGATATACAGCCGAGACTCCCAGCACCAGGCCCATTACCACAGACACAGACAAAACTCATATAAAGAAGAAAATATTATCTTCCAGCATTCGAGTTCAGGGAAATTTATCTCAGGCTATGTTCCACATGGTTCATCTCCCAGGGAAATCATTATCGCCTCACAATTGCTCTCTTGGTGTAGGCACACAAGAAAGGCAGCTCAGTTTGCACAGTCTTAAAAAGGGGGTAAAAAGATGAAGAAAAAACTTTAAGCTCGTAACACTTCCTATTTACTCTGTAGGGGGATGCATTATTCTTTCTGTGAAAGTGATTATGAGTAGACCATAAAGTAGGAAATTAAAAAACAGAATACTCTATGTCTTGCTTGCATTTCAGCAATTGCCAGCTCTACAAATGTGCTGTTCTTTTTCGGCAGTTAGTATTTTATTATTAGGAGACCATGGATTATAATGCCTTCTAATTGTCTCTATTGGTTATGTGTATTTTCCTTCTGTTTTACAGAATTTAAAAAAGTGAAAAATAAAAACTTGAGAATATGCACCATCTACATCAGTGGTATTTCATGCATGTATGGTTCAGCTGCAACGATACATACTAATTAATTTTCATTGAAATAAATGAAACATCACTGGCACAACTGAGCACAATTTACCCACCTGTTAAAATATGGATGGTTCCATGTAAACAAAAAAGTTTACATGAAGTGAGATCCATTATAATTTTCCATTTGGAACACTACCAATTTAGTAAAGATTGTATTAGGTGCTCTGTTTAGCAAAACACAGACAATAAGCTTGTAAGTTATATGACAGAGAAGAAAAAATATTATTTAACAGCACTGAGGATTGCATATCTATATATCATGAGACTGATTTTTGTTCTTATGAAAATGTTTTGATTCACATGTTCCTTCACATTATATAACGCTTTGTTTTGGAATTTAGATATTATTTATGTATCTTTTCTATCATTTCAGTTCTACCCGTATAAGCAAACTATATTTAGTAAACTAGAACTGCAATATTAAGACATAGTATCAACAGCCTCAACAGTATCAAAGAAACTGCCTTTACAGTCTCTAATTTTAAGTGGAGAAAGAAAAGGGCTATTAGTCAGGGTTCGGGCTCTGTAGGATCAGAGTCTGCAGATAAAATACCTTGCTCTCAACTGCTGTCATAGAGACAGACTATCCATTAGCCAACATGACAACTGAATTAGGGAGGAATACCAGCACTGCGCATCCTACCCAGTAACGAACTGACAGCCAGGGCAACTCCCAGGTAGAGAGGGGATGCCTTCCCTCCGGGGAACTGGGCTGAGCAACCCTCTGCCCTGAAGAAACTTGAGAGCTCATCTTCTACCACAGCTGCGTTGAGCAAGGAGCACTCTTAGATTTTCTAATTCAAACTGCAAGCAAACAGCATGTTTTTTTTCCCTCTACATTACACAAGGGGTGGAGCTGGTCAGCACATGTCAAGCACATGTGACAACAGCTTCATCTGGTAGAGAAGACTGCAGAACAAGGAGGAAGACCCAGCAAACCTGGCAGGAGTCTGAGATACAGCCCAGCACAGAATGGAAGTCGGCTCTGTAAGACATACATACCAAAGCAAGCATCTGCACACTAAACAACATGAATAACTGGTTTGTGTATTTACTTTGTCCTGTTGGGGAACAATTCTCAGGGGAAAAAAAAAAAAAAACAAATCAAAACAAAACAAACAAAAACACAAACAAACAAACAAACAAAACCCAAAAGTGCCAAACAGCTCAGGTTTTGATATTTCTCATTGATCCACACAACCTGCATCCGGCTGTAGACTTTACGTGGGAGGACACAAATTCACTAATTTATACGTAAGAGGCATTTTCCAAGCACAGCTTTCCAAAAGAATGCAAAACTTGCTTTTATGTATTTTCCTGTAGAAATTGGCAGGAAATAATCATTTTCTCTTACTTCAGTCTTCTTAATCGTAGGAAAGCAGAGGACACAAATACAGAGGCTTTGTTGCAGAATTCACAGACTTTGTGCCAGTAAGAGAAGGTGGGGCTCTCCTATTTCTTCTTTATCCTGGAGTTATTTAACAAATTTCCTCCCCTCACTCCCCATGAGCTGAACAACTCATATTTGACTGATGCATCTGTAACAGGCAAAGAAAAAGTGTGTCCTACTCTAAGCTAATTTAGTTTAAAAATGCCAGTCAACCTGTGCTGGTGTGCTTATTTGCAGTACTTCACTTAATGACACAACTTTATAGGGCCTAGAAAATATATATTAAATTATCTCCTTGGAGGATAGGAATTAAAACTGAATAAAAAGAAAGAAAAAAAATATTATGTCACCTCCCATTTCCATGGGATCATTAATTAAAACGGTAAGTTAAACTTAATAATACCATCATTGACAGGAAAACTCCACATCTTGTAGACACAGTCCTGTTAAAATAAAATAAAATTAATAATCCAATCAATAAATTTATGTGTTTTCATCCAACACTACCAGCTCACCCACCTAACTCATCATCTCTCTCTTCCCACGCAATTCCCTAGTCAGTGATCAATAGGAGAGAGAAAAAAACCTTGACTTTTCACCAGGCTGTAGGGGAAAGAAAAAGTGATTTGATTTTCTGTAGGGGACAAAAGTCTCTACATACACAAAATACCTACCACAGAAACAGCGGGCTACTGAAGAGTTGTCTTCTGTTGTCCGGATAACACACATGCTCTTCTAAAATATTTTTATTTAGTCAACAAAAATGACTCAACATGGTATACCTATAATACTTTTTTTTGTACTGTAGGCAACAAGGAGAACAAGGAGAGGACACCTAGTGGTGATCTGTGATAATTAGGGTTGCTACTGTGGAAGCGGCAGATGAAATTGTTAATGCAGGACCTGATTTGGCAAAGCTGCTATACACTTACTTTATTTTTAAGCACTTTAGTAAGACTTAGCATTCAAGCAATCTTGCATTTATGAGCTTTTCTGGGTCAACATTATTGTGATTACTAGAAATAAAACAGTAAAATTAGAATAAGACACGTCTGTGTGGTATGCTCAGAAATATGTTTCATTAAACACCTGAGCTTTAGCAAATAACTAGAAGGGATAGCAACACTTATGTGGCTTCATGACCCTTGAAAAGGTTTGGCAAATTGAAAAGCAGATTTCTGTACAAGTCAAACCAAAATAAGACAAGGCTGCAATTTACAATTATCACATATTTCACTAGATGATTTTTTCCAAAACATAACCTTTAGTGCACATCTTGCAATAAGCATTCAGTCACTTTAAAACTGGTTCTAATTCTACATAATTGGACATCTCAGAACAAGAAAGACCTGAGGTACAGTTTTAGAAGTACCACTTCTATTTACTCATACATCTACTAGGTCTTGTCCTGTGATTAGAATAGTTGTAAGCAAAGCTATTGAAGTCTGGGTTTTAAGCAGCTTTTGGAAAAGATAAAATTTAAATTCATATCATAGAAAAATGTAAAGCAAAGTGGCATATCATTTGACATGTAACAATGTATTTATTCCTAATTGTTCATATCTTTTATTTTTAATTTTTCAGTTATCTATGAGTATATTTAACTAAGAATAACGTACTAGTTGCATGCAAACCTATGCAAAACATTCAGGGATCAGCAGCTTATGCAGTCTCATAAAATAAGTTAAAGGAAAGAAGAATTAGGTCCAGTACATCTTGTTTGTTATTTTAGGAACCTATGCTAAAAAAAAAAAAAAAAAAAAGAAAATCCAAAACAAACCCACTGTCAGAAATTACTGCAAAAGTATAATTTCTGCAATCACCAATTTAAATAACAAAGTTTTTTCTTGCATGTTACAGTGCATCATTTTGTTTAAATTAGTACATGATCTATTTGTCAACATCTGAGCTGTAAAGAACTGGAATATTAGATATTGTAGCTAAAAAGCAGGTTTTGGACTGTGTGAATTTGCAAATTCAGTAAATTAATTCCTGCCAGCCACATCTCCTGTCCCTTTGTTGAAGTGTTTCTTCCCATTTCCACTGAGTCATTCATTTGGGTAAGCTAGTAACATCAGACTGACAAGAATATATCAATCAGATTTAATATATATTGCACCACAGGCTATAGCTCCATTCCCTCCTAACAGTTAAGGAGAAAGCTTCTGCATTGCATACATTATTTACCTCAATATTATTCTTTGTGTCTGTTAGCAGCTTGATCTTGTTTTAATTTATCTAAATGATGTGGAAGTAAGTGAAGAAAAGGAACCAGTATCATAAAAAATCTCGTAAATTTTTGCCTACTCATCTTAAAGTTCAGGATACTGACCAACGAATAATCAGGTATGTGATACTAAAAAAGGAAAAGCTCAAACAATTTCAACCTGCTCTTTCTGTTGGAGGACATATAAATAACTCAATGGGATTAACAGCCTTATTATGCAACCTGGTTTGTGCATCAATCAGTTTTCCATGAAGTATCCTCTTGGCAGGGTATGAAGAATGAGTTTGCTAGCTGTCCTCTCAATACTTTTGACATAATGCTCATTATTCTGGATCCAAATACGTAGTATTTCACATTTATCTGCACCACAGTTAAAATCAGCATGTCAGCCCATATGCAAAAACTATTAAATCCTTTTAACCACACAAGAACAGGGTCCAGTTATGTGTCATAAAAATTAGTTAACAGTTGCTCCCTGTTGTGCATATGCAAACGCACACAATACAGAAAAGACTAACAAAGTTCATCCATACCCAGTTTTTTTGTTTTAAAACGTTACAATGCTATGACACACAAATTCTCCGAAGTGGTAAGGGATCACCATGCAGAACAGGCACACAAGCTACATCCAAAGTAATAACCAACTACTGTGATAACAAAAGCTGAATATGAAATCCATGACCGCCTTCATTTCTGGTATCTGTAAAATGCTAAACAAACAAACAAGAATATTTTTTTCCTTGCACACATTTAATTTGGGGATTTATCAGAACCTGATTCAGTCTACATATTTATCCCCATTCCCACATGTTCTCACAGTCATCAGAAATATTTTTTAAAAGCAGACAAAGAGCTTCTTGCTGCTTTATTGCAGGCTCAACCCCCCGCCCCCAAAGAAGAAAAAAAAAATTCAGACCCTCTTTCACCTTCCTGAGAACATCCAGGGAGCTCTATAATGTGTTATCATACACAAAAAGATGGACTCCACTTATTTTTCGATGCTTGCCAAATAAAGTATCATACAATAAATATTTCACAAATTTTACTAGTGGAATTAAAGGTGGGGTTGCAATCAAGCAGCCATTAGCAAAAGATTAAATGGACCAAACACCTGCTATTGCTGGTTTGGACAACAACCGCTGGTCACTTCTAGTCCCACTGAGTGGCCAATTCAATTATTTTTCATTTAGAATATCTGGTTTATCTTTGACAACAGACAGAAGGGGGAGGAGGGGGGAAAGGTATTCATTCCTCTGCTTAGTAGGGCTTTATAGTGGCAAGCTATTAACTCAAGCTGCCAGAAAGTAATGTCATTGAACGCATTTCAGAAGGTTGTCTCTCTGTAAAGCACAGATGAGACAAAAGCACAGCTTTATGGTAGAACTGCAAAATATGCTTAATCATTTGCCTTAGTTAAATTGAGTACAAAACTGCAGTGCTCTATTTCTGTGTCGAAAACATAGTTACACTGCATTACGGGGAGGCAAAAAAGAGATAGAATTTACAAAATACAGTAATAGAAAATAATGACCTATTTCAGGAGCTTTTGAGAAACAACTATAAATTTATTAGACTTTTATACTTAGTATCATCCAGCATCATGCCATTTTTAAATACAATCTGATTTCATTTGTCAGATGGCTTTGCATCTAGGTTTTTGTTAAACCAGAAGGTGAATATAATACTGTAGATAAACAGCAGAAAAAGCACCAGAAATGGTACCACATCACCTTCAATATTCATTTAATTAAATAAATCTTTATTAAAGTAGGTAACTAAATTTATGCAAATCTATTTTAATAGTGCTTCTATGAAAATACTTTACAAAATAATTCTCATTACACTTGCTGAAAGAAAGGTTTAGAAAACAGCAGTTATTTTTCTCATGCTTTTAGCACTTCCTTTTAAAATATATTATGATATTTATAACTACAGAAACGGGGACAAGCAAGAAATTAAATGACTGAATCATGGTAGTATGTGCCAAAGCATTAAAAACTTCTTAGCCATAAGCATGCCAAATTAGGGAATGCCATAACTTACTGGAAATGTCACCATGCCAAATTAGCAGGCAGTATAGGTCACATCTGGAAATAGTGGACTTGACAGTTTAGAAGGCAATGACTCAAAATTTGAACTACCCACTTTTTATAAAGAAGGTCAGTATTTGATATATTCAGCTTACGTACAGCCTTCAAACAGTAAGCATTCTAGGAAATCTACTCAATAATAAATGGTTTCAATTTCTCCTGAAATAGAAAAATATGATTGTGTGTTTTAATTTCTCTGTGATTACAAGAGTACTGACTTCATAAGTTTGAGTGCTAGTCACCAAATTCAAATGTAGATTCAAGTGGTTGCTAAAATTTCTAATATTCTCAATAGCAACCCATCCATGCTTATTGTGTTGATCATCCCAAATGTATTCTTGGTCCTTGTTGTTAGCAGAAAGAAGATAGTTACTCTGTGCTTTTTTTTCCAAAAAGGCTTTTCTACTAGCATCTGTATGTAATTACACTAACTGGCGAGTGATAACTCTTTATTCCATTCTGATTCTTGTGTAGCTCTTCAGAGAGACCTGACTCGTTTTTTTGTAGGAATAAGATCTTAGCAAATGATATTATAACCATATAAATCTTACCTCTTCCCACTGGTGTATGTATCTAATCAGTCTTGAAAGGCGTAATAAACGTAACAGGCTGAGGATTTTTGTAAATCTCACAATACGAAGTGCTCTTGCTGTCTTGTAAACCTCTGAATCCATTCCTTTTTCTACAATGAGAAAGATATAATCCACTGGTATTGATGAGATGAAGTCAACCACAAACCAGCTTTTTAAGTAATTCATCTTAATGATTTTAGGGTCCAGTATTATTTCAGAGCTGTCTTCATTTACAGTCCCAGTTCTAAAATTCATGATCAAGTCCAATAGAAAAACAGTGTCTGATGCCACATTGAAAATAATCCACGGCGTTGTTGTTTGTTCTGTGAAGAATGTGATTCCAACCGGTATAATGACAAGGTTTCCGACCATCATTATGAGCATGATTAAGTCCCAGTAAAACCTTTAAAAAAAGTAAGAAACAGAATGGTTGATGTACTGTGGTAAAAGACGCTTAGAAAAAGGGTCTCAATCATGCCACCAACTTCCCCTCAAGATGCTTAAACGTTTTGCTAATGCAAAGAAAACTGTCATTGATTTAACTCATTCAATATATTCACAGACAGTAGAGAAGACAAAGTAATTAATACATTTCATTATGTGCCTTCCTTCTCAAGAATACCCATCTAGGATAAAGATGGCTTCTTCATGGCATATCTGAAATGTGTGCATGTTCAGTACTCAGTAGACTTCTCCAGACTCCTGTCAAAACCAATTAGTGGGTTTATACAACTAAAACTGATGTCTGGTGCCAATCAGAATTGCTTTAGCAATGCAATATTTTCTTAAGGCTTCTATCCAAATGGAAACCCAAATATCTAAGAGATAACATATTAAATGTAAGTACCTCTTTGCAAATGTACTCATACCATTACAGTGCTGGAATGAAATTACAGGAAGAGAAAAAAAGTACTGAAGCAAAAATAGAAAAAAAATTAGATAACATCAAAACCTTCATCCACTTTTACAACCTGAATTGAACTTTCATGCATTTTTACAACCTCATATTCTATCTTCTTTCAGAGTTAGCTACGAAGTCTGGACAGTAGCTGCAACTTGCATAGTATAAAATAGGTACTGCATTTCACTATTTTGTTCCAGAAGTATCTAAAGACCCCCTCTAATACTGTTAGAATGCTGCTAACAGAGCTTGATACAGGTGGTAGAGAGACAGACTCATAACTTTACTATCTATTATAGAAATGGTGACTAAACCCACCTGTTGCATAAAATATACATCTATCTTGATGGCAGATTTCCAGGGGATGGTACTATATACTTAACAGATTTTAAGAAAATTATGATAACTCCTAAATGTTAAATTGTCAAAGAAAGTTATTCTTGTTCAATAAAAGAACTGAAACTGACCTTGAGAAAGCCTGAACCCAATGCATGACCTCTTGCTCTGCTTGAGAACATGATCTGTTCAACTAAACTTGATTTGGAAAGCCACAGAAACCAGTCAACAGTTCCTCATGGACTCTTTACACTTTCTAAAAGACTAGAGGTAGAAATGTCTCAATAACTATATCCCTGTTCCAGCCCTCCTTCGCAGTGGGGCTCCATGTGGTGCATGGGATAGACATGCCACCAGGACACCACCACAGCACTGACTTCCAGGCCACTTCCATCACCACTAGCACCAGCTTCCTGCCATGCAACAAACACCTTCATCTTGGTAAAAGTTCATGCATCAACAATAATAATAGTTTAACTGGCCACAGAACATTTCAGAACCACAAGTTTAGTTTTTGCTAGATTTGGACAGGGCATATGGATTACATTAGATTTCAGAGATTGCTCCACGTATCCACCAAATGATCCAGGTTTATAAATTCCCTTTGTTTCATGTTTATCTGTGAAAATACTTGTTCACAAATTGCTTATCTGAGAATACAAATAATTAACTGTAATAAAACACACTAAAGGAAGAGTAGCATAAGATTGAGTGTGGCATGAGATTTCCCAATTTTAAAATTCTTTATTCCAAGATAAACTTACAGACATTAGGCTTGACTATCATTTGAGAGAGGAGCTGGCAAAGATCATTTAACTGGTGCTCAGAAATTGCACGAAATAGTCTTTACAACTAATTCCCCATGTACAATGTGATTTATGTCTTACACATTTTCAATCTTACAATAAATGTGACTACTAAGTGCTATAAATATTCAGTTTTATCCAGGCTGTATGTATTTTTGCTTAGCATGTGATGGTATTCACCGTATCCGTACCATATCTGGCAAAAACATCCCAATTTCTCTTATCTGTTTAAATTCATGTAATAGGCTTCTTATTCTGTTAGATTCTTTTTCAATAATCTAGAATTACCATACAGAAGGGACGACTAAATTCATACATCACTGCTGCTATTATCCACAGGTACAATTACCACAAACACTTTTGCAATGCGATCGACCAAGATATTTGACAAAACTGTTCTGGGAGAATAAATGTCTCCAAGGAACCCTGAAAATGAGTGGAAAACAACTCGGAAATAATCACAAGAGGCGTACTTCTATCTGTGGCTCACTCCTAAGCAAAGCATTGCTTCATTTCAGATTGACCTTTATGTTTCACCGGCACAGGGAGCAGTTACGCAACAAAGGCTAACCAAAGCTGCACAACAACCAGCCACCCCAGCCAGCATAAAATATAATACAGAACCAGGTGTTTTTATCCTACAGTAATCCATGGCTTAAAGGATCGTTATGTACTGTGATTATGCAAAAGACACTGGAGTTCCTGATATTCAATGTCAGCAAAAGTGGTAGTGTCAGGGTTTCAGTAATAAAATAAGATTGAATGCTAAGGACTATGAGATTGTACCGGTTTTATATTTTGATTTTAGCCCACTATATAGTATAAGCTGATTAGTTAGTAAGATAAACTCTTATTATATTATGATTTATTTTTCCTTGAGAAATTAATCAGACATTATCTTTCAGGAAAATGTTTCCAAATGTCATTCTGTTAGCCATGTTACATGATATTTTTCTTTCAGGTGAGAAAAACTAGATGCAACTCCCTGTATTGCCCTTCTGTGACCTGTGCAGAGAAAGTAATACAATGCGTTCCTTGCCTACTGGTTCAGAACATCCTACTATTCACGTAACCAAGAGCGAGCTGAAAAGCTCCATGAGACAATGGAATGAGCTGCTATTGAAACACTGAGGTAGCCCTTTTTTACAAACTATTTTTAGCTCTATTTATTTAGTTTTGCTAATCCCCCCCAGTGAGGATGGTTATAAATTTAAAACTTACAATCTCAGAGTTACAGATTTGTATAAGGTATTACAAAATGTTGACAAAAAGCAAGGAAGAGATAGGCCTATGACATACAATTTTTGGGAATGAGGAAAAAAGAGCCTGGGGGTTATGAGAGCTTTCAGAGCTAATAATCAGAAGCAAGAACTGACTTTGGCCCCATAGCAAACACCTATAGAGCTTACTGCTCCTCTGATGCTAACTCAGTACAGGTACTGCTAGTAGCCAGTAACTGGAGGCACAGAGGTCGGCAACACATCACACTGAACTATTCCTGAAACTTTTTAAATGCTTCTGAATGGCTTGGAGGTTTCTCTAGGTGAAAAAAGTCTTCAAGTCATAAAAAAGTATAAAAAAACAGTTTTGAGTTATATTTTTCTAAATTTTAAAGAATTATCTTATACAGAAATAATAAAAAAAAATCACTCTAATTATTACTTTGATACTCTCAAATAAAACTAGTTGGATTCATATCCATCTTTCAGTGATCTTCTCACTCATAATTTATCTACTATACTTTTGAAACATGGTAATAACATGGTGGTTTTTACAGTTCTGGAACATGGTGCTGAAGCTTTGGGGGTTTATCTATTGCCACAGGCTATCTTGGATAGGATGAACAGTCTGTTCAAAATGAGTGCCTACCCAAGCAGCGATAAAGAACTACTTAGTATTAATTAATCAATGTTTGTACTAAGCTTAATAACGTAAGGCACTATGAATTCTAACAGGCATTTTATTTTCCACTTTAAATATCCAACCCAAAGAAAACTGAGTCTTAAAGAAGGAACTTTCAGCTCTAAGTTAGTTAATTTGCTCCATAATTTACCGTATAGAGAACTGTGTAAAAAGTCATTCAGATTTGCTTTTTTTATTATTTCCCTATGGTACACGCGGATTGACCCAGCAGAAGTTTTCATGGTCTCACAAACCACACAGTGGAGCAAACAGCATCTCTAACTTAAGGCAACAGAGCAGTCAGAGATTTGCTTAAGATCAAGTTTTCCAAGTTTCCAGAAAGATCATAAAAGTCTGATTATTTAACAAAAAAGAGCAAAACATATCAGTAAAACTTCAAATTGTTTGTAAAATATCTCTCAAAGCAAACCTGATGCATTTGACACACAATTTCACTCTACACATTCAGAGAATCAAGAACTGTAAAAAATTTTCACAAAGCTCCTCTTCAGTTAAATATTTTGATTGACTAGCAGATGCTTGGTGAAATGAACACTGAGGTTTTTTTATCTCACCTTCAAACACAGCTTTATTTCTTTTCCTTTCATGGATCATCAGTTCACCTATTAGAGAAATCTATGTGCTATACAAAACAAAACAATCTTAGTAGAAATAACATTACTTTAAAACTTTATTACAACGTACTGTAACAAGCACTAAACTTAGTATTATCCATGTCAGAAATTGACTCTCATAGGACATGCCATCTTACTCTTCTGTGAAACTATACTATTCTTATAGTAAGAGAGATTAAAGCTAGACAACACCTGAAAACATCTGCAACTTGCAGATAACTACTGGAATGTGTTGGAAAGGACAGAAGAATGAAGAAGACAGGGCTTTCTTCAGGGCACTGAAATTCTTTTTATGATTGCACAGGTGTCTGTGCTTGAAAACTTTCTGAAAAATCATCACCATTTTTTTTCACAACTTGAAAGTGAGGATATTCCCTTCTGCCCAGCTCTCCATTTTCATTCTGCCCGTCTGTCTCTCTCTTACACATATACACACCTAGAGGAAAGCATGCTGCTTCTTGGAAAAAGACATTCAAATTAAATATGAATTTCCTTCTATTTTAACAAGAAATATTGCATTTAACATCCTCCATGGAACAAGTTCTGTTTAAATGTTGCAAATCTATCGTGGAGTGGTTCCATGATTTTGGTTCCTGATTTTGGCTCACGATTTTTTTATTTTAAAATTTCCAAACTTAGAAATTTACTGTAACCTATCTGTGTGATCACATTCATACAAATGCATTAAAACGACTAGTGAAGTGCCACTTCTTTACATTGGCTAGTTTTGCACTAGCAAACAGGTTACTTCTGCAGTTGTGTTGTCCTTCTGTACGGATAAGACTTTCCTCATCCGAATGTACTTAATTTTGCAAAGCTTTAGGAATACAAAAGGTTATGTTTGGTTTGTTGTTTTTTTTTAAAAGATAAACTTTTCTCCTGAATTTGTTGATTTATATTCTTTATTCTTCTCTATTTCTGCTCTGATTGCTTTTAGCTTATGTTAAGTAAAAGCAAACAAGGAATCTTGCAAGGCTGAAGCAGAGTCCTTTTCATGGCTCACCCCTTTCAATTGCTAAGACACACTACAGTACATTACTAACAGCACCTCCTACACTTCAAGTGCTGAGGCTGAACGGCAGAAATATTATTAAGTAGAAGGCTGTGACACTTTCTCAGGTGCAAAATTCATCAATAATTGCTCTTCTTTTTTAATTTAAAACATATCAAGCTTAATGAGCTTTCATTGACTTAGCTAGGTAACCTGCTGAAGCAGCAGAAAGGCTTTCTCTACCTGCCAGGGACTGGCCAGTCTGGAATGAGGCAGAGGCTGGTGTTCTGAAAACTCAGTTTCCCTGCCCAAATTATAAGCAGTGGTGGACCTGGGAGTCTTCCAGCTTAACGGTTTCCTGACTAACACTGAAGTCCTTTACTTCAAGGTTAGCCATATATACTTAGAGATCCAATTTATGTGCCTTGTTGTTATTTCTTAAATATTGATGCAACTTCCTACCGGGTAGCAGAAAAGGAATTCAAAGACAGATTAGTAAAATTCAGCAATACTGAGTCTTACATAGCCATAGAACATATCTAAAAATTACAAAGTTGCATGTTTTCAAACAGATTTTATGAGTTTTATCTCATAACTAAACACACTTAGCAGTGGAGATTTTCAATTTGTTGTTTAGTTATGATTCTATGCACGAGGCAGATGATTAGATAAATGCAGCTCTCAGGGGACCTGATCAGAGCCCAGTGAAGCCAATGAACAGCAATTTACTACTTTCAAAAGGCTTTGGTTACAGCATTTGGTTAGGTTTAAAGCTTGAGTGCTTTAAAGGCTTGATTACGAGAAAAGAAAATCACAGTACTATCCATGGAAAGTCACTATAAAGTTAACTAATTAACATTACACTAATACAAACATATATATATATATTTTCAGTAAATTCAAGTAATTTAACAAGTGTACATTTCATCACAAGATTTTTAATTCTTGGTATACATTCAGTAACTTCTGTCTACAGTTTTTATATTATTTTACTTGCATTAACAAATTAAGTCTCAGATATCTGAGAAATAAAGGTACAGAAATAATTTTGCCCTCATTGCACATGGGAGAGGAGGAAGGAAAGGACAAAGAGACAATTATATAATATGGCAATATTATTTAATGATGAGTCTCTTTGGTTTTAGCCAATAATCCCCTACCACAACCGCTTGAATACATCTATGTTTGCAGTTGCTTTTCTTCCAGAGAAACTTATTAAACTACAGTAGGAAGAATTAAAGCCTGACTTCCACTTAACCTTGGGCAGGAGCAGTGAGTGCACCAATGCCAGTGGAGCTCTGATATTGCTTTTGCATTCCCCCCATCTTTACACCAACGTCCTTTCTTCAGCCCCATTCCTCGGTGAAAAAGCAGGGTGATGCTCCTGTCTGGATAGCTACCAGCGAGGAAAAACTGCTAATGAAGAGTCAGGACTCACAAATGAGTTTTCTCCTGAAAAAAAAATTGAATCCTTCTATGCTGGCCAGTATGCTGATCAAAACAGGTATATTTCAGATCATCAAGATTGCTTCTGCATCAACACGTGTCATAGCACAAGTAATGTGTCTTCCTCAAATTTACTCTCCCTGTCCAAACTATTAGACCATAGCCTCTCAGAATCAGGCAACATTTTGTTTAGGGACTCCCAACTGAATTGTTTCAGTTTCACACCATCAGCCCTTAAACCAATTGCAAATTGCCACATACCGATTCTTTAAGTGTCAGCAAATTTCTGTAGTTGATCACTGTAAAATACAGATTCACATTCTCAAATTAGAAATGACCACTTCACAGGCATGAGAAAAAGTTTGAAAGAGACATCTAAAAATATTTCAGCTGCAAAATAATCTCATATCTCATGATGGAACACTTGCATTAATTAAGAATTTTGTGGTGACAGTAATTTTAAGAGTGCCATTTAGAAACATGACATTTAGGTTGCCTCTACACTAAGTAAAAATTCAGAGGTTTAAATTGGGAGAAGCCTTCTGTAATTCTTCTCAACAAAGTATCATGTAAAAAGGATGGTAACTTAACCCACATCCCCTTGCAAAACCAAGAAAGCCAGACAGTATCATCTAATATTCTGTAATAGATTTTTTTTTTAACCAATTCGATCTCTCAATTATCAGTGTAATCTTTAAAGTTTCTGCTGATTGTGGCAAAGTTCATTTTCTCTACTTATCTTCAGAGAAGGAGATGATGGGGAAGACATGGCTCAGTAGCTACTGACAGACCTCACTCATCAGATTTGGTGAGGAGACTGCCCTGTAACCACCAAATGAGTAGGGACAATTAGTTTTTGGAGGTGAATACCTCTGAGGAAGAAAACATGACGAGGAGCACCAACTTGGTTCACATAAGACACCGAGATTCACTTGACATACATGTTACTACTAACAATTTCATTCTGATAATGAGAGGTAAAACTGGCTTTGTGCATATAACTGTACAAAGACAAAGTACGTTTGGACAAGCAGCTTCAAACACGAATTTTCATTTACTGGAATTTGGTGTATCATTTCTTGAAAACATTAATTGAAGGCAAGACTGGGCACTATGTTTAAACTGAAAGAAAAAAAAAAAGAGGTAGTCTTCAAATTCAGGAAGGGAAAAATCAGAGACGTGAAAAAGTCTAATAGAACTATAGATAAGTATAAAACCAGTTGATGGATTATAAATGGGGGCTTTGTATTCCTACATCATGAGTGAAAACAAATACACACAACTGAATATTTATACAGCTCTTATGTTTCTACACAAAGGTACAAGATTGTAATGCAAGAAGAAGTAATCAACATGGCATAAATGTATCAAGTTAAATTACTATTCCCTTTTCAACTATTTATGGCTCATCTTTGGCTCCAAAGCCTAAGTTTCTTCGAGTATAAAAAGTACTGATGTTTCAACCCTTCAAAATAAGTGTAAGTACATTTTATGAATCAGTAAGTTGTTTTATTGTAATCTATAAATATCACATGTTGCTGTAAATCATTTGCTTCAAAAGGTACTTAAATAGAATTAAAATATTTATGTATTTAAAAATATATTAATAACTTGTGCTTGTGAAAATAACATGAGAAACTGAGAAAGTTCTGTTCAAATCAAATCAGAATTATAATTTTCTTCATTTTTACTTACATTTTGATGAAAAAGGATTAAAATAGATTTCAGACACTTTTTAGAAAAGTAATAGAAAAGAAAAGCTCAAATTCACAATAGAGCAACATCATAAGTAATTATGGTCAGGTCATGTGCATCCCCTTTTGCAAAACAGCTCAATACCAAGACCTCTCACCAACGCCTAGGGAAATCCATTCTACTTTCCTCATCTTAGGGCCACAAAGATGATCAGAGGGATGAAGCACCTCTCCTATGAAGACAGGCTGAGAGAGCTGTGGTTGTTCAGCCTGGAGAAGGCTCCGGGGAGACCTTATAGCAGCCTTCCAATATCTGAAGGGAGCCTACAGGAGAGCCAGAGAGGGACTCTCTGTCAGGAAGTGTAGTGACAGGACAAGGAGTAATGGTTTTAAATTGGAAGAGGGGAGATTTAGACTAGATATTAGGAAGAAATTCTTTACTGTGAGGGTGGTGAGGCACTGGAACAGGTTGCCCAGGGAAGCTGTGGATGTCCCATCCCTGGAAATGTTCAAGGCCAGGCTGGATGGGGCTTTGAGCAACCTGCTCTAGTGGGAGGTGTCCCTGCCCATGGCAGGGGGGTTGGAACTCAATGATCTTTAAGGTCCCTTCCAACTCTAACCATTCTATGATTCTATGATTCCTTGATCTATCAGGGGGCAGCTGAGCTCAGGGTCTCTATTGATGATCTAGATAGGGGGATTGAGTGCACCCTCAGTAAATTTGCAGATGACACCAAACTGGGTGGGAGTGTTGATCTGCTTGAGGGTCAGAAGGCTCTACAGAGGGATCTGGACAGGTTGGATCAATGGGCCAAGGCCAATGGGATGAGGTTTAATAAGGTCAAGTGCCGGGTCCTGCATTTTGGTCACAACAACCCCAGGCAACGCTACAGGCTTGAGGAAAAGTGGCTGGAAAACTGCCCAGCAGAAAAGGACCTGGGGGTGTTGGTGGACAGCCGGCTTAACATGAGCCAACAGTGTGCCCAGGTGGCCAAGAACGCCAACAGCATCCTGACCTGTATCAGGAATAGAGTGGCCAACAGGAATAGGGAAGTCATCATGCATCTCTACTCAGCACTGGTGAGGCCTCACCTTGAGTACTGTGTTCAGTTCTGGGCCCCTCACTACAAGAAGGACATTGAGCTGCTGGAGCGTGTCCAGAGGAGAGCCACCAAGCTGGTGGGGGGCCTAGAGAACAAGTCCTATGAGGAGAGGCTGAGGAAACTGGGCATGTTTAGTTTGGAGAAGAGGAGGCTGAGGGGGACCTCATTGCCCTCTACAACTACCTGAAAGGAGGTCGTAGAGAGGTGGGTGTTGGCCTCTTCTCCCAAGTGAATAATGGCAGGACCAAAGGAAAATGGTGTAAAGTTGCAGCAGGGGACGTTTAGATTAGATATTAGGAAGAATTACTTTACTGAGAGAATGGTCAAGCACTGGAAGAGCCTGCCCAGGGAGGTGGTGGAGTCGCCATCCCTGGAGGTATTTAAGAAACGTGTAGACATGGCACTTCAGGGCATGCTCTAGTTCCCGAGATTGTTGGTTTGCGTCTGTTTGTGGGTGGGTGTGGTGTGTGGTGTTTTGTGTTGGTTTTTTTTTTGTTTGTTTGTTTTCTGTGGTTGGAGTCGATGATCTCAAATGTCCCTTCCAACCATGAAGATTCTGTGATTCTGTGATCTCACACCTCTTGGAAATCTGTTACCCCCGAGCCATGCTGTGTCTCCTGAAGAGAGGTACACTGCTGACATGTTCTCTTTCCCTAAATAAATATAAACTAGAGCAGGAACCAAAACCTTCTTCCCAGGGAAGGCAACCACTAGACTGGAGAGGCATTGTCACTTTTTTGCTCCATCAAAGCAGAACAACTCTGAGAGGTGATATTGTATTGAAAGTATCCATGCCAGAAGTGCTATGCAAAGTAAATGTACAGGTTCACATCCTCTGCAGAGGACGGAAATTACTCTGCAATTTCAACATCTGGGCTGACCAGTTTTGATTCCTGAGCTGATACAGGAGACATTCAGGTGCTCGCTCATATATACACATTGAAAAATTGTATTAGTATGATTATTTTGGCCTGTTAGTACTATTAATAATAATTATTTTTAATATTACTATTATTATAATAATAATATAATTAGTATTAATTATATTATTATAACAATTAATATCAATAATAGTAATTAGTATTATTATTATTGGCCTGTGTGGATGAACAAGGAGCTGCTGGACAAGCTCAAGACCAAAAGGGAAGCCTATAGAGGGTGGAAGCAGGGATGGGTAAAATGGGCAGAATATAAAGAAACTGTCCAAGTGGCCAGGAACCAGATCAGGCAAGCAAAAGCCCAGGCAGAACTAAATCTAGCCAGGGACATCAAAAAGAATAAGAAAAACTTCTAAAGATATGTCAGGGACAAAGGCAAGACTAGGGAAGTTGTGGGCCCTCGCCAGAAGGAAACAGGAGACCTGGCCTCCCAGGATATGGACAAGGCTGAGCTACTGAACAACTTTTTTGCCTCAGTCTTCACCGGCGAGGGCTCTAACCACACTGCCCAAGTCACGGAAGGCAAAAACAAGGGCTCTGCGAATGAAGAACTGCCCACAGTAGGAGAAGATCACGTTCAAGACCTATTAAGGAACCTGAAGGTGCATAAGTCCATGGGACCTGACGAAATCCACCCACAGGTCCTGGGGGATCTGGCAGACAAAGTTGCTAAGCCGCTTTCCATCATATTTGAGAAATCATGGCAATCTGGCGAAGTTCCCACTGACTGGAAAAAGGGGAACATTACCCCAGTATTCAAAAAAGGAAAAAAGGAAGACCCAGGGAACTATAGGCCAGTCAGTCTCACCTCTGTGCCTGGCAAGATCATGGAGCAGATCCTCCTGGAATCTCTGCTAAGGCACATGGAAAATAAAGAGGTGATTGGAGACAACCAGCATGGCTGGTTGGGAAAATCGGGGAAAATCGTGCCTGACAAATTTGGTGGCCTTTTACAATACTGCCACAGGCTTGGTGGACAAGGGCAGAGCAACAGACGTCATCTACCTGGACTTATGCAAAGCGTTTGACACTGTCCCGCACGACATCCTGGTCTCAAAATTGGAAAGTCATGGGTTCAATGGATGGACCACTCGGTGGATAAGGAACTGGCTGGATGGCTGCACTCAAAGGGTTGTGGTCAATGGTTCAATGTCCAATTGGCAGCCAGTGATGAGTGGAGTTCCTCAGGGGTCGGTACTGGGACCAGTGCTATTTAACATCTTTGTCGGAGACATGGACAGTGGGATAGAGTGCACCCTCAGCAAGTTTGCCAACGACACCAAGCTCGGTGGTGCGGTCGACATGCTGGAGGGAAGGGATGCCATCCAGAGGGACCTGGACAGGCTTGAGAGATGGGCTCATGCAAATCGCATGAAGTTCAACCAGGCCAAGTGCAGGGTCCTGCACCTGGGACGTGGCAATCCCAGGCACAAATACAGGTTGGACGGAGAATGGCTGGAGAGCAGCCCTGAGGAGAAGGACTTGGGAGTGCTGGTGGATTAGAAGCTCAACATGAGCTGGCAGTGCGCACTGGCAGCCCAGAAAGCCAACAGAATCCTGGGCTGCATCAAGAGAAGTGTGGCCAGAAGGTCACGGGAGGTGATTGTACCCCTCTACTCTGCACTCGTGAGACCCCACCTGGAATACTGTGTCCAGCTTTGGAGTCCTCAACACAGGAAGGACATGGACCTGTTGGAATGGGTCCAGCGGAGGGCCACGAAGATGATCAGAGGGATGGAGCACCTCTCCTATGAAGACAGGCTGAGAGAGCTGTGGTTGTTCAGCCTGGAGAAGGCTCCGGGGAGACCTTATAGCAGCCTTCCAATATCTGAAGGGAGCCTACAGGAGAGCCAGAGAGGGACTCTCTGTCAGGAAGTGTAGTGACAGGACAAGGGGTAATGGTTTTAAATTGGAAGAGGGGAGATTTAGACTAGATATTAGGAAGAAATTCTTTACTGTGAGGGTGGTGAGGCACTGGAACAGGTTGCCCAGGGAAGCTGTGGATGTCCCATCCCTGGAAATGTTCAAGGCCAGGCTGGATGGGGCTTTGAGCAACCTGCTCTAGTGGGAGGTGTCCCTGCCCATGGCAGGGGGGTTGGAACTCAATGATCTTTAAGGTCCCTTCCAACTCTAACCATTCTATGATTCTATGATTTGTTATTTTATTAACTGAATTCACTGTATCAATTTATCTAACATCAACCAATTGAAAATACAATGTGCACAACACAAAACATTTTAAGAAATGAAAGAAGTAATCTTCCACAAGCTTGCTTATACTTTTCCCCATGTGTATTTATTACAAACCCCTTTTTACAGGGTGATGCACCTTAGGAGCTCTGCACTAATGAGTGGGTAGGAAGGAAAATTCTCAGCTAGGAAGTTCAATATTCAGTTTTAGCATTATCTCACAAAACATAATTTCACACTTCATACATTGAAACACCTGTCCCTACCAGAAATAAAATGCAGCTCTTGCAGGTTTCTCCTTCTACTAGCCACATTCAGAAATCCCCATTTTTTTCATTATTCCACTTGTATCCAGATCTCTCTGCTGGCCATTTGCCTTCCACAGTACTTAAGCAGATGCAATGTAATTTTAACATTTCTTTAAAAATTCCCAATTTACATACTGTGCATTTGAATCTTACCATCCTTTTGACAGCATAGCACTCTGCCTGCATTGCCAAAACAAATCAACTAATTATGCAGCTAGACAGAGCAGTGATCAGATAGACCTGATATTCACTTGTTTAAAACAAAAAGGAAAACCCAGAAAAGCAAACAAGCAAAAAAGAAAGATAACACATGATGTTCAAAGATGTTCTATTTACTGGCTTAAGTAACCATGATCTTGTTAGTTTTACCTCTGCTCCTCTTGTCATCTTTTCATGCTGTTTATCCTCTAACGCTCCAGCAAGCTCCATGCAAGGGAGCCTGAGCAAAACCTCATGTACTGCCCTTGCGAGCAGCTCAGCCAAGGGTGGAGAATTGGATTACAAACCAAGTGTCCACCTCCGACATTTTATGAACATTGGTCAGTGTAATGGATGCAATTGCTGAGTGGCCCTTTTGCAATTTAGTTCAGTATATGGAAACAAAGATGTTTTTTTCAATGAAATGACTTTGGTCCTTCTTTAATAAGCGAACAATCAGATGCCTTCCAAAAACCCCCCAACAAAACAACCTACACTGTTGTTATTTATTATTTGTATTTATTAATTTTTATTTGCTAATTAAATAATAGTAATTACTTTTATTATTTTTTATGTGCAAAACAGGAGATAACCTGCATTGTCAAGCACTCCAAGCAATTGCCTTTACATGCAATGAGGCCTTTCCTCCTTCCAGTACACCTTTGCCAGCAGCAGTACTGCAGGTCATATCCATCGCTTGGTTGTAATTAAAAAAAGACGTTCCATTACATTTTGTCACATGTATACACAATACTGAAATAGATGGTCAAGATACGTTTCTAAAAACAGTATGTATTAAATTTACAAATTATGCATTGCAAGTATTTATTGAATTATGGCAGATTATTTCCTTGAAATATATTTGCTAATTCTTTTGTTTTAATTCAGTCATTTAAATGGTTGTTGAGCCACTGGAAGATATTTGTTACCAATATGTAGATTAATTTAAAATTCTATCCAAGCTTCATTGAGACAGACCATCCAAAGTAGAGCTGTTACACAAAATATGTATATTAGATAAAGGTTTTTTCCTCCACAGCCACCCTTTTTTTTTTTAAAAAAAAAAAAAAAAATTGACTTTATGCTTCTGAAAAACATGTCAGTTTTCAGCTTGAAAAATAAAAGATTGATAAAGATATTCAGATCTGAAAAATTATTCAAACTTAACCACAGGCTTTGTTATATGCTTCACCTATAAATATTTATCAGAAAAAAAATATAAAAGGGAATTATTTAATAATCTACTTCTCCACTTTATATTTGGTAGTGTTTTGTTTTTCACAGTTGACTTTGAAGTCTCTCAGTGAAAAATTTCTCTTTCTCCGATCTTCGGGTGTTCAAACGAAGTCATTCGTGTTCCTTAACAATGGCACAGCCCTCGTGCTGCTCTCGAGATCAGTCACACGGTACAGGTCAAGGGTGACAGGGGAAAGTGTTTGCCTGCAAGTAAAGTTGCCTATAATCATAGCCACTGATAAACGCCTCTAAAATAAGCACTCAAAGAAACTTTGGTCAGGAACCTATGACCTGAACTATAAACAACAGCAAAAGTGCCAAGGAAGCCATTTACTCCCATACAGACAGATGACTGTTGCTTTGATACAGCAAAGCAAAAAGAGCTTCCCTGTACCGTGGTGAATAAAACACCAGATGTCCATCTTTATCTTCCACCCATATTCACTCAAAATGAAGTTGCCTAAATATAATAAATAGGTTTCTGCCTTTCAGCAAATGAAAACATTTTACTTTGGAGATCTCAGAAGAGGTTTTAGCCACAAGCCAATATCCCTCAGAAAAACAAAATTTAATTTAGCCAAATATTTATAATTCATTTTTGGAGGACAGTGAGTTATGACCCATTCAAACATGTTTAAGCTAAAGATGTGTAATAATTAGTACAGCCAAATAGATGTTAATAATTCATCGGTGGAGAACAGCAAGAAATTGAGGGGGAAAAAATGATTAATAGATTTTTTCATCATAATCTTAGAAAAGATATTGATCTGTAAATTGCAAATCAAAATATGTAATATGGCAGAAATGTAACATGAAGCATACTCAAATTATTCTGATATAGTCGTTCTGCAAATGCTCAGCACCCTTGGGTGATGTTTTTTAAAAACCAGTTTTACCATTTACGGCTCCTTATGGCTAGAATTCTGAAAGATGTTCAGACACAGAGTCCAGATGCTTACCAGTATCTAGGTCCCTAGCTCAGTCTGAAATCCAAAGATAGATAGGCTCCTGACTTCCATGACGGATCTTCATCTAACATCCTATAGATTTGCACACTCTGTGCACAGCACTGGGTAAAACTGACATTTTCAAAGCTGTTCCAGAAACGGAAAAGTTTGTGCTGGAAACATGAAACCAAGTTAAATATCATATTCCATTTGCTCATTTTGCCAGTGGCATAAAATCAGTATGTACATTCGATGTTAAGATGAGTTGCTACTCAGTGACGCTTTACGGAATCACAAGTCAGTAGCCCCAGCAGGAACATCTGCTGCCATTTTATGCAGATTCACGGTACCTGCGTCCCTGGGCTATAAAGCTAGCTCTCCTTCCCTGAAGCAAGTCTGAACTCTGTCACGCTGTGAGGAACAAGTGTGGGAGTGGAAGTTCACTGCAGTTCTTCCATCCTTTCCACAGAAAGATAAATTTGGTCTAGCCTGTGGAGAATGTAAAAGTTGGCTGCAGCTTAGAAATGATAGAAACAACCATGGTCACATCGAGCAATGTTCATACAGTCCCGGGGAATGAGGGGGTTGGTGGTGGAAACTGCTGAATAACACTGACAGGTTGCATAATACTGAGGGAGTATTCCTCAGACCTGTCTTAACGAGAATCATCCCTCGACAAAAGAAAATAGCCTTCACATGAACGACAGAGCACAGCATACAGGCAGACTACCAGAAAATCCACCTTTTGAAACAGGAACAGGGGATGATTTAAAGGGGAGGCAAGACATTTTAAACTCATAGCTAATATCTTTAAATAGCAAACTAAAATCAAAGACATTTAATTGGATTCAGTCATCATTTATGTCATATTTAGTTCACATCTCCTAAGTAATATGCACATGAAATAATACAATTATTAGCTCCTGGATTTAATTCTTTTCAACATCAAAAACCTTGAAATTGTTTTTAGATTTCTTCATCCATTTCAGAGAGATCAGTCTTCATAATAAATTCCCTACTTCAATAAATAGACAATAAGAACATGTACAAATCCTACTCAACTTTTCAATACCCAGCAGTGTATCACTGCATTTAATATTCTGTTCTAAACTTCAAAAAACACCTCTAAGTTAGTAAAAACATGTATTTCAGATATTTACTGACAGAATGCATGCAATTAAAAGTCAAGTTTGGTCATGTGGGCACTTAAATTAGGTTACTTATCTCTCACTTGTCCCACACATGCAACATCTATTGCTTAATAAGCCATTGGATTTCAGACATTTTTGATTTTGACCCTTTTTAAATGCTCCGTTAGATTGCCTACCATCTGGCAGTGCTTACTCTTGATACCACACTCCTTTTGCATTACAGAAGTGTGTTTCTTATAATTATACCTTTAATGTGATAGATGTATGCAACACCAGAATTCCCAAGCTGGCAATAAATGGGCTGAGGGGACAATTTTGGCAAAGTATCTTGTTACTAGGTCTATGGTAACAGCATGTTCAAATGCATCAGATTGCAATTCTAAACAGAAAGCTGCCAAGTCATGGGAAATAGAAAATGTATATACAATTATTTTTTTATTATTACAACAAGTTGTTTATTGACAAACCCCAAGAGATTATGAAGAACACTTAGGCTAACTTCTCCCTGCTAGTTTGAACCAACATCTCAGTACCTCCTAGCTAACAGACTCAGTAAGAATGGGAAACTACATAGCAGAGCTAAGAAATTTCAAAAAAATAATAAATCAATGCATCATTTCCATTTACATAAAGGAATTCATTATATCTTCATGAAGAGATGTAGGAGGGAGAAGGAAAAGCAGAATGAGGGAAAAGATAAGTTGTTTTCAAGAAAAAAAATCTGTTAGGGACGACATCACCACGCTCTTGCTAACTTTCAAATGACAACTCCAAGTTGCCTATAGCAAGATTTCACTACCTGAAAATTAGACCATAAGAAATGCTATAAATAGAAGACAGAAAAAGCAGGATTCAATATTTAGGGAGTCACCTCGATAACACTTTCCATGAACAGTGGACACGCACCTCTGAAAAACACTACATCTCTGAAGTACTCTTGGAAAGGTCGGTAATGAGAGGGATAGCCAATTATTAACCGAAACTTGAGGTATATGCTTGATTTATTTTACTGCTAATGTGTTTTTCCAAATTTGTGTCTAAAAGACTAATGCCTAGTTGGAAAAGGAAATCTTTGTGTTACTTCTGAGCTTGTCTGGCACTAAAGACAAGGTGAACCAGAGTGACAGACAAGCTTGGCGTGGCTGTTATCTTCACTGAGAAATCGAGCACAAACAAGCCCATATGCAGCCATCCCAAGGAACCTGTAGTCCAGAGTGTGTTTGGAGAACCCAGAAGCTTGCAAGTGTATACTTTCAGGCAGTCATAAGATGCTTTAGGGGGTATTATTACCGACTACTGGTTTCATAGTAATTTCTCTACCAGACAGAAATCTTAAGTCCTCCTGGAATGAACAAAGTGATGGAAGTATCTCAAGATCCTGATGGAAAACCTCTCAGCAGTCATGTGAAAGCTTGATTGCATCTCCATGGTTTTGCAGCCATACATTTATTCCATCTCCTTGGTACAGCTGGATAGATCTTACTCTACGTATCTTATATATATAAGTTCTGTATATTTTCCATAGCTTTGACCTAGAGCAAGTTAGAATAATCATTTGTCATTAGGATCCTATATTACCGTAAATTTACTGCAATCTACAGGTTTTCTTAACATCAGATCGTATCAGAACCACACTGCCTATTGCTGCAGTCATGCCATAGAGAGAGGTGCTTCTTGGAGGATCTGTTAAGTTACTGTAAGATACAACAGAACCAGCCAAGGAAACATCAATACTTCCATACTTCACACTGCTGACAGGAGAGAAAAAAACTGGAGGCAGCCAGAGTATGCTATGTATAGAAGATTTGATATTGTGAGGGCACGTTTTATTTCTGTGGGGCTCTTTATATACTGGAGCTTTAGCACCAGAGTAAGCTTCAGTGGATTTCAGACTGAGAATTGGATGAAAAAGAGTAATACTACCTAAAAAAAATGCTGCAGTAGAAACAATTTTTATGTGTATTCACTATTTTAAATTACATCATTTAAAAAAACAAACAAACAAAAAAATACAACCTAGCTTTGACTGTGAGCATAAAGCAATCTGTGCTTTTTCAGTTGAGAACAAAAGATCTTAACAAGAATTTTTTAATAAATATGACACTTTTAGAGATAGAGAATTTATTAATGTCAGCAGCATGCTAAATTGCAACAATTAACAAACCATTTGTTAAATAACGTGCTTCTTTGGAAAAGATATCTACATAAACGACATAGAAGTTAATAAAATAAGACCAAAATCCTATTCTTAGCTACATGATGCAGCTCCAGTTGTGGGAACTTCACTGGCATAAAGAAATGGTTTGGGGGTTGTTTTGGGTTTTTGTAAACATATAATGGAAACAGACTGCATTTCTTTTGTAATCAAATTAACATTTTCTGAACACAAGTTTACTCCAGACTTATTCCAGTTGCATTGCAAGCCAAGGCAATAAGATTACTGCAAAATATCATGCAGCTTGCCTGAATCTGACTATCATCAGATTAAAAGATATTAGCAGAGATTTTATGGAAGGTAAATGACAGTGTCCTTGAGGTAGTACTGACATTGACCAAAAACTGTATCAGCTGGAATCATTAACATACCTTACTATGTGTCTAGAACGAGCCCTCCAATAATTAGAGCTGAATACACTATGATTTTTAAAATTAAATCATGCCTCTGGGAAAGAATCAGAGAATAGACAGCTAAAGGACTTTCAAGCAATTAACAAGAACTATACAGTCAGGTTAAAAATTAAACATTGCAAAGTAGGTTAAAAGTTTCCTCTATCTCAAAAATTGTATATTGACATAGAAGACAGCTCTCAGGCATGCTGTTGAGTGAAAGCAGAGGTGAGAACGGATAACTCTTTTTTACAACCAAATGAAGTAAATTTTTCTACTAATTTTCATATTCTACCCTCCCCTCTAAAAATAGTATTTTGCCTCCTAGTAACTTCAAACCAAGTATCTCAAAAAAAAGCTGAAAAATTTTAATTAAATATTACAAGGCACCAATCTTAGGTAGGCAGAAATGCAGAGGTAAAGATTCATACTTTTTAAGTGACCTCTGATTTCATTTTTCTGTATTTCTGCTGCCCCAGGCTGAACAATCAGAAACTGAGCCACTCAAATTTTAACTTGATTATATACTCATAAAAAAGACTAATAAACTTATCAAACTATGCATTTTTATCTTTGTAGCCACCAAAACCCCCAAACCAAATCCTAAATCCAGACCTTTATTTACTACTCTGTGCTTTTACATAGTAGTCCAATTCACAGTTCCCTCCATATACTCAAGTCCAAGAAACCTAATGTAAAGAAAATTATAAGATTATAAGCATTGCTTATTTTGATGACCTAACAAAGAAAGTGCCAGTACACATTCAAAAATGTGTAGTCTTGCTAAAATAATCAGTCTGAATAACAGAATCAGTACTTTTTCCCCACAGACCCACGCATGATGCTGATCTTAAGAGATCTAAATTTTGACAAGTATATATATAGATGATATTAATCAAGTGCTTTTTTTCTCACTGCACTCAAAACAAAAAGTCAGAAAGCTGAAGAGAAAGTCTCATGATATTGAGCATCCCAGGTCAAAGTTCAAAGACTTACATATAACTTCTCTAAAACATCACCTTTTAGATTACTTACAGGAATGCTGTAACGTTTTGTTTTGATTTTGGGTTTTTTTATTTTTTTTAACACATCTCAAAATCATGATGAACATATTTAGATTTAATAGACTTATTTAGATTGTGAAGAAGGTGAATATTCTAAAATAAAACATCATGCAGAAAAAAAAATGTACTTGTGTACTTCTTCGTACGTGCTGCCAGAGATTCTTCAAAACAGCCCAAGTTAAATTAACAGTACCTCAGAGAATCGAGGAATTATTTGAGTTATGCTTACTGAGCTCTTTCTCTGCTGTAAACTTTATTCTATGTTCAAGTACATAATATGTCAAAAATGTGAAAAAAAATGCAATGAATGTTAATCCAGTACTAGAATGGACATAATGAAAATTGGGAAATGTTCGAAATAGACGTGAGTTCAAACTATGCATTAGTATTCTACATAATCTAGAGACATAAGGATGTCTTATCAATAAAAACAATTGCTTTCCTTGAACAAAGGCATAATCCATTCCCACATTCCCTAGAGGTCCGGAAGATAAGTGGCTGCTGCACCAATCTCAGGTGGACTCAGCTGGCTTGTTTTTGTGGTTCTCGAAGAAAATCTTGAAGGGGATAAGAGCATATGGCCCTCATGAGCCCAAAAGCACAACTTACACCTCTAGATATCCATATTCATTCATACATGCTTACAACTGGTAAAAAAAAGAAACGCCAGTAGCTAGTTTTAGTCAACTAGATTTCATAACAAATGAATCAGTGACAGGCAATGATGAGACAGTATTCAATATTAAAAATAATGGGAACTGAAGATGAAAAACAACCTAATGCATTTCTGGCCCGTATTCTACATCAAAGCATTTCCAATAGAATATTTTGTTGCTTATTTTTGGTCCTGCTTCCTAAGCGTCTAATTTAGGTATTTGTTGCTGCAATTTCACCCCATTACTTCTATGTAATTTCTTTCCTCTTTGTAACATCCATTTATGTATTTGAGGACCATTAGCATATTTCTCTTCAGCCTACCTTTATGGGAGTTGCATTTTACGTGGAGAACTATTATAAAGCCTAATATATAAGCTACTGTCAGAAAGAATTTTCAGACATTATAAGTTCATTATTTAGATTAATGCTACAATTTTGTCATTTTATCCTTTGGGGCATTTACAGAAGTGCAAAAATTTTTGGAATACAGCAAATAAAAAGCCAAGCACTACTAATAATCTTTCTAATACTAAGTGGTTGTCTATGTCCAGTCATGTACAAAGAGTGAATGTTCAAGTAACAGGAGTAGTTTGACTGTACAAAGTTTTCCTTAAATAGAAATAAAAATTATAGTGGCGACAATAGCATTTGAAAATGATACATGAAAGATAGCCCTAGCTAAAACTGTTTCAGTCATAAAAACATAAATAACTTAAAAAAAAAAAAGAAATCAGTTTGTTCAAGGAATGTGTACAGTATAATTATAAATCCCTGATTATCAGTTTATTAGCAAATAATACAAAAGTCTCAGTACTGTAAGAGAACCTCATGACAAATCCTAAGCAACAAGACTGAGATGACTATCTCGAGAATCCAAAACTACAGACATTTCATACTCCTACACTACCAATGACATAATGCATCCATTAAAACCCACACTAATTTGTATCTGATATATTTAATATAAACCAACATGATTTATATACTGAATTTTGCATACATATATCTATATCAATTACATTTAATCATTATACAACACATTTTGTCTTCATCGCATACAGCATTACCTTCCAACTCTACTGCTCTATATAAACCTAAGTATGTTACAGCTCACAAAAAGATAAATCTCATTTGTTTCAACTGAGACATTACAGACGTGACAAAAGAGAGGGACAAAGTGCTTACTCTAAGCTTCTTAAAATATAAATGACACGTACAGCATGTAGAATGAAGACCAGTCCCAAAGAAGAGTACGTTTCAAACCAATGCAAGCACAAATTTTAAAAACATGTGTGTGAGCTGCACATATAACGTGCACAGTCTACCACATTAGGGTGACTGCTGGTGGTGAAAGGCAGGTCCAAAAGATAGGTTCAAGGTGAAAAGAAAATGGATGCATAAGGCAAATGTAAGTTCAAAATTGAGAGAAGTATAACAAAAAAACATGAGGCACACTAATACGTCACAACGATGACTTTCAGTTTGGCAAATACTTAAAAGAAAAAATGAGACGCAAGTGAAGTGTGCATGACAACATGGGTGGGTTGCATAAAATCGCAAAAAAACCCAATGTTTTTTTAATAGCAACAGACAAAAAATATTCTTCTGTAAGTGCCTAGGTGTACATGTGCAAATATTACTGTGTCTTTCACCCCGGTTAAAAGCCATTGAGATTAAATTTACTTAGAAGGTAGCATTGAAAGAGCTGACTATGATTCATAAAGATTTGTATGATCAACCTCATACATTTACATGATAACCCTCAAATGTGTATACAAAAATGTTTTGAAACTGGAATGTCACATGTTAAAAAAATCTGGCATACCTTTACTATTCATTATGCTCTGTAATTTTCTGTTCAAGTTTTAGAATTATCTTTGGTTTTACTTTTCTGTTATCATTAAAATAAGGCTTTGTCGCCCTTGAATAGATGCGCAGTTACCCAGAGAGCTTCTCCTACATAAAACATTAATAGTTTTTTGCTACTGTTGTAAATGAGTTCATACTCTGTATTCATCTACACAGGAAAAAGACCTTCAGTAAGGTGCCTGCCCTGCACCTCCTTATCCACTACTCTGCCAGACAACTCCACATCACAGTCTTACTTCACTTCTTCTTGAAGCCAATTAAAATTTTTGTCCCCACTTCCAGTCAAAGGCCGTTCCCAAACATCACACTGAGAACTGTAACCATCACGCAGTCTCTCTCATACATTGCTATTTCTGGTCAAAAGATGCCTCTCCCGTGTGACTCTGGAGGTAGTAACTGGGTTTTTTTTAGATTGCGGACTACAGATGCCCTAGCTGACGTCATAACAAAACCAGTATTTCCATGAGAGGGCGAGTTTCCCTGTGTACCCACAGACAGGGAGGGAGGGAGATGCTACAGGGCTGGACCAACAAGCCCTCTGAGCATTAAAGAAACTCCTGACGTGTAGAAAGACACTGAGTAATTAATCGCCTGAAAAACCAGCCACATACATTTCCAGTAGTAGCAGAAGGCCGTAACATATAAAGTCACCCAAAGGCACGTCCCCCACAACTCTGCTATGAAAGGAGTGAAACGTGTATGACAGCAGCAGAACCATGTGCAGTCGCTCCCATCTCCCACTGGCTTCATGCTGCTCTCATCCAGTGGCTGCGAGGCCACCGGGCTGGACCAGCGATGTTCTCCCACAGGCTCGTTCTTCCACACGTGAAGAGGGATGGCTGGAGGCACTCGGTATCTCACAGCAAGCATGCAGGACTTCAATAAATTCTAACCAAAACACTGACGATAAATTCACTTTTGTGAGTCATGCAATTACACAGAATTTTTTGTCCAAGTTTAGAGATGCAGTAATCACAGCTGCGACGAGATAAACAGAGGTCTTGTGCTGGGTTTGATGTGCATTAGGTGCTCGGTTTACATAACAGCTTCCAAATTAGACACTAACCTCAGAAGACTTGGAAAAGACAACCAGGAACAAAATGGTCCCCTTGTGGAAAAATTATGTAATACTTATTGAATTTATTCTCCAAGGGTGTATCTGCCTGATGAAACACAGGCAGGACGGAGAGCCATAAAACTAGAGACTAAGCCCCGCAAGGATGAGAGTAACGGATTCCCAGGGCATCGAGTTTAGAGACACAGCTTCCACACTCCGTTCATAGCAAAAAGGGGGGGGCAGGAGAGTACAGGGATGCTGCTCACCTCCCCCAGACAACACCACAAAATATTGTTCAGTGTAGGTAAACATACACAGTTTTATAAAAATCATGAGAATGAGGTCAAGAAGTGTAACCAAATACATCAAAGTAGTCCAGCAAATGCATACAAGCATCTAGAACTAGGAAAACAAAAATAAATGAGAGTCCACAGGAGTCTGTATCAGAATTTTTCCATGTCTTACATGGTTAACCCAATATTCTCCTAAGTGTGCCTACATTTAATATTTACTCTGATGTTCATTTTCATATGTGCCCTAATAGTGTTCACAAACACCCTAATAGTGGGTAAATTTGCAAACTTACTCTAAATCTTCACATTTGGATACCATAAAATATTCAGGTTTTTTACCTTTTTCTTGTTATTTTGGTACAAAATTTAGTTTTTTCCCTTGGCGGTATCAACATTAGCATGGTGAAATTAGAATAACCCTGTTTCTTTGGATGCTTTAAAGCTTGTCTACAAACAAGTATTATATATATCACATGCAAAAATAAATCAAACCAACTCCATACTTACATACACATTTATTCTGATACAGAGACACTGTCAGGACGCACTTACTAGCATTGTCACAATTCCCATATAGGAAGATGAATATTCTACATAGTACAACTTCTTCACCCGTTTCTACAAACACTGTCACCCAAAACAAGCAGTACCATTATACTTTGCAATTATTTCAGGGGAAAAAACACAAACAATTCATATTTCTCAGTGACAAAGTCCTACTGGCTAAAAAATTGGGTCCAGATCAGGCCACATCATTCCAAGACTAATGAAAGACTATGAACTTTATTTTAAAAACAAACACCTACATTCTAATAAAATGAAAACATCATAAAAACCCCAGAAAATTCAGTTAATTTAAGAATATGCAGACAACAGGCCTGAAAAGGATGCAGTGTTGTTTACTTCTAGTGAAAAAATATAAGTAAACATACGCTACGATCTCTAAACCTTACCACAGGAAGAATTAGGGCAGAATTAGAAGACATTTCTGTGGCAAAACAGAATCAACATATCTATCACCTATTTCAAAGTTACATGCTGGGCAATATGATGCATAAACTCCTATTGCCCAAAAGATCATTGGGTTGTGTACCTCACTCAGAAACCAAGTTTACAACAAAATGAGGGAATTTACTCGCAAGAATAATCTCATTCATTTTAATGGAATCCTCACATGAATAAAGTTACTCATGCACACACACGGGTAAGTAAGAGGGTATCAGACCCCCCAAATCCCCTATGCATGCTACCACCACACCAGATGTGACCTGCTAGATCCCCCTCCGGCTGGCAGAAAGGGAGTGGGTGAACTCTTGGCTCTCCCCCCTCTTAATGCACCTGCTAGTGCAGCTGAGCTGGCATGCGAGGGAGAAAAGGTACTCCAGGAAAAGAACGAGCGCAGCTTAGTGCCTCCAGGGAGCCAGGAAAAAAGCAGGGATCTGAAGCATGATTTCGAGTCATAACTGAGTGCTGCCCTGCTCCTCCACTCTTGTAGCTGTACTGCTCTTGGGCTCGACTGCAAGGTGCTAGCACAGCTCACTGCGTAACACCTCACTCTCAATAGTCCCACAGAAACTTGGGCTTTGGACGTATTTCTTCCTGTTCCCACTGGAAGCATGTTCTATTTAACCTACTTTTGCTTAGAAGATGCATGTAACTCTTGAACATTCTGGATTTTCCTTTTTTAAACATGGTCTCCAGTGCAATTCACTTATTGTATACATGCAGGCTGTTCAATTCAAGCCGTTGACTAAATATGCTTAACAACACCAATCACTCTTCAGCAAATATCGTAGAGAGCGTTAAATTTACAAAGGCATACAGCCAGCTGGCATAGAGGATACGACGAAATAACCCTTCACTTGAAATGTAATTTTAAAGGGAAATAGCTCTTCCCGGGAATTTATTTGCTCTGCTTTTCACAGGACGATTCCAATTCCGCACAGGCTCAACTTAACTGTGAAAGCAACGCGTATCTCGCCTAGCCAACGCCAATTTACCTGGGAAAACGCCGTTTTCCCAGGCGGCCTTCGCTCGGATAAAGTTAATTCCCGGACGCCGCTCTGGCCGCGGCGCGCTTTCCTTGGCGCGACCCACCTTGAACAAGTGTTTTTCAACAGAGCCCGCACCCCCGGGGCGGGGTGGGTTGGAGGGGGGATGCTATTTTAGGGGGCGACCGCCGCCTTCCCTCCGGCCAGCTCTCCCACCCCCGTGGCGAGGACAAAGCGGGACGGACCCGCAGGCCCCGCGTCGGCCGGGCGCTGCCCGCAGCCCCCGGAGGGGCTGCGGGCAGCGCCCGGCCGACGCGGGGCCTGCGGGTCCGTCCCGGGTGCAGCACTTTGGAGAGCGCCGGTCCCTCCGTGACCCGCGGAGCCGCGGGTTCGCGGCCAGCCCCTTCCCCCGGAGAAGGGCGGCAAAGTTTTAGCCGGCGAGCCGGGCAGCCAGGGATGGAGGGAAGGAAGGAGAAGGGGGCGAGGGTCGGGCCCGCCCGCGGGGGGAGAAGCCCCCCAGCCCGCCCGCACACCCTCCCCCCGCACACCCCGCCGAAGTTTGCGCACGGGCGAGGTGCTCACCTGAAGTCGCTGTAAGGGTGGATGATCCAGAACCCCGCAGTTTTAACCCTTTCCTGCTCCTTCTCCACCGCCTTCTGGCTGCCGAACATGCGGAGGGAGAATTTGTTGACCCCCGGCTGCAGCATGGAGGTGAACTGCCGCTGCATGAAGCCGTACTGCCGCCGGGGACCCTCGGCGTCTTCGAAGCCTACCACCGGCTCTTCGCCCCCTCCGCCGTCCACTTTGAAGCAGACCGAGTTGCCATGCTCCTTCACCCCGCCGCCGCTGCCCCCGCCGCCGGGGCTGCTCTGGGCTTTCTCCGCCGGGGCCGCCGGCTTGGCTGGGAAGGCGTTAGCGCTGCCATCGTCCCGGCTGCCGGCGGAGGAGCTGCGCTTCCCAGCCTCCATGCTGCGGGGCGGCCGCGGGAAGAGCGCGGGGGGTAGCCTGGCCGCCGCCGGTGCCCTTCAGCGGCGCGGCTTGGGCTCGGCCGCCCGGGGCTGGGGCTGGGCTCAGCTCCGCGCCGCCGCGCCGCCCGGCATGGCCAGCGCCGCCGACTCTGAGCCGCCGGCCGCTCCCGCGCAGGGCGGGCACCGCTTCCCCTCGCCCGCCCCCTGCCGGCCGCCGCCCCGCGCCGCGCCGCGCCGCCCGCCTGACATTGAGCGCCCCGGAGTCCTTGAGGGGCTGAGGCGCCCGGGCCGGGGCGGGGGGAGGGAGGGGGGGAGGAGCCGGCGGGGCGGGCTCTGCCCTCGGGGCGGCGGCCCGCGTGGGCCCCCGGAAGGGTGGGAGGGAGTGGGGTGGCCCCCGGCGGACGGGCGTGGGGCTGGGGGGCCCGGCGCGGCCGCCCCGTGTGGCGGCGGCCGCCGGGCAGAGCGGAGGGATGGAGAGGAGGAGGGAGAGGGGCTCCCGGGCGGCCCTGCGGGGTTTGTGTCTCACACCTCGGGCGCGGCGTGGGGTGGTGTCCTCCCACCGCAGCCAGAGCTGGGTATGAAGCTGTGGAGAGGTCCCACGGGCTCGCCCACCCTTCCCCCGTGCAGCCTCTGCTGCTTCTCGGGGAGCAGCCGACTGGAGGAGAGCAGGAAGCGGGGGTCTGGCTGGTCATGGAGCCCAGTGAATGCATTAGGGGTAGAGGGGAATTTGGGGTTCACACCTGCTGAAGTTGAAGTCAGAAGCTGCCCTTTGCTGGTGCAGCGCGTGCAGGACGGGGAGGAAGGAGAAGGGGGTAGGAGGGAAGGCCAGGTTTTGGGTGGCATTGGTTTCCACACACACAGCAGTTCACCCAGGTTAGACAGCACCTCTCTGCTGCTGAGAGGCTCTTCCCTTGTCCCTGAACCTTTCCCTGACTTGAGAATGCAGGGCTGAGGGCACCAGCGTGGGGACACGCGTGATGCGTGGGATGCTGCGCATGGGGCTGGAGTGTGCCAGGGCGCAACTGGCGCTGAGACGGCCAAGTTTCCATGAGTGCCTGCCGGTCTGTCGCTGTAAGGTGTAGGATGGTGGCTGTACCCCGGAGCGGAGGCAAGCTTTTCACATCAGCCAAGAGGCGATTTTCATTTTGTTTGTGCATAACCAGTGATCTGGGGTCTGTGTTCAGCTCGCTCCACCTGACATTGAAGTACGTCAGGTATAGTTAAGAGGCCTCCAGGAGATGGAGAAAATGCTGTTGGATGAAAAGGAAGTGGTAGGTGTTTCCAGCTCCCGATACTCTCAAGTGCACTCAAAGGAAATAGAATATGTATTGCCTCGGGTATCTCTACACACATTATCCCACCGATTGTGTGCAGTACTTCGGGAGCTGTGGGGTGAGGCAGGGTCTGGGAGAGTAGTTCTGCCAGTGGTAAGCTGCTGTTTACAAGCCATGAGCGAGGAGGAGGCCCTTGGTTTCTGCTCTGAACACTGAGAGATGCTGATAGTTACCCCTAAAAGGGGTGAACTTGGGTTACAGAGTGATGGAGAATCAGTATCTGCAGATGGTACCACAGGAGCTATAGCATTATGCGTACCTGCAAAAACATAAAGGCATATATTACTGCACATATGTGGAGGTCCTGGGACTCCATTTGGCTTGACATAGGTTTGTTTTTCACACATGCTCAACACGCTTTTCATTTTGCACATTAAAAATACCGTAAGAAAGAATTAGTAGTGTCTCCCGAGCTTGGCTCTGCTATTTTCAATGGTATTTGTCACTTCATTGTTATCCGCTTTGTCCGTTACAAAACAGATGCTTGAAACAAACCTGAGAGAGGAACAGATGTGCAAACGTGCACACCACAGTTTGCACGGTGCACATCAGGTGCATTGGGGAGCTGTGTTTCAGAACTGGATCTGGGGAATTTTCTCAGCAGTCCCAGCTCTAACAGAATGTGTGTGCCGAGTGCACTCAAACACACCGGCTTCGGGTGATGTCACTGTGTTAAGCGTGGAAGATGTTAACGTGAACATGATGTTAACTGTGGAAGAAGATGGCAAGCGTAGGTCCACCGGGATGGATTGCTGGAGGCTGGGCAGTGACCAGCATGGGAAGGAACACGCTCGCAGAGTGATTGGTTGAGGGCTGACATACATAAACCTTCCCCATCTGGAGTGATACTTTCCTGTGTGATTCTGTCCTAAAACAGTGAAGAGTGTGCGCACAGCTGCTGATGGCTCATGCACAGCTGCTGATAGACAAAACCCTCTTACTGGTTTATCCCCAGATGATGTCCGCCTCCTTCCCTCATCCAATGACTGCCACCAAACGATAATTAAAAAGTAAGAAATTATTACTGGTTTGCAGCTTTGTGAAAGAATTAGCTCACATCATATCTGACAGAAACCCACAAAGGCAAGGGATGAAAAGGCTAAGTCACGCTGTGCCGTTCCACGCACTCACACAGTTTACCACATCAGCGTTGGTGGAACTGACACTTTCCACACTTCAATCGTGTAGATGTTGCGAACTTAACTTTTCTCTCTGAAGGCAAGCAGTTTTCCTACTTCTTCACTCCTTATTTCAGAGGACTTTTGCATGCAGCCCTTGACCCGAGTGGTGTCTCCCAGCATAAGCTAAACAGCAACTAGTCATGTGCAGGAGGAAATAGGCTTGTAATGGAGTAAATGAGAACAGTGAAATGGAGACATTTACAGCTGCCGTAAGCAGATTCTGATGTACATTCCTTTAATTGGAGAAGCAGTGGACACTGTATTAATGGTGATGGCCCTTCATGTCTGGATGATGAAAATTGTGGGCAGCAAGAACATCCAATTTCTTATTCTATGAAACTTTGCCTTTGCTTGTATTTAATGTCTCATTTGTCGGTGTTTATCTATCCTTACTTAGCAGGTATACCAGAATGACTACCTCTGCCTAGCTTCCCCCTCTTTCTACAGTACAAGAATCTGGAAATACTCTGTTTCCTTCGGTGGCATTATATAGATCCAAAAGTGGTTTATTATGTCAAAATGTCATATGATTTCAGAGAAGTTGTTAATGTGACAAAATTACCTGCATTATATGTAACACATTTCCTGCATGCTGCTTGAACACAGTACATGTATAAACTACACGGGTACAAATCTCTCCATAAAACATATTTTGATATTTTGTGCTTCCTCTGATCAAATAATAGATTTTTATAATTTTTATTCTATGTAGAAGTGCATACTTCTTTGTGCATGTTCGAGTATTACTCGTCCTAAGTACTTGCGTGGCCTAAATGGCCTTAACATCTCAGCTTCTTGCAATTTTTAATAGTAATCCCAAGATTGTGAGGACAAGAAAGGAGTTTTGTAATGGGTAGCTTTTATGGACGAGAATGGATTCTTCTCCAGGTCGAAATAACTTATGATGTTTTCAGGCAGGAAATTGACCTCTCCCGAGGCCCAGGCCAAAGTATTAGTTTAGATGAGAGAATTTTGGTTTCACAGAAAGAGAAGTAATGGGGCATGGTGTGTGTGAATAGTTCTGAAGACTGCACCAGGGCTACATATGGTAGAAAGGTCACAGACTACACTTTAGCTAAAAGTGTAGCTTGTTTTGTGTCAAGTTTGATTTTGATTTTATGACTGTGTCAAGAGAGACACTGAAAAAAAAGAAACTCATAAATGAAGTTGCCAAGAAACCAGTGTTGGCAGAACAAGAAAAAAAACCTTTGTCTTTTGTATCTCTTTGCTATGTCCTAGGTTAATGAATCACTACTAAAAATTTTGTAGGCTCTTTTATTTTTTTGTAATGAATTAGTTTGATTACTTACTGGACTCTATCAAACTATTGTAACATCATTCATTCAAATGCTTTATATGACTCTATAACTATAATACTAACGTATACCTCAAAATTAATTTCCTTCTTTTCTGCCAATCATAGTAAAATTTTATGCCTGTAGTAAATACAGTTCCATTTCTCTTATTTTCTCATATTTTCCCATTTTGATATAAACTGAACATATCCAGAACAGCTCAGCTGTAGAAATGAAAAAAATAACAGCCCATATATTGAAGCATATGTAGTTTGTTAAGTGAAGAAACTGGGGCACTGAGAAGTAACAGGACTTCTATGAGATGACACATTAAGATGCGCCTGACTGCAGAACAAAGCTCTTGTCTCTCAAGTTTCAGTTTCATGCCCTGAGAGATTTTTTTTAAGATTATTTCTCAGCAGAAGTTCATCATCAAGTCAAATGCTAAAGCAGGATTGGCAAGGAAGGAAAATAATATTTATAATTATAGGAGTAGCTGTGCAACCTAAATTGAGAATTAATTCAAATACTGAATATGTGCTGTTTTCTGTGTCTAGTCGCTTGGAAGTTCACAATATAATAATTGTGATTTGGTCCCACCCTGCTTACATTACTTTACGTGAATATTCAGCCATACATACCTACTGGCAACAAATGTTTGCCAAAAAAAGTATATTAATATTGCGTAGTGTTTATGAAGAAAGAAGAATCTTACTCTTGCAATCATTAGTATCCCTTGAAGAAAACTATCACAAACCAATTGCATCTTCAAGTGTGAATGTTAGGTGGTAGCCATTGATGTATTTTTGTCATTTTTACCCTGTTGTACAGTTTGAATATCCACCGTGAACACTGGTGTAAATGTGATCTTGATGATTTCTATAAAGATCAACAAGAGCAGATGTGCTTGACCTGTAGAAGTTTCAAGTCCTAAATTTGTCTGACCAGGTAATTGACACATAAATTTGCTGCAAAGTGTGAAAGCAGCTTCTTCCCTGTTGCCTGTTCCCAAAAGCTGTGATCTGACATTTTCCAGAAACACAGTTTGTGGGAGATACATCTCTTAGAGAGTTAAAGGCATGATTTAAAAGAAATCCCAGGCAGTGGTGTATGTTCTGTGGAATAAAAACTGTGAATATGAAATGGCTCTGAGACATGACCTAGGGTGCAAGACACGCTTGTGTGTACAGGTAGGAACACGTGGTACGTGTGAACAGAAGCGTAGTCTTCCTATGGATAATCTTCTGGGTCACAGGAAACTCTGGTAGCCAAGAATAGTTACAGTGCACTGAGATCTACTAAGTTGTCTACTCAGCTACACTTACTTCTACAGAAACACGTGCTTATTTATTTATAAATAAGCCACAGCCAGATTTTACCTCTTGGAAAATCTTGGTGTTCAGCTCTGGCCTGGTGCTGAGTGCTGGAAGCCCTACTACAGCAGCTGAGTGCGGTCCTTCAGAGCAACTGATAAGGTGGGACAGGAAGGTTTTATTGTTGCCCGTGTCCCAGGGTCAAATTAAAGTCCAGAAACTTCTTATTGTTTTTTACCAACTCCCTGGAGTGTTTTCTATTTATGCAAATTGCTTCTAAATTTGATATAATATTTGTCTGCTCTGGGTGCATATCTTTTTTTGAAGAACAGTATTTTAATGCTACATTTATTATCTGTTTAATGACCTGTCAGATCTTTATCAAATCTTTATGGAGAAAACACCACCACAAAAGGAAAGTAAAAGGTGGAAAACAAATTCTAATTTGATTTTTTTTTTGGAGTTGTAAGTGTATAGCTAATTGTTTACTAATCTTTACTAGTGTCTGTATTGTTGGGTATTTGCAATGCTTTAGAAATCATTAAGTCACTTTCTCTGACAAATGTTCAGCTGACCAGCTAAATGGCTTTGACAAAGTACTTTACATTTTTGGTATGGCAAAAATAATTTTTTCGTTTATTTCATATGCAAGTGGACTCCATATAAACTTTTCTCTTTCTTTAAAATAATATCTGTTTATGATTGTACTAATTTGAAAAACTATGATTTGAGACAACAGATGTAGACATTTCTGAATAATTTCTCTATAAAACATGATAACTTTTTAATACAGAGCCTAAATATGAGAAAAATACACCATTTCTCTAAAAATGCAAATACCTTTAATTCCTCTGGAATGCAACTTCACATTAACAATAGTTTTTTTGCTCCTGTTGCCCACAGTGTTCCTACATAATTGTATAATCACTTCACAACAACAAGTTCTTGTGATTTAAAAATCTCTTCCCTCTGGAAGTTCCAGAACCAAATAAAGAAATGCTTTTTTAAAGCTTGTATATTTCAATAATGTGGAAATATCGTAAAACAGAATTACTAAGTATATGTTGTCAAATATTTAGCTGCAATACGCATGTATTATGCTACACTATATATATACTTTATAAATACTGTTCTACCTTTTAAATAATTTTCTTTCCATAGCCCTGATTTTCCAGAAATCAACAGTCTTGTCCACCTTCTCATCCTAATTTTGCTCAGGTTGTCAGAACTGGCAAGGTGCTTTTAGAGATAGCTGGAAAGTGCCCTCTTCTTGACTTTTAAGTTCATTAGTTAAGATTTTAATGGTTGTCAGTTTTAATCCTGCAAGCTACTCTTGTGTGTTGATTGACTTAGTTTAAGTACTTAAGATCCATCACTTCACCATCATATTTTAGTGGATGTAGACACTAGTGGCAAGCAATATGCATGTTGTGTCTTGTATTCAGTTCCTTATACAGAGCAATGTCTTGCAGGACTAATATATGTCTTCAATATAATATTCATTAAGTTAAATATACTGCTTTTGAAAAGATTCTTGGAATCTTTCTTAAAGGAATAACCTAAAATCTCAAAAGCTGATGCTTGCTAAGTTTTTACAAAAAAAAGAAGGCCTGCTCCACTTGTTTCTAAGTTGTAGATAGGTCTTCATGGTATTGAAAATCAAGAAATTTCAGGTATTATGAAAATAATGGGAAGAAAAAAAAAAAAAAAGGAAAAAAAAAAACTCTGAAGACTTTCAAAACAATTCTTTAAACCTTCACTGTGTTTTACAACTTTCCAGAATAGTTTTTTTAAATCAAAAATGTGGAAAAGTGTTTGTATTTTTAATGAGCACTTTGGAGAAAACAGTTTGAATGTATAAATCTTTTCAATGTTGGCTTAAATTTTCAGTTTTACCAGCAACTAAAAAGGAGTCGAAAAGAGTCCAGAGACGGTCCCAGCACTAATCTAGAGCTGGACCTTGAGATACATATTTATGTAATAATCTTTGAGATACCTATTTATGTAATAATTTTTCAGAGGTACTTTGCATTACTCATAGTTAGCTGTGCTCATGGTAGGCGCATTTCAATTTCTAGTGTGCATAATTAGAAGAACACACAGTGCTATTCCCTGTTGATTGCACTGCCTCAGAGATGCAGGCTAAACGGTGACATTGAGCACCCGACTCCAGAAGGATTGTCCCAGTTTTTGCTGTCAGGCTTTCTGTCCCCCAGTTCACGCCAGCAATTTCCTTGCAGCCACAGGCGTCTCTGGTGCAGAGGAGGGGGATCAGCTATCACAGCCAGCAGGAGCAAACAGTACAAGACGGACAGCTGAACAAACATAACCTCCTGGATTGCCATAAATACTTGGAGGTAAGTACTGCTACTGCAGACACTGGCTGTTGAGGTTTGAAAGCGTATTCCCGTACTCTTTGACTTCTCCTACTGGGAAAGTAGGTTATTATAAAGTTCCACCTCTAAGATGATATTTCCCCTTTCCAGTTATAGTTGGGTCATGAGGAAATGGCAACTGCCATAAGGGAGTCATACCTGTTACAGGCTTGGTGTCCTTTTATTAAAGAGAAATATGAATCAAATAATAAATCAATTAGCAGCAAGAATGGAAAATAAAAAGTGGTTGCTCTTTTCTTTCCCTGGGTCACTGCTGAGAGAAAACACCTATGACCTTAGATATAGAACCTAAAATTATGTGGTTGGATAGCTGATGGGAAGTTGTTTTTTGACAATAGTGGGACTGTGGCAGTTGGTGGCAGATGGCTGTATGGGCAACAAATCTCACGGAGAGGGAACATGGGCAGCCTTTGCGGTGCTCTGTAGATGAACTATTGGATGTGAATTCCATGCCTATGGGAGCCTTGCACGCAGGAGTCCACAGAGTTACAAGGGACTGTGTGTGTCTGTAACAAGTTCAGGTCTTCTGGAAAAGTAAGACTGGATAGAAAACCCAAACTTTATGAAGTGAGTGATGTAAGTTAGTTGCTTCCCCAGGGCTGTCATGGTGGAAGCATTGGGAACATGAAGTGTAAAGAGGCTGTTAACCACAATAACATCCAAGCCAGCTAAGAGGAATTCAAAGTTTGACACTGGCAGTAATTATCAACGCACTTGAAAGCAAAGTATTACTGAACCAATGGTGGCAGCTGTGGTATATTAAGAGAAAGATGATTGTAAACATTCCCTCTAAGTGTGATCAGAAAAAGATACGAAGATTTTTTCATTTTGAAAGGAAAGTGGAAGAAATGCATAAAAGTTGTAACTTTTATGAAAGGGTATACATAGTAGGTATCCACAGCAGTAAAGTAAGTATATGTAAAGCTTCAGAAGATGAACGCATTTTCAGTATTTATTTCCTATAGCCTTTTCTATATATTTATTCTTTTATTTACGAATAATTTTTTTAACTGACTGTATTCTCCCAAGTGACTTTCAGTCCAGTAAAAATTACTGCTAAAGACTGCTTTGCATAGAAGTTAGATAGACACAAGCACTTACAGATGGAATTGCCAGACAACCATTCATCTTTGTGCCTCTGCATACACAGAGATAAGAAAAGGTGTTTGTTTGACACACAGATCAGTGGAGATCATTGTGCTTGTGTAAGTGTCTTTATTCATCTGTATGAGTAACGGAAGAACTAGATTCAAAGGTTAACCGAACAGAAAAACACTATAAGGGCAATCTTTCTACAGTATTTAATTTATTTTAGCAAAACTCAGAGGATGGGGGATTTGGGGGTCTTTTTTTGTGGGTATGGAGTTTTTTTATAAAGAAAGGTGGGGGAAGATTGCTCAACAATGAGCAATCTCCAGTTGAAAATAAGATGATACAAGAGAGAGAAAAAGGCAAAATAAGAAAGAATGTATATTTGCCTTCAAACATTACCTGAAAATGTTAAGCATCGGGGGAAGCAAGATATTATAAAAAGCTGAAAATGTCTTTAGAGAAGTAGGGATAGCAGTCTATGCAATATGTGATCTTTCAAAGTGTTGCAACAAGATACTGCTTGACATAGAAGGAACACAAATTGAAGGTGAAGAATAACCTCGAAGACTTTCACAGCTTGTGAGATAATACATGCTGTGTGCAGCAATCACAGGTAGACATCGGAAACAGGTATCTGGCACTTTATTAACAGAGAGTTCTCCTATCTTGCTTGTTTGTAATGGCATTTAAAAGCACAACAACCTTGTCCTGACGGTAATGCTCTCCAGATGGTAGATGATGTTGATCTTAGATGATACAACATTATCTCAATTCTTTTTGTGAGAAAGACATAGAATTTCAGAGTGTAAAATTTCAAGCTGGAAAATCAAATCTCATCACTAGAATACTGTAATACGACTTGAAACTAGGTAGTAGTAGCAATAGAAAAAAGGTCTGGAAAGCTCTTTTTCTAAAACTTCCTTTTTCTGAAATGCTTGAATAACTGTCTTTATACACAGGGTGGCAAGCTGCAAAGGATATGAATGATTTTGCTGATGAGCTATTATGTCCTAAACTCAGGTTTGTGGTTTTGGCTCACCTTTTTTCTTGTTTTAAGAAGTATAGCCTCTCTGGGCAGGGACTATAATAGATTCTTCTTGTGCTGTTCTCATTTTCTGTCTACAAAAGAGCGAGGCTTTTACTCTAGTATAATTACAAAATTGATTAAGCTGAATATTTCTAATCAAATGAGAATCCTAGCACTTTTTATCATCTTATAGGTGATCTAGTAGTACATTCTCTGAATGTCATTTGTGTGAAGAATCACTTCCCAATTAATGTTCTGTAAGTTAGTGTCTTGGTAGATTTTATTCTTGAATTCTGTGTTTTCAGCAACCTGGATAGACTTCATTCTAATGAAGTAATCTCTGTCTTCATTCGTATTGGCTATTCACTAACCATTCTTTTACTTCTCTACTGCTCTTTAGTACTGCTGTATTTGAGCACTTTCTATTTAAGATGAATAAGAAAGTCCCCAAAGTGCTGCCCATGTCTGTCTTTCTCCATCTAAAAATTATCAGACGTTTGTGATGGATCCTTTCTATGCAGTGAAAAACTGAAGTAAAAATTATGTTGCAATTTATATTTTGTGTTCAGTGTTTCATTCTTCTGAGTACTGTAAGCTTAATAGATTTTTTTAAAATCTATGTATCACTGATATGCATGCATGAGAGAGAGGCTTCCTAGAGCATCATGCAATTTGCAAGAACTATGGCTTCTAAAAATCACAGTAAGCAGTCTATAATTCTTTAAAATATGTTATGCCATCATTTATAAACAAAGTCTAGGCTTTTGTTGTTGTCATGGTTTTGATCAGATTGACCAATCAGAACGACAAATGGCCCCTCCCTCCCCCCTCTAAGGAAAAGAGAGGAGAGGAAGAGATAAAAAGAGATTTATGAGATTAGAAAAAACTAAACTACTTTAATGAAAATATTAATAAATAATGAAATAATAAATAATAAGAAGAAAAAAAAAGGAAAAAAAAAAGTATACAGTATATACAAAACCATATCAAGCTCACAGCATGATGATCATGTCACCAGCAGGCACAGGGGAAAGTCCCAGGCTGGTCTTGGTGATGGACAGGAGCTGGATTCTGGATCTGGAGTCAGGAATGCTCAGATCAGGATCAAAGGCAGATGAACAGACAGGGTCCTCCTCGGACATCGGCCATTGAAGGAAGAGAGCTGACCCTTTGATCCCTCAGCTTTTATACTGAGCATGATGCGGATGGGATGGAATACCCTGTTGGTCAGTTTTGGGTCACCTGTCCTGTCCGCTCCTCCCTCCAGGTGTGACCCCTCTACCCTTTTCCGCTTCCGACCCTCCAATGGGGCAAATAACAAATTTACCTGACCTTGGTTGTTATAGCAATAAGTATAAGCAGGGGCCTCTCGGCATACCATTCCTTGGTATTATCAGGTCTTATCACTATGAGAGAGAGCAGTTTCTGAACAATAGGCTGTTAATTTCAGGGTTTAGTTAGTTAGAAGAGGTAGTTAAAAAGAGCTAAAAGAGCTAAAAAGGTAAAATTACTGAACAGAAAAATTAGTTCTGTTTTACCTCAAACCAGGACAGTTGTGCACTGTGAGAGATGTGTTTAGTGAGCTTATTCATATGTATATGTTTCAAAAATTGCCTATGGTCAAAGTATGCATGAACTAATATCTTAAAACCATATATATTTACTACTAAGAATTCATCAGTGAAGATCTATTTGGTAGTAATGGATTTAGGTACTCTGTATTCCTTTGTACATTGAGAACTGTTGCAAACATCCCACTGAAAAAAAACTTAGGAAGATGGGAGACATTACTTCAAGCACTCCCTAATTTTAAAATTCATGATTGACAATGCCAGTTGTTTTGTAGTAGTATGTACCTTTACCTTTTTTTTTTTTTCCAAACACTTTTCCTTTCTTTCCCTCACAATGGAGGGAAAGAGGGAAACAACTCTTTCCCTCACGAACAGAGTTCGTCTGCAACTCTGAAGAGTCTAGGTCCACCACCAAACCTCTCCAGCTAAGAGAGGGGAGGTAGCTCCTGCGTAGAATTTGAATCATAGAATCATAGAATTATTTAGGTTGGAAAAGGTCTCTAATATCATTGAGTCCAACTGTAAATTTAACACTGCCAAGTCCACCACTAAACCATGTCCCTAAGTGCCACATCTAGTCATCTTTTAAATACCTCCAGAGGTGGTGATTCAACCACTTCGCTGGGAAGCCTGTTCCAATGCTTGACAACCCTTTTGGTGAAGAAATTTTTCCTAATATCCAATCTAAACCTCCCCTGGTGCAGCTTGAAGCCATTTCCTCTTGTCCTATCACGCGTTACTTGGGACAAGAGACTAACCCCCACCTCGCTACAACCTCCTTTCAACTAGGTGTAGAGAGCAATAAGGTCTCCCCTCAGTCTCCTTTTCTCCAGGCTAAACAATCCCAGTTCCCTCAGCTGTTCCTACATAAGACTTGTGCTCTAGATCCCTCACCAGCTTCATTGCTGTTCTTTAGACGTGCTCCAGCACTTCAATATCTTTCCTGTTGTGAGGCACTCAAAATTGAAGAAGGTAATCAAGGTGCAGCTTCACCAGGCCAAGTACAGGGGCTCAGTCACTTCCTCATCCTGCTGGCCACAATGTTTCTGATACAGGCCAGGATGCTGTTGGCTTTCTTGGCCACCCGGGCACACTGTTGGCTCATGTTCAGCCAACTGTCGACCAACGCCCCCCCCCCCCAGCTCCTTTTCCACCAAGCAGCTTTCCAGCCACTCTTCCCCAAGCCTGTAGCGCTGCATGGGGTGGTTGTGACCCAAGTGCAGGACCCAGCACTTGGCCTTGTTGAACCTCATATCATTGGACTCAGCCCCTCGATCCAGCCTTTCCAGATCCCTCTGTAGAGCCTTCCGACCCTGAAGTAGATCCACACTCCTGCATAACTTGGTGTCATCTGTGGAGTTTGTGCTAGACAGAGACATTTTACTAATGGATTTAATAAATATTTGCTAGCAACAGGAGAACGGTGGGTTTAGTGGGTTCCATTCCTGACTCTGAACTCAAAATGGAAAAATTTGTATACATATTTGGAAGAAAGAACAGGGCTTATTTCCTGCCCAGAAGATACTTCATCAAATTTGAACTTTTTCTTAAAATCTTGGATATCCTTGAAATTCTAAAAAGAAAAGTTACCACAACTGGATATGTGAGAAATATACTTTGTTTTGCCTAACCCTTTTAAAAAAAATATCTGAGCTGTTTTGTCCATCTGCTAAAATTCAGCCTAAGGCAGATTCCTGGCACAGGAAAAATATAAAATTTACAATATGTGGGTTTGTGCAGCTGGTAAAATTTCTGCCCCCTTTCTTTCAGCAATTCAAATGGATTTCACCGCTGAATGATGTTATTAAAAGAAGGAGGTGTTAGCCCCATCTACAATGTGATTATGTTGTCACTATTGTTGTCAGATAAAATGCCAGCAGCATGTTCTCTGGTGAGAGAAAAAGTAAGAAAGAACATGGTAACACTGCTGAATTGGACCTTCACTTTTATTTGCTCAGCCACCTGCCGTTTCAGATCTATATAAGGAATATGCTTGCCCTGCAGCCAACAGAAAAGCACAGAGATAGTCAAGATATCTGCACAGCTGAGCATGTTTGTAGGGAGCAATCTAGTAGCGGCAGCATGGAGCCCTATGTGAGTCGAGGTATTCAGGTGAGAAACGAGAGCTGATTAGCTCATACGCTAACACTTTTAGACCTATTCCATTGCCTCTGCTGTCTGCCCCAAAGCTGGTTTGTGCATCCCTGTACTGAACTGCAGGCATGCTTTAAAAGGAGCTGGTATTATACTTGAGAGGAAATGAAATAAGTTATAACTTCCTAAATTTTCCAGATGTATTTAGTTAAAAATATTTTGTATTTCTTGCATTCTGTCTTCAGGTACTCAAGGACTACAAGCTTTACTGTATTTGTGTTTCATATATCATAAATATCGGAGCTACTGAAGCAGAAAAGGTAATACTTTTTTACTGCAATCATGGATTTTTTACATGTTGTCAGTTTCTAAGTCACTGAACAGTTTACCCTTATACTAATCAGCTCTACTTTATAGAGATACTTTTTCATTAACAGAGAGACAGATTGTCTTTTCCTCAGTACTGCTGCCCACTCCAAGCAGATGACTAAAGAACCATGGAGAGCATATGCTCAGCTATGCCAGTGAATGCTACACAAGCACTTTTTCTACTGCTGTGAAATGTGGCTGTTACCATCTCTCCATTTTTTTCAGTACACTCAAAGGCTTATTCAGTTGTTAATGCTATTTGAGTCATGGAATATCTTTGCCTACCACATGGAAATAGGAGGAGGAAAAAACATGGAACATATACTTTTAGAAGGAGGCTGTAAAAGAAAATACAAATAGCAATGGTGGAACTCTAGCAATACCTATAGGACTGTAGAAAAAAACTTTCACGGGAGAAAATATTCATTAAAATTCTCTACTGACTTTTAGAGTTGAAATGTTAAATACGCGGCTTGAATTTTAATGTACAGAAGCAATTTAACAGGTCAAAACTACTGTTAATAATACTAAAGGATTTTATATAATGCTGTTTTTAAAATAGTAGGTCTTTAAAAATGTGGGTCCCTTCATTTTGCATAAAGAGACTTGGATACTTGTGCTTGCGGTGAGTCATCTATACTGCTTTTATTTTGAAATATGACACTGGTTTGAGACTACACATATGGAAATGCTGAGTGAAGTGCTAGTATCTCAGAAAATAGTAGCAAGTAATTATTTTAACATGTAAATAAGAATAAATGGACTATTGTTAATCCTTAAGGCTGAATGTTACTAATAAAGAAGTCATGCAGGCTAGTTGTGTTAGTACTGAGTGTTGACATTGCACTGTATTACCTGTAGGATCCAGTGATCTCTGGAAACAGGGCAAAGACTTTGGTTGACAGTAAAAGTAAGAGCGGGTCTGGCTGTCATCTAATGAAAGAAAACAACCTGGCAACACTTTTAACTATCTTTAAGAATCCTGCCTGTTATGTTAGCAATTCATATATTTCTGCTTATATTTCTTAAGTCAGATCCCACTAGTTTCAATTCTGTAGGACAGACCACTCTGAATCCTACATATGTGCTAATCTTTCCTAAGCAAATCTGTATGGTTCCCTGACCCCAAGAGTCCAACAGGACAAACACATCAGAAGGTAAATCGCCTTTGTGGGGTGCGATGGGCATCAAATCAACTCACCACTAACCTGTTTGGTGGTGCTTTTTACACTGTAAATGTTCTTCAGCTTTTATCATACGATGCCTTGATCCATGGTCATTCAGATAAAAAGTGATCTATTTTTTGTGAAAGTCTGAAAAATAATGCAGTCATGCAGGTCACCTCGCTTTCAGTCATAAATCAAACAAAGCATTCTGTGACAAAAAAAATCTCATACTGGACAAGATTATTTATCTTGCTTATACAAGATAATCAATTCAAACCTCAGAGGGAGGTCACTGTCTGTGGTCATAGTTTTAAAGATATTATACTGGCGTCTAGCAGGAACATGTAACACTGCAGAGCTTGCAGGATTATTTCTGTAACTTTTAGAAATAAGCAATAAAGCCCATTTTAGCCATGTTATTTTAAAACAAATTTTTACAACCTAATAAATTATTAAAGCCTAATCTATCTGCACTGGTAAGCAGTTTCCTGAAATTTTTAGTTGACTATCACATACTTAATTTTGCCTACCTATAGTAATTTACTCTGTGATTCAGCAAAATTATTAAGCTTATCTAGTCTTGTTGATTTCACAGAGAGTATGCAAGTACTCAGGTTTTGATATACACCTCAATAACTTGGGGAACTGAGATCCAAATATTAATCTTATAGTATTGCATCCATTTAGATAAAGCTTGGGTTTGAGTTGGGCTTCTGATTACGTACACTTTGGCATGTTTTTCCCCACAGAATTAATCCTAGAATGATTATACCGAAAGTGGCAATTTAACAATTTCTATTCAACAAAGGAAAGAAAACCAAAACAAAACATTTTTTCAGAAACCCTTTTTCAGTAAATTAGAGACACATCAGGACATGGTGAAATCTAAGCACGATATTCAATGCCAGTCAGTCCTTTCTGGTTGTTCAGAAGATTCATCTAGTCATTCCTGTTCCTCGAACTCTTTTTTTTCTAAAGACTCAGAGGTGAGATGATGAGTGGAAAAATATCCAACTCTCCGTGGAACTACTTTCCAGTACAGAGAGCTACAGTTTTCTGAGTTTAATCTCAGTGTTATTTCAGATCAATATACGGTCCTTTGCCTGTTCGTCATAGTGACCATCTTTGTATACCCTGCTGCCCATTGTATGGACATCTCTTCAGTCTTCTGCTTTCAGACTCTTTCCAAACTTTCCTTCAAAGTGTGCTAAATTACAATTTTAATATAAATTAAAATTCCAGCCACTTTTTCAGAGCGCCAATAGAAATGTTTAAAAAGAGGATTTCACATTCCCTTTGCTGATCTGGGTTACCTATGTAGCTTACATATCCTGTCTCATGTAACCTTATCAAAGGCAGCTAATAAACTGACAAAGCTGTTGATAGCAATCTATTCATCAGTTCATGATGTTGAGATTTGTTGAGATTTCACTTCTCTCAACTAACTTGGCACACTCCACTGGCTAATCTGAAATTTGCATACAATTATGTACTATAAAGTGTGATTTTAAGATTATACTAAATTTATCAACTGTACATCCAGAGGTTTCTCCTTCACTATGTGTAATATGAAACATGCAATGTTTTGTCTTAAGTGTAAATAGATATACTAGAAATTCTAGGACTGAAATCAATTGAATTAATGTCTTCATTTCAGTATAAGTGGCAGGAGAATTTAATTCTGTCTCATTTTCATTGTGTCTTTGGGGCATGTGTCTTAACTTAAATTTTGCAAAGTACAGAATCAAATTCAAATGGATAGTACATTCTATATGCTAAATTTTATACATAAACTATGAGGATGAAAATCTTTGAGCTAGTACTCTTGCATGCTGATTGAATTCAATCTAGGCAGAATGGCACTGCCAAAAATTATCCACAGAAATGTTACAGTCTTTGAGTTTCAGTCTTTACTAATAAGATTAAAATCATTCTTTTGTTTGTTTGTTTTACAGAAAATAATTTAAATGTCACTGAATTTTTTGAGTTATGGATAATGATAACATCTGCATGGTTCAGTTGCAGTAGCATTGATAGTTCTTCCTTTTAGGGTCACCACATGGACTTTCCTGTTACAACAAAAAGGACTATAACTTTTGCTTCTGCTTGAGTAAAACTATGCCAAAATATGAAGAAATGCTTTCTTCTGTTCTATTTGGTAAATCTCAAATCACAGCTCAGAGTGGCTTGTCCTTACATCAGTGATAGCAGAATGTGTATGATTGTTATAGGAAGAGTAAAGGGCTTGTAGTACAGAGTTCACAGCCTTAAAACATCTTTTTGTATGTTCCACAAACTTTGTCTTCAACATAATAAAACTGGATGTAGCTGAGGGCATTGGCTTGAGAATGAACTCTGAAAGGGACTGACAAGGGCTGTTTGGCTTGATACTCTCATAGACTGAATAAATCATTCAGCTTTTCCTGGGCCTCTCTTGCAAAGCATTTCCTTGAGGATAAATGGAAGCTGATGTGCCAGTTGGCATTGAGTTTCTGAAATGAATAAAACACTACCTGGTATTCCTTAGCATCTCCTAGCCTGTTTTGTCAACTGCTAGCAAATGTTTCAAATTAGTGTGTCACATCCTATAGACAGCCGAGAGACAAATTCTCTCAAACACAGCATATTAGGCTAAATATTTGAAACATAGTGTTTGAGAAATCAATAGATCAAAGTGAGTGGTTTTGGTGTCTCATAGATCTAAACAAAAAAATACATTGTAAATCAAATTCAGCACTAGAGTTCTGTGAGAAGAGTCCACCCCATAACAGTCATTATTCATTTCCTTGCTTTGTCCTCTCTTGCCAGTATGTCCTATTTGAAGATTATACCAATAAGAAATAATGCTGATGGCTGTTTTCAAAGCCTTTTTGGCATAACTGCTTTCTAAATCTGAAGCAAATCATAAGATTCACAGGAAGTGAATGTCTGCACCTTTCTAAAATCTAAGTATAGAAAAAAAATTATTTATAGACATACTATTTTTCATTAAAACATGCGCTTTTCTTATGGCAAGAGGTTTTCAATATTGATCACATAATTACCAAAAATGTTTTTGAAACATAATAAAATTGCAGTGTCATCTGCATTCTACCACAAATTCCTCTGCAGAAGGTTGAATTCATCATCATAGATGTTCATCAAAAAAAAAAAAACAAAAAAAACCCCACAACTTTTTCCCAAGTCAAACAGTCTCTTCCTCTATTATGCCCCTTATTAAGGTTCTGTCCTCAGAATTACATCACTGAAGGCAACTCCACCCTGTGATGAGATCCTCAGCGATGAAATTATTTATGTCCAGAGCTTGCACTACTACCAAGAAAGCTTTTTGGATTTCCTAGGTATGAAATTAATTGAGTTGTAAAAATCCACAGGCAAGCTAGTGATAAAACAGTTGAGGATACAGAGATTAAATGAATTGAAAGAAATGCTTGATCTTCCACCCTTTACCTGCTTCACTTCACTTGAATGGAAAATTGGCCAGGTCTTCTTGGAAGTATAATACTAGGTCAGTGGATGAAATAAATGGCTAATTCTGTGACTAATAATAGAACACATTTTTTTACTCTTTCTCAGGAATGACAGCCCTCCTCACTGACCTCTAGCTTCCGTCTTTCCGGCTGAATAAATCTTTGATTATTTTTTTTGGAAAATAGGTGTTGCTATCCTACTTTCCAGACAGATAGAAGAGTTTAAGGCGTTAAAAGCCTCATCAGGCTAAGAAAATAATTTCACTCAGATCTCATTTTAACTGTAAAAACTGGACATCACTGCATTTGCTAACCATCCATGCTCAGAAAAAAAAAAAAAGTGGCTGATGAAAACAGACTGTTTTTCAAGAGTAAATATAGCCTATTGAAGCTTTTGATTTCAGAAGAATTCTAAAGGATCTTTTTTAATCTGTTTGACATTTCGGGATTTTTAGAATCTGGCATTATTAAGCAGTGTTCTTATTGACATTTCTACACCCCTAAATAAAATAAATTTAGATATAAATACATAAATAATTAAAAATTTAGAGAGACTACTAAAATAAGTAAAGGGGTTTATTGCATTGTATAGCTGTGTGTTTTTTCTGATATCATATATTTGAGTTTCACCAAAACCAGCACACCTTTCAGGTGTCACTTAGGTTTCAACACTTTAAAATAGAACATCAAGGGAAAATAAGAGTTAAGGGAGAACCAAATTACAGGAGGAGAAATATTTTCCAGAGCATTTCCCGGTGTTGGAGTCTACTAAAACAACAAGACTTTGAATTTTTAGTCTGTTTGAGTTAAAATTATGAGACTAAAAATTACTCATCAAACCTCTAAGGTAAAGCTCTTGAAGATTTTTTTGTTTCGAGATTTTTTGTTTATTTGTTTCCCAGGCTCATCTAGAATTGAAAATGTAAATTGTAAAATTAAATCCATAAACTACTTTGGAAATATATTTTGATTTGTTTCTTTGTGAAAAGCTCAGGAAGCTCTGAAATTATTCTGTAATTCAAATCCTAGCTCATCACCAAAACATTGTACATAAATTTAAAAAAGTTGTGCATAAGCATCTAGCTGAGCAAAGTAATATTGTTCTAGAAAAATTTCTTTATGTTGAAAAATAACTTCACACCTATTTCAGCAATAATGAAATATGAGAATTGTAAGTAATAGTGTCTGAAATCCAATAAAACCAGTCTGATTAAAATTCAGACTAGGTAGTAGTTCAGGATGCTCTGGGCTGCAAGGCAGGCACACAGCAAGCTCACTACCCTGGACTTCAGGAGAGCAGATTTTGGCCTCCTCGGGAACCTGCTTTAGAGAGTACAGTGAGATAAAGCCCTGGAGGGAAGAGGGGCCCAAGAAAGCTGGTTAATATTCAAGGATCACCTCCTCCAAGTTCAGGAGTGATGCATCCCAGAAAAGAGGAAGTCAGGCAAAATTGCCAGGAGGCCTACATGGATAAACAAGGAGCTTCAGGACAAACTCAAACACAAAAAGGAAGCCTACTGAGGTTGGAAGCAAGGATGGGTAGTCTGGGAGTAATAGCGAGAAATTGTCTGAGCAGCCAGGGATCAGGTTAGGAAAGCTAAAGCCCTGTAATCTGGCCAGGGAACTCAAGGGCAATGAGAAAAGCTTCTATAGGTACGTCAGTGATAAAAGGAAGACTAAGGGAAAATGTGAGCCCTCTCCAAAAGGAAACGGAAGACCTGGTTACCCAGGATGTAGAGGAGGCTGAGGAACTCTATGACTTTTTTGCCTCAGTCTTCACCAGTAAGTTCTCTAACCACAGCACCCAGGTAGGCAAAGACAGGGACTGGGAGAATAAAGAACTGTGCACTGTAGGAGAAGACCAGGTTCAAGACTCTCTGAGGAACCTGGAAGTACGCAAATCTATGTGACCTGATAAGATACATCTGCAGATCCTGAGGGAACTGGACGTTAAAGTTGCTAAGCCACTATCCATCAAATTTGAGGAGCCATGGTCAACTTAGGTATAGTAACATTTACCATGCAATTAATTTTAGATTTATTAATAAACACATTGAGTACGGAAAATAGTTACAGGCTTTCTTAGGGGAAAGGAGAAATTATGAAAACAGGCTATGTTACTGTTTTAAGTTGATAAGAATTAGCATGTTGAAAGAAAATTGTGCATTCTTACTTGTAACTCCCCCTCACTCCTATACATTTGTGTGTAATTCAAGTCCTGGGCATTACCAGCTCAGTATGTAACCCTAAATTCCTCTCTGGTTGTAGACTCTCTTCTTCATCTTGTCATCCTTACTGAACAGAATTTAGTCAGTGCAGCTGCTCACATGATCTTATTCAAGGAATAACAAAATCCAGCTACAATATTAGTATGACACATTTTTTCCATTCTTATCCATAATTCATTTGTGCAAGTGGGCTTTTTTACATTTTAATAAACAATATGAAAGAAAGAGCTATTCTCATGATATTTACAGAACAACAAAGAAGTGTTGAAATGTTTACAGTAGCCCTTTCTTATCGTATGTTTAGACTACATTCTCTGATTAATGTGTTTAGTCACCCAGTAAATACTAATTATTTAATGTTACAGCAGTATTGGGGGTTTATTCTCTAGAAAACAAAGAAAAATATTTTATCACAGTAGTGTTTGAATTGATGACTTTTTTTTTAATTGTTTCTGTACATTTCACTGATTAAAATGGTAAGATCTCTATTGCTCAGAAATTCTCTCTCATCTGAAAAGAGATGTTCATACCAAACAAGACCAAGAAAAGAGAACAGCTACTGTATTGTAGAGGTAATCCTATGTGGAATCCCAATCATCAAATAATTTTTCCAAAAGATGTTGCAAACAAATTTCAAAAAGCAAATTGCTTACTGACATTTTCAGCTGTAGCTGTTCAAAGTTTTCTCATCGAAATGTTGACCACCATATCTAAGCTTTTATATATGTAATATTTGAGGGTCTTTTTTAATTGGAGTGTATCTAATGTACCATTTTCACCAAAACTAAGTAAATCTAAAGAGAGAAGAAACATCCTTGGGCAGCATGGATCAACAGGGTTATATATTAGGTGATGTACCAAGTACAGTTGTAGAGAGCTCTAAGTAGTGAATGCATAGTACATCTGCTACCTCCCAGTGGTTAGGGAGGGGAATTGTCCTGCTTTCGAGCGTTGACATGAAGCTATACTTTAAAACCAAAAGCTAACAAATTATTTGAACTTGGTAATATTAAAAAGCCCACTATTTTTATGTTTACTGTAATTGATTAGACTTGAAGATATGGGGGTACGAATTTTTCTTTATGCCAAGATATATTAGTACAAATTAAATGTTTCTGTCTGTTAAAAAGACCAGAAGGCAAATAACTGAAGTCAACTTGTCTACTGCCATTTGGTTAATGAAGATTGCCTGCAAATTGAGCACTGATATTTTGCACTCTGGCTCAGATCCTCAAATGCACTTCAGCCTCTACTGAAGTCACTGGGAGTTCAATGCCTGAATGAGTATGGGATGATCAAAGCAGTTAGAAGTGTTGAAAGCAATGGATATTGTAATTGCTGGAAGCCACTTGAACATCCACCTCTCTTCTGGGTTTCTCATAAATTATAGGGTGATATTCAGAGTCATGAGTATGACTGAGATGTTTACCAAGGTGTGCTTGCCATTTACGTTGTCACAGTGGGATGCACATGCAGAAAGCAAAAGTTGTTGAGATTTATAAATAAACCAAAATACCCACCTTCAATGTAAACTTATTTTCTGATCTTACAGTTTTAAAAGCAGAGAGAATATATTGTTGAAACTTAGATGTTTAGTAATCTTGAAATGCAATTGCTAGATGCTCAAAAAGACTTCCACGCATCATGTAAATTCCAGTGGTAACAAATAATATTGCATAAACAAGTCTGTCTCACATAGCTGATTATTCTAGTATAGGAATAATGCATCAATTGTTACTGTGGATAAACAAAATTCCACTTTGCTTTTGCTGCTAACTTCATGAATACTAAACATACAGGATTTAGCTTAGTTGAAATGAGTCTTTGAGATACAGTGACAAATTACTTCTGTTGTGCAATGCTTCAAATACCATGCTTCCTTCTTAATGTCCCTTTAATTTCCACCTTTGGCTTGAGAAAGTTATTGCCTGATAACTTTCAGTGTGGCTTTGGGTTAAGGTTTGGCACTATGTAGGTATATTTAGATAAGTTCTGTTTGGGCCCAGCTTCTTGTTTGGGTGGGGTTATTATTCTTGGTGGGGTTTTTTTGTTGTTTTGTTTTGTTTGTTGTGTTGTTTTTTGTTTGTTTGCATTTTTTTTGTCCAGAAAGCTACAAATCCATTTCAGATTAAGAGACACAATTTAGAACTGTCACAGACAGCTTCCTCTTAGTATCTCTATTACAGTAAGATAACAGGCTAGTTTCTTGGGATAAATGAACTGCAAGACTACTTAATAATAACAACTTAATAATTAAAATAATTTAATAATTAGTAAAAAATAACTGAAGTTATTTCTGTTTGTGCTGACTTGCATTCACAGTGCTTGCACTAAATATTTAAATACTTTTGTGGTGGGTCTCTGCCTGATATTCAAAGGACTAAACATAAAAAGTACAACATTACATAGATGAGCAAAAAAATAGTATTTTCTGTTTTTTTTAGGCCTATGCTGCAGTCCTGAAAACACTGGAGGGTGAATCTGTAAGACAAGCTCACCTTCTGCCACCTTTGTCTGTACTAGAAGCTGGACATGAGATATGTAAATGGCAGCCTCTTTTAATTGAGTGGTTATTCCTCAAATGCAATAAAATATCATGAACTATGTTTGTGTATTTCCGTTGTAATACCTCCTCCCTACCTACCACCCAGACTTTTATAATTTGTGATCTTGCTTATCCACATTTTCAGAAGGAAAATCTTGTCTGCCTTCTGTGCTTGGAAAGTATTGCTCATGGCAGTAGTATTCTGAACAGATCATCAATAAACAGTAAAGAAATCTTGACACACTTGCTGTAATAGCACGCAACAAGCCAGCATTTCACAACTTCAGGATAAAAACATAATCAAATTGTAAAACCTATTATGGTAGACTGCAATAATGAGCAAATTAAGGTCTAGAGCATTGAACCTTAGAACTGAGGGAAATGTTTCATTGTTTCAATAACAGCTGTCCAGAACTCAGAAAGACCCAAATTAACTTAAGGAAAAACCAATAGACAGACTTTTTTACTGCATGAGCATAGAATGGTAATTTCACAGAAATTAATATTCTTTATGACAAGGTGTTAGTAGGACAGTAACATCTTTACCAGTTATGAGCTTTGATATCCTACTCTGCCAATACAGGCTCCATCCACTCTTGCTGTTATCAGTTAAGCCTGAGTGCCTTCAAGTAATGCATTAAGCAAATTGATTGCCATCTCTTACATGCTTATTCTTTCATTTTTTTCCCCTGAGAGGGAAGTGCATGCCGTTGGAAAGTGTCTTCTGCATTTTTATGTACTATTGATGTGCACAAATAGATGTATCAATCTGACTGATCTATATGTCGGTCTATCTAACATAAAGCCAGATTGCGGGAAGACATTTTGCAGTTGGAGCAGGAAACGGTGGGGTTTGTGGCAGTCCATAGTTCCTATGGTCATCTCCTCCATAGTCATGGGCCAGTCTGTGGGAATACATTATCTTCTGGAAAGGCAAGCTCTGTCTTTATTTCTAGCACCCCACTGTGCTAGCAGAATAAAGTTGTTGAACATGGTCCTTATGAGAACCCAAAGATAAATGTAAATTGGTGAAATACTACAAAATTCAAAATTGCAAATATGACTTAGGGGCCAGATTCCACACTTAGATATTTAATAAAACTTAAGACTTATTTTTGGATTCTGGGTTCTGAGGTTCTAATTTAAATGTTTGTATGTCAATTTTTAAATCCGTATTTCTAAATCAGAGTATAGACATGCAGCTGACATTCATGCATTTAAATATAGGATTAATTAATTTACTCTTAGTACTATATTTTGTCACTTAATTGCGTTCTTAATCATGTAAAATCATTGTAAGGTTTAAGTTTTTATGCTTTCTAAAAGCATATCCTCTTATTTTGATATAGGAAGGTAGTTGGATCTTCACTATTCCTTTACCTTTCAAGCCATTTCTATTTCCCCAAGTACATCTCTCCATTTCTGTTCTGCCTTGAAACATAATGGTAGATATTGCTCCCTCATCATCCTGTGTAATTGTCCCTATCATTTTCCCTTAATGAATCAAGTTAAAATAAGTGAATTTAAAACACAATTATTTACTATCTAATTTTTTTGAGTGGAGGAAACGGCTGCAAGTGATTGTTTGGCATCACTCTGTTCTTGCACTAGTAATGACATACAAATATTTATTTTACCCTTATTAAATCCTTCTCTCTATTTCACTGTAGCTACAGAGCTGACTGTCACAACAATTTAAATGAAACAATGTGAAACCATGAGTCATAAGACTGGCAAATGCACATGAATTACTTGAAGTAATTTCCTATATTTAATTTTTAAGTTTTAAATCAAAGTCTTCCCATAGCATTTGATGATAGTATTTTTGAAGAATTAGAATATGTTTAGTTTGGAACTTATATATATTGAAATGCTAAAAAGTGGAAGTAAATAGTATGAAATAGCATACACTTGTTAAGAAATGCATTAAATTATAGTTGGAGATAACCCTTCCCTGTAATAAATCATACCAATAGAGCTGAAAGGTGTTAAACCTGATAGGATTATTTTTTGCTGAGACACAAATTAGCAGAATCATAAAATAGTTTGGGTTGGAAGGGACCTTAAAGATCATCAAGTTCCCACCCCACTGCCATGGGCAGGGACACCTCCCACTAGACCAGGTTGCTCAAAGCCCCATCCAACCTGGTCTTGAACACTTCTAGAGACGTGACATCCACAACTGCTCTGGGCAACCTGTGCCAGTGTCTCACCACACTCACAGTAAGTAATTTCTTCCTAATATCTAATCTAAATCTATCCTCTTTCAGTTTAAAAGCATTACCCATTACTATCACTACAGTCCTTGATCAAGAGTCCCCATCTCTTCTGTATGTCCCTTTTAGGTACTGGAAGGTCACTATAAGGTGTCCCCAGAGCCTGATCTTCTCCAAGCTGAACAATCCCAACTCTCTCAGCCTGTTTTTGTAGGGGAGTTGTTCCATCCTGCTGATCATCTTTGTGGCCCTTCTCTGGACTCGTTCCAACAGGTCCATATGCTTTTTATGTTGGGGGCCACAGAGCTGAACACAGTACTTCACATTGGGTCTCACCAGAGCAGAGGGGCTGCTGGCCACACTTCTTGCAGGATGCAGCCCAGGATACAGCTGGCTTTCTGGGTTGCAAGCACACATTGCTGAGTCATGTTTAGCTTCTCATCAACCAACACCCCAAGTCCTTCACCCAGGGCTGCTCTCCAGCCATTCTTCTCCCAGCCTGTATTTGTGCTTGGGATTGCCCCGACCCACGTGCAGGACCTCAGTGACTATGTGAGTTTCACACAAGCCCACCTCTCAAACCTGTCAAGGACCCTCTGGATGGCATCCCTTCCCTCCAGCATGTCAGCTGCACCACACAGCTTGGTGCCATCAGCACTTGCTGAGGGTGCTCTCACTCCCACTGTCCGTGTTGCAAAGACGTCAAGCAGCACCAGTGCAGACCTCTGAGGAATGCCATTCATCACTGGTCTCCAGTGGGACTTTGAGCCATTGACTACAACTCTTTGAGTGCAGCCATCCAGCCAATTTCTTATCCACCAAGTGGTCCATTTGTGAAATCCATGTCTCTCCAATTTACAGACCTGGATGTTGTGCGAGACAGTGTCAAACGTATAGCACAAGTCCAGGTAGATGATGTCAGTTGCTCTTCCGTTGTCCACCAACAATGTAATGCCATCGTAGAAGGCCACCAAATTTGGCAGACATGATTTGCCCTTTGTGAAGTCGTGTTGGCTGTCACCAATCACCTCCTTATTTTCCATGTGCCTTAGCACAGTTTCCAGAAGGATCTGCTCCATGATCTTGCCGGGCACAGAGGCAAGACTGGCTTGTAGTTCCCAGGGTCTTTTTTTTTCCCATTTTTTCCTTTTTAAAAATGGGAGGGTTTGTTTCCCCCTTTCCAGTCAGTGGGAACTTGAGCTTCACATTCCCCACCAGCCCCTCCTTGTTGGTGAGAACAAGTTCCAGCAAAGCACATCGCCTCATTGGCTTCCCTGTCATTTGCAGAAGGAATTTATCATTGACACATTTCAGGAACCTCTTGGATTGCTTATGCCATGCTGTGTTGTCCCTACAACAGATATCGAGGTGGTTGAATTCCCCCATGAGGATCAGGGCTTCTGAACATGAGGTTGCTCCTGTCTGCCTATAGAGGGACTCACCTGCTCAGTCTTCCTGGTCAGCTGACTTGTAGCAGACCCTCACTGTAACATCACCTGTCCCTGCTTTCCTTTTAATCCTGACCCATAAGCTCTCCATCGGCTCCTCATCCACCCCCAGAGTGAGCTCCATGCATTCCAGCTGGTCATTGACATAGAGGGCAACACCCTCTCTTGTCTCCCTGGCCTGTCCTTCCTAAAGAGCCTGTATCCTTCCATTACAACACTCCAATCATAGGAGCCATCCCACCATATCTCCATGATGCCAGTAAGATCATAGCCCTGCAGGTGTGCACACATCTCTAACTCCTCTTGTTCATTCCCCATGCTACATGTGTTTGCATAGAGGCAGTTAAGTTGAGCCCCCAGTGAAGCTAACTTGCTGGTTGGAGCAGGTGGAATTCCTTTGTGCTGCACTCCAGGTGCTCTCCTGCTGACCTCTGATCCTTCTCCAGGCTCTGGGCATCTATTGCTGGCACTGGTATCAAACTGGTGGGGGTGGGATGGACTGAGGTTCCCCTCCCCCCACAACTCTAGTTTAAAGCCCTCTTCACCAGCTTGGCAAGCATATGATTGAAGATGCTCTTTCCCTTCTCTGACAGATGACAGAAGGTGTAAATAATTTATACCATGCCTTGGAGATTCAGCCTGAAATCATTTTAGGCCCCCAGTACTAACCATCTTTTGTATTGTATTGTCTTTCCTTTTCTGTAGTGTTGGTTTTCTACACTTACATGATTGGGATTCTTGTTCAGAGTCTTCAGTCAAGCACTGAGATGATGGTTGCCAAACGAGGTGGCTGTCCATGCAGTACCCCGACTAAGTCAATCTGAATTCATCTCCTCTTTCATCTGTTATCATTTTATAGACCTCTAATGTTTCCTTCCCCTTTCCAGTCTAGGCCATGGAGATCTATTTTAGTTTGTCATTCCTTTTATCTTCAATCATCCTTTTTGCCTCTCTCTCTTCTTTTTTACAGTTCTACTGTAATCTTCTTGAGATATAAGAACCAAACCACAGGCACTGTTTGCAGGTGCTATACAGATTTATATAGTACTATAACGATTGTCTCTGTTCTATTTTTTATTCCTTCCCTAATTATTCCTAACATTTTATTTGCTTTTTCACTGCTGCTGCACACTGAGCTGACACCCCTATGAACTTTTTCATAAGCCTTTTCTCATTCCAAAATTTCTTCTCTGAGTGGTAGCAGCCAGCTCATAAACCTATCACTATGTCATACCCTAGTTTCCCAATCATTGCCATGGCTCACACTAGTGCCTAGAAACTGTCACTGGCAGTGGTGCACACACACGCTAGACTGACCGTCTTACCATGCAGTAACAGGAGGACTGTTAGAACTCAGCCCTGTAAAAGAGCACTGGGAAGGAAAATGATAGACTCACTGTAGCCTGGATATCAACGGGGCAATGAAGCTCAGGACACTCCAACAGTACAGAGCGCTTACAGACAATAAGCCCTTTCCTTAATCATCAGTGCCCTTTGATGAGACCTTGGCAAGTAAATGCCTGTCTGTCTCAATTAAAGAGAACCGATTCCCTTACACCTCAGCCAAAAGCCCCACCTTTTACATAACACATAGTCTCAACAATCTGCAACTGCAAATTGCAAAGGAGAATAGGTCATTCCAATTGCATACACAAAACACAGTTATTGCAAGAAAGACATTTACAGGCAGATGAGCTAGAAATAATGAATCCTTCTTTACAGGGAATAGGTTCCGTGAATCCTCTCCCGTTGACTGCTGACTATGTCCTATTTTTGAGACCAAACTGTTCCTTGTTTATGCTGAAATGATATCATTTGACAGACAGATGACAGGCATACTGTGTACTAGAAGAGCAGCTGTTTGCAATATCATAAAAAATCCTGGCAAAACCAAGGATACTGAAAGCAGCTGCTAGACACTTTCCAAAGTAATATCATTATGTTTCTATACCAATTCTTGAGAGCACAATTCAATTTCTTAATAGTAAATCTCCACATTTCATTTCATAGCAGCTGAATTAGGCTTTTACTTCTTGACTGACTTATAAGAAAATCTTAATTTTTCTGTGAATTCAGAAAATTGTACCAAGTCCTGAAAATGTATTAATGTCTCAAATATAATTTTGCAATGCTTAAAAAAACCAAACCAAAACAGAATAAAAACTCAGAACTTTTGGGCTAATTCACTACTTTTGTGTCTGTTTGCTTGTTGTGTGTGTTCCTCATTAATAACTAAATGGAATAGATTGTTATTTTCTGTACTTACTTCTTTGAGATTCCTGTGTGATTGGTAGCAAAACATCTTTCCTGCTATGTTAGCAAAGTAATTACATACTCAAAACCTCACTTAAAAAGACTTGAAACAAAATTTAGTGAAGAGATTAAAAAGGCTCCAAAAGGAAAAGTCCTTTAAATAATGCATATGCATGATAGCTATGTATTGCTAAAAGGATAAATACAAATGGGAAGCATAGTTTGACAGATCCAGAATTCTCTTTTCATCCTCCTAGAAAAGTAAAAGCAGATGCTGAAATACTCTTTATCCAGGTCTCACAGCCAAGATGCCATTCAGAAAATCTAACACAATCACCTCTAGACAATAATGGAGTTAATTCCTTGTGGCTGAAATTCATTTGTTTATTTATATTTTATATGCCAAATTTGGGCTAAGGCTTTTGCCTTTTAGTAAATGTTGCCCATCACATGTCTCTGGCCTTCTGAAGCTGCTAATAAGGTTACAAATTAGTGCCACTGAAAATGATGATTTGTGAGAGTGTCCATTGAGAATGTCAGCGGAGCTGTTCAGCTCAATTTAAATATGCCAATGAGTACTGCTAAGCCTCCTGACAACTTGTGGTCATTTACTTGAGGTTGAATATTAAATTTTCTAACACGGCAGAAAACCTGGGAAGACTTCTGCAGTGAGATTTCTTTGGAATCTTAACATATATAATTGTGCAACAACTCTAATTTGTGTCATTTTACCTATAAATAAAAATGTCAGAAATATGCTTGCAACTTTTGGCTACTACCAAACTAACTCTTATCGATGCAGGTTACATACCCACTGCTGGGATATTAAACAATTACATGTTTATGTATAATGTTTTGTATTATTCATGCTTTCTTGTCATGTATCCTGTATCCCCTGCCATATTAAAAGGCAGGTCATATAGCGAGCAATGCAGACTGGTCCCATAGACTGCACATTTCTTAGCACGGAGGTCTCATTCCCTGGGAGAATTCAGTTTCTCTCCTCAGAGGCTGCTCTGTAATGCAGACAGCAGAATGGATGACTGGCAGATTGCTTCAAGATCATATTTTATCTGAAGTGAAACGCTAACGTATCCCAAGCACAGACAGCTCCTTAAATCAATTTTTCCTCTGTCCTTTTCGTGAGAGGACAAACAGAGTCCCCATCACTCCCAAGACTACTGCCAGGGAGCCGCAAGGGCTGCTTGCTCTGGAAGGGACAGGGAACCAAACCCAGCAATGCAGCTGGCAGAGCCTCACCAAGCCAAACACAGTGAGCAGGACAGGTCTGGCAGCAGCTGGGTACATCTGGGAGTCCAGATTTCTAGGCAAGTTCATAGTGATGGGGGAGGTCCAAGGTCAGGTCACCAACTCAATGTGCACATCAGGCTCTGTCCAGGCCAGTGCACAGCACAGGACAGCCCAAGCAAGGGCAGGGGGCACATCATTTATCTTAAATGCAGCTCCTGAGCAAAGAGGTGTGTAGGGTGAGTAGTCACACTTCTCACAGCTGCTTCTCGCAGCAGTGTTATCCATGGTTACGCAGGTAGGAAGCACCACTGACCTTGAGCACAAGCAGCGAAGCACATGGCAGCCTCTTCAACTTTGTGTTTTCTGCAGCTCAGGTGCAAGTAGAAGCATACTCAGACACTACATATGTTGTGAGAACAGTCAGACTCTGTTTGTGACCTTTATTTTGGGAACAGAAGAGTGTGCAATAAAGCATTCAAGCTCTGTTCATTTTTTTTACTTGGGCTGATAGTTGGAGATACAGAAATAGATTGTTTTATTTTATTCTAATGAAATATAGGTGCTGTTACAAACATGCCTACATATTAGGTATGACTAGTAATTTTTAGTTCTCAAAGGTGGACTGTTGCGTTGGACTAGGAAGTAGATAATTTACTGTGCTCCAAGCTTTAGGTGAGAGAACTAGTCATGGCAATCTCACAGAAATTTGAATACCGTTTCTTTCATGAAATTGGTCCTTAAAGATAATCACGAAAATATAATGTTAATTGGAGTTGCTGTATTTGTTAGCTCTCTTTTCTCATGTTGCCCTGTCTTGAATGAACCTTTCTACTCTGGGTTTCTTCGGTTTTTTTCAGACCTTTATATTTTGCTATAGTTGGCATGCAGGTCAGTAAGTTCAAATCCCCTTAATGTAACTTCTGCTTGGCTCATTTCACCTTTCAACTTGTACCTTCTGCAGAGTTGTTTTCTCTAGCTTGGCACCACGTTAACTGCCCTTCCATGACTGGTTTGAAGTCAGTTCATCTCTACTTACAACAGGTCGTACAAGCGTATCTTAAAAGGAGTAACCTTGAAAGAGTAATTCTTTCCATGTATATCATGTTGTACTTGCAAATGATTGTATTCATGATTATTCATTGCATTATACTTGCCAGCCATCTGTATAGTTTAACAAATCGATGTGCCTGTGAAACCTCTGTTTCAGTTTGTTTTCTTAAAAGAGCACCTGCAAAACAGAACTCTGATCTTTAGTGTCATCTCAAATCTTCCTCATTTTCTTTTTCATTGCATGGAATTTGTCTACACTTAATCTTAGTCTTATATAGTGAGTTTATGGTTTGTCACTTCTCTAGGCTCTCTTAGTGTTGTGTTACGGTTCACATTCCAAAACAGGTAGAATTGGTCCCTGGAGGTACCTTTCCCAGTGTCTGCAGAAGGAATGTCTAAGTAGCTAGCTTACATTACACCGCTACTGTGTAGATAGCAAAGATGAGGAGCATTGAAGCATCTACTTCAATTTTATACCTAAATATGCTTTTCAATGGATAAAGACTGTTTTTGAACATAGAGATAAGCATTCAGTGTTAGATGAAACTGATATGGTTGGAAATTTTTTTTTTCCCTTTTTTTTTGTTAAGGGGATGCTCACTCTAAACCTGCAGATGTTTGGTAATGAGGTAAGATGGCCTTATGTACTGTCCCAATATAATGAGCAAACTAAGTAGAATTTGCATCTTTCTCTGTTTGTTCATAATGTTACCCTTCTAGATTTCTGTATCAAGGCAGTAATGAGTGGTAAATGAGTCTATTTTGCATGGTGGTTACTCAGAATCCACATTCAAGCTTCCAAATCCAAAATTCCTTCCAAATCCAGTTAATTCTGAAGGGTTTTCAAACAGATTTACAGACCTTGTTGCAATGGGAGATAAGTGACACAGTCGGAAGTACCCCAGTACAGTGTGACAGCTATTGCTCTCATGTGGAACTGTAATGGTTCATCTTTACTATGAAGATAAATTATAATGCAAACCTGTTAGCATGGAAATAAAAAGCACTTAAGTTAAAATCATAATAACTAGTTGTGACATAATCCTATGCTTAGTTAATAAGATCTCCAGAATGGCTTGCTGTGGAGTTCCACAGCTACTGTGGAACTCGTAGCACAGCTTCTGTTGTTGTTTTCCACTTTTCCAAAATGCTGGAGTGCTTTGAAATTGTATTTATGACTGCATCAAGTTGCTGACCAGTAGAAAATACAAAGTCTTTCTAAACTGTAAACTCATAAATCCATGGAAAGTAAAATTAAAATTCTTAATAGAGTTTAATGTTCTCAGCATAATTTTTAAAATAGAAAATGCTTTTAAAGAGAGGAACAGTAGATAAGGAACTGCTCCACAGTAACAGTAAGTTCTTTAAATCAGCTTCTACGGAAAGACTGTATAAATAAAATCAACTTATTGGATTCTTGTATTAGATAACTTCTAAGCAGCACATAAGAAATGAGGGAGGGAATGTTTTATTCATGTGATGTATGCAGCGCTCAGCTTTGGATAACAGGAAGGGAAAAAAAAAAAAAGGTAAAACCTTCCTTTGTTGCTAAAGTGAATGTGTGGATGTAGACAACACTTGCTGTAGTACAGGAGCTTATAAGCTACTCAGATGACTTAAATGCTATGGTAAATTTCATAAGAAAAATCTCCTTTTCTCTTTTTTAGCATATGAGTTGTGTTTGAAAGGTACTCCTGGATGAGTATCACAAGGTGTGTTACTAAAGCAGCATCAACAACACTACAGGCAAGAGAAGGAAGTAATAATCTTGCTAAATTTGTTTCTGGATTCACTGGTTTAAAGTAACTGACTGTTCCACAGCTTCTGGCAAAACACATTTTTGACTGCAGCTTGTTTTTGATGCTGTTTTCAATGAGCAGCAGCATCAAACAGTACTGAAAGTTGGCAGAGCTTTTGCATATCTCTTCCTCTCACACTATGACAAGAGGCTTTTTAAAGTAGTTTCAGGGAAGTCCATTCACATCTTATGGAATGCAAAAGAAATCATTCTTTTGCTGGTATGCAGATAAAGGCTGTTCATGGTCCAACGTATAATCAGCAGAGAGATTTCTCCTATTCCCCAACTTATCTAGCCAATGCAACTTCTGTTGATTTGGGTTTCAGGAAGAGGAAAATTTGAAGTCATGCTATGTAACCAAGACAGATAATGTCTATAAAAAACAGCCCTGTGTACCTGCCCATACAACTCCCAACAGATTGTTTGCCCTTCTGGCTGCAACGCTACTTGCTCCTCATGTGCTTCATACTTGAATTCCAAATCTAGGTGATATTTGCATGATAACAGTAATGGGAAAGATATTCTTTGCAGCTTTTTTAGTCTTCTAGCCCATGTGCCCAGGAGCACTTGCAATTTAAACTAGTAAGGATTTGTTTAAAAGGTATTAACCAGATCAGTGTGACTGACAACTGATATAGAAAACTGAAGATGCCACACTTATTTTTATATATAGATCCATAAAGTAATAGAAAAGTTGGTTGAAAAGGACATGTGGGACTTTTGGACCTTATTTCTCCAAGCAGGACTAGCTTCAAAGTTGGATTAGGTTGCTCAAAGTCTTGCCCAGATGAGACCTGAGTATCTCCAAGGTCTCAGGGATAGAAATTACAGAAATCTTTGAGTAGACTTATCTAACTGCTAGGTTACCATCCTAGTGAAGAACTTGTTTTTCTGATGTCCAACTGGAGCCTTCCAACCAATAGTTTGTGACCATTGTCCCCTGTTAGCTCATCTGGCATTACAAGAAAGGCATTGGCTCTGACATCTTTGTAACTATCTTTAAAATAGTTGCAGGAGCCTTATGATTCACAACCAGCTAGAATCCTGAAGGGTTCTGTATTATTTTACACATGCCCATACTGAATTTCAGAAAGAAACAAAGAACTGATAAATGGGGAAAGGTGCACAATTACTTCTGAGGCAAAATAGTTTGATGGAATTTTTGTTGGAAGGGATATCTGCAACACCATGTAGAGATTCCTTTGTCTCATGGAATTAAAACTAATTAGAGTTATATAACTGCAGCTGAAAATAGAGAAGAGTTATTTCTTAAATTTTGGCTTTCATAAGAGGTTGATACTGAATTTATTTTATTCATAGCAATCATGTATTATGTAAGTTAACATATGATAGGGAACCTCCTCAGTGTACTGTAAACTGATGGCATGTTCCTGAGCAAAGGGGATTTAAGTGTAAAATTGAGGCCAAATTTAAATGAAAAGGACTGTTCTGAATGCTGTTTTAAGGAGTTCAGAGAAATGGAGGCAACTTAATTTCAAACTGCTGGCTGCTGAGGATGTTATTTTTAGTGTAATCTGGTAAGTTGGTTTGGTGAAACTCAGGGCAGCTGATACTAGTTGTAATGAAAAGATATGAATAAGATATAGAGTTTGGTGTACAGCTGTGTATGCAATTCATTGTTTGAATATATGGAGAAGTCACCTGTGAGGAAAGTATGAAGTAAATACTGTACCTGAAGAGCAAAAAAAATCAATACTTGGAAGGAAGATGGATGGCATCAGTGAGATTAATAAATATAATCAGCATAGAAAGCAGCATTCAAGAAAAATACAGTCATTGCTCCGTGCAAACTACAAAACATAATCATGACAGCACAAAGCATTAAGGCATGAAGTCATTTGAACATGCATCCAACTCCAAGATCTTAGTTTGATTTTACTTAAATAGGTATCTTTTATAGGTTTTGTTGGGATAGAATGAAGAATTGCAACTTAGACTTGCTGAAATCTAAAGTTTTATAATTTGTTTTACTAGGTTTTTTATCTTTAGAGCAGACTTCAACAAAGTTCTAGTTAAAATGGACTATTTCTATTAACAATATAGAGCCAAACTTCCCTGTATTTGAATGGAATTACTTAGATTTAAATTAGGATTTAAATTGATACTGTACTGCAAATTTTAAATGTGAAATATGAGGTGCCACGTTTTTCTAAAAGCTCTATAGTCCTTTAACTTCTGCAGCTGCAATTATGAAAGTAATGATCAGCTATGATTACAGCCTCCTTTCACGGAGTAGACTTGTCATAAAATCAGAAGATGAAATCTGCACATAGCCTGCAAAACTGGGTCTCATAAGATCCAAGAAGGCTGTCATTCGGGGCAAACAGAGCCTAAACAAGAGAAAACTTCAAAAGGATGTAGCAGTTGCCTAAAGCTTACATTTTCAGTTATAAGAAAGTACAGATGAAAATCAGAGCAAAATTACAGACTGAAGATTTTTATATTCTGTTCATTTTGTGCTGACTTTTTTCCAAGAGCGAAGTATTCTGAGGAATTAAATGTGTTAGTGCAGTAAGGGATGAAAAAGTGACCTGGAAGTAATGAGCTAGCTGGCTACAAATGAGGCCACATCTTTTAAGATCTGTAGAAAACTACAATTGAGCCAACCCAGCTACCTTGTTGCCTTCTGCTGCAACAAGCATTTATGTTCAAAAGCGTACTAATCTGAAAGTAAATCTCAAATGTATTCATAATGTTTGCAATCACTTCAGTCAAAGTAGCTAATGAGGATTTCCAGCAATGTAAACTAGGACTAATTACACTTGGCCCAATATAGTCTGTTAGGTCTACCTAGTATCTGTCACTTATGATGTATAATATATGTAAAGAGAACTAAGCTTTTTTGAAGATAAATTCAGCACTAACCGGTATGTTGAAGTACAATAAATATATTTACAGTTCAAACTTTCTATGTTTGGGTTAAATTTAAACCATTGTTACTTTACCTGTAATATGTTCCACTCAGCCATTATTTATGTTCCTTTAGCAGCACACTTGAAATAGTGTTTAAAATAAATGCTGGCTATTGCAGATTATTGTGTAAAATATGTTAAATATTGAATGGAGAATGCCTGCATAGCTACTGCATATTATTGCATATGAGTGGATGCTAAATATTTCACCTGTGCTAAGAAGTCTTTGAAAGGCAAAATAACATTCTTGTAATCTTAGTTAATTAAAAAAAAAAAAAACTGTGATATTAGAGGTTATAGTTCCTCTTTTTCATCTCTTTCCTAAAAAAGAACCTTGCAAATAAAGTTTGCTGAATCTATTCAGAGTAACACACAGCGTCCCTGGTGAATGAGGATTCCCTGGATACATTTTCCTCTGCTTAGAAATTTTGGCAGAATTTAAGGTTTTTATGCACTTGTTCATGAGTGCTTTTATTCGTGCTCACCTTGAGGTCCTTGTCAGATGCAGACTCGCAGATGGTCTTTGTAAGTATGCACCAAGAGTGAATCTGATGTTTCTGGAAAGTATTGACACTCTTAGTGCCTGTACAACACAATGCATAAACACATATGGAAAAACCAAAGAGAGAAAAGCAATGAACCACCTTCTGCAGCTGCTTGTCCTTGCACTCAAGATGAATGAACGCTTGTGAGAGGGTGAACTGTAACTTGGGACTGGAGAAAAGCTCTATGGGAGTGCGAGCTGCCTGAATCCATCTAAGACAGACACAAGTGGTTTGTTTTTTTAGGATATAAAGCCTTTGTTTCGTTAGGTATGATGAGAATTGTTAAATGGGAGATTTGGGATGGGGTGGAGGAAATCAAGCTAGTCCTAGCTGTTTTAGAAGTCTGAAAATAGCAGGAAATAAAATTTACTGAAAAATTTGTCTGAAGATGTTGTAAGTGCTAATGGTTTAGTGTTTTGAATATTTAGGCATTATTTGAACATTTTTTTCCTAATTTCTGATGGTCAAGTTATGTCCTTGCTGCTCTGCAGACCCCATTCAATTCCACTCAGTAGCAGGTTCTCTACATCTCTTGGAGCTGTTGGCTCCCATTAGTGAATACAGCAGTTTAGAGACCACTTGTGAGCAGAACTGCGGCTTAATATGAGTTGCTTCTGTCTTAGGAGACAGAAATGTGCTTTAAGTGTGCTTGTTGACATTGAAAATGGCTGCATGTAAACATAAGTAAGTTGGTTCTTAATGTGTTTATAAAGAGTGACTGCTCTTTGAGAGAGACAGAACTTAAGAAAACATTCCGAGTAAATCTCTACTGTACAGTAAAACCTATTTTAATTTCAAGTTCCTTATATTAGCAGAAGGGAACATCTGCTCAATTTATGGCAATACCTCAAACTTCAGCTATCTGCTACAACAAGCTAAATACCTTTGAGTTTGCTTTAACTCAGGCTCTACATCTTTGACTCTTCTGTGTGCTCCAGGATAATCAGCTCCAGGGCAGAAGTGTAATATTTATTGATAGAACTCATTATATTCTTTCAACAGAATTCACATAAACGTCCTGTAGTTTGCACTGCTCAGTCTCAGCATGTAATGACAACTTTGAGGGTCTCTATCAGAAGACACTGTTATTTGTTTTCTAGAACATGTAGCCCTGAAATTTCCTCGAGTCTCCTACACATAGTAGTATAAATACTACTATGGCAAAATGAAGCTGAAGCACTGCTGCTGTCCAGACTGAAGCAGCATCATCTTCTCTCTCAACCTAGCTGTTGTTTAAGTGTGTCACCTGCATAGTTTCCAATTACTGTCACAGGGTTTTTTTGTGTTAGGACAGCTTGTTTCGGTGCAGGAAAGTCTAAGAATTCTAATTGTGGGTATTGCTCATGAACATATGAATCTGGCTGAGTAGCAAGTCTGACAAAACTCAAATGCATTGGGTTGGCTTGCATGCATGTTCATCCATGTTTTTTTGTTTTCTGGGTTTCTTTGGTTTTTTTTTTTTTTAGTTTAATAGTCTATCTTTTACATTACCCAGAAGACAATTTTATACTGTAAATCAGTAGTGGTTAGTACAGCAACTACCACCCAAAATAAGATGTACTCTACAATTATTAGGGAAGGTGGTTTCCTGACAAAGTTTTAACAGGAAAGAAATTGTTAAATCAAGCCATGCATTTCATGAATCAGCTGAGAAGAATAAAACAGGCAAATTCCCATGCAAATCCCAGAATGGAGTGGATGGGGAGACATAGTCAAGCTTCTCAGTCTGTGAAAAACAGCAATGAATTCCAAAAGAGGGATCAAAGGATGAGCTTAAGAGCATGACTGTTGTAGCAAAAATAAGCTTAGCTTTATTTAATAGATCCTGTGAGGGGATTTGTTTTAATAAGTAGAAGCAGCAGACATTGTAACACTCTTATACCTGTATTCTGTCCTTTGATTTTTTAATAGAAGTGCTTTAGGAATTAATAAGTTGTGTTCTGAAAGGACTAGGAGTACTGAATCACACTGAGACCCTTTGTTGGTCCTCTTAATACAGTAATAGTCCTGTCCTGTAAAGCTGCTAAAGATGAAGCAGCATCCAACAAGTAGGCTTAAGGAACAGGAGAGTGAGAAGGGACAGTCAAGTTGGGGAAGAATGTCTTGCAGTCCCTCTGGATTATACCAAGCATCATCCTGTTCCTATAATAGGAAGTATCTTGTGTCTCACATTTAATCACTTTAAAAACTTAATGCTCCTCAGTTCCTGTTCAAACATATCACCTGTGTCCCATAGGTATTGCAAGTAACCAATTTGACTGTCCTTTGCAGTCAGAGAGGAATCTCTTCTCAAAAAAAAAGTGAATTGTGGGCTTTTTAAACATTGCTGTACATCATGTAGATAGTAGACCTCTCCATATGGCTTTTACAATGGTGAGAAATACTGCTGGAAAATGTAGTATTTAAGGACCTATACACTGTATAACAAGATGATTTCTGCTACTTTTCATGTCTGATATAGAAGACAAAGATGGGGTGCAGGAAGGACAGTAGAAGCTGTGTTTCCTTCAGCAGCAACTTTTACGAGCTATAATTCATTTTCTATGAACTGCTGGATATCCTCCTGTATCTGACAACATCTCAAACTTGCTGATAAGGTCCAAGCTTTTGACACTTGCTGCCTTTGCAGGCAGCAGGTCAATCTGGGCTGTGACCCTAAAAACCTGGGGCAGGAGACATGCTGGATGTGATCAGGAAGCAAATGTGGCTGAAATGCAAAGGAAGGGTTTGCTAGAGCTGGTACTGAAACCACCAGTGAGTGTGCTCCAAAGGGCGGCAGTGACAGACAGAAAGAAATGTGTAAGCTTTGAAGATTTGTGTCAGTCTGGCTGTATTCACTGAAATTGACAGATGTCACCATGGTATGGTTTTTGTTCCTTTCCTGTGAAAATTACAGAATGGTCTTAAAAGTGCCAAACCACTGTAGTCCTGATTGGTGGCTCTAGAGCAAGACCCTAGAATGCCTAATCTTCATCCATTCCCTTTTTACTACCAGGTTTTCGTATATTGAGAATTCAGTGCAGCATCTTTCTGGATGGTTATATTCCCAGTTAACTGAGTGTGTCTCTGTAGTGGATCTCTGAGACCAGTTGTAGGCTAGAAGCAGTCAGCAGACTAATTTATGTGGAATTTGGGTTGAAAGACTTTCAGAAGGGAGATAAGTGTTACCTTCCATGGGACTGTGGTCATGGAAGTCCCCTGATGCTTGCAGGTATTTGTGCAGTGAAGTGCAGGCTCTCTGCAGTACCATCTGCAAGGAAGGAAGTTATGCGTTGGGGGAACTTTTTTCTGAAAAAGGGAAAGTCCATTACCGCGTGATAGGATTCTTAGAAGTTAAAGCAATTGGATCAGCTTTACAGACTCAGCCTGAGTCCTGGTGAACACTTGTCTGAAAGGACAGAGGAGAGCTGTGAAGTCAACTTGGTTTGACACCTATAAACTTTCTGTTCACCAATCTTGAAAGTAATAGTTTAAGACAAACCCTCCGAAACAAAATTTATTCTATGGAGAATCAAGTGTATAATTTTCATTCTGACAAGGAATTCTCTAAAAAGGAATAATTTAAAATTATGTCTGTCAGTTATTTATAGGTTGAAAACATACCTTTTCCTAGTAGCTCAGATATTTGTTTGGTAATAGATTATTTGATTAGAGTTTCAGATCCTTCGTGTCCCACGTGTCAGAGAGACTTCCTTTGTCATGGTGCAGAATATCCATGCTTCCAGCTAGACCAGACTTTCCCTACAAATATCATAAAGTATGTGACATATGAAGTGGGAACTTATGTGTGATATTAAAGTCACGTAAATGAAATTATGTAGCATAAGTAGCATGATTGTGCAACTCTCAGATGAAAAATAGATCAATATTAGCTTATAGTAGTAAAAAGAGGTTTTATTCCACAGTATCTTTCTAAGGTATATTTTAGTGGCTCTGACTTGTCTACAGTATTTGAGTACTAATGACTTTCAATGTGCGTTGGTTCCTAGTTTTATAAGTTATATAACATAGCTGTCTAAATGCAAAATATTCTACGACACTTGGGGCTTTGGATTAATCAAAGCAGCTCCAGAATTAATCAACCTCTGATCATTTGGTGAATTTTGCTTATGACATAGTCTCTAGTTACGTGATTCAATACAGTCAAATGCTAAAAGATAGATCATAGGAAGGAAGGAATGATTTAGCGCTGCTATAAAAATAATAGGCTCAGACTCCGCCTAATCTAAAGCTTATGTGAAACAGTTGATGAATCAATACTACTGTGTTTCCTGCAGCCATACCTATGCACTACTCATACTCTACTCTTGACTAAAAGTACTAATCTCTGTTTTCTAGAGACTCACTAACCACAACTCTTGTAACATAAGTTAGGAGTTTGAATATTTAAATTGTTCAGCTCTTCTTCAACTTAATGTTCACCCTGAGGTTTTTCATCATCTTGACATTTCCTGCTTCATATACCTTCAAAAATGTTTTAGTCTAGCAAACTTCAAGTCCCTGATTCAAAACATACTTTCTAGCAATTGTCAGTGAAATTATTTAATTCAGCATAAGCAACTGCTTTTTTTTTCCAAAACACCTTCCAGTTTTTTTCCCCACAAGTGTCCGACAAATATCAATACAGAGAGACCTTATGGAAGAAATGAATCTGTTGAAAGTGGGCTCCTACAATTTAAATGTAATTTACAATTGAAGACTGCATTGAAAGTGAGGTCTGAACTTCACACTTGCCAATATACTAACATTAATTTATGTATATTTTGATATGCATGACATTGACTTGTAACACTGCACTTAGTTGCACATGTTTTAAATATGTGCATCTAAATCATATTTTAAATTTGGAAACCCCAGATCTAGGTGAGTAACCGAAGCCATTTTTTCCCATCCAACATTTGTTCCTCCTATTTTCCTTGTTGGTATTTCTTATTATTGCATTGATTGCTGTAGTAGCAGAAAACATTTGTAACAGCAAAAATAGCAGAATTATCTGAATTGAACTTTTCCCCATTTTTACACAGTCAAATCAGATAAGGTAATGGCTTTCTAAGATTCCTTCTCAGCTGTTTCCTGTCACACTTGATTTTGCAGTGGGTTCAGAGAAGACCACTGCAGTTTACTGGAGGTGTCCTACAAACTTGACCTGAGGCCATACTCTGTCACTTGTCAGGGTAAATCAGTAATGCATGTTTGCATGTGCTGAATGTTGTGAAATTCCACTGAAGCTTTTTTGCTTTTATGAATAGATGTTAGCAAATATGGGCTTGAATTTCAGACCTCTGAAAGTCAGGTTTTATCTGTTAATTCACTTAGCAGTGAGTCTAGTCCTCTTTCAGCCTTTACGTTGCAATAGGCCACAGAAAAGACCTGAGAGGAACACTTGGTGAAAACACTTTTTCTTTACGCTGCCACCAGCATTTAATGTTTCTTATTACCTCTCATTTACTTCATGTGTTCTATGAAAATACATAAGAACTAATATCGCTGCAAGGATTTTATCATACATATAGAAAACAGTACTTGGGTGAAAAGTAGTTGACTCAGTTGTAATTTGGACAGAACTAAGTGATAGGCAAGCTACTTAGAAAGAAGTTCATGGCATCCATGAGACTTCTGGTTTACTCATGTATTGTGCTTTGAGGCTATTGAAAAGAAATGTTTTGATACCCAAGGAAATAGATTAAATGAATAATAGAAGGCCTAAGACAGCCACCTCTGAGTCTATAAACACTAAAACTCACATTACTCCCTATACTCCCTATACTGTGAACATTGTAAATACTCTTGACATCCACATCCCAAATAAATTCAGACTACTTGTCACATGATGCTTCAGTTATGAAAATCCTTATTTGTTTAGAAGAATATCCATAATATGATGGGTGGCAGACCTACAGGCCAGCTGATCAGGTTTGAAGTTCTTGGTTGGAAATGGGAGTTGCTCTATATGGGTATAATAGAAGCATTATTCTCAGTTTTTAACCCACTGGGGACAAAATGTAGTATTTTTTGTTCTGAATTCTGGTAACCTCATTCTTTATCCTGTTTTAAATAATTGTTTACTTCCAGTACTTCTCAGTGATAATACGTCATTCATACTACCTCACATGAAGAGGATTTATAGTATCTAATGGTTGCTTTTCATTTGTGATCTAAGATGAAAACAAGTTGTTCCTAGGAGTTATATGTCTTGAGAAATTATTTAGTTTTGTCTATTGCCTACGATTTTTACTGGATTTGAGGTGTGTTTAGTTTGTTAAAATGGACTTAGTGTTTTCCAGATGTATTTAATATGACATTCAAACAGAAGAAAAAAGCAAGACATTTTCATTTAATTAATCCATAAATCTAGTACTTCCTAATGTCAAATAATTGTCTTAATAGTTGCAAACCCTTTCTTGGCAATTTAGCAATTTGCCAGAGAAGGCTTATTTCAAGAATTGCCCAATAGTCCCTATTTCTGTTGTCATGGGTGTATTGCATGAACTACAATATTACACTTCTAATTTTAGTGTAGGATGGTTTTATGCTTTACAGTGTTTCAAGAAATGTATTTCTTTGCTATACGTTTAGATATTACTTGTACTTTTATTTAAAAATAAATTTGTATGCCTTTTTTTAATGTGATTTAGCATTCTTTACATTGTATGTATTTTTCTCATATCCGTTTAGCTGTTTGGTAAAAGTGTATATAATCCATTTTGAAAATAAAGAATATAAAAGTAAAGATCTCTGGATTCACAGAATTCTTCTTATGCTGGCAAAAATTATATCAAAAAAGACTTCTTCAAACTATCATATCTGTATCTCACTTCTGGGTAACAAACCCCAAAGGATGAAGCAGAGTTTTCTTTGACATAGTTTCCTACAGTGCTGCTATTTGTGCTATAATCCCATCCCATGTGCTATAATCCCAAACTCTGTGCAGAAAGCAGAGTTGTTCACTTCAGTGAAATTAAAACAACTATGTAGATTATACAAACACAGAGAACACATTTCCATACAAATAGATGAACTAGGGTTGACTATGTTGTGCTAGCCAGGCTATATTAACTAGTTTCATAACATAAAACATGTGTGTGAGATGCAATCTTTCTGGGAGTTTTTTGTCTCCTAGCAAATTATTCTGGTGCTCGCCAGTTCTTCGTAATTATAAGGGATTTTATCAGCGGCTTTCTTGGTATCTTAGAAAATGAAGAGCCCTGCTCGCCCTTGGTATGAAAGGCATTCTTTATCCTTGAAGCCATTCCCTGAAGTTGTTTTTTTTTCCCACTTTTACTTCTTGTTTTATTTGGTGAGAGGGACAGTTGGAACAATTTCACTGAAAAGCTATGAAAAATATTTTTTGTTATTAAGTATTTTCTTATTAAGTGAGGGTGTTTGGTTTGGTTTTTTTAAGTGACTGAGCACTGAGGTGGTACTTGCATAGTAATTCCAAAAATCTTTGTGTGGCAGCTTAAAGTCCATAGTTTGTGCCCCATTCAAACTTTATGTATGCATTCTGGTAGAAAAATATTTTCTGTTGAAGTAATTTGGTCCTAGAAAGTCTGGATTAATATACAGAACTTGAAGCATGGGCATAATGCTGTGGCTAACTGTACACACAAACTTCAAGTATAAACTATACAGATGGGCATACTTAGGACACCCAACTCTCAGTGACATTACCAATGCCATCTGGTTTGTCATATGCATATCATGCATCTTGAGACATTTTTGCATTTTTCTGATGAAGGTATTGTTCTTTTATTTTGCTAACCCTGGTCTTTACAGAACATGCATATACTACAAGCAATTAAAGGCTTCTGTCTTGTTTCTTCTTTGTATAATTACTTTCCTTGATGAATGTATCTGTGATAAAACATGATGCTCCATTTTCAGACGTCTTTTATTACCTAAGCTGGAGAACTTTATTTTCCAAAATATTTATCTTCTGAATTTCTATTGTTTTCTATGCCATTATGGTTTTTTTTGTGATTATAGATGATAGTCATTCCCTTCTTTTGGGTGTGTTGTACAGGAGAGATAATTTAACTGTGATACTTTTGAGAAACTCAGTATATTAAATACAGAACAAGTCTTGGCATGTCCAAGGCAAATTAAGTCTCTTGCAGAGGAGTAATGTGAAATACTTTATATTTTTATTTATATATTTGTCAATTTATATAGACTACCTATCATGACATTGACAAATTCTTAGAGCAGGATTATTGAATATGTTAAAGCCTTTTAGAAGCAAGTCTTACATCTTTCTGAACCTTAGCTGCTGAAGATGCCAGCATTGCCTCTGAGAGAATGGGAATTGATCCAGGACACTTGTATATCCATACAATGTACATTGTAGTTTTCTTCGGAAAAAAAGTGCTCTATTTATGCTCTGGGTAGGGTTCTAGCCCATGATAGAGGTCTTGCATGGACTGGGGAAGCTTCTGAAAGTATTGCATAACTATTTCTCCACTTTAAAAATGTCAGTTTTGTGGTTCTGAGGCTTTTGGTATGCCATTTACTTGTGATCTCAAGAGGATTTGTTTTTCTTTTGTTTTAATCTGTTGTTTTGTTGAGGGTTTTTTTTTTAAATGGTATGTTGAAATGAGCAGATGATCCCAGCAGAGCATCTCCAGCAGAATATCAGCTGGTAGGGCAAAATTGTAGGTAACGGGTAAGATGTAGAGTGATGCTACTTATGCCTGTGACTGCCTTGATAGCAACCCTTTCAGAAAGACATCGTGTCTTGAAAGACTCAAGAAATTGGTAATTTGACTGTAGTTTGCATAAGTTTGAGTGAAAGCTATTTAAGAACGTAGGTCCATATAAGTTTAAGTATTGATAAAAGCATCGCATATGTTCCTAATGCCTTCACCCCTCTGCCCACCACTTGTACTCTTGTTCATGGACACTATATGCATAGACATGCAGTTAATGTTGTAAAGCCCATCTTGGTTTTTTTTCCCCTTCCTGTTCTTTGAGATTAACAGTACTTTATTTTTCTTTTTTTTTTTTTAAGTGATATTTATGGATGTTGAGTCATAGGGTAAATTGGAGTCTTCCCAAAAGTGCATAGGAGAGCCTGTTCCTGTCTGGTGAGCAGCTGAGCTTAACCGTGTAGTAAGGCAGCTTGGCAGGTAATTGCAGTACAGGGGTGGGAGACTGCAGGGAGCAGCCTGCCAGGCTTCAGAGGCAATGGGAGGGAACCCTCCACGATCAGAGGGACAGACAACAGTTTGTTATTACTTGGTTACTGATTTAATGTTGAAAAACCTTGAGGAAAAAAAAAAAAACAAAACCAAAACCAAAAAAACCAAAATAACTCTGCCTGCAAGGGCATAACAGGTAGGAAGCTGCTTGGCATCCTGAAAAACTTGGATTTTAGCCCTGTGCAGGCAGGGTACTTTCTGTAAGCCTGGCCTCTGGTCCTCCCAGGAGACTCACCATGGCTACCTTCCTCTGTGTGGTCACAACCACTTCCCCCAGTATGCTCTTTCTTTATCCTGGCTGCTGGAATCTGGTCCTCCCTTCCATCTCCCAGGGCCATCTGATGGGTTCTGAGGTCAGCAAACAGAACTGGAAATAGGGGCTGATGCTTCATGTAAAACAGCTTGTTAGTCATCCATGGAAAGTCATGTGGCTTCCGGAGTACTGCGTGTTTATGCAACTTCTTTGAAGTTCTTTTGCTGTTGCTCCTTTTGACAGAGCTATCTCCTCCTGCAGTTCATTAACTTCATCAGTAAGTATCTCATAATGTAGCAGTCTGCTAGCCTTTTAGTAGCTCTGTAAGTTCATAGCGAGTCACACGTAGTGAGCAGTAGGCTGAGATTCCAGGCTGAAATAACATTGCTTGTAAGGCTAAATTCTACCAGTTTCCTAGTACTGAAACAGGGTATTGCATCCCTTAAGCTATTTAGTGGCCTGTATCTGAACTCCATTGCAGAAAGATTCTTCTGGCTTACCAGATATCTTAGATGTTACTTTTTTTTTTCCAGCCATGTGTAATAATGATCACCAAATGAATATCCTTCAAAAACACTAGCAGAAAACGAAGATGATTTTGTTGATTTCAGAATGCTCAGTAAAGCCAAATCTTAGAAAAGAAATACAAAATATGGTCTAGTATTTGGAAACATACTGTATTTTTAAACAAAAATATTTCATGTTTTATTAAACATTAGGAGCAAGCTTCCCATTGAAATGAAACACTCTAATCAAATCTGAAGTTTGATGCATTTTTCTTCATTGACTCACTATGAAGGTGTTTTGGTATGTCCCGCTTAGAACTGAAGCTTTTTTTTCTGGAATAAATATGATGTATCCCAGATATATTTGTCTAAATTTATATTATACCTATGTATTTTATATGCATAGAAAGATTTTCTCTACATGTATTTAGATCTAGATATTTAATTACTTTTTATTTATAAATATATAGATATATTTATATAGGTATATCTAACTATATAATATGCATTATGTGTATCCATGTGTATATGTATCTAATACGTATCTACTTTATATATAGATATCTCTATGTCATATACCTATGTATTTTTAATATTTATCTACATATAGTTAAATATATTATCTGTATCTAAATAGACATATAGATAGTTTGATATCTATAAAAAAATATATTTTTTCCCCCATAAAATTGATTTGCAGTTAGCAATGTGTCACATACTCAGATTTTCAGTTAACACAGCACCATGTGCCATAAAAAGAGTGATAGGCTTATCAGTTTGTTATTGCTCTAAGATGCCTAGGCCAGATGTAGATTTTGATTATTCACTGGAGAAGAAGATTTGTAATTAAAATTGAGATTAATTTGCTCATTAGCATTAAACTCTTTCATTACAGTTCAAGTGCGTTTAGCCAGATACAGTCTCTGCCGACTCTTTTTGACTTGGGAGCTGATGTCCCCTGGGTTGTTTACAGAGCACAGGCCAGATGTGCTGAGAGAGGATCCTTCCCCCGTTGCACTCCCCACAGTGAGGACCACACCTGAAGCCACAGCTACAGTGGGAATGCCACTGAGAAGCAGTTGTATCGTGCATGTCACAGCCACGGAGTTGGCCTCAGACCAGGACACTGCAGTGCAGTTAAGGTGGAGGGCACGACGCTTAAAGGTGGCACGTTCCTCGCCCTCACTGCAGCAAAGGGGCTGAAGCCCCTCCGCTGTCAAGGGGGAGAAACATCTTCTCCCTTATGAGTTTCTCTTGTCATCAGAAGGCAGGAAGCAATAGGAGAAGTCACTACCCATACTTATGTTATCTCTGATCTGGGCTTTCTATAGTAGGTCCAGCTTCTGCGTGTTCTTAGTGTCATTAGTGCTACAACCCAAAATGGGGCTAGTGGGACAGGTATGAGTTGTGTCATTTAAAGAGTAATGCTGAAATATATGTACTTTAAAAAATAAAAAGTCAGGACAGGAATTTATTAAGAGTTAAAAATGGAGAAGTGCAGCTAGGAAAAGCTTATTGTATTCATATAAAACTCTGCTGCTTCCTTCAGAGAGATGATTGATTTAGCTTGGTTTGTACTAATGATGAAAGCAGTCAAGACCAACCAGGAAAAATACAGCTTCCGATGCTGTGATGCCATAAATAGGATTGTTCTGTCACTTACTCAACAAGGCTATGTTTATATTTTCCAGCATGTAGCTCCCCCAGGTTGCGACATACTGAAGATGCAAGAAAATGTTTACTATTTTCTTTCCTTGGTTAGGCTGTTCTACTCCTCATTCTTGGACCTTCTGATGGATTGGGTGCAGATGAATAGCCCATTTCTCCTTTTCTAGGCCTGACAGAGCAGGCTCTGTCTTGTTTCTTAGATTCTTATAGAAGAATGCTGGAAGGATAAAACAATGTGAAAATCAATGAGTCACAATCTATAATTTAAACATAATTCACCATGACTCATTCATTAAATGCTTTTGCAGTTTCATGTGACAAAACAATAACCATAAGCATAATCATCAGTGCCTACTCAATCCTCTCTTTACAGCTATGCAATTCTGTGATTCAAATTATTTTGGAGAGTCTTAGAAATATAAATCAGCACAGAACTGTCAGAGGCAAAAGAACTCAATGACTTAGAGCAATTGAGGGGTCATGCTTTTTGATGGGTGTGGTAAGTTCAACTGGCACAAACATCTTCAGTTGTTACACGGGGTAGGGGGGGAAATCAAGGACAGTTACCAGTTTTAATTTGCATTTGAAGTGTGTGGCTGTTAGTCTGCCAGTACAGATCATAACAGCTTTGTTAGCAATGATTTAATTCGGTTGTGTCTGTGGGTAGCTAGGGCAGTTCCTACAGTCTATCCCTGATGACACTTTTCTTGGGAGTCTCTTCAGAAAACAGGCTGCCACTGTTCCCTTGCACCCTTCCTCCCATCACCATGTTACCCAGACCCAATTCCACTCCTTAAGCAAGAAGGAGGTGGGAGCGGGTGGTGGGACTTGTCCTGGCAAGGGCAGCCTAATCCAGGCTACTCTCTCAAGACCTGCCCGGGCGTTTCCAGAAGATAAAGAGACCTTCTGTAGCGTCAGTCAGTATTGCAGCCAGGGCTTTTGTCTTATTCCAGAGGCAGGTTTGCCCTGAAATAAGATCTGTGGGTCGGCCTGCTAGCAGATGTTGGTGGCGTGGCTTCAGTGATGCCTGCAGAGGATGTAGCAGTTGCACAGCTTTTCTGATGAGTGTGTCCTTTGTTGTTAAGGCCTTGATTTGGCACTTCATGTTCTCCGTGCTTCTTGCATGAACTAGCTTAAAACACAAAAGAGAAACCGAAAAAACTGAATAAACAGACTTTCACTACTAGGAGTATTGGAAGGGCTTAAAATAAGGAGCTGTACCCTCTGCATGAGCAAACTCTTTTATCAGTGTTTCCACTAAATTAGGTGAGCTACAGCTAATTACTGAAACAGAAGCTTTTAAGTAAAAAGGGATGTAAGAAAGAAATGGGGAATATAAATCAAAATCCAGTATTCCAAGAGAAGTCTAGGTACAGAAGGACTTGTGCAACTGTGAAATGGCGTCTTTTATTACTGGGGAAGGAAGACAAAGGATTTGTCTGGTCATCTACCATAAATCCAAAATGCTAGACACTGGACAGAGCCTTCTCAGTAGCTGTTAGGAGTGCTGTCCTTGTAAGGGAAATTTCCATATTGTGGTTTAGATTAACAATCTGATGTATTCAATCATTGACACAAATATATATTCCAATATATTAAATGGCAAATAATTAATCATGGTTCTCAGCCTCTGTGACATGAACATCTTCATCAATTATAAGAAGTAGCTTTCCCAGAAGGAGGCTTTTGGATTGAGGCTGAATGATTAAATGAATCTGGCTTACAGGGTTTTTTTGTAAGAGGCTTCATCTAACCTTTCAAACTTGTTCAGAAGGTTTTTGACAAGTTAACTTTGTATCTTAAACTTACCTGTACACTAAAAAACATAACAGAAATGTGACTCTATACTTTTTCTGAATAAAATGTGTTGCTAAATATTATAGTGAGGTCTGGTCTTTGAGAGCTATGCCTTTGCTCTGGTGATATCTATCTTTCACAATGCAATTCAATGCAGAATTTCTTTTGAAATATCCTATAAACTTTTAAAGTGTTTTGTGTCTGAAAAATTTCAGATCTGACTAGCACCAGTTGACTAGTGAGGGCTGAAGTTGAGGAAAATAAGTAATAAAATGACACGTTCTTTTAAGCAAAGGACTGCCTCGAGTAGCAGAAAAGCCACCTTTACCACCTCAAATAGTCTGTTTGTAGACAGGTGAGAAAATTCAATAATACAATACAAATCAGATTAATAACAAAAATTCTGATAATTTGATTTAAATAATGTGTGTTACACACCAATGTGAAATTGTTTTAGGGCTGTAAAACACCAACAATGCAAGAGCCAAAGGAAATCAATTTAAGGAGATGATGCAATACAGCAGCAGTTCCACTGACTCTTATGAAGTCAATAGAATGTGGAATCTTAGAGAGGAAAAAGAAAATTCAGGAATTAAAATCTACAGCTAAATCTCTTTGCAATAAAAAAAAAAAAAAAAAAAAAAAAAAACCAAAAACAAAACCTTAACTCATTAGACTGCATTGTTATGTATTCATTGTTATGACATTTATTCTCCTGTTTTATTGCATAATCAGTCATTAACAGGGAACAAATGCATTAAGCAAAGAGTCTCAATAATTTAATATTTAATCCTTAAATTTATTCCAGCCCTTAAACATAGTCTGCAATCAGCAGAATATAAAATAAACCAGACTAATATTGAATCATTGACTGAAAGGGATCCTAAGAAATTGTCTAATGCTTCCATACCCAATGCCAGCACCAATTTATAATTCTCTCTCGATATCTGTGAGGTATCTGTGTGGTATTTAAGAAATGATGGATAATCCACAGCCTCTCCAGGCAGTCTGTTCCAGTGGTCCTGTCATGACAGAAACGTTTCTAACATCTAGTCTGAATATTTTTAACTACTAACTCTGTTATTACTTTTTGTCCTACTGTGACCATGAACTGATTGCTTCCCTTCTTCAGATACATAAAAACATGCTAAAAGAGGCTTATATAAGCTTTCAATAGCCTGCGATGTTTCATCTAAAGAAGAGAACAGTCTTTGATACAGGTTCTGCATCAGTCCCTAATCACTCTTCCTGCTTTCTCCTGTTTTCTAAAGAGTGCCTCTGTTTTTGCAAATTGCAACTCGGATCTTACTGTTGCCAACTAGAGCACACAGATAAACTTGTGTGTATTTCAGATAGTGATTTTGATTGTGGTCTTTGCTCTTTGGCAAATTTATTTTTATTTTGATAAAGATGGTAAAAGAGAAAATGCAAATTTCTTGTATAATAGACTTATTCCAATACATTTCTCCAACTAAAAAGAATAACATAAGTGAACAGCGTATACTGATATGTGTAAATCATGCATAAAATAATCATGTGCAAACATTTCAAAAGAAAGATATGCAAAAAGTATTTAGTTGTTGGGTTTTTTTTTAAGAAAATGGCATTGATTATAAAGTCCTGATTATGAAATCTTGAGCCCATGTCACAAGAACCACAAGTGTAGGTCATGCATTCTCTCTGCAACTAAAGTTGTCCTGTAACTACTAGACATCTTGATCATGTGGACCATATCAGTTGTTGAGAACATTTAATTTTCCCTAAATCTTTTTTCACTTCCTCTAGTTTACTTGGGTTGCTTGGATCTCAGCAGTTTTGCAGGGTCAGATTTGTGGTGTCAATTCACTCTTCAGGGGAAAACCAAAGATTTGTCCTGGAAAAGACGAAATTCCTGAAGGAAGCAGAAAATGAGCATAAGGTTTTCTGAGGTGGGCTAGGTTAATTGGTGTCTCTGAAAATCAGGCTGCAAGTGGATATTGTTGCAGTTAGCAAAAAAAGATTGGTTTTATAAGACAGTTCCTTTTGTATGATTGAATTAACTCTAAGCTACTTTATGAGCTATTTATATTGATGTACAAATCTTCTACTAGCAAAAAGAAAATACTTTCTGAGGATGTAATTAATTTGTCGTGATCTATTCTGTAGTTTAAATTGAAACAGAATATATGCATCACACTTGAGTAGCTTGCTAAGACACCAGCTGAACTGATTAATATTCTGCATCAAATGTCAGCTTTCTTCCTAAATAAAATAAATTCAAGTGAACATCTTAATATAGAAATATAAAATATAAGTAGTATGCTTCAATATGATGCATTAGGTGCAGCCCACAGTAATGAGAATTGAAGGTCTCAGATGTTTTAAGTTCAACCATAAGGCAAAGCCTAAACCGTGCAGTTTGTCCTAGATTCCTTCCAGCATAGGTCACAATGCTCTCTGACAGGCATACATAATCCTCTGAGAAAGTCTGCATTGTGAAATTCTCTTCTAGATGCAATTTTAAATAGATTGAGCTTTGTATTTTGTTACTTAATTCCCGAGACTGTAAATACATACACACAGAAATTATGTCAGAAAAGATTAATATTCTGTTACTTCTACAAAGTCTGTCTGGACTTGGCTTCATTTTATGCATCTGTAACATGCACAGGTTGTCATGCAGCTTTTCTTGAGCAAAAAATTAGATCCTGAAAAAGTCACTTGAATAGCTACAAGAACTATGTTTTTCTGGTCCATATAAGGCTTTGGTCATTGTATATTACTCCTGTTGTATATTATTCTTCTATATTACAATCTGTATTGGGTTGGCTTCTCTATTTGAGAACAGACTGCTGTATTTTCTGTTCCTTGGGGGTTTTAGCTTTTTCTGATCCAGCAATTAAAATTGCTGTTACTTGATGTTAGTTATCATACAATCAGTTTACAACTCTCTGACTGCTTGAAGTTAACCTATATGACTTCAGTGAGTAGAACAAGGAGTATCCCATGGAAAACAGTGTTGAAAACTTTCAACTTGAAGTTTACAAGTGGTTTTATTCATAATTACTCTGATTGTATCTGACACTATTCAGTTCCCATAAGACTGAATAGTAGCCTCCAATAATGGAGGGGATTAAGCTGTTAAGAGCCAGTTCTGTGCCAAGGTATGCTGCCTGTACTGCATATTCTCTATCACAGTGGCCTCTTCAGACTTCACTTACATACCAATGTGCAGACCTTCAATCCTCTTAATGTAGGCTGGGTACAGATGAAGTGTACGAGGAGTATAGATGACCATCTATGGCTCTTTAGACTTTATGAAAAGGCTGGTGTTTGAGAAAGTGATCAAGAACTTTAGAGTCAGATAGCAGAACTTTGATCAAGATTATGATTTAAATTTGATACCAATACTAGCTTGTACACTCTAAATAACCCTACTTTCATTGCTTCTCCTTTTCCCTTTGACTTCAGTGGGTTCTGTCTATGTGTTTTATGATTGAATTTATGCTTTTCTGATGGGTAAAAGAGGAATGTTTCACATTGCTTTGCATGAGAGTTTGGCTATTTATATCTGAATTCAATTGCTGTTGAACTCAGTTCTCAGGAACACCTGTTTGCACTACATTTCGGTAGAAAATGCCAGGCTTTTGGCCTCTAGGAATTAAGCCTATTATGGTCTAAGAGCAAGAGTAGGTTAGTTTGCAATCATTGATTACATATCTTTTGGACTCATGAAATACCTCACCCTGTAGTATTGTAAGGCCAGTGAAACTTTGGTCTACAGAACATACTCAGTCTACAGGAAACACTAGTTTTCTTTTGTTTCATTTAAAAAAAAAATATTTGGATAGTTCCATTTGAGATTTTAATGTTGCTTTCTCTTTTCCTAATTCTAGTCACTATCTTCTTGAATCAGGATCATAACTAGAGTTACCATGTTCATTACACATGTCCAAGTTGGAGGGAATATCTTCTAACTTTTCGATTCCATCATTTCATAGTTGAAATGATAAATCTTCCAATTTTTTTCCTGCACAATACTTTCAAAGTAAACATACTTAAATATGCATGGTACTAGAATTAAGCTGTAGTTCTATTCGTTTTTTTCTTTTGTTTGTTTTTATCCCTGTTTCTCTCCCTCATGTTTCCTCACACACAGCTGTTTGTGACCAAACCCCCAAACTTTAGGGAAAAAGGTTGAAAATACAAAGTCTCTTGGTTTTTTTACACACAAGTGCCTACACAGAATACAGCATTGAGGGTAAGAACCTGCAATTTATAGTGCACTTCCAGGTTCCCTGGCTGTGCTTTCCTGCGCTGGTAAATGCTGTGGAGTCTTGTTTTCTCTTATAACTTAACCTGCCAAATTTTTAAGCTGCAAGTCCTCTATCTTCTACTGTGGAGAGATGTCTTGGAAATAGAGTAAATCAGAAGTCACTGTGACAAATGGGTTCATCTTTTAAAATTTTATAATTGTGTAAATCAATTATTGCTCTAGTTAGTAACTATGTACTGACTTTTCTTTCCAGAAACTAAGCTGTGAGTTGTGGACTAACTATGCTTTGATCTTTTCCGAGAGCCTGTAGTAACCCACCTTTTCCATGACTGAGTCATTCAACCAATATCTGAGTTATTACCAGAGTCTAATGTAACTAACAGTGTAGCTAAACTTGCTTTATTTGCCCTGTATCAGTCTCCACTGCAATTATGAAGTTTTCACCTGAAGGACATCTGTTTGCCTGCATCTTACTGTAAAAAAAGAGATCTAAAATACCAGATGTAGTCCAGGCACTGTTATTGCTTGTTATTTCTTTTTCATTCTATTATGTGAAGTAAAGCACCAAATATATGTGAACTTGTTAGGCAGGAAAAAAAAAAAAAAAACAAACATAAAAAAAAACCCCTATCAAAGATCTTAAGAACAAGAGAAGGCACTCCTAAGTCTATTAATGGTGTAATAATCTATGGATTTTCAGCTTTTCAGGAAGATACTTTTTTCTAAAAGCTTATTCTGATTCACCTGCAGAAGGAAACCTGAAATGAGAAATACTCAGCTCTGCTCCCCTGTCCTGCTGCTTGTTAACAATTGATAAACATGAGATATCATAAAATTTAAAATGAAGCTGAAGACATCAGGCAAACTCAGGCCTAGCTGGACAATGTAACTGTGTATTAGGAAGAGAAGTCACAGAAGTAAAGATTTTGATGTGAAGTTTTCTTTTTTTTTTTTCACCTCATCCATAGAATTATCCACAAAAGACAGAAGTGAAGAACAAAGACTGAACAGACATTTATCAGAGGCTCCATATCAACAAAAGTTTGGGTCACCTAAATAATTTAGCAGTCTTCTAATGCATTCTGTCCTTTAAGGTTCACGACCATTTTGGACAGCTGTGAATTTTTCTTGTGATTCTCCTATTTTCCAATACAATCATGAAATGAGCACCTGTTGTTTTGTTTTGCTTTTAGAGCTAAGATAAGTGTGATTACATGTCTGAGCATTTTCCTAGATGTAGGAATTACCTTGCATTTCTGAGAGCTCTCTGTTAGTCTTTCTTGTCTGCTTGAAATTGTTTAGGGTTTTGTTTTGTTTGTGGCTTTTTTTTTTTCTAAATAAACTCACCCAGTTTTCTGTACCAGTTCATGACAATCTGAGAAAACAATCACCCTTGTTTTCTGTGCTGGCGTACCCACAGCTTAACAAAATCAGTAATTACTTCTGAGAAGTTAATGTGTGTGTGACAAGCTACTCATTACAGCAGTGTAACAGCAGTCCATGTGTCTTGTGCTGTAAAGACCAAACTATTAAAGAGCAGTAATCACATGTGCTTCCTCCTGTGGCTGTCACTACTAACAAAGCTCTCTTCGCCAACCTTGTGCACCCTGTTATCTCTCTCTCTGGTGCTTGCTGTCTGTGACTTTCTGAAGTGACAGGCTCCATTTATAAATTCGTAACTGTCGCAGTAAACAAGCAGTTGATAATTTTTTATTTTACTAGGTACTTGTTCTGTGTAAAAGGGTGTGCAGCTGGTGCATCCCTGACACCGTGTGGTGCTCAGTACCATGAGATGATGGTGATGGCAGCTGGACAAACTCCAGGTGCCTGGAAACTTCATCGCTGCTCATGCTGGTTGCTAGAACTCAAGTGAACAGGAAGCTCTAACATCCAAACTAGGGAAAAATGTCCAAAATAGGACAGGATTGTAAAAACATATTCAGCTAGCTGTACTTCTACATTATAATGACAATTGTGATAGGAAAAAATATGTATTTCAAAATACTAACCAATTTTATATTGAAAAAGAAAACAGAGAAGAAATCTGCTTCTCTCCTCAGACTGTTTGGATAACATTTAACTTGTGTGATTAGATGACATGGAATCATTTGTGACTATTGGAGAAGAGAATGCCATGAAGAACTCAAAGAGCATAACAAAGTTAGGTGCCTGGGAGGCAGAACCACAGATGAGACTGAGTATTGTTAGTGCAAGCTAATGCACAATAAAAGGGATAATTGTAACTGCAAACACACCTTGGGGGCATTCTAAATTAACTGTACCTTTAAGGGGAAAAGGATCTGTGCATAAGTCCATGAAATTATTTGCCTAAAACATATTTGTACACTAGAAAACAAATAAGAAAATAAGATTGGAAGAAGGAGAGATAAGGATTCCTGTGATCATATTTACCCTATATAATGAAGATTAGAATGAAATATTGAATACAGTATATGAGATATAAAACTTGATTATTATCCTTTATGTCTGATCCTGATTATCCTATGTAGAAATAGAAAATATATTTAGCATAGAAACATAGTTTTAATTTAAGCTTAAATTTACATGTATTAATTTGTATGAATTAAGCAGGACTTTCTGTGTCTGGACAATCATACTTTTTTAAATAGCTGGTTTATACTGATGAAACAGTACTTATTTATTTGCAAAGAGGTATGTGGTTACTGTAGAAATACAACGAGCTGAGGTGACGGTAAAAGAAAGGGAAGTTGTAGGGGAGAAAAATGTTCCAGTGTTACCCCATTTCTGTAGTGTCATAGGAGAATTTGCATGAATGAGAATTTGCTGGTTATGGAGCAGACCATCTTAAGTGCCATCACATGGCATGGACAGGAAAAACAGGTGATCAGCCCAGTCAGCATGGGTTCATGAAAGGCAGGTCCTGCTTGACTAACCTCATCTCCTTCTATGACAAGGTGAACCACCTAGTAGATGAGGGAAACATTGTGGATGTTGTCTACCTGGACTTTAGTAAAGCCTTTGACACTGTTTCCCACAGGATTATCCTGGAGAAACTGGCTTCTTATGCCTTGGACAGACATATGCTTCATGAGGTGAAAAACTGTCTGGATGGTCAGGCCCAAAGAGTGGTGGTGAATCCAATTCGTGGCTTGTCACAAGTGGTGCTCCCCAGGGCTCAGTATTGAGGCCAGTTCTGTTCAACATCTTTATCAATGATCTGGATGAGGGGATCGAGTGCACCCTCAGAAAGTTTGCAGATGACACCAAGTTGTGCAGGAGTGTTGATCTGCTTGAGGGTTGGAAGGCTCTACAGAAGGATCTGGACAGGCTGGATAGAGCGGCTGAGGCCAATGGTAAGAGGTTGAACAAAGCCAAGTGCCAGGTCCTGCGCTTGGGTCACAACAACCCCATGCAGCACTACAGGCTTGGGGAAGAATTGCTGGAGAGCTGCCTGGTGGCAAAGGACCTGGGGGTGTTGGTCAACAGCCAGCTGCAGATGAGCCAACAGTGTGCCCAGGTGGCCAAGAAACATTCTGGCTTGTATCAGAATCTGTGGCCAGCAGGACAAGGGAAGTGATTTCCTTCTGCTCTTGGCCCTGGTGAGGCCATACCTCAACTATTGTGTTCAGCTTTGGGCCCTTCACTACAAGAAAGACATTGAGGTGCTGGAGTGCATTTAAAGAACAGAAATGAAGCTGGTGAGAGGTCTAGAACACAAGTCTCATGAGGAGCGGCTGAGGCAACTGGGGTTGTTTAGTCTGGAGAAAAGGAGACTGAGCGGAGACTTTATCGCTCTCTACAACTAGCTGACAGGAGGTTGTAACGTGGTGGGTGTCAGTCTCTTCTCCCAAGTAACAGGCAATAGGACAAGAAGAAACAGCCTCAAGCTGCACCAGAGGAGGTTTAGACTGGATATTAGAAAAAATTTCTTCACCGAAATGGTTGTGAAATATTGGACCAGGCTGCTCAGGGAAGTGGTTGAGTCACCATACCTGGAAGTATTCAAAAGACGTGTAAATGTAGTGCTGAGGGCAATGGTTTAATGGTGGACTTTGCAGCGTTAGGTTTAGAATTGGACTTGATGATCTTAATGGCCTTTTCTAACCTAAATAATTCTATATTTGAAGGAAAATTCTGCAACTTCTTGGAGTTTGACTGAATGGTGGAATAAACAATGTTACTAGCCTGTAAATAATAGCTAGTAGTAATGGACTATCTGCATCTGTTCTGTATAGTCTCCTGGAAATTTTACTTGAAAAGCATTTAATATTATAAATTAACTTTTCAGACTTAGTAACCAGATGCTTTTGTGTGTCAGTTTGCTCTCTGGAATTTGAACCTACTTTACAATGTTCATTTGAAGATGATGTTAGATTTGATATACTACAGTGGAAAGAATTCGTGACTGCTTTGTGATTTTGATATTTTACTTTGCTCAAAACAAGTCCCAAAACAATTAGGAAAATCTTTAAGATAATGGTTGAATTTTAATGAGTGTTCTTGGAGCCACAACTGTCGATGAAACCCAGCATTTGAATGTCAATTTCATTTTGATCAAACATTACACCCTATGACTGCAATTTATTCCGTAACTCTGAAGCAATTATGTCAGCGTGATCACCATCTGCACTAGGCACAATTTCAAATCAATGCTATTCTTTTATATTTTTTCTTGAAATTGAGAGGTCTTTGTTAATCTTATATCACATTGAAAATAAAATAAATCCCTATAGAGCTCCATCTATAACAAAAATAAAACAAAATATGAACCTCTTACAATATGGCCTTAATTTGTCTATTGGCACATTCATAAAGCAAATTGTTACAAATATGAGAGACAAAAGTGCTTGCATTCTGTTCATATACTCGGCAAGTACCTAGATAACTTACAAAAATACATGATTTCAATTCATACTAAAGAGCTCATCTTGAAAGAGTTCAATATAGTTGGTGAACTGTCACAATTTTTGCAGGACTTTATTCTGAAATTAGCGGTGTGTTGGAGAACTTCTGTCCTCCTATACTGTGTCAGAGAAATCAGTAGGTTTTCTAAGGCTATAGAGCTCTGGCATTCTGTATAAATTGCAGTGTTGGTATTTCAGAATCAAAGAGATACACCTAATGGTAATAAATTTGACGTGTTCCTACTCCAAGCAATTTCTGAAGTAAATGAAACAAAAGTGAATGATATTAAGATAACTATTTATGTGGTTTCCAAGTTCTAAACTAGAAAACCCATATCCACATTTGAATTCAACCTGGTTTTGAAAACTTTGTTAGATTTAGGGATCAAACATAGAGAAATTGTTCTCTTGATGTGGCCTCCATTTGTAAGGTATGGACCCGACATTAATACTGAGGGAAATCTCTATTTGACCCTGGCCTTTTTCAATACAACTATGGGAAGTATGAACACCTTTGTAGGCGGCAATTTGTCTGTTTCAATTTTGTACCAATACAAAATCGTAAAAACATTGGGGAGGCCATTAATAAACCAGGAGAAGCAATCATTCATCTCAGAACCTTATCTCTGACAGTGGCTAAATTCCAATTCCTAGGGCAGAATGAAAGGAATTTTTTTATTACTTTGTCTTCCAGCACTGAAATAAAAGTATTTCAAGTAAGAGGCTTAGATAGTGTCTGTGTGCTTTACAGATTTCTCTTCCAAACAATTTCAGCATCCACAATGTCCTGCTGCAAAGAATTCTAGTACTTACCTGTACTCTGTGAAAATCACTTTCTTATGCCTTTTAAGGGGAAAAACTGAAAATCAGTAAAATATTTATACATTGGTAAGATCAGTGGCTTCTTTAATTGAGGGAATCAATCTCAAACTCAAGAGAAAATCAAAAGAAAGTGCAATTGTTCTCCCCAGTGATGCTTATAGCTTTATTTCATCTCCCATGTGGAAAGCTGTTCTGCAAGGGAGGGGAAGGAGCAATGTGTGATGGTGCTCTCCTCCCTGACCTGACCTCTTCCCATAACCCTGCTCAAGAGATAACCACCAGTGGCAGTTGTGATGGATGTGTCTGGTCAAACTGGATTTGAAGGAGGCAGATAAAGACACGATAGCCAAGGGCTTATTAATGGCAATGTACTCACCTAACCACAGTACTGGCCAATGTCCTACTTAAGCCAAATTTGGAAGAAACAACTGGTATGAAAAAATAATTAAGTAATTCGTCTTACCCCATAAATAGTGAGTAGCCCAAGAGGCTTTTGAGCTCTCTACACTGCAGCAGGCTGCATGCCAGGATCTCCCAGGGGAAGGTACACCTCTTAAGGTTACCCCTCAAGGCTGAGAGATTCCTTGCCGCAACAGTTCCTTGGTAAGTGACTACTAGCTTGATAAACTTTGGAATCTTAGCTAAGTGGTATAAAGGATTGACGTGCGCATATAACAATTTAGACATCAACCGTTGACCAAGTCTGGGACTAGGATTGGATCCAGCTGCACCTAGATACCTCTCTGAGAAGTAGTTTAGAAAGCAAGAGACTCCTCTCTGAATGTTATAACTCAATGGGAGGGCATCTCTGACAGTTTTGTCTGACCCTGTCCTCTACGTAGTAAATAACCAAGTGTTCCTTGTTATTGAATCTTGTTAAAACAGTCACATTTACTATTAAATTTTGTTAAATCCCTGTTTTACATCAATAAATATATTTTTATATATAATATAATGCTTCTCTCTTAGGAGTTAAATGCATCACTCCATCCGTGACACAGTGAAAAAGGAAGACTTCTACTATGGTTCTGGTTTACTATTGGATTGTTTGGAGGGGAGATTGTTGATCCTGTTCTTACTGTATTAAAGGAAAAAGTCTTATTTTTGTTAATCTATAGGGTTACTCAGGGAAAGGCTTACTTTACAGAACTCAGGGAAAATCCTTTTTAGCTTTCAATTTGTGGATGGAAAAAGCTTGAACTCTACCATATATATATGCTGGATGCTTTAAAAGGGCAGTGGGTTCTGTTATCACATCCTATGTTTAAATAAGCTGCACCTCAGAGGTGCTCAGCCTGAGGCATGAAAGTGGACACAAAAGTTATCTTTTGATTGGAACAGCAGGGAACCAGGGTATAAATGTTGTTTTACAACTGAGTCCTAGTGTTTTAACTGGCACTCAAGATTATTACCTGCAGTAAACAGTGATGTTCAAAGCATGTCTTTGCAAGGCAATTTTGTATTTGTTTGTGTTTTGTATTTGAAAGTGCATTAATTTTACTTCATCCAAAACATAAAGGTGTTGACCATGAGTCACAGACTAGCTACCTCTACACATGACTCATTCTTTGCTATAGTGCATTGCTTCTGTTTCTTGCCCACATGCTTCCTCTTCACCATCTTTGCATTATCTTTGTTCATTTACTGACTTATTTATACAGGTCCATGAAATCATAAATGACATGGGAAAAACAGAATAAACATTTGGGGGTTTTGCACAATACAGAGTAAGGGAAAAGAACGAAATTATTAGACAGCAAACTAAAACTATCAATAAAGGGGAAAATTTTTCACACTGCAGTTGTTAAAATGTAGAGTTCCTAGACACAGGTTTGTGGAGGTCAAAAATGGAAATACTTGTCTACTAAAATGTTCAAACCCCTTTTTGTGCATGCATGGCTATTAAACACTCTGTGTAACTTTCTAGATCAGAATATCTGTAAATCACTGGTTATTTGAGGCTTGAAGGGCATGACATGAGAGCCATTTCTTCTTTCCTTTCCAGATGCATGTCTATTGACCCCTGTCAGTGGTGGTATCCTTGACTGTGTGAGTGTTTGTTCTCACCCGCTGTGACAATTCTTCTGTTCTTTAGTTGCGTTCAGGTATTTGGGGAATGGTTTCGGTTCATAAACAATTAGCAGAAGACAAAACTACAGCAAGGTATGAATGCACAGTTGTGGAAAGAATGGCCCTGAAATGCCGTTGTGGACTATACATGAAGGTTTTTGTGTTATTCATGGATATAGTAATCAGATGCAAATATTTACAAGTAATACACTGTTACAGAAAGGAAATAAGTTTCTTACACTAATCAAGTACATTCATTCAAATAGAAAAACTTCATGTGTCTTAGGTGATCTGCTAAATGGCTCAAATAATCAATAATCAAACCACAAACGTTCAATTTCCAGTTGGCAAACAATCCATGGCCTAAAATACTTGCACAAACTTTTCATTGTGGAATGAGGACAACGGCTAAACTTGGGGGGGAGGCAGAGAAGCAAAGTGCACTTTGGCAAAATTCTGTAATCTGTGTGATTTGCTTCCTTGGTTCTCTCAGTATGTCCTACATGGCTGTGAAGGATTATTGCCGCAACTGTAATGTTTCTTTCGTTGTGAGGCTACCCTGCCATCTTGATCTCGCAGTCCTCCATGTAAAATTTGGATATAGGGGGCACATGGAAAAATGTGGAGGTTCTATCAGAGATTAAATCTGCTTAAGTGGCAACGTGAGAAGTAACCATGCAATAAAAATTTTAGGTTTTGTTTGGTTTCTGTTTCTGTTGCAAGCAAAGGGAAGAACTGAGATGAGGCATGAAACCTGAAATATAGTCTAGGAGTTGCTTAAGCAAATTTGTGCTTCATTCTTTAAAGTGTTCTCATGAAATTTTCTCTCTGGAGGAAAGCAGTCAGACTTACGGCTTTTTACATCAGTTTATATGATGTGACAGTACAAATAGCTATGTACAGTGTTAAGTATTCACTACTAGAGTTTTACTTTATATTTCTGGCTAAGTTGTTTAACATACTGTTTAAAACACACTTGGTTGATTTTTTTCGTCTGGGTTTTTTTTTTTAGGGGGGGGGGTGTCTATTTTAAAAAGATTCTTCTTCTTGTGGCTTCTGTTCCTTGAATTAATTCTTTTTATCATCAAGTCCTCAGATGGACTATAGATGACTATACTAATGCCTGCCTTGGTGTTACATTTATTGCCTGAGCAATAGGTTTTTTTACCTAGTGGCCTGTTATTCTCTGCTTTTTTGGGTAGAATAGATATGAAATTTGTACTTAAAGTTTATTTTATTTTAGTGCATTTATGTACTTTCTCACATAGTTAGAGACAAATTCAGATTTGTATATGGCAGTTCAATTAAAAAATAAGATGATATACATCTCTTTCCCTGTGTGTCATTGATTCAAATTCAGTTCACATGGATAGTGACAAATTGTCAACTATGAAATAAACAGATACTTTCAATCGGAACAGTTTTAATATAAAATTTAGCACCACTACTTGACTCAGCAGAATGACGCTTGAATGTGAGTTAAAGTGAAATTACATTTCTATCAGTGAGTTTGTCCCCTGGTACCGAGGTTGCATTACTATTTTATGGAGATACAATTTCAGGCTCTGAGGTATTAATAGCACTGAAATTACCTTTAATGTGAGTATTTTCAGATAAAAATTCATTGCTAAAATACCTACTGCCTTTGGACCTGTCGCCTGCAAATTGTTTGCTAGATTACTGCTGTGGTACAGTGGACCGTTAAAGTTGAAAAGGTAAAGTTAGTCACAATCAAGAAACCACATACTTTTAAGAGGACTTCATAACACTGCAGATTACTTGCAGAACCTTCCAGCTACATGGTATGTTTCATGTTTAATGCTCATCATCTTTAACAATGCCAAAAATGGTCTGGGTAGCAACAGGAGGTACCTTAATTGTGAAGTGCTGTACTTATAAATTACCAACATACAGATGAATTTAATAATTTTATCACCTGAGTTGATGCTTCCAGATTTGTTCTCTGTTCATTATTGTTATCCCTGACATTTTAACAGTTGTTGAAAAATTTAGTCTCCTTATTTTTATGTTTCCTTTTTCCATGCAAATAGCTATGAGTATGATGTTTGGTCAAGCTCAGTTAGGTAAAACTTGTAGGGGGCTCTCTAACCATTAGAGCAGCTACACCTACTTCATTCTGATGTATGTGGGATAGGAAAGGAGCCCAATCTTGTGCTCTCTGAAAGGTATATGACTTCTCTAATTTAAAGCACAAGTCAACAGAGTGGATACAACCTGTTTCAGCCACTTGGAAACTGGGCACTGCTAGCAAAGACAATGAACCACAGACAATATTATGGTAGGGTACTTTAATCTACCGCTGGGTTTTCTCTAGACTCAATTTTAGATCTGGAGCAATAATTCCATTTGATCATGATGCATGAAAAATCTTTTTTTCCCACCTAGACCTCTACCTGCATTTCTCAAAGATTAGGCTGAACTCTCCAGGTATCCAAACTAGATACCATTTGCTCCATATTTTTGGTTAAGTATGCTTTCCAACATCTCTGTCTCTCTAGGAAAGTCCTTATACTTCTCCTCAGGGTCTCTCTACCAGTTACACTTAACCTTCTCTGACATACACCCTTGTCAAATAGCCAGAGTGCTGTTTCCAAGTATGTTCTGTGTATTAAATGTTTTCTGAACACTTTCTTCAGCTGTTCCATTTGTGGGCATAATGGCATTTAAAATTGGATATGGTTTCATTCGTTTCTCTTGCCTTATCTGCTCTGAGGGACTGATCCTTCTGTTCCAGTTTGTTTACAGTTGTATAAATCCATTACACTGGTTCCTGATTGAGATTATTCTTTTCCTCGTAATGCCTAAATTAATTCTCTTTTTATTTTTTGAAGTAAGTTAAGACTTTTTTAGTACCTACCATGGTTACAAGTATTAATTGATCTGCTCCGTGGGATGTTAATAGCATTATTAGGTATGGTGCAGGAATTCCTGCAATGTTTCACTCCGTTAGCTGTACCTGGGGCAAGAACATAAAGCTGAGACCTTTTTGGGATGGGTTGCAAGTCCTTTAAGAAAAACACTCTTGTTGGAGTATTCCTCTTCCTCCCACTACCACTGTCACCTTTAAGGTTTTAAGTAGTGTTATTGTTAACTAAAAACTTCTGGATTTAGTTATTGTGCCTTGTTTCCTAGAGAGAAGAGTTTGGATTACTGCCACCTTGGATGACATGCTGTGATCTATCAAAGATTTCTGGCACTTTTTAAGGCTGATTTATCTAAGTGCCCAATTGCAAGTGTCACACTAGTCTATGAAACAATTCAGCGGTTCAAACTACGTTTTGCTTTCTAGGTTCTTTGGCTTTCATAAAATGAAATGCTGAAATACAAAATGTGGATTGAATACTAAGTGAAAGCTCAAGTTCTGACTTTTTTCTTTCTTTCTCCTCTCTTTATACTATAATTATAGATTTCTACCAAACCGATGGACATACATCAGCAGAAGAAATATAAAGGAGATCAACTTAGTCCTGAATCATTCTGACCATTAGAATTAGCTAGATTTCCTGCTGTGTTAAAATGCTTTAATTTCCAAGTGTTATCTAAACAGGTTAAACTGCAATGAACTGAAGCTGTCTGTCTACGGCTTTTCCAAAAGAAGGGCCCAGATTCTACTGCTGTAAACCTTGGCAGCACTTGCCTCAGGAAGGAGTTACCTTCAGGGGTCTCTGGTTCTACTGATGCTCCTTGCTGTTTGTGTAAAAGCTTTTGGACAAGCTCTGCAACTTTCTAACAAACTGCTCCTAATTCTGTCATATAACTGTTAATTGGAGCAAGACAAGAATTTTCTTCTCCCTCCTCTTTTACTGTAAATATTAAATGCTATATATGCAAATTTATTCTAGACTTCTTAGCAGCAGAGTTAACAACAAATCCCTCTTCCCTGCTTTTACCTCCCTAAGAAGTGGAATTGGGGTGGAAGGTAGAGGGGAGGAGGGAATGGGGATGCTTAACTCTTAGGGTGGTTTTTCTGGGAGTGGTGACTGTCGATGGGACAACTTACTTGTCTCCTTACCACAGCAGGAGCAGTTTGTAGCAAGTCTGGTTGCCAGTTTTCTCACAGAGTCACTGGAGCTGTTATCATTTTGCTGCCCATTGCGGGGCAGACACCTTACTCTGGCTCCAGGCATGTGCTGGCTTCAGAGAGAAGTAGACATGATTTTTTTTTATAATCACTTTGTTAGGACAGCCCACAAGCTGTTGGTGTCCGCAGCGGCCTGAATCAACCATGTTTTCTATGGTTGCTGCCCTGAAGACCAGAGTAGTAGGTGACTTCTCTGCCAGCCCCAGGCTAAGCTACTCATGCTCATAGCTGTGATACAGCTGCATCCCTGGACTATTAAGGAACCTGAAGGTGCATAAGTCCATGGGACCTGATGCAATCCATCCATGGGTCCTGAGGGAGCTGGCGGACGAAGTTGCTAAGCCGTTTTCTATCATATTTGAGTAATCGTGGCAATCTGGCGAAGTTCCCGCTGACTGGAAAAAGGGGAACATAACCCCAATATTCAAAAAAGGGAAAAAAGAAGACCCAGGGAACTATAGGCCAGTCAGTCTCACCTCTGTGCCTGGCAAGATCATGGAGCAGATCCTCCTGGAATCTCTGCTAAGGCACATGGAAAATAAGGAGGTGATTGGAGACAGCCAACATAGCTTCACCAAGGGCAAATCGTGCCTGACAAATTTGGTGGCCTTTTACAATACTGCCACAGGCTTGGTGGACAAGGGTAGAGCAACAGACGTCATCTACCTGGACTTATGCAAAGCATTTGACACTGTCCCGCACGACATCCTGGTCTCGAAATTGGAAAGTCATGGGTTCGATGGATGGACCACTCGGTGGATAAGGAACTGGCTGGATGGCCGCACTCAAAGGGTTGTGGTCAATGGTTCAATGTCCAATTGGCAGCCAGTGATGAGTAGAGTTCCTCAGGGGTCGGTACTGGGACCAGTGCTATTTAACATCTTTGTCGGAGACATGGACAGTGGGATAGAGTGCACCCTCAGCAAGTTTGCCGATGACACCAAGCTCGGTGGTGCGGTCGACATGCTGGAGGGAAGGGATGCCATCCAGAGGGACCTGGACAGGCTTGAGAGGTGGGCTCATGCAAATCGCATGAAGTTCAACCAGGCCAAGTGCAGGGTCCTGCACCTGGGACGTGGCAATCCCAGGCACAAATACAGGTTGGGCATAGAATGGCTGGAGAGCAGCCCTGAGGAGAAGGCCTTGGGAGTGCTCATGGATGAGAAGCTCAACATGAGCTGGCAATGTGCATTGGCAGCCCAGAAAGCCAACTGCATCCTGGGCTGCATCAAGAGAAGCGTGACCACCAGGTCGCGGGAGGTGATTCTGCCCCTCTACTCTGCGCTCATGAGACCCCACCTGGAATACTGTATCCAGCTTTGGAGTCCTCAGCACAGGAAGGACATGGACCTGTTGGAATGGGTCCAGCGGAGGGCCACAAAGATGATCAGAGAGATGGAGCACCTCTCCTATGAGGACAGATTGAGAGAGCTGGGGTTGTTCAGCCTGGAGAACAGAAGGCTCCGGGGAGACCTTATAGCAGCCTTCCAATATCTGCAGGGAGCCTACAGGAAAGCCATAGAGGGACTCTTTGTCAGGAAGTGTAGTGACAGGACAAGAGGTAACGGTTTTAAATTGGAAGAGGGGAGATTTAGATTGGTTACCAGAAAGAAATTCTTTACTGTGAGGGTGGTGAGACACTGGAACAGGTTGCCCAGGGAAGTTGTGGATGCCCCATCCCTGGAAGTGTTCAAGACCAGGCTGGATGGGGCTTTGAGCAACCTGGTCTAGTGGGAGGTGTCCCTGCCCACAGTGGGGGGGTTGGAACTTGATGATCTTTAAGGTCCCTTCCAACTCTAACCATTCTATGATTCCTGTAACCCTTTAGACTTCACCTTTGGAAGACTCTTACATTGCTTGGATGTTTCCTGGCATTGGCAGTAAGTAACAAAAGTGTGTGCAGAGAAGGTGTGTTGTCCCTTCCAACTCTAACCATTCTATGATTCTATGATTCTATGATTCTATTCCCCAGCTTTCTTCCATATAATTGAAAATATTCCCATATGGGTTTGTTTTTCGGCTTCTAAAATATTAATGTTTATATGAGCTTTATAAAATTTGCCTTTAAATAAGACTTGAACTTCTTTGCTGAAAGTAGTCTACGACTAAAAGCTTCACTCTTACATAGAACATATTGTGGGCAGTATCACTCTCTGCTTGTCCTCCTTCTTACTTTTTGTCATAAATATTTGCTGCGGTCAGACATGAAATATTGAGATGGATCTTCAGTATGACCTTGCATTGCTGTAAAAAATGTTAGTGAATGGAAAAAGGAACACCAGGTTTGATTATCAGCCATAAAACACTGAACTCATTGTAAGATGGATGGAATATAATTGACACTCTAAATATTTTTATAGGGTATGCAGTCAGATGAGATATTGTAGTTAAATCTCAGTTTCCGAACATGGAAATTTTGGTAAAAAGTAATAGTTATGGAAGCAGCACTTTTTCTTTATTAAACTGAATTAAAAGATAACTGCAATGTTGAGCTTGATTCTAGTGTCCTCTTAAAGGGATCATCTAAATTCTAGTCTGGCTCAGATAACTGATTCCTCTGGAAGGACAGAAATGTTTAAACAATTTGGTGAACTAGGTTCTTAAACTCTAGTACGTAACCTGAAAAGAAAGGACAGATTCAAGTAAAGTAAACATAAAGCAAGTGGAATTGTAAAATATTTAATTCCTTTTAGTATAGATGCATTTCCTGCCTGAATTCCAGGCATATATGACACATATATATATATATTGCATATATAGCTGGCATTTACTATTACATGTATATTAGTATAAATTAAATGGTCTGTTAACCTGCACGCACACTAAGGAAAAAACTAATTAAATAAATTATGCGTAAGTATAGTTCATAGAGGGTATAGTTCATAGAGGGTATAGTTCATATGATAACTAAGAAATGCTGGCTTTAACTAGTCACTACTAATGTGTATGCATTTTAAACTGGTCATAAATGCAATGCTGGCTGTGGCAGATTGACTTAAAATTATTGAGCCTAGTAGAGGCAGGTTCAGCTGTATCTTTCAATTTCTTGACTTCTTACAGGAAGTGTCTTGTTTCAGATAATACCACTTCTCTGATAGTTACTTGCTGTCTCCAATTAAATGGCAGAAATACCAAATTATCAAAAAAATCTTGAATTACACTGTAAAATATCATCTGGACTTCTCTGATTTCTTACACCACCACTACAGCAGGATACATGGCAGGGCTATCACCCTCTGGTTATGAAATATATAAAGTTAATAGCTGTGGGTGGAGCTGGCAATGCTTCCTACCAGCTCACCAAGCAAGTGGAACTAGTCTGTCTGCATTTGACCATGTAGTTTTCCTGAGCAGGTGGAAAGCACTAGTACCTGCTTTAGTAAATAATGTTTGCAAAGCATCTTTGTAAATAATAATATTAAGGCAGCCAGAGCCACTGTTTGCAAAACAGAACTAATGGTTTTGAATACAGGACTCTGAATCACATCTCTCTCTCCTTCTTATTCCATCTAACTTAGGAAGTCTGTGAGTTTACCTTTTGGAGTTTTTTTCCACATGATTTCTTAACTAGTATAAATAGTTTTGATGTCCCTATGGGAAGGGTGATTTGAAATTGTATGAAACAGACTGACAAAAAAAAACCCCTCTTCATAAGTTCACAATGAAGCATCCTGCTGTTTGTTGCCATATTCTAGTCAAGACCTTTTTTCCTACATGTGTCCAAATGGAATTATATGTAGGAGTACAGTATCCTGTATTCTCTCTGAGAATACATTTAAGGGAAGGATGCTAGCTATTGAAACAGCAACACCATTTGCTGTAGCTCAGTATTGTTCCTGATTGATTTTTACTGCATGAAATGAAATAGGATCCCAACAAAAAAATATAGAGGGTCTAGACAACAAGTGGAAAAGAGTTAGTAGCTTCATGTAGCCCTGAGTGCTGCACCCTGCAATGAAAGGGAATTTCATGCCCGAAAAAGCAACTTTGATTGTCTTGGACTTTTTTGAGGTACCAATGCCTTGTTCCCCTGTTTCTGGTAAGTGGTAATTCTGCTAGCCACTGAAGTCCAAATCCATACTTTTCTGTGAAAACCAGCCATGCTTCTTCCTTGCAGCATTCACTTTTCTGCCTTAATTTGGTGGTTATGCACTTGCTTGAGCTTTGTAGCTGGGAACAAACAAAGTATCTTGCCAATAACAGATGGTGGTGAATGGAAATATGGAATGTATTTCACTGAATCATTTGTTCATTAGTTACAGTTTGGATAGTTAGAATTATTTTTGACTCAACCATATCCCTTGGGAATCTAGTTTTTAATTTGCATATCTTTCACTAAATTCTCTTGAGTCCCTGTTAAAAACAAGATAAAGTACACTAGAAAAGGCTACTACATTCAAGCTTATGTGACAAGCATTTTTAGATGGATCATAGCAATGATTACCTTCTATTTCTCCATAGTATACACGCACTGAATGCATTTTTCTGTATCAAAAGAAAGACTAGAGACATTGGTCATGGTTGATGATGTTAGTGAAGTCCACAGGAGACAAGTTACTTCACAGTCAAAATACAGGAGTGTCATACAGCTGTTTTGCACAAAAAGCAAGTATTTCAACCTCTGAAGCAATGAAGTTAAGCTTTATTTACATCTTCACCTTATCATGAATAAAAGATGCATTCTGTATCACTGCTTTGTAACTTTAAAAAAAAAAAAAGAAAAAAGAAAAAACATCAATGCTGGATAGTTGCCAAGAATAGCTGATTCCCCCATCTGCTACAGATAGGCTGGAATAGAGCCGTGTGAATCCTGCCAGCTCGGTTTTGATTTGAATAACAGCTCCTGTAGTAACTGAGCAACTCCCAAAGTAGCAAATCAGTAAGCAGATAAAATAATGTAACAGAAAGGTGGTAATTCCTCCAACTGCAGCCAAATGCTACAAATACCTGAGTTTTCCCTCCCTACTTCAGCTGAATCGAAAGATTTTGAGGAGTGTCATTTTTACCTCCTTCCTCTTCCTTCTTTTTTTTTTGCCTCCTTTTGTCCATCTGTTCCATTTTCTACTGTTGTAAAATAGCAGTGTCAGAAAAAGGAGATTCATTTTGCACATAGCATGTGAAATTAGTGGGTTTTTTCCAATTTTTCCAATTATATGTTGCGATGCTTTGATTTGATTTTTGGTATAAACTGTCTCTTGCTGTGACAAGCAGTCCTTTAGGCTGAGAAATTTCTGGAGTAAATCATGCTGCTAATGGATGTCATCATTGTGGCAATGGTTTGCTTTGGTTATGGACCATCTCCATAAGAAACCTTGAAAATTTTGAAGGGACTTCTAAGTTACATTTTCTATCATATTATATGAGGAAACAGGGTTGTGAGTCACCGTAGTGCTATCTTAAATGACGAGAATATGGATTACCGTGTTTTGTAGTATAAGTTGGTATACAAAACAAACACTGTGACAGAGCTATCCGTACTGTCTGTGGTTACATGGGGATCTTGTGGGATGTGCACAGGTGGTAACCAGTGGGATTGTCCAGATCAACATTTATTCTGTCTGATGCCCGCTCTACCATTATTTGCCTTTCTGTGCTCTTGCATGATGCATGATAAATCAGATTTCTGGGATGAAGGTGTGCAGTATAAAGCTACCTTTAAATTCTCCATGCCTCTTTATGCACACAGAGGGGAGCAAATTGCACCGGTGAGCAAGCTTTGATCCTGCCCACTCTCATGACTTTCTATAATGCATTAAAATAGTCAACTGTTGCTTCAGGTAACTTATGTGCTATACAGATTTGCAGAGTATGTGATTCTGCAAATGAAGATGAGTTTTTAAGGGGGATGTGTATGTTAATTTTCTGGAATTAATCTTTTTCAGCAAACCTCCCAGTCATGCTACACCATTGCTTCATAATTTCCATGAGGTGCTCTCTGCTCCTCCATATAAATGAATAGTGGGAGAAAACTACGTGGGTTTATAAAATGACCTAATAAATTTAAAATGCCTTAATTAAATCACAACTTGTAAAAACACATTTTATGAAGACAATATTTTAAATTTGGAACAATAGTTATATGTATCTGGAAATAAAAGTGTTTGCTAATAGATCACCTGCACACTTGGTGTATTTAAGTGGTTGCTTCTTAGTCTGTGACTTCTAACACTACACACTTTTCAGAATTGCTTGGGGATTTGGTAGTAATTGTTTGGGAGAATTTGCTAATAGATCATAACACTTCATATCTTTATTTTTAATATATTATCTTTATGTAACAGGCCGATTCAGAGGCTAAGCCAGTTATTTGTAAACCCATTCTATTATTATGGAAAAGCTCTAACTCATCAAAACACAGCAAAATCAGTTGCAGCTCTGCAGGAGAAGAAAAATAGATGCAGAAACTGCTTGAATCGTATTACCAGCAATTTCATATAACACTATGTCTCTATTGCTCAAAGGTGTAAAAATTATGGAAAAAAAGTATATTCAGGTAAATAAATGCCATGAAGTATTTTTTATCATACTTTTATCAGTACTTTCTTCATGATGAAGTTGATGTCAAATCTCCAGTTCTGTTCAATATTGTCTGAATATTCACATGGTTGTTACTGGAACTTGCCAGTTGTCAAGCCCTTCACCTGGATATGGGTCTAGAACAATCTAGAGTGTACTCTGCACCGCATGGTGTCTGATCTGTATGAGTTTTGCTGAACTTGTTCCTCAGAAATGTTGCATGTAGGTTTATCGTGGTTCCTTTGTTGTTTATCATCATAATGTCACCAGATGAGAACAGCTTGAGACAACAGAGGAGTAATAGCCACAGCCTGGGCATCTCTTTTGAATTGTGATACGGAGCCATGTCTAAAAATAAAATCTTACTTAAAATAATATGAAAGACTCAGTTTTTAATACTGGTGGGGATGCAATAAGTCTTTAAATTCCATTTTATCCCATGTAGTCTGCCTTTTGGGCAGCAAATATGTTTTTTGGAAGGCAGTAATGTCTAATTGGGGTTGTACTGAAGTTCAAGACACAGATCATAACTCCACAATAAGAGTCACATTATGACAAAAGGTCAGCCTGCGGGCCATCTTCTGAATGACAAAGTCATCTTAATCTTATTACTCATTAATAGCTAAAAATTATCAAGTTACAATTACGACCAAATGGTTATTTGAGTCTCTCAGTAATGACAGAATGACTTTGTACTGAACTAATGGCGGTTTCTCACTGATCTTTAACTGAATGACAAGCAGAGAGTTTACTTAAGGTTACTTTATCCTATTCACTGGGACATCTTGCCTTGTGTCTAGGGTAACGTTTAAGCTCTTGGTTGCCAGGCTGGGCTTCAGAAGGTGTGCTGATTGATCTTAATTAGCATGTGTCCTTTTCCTATGTTGTGCTGAAATACATAATAATAAACTGTTTAAGTACACTACTTGATCAGGTAACATGCGCTCATCTTAGCTGAAGTGTATATTCCCTTAGAAGTCTTCTGTTGTGACAAAGAGCTGCCTTCGTCTGAACAGTTCTACTCAGATTGCACAGGAAAAAGAAACTGGCTCATTAAAATGTATTTTGTCATCTGTATGTAAATGCTATATTTTCAGGACCTGAAAATATAAGGAATTATTCAGAGCTGTCAGTAGGGGGAATGACTGGATGATTTAATTGGTCTCTTCCATGTCTAATTCTTAAGATTTCATGAATACTGATGAAAATATAAATTAAGAAGTATGCAAAAATATATTTTGCACTCTCGTCTTTCATTGGTTTGATACTTTTCAGTCAAGGACATAGAAATTTCATAATTATGGCAACTAAAGAACAGATGTATTAATCAAGACTTTATGGGCACACTGAAGGAATAAAAAGACTAAATTTGTCCTTTATTCTTTCCCCCACCTTTGCTTTTCTCTGCTTATGACCTTTACCTTATCTTCACTCTAATTTCCAGATACCATTTTAGAGCACAGTAAGGCTTTTTCATATGAAAACCATTAAAAAAAAATATTCTTTTTAAAACTCGAAGAAACAATCTCAGGAAAGACTGTAATCACTATGCAGTTTTTAGATGTAAGAATAATTTTCTTACTCTTAAGGGGATTGCTGACACGTTTGAGAAGAACAGATACCCAAGTGATATGCAGTCTTAGTAAGCTGTCATTAGCTATCCGACACAGTCATCTACCTTTCAGATTTTTTTGTGTGTATTTATTCTGTAATTTATCCCAATGAGTAAAGCAGGCAGCTACAGACTTGTCACGAAAGTAGTCCCTCTTTGTCTTGAGGATAGCCTCTCCACAGAATTCATACATTGGCAGCTACTGGAGAGGCATACTATTTGGTGCAAGGAGTCTGAAAGAACTTGTCATTCACTTTAAGGAAAACTATTAAGAACATATGTTTTCCTTATTTTTCTTGGTGGTTAGTACTGTATGCATTTAAGTTGGGCTTTTTTTGTCTGCTTTAATTGCATATGTCTCTGTATGGACAACAGATCAGGACTGATTATCTTTTTATAATCATTGTCCTTCACAGGGAAAAAAATCTTCCTGTCCATTTTGTGAGCTTCATTATTACTTCTGGGTATTGTAAAACAGGCTCGATTAATCTTGTTTTCTATTCTCTTGATACTTGCTTACAGTAGAGATGGAATAATAGAATCCATATTTGAAACTGGATGCATGTCCCTTGCATGTATCTTTATCTTATTCAACTACTTTTGAACCTACTGTATCTTCTGCTTTCACACTTGTGTTATTTGTATATGGCAGATAAAGTCATCTTGGACAGCAGTGTCCTTTTTCTGACAACTTTGCAGAGAATGCAGTCAACATACTCACTACAGAATTTCCTTTTCACTGTCGTATCCCCAGCAATATGATTTCTCTCTGCATCATGCTGGGAATTACACATTCTTCAAAAAGGAATCTGTAGCACACTGTGTGTGATACTGTCATTTCTATCCAAATGGGAATTACTACTGCAAATATGACCAATGTCTTCATGTCCAAAGGCTGCATAAGGCACCATGTAGCAAGAATGTATTAAGGCAGATCCCTCAGTATTTTACCATGTTAAATATTTTTTAAAGTCTTTTCACATAGAATTCCTTCAATGTTAAGTTTAACTGTAATTCAGCTTTAATTTTACTGATACTTACATGTGTGGGTAAATTCTCCTGTTACGTTGTCTAAAATCAAATAGTCCATTCCAGTTGTAGGTATTTTTAAATCAATGAACCCCCTCCATATTTAATAACTGAAAGCTGTGATAGATTCCTTGAAATTGTGGAGTTTTATAAGTTAGTTAATTATAGATTTCCGTATAAAAATGTTATCAAAACATAAAGTAAAATTCCTGGGAGTTATATAATAATTACAGTGCCAGCCTCAAAGTTTTTGAACTAAAGCACAGATAACTTCAAATATTGAGACTCACCACCTAGATTTTAGAGCAGTAATTATTACCATGATCTTTCTCTGCTGTCAGCAGAGGGGGAAAAAGAACAGAGGATCTGTCTCCTGTTTGTTTCACTAAAACAGAAGTTGACAGACTCAGAACTCCTGTCTGGTTAGGATCTTTTATGTGCCGGTACTTTGTATGGCAAGAACAGTTCTTACCCATTTTTCTTTCCTTTTGCATGTCATCTGCATCTCAGAAAAGCTATCTAGTATTTGTTGTCTATATCAATATTACATTTCATAGGCTATTGCAGAACTGTATTCTCTTATAACTGTGATTTAATATTCAATCAGCTTGCAATTGGAATCAGCTGTCTTGCTGCAAAGGCCATGTGTCTAAGGTAAAACCTACATGAAAGATGAGATCATTCCTCAGCCTTCATTTGAGTGTACCCATTCACATCTGAAACCTAATGTCTTGCCTTGTCCGAGTTATTCCATAATGTGTTTTGGTATTCACTAGTTTTGCGCTACGGCAATTAGTGCATCAGCTCTTCTAGCCAATTAATTCCAAATAAACCTAAATGTTTATCATTGTTCCTATCTCATTTCTGTAGCTGGGGAGCACAGCTCTGACAGCCTTCCTGATATCAGAGCATTGTTTTTTTAAATCATAAGAACAAAGCTGTCAGAGAAGCAGATACAAGACAGACACGGTAGAGATTCTCAGACCTGAGGCATTGGTAGCATTAATGTACTTGAGCTGTTTCTGAAGTTCACGTGTCTCAGCAGAGATCTGGCAGCGCAGTTGCTGTGGGTGTCTTGCAGCACTGCTGCTGAGGGAACACCTGCCAGCACATGCGTGATCTTTGGCCTGCTTGGACCAAAACCAGTTCTTTAGCCTAAGCGAAGGACTGAGTTGTAATATTTGTTCTCTGACATTTAGTAGGCATGGTTGGGGTTGTTTTCTTAGGTTCTTTCTGACGTAAACCTGTCTAGTTTGCCATAAACATCCAGATAAGATCATTAGCATACAGTATTTATAGATAATTTCCAAGAATGCACTATGCTACTTTTTAATCTTATGTTCCATCAAGAGGCCAATAAAACTGAGTCTTTGGTTTTCTCATGCTGTTGCCAGGTATAGTTATATGGATCAGAGGCAAAATATCAGCACTCCCTTGTCAAGAGTCTCTGAGGTGAATGTAGGAAGAAAAACATGGAGAATTAGATACAGTTTATGACCAGGAGCTTAAATATTTTTTGTCAGCTCTCTGCAGCTGCAATTATGATGACCTTTCAAGTTTATGGAACATACTGGCAGAGGTATTTGGCAAAAACACATGAGCATCCTAATGTGGAATACTTGGAATATGAAGCATAAACATTTGTTACACTTCATTACAATGTGGGTGTTTTTTTTTCCTCTCTGCCTAACAGTAAAAGACTTTATCTTGAGAGAAATTAGGAAAAAAATGCAAAATCCATCGTGTATCTAATTTGTTCACATAATTACTACTTATACATTGAGACTGGAGAGTTCCACAACCAGATGTACTTGGCTGCTTGTGCATCCCATAAGCAGATAGCCCTTATCTCCATGCAGTCATAGTAAGTCCACATGCAAACTGAATTCAGAGTTACAATCTATTATTCCAGCATGCGTGATGCGTTGGGCTCCCAGGTCTTCCTGGGATCCCAGCTGGCTGGTCTGATCTGTTAAAGATAACCAATAACTTTGTCCAGCCAATGGAGGCGTATCAGCCAGGACCTCTTCAGTTTCAATATTTGTTAGGGTTGTGCTTGCACTAATTGGTATAACATCAACATTGTTACACTCATTCTTAGTTTTATTTATTGACTACTTAAATTTGTACAAAAGAATCACCTGTATTCTTTGGCAGCTTCTGGGGTACATAAGAAAAAGCCTTAGGCTGGATGTAACATTTCAAGTTCTGCCTTTCAAATAAATCCATCATGAATTCACTTCCCTTTTCTTTTAAAAAATCAAGAGAGAACTGTTGGAGCTGAGCTGACTTCCTTACTACACAAATACACTGAGTTCAGACAAAACGAGCTTGTAGGATCCTACTGAACTTGTAGGATCAAGCTGCATGTGCGTAATTTTCTTCAGGGCAGGCTTGGACAGCGCTACTAAGTCTCAGATCACAAAATGCCATTACTCTATACTACAAAATGGATATAGAAGAACTTGCAGTTTTCTGTTGTAGTTTTTTCAAGACTACATGAATTCTGCCTCTGTTAGAAAGAGCAGCTGGTAAAACTACCTGGACTCTGAAGACTCTAAAGATTTCCCAAGCATCCACATGTACTGTGGACTAAAACCTACCTCTAGGTCGTGAAGCATTTAAGCACGTGACATGGATTTTGCCATTCTTATAAACAAATAAGTGGCCCAGACAACAAGCACTATTGCTTTTGGGGGGATGAAGGACTGATGCTTATGGAGAAAGTTCTACTTTGCTCAGTCTAAATAATGGTCTTCAGTCTTGCACTAAATAAACTTTACCCTATTTTTAGCAATAAAAATCTTTCAATGCTATTTCTATGTATGCTAAGAGACATTTTTGTCCCAAAAGGATTCATTCTTAGTGTTGTGCAAGGTGCAAAATCTATGAAAGAAAATTTTGTTTCCAAGGCCTTACAGCTATAAAGCTAGATACAAGCAGGAAAAATAGAATTGTCTGGTGATCTTGGTGAGGAGGTAGCAAGTCCAAGGAAGATCACTTCGTCTGAAATTGTTAACTGGAAGTACAGATGGAAAAGGAGTTTGACACTTAAACTGTGCTGACTCTGAGAAGCCCCTTTGCTGGAAATTTTCAACAGCCCAAATGAGTTGAAACTGTCTTCTAATTGATTATTATTTAATGGATATTCTTAAAATTAAGAAGCGTGGGTGGGGTTTTTTTACAGTGAATACTCCTATGTGAGCAAATATATTTGTATGCAATGGTGCTATTGGATCACAGAATAGCTGAGGTTGGAAGACACCTCTGGAAGTTAGCAAGTCCAACTCCCCTGCTCAAAGCAGGGACAACTAGAGCATGTCACTCAGGTTGTATCTCCATATATTTTGTTCACTCTGGTCTTTTTTTAAGAAAAAAGAAAGATTTTAAATAGCAGTACTTCAATGAAACCAAAGCCTTGTAAAAAGGTTGTATGAGTGAGAGGAGAATTAGTCCCTTATTAATGAACCCTGTGGCTCTTGCACTTTATTATACTTGCCTATGTTCACTAGATGGCTTTAAGTAACTTTATTTTGGAGTTATCTTATAATGATTAGCATAAATTCTGTATTGTTGGTGTGAATAACAGTGTCAATACTTACTTAGGTAGATAGTTTTTTCACATAGTCTTTGCTTTGGAATTGTTAAATATGCAGCCCAGAAGTTCAAGTGCTCATCATTTGAGGTTAACTTGAAACCAAGCTGTGGTTGTTAGGGCTCATATGTAAAGTAAATAAAAAGGATCCTAGCCATCTGATATTACCTGTTGTTTTCCTTGTATCTCCTGGCATAAACAAAGGCTCTTAGCCACATGATACCCTTTCTGTTCTCTTTTCCTGAGGCTTCTCAGGACACTGATATTGCTGTCTATAACAATGTGATGAAATATTGGTAGGATAAGGATTTTAAATGTCCTTCATTGTACTCTTCCCATCTTAAATGTGAAGACATCTGTGGAACAATTTCCTCTCTTTATGATTACATAGGTTCTCTTTGTTTGTTCATGATGTTACTGGGGGGAAAAAATAGCAATTGCCAACATGAAAATGCAGTGCCTATATTTATAGCTGCCTTAGTACATCTTAGCAGTAAGAAACAAATGCACTTTAATAATCCAAGTAGCTGGATCTGAAAAACTTATTTTTATATTTTCCTATGTTAGATTTTGAATTTTAAGCTTAGATAATGTAGAAAATAATAGAAAATTTCAAATAGTTAAGGAGGCTTGAAGATTTTGTTATTCTTTGAAAGGTGAACAGTATTTTACACAATTAATAGAGGATGTGAAACATACAGTAGAGAATCTATTTGTTTTTTAAAGTACTTCAAATACAGCGGCAGGATGCATTAATTTATTTGCTCAATAACCTGTCTTTCACAATCTTATTTATCTGTATAGGACTGTAATAAGTTAACTGAGGATAGAGTTTGGTGTCAGGGTTTTTTTTCCTAAGTTTTATAACATACTTTTCAACTCCTTGGATAATCTGCTTAGCTGATTAAAAAAACAGTTGTTATTCTCAGCTCTGGTTCATACTTTCTGTCACTTACAGACTCTTAACATTTGTAGGTTACTGCTCTCTAAAATTTTGGGCAATCCCTTAACAGTTATTGCTTGCATGATCCTTTGTAGTATTTCAGTATGTTAAGCCAGTGGAGTGTGTATGGATATATAAACAAGCCTCCCTCTCAGAAGGTAAGTATGTAAGTAATATCTATCTGTAAAACTGTACTGCAACAATAGTTCAGTAGTATCATAGATGATAGAATCATAAAATCATAGAAACATTTAGGATTCTAAGGTCCCACCACTACCAAACACCACCAAGTCCACTGCTAAACCATGTCCCTAAGCACTATATATACACATCTTTTAAATACCTCTAGAGGTGGTGACTCCACCACATCTCCGGGCAGCCTGTTCCAATGCTTGACAATCGTTTTGGTGAAGGGTTTTTCTAATGTCCAATCTAAACCTCCCCTGGTGCAGCTTGAGGATGTTTCCTTTCATCCTATCACTTGCTACTTGGGAGAAAAGACCAATGCACACCTCGCTACAACATCCTTTCAGGTAGATGTGGAGAGCGATAAGGTCTCCCCTCAGCCTTGTTTTCTCCAGGCTGGACAACGCCAGCTCCCTCAGCTGCTCCTCATAAGATTTGCGCTCTAGACCCTTCACCAGCTTCATTGCCCTTCTCTGGATGTGTTCCAGCGCTCCAATGTCTTTCTTGTAGTGAAGGGCCCAAAGCTGAACACAGTATTTGAGCTGCAGCCTCACCAGGGCCAAGAGCAGGGGGTTGATCACTTCCCTCATCCTACTGGCCACACTATTTCTGATACAAGCCAAGATGCTTCTTGGCCTTCTTGGCCACCTGGGCACACTGCTGGCTCATCTGCAGCTGGCTGTCGACCAACACCCCCAGATTTTCTTCTGCCGGGCAGCTCTCCGCCACTCTTCCCCAAGCCTGTAGCACTGCATGGGGTTGTTGTGACCCAAGTGCAGGACCTGGCACTTGGCTTTGTTCAGCCTCTTACCATTGGCCTCAGCCGCTCTATCCAGCCTGTCCAGATCCTTCTGTAGAGCCTTCCGACCCTCAAGCAGATGAACACTCCTGCACAACTTGGTGTCATCTGCAAACTTTCTGAGGGTGCACTCGATCCCCTCATCCAGATCATTGATAAAGATGTTGAACAGAACTGGCCTCAATACTGAGCCCTGGGGAGCACCACTTGTGACCAGCCATGAATTGGATTCACCACCACTCTTTGGGCCTGGCCATCCAGACAGCTTTTCATCCAGCAAAGTGTATGCCCATCGAAGCCACGGGCAGCCGGTTTCTTCAGGAGAATGCTGTGGGAAATTATGTCAAAGGCTTTACTAAAGGTAGACAATATCCATAGCCTTTCCCTCATCCACTGGGTGGTTCACCTTGTCATAGAAAGAGACAAGGTTAGTCAAGCAGGACCTTCCTTTCATTAACTCATGCTTACTGGGCCCGATCACCTATTTTTCCTGTACATGCTATGTGATGACACTCAAGATGATCTGCTCCATAACTTTCCCTGGCTCCAGTTCCTCCTTGTTGTAGATTGGCATCACATTTGCTAGTCTGTGGTCAACTAGAACCTCCCCAGTTAGCCAGGACTGCTGATAAATAATTGAAAATGGCTTGATGAGCACTTTCACCAGTTCCCTCAGTGCTGTTGGATGGTTCCCACCCAGCCCCGTAGATTTGTGTATGGCTAAGTGGTGTAGCGGGTCACTAATAATTTCCACTTGGATTATGGGGGGTTCATTCTGCTCCTTGTCTCTGTCTTTCATCTCTGCAGACTGGGTACCCTGACAACAGTTGATCTTGGAATTAAAGACTGAGGCAAAGAAAGCATTAAGTACATCACCTTTGCTTCATCCTTTTTCACTATGTTTCCTCCTGAGCCAAATAAAGCATGGAGATTCTCCTTAGCCCTCCTTTTGTTGTTAATGTATTTATAGAAACCTTCTTTATTGTCTTTTATGGCAGTAACCAGATTAAGTTCTAGTTCAGCTTCTAATTTTCTCCGTGCATAACACCACATCTTTGTAGTCCTCCTGAGTGGCCTGCCCCTTCTTCCAAAGGTCATAAACTTCTTTTTTTTTTTTTTATTATTGAGTTCCAGTTAAAGCTCTCTTTTCAGCCAGGCTGGTCTTCTTCCCCGCCGGCTCATCTTTTGGCACGTGGGGTGGCCTACTCCTGTGCCTTTAAGATTTCTTTCTTGAAGAACGTCCAGCCTTTGTCCTTCAGGACTGCCTCCAAAGGCAGTCTGCCAAAAAGGCCCCTAAACAGGACAGAGTACACCCTCTGGAAGTCCAAGGTGGCAGTTCTGCTAATGCCTCTCCTTACTTCTCCGAGAATCAAAAACTTTGTCAGTTCATGATCACTGTGCCCAAGACAGCCTGCAGGCCATGGTAAGCGAGAGGCTGCATGGCCCTAGTTGCTGGATGGGGTTAAACCATGACAGTACCCCATGAGAAAAAGGGCTAAAAATTGTGAAACTTCTCCCAGCTGCTTATAGATTATTTCTGCTGCCTCTTCATCCTGGCTAGGCAATCTGCAGCAGACTCCCACCATGATAGCTGCCTCGTTGGCCTTCCCCCTGATTCTTACCCATAAACAGCCAACCTTTTCATCACCATCATCAAGCTCTAGACAGTCAAAACTCTCCCTAACATACAGGGCTACCCCACTGACTCCTTCCTTGCCTATCCCTTCTGAAGAGCTTATAGCCATCCATTGCAACGCTCCAGGTCTGTGAGTCATCCCAGTATGTTTCCATGATTGCAATTATATCATAGTTTTCCAGCTGCACAATGGCTTCCAACTCCACCTGTTTGTTGGCCATACTGTGTGCATTGGTGTAGATGCATGTGAATTGGGCTGTTGATCCCAGCACCTTTTTAGAGGAGAAGCCGTAATTCCCGTGTGACTGCTCTCAGGCACTTCTGTGTTTTCTAATGCATCAACAACTCTTGGTTTTTTGCTGACCTGTGGGTCTCCATCTCCTGCTTCCACTGGGTGTGCCTTAGTACAGAGACATTTAAAATGTCCTCCAGTGTACTCAGCACATTGTGGAGCAGACTGAAGGACCTTGCAAGCACACTGTCCCTCAAACGTTGGCATGCTGGCCCATGGCTTATCACTAGTGAGCCTGGGTTTACCCTTTTCCCCCTCCAAATATAGTTTCAAGCTCTTTCAATGAGTCCTGTTAACTCTTACACAAAGATTCTTTTCCTCTTTGAGAAAGGTGTACCCCATTTATCACCTACAGGCCTGATGTTGTATAGACCGACTCATGATCAAAACCCCAAAATTCTGCCAGTGACACCAGCCTCAGATCCAGGTATTAATCAGCTGGTTTTTCCTGTTTCTTCCCTCATCATTCCCTGCAACTGGAAGGATAGAGGAAAAACCACTTGTTCTCCTGATCCAGTCTGGATCTGAACCAGTCATCTTAAGGTCCTGAAATCTCTTTTGATTGACCTTGGACTTCCTATTGCAACTTCAGCACTGCCTACATGGAAAATCAATAATGGATAATAATCTGAGGGGCATACCAGGGTAGAAAGTTTTCTCCTAACATCTTTAACGCAGGCCCCAGGGAAGCAGCACATTACCTTATGAAGGAGGTCCAGTCAGCAGATTGGGCCTTTAATTCCCATCAGAAGAGAGTCTCCTATGACAATGACTTGCCTTTTTTTGCTAAATGGAAGTGGTTTTGATGCAGGGCATAGGCCAACTTAACCTTGGTGACACCTCCAACCTGGATGGACCATTGTCCTTGTCATTGTTGTGTCCCACTTGCAGAGCCTTGTACCTATTGTACCAGGGCACCTGGTCACAGAGGAGATGTGCCTGCTGCACCAGGCAAGATCTTGTCACCATTGCCCCTATCCCTTAAGTCACCACATTCTGCTGGAGGGAGACAGGATAGGGAGTCCTCCATATCATAGAATCATAGAATCATCTAGGTTGGAAGGGCCCCTTAGGATCATTGAGTCCAACCATCAGCTTAACACTGCAAAAACCACCACTACACCATATCCCTAAGCACCATAGCTACCTGTATCTATCATGTGTCATAAAATCATAGATTCATAGAATGGTTTGGATTGGAAGGGACCTTTAAAGGTCATCTAGTCTAATTTCCCTGCAATGAGCCTGTTTGCCTGTTGGGCCTGTCCTAGGGATGATAGGCTGCAGTTCCAGTGATCAATCTCCTTCTCAGACCCCCCTGATACTCCTCAAACTACTCACCTGCTCCTGGAGCTCTGGCACTGATCACATGAGTTCCTCCACCCAAGCTCAGCTCCCACAGGTGTGCTCGCTACGGCTGGCCAGTGCTGGCATAAGAGCAGGGCACAGCCTGCAGCCTGGCACCTGGGTAACAGCACCTTCCCATCGGAGCTCTGTCTGGAAAGTTGCACCAGTCAAGGAGTTTAGAGAGGACATGGCCTTCTGCTGGGCAGATACCATTGCTCCCTGACAGAACCAGCAGAGCTACAGAGTCCAGCCACACGAACTGTGGTGCTGTGCCCCATTTGCCCATCCTGCTTGCTTACGCTCCCCAGGGGGTTGTTTTATGGTGAGGGGACTTGGTTACCATCACTTCTGGCCCTGCCTGAGTCTCCTCAGCCACTCTTGCCCAGTCTGTGGGCTCCTGGTGAGTCTCTTGTCTCCCCAGAGGTTCCCCAGGTTGAGGACCCCCCGGGCACACAGTGCTAGAGTGCTCTACTGCTCGCCTCTGTGACTGAACTCCAAATAGTAATGGCAGTAGCCTAATTCATTATGCGGTAAGGTTAATTGTTGTGGCTGATACCTACTCCTCAGCTTCGAAGCCTGAGGTGTGAGAGGTTAGAAACTGATTAACGAACTGAGAATTCAGGAACCTCTGGAGGGTAACAGACACATGGCTGAAGAGTTAGGTATGACATTCCAAGTCTGTAATTACTCTACTTCCTTTTCTTTTGAAGGGGAAAGATATGCATAACCAAGATCTGCCCTTTTGCTAAAGGTAGACTGAAGTGATTTTTGGCCTAATTAGTGAGAACCTCTGGTTTCTGTGTAAAGGTAATTTCTGTATATTCCTTGGACATATTTGCATAGATCACCCCCCTTTTGAAGTTTTTCCTTAAAAAGAAACAAGGTAACGAAACTTAACCCTTTCAACAAAAGCAGCTTTGTAAAACTAATTTTGGAGGACTTGAGGCTGGTATTTCTCCAATTTATTCAGAGAAGCTTGAAAGGTTAATATTGATATAATTAGACAGTTATAAAAAAATGAAAAAAAAAAAAAAGAAAGAAAAGAGTGTTGATAATACTGGGGAGAGGCGGAGGGGGAGAGGGGATGTGCGTTACAGCATTAAATTTGCCCTCCATGGAGGATTTGTCAGGTAGAACCAATCTAGTTTTGAAATCTTACATTTTGAAAGCCTCCAAAGTACTGGTGTGTAAGAAAAACTATCTTTTCTGATAAAAAGAGAAAATCCCCACCTTAGAGCGTAGGGATTATAAAAACTGGTTTTGAGTATTGTGTAGTTTTAGATCTCTTGTTGAAAGTTATCAGTAGTAGTGTGGAATGAGAGATTTCCTGAGAAAATCCTAAAATATTAACCATATGTTTACTAAAGAACAGCATGAACTTTCACCATGTTGCACACTGTGATTTATTTTTTTTCCTATATAAGTATATAGGATATAAGACAGAAAAAGATATTAGAACAAGTATTTGATTTTTCAACTAGTTCATGATTGCAAGACAAATGAGACAATCTTGGGGGAAAAGCCCCAAGTCACTGCAAGATGCAGATATGATAAATCTCATTAGTTTCAATGAACACTGCAGATGGATGGAAGTGTTGTACAACACTTACAAGGGCTGATTGGCCTGTTCCTTACTTAACAAAACAACACAAAAATGCCAGATATTTGAGAAAAATCTGTAATATCGAGGCACATGGAAAAGTTAGTTTTTGAAATCTTGAAAAGGAATTCTAGGCAATAAATGAAAAATTGCTGAAGATAATGTTGAACCTTTTAACTGAAGTCTCTAATACCTTGGCAGATAAAGCAAGGTGGCAAAACTGGGTAAAACTACAAAAGAAAGTGCACAACTGTTGTGTACTTGAAGCAGTTGTCATTAATCTACTGTTTTTTTAACCTGTCGTCCAAAACAGTAAGTAAAACTTCCTTCTGGTATCCACAGAAGGGAAAAGAAACGAAATGGTTCTGTGATCATTGGTCTCAAACAAGCCCTGCTTCTTGTGGATTAAAGGTGAAGTGTGAGCTCTGAACAAAGCTTTTTCTATGGCTGGGGCAACACCTAAGCTTTTCATCCCATTTAGGTTATCTGATATTAGATAAGCAATCAACTGAATAGTTTTCCCTCTGTTGGAGTACAGGAAGACTGGTTTCACAGAATTTTTGTGAGTTCCTTAGTTTTTTCATCAGCTGTGGCTGAACTTGGTCAGAGTATTCAAAGGTTATCACAGGATCTTGGGCACACATTTCCACAAAATTCAATTTCCTATACTATTCACTTTGAATAGTAACTTCAAAGAGTAAATAACTGAGTGTACTAGTTACAATACTCTTAGGTGATGAGAACCACCTTAAAAAAAAAAAAAGGGGTCTATCTACACACTGGAGTTATTCCAGCTGAATTCACATTGGTATAGATAGTAGTTTACCTAAAACAGTTGCTGCATGCTTATTTGTATTGATAAACTAAACTAATAATGTTGCTTATAGGAGACTGGAATCAATTGACCAAGGCTCAGCCTACACAATATTAAAATGTTTGGTTAAAAGACAATCTGTTGGATAATTCACAGTCTAGGCTGTATTCAGAATATGTGATTTTTGACAAAGAATTTCCATTATGTTGGTGGTAAATTCTGAATTCCTCAGATTAAAAACACTTGCCTACAGAAGGAAGAATATCTGAGAATTATATTCTTATCAAATGTTTCAATCTCCATAGAGAAGTTTAATATGAAGAATTTTTATACTTAGGTTAGCAAGTCCTCTGGATCTAAGCTTAAAGGTTGTAAATGAAGTAGCTGCAGATTTTTTTTTTAATTATGTTTACCGTTTTACTTCAATTATCCTACGGGCTTTCAGGAAATATATTTGATGCTATGTAGGAGTCTTGAGAAATCATCTGATAGAATCTAGATGAGATGGACTTAAACAGTGTTTAGAAAAGTTGACATAGATTTGGAAATCATAACTGTTAAAAGGAACTGAAGCCCTGAGAATTATGCCAGCAATGAAGTAAGTGTAAGAGGAGCCTGGATCTTAAGCATCTGCATGCACTGAGATGAAAGAGTTCGTATTAAAAAACCATGGCTATATCTTTCTCTGACAACCTTTCAACAGTACAAGCATCACAACCTAATCCTACAGCCAGGGAGGTGGTGATTTAGCATTTTATTTCTTGCTGGTCTTTTGGTTCTTTCCTTCTTCTTTGTTCTTTTTAAAGGGTTTCTCTATTTGTTGAAGTAGGCTGTTATGCATAAAAATCTTTAGTTTGGGTTGTTCCTGAGGAAACCTGGATGTCTCTGAACCTGCAAGTGCTGTGGAATGAGAGAAAAGGCCAGGTTCCTCACCCACCTGACTGTGGCAGAGTAGTGTGTATAGCAGGTTTTTTGAGTGTCCTCTTTCAACAAGAATTACATACTACAAAGTGGTAAATCTGGAACTGACTTAAAGGACATAACTTGCCACAAGTCCCTCTATAATGGTAGCTAGAAACCAGCCTTTTTTTCTTTCTGCAGCTCTTGACTTACAGTTAAGAACTGACTTCTTGCCCCAGTTTTATGTATCTGTGGATCATCTCTGTAGCTTGACGATTACCACTATTCCTATCTACTTTATTGTTTTCCTGTAAGGCAGTGGAGCAAGGGAAGGGAAAATGTCTCCAGTCAGTATTAGAAGAGCCTGGCATGAAAATATATTTAGTTATTCTTCCTTAAATGGATTACTGGTTATATAAAATAGTATATGTGGATAATAAAGTTTTGGAGGACCGAAGCCTACCTATTTGTTGCCATCGATTTTGATGACCAGTCAGTTTTAAGGAGCTGGTAGAGGTACAATGACGTTTAGAGCAATCAAGCTGTTGGAGCACCTTGGTGTCAGTTGGTCATCTTGCTCAAGCACCTAGCATCTAGCAGGCCGCTTCAATCCCTAAGTCAAAGTCAGGCCTTGATCTGCTTGCCAGAATAATTTTGTTGCTGATCTATGTCAGATTTTCTGACATCTTGAAATATACCATTAAATTTTTGTAGGTATAAAAACCAGATGTACTAAAAAAACCAAAGCAAAACCAAAAACCACCAAACAAACATAATTTAACAAGATATTATTTTCAGCCCACTACTCAAACTCGAAATGTATTTGCTGTTGGCATGAAGTATTTAGCAGCCATTTCAATGTAACTGGTGTCCTTGATGATTTTTGCTTTCTTGATAATTTTAATACTTTTTTTTCCAATTTCCAAGAGTAACTACAAAGGTAATCCTAAAAACAGTGATGAAACATATCTTCTTTATTCCATTCTCCGTCTTCAAAATGTCAAGGAGAGAAAAAATTACTAACAAAATTAAAGAAACTGTAGGAGGCTATGTATCTGAACATCTGCAGTATTTTTTCAGAAACATTTCTATCACATGATCTTTCTGGTTCTCTCTGAATACATGGGTGTGTGGTTTTTACTTAAAGGTTAGAATTACTTCTATAGAGAAGTTAGTGTTCTGGAAACTGGGTCTGTGCCAGATCAGCTTTCAATTTTAAAGAAATTGGGGCTGCAACTAATAGTACAGTAGCACGTGCTTGAGACATTACTAAGCCCTCTCACTGACCGTGTAGGAAGTACTATGTGATTTTTTCCTTAATGTCAGATGAGCTTATCTATTCTTATTATACAAGAAATGACTGAACTCAAAAGTACTTAAAAACATTGTCCTGAGTTCAGCTGTAGAGAATGCTGATGGGATCAATACTCTGACCCAATGTAAAAAAGCAAAAATCAAACTTTTGAAATGTAGGTTGTTTGACCTAATTTTATTATAAGCTGTTTTTCTCGGCTTTCTTACACAATGAAATAATAACTGTTGCAAATTAACTTAATCATTGCAAGGAGGTAGCATGTCCACTGGAAGACTGAAGACTAAGAAAATCAAACTTTTTTTTGAGGAAATAGGTGGAAATAAAAGCCACCTGTAGCTGAAAGAACTACTCAGATAGTGTATACTTTGTTGATACTTTGTCCTGATGGTACTGAACCATTCTGGAGAGCTGACTCAGGTATCTTGTTCCTCTTCATCAGGCAATGAAGTGTCCCTCTAGTAGATCCTGGTGCACCGTGTCACATCTCAAGACATAAGGTACTTGACAGCGGCTTTATCTAGGATTTTACAGTGATTGTTTTGCACCAACTGGCAAGGCTCCTGCAGGCTTTTCTAGCAATGTGAAAAATCACTTATTTTATTGTCAGGCAACAGATCTTCAGTTTAATGAGGAAAGATACCAAGTTGATTTGATGCTTTCTTGCTTATCCTACATCTCTGAGAAATTCCTTTCTGGGTCTACAACGCTGCTGTTGTAGAAATAGTCTCACAAAGGCAGTGCAAAGAGGTAACGTTTTTCCAAGTGAAATCATAGAATCATAGAATCATTTTGGTTGGAAAGACCTATAAGATCATGGAGTCCATGACTAGTACTCTGAATTCAGAGCACAACAGATCTCTTTAGAATAGGTTTCCATTTGAATCTAATCTTCTTCACTACAAGGCTGCATTTGAGTCTAATCTACTTCAAATGTGTGTGTGTGAGTGGAAACTACATCAGGAAACCATGGATCTGCATAAAATTTAATTTCTGATTTTAATTTGTTAGACTCTGAAACCCTACTTATCTATTCCCTTCCTGACTAACACCTATCTTGTTCATCTTGGGTAGAACAGAAGCCTTCATAAGATATCATGAAAAGCTATAGTAGCTTTTTCTCACATTTATTCATGTGCAAATAATCTATTCCTCAGCCCCTAAGCTTTTCCATGTCAGACCTGACATTTATGGGTGACAAGTTTCCACTTTCTAATTGTCGGCTTTCTCTAGAACTGTTTTTTCTCTTAGGAACTCTTATATTTAGTGACTTCACTTTTGTTGTCTGCCATGCGTTTTTTCCAAGAGGCACACTTTTTTAATGCAGAAAATACAGAAGGATTTTTTTAAATTGTTTTTTAATAAACAGATAATACAAATGACCATACTAGGAACTTCAGTAATATTTTAAGTTATTTCATCTGATATGTTATCAGCAATTTTCATTTAGTGTGGATCTTGCTCTGGCAATTGTCTGTTGCTTTAAAAACAAAGGTTTCAATGTCGATTTGCCATTGTGGATTAACATTGACAAAAGTGGACATCATTCATGTACTCTGGTGCTATCTCTGTGATGATGATGACGTGAATAGATAGCCACCTTCTTTGTGTTCTGCATTGCAAGGTAATGGGTTATCCACAGGGGAGTGCTGGGGATACATTACTCAAGGGTCTGATGGAGACAGAAGTTCCCTGAAGCCAGTGCATTATAGTGGATGTACGCTGCACTGCAATGTTTGGTGCCTTCTAAGACGGCACAGCATAAAAGCTGTTGTTTAGTTCAAAATTTTAATATCGTAAGTATTTCTGCTCTGGGACAATAACGTTTGGTTAGCCTGTCAGCCAAAACCCAATTTTCATTATATTATCTCTCTGAACATCGCTCTAGACTGTTCCAGGAGATGCCAGAGAAGCTTTGTTTGTAAGCACAGGCTGTGAGAAACTGGGTAAAAATACAATTATAGACTGGTGAGAGAGTTTTTCAAGCAGTTAGGGAAATGTTTGACTCTGGATGTACATATTTCATTGAAAGTACTGTGTGGAAAAAATATTTGGGCTTTAAACAAATATATATAAGCTACTTAAATACAACACAGAGCTGAAAGATGAGGGATTCTGTATATTGATGGAGTTAGAAGATCAGATTATCCTGTATCAGTGCAGTAATAAAGGAAGAGCAAACCAAGGTTGGTGGAATAGAGAATGGGAAAAGATTTTGTTAAAAAAAGTTTTGTGAAACACCTTCAGAAGACATGAAAGGAATCAAAAACACTCCTCCCAGGACAAAAAAAAAACCCGAACCAACCAAACCAAACCAAACAAACAAACAAACAAAAACAAACAAAAAAAAACCACAAACAAACAAGAAGAAAACCACAAAAAACCCACCTATTAAAAGTGTTGAGTTAATTCCCAAATAAACAGTGGTGCTACATAAAGACAAAGTATACTAGTGTCAAGTACCTGAAGTACTGCTCCAGCCAAGGCAGTTTAAGATCACTTGTCACCAGAGTCTGCCCACTGGGCCATGTAGCTACTGGAACGGGGCACCTCAGGAGTGACCACGCAGTCACTGGGGAGTGCTTTTGAGAGCACAGGATAAGACAAGCAGAAAAGCAACATGCAGAAGAGACAGTAACAGTGCAAGGGAGCTGGGGCCACAGGCACCGGGATCTTGCCACAGGCAGAGAGGGGACTCTTTGTTGGAGCTTTGAAAGGGGCTATTGCTACTCCACCATACAGCTCCTTTTCTGGCAACAAAATGGGGAAAGGGTTCTGCTTACCAACACAAATGCAAAATGTAAGTTTTCTGTTCTGTCTCCTTATTAGTGTTTTAAAACATCATTATTCTAGTTTCAGCTCTAATAAAACCTGGCTCTGTAGTTGTCGTGGGCATATCTGTTTTATTTCCTTGTCCACAGCCTAAAAAGATATGTCTAGGATGCAGAGTCTTCATCTGGCAGAAGCGTAGGTGGAAACTGTAAGAAAAAAATGGGAAACTCCACCTTGCTTCAGCACAATCTTGAAATCTTTGCAAAGGACAGTATAAAACAGAGATAATAAGGGGAAAATAAAATATAGAAAGAGGAAGATTGTGGTATGGCAAAGAGTGGGAGACTGCTAAGGAGCACCAGAAGCAGGCACAGACTTTCAGGTCTGAAGGAAAGCTGGGATAATGTAGAGTTGTTTGTGGCTCAGGAAGCCAAAAAAAATTACTTGTGGGAGTAAAAGCCTGAAGGAAACAACCCACCCCACAAGTCTACAATGGATTGAAAGGAGAAAACTCTTTGGTCTTTTTTACTTCACTTGGAATATTCTGTTTGTAACATCTGCTCAGATGAAATCTGCCTATTAAGTGTAAAAGTTTTTGGGTTTTTTTTCCCCTTTGAGCTGCCCACATTATTTTGGAAAGGCCTAGAACATCCATCTTCAATCAAGAGCCAATTTAAGGTTTTAACTGTGTTCAGTGTTCTTGATATACTTTAAAAAAGGATGCAGATAGATCTGCCTCAAAGCTCTGACCTGGACTTCTATCATTACCCTTATGCCAAGAAAATTTAGTGAAAAATCATAAATCACCCTTGAAGACAGGAGGATGGGAGAAAATATTCTATTTTTACTTTCCTGATATCACAGAATCATGGAATTGTCAGAGTCAGTTGTTCTGTTGCTATGAGGAACATTATGAGAACCACCTCAAGACTTTCTAATTCCACTTCTTGAGTCAGAGTATATTGCCTATTTCATAATAAACTGCTCTGACCTGAGGCATGGCTTTGTGTTTGTACAAAGTGTCTTTTTCCCTTCAAACTTCGCAAGATTTCAGGCCAGCCCTACAGGCTCTGAGAATTTGGTCCTACACACAACCTTGTTTGAGAAGCTTGATTAACCTCTGTTTCCACAGTAACAGTGCCAATAAAGGGAAGTGGAGTCCTCCTAAGAATAAAAGTATAAAACCCAGCAACTGCAGAGAGCACAAATCAGAGCATGAAGCTGTCTTTCCTTCTGCCAAAAAAATACAATCTTTAGTATGTTGTGATGACTTACATACATTTGAAACTTGCTTTATAGCTGACAGAAGAAGACATGTGAAGGACCAAAGTTCACATTCAATTGTGTGAAAATACACAATCGCTCCTAAGGTGATCACTTAGAGAAGTAAAAGAGGCTGATCCCAGGCTGCAGTGTTACCAAGATTAGAAATAGTGCTTTAACTAAACAGTATGTTTTTTAATATGGATGTAGCTGTATGGATATAACTGTATAACTGAATTGAAGGTTACATAAACTACAGCAATAGCAACACCCTCGTGCAAGTACAGACCAAAAAGGAGACCATACAGCTATCCCTAACAGAGATGACTCTTGTGTTCAGCTCGTAAAGCCTCTTTCAGTTATCAGATAGAGAGGCAACAGATAAAAGCTTCAGAAATTTCATCGTTCTTAAGTGACAATAGGTGGATAATGCCACAACACCCAGGACTGGGTCAGCAGAAAGGAAAATGCCTTCTGTAGAAATCTGAATATAAGGTCAGTCTGAAGCCTTTGGTGGGTACAGAGGAAAATGACTCAGGAGGGCAATGAGGAAGGAATTCAGATTCCCTGGGAATATGAAGGACCTATGGAGTAGGTGTATATGTTGTTCCTAAGTATGAAATTGCAAGATTTTTAGATGCTTTCTCTCTCAAAACCTTCTTGGCATTATTAATTTACAAAAATTTAGCAATCTGAAAAGAAATAGATCAAAATAAAAGTTACAGTCAGAACAGAAACATGTATGAATGTATTTAATTTATGTAGAAATACTGAAAGCAGGATTTGATTGTAAAACTGTGTATATTCACACAGTGTACGTGTAATTCACATTGTGTACGTGCAATCACCCAAGCCTACATTATTACAAAAAAAAAAAAAAAAAGAGTCAAAACAAACTAGATCTTCAAAGGTGGTATTCTAAATTTGGGATTCTTTTTAAAATACAATGGAAAAAATGAGAGGGGAGGGAACCTTTCATGCTACACTGGAGTCTTTGAAATTGAGATGTGGAGGTTTTTCCCAGTCAATTTCAAATTAGCGAAACAGGGAGAGACGATGACTTTTTGGAAATAAATTTTCTAAAGTTGTAATATGGATGGGATGTCGATGAGACAAATGCATGGCTTGAACATTATGTTTTGGCAGTACAGCATTGCCTTTTAGTGGCATTCATAGGTGGTCCTCACAGTACGCATTTACCACAGGCTTATTAACAACAGAAGTTCTGCAGAAGTGGCCAGGGAAGGCAGGAAAGGGTTGTGTGGGAGTGGTTGTGTGTTTTGTGGGAAAAGGCCAGCAGAAATCAGGCTTGTGGCCATTAGTTGTTATGCATATTTTTATAAAATCTCAAATTTGAAGCAGCTGTTGTGCATGAATACGCCAGTATGAGCTTTCTTTTCACTGATCTAGTCTATTGGTATATGTCAAAAGGCAGCAGAGTGAAGCTAACTGAATAGTTTTCTTGCCTGATTTGGTTTGTCTGTCCCAGTTAACCAACCATAAGAAAGGTAAAAAACAGTCCTTTGTATAAGAGGACTTAGGTTAAAAAATTCTGTAACAGTTGGATTTCTGGGAATAGAAGAGAAGTTGAGGTTTATGTTCTATTATTTTTGCAATTAAACATATACTGTCTGGAGTGGTTAAACTTGGGATCTAATGAATGGTATTCAACAGCAGGAAACTGGAGTAACCTTGGTCAGCATGGATCATTGGTTGTAGAACACATGTAACTGTGGTAGACACTTACCTGTTGTCTCACACCATTTTTTAAACCCATTTTTTTCCTAAAAAAAAGAAATACCTATTGTATTGCTAATCCTGAAGGACAATATCTTAACTTCTGACAAATATCAAAAATCAACAAAGCATTTTTAAAGCTATGCTGAGTAAATATCTGATAATAAATTAATAGTACACACTACATTTTTGTATTAATTTGAAAACTATTATACTTTCTATGGAAATTTAGAAATGTTTTTCTTGTAGTGTCAAACACCACCAATGTCAAACTTAATAAAGAGTCTGTCTGGATATGTACATAAGTAAATTTTTCTAGAATTTTAAACTCTTTCTTTGCAACAGCATATATTCACCATGAATGTTTTACATGTAACCATTAGAAAGCTGTGAAATATTAAATGTAATATTCACAGAATTGATGGAAACAGGAAAACAAAAATTATTTTTGTCTCAGTTTTTCTCTCATGGTATGTATATAATCAGGAAAACATATTCTATAGAATATGCAAACAGGAAGCATTAATTACTTGTTATTTATAGAAGGTTGATACATGAAAATCTTTAAGTATCATGGTTATGAAGACTTTCATCATCCATCATAAAAGGACAACGTAACATATTCCCCAAAACTATAATACTAATGTAATATGGCATAAATAGGACCTTCATTCTGTATTTTCTCCCAACAATTTAAAGTGCTTCATCAACATAACAATATTTGCGTAGGAGATGATTTGCTGACAGATAGGAGAAGGTATGGCTAGGTTGGGTCCAGTTTGTGAAGAAACGCATTTGCTACCTGGAAAAGTTGGTCTTGCTTTCTCTTTCTGATCTAACACACCTAGCCTATGATTTCAAAATCTTATTACTACCTTTAGTCTGTGAACTTCTGTTAGCATTCACCCATGCAACTGGTGTGTGTGTGTTGGAATTCTCGCTGAAGTGAGTGAGGTACTTGATGACATCTCTTCTCTCACCTGGCAATATACTTCCCCTGAATACATGGAGGATTTTGGTACTCCTTGTGATTTGATCACTTCTATGTATAACTCTTTGGCTTTGCCTGGGTGTAGGTATTGTGAAATATTTTATTACGTTTCTGACAGCTATTATTCATAAAGCAACCCTATGTCATGGTACTACAAAGAGCCATCCTACTCACGACAGCTGGTCTGAGGCAACTGGTCTATAATGTATTGATGTCTTGATATGCAGTGTCAGTGTACTTTGCACCTTCCAAATTGCATTGTAAAAAACAACCGCTTTTCTTTGAGGGCTTTCAAATATTGCATCCTTTTTTTTTCAAAAAGGGTAGAAAGGATGACATTGGGAACTACTGACCTGTCAGGCTCACCTCTGTGCCTGGGAAGATTGTGAAACAGATCTTCCTAGAAGCTATGCTAAGGCACTTGGAGGATATCGAAGTGATTCGAGACAGCGAGTGTGGCTTCACCAACGGAAAGTTCTGCCTGACCAACCTACTAGCCTTCTATGATGGAGGGAATACGTCAATGGACAAGGGAAGAGCTATGGATGTCATCTATCTGGACTTCTATAATGCCTTTGATACAGTCTCCAATGACATCTGTCTGTCTAAATAGGAGAGATATAGAACTGATGGGTGTACTATTCAGTGAGTAAGGAATTGGTTGCATGGTTGCATCCAGAGGGTAGTGGTCAATGGCTCAATGTCCAGATGGAGATTGGTGCTAAGTGGTGTCCATCAGCGGTCTGTATTGGGTCCAGTACTGTTCAATATCTTCATCAATGACATAGACACCAGGATCAAGTGCACCCTCAGCAAGTTTGAAGGCAACATCAAGATGAGTGTTGCAGTTGACACGCCTGAGGCACGGGATGCCATCCAGTGGGACCTGGACAAGCTCAAGAAATGGGCCCCTGTGAACCTCATGACAACAAGGCCATGCAGGGTCCTGCACTTGGGTTAGGGCAACCCCCAGTATCAATACAGAGTGGGGGATGAAGGGACTGAAAGCAGCCCTGCCAAGAAGCACCTGGGGATACTGGTGGATGAAAAGCTGGACATGAGCTAGCAATGTGTGCTCACAGCCCAGAAGGCCAACCATATCCTGGGCTGCATCAAAAGAAGCATGGCCAGCAGGTTGAGGGAGGTGATACTCACCCTCTACTTCCTTCTGGACTACTACATCCAGCTCTGGAGCCCTCAGCACAGGAAACACGTGGGACTGTTAGAGCAGATCCAGAGGAGGGCCACAAAGAAGATCGGAGGGATGGAGCATGTCTCCTATGAGCACAGGCTGAGTGAGGGAGCTGGGGTTATTCAGTCTGGAGAAGAGAAGGCCCTGGGGAGACCTTGTTGCGGCCTTTCAATACTCAAAGGGGACCTATAGGAGAGAGGAGGACAAACTTTTTAGCAGGGCCTGTTGCGATAGCATGAGAGGTAATGGTTTTAACCTAAAAGAGGGCAGATTCAGATTAGATATAAGGAAGAAATTTTTTATGCTGAGGGTGGTGAAACACTGGCACAGATTTCTCTGAGAGGTGGTAGATGTGCCATCCCTGGAAACATTCAAGGTCAGGTTGGACTCTGAGCAACCTGATCTAGTTGTAGATGTCCCTGCTGATTGCAGGGGAGTTGGACTAGATGACCTTTAAAGGTCCTTCCAACTCAAACTGTTCTATGATTCTGTTCTGTGACTCTGTCTCTGAAAATCAGTAGACAATTCTGGATCTGCTTAACCTCAGTCCAGTGCCCTAGTCATCTCCTTTTCCAGAACAACTCTGAGAAAAGATTTTAGAGTTTACAATCGAGAGAGTTTTCAATGTTATAGAAAAGTCACTCTTCTATTTTGTGGGAAATAAGAAAAAGAGAGACTTTCACTTTTTAAAAATACTAAGAAAGTTCTCACAAAAACAACTTTAGATCCTAGTGTGACTCGCTTCAGATTTGCCAAAAACCTCAATAGTTTATCTACAAATTGCCAGGTGCCTGGGTCAAATAGCAACATCTAAGAAATCTGGCCTAAATCTGGCCTCTCACATTCAACAATACCATGAGGTTGATCTGCCTCTGTGTTCTTCTAATGACCTCCCTAAAAAAAATGAAAAAGCATAGAAACTCAAAGACAGTTTTTATTAGATCATGTTAAGTTCATTAGCTTTTGTTATAGAGATGGCATAAAGAAAATTCAAAGTGAGTAAATGAGAACAGAAATCAAAAGAGGTTATAAATAACTTCCCTACTGCCCATTGTGTCCTTGCAGGGCAAGTACTTGCTTTTCAGCAAGGTTTCAAACAACTTGGTTGGCTTTCTGTCTTTTTCCAAGTTCTGCTCAGTTCTCTCTGGTTGTGGGAAGATTCTTCCCATGAGGTCTGGCTGTCTGTACCCTGCTCAGCAGTTAGCAAGTTCTGCATGAGTTGCAGGCTCACAGAACCTTGCTGATGCTCTTGCTCCTCTTCTCCTCTTCTGTCACTTTCTGGAAGAGAGCCATTTCCCTCCCTCCTTTAGGGGACTCCCAAACTGGCAAACTGTCTGGTGAATGGCTGATGTTAGTTCTGTTTAAGAGGACTGAAGACCGTCACTATCACTCTCTTCATTCATAGTGGTAGTTCCAATGGAGAGACATTTAAATGACACTTTTCAGAGTCATTTACTTTCTGAATGGGATCAAAAGAGAACAGTCCCTTGTAGCACAAAACACTCATGAGGGCTGTTTCTCAAACCCAATTTCACATTAGGCCTGTGAAAAAAATTGTGCCTTGCTTGAATAGCAGCCTGCTCTTGGATTGTAACTGAAAACCGGGATGCTTGGGGCTTAGAGCTTTGTTTCCATAACAGGGATAAAGCCAAAGTAAAGGGACTTGACAAAAGGACCACGTTTGCCTATAGTGGTTTTTGGGAACCAGTGACGGGATTTGGGTTGGAGGAGCTGGGACTGCTGTTGTAGAGAGGAGTCACAGAAAGGCTCAGGCTCATGTGACTGGAGGATGATGGGGGCTGTTTGGGTGTGGAGGCATCAGAAGGAAGGACCCAGCAGGGACAGAGCTGTCAGCTGGACAGTGGTCATGCCACCTGGATTAGCAGTCTTCAGGACCTGCAGCCTGGTGGCTGCTGCTCAAAAGGCTTGGACACCCCAGCCACGGTGCTTGGAAGGGAAGGCTGGGAGAGTAGAAGTGACACTTGCTCTCTGGCAGCACTTAGGTTAAATAACACGGCTGCTCCCTCCAGGGAATTCTGCATTGTTGGGGTAAGGTTGGAAAAGTGTTGCCTGCAATAAGATGTGCTTTGGCTTTGAAAAAATACCCCATGAAAAGCAATTGGGTGTTTACTGGGCTCTCCAAAAGGAGAGCTGGATGTGCAGAGGTGGTAGCACTGGCATGCCAATGCGGACATAGGCTTCATCCCCAGAGCTGACCACAAGCTCCAGTGCGCTCATTGGGGTTTTTGCCCAGGAGGCGAGGGGTACAGAAGCCTGCTGGGAGGTGGTGTTTGGGGATACTGGAGCTCTGTCACTCCTTGACATTCGGTTGCTCCTCACAGGACTCCTCCTCTGAGCTGGGGCCTCATCAGTCATGGCAGATCTGGCCAGGACATAGTGTCACTGTGGGGACCTGCTCCAGGACTTCTCCCTGGACATGTTCTTTTGTATTCCCAAAGTTCAAGGTCATAGGTAGGAGAACACTGCTCTGAATTTTCTCCAAAGCCTTCCCTTGTCCAGACAGAACAAGCCCCACCTCTCAGGCTCCCCTTGCAGACCAGGTGCTCCAGTTCTCTCAGCAACCTGGTGAGCCTCTGCTGGGCTCACTTAAGCCTGGCAGTGTCTTTCCTAGACTGGCAACCAGAAACCAGAGGACACATTATCTAGGTGGGGTCTACGATATGTGGAATTGAAGGGGATCATTACGTTCCTCCATCTCCTGGCTGTGCTCCTAATCCTACAGTGCCAGATGCTGCTGACCTTTACTGCTACCGACCTCAGGGTGGCTCCTATGCTGGCTCTCTGTCCCAAGAGCCCTGGGGGCTCTTTTGTAGAGCTGCTGCCCAGGCAAGCAGTGCCCAGTGCCTTCAAGAGAGAGTAAGTTTATGTTGTTCAAGTGTTTGAGGAGTTGTTTCAAGTCTTGGCAGTCTTCTCAAAAATGTCTTTTCATAAAGCTTGGACCAGAATACCCTTCAGATATGTTATGGGTTCTTTATAAACTATGATAGGATCTTTAGATTATAATGACAGAATAACTGAGATAGGAAGGGATCTTTCACAGCCGTTTAGTCCAACCCTTGCTTAAAACAAAATTTATTTCTGTGTCTTACTGTTTATGTTACTCAGGGTCTCATTCAGCTGAGTTTTGACTGTCTCCAATGATGGACAGGATAAATAAAGTTATTTATCCTGGGCTGCACCAAAAGAAGCATGGCCAGCAGGTCAAGGGAGGTGATTCTGACCCTCTACTCCCCTCTGGAGTACTGCATCCAGCTTTGGAGCCCTCAGCACAGGAAACACATGGGCCTGTTGGAGCAGATCCAGAGGAGGGCCACAAAAATGATCACCTCTCCTTTGAGGACAGGCTGAGAGAGCTAGGGTTATTCAGTCTGGAGAAGAGAAGGCTCTGGGGAGACCTTGTTGCGGCCTTTCAATACTCAAAGGGGGCTTATAAGAAAGATGGGGACGAGCTTTTTAGCAGGGCCTGTTGTGATAAGACAAAGGGTAATGGCTTTAACCTAAAAGAGGGCAGATTCAGACTAGATATAAGGAAGAAATTTTTTACGCTGAGAGTGGTGAAACACTGGCACAGGTGGTAGATGTGCCATCCCTGGAAACATTTAAGGTCAGCTTAGATGGGGCTCTGAGCAACCTGATCTAGTTGGCAATGTCCCTGCTCAGGGGAGTTGGACTAGATGACCTTTAAAGGTCCCCTCCAACTCAAACTATTCTATGATTCTATGATACTATTATTTCTCTACCATTGCATGTAATAGTCACAAATAAGAATGCCTATAAATCAATATTGGTGAGTGATGTTAATTATATAATTATTTGTATGTGCTTACACACATTTAATTAACGGTAAGGATTAAAAGTTGCATTTTCTCAGGTTGTTAATTACATTATCTCAAGGCTAACAATAATTTAATTGGAGACCATACAGGCTTGATCAAAATATCAGAAGTGTGAGAATCAGAGGTATAGACCATTTGAAAGGAATATAAGGTGCAGACTGAAAAAGAAATTATGTTATTTCAGAGCTTGAGAATTTTCTCACCTCACACTATATTACACAAATCTGGTTATTTTGAACAGAAACAAAAACAAAACACCGAATCAAGCAAACCAAACAAAAAAATCCAAACGTAACAATGCCTAGAAATTCAGTGAGAACCTGTGCTGATAAATGAATAACTCTTTAATAGTAGATCATACTCAAATGGGACATTCTGTTTTTATAGCACAAATTCTCCAGAAACTTGTCTGTCATTGCTGCTTATTGTCTATGGACTCAGGAGGTGGTGGAAATGACACAGTACAAGAAACTCTAATGCTATAGTAACTAATATTAACTCCCAAAACTTATTTTTCCTTCATTTTTTCCATTTCTTAAGAAAACTTTAAGCTTCTTTTGACTGCACTAAAGTGCCTATGCCATGCAGTTTTCCTCCATTTATAAATCACATTGTCTGATTACTGGGATTAAAAATAGGAAGTAACATATTTAAGATCCATATAGTTGTTTCTAGACCTATTGCATTCTGAAAGTAATACATCTAAAAGAAGACGTGTAGAAAAACCATTAATGGTAATTTCTAAAGACACCTCAAACATACTAAAGGGTTTCCTCTTATTTATTTTATGTCTGGAATAGTGGTACAAGACACCTAAGTTTATAAGGAGATGAAGCTCCATAATAGAAAGAACTACAAAACCCTGCCAAGGAAGCAATCCTCTAGTAATGGTAAGTGTCTTCAATAGCAGCATATGGGGTACACTGACATGTCGCCCCATTTTTACCTGGAACACAGTACATTGTACTGATGATTAAAGCACAGTGGAGCACATATATCTATCAGGAAGGTTAAAATTAAAAATAGGTCATGTAACATTTAAAGGAATATGAAGTAATTTCTTGTGGATTTTATGATAGGCCCTAATATATTTGAACCACCGGAAACTGTTTCAAAGAAAGCATAAACATTTTATATCTACCTTCAGTAGAGTTATTACAAATAATGAGACTGCTGTGCATGATTTAGCAATCACATTTAGTCCACAGCACTCTATATCCTGCATGCAAAATGACTACGGGTAACGTAGTAGTTTCCTCTTTGAGTCTTTTTATTTATCTTGCTTTGAGAGAAAAAGAAGCATAAATTAGAAGGACAGATGGTGAAGATTTACTGCCCCCAGGCGTCTGTATGAGGATTTGATTGGGAGGCAGCAATATCCCTCAAGGAAAAATCTTGCTGCTTCTGTCAAAGAAATTGGATTCTAGCCTTCTGTCCTAGGTATCCAAAGACTTTCACTTTGTTTTAGGATGTACGGTATCATTACGAGAGTTAGAAGTAATTGAAATCATGTCTCAGGCACTAATGAAATACCTGAGCTGAGAGCTGATTTTTTCTCAAGAAACAGTTTGTTTCTGTTTTAATTGGGAATGGCCAAACTTTGAATATATAATCTGCATACAGCTAATTCTTTTGAACAAATCAAATCAGATTTTACCCAGCTTACTTATAGCCATTCAGAGGACAAAACATGGGTTACTATCAGAAGAGGAACAGGGCGAAACAGGAAAACAACAATGAAGGAAGCATGATTTACATCTCCAGAAGCACCATAACAAACAAACAGACAAACAAAAAAGTAGAGAAGGTATTCCGATTTGATTGTCTAGAGCCCAGTGGAGTAATAGCAACTGTTTATACAGTGGAACCATCGGAGAATTAGTGCTTTATGTGCCTTATTCTGCATATGCATTGAATTAATTCTCTGAACATGACTCTTCCTGCATTTCCTATGTGACACGAGGGTCAGCGAGCACGGAAATGCCACCGTGTGACTGTCATGGTTTAGGCCAGGTTGGCCAATGACAAACAACAGATGATCTCCCCCACCTCTCACTACAAGGAAAGGAAGGAGACAGACAAAGAAGTTTATGAGTTTAGAAGGAACTAAACTACTTTAATGAAATATTAGTAATAAAATAAAAAGTAAATAATAAAATAGATACAATATATACAAAACTGTATCAAGCTCCCAGGATGACATCACGGGCAGGCACTGGGGAAGTCCCAGACTGGACTCAGCAACAGACAAGAACTGGATTCCAGATCTGGAGTCAGGAAAGCATGGATAGGGATCAAAGGCAAACGGATAGGGTCCTCCCTGGACACCAGCCATTGAAGAAAGGGAGACTGACCCTTTGATCCCTCAGCTTTTATACTGAGCATGGGACTGATGGCATGGAATACCCCTGTTGGTCAGCTGTGGGTCACTCATCCTGTCCACTCCTCCCCACAGATGCGACCCCTCTACGCTTTTCCGTTACGGATCCTCCAACGGGGAAAATAATGAAGTTAGCTGACCTTGATTGTTATAGCAATAAGTATAAACAAGAGCCTGTCTGCATACCATCGTTAGTACTAACGATAAACATAGGCCTTATCACTCTGAGAACGAAGTTTCCTGCACAATATGCTGTTAATTCCAGAGAGTTAGAAGAGGTTTATCTTAGAAGTAAAATTACTGAGCAGAAAGTTGGTTCTGTTCTGCCTCAAGCCAGGACATGACTGAAGCAGGTGGGCTTCCAGAGGGATCCTGTGCTCTCTGGAAGAATTGTGAAAAGCTAGGTTTTAATGGCAGCTGTGCTTCACTAGGTCCCTGCCAGTACCATCTTGCCATCTTGATAAAAGGGCATCAGAGCAGTATAGCATTTTCTTAAATTAATGTCCATGTGTATTTATTTAAGATTACAAAAGCATACATCAGTAATGCTGTTCTGGATTACTTTAGGACAAGCTCTTTGTGATGATTGCAGGACAGCACCGCTGGCCCAGAACTTGAACCAAAAGGCATAGTTTGCACGAAGCTGTGATATATTAGGTGGCATTCTTCCTTTGAGATATACAAAATCTAATACATTCACCAGAATAAGACAGGGAACCTACTTAGTTCACTGTTTTTTACATGATAGATTTATCCATGCTCTTTAACACTTGAGGTTACTAAAGATTTAGATATTTTAAGGCTGGGTAACTTAAATCATGTGTCCTAACCTACAAGAACGTGCTACTCTGACTATGATCCTGTTTGCAAAATTTATAGTACTTGTCATAATGACCTGACCAAATTACACATGGAGTGTTTACACTCTATTTAGCAATTTATTGGCAGTTTCAAATGGGTACAACAGTCTTAGCTAATTCTTTAACTAAACTATTAAGAGATCTTTCATAAAAGCAGTGCTATATTCATTCTGGAATTATTTCCACTTAAAGAATCCTTACATCTATCCTATATAGGGCTAATTTGAGATTTCCCTGGGATGAAAAGTACTGCCTATACTGAAGATTTTATTCCCTAGTACCTCTAAATCTAAATAAGAAATGATACATACATATTTAATACTAGATGAGAAAAGTGAAGGCAGTAAGGTTAGTAGAAGATAAATCCCTACCTTTAAATTTTTAAAATGAGAGAAACAAAAAGAAACTCTATATTGACTAAATACAGTATTAGAGCTCTGATGCCTTTATTTGCCAGCACTTTTCTGTTTTCATCATCCAATTCAGAACTTCTGTAGCTCTTTTTAAGTGCATGAAATTAAAGCTCTAACATTAAAAATAGAACCCAACAGATTATACAAAACTCTTTTATAAAGTTCATAGAATCACAGAATGATTGAGGTTAGAAGAGACCTCTGGAGACTATCTTGACCAACGCCTCTGCTCAAGCAGGGCCACCTAGAGCCACTTGCTCATACTGTGTCCAGACAGCTTTGGAGGATCTTCAAGGATGCAGACACCACAATTCCTCTGGGCAACCTGTTCCTGTGCACATTCACCCTCACGTGAAAAACCGTTTCATGATGTTCAAGAGGACTCTCCTTTGCTTGTGCCCATTACTTCCTGCCATGTCAGTAGACACCACTGGAAAAAGTCTGACTTAGTGGACTTTGCAATCTCCCTTCAGATATTTGTACAGCTTAATGAGATCTCCCCCTGAGCCGCCTTTGCTCTAGGCTGAACATTCCCAGCTCTCTCAGACTTTCCTGTTGTGGGAGATGATTCAGTCCATCATTTTAGTGGCCCTTGTCTGGACTTTCTGCAGTATTTCCATCTCTCTCTTGTATTTGGGATCCCAGAACCGGACATGCTGCTCCAGAGGTGGCCTCACCAGTGATGAGGAGAGGGGAAGGATCACCTCCCTCAATGTATGGTTAATACAGCCTCCTAATGCAGCCCAGATTACCAGGTCACCAATTTTATGTCCCCAAGGATCCCCAGGCATTTTTCTGCAAAGCTGCTTTCCAGCTGTTAGGCCTCTAACATATACTGGTGCCTGGGGTTGTTCTTCCTCAGGTGTAGGACTTTGCACAGCCTTTTGTTGAATTTCTTGAGGTTGCTGTCAGCCTATTTCTCCAGCCACTTGAGGTCCCTCTGGGTGGCACAACAACCCACAACGAACCTAAAGACTGATGTATGTCTGGGTGCACATAAAAAATTTGTGTACAATAGCTAAATTCTACCATAATTTAAATGTGGAGAAAGTGTGCTGAAAGTAGAAACCCTAGTCCCTAGCAGGTAGTCACAAGTGCTACCACACTTTTTAGCAAAAAAAGAAGTAAAACCCCAATTGTTTATGTGATGAATAATATTCCCGTGTGGGCTTTCTTCTAGGGATTCCAGCATTGCTTAAGCTAGTGCAGACAGACGTGTGCTGGTTACGCCCAGGAGCAGCCATTTGGAATGTGGTTTGTTAAAGACAACAGGTGCTGTCCATCTGGAGGCTGGTGGAGAACGGCAGATGAACCATTCTCGGGCAGCCTCACAGGAGTCAGTGACAGTTTCTGCGGATGAAACGCAGTGAAGGGATCTTCTGACAGCGTGTCAGCTGGCCTTCACCCATGTACATTCCCCACTGGGCTCTTCATTTTGGTTGCTTTTACATTCTCCGAGCTCTGTGGTATAGAGGGAATTTAACTGTAGAATCACATGAGGGATCAGTGACAGCTCTTTCCATGATTCATTACAGACACTGGAAATACAATAGCACGCTTATGGAAAGATTTGTGGTCTCTCACAAATTCTGCTGTTATTCTGCTGCATATTGTACAGAAGGAACTGCATTGGAAGACCAAGGCAGTCTCCCACTCCTTGTTTTTCCTTCATATATCATATATATGAAGGATATACCATATCATATACTGTCAGGATATTGTACTTAGGAATAGGCATTTGTCTTATCACAGTATATAACAAATTAAATTGAGTCATTTACCCTCCCTTTCTTTCCACCAGGAATTCTGAAAAAAGCCCAGGGCACAGTGTATGCTTTTTTTTTGTCCTCTGTACAGAGGCAATTAAAGTTTATGTTTTGCATGCATCAGACTAGATATAGAGAGTAAACCTTCATAGTTTTTCTGACAGAACTACAGATCTGTTGGTGATATGTATGTGTGTGTGTTTGCACGCACATGTGAAGTTTCCAATACTCATACATGCAAAAGTTAAAATTTCTTCTCTGTTTTTTGGCAGTTGGTTTGAGATGTTTAGCAATCTTGAAGTCAGAATTACATAATCTACTGATGGTTTCAACTGATGGTTGTAATGATTTAGAAGACAACCTTGTCTTCAGCAAGATGGCTGAGTGCATTAATAGTCTTATTCCTGTGATACAGAACAGAATATGTAGATAGGTTTAAATATATATTAGTTTGTCCTTTGGGTGTAAATAAAGAGATTAGTCAGCTAAAAAAAAGGAAATTAAGGATGTAACAGATCAATGTGCCTGTAAGAAAGTTTTTGTGCTTACAAAATACATGATTTTTACTTAACCCTTTTTTGTTCAGCACATTTATATTCACAATAAATGCTTCTCTTTCCAACTTTGCCACCAGCACCACTTGCTTGTTACAATATGTAATATTTTTAACATGGTTTTGTGATATATTTTCACTTTAAAAGAACTTAAAAATATTAGTATCTTTAGTTAACATAATTGTGGGACAAACCGAAATATCAGCTAGAAACTATGTGAATTTGTGACCAAGTTCTCTTAGTACTAAGTGAACATCGCAGAATACTCCTGAGAATATTGAGGCTTTTTTTTTTAACATAGTCATACTTCCTTATTTCTCTTGAATCTATGTAACTTTGTTTATTCAGACTTGATCTTTGACTTTTCTACAGCTTTATTGTCTAACTTCCAAGATCCCAGATTTTTTAGTCCCTGTGTGCACACCCTCATACTTTATCATATAATATTTATGTTACTTCATTTCTGAAGATCACTCAGCTCTTCTGTGTTTCAGAAATATTTGAAGTTATGCTATCTTTCTAGACAAAATCTTCCACATTTACAGTCTATTTCTGTATGGCTGCTTTCAGAATAAATTTCAGCTTATTTACATTTGAGCATTAACCTATCTATTGTACATCATGTTCTTTTTATCACAAGCTATTAATGTGATTAATTGCAAATTAATTGTATCTTGTCTCCTATCAGACAGACTCATTCAATATAATTTGCATTACTTGATACAATTTTGTCTCTGAATAAATAAAATCACTGCGCACACCTAGATGATTTAGCTATTGCTTATCATAGAGAACCTATGGAAAAGCAATTCTTTACTTATTATGAAACAATTTATTTCCTTGTGATTTAGCTAAACTTCTTTCTGAAGTGGCCCTCCTATTTCATTTGTTCATGTAAGATTATAATTCAAGACTCTTTGCAAGGACTTTTAACCATCAGTAATCTTCCTCCAAGATTTCTTACCCCATCATCTTACACTTCCTAACAAAAGAGTATATAACAGGAGAGTCCTACTAAAAAAAAATCATTCTGCAGAACTACCAGACATGTTCCTAGTACATTCTAGCTGCTTCTCAGAAAACAAGCAAAAAAATATGTCTCAGTTTCTACAGCTCATCATCCTTTAATTAGATCTTTGAGTTGAAGTAGTTGCTTCTGCTTTGGAGCTTCAGTTACACAGTAGCTCTAAAAGAGATATAGAAAAAATATAAATGTCTAAAGAATTTATTGTCCTAGTTGAAGAATTATAAGGAGGGAGAATCTGAAAATTAACCGCATTTTTGCTTTGTTTCTGCAAAGAGCATCAAAGTATTGTCTCTCCCATAGAGAATATTATGCTAACCTTCATATTAAAATGATTTTTAAAAAATTAAAAAATAGGATTAAAAAGAAGACTGAAGGATTATGTTTACATTCCTTATTATACATCTTCTCTACTAGCTATCAATCAGTGCAAGAACTATGTGGTGTCCTAATGACTCAGTAGGTACATACAAAGAAAGAGCTCTGACATAATCCCTTCTCTGACCTCCCTCCTGTTGAGATAAACTTGTTAAGAGACAGAATATACCGTATACAGAACATGGTTTTCAACTTATTTACTGTTGTTTTACTCACCACAAGTGATCAAGAAAATTGTGATGCATTAGGCCCTGTCCTTTATTGCTCTTAATAAGGTTATTGGTACTTTTACTCCATGTCTGCCTTGGTTTAGTTTATTTTAGTTTAGGAAAGCAAGTGAACAATGGTAAAAGTAAATCACTATTTAGTAAACTCATATGAGTAATTCAGAATCATTTGAGGCCCCAAAGAGCCTATAAGCCTGTAACACAGGTTATCAAAAGGTATTTCTCTCTCAAAAGAAATAACTGTTTGAGAGAATCAGACAGACAAATAACCAGAGAAGATACAACATGTATAGCTTTTTGCCTTAGCACATTTTTTTTCTTTCAGAAAGTCGTAAATCCCAGACCAACAGCAAATCCTGAAGGGAGCAAAGAAGAAACAGGATGAAGACAGGCTAGCAATTCCCCAGGATATACTCCCAATGTTTCATATCTAAAGGTCTGTCTGTTTCAGATGTAGTATCTTGATGCATTTTTCTTGAATAAATATTTGTTCATCTGTGACAGATCCTGCATAAGCATCTTGATCAAGATTTTAAGAAGTTTGAAACTTTCAAGAAGTTTGAAAGTTTGACTACAATTATACAATGACCCTAATTTTGATACTGGAAGAGACTACAAACAGTTCTGTATTTGCCTGATTTGTGCCACGCTCAATTCAAGTTTCATATCCAGATCTCCAGCAAATCCTTCTAACAGTCACTTCTAGACTGAAGAACCCTAGTGTAGATACTCCCTGCTGCTAGAAATCCAGGAATGGGTATACCAGGTTCAACTGAGTAGACTAACACTCTCCATATTGTGAGTTTGTGAAATCATGAGAGAGAATGAATAAGGAATGACTGTACATTTTATTTTCCTATGTACAGGCTAGGAAAAATTGAATGAAGCTATTGTGAAAAGGATGAAAACAAACCGAAAGACCAGAGGTGGTCTTTTGCATAATGTTCCATTAAACCCTGGGATTTTACTGCCAAGAGCTGCTGTGGACAGTGAAAGTTTGCACGTATTCAAAAAGCTTATGAACAAAGCAATGGTGAGAAAATTCCCTGCAAGCTACGAAACACATAGCATTCAGTCAGTAAGCCCTAGACCTGAATGTTTTTGAAGGTTACAAGAGCATTTGGAAAAAGTACTGTATGCTTAGTCTGTTATAATTGTCCTCCTTAGGCATCTACTGCGGTCAGCTATTAGAGCACGCATAATGGGTTAGATGTACCTCCGATTTATGCAGCCCTTTGGATCAGTGCTCTGATGATTTTAGTTTGGCATCATTTTAGTTTCTTCTGGCTTTACTTTCTGTAAGGTTTTGCCAAAATTGAGAAAACATGAAAACTCAGATTAGCATCATCATCTTTTATCAGGGACATCTAGAGAAGGACAATTGCCTTCTAAAGATTGCAGAATTGTTTTGGTCTGTTGACCCATAAAGTGGGCATACTCTTCTAACTGATGTGGGAGCTGACAGCACAGTTAATTTGAGGTCTTTTAACTGAAAAATCCCTTTAGCAACATGTGCTCCTCTCTCTGCCAGGTCACTTGCCTGTGAAGCGTGGATGCTGACAGTAATATCTTTGAAACAAAACTGCCCTTCGGAATTAGTGCAGCAAACATTGCTGTTTCTTATAATTAAAATTTTCCACACTAGAAAGTCTCATCTGGCAAATACACCTCAAATACAGTTTGCTGTTAGTGATTATTTCTCCCAAGCTTTTAAAATTAATGGGGTGCGTTTTATTTATGGGTCTAGCAAGAACTAGAATAAAAAAATAGAATTAAAAAAGAACTAGGATGTATACAAGTCCAAATACGGATGATGTTTTTTCAATATACAGAAAAATCCCTTTTCTTTCTACACATATAATTGTATTATTTCTTAGGGTTTACTAGCTAATAATGTAAGTATGAGTCTTTTTTCAGCTTTATCCTTCTACAAAATTATTCGCCTAATATTTTCAATTCCAGCTGTGTTGTTGAGATAGAAAATGATATTCATAAAATACTGTGAAGCTGTCAAGTAGAATTTGCCATATTATGTCTTCTTAAAACTGCAATTTGTAAGGTGATTCCTCCAGTGCAGGTATTAAATATAACTCGGGAGGCTAATGTTGTTAAGCATTGTTTCATTATCCATTTTAAATTAGATATCTGATCCTGTAACTATAGTCGGCACTCTGAGTGTAGTAGATCCAGGCTGGAGAGGAGAGGATGATGATGTCCAAATTAGCATATGCAATCCAATGTCTGAAAGCTTGTAGCAAACCAAACATCATTATTTTAAAAATTAGAGTGCATTTAAAAACTTATTTACATAAATACTATTAAAACCTTCAACTTACCTATACCAATTTATGCTAGAACAGTTCAAGAGTGTGACTCCCACGCCTGCCAAGCTATTCTATTAGAGGTTATTGCCTCTGAGAAGTCCATCATTTAAAAAGTCAAGGCCATGGACATGACTATTTGTTTTTCATTCTCTTAACCTCATTAATGAGAAAAGGAAGTGGTAGATGATTGTCATGACTGAGGACTGATTCGACAGTGCAGATAAGCTGACCTTCTAGCCAGCGACTATTGAGAGGTTCCAACATCTCTGTGTGGGCTGCACCCTCATTCCCCTGATTTTCATCAGCTCTCTGACTGCCAAATGCAGTAGTCTCCAAACTTTTCTGATGGCATCCCCCATCACTAAAAATTTTTTGAGCACACCCCCATGATATATAGGGGTTTTTTTTAATAAATTCTATGCATTTACTACTGTGATAGTACATTATGTACACTATAAAGAATGCACAAAATACAGGTTAAAGAGGATGAGATTAAGAGGAAATAAAAACTTATTTTAAAATAATTTAAAAAAAAATATTATCAATACAAAAAATACTTTCTTCCCAAGACTCAATAGATTTGCCTGTGCCTGCACCCCACTTTGGAGACCACTGCCCTTGTCAGTCAGTTCACAGACAGAGGCTTTTAGAAAACTAACCCTGTAAAACCAAGTGATTGGTTATTTTTTGCTGGAGGAACAGGATGGCTGAGAGCTCACAAAAGCACCAGCGGGGTGGGAAGGGTCACATCAGAAACAGGGAAGTGTGACCATCCCATTTGTGGTAGCTAAGTCATCAGAGCCAGAACATCAGCCTGCACCCTACCTAACTGCAGGAACTATGTCAGCCCAGAGTTGTAGGCTCTCTTCCCATTTTCTTCTTATTTGCAAAATGGCTCCAGTTAACCCTTCTCAGGAAAAATTTAACTCCCCAAGTATAACACCCTGTGTCAGCCTTGGCAGAAGCATGTGTTGCAGATTTGCAGGCACTCCAGAAATTGAGATTCACATTGAGAATGATACAGTATATTTTCTACCATGTCTCAGCGTGCTTCCCCTACCACATACACAATAGCATTTCTAGGTCTATTTCTGCTGGCTTTGCTACAAAGGTGCAGTCAGTAGGTTAAGTTTACCTGGAAGCTTAGAGCTACAGGAGGCCCTAGTATCTGCGGCACTGGGTGCTGCAATGTCTCCTTTTTAGTATTGACATTACATCCCTCAAAGATATTTACAGAAAAATTCATCCTACTGAGTTATGACCTGCCTGCAACCCATAGGTCATATTAAGCTTTCTACTAGGAAATATTGAAGACAGTGGTATTTGGAAACTTGTTGCTACCATATTCAAAACGCATCACTGCAAGAACTGTCAGCGACATGAATTCAGACATCCATGTAAACTAAGCTAACCTGTTTAATTTGTGCAGAAGAAAGGTAGGAAAAAGGAACCTCTGCCTTTGGAAATTGACACTGTCCACAATCTAATTCTGCTTCCTGACCTGTAACAAGACATATCTGTTTTTACTGCCTTACCTATGCTGAAATAATATAAGCTTTCCCATGGAGACAAAACTCCAGTTTTGAATGACTGGAAAAGTCAATGGCAAAATGGAAGTGCGAACATCTTAAATTTCATCTGTAAGTTTACAGCTCTGAAAATTTCTATCTGAACCCTTTTTTATGAAATTAATTTCTGTCTTCTGATCTTGCTTCTTCAGTTCTGCAGTCAGAAAATAATGTCCTTGTTCTGGTATTTCAACTTCCTGTCTCTGTCCTTTCCAGATTCATTTGTCTGGATTGAGAAAGCTATCAATCATGCAGCTTAATCAATGTATGCTATTCCTTGCAGCTGTCAGTACTATCCAAAGTGAGTCGCATGCATATTAATGTTTTAATTTTATTAAAGCTTTTGAACAAATAATATGATACCTGCTGGTACACCGGGGGAGAGAATATAAGACATCAGGACTAATAAGCGAGAGTGGTGTATACTACAGAATGATGGTGAAAGTCCTTTAATCATTGTCCAATTTCTGTTTCCTCATGGAGAAACAACAGTAAAAAAAAAAAAAAAAAAAAAAAAAAAAAGCCTCAAGCCTGTGAGTAATTTCAGCTTCTCTTCAATAAATTATTACCAATTTGATATTTCCCTCTTTAATTGCTGATGCATCATATAAAATATTAATTACTGTTCCTGCGTATTAGGCTGGACAGCTGTGAGTCCCTTACAAACATACTGCTGTAGGATTCAGGTCATTTTGAGAAGGTGTCTCTGGGGATGTGGAGGTTTTCCTGAACTGCTGGTAAATTGGAGAAGACAGTAGAAATTAGAGTGACTTCATTTGTTAAGTCAGCAGAGAGAGGTGGCTTGCAGGCTGCACTCTAATATCTATGCTGCCTTCAGGTCTGTCAGCTGAAATTAATGACTCACTGCAAACTAGAAAGGACTGTTTTCTGTGAGCTGCTAGGGGATAAAACAGCTTTGCAAGGTCACATTTTGTGCACACTGTGTTCCTCATTAACCTCTGCCTGGCCTAATCATCAGTGAAAAGCAAAATCCCAGTGCAGACATATGATAAAAGGCAGTAATAACTGATTATATTTGGGAGACCAACAGGAGGTAAGTGAGCTTACTCTACAAACAACGTATTTAGCTAGATAAGACTTCGGCGGGGAAAACCTGATTCTTAGTGGAATTAAAGGAAGCAAAATACTAATATATTCCATAGCTAAGAAAAAAGTATGATCCTACAATACTCACTTTATAACATGCATTTCTTTTTTTTGAAACACAGATCTCATATGCATTTTAACATCTTTTCTTAATTTTCCACTGTCCATCAACATTAGCCATAAATAAAAGTTTTCTTTATCTAAAATTATAGTTATCTATATGTCTAAATTGTTAAGACAACCGCTTTTGTTGTCTTAATTTTATGGGGTTTTGTCCCTCTAGATTGCTAAAATAGTTTGTAATTGGAGGAAAGAGGGGAAAAAGAGCAGAGCCTTTAGATTCTTTTAGTCTCTTATACAGACTATAAGAGAGTCTGTGTAAGACTCTCTTATACAGAAGAGAGTATATTTTGACCTTCAGCCAGGATACTCATCCCAAATATCCCAAAAGCTGTTTTCCAAAAAAGCATCACGCTGTGTTTTCACCTCTCAGAAACTTAAATTTGGTGTAAAAGTTCTTCATATAAGAAAAGAATTGTATTTCTCTCAAGGGACTGAGAAGAAGGCATATCAAACGAACTTTAAAAAAATTCCAAAAATGTTTTACAACTAAAGATATTGCAGACTAAAAAAAGAGTTGCATAAAGCTAAAATAATCAAGATTTATTTCAAATAATAACCCATGCTTAGTCAATACAGTAGAAAATCTGTATTGTTCACACAATATAGATTGGCATAATGATTGTTTCAAATACCACATTCTTAGCCAATAAACTAGAAAATGTATATAGTTCACATGACATACATTGGTATAATGATGCTACACTGGTTGTCAGCAAGTTATGCCAGGGACTGTACACACAGTCCATTTTCTGGTGAGCTTAGAGACAGCTGCGGAGCGGCCACCTTTTGGCAGCCCCTTGGAGCTGAATCTTTCTCAGAAGGAAGAAGCTCCCGAAAGTTCCTCAGGAGCGGGTGGCTTTCTTGTATTACAGTCTCCCCAGTGGAATGCTTTGGGGTCAAAATACATTTTGATTATGCTAATGGTTTTCAGATTTCACCTATTGTACCTTAGGAAATAGATACTCTAAACAACTAAGCTCGATATATTACATGCTTCCCTCTGAAAAGTCATAAGAACCTGATGTTTAATATAATGCACAAGGGCAATACTTGTATTTTTTCCACACCTCTTAACATTTCCATAAAGCATTATTTAAGATAAGTAGTGAATTACAAGAGCTCTCTGATATTCTTTTATTATAGATGTGACCTACAGAAAGAATTTGACATGTTATCACATTGGAAAGGAGCAAACATACTCAACAAACTTTATTGTTGTTCCTAAATTGGAACATAGTGAGCCATTTCTTTGTTATTATCATAAAGTGAAAGCATACCAAGTAGAAGCTTTTCTGTGCATATTGTACAGTATATGCTACATATTTCTACTTATATAGAACAAGTATCCTTGCCTAATGCTTTGTTAACTCCATTCTGGAAGGTCATGTCTCTTATATTAGCACAGCACGTCATGAACTAGCATAGTTAGTGACAGTGGGTTATAATGTTGGAATAACACAGTAGTGTTATTCACAGTGATTCTAATCAGATCCGACAGGGAGAGTGTGTGAAGGCTGTGCAGAAGGTGACTATCTAAAAACTGCTACTCCCCAGAACATTTGTCAGGGAGTTTGCTCAGATCTGGTACTCACAGTTTCCTGCTGAGTACCCGTGTTCCTTTCAGATAAAATCTGTGATGCTGGAAAACAGTTGTGGAAGCAAGTGGAACCTTGCCAGGGAAAAAGAGATCTACACCTTTTATGACTGACACAACTTGATGTTTCAAGCCTTGTCCTTCCTTGTTTGAAAGTGAAGAAAAGCTGGTTCAGATTCATCACGTGCTAATTTCCAGCATCTTACTGTAAGGCCCAACCCAACTAGGAGAAGTCCTTTAGCTCGGGCTGCTTTGTTGACAGAGACTATCTTAAATCTGAATTGCCACTGGAAGCATTTCTCTCTGTCCTTCCATAAAATGCAGAGGGTGTAAGGTAAAACGTGGTCTAAGCAGGGAGGCTGAGTTAAGTACCCAAAGTCGGGAAAGAAAACTTCTGGTCTGAGAATCCACTGCTGCTGCTCTGCATCTCTAATGCCCCACTCACTTCTCAGTGACATTGCTGTCTTTGGTCACACGCTTCCCTGTCGTCTGTTAGCTGTCAAAAGCAACACTAACTCTTGTCATTTACACCAAAATAAAATCACCTTGGAATTTAAGTAACTGAATTCTTTGTACAGAAAGCAGCCATGTGTCTCCTGTGATATGTGTGTGTTTGCGTGTGCAAACTCAGTAGTGGTCTCTGAATGCCTGCAGAACGGAAACTGAGCACTAAAATGGGTATAGAAAAATAGGGGTATTGCATTATTCTCAGATCAGAAAATGGTAACATCCCTTAAAACTACCAGAAATTAAAACGATGGGCACACTTGCAGTGAGTGCCATTTCGCCTTCGCCATCAAGAGGCCTGGTTTTGTGCAGCTCCAGTGCTTGGGGTATCCTGGTGCTGAGGGCATCCCTATGCTCAGGGCATCCTGCTGCTGAGGGAACCCGGGTTCTCAGGGCATCCCTGTGCTTGGGGCATCCTGGTGCACAGACCATCTCTGTGCTAGGAGCATCGGGGTGCCCAGGACATCCCTGTTCCTGCGGCATCCCGGTGACCAGGGTATCCCGGCTCCCGGAACGGCTGCTGCCCTGGAGTCGCTGGGGACTGAACGTTGCGGGGCTCCGCAGACCGGCACCGGCTCGTCCTGAACCTGACGGGCTTCAAACAACGGTGGGAAAGTGACACCTTCCGGCCAAAGAAGAGATTTGCACAACTCCCAAGCACTTCTCTAGCTAGAGTGGTGTAGGGATGGCTTGGGACTAATCATTCTCTCCTGCAGTCTCCATTTGCTTTTAAAATATTGATACGTAATTGCTTTCCACTGATATCATTGACCTTCCTAATGCTGGCAATCTTAATGTTCTACTGCTGCTATTTGGCCACTGGTGTTTTAGAGTTGGGCTGAAATAAATACATGAACTCTTGAGAAGTGGAAAACATTTTTTCCAATAATTTTTAATTAAAAAAAAACAAACACAAAAACAAACAAACAAACAAACAAAAAACAAACAACAACAAAAAAAAAAAACCCAAACTCCTAATACATAGTCATTACCTAAGGGAATGGAGAGAGTAATACATCTCTAGTGATGTATGGTAACAGTGTCTTCATTACCTTGTTCTAATGCTGTGTGGCAATCAGATAAGTGCTCAGTGCCAAAGAGACTGAACTTCTCATGCAACACGGGTTTTCATAGATTATGACACAGATAGCAAATTCCAACACCCAATTTCTTTCACTGTCTGCAGATGAATGGACAGCTTAGGCTGCTGGGTGTCTGAAGTGTACCGGGATAAGCTAGTTCAGATAACCTGTGTATTATTCTTTCTACCTACTGAATTTACTCGAAGTCTTTAGAAAGTCACCATAAGATTTCCTTGATGGAAGTGTTACCCATCAGTACGGACATTGATGAATAGAATTGGTGGTGAAAGCAGAGGGAATAGAATAACAGGGGTCTTTTGTTGGTTGACTCAGCTGTGTCAGTTCTGTACCTTTAGATCAACTGAGACTTATGAACTGCTGCAATGGAAAAAACCTGCTCTCTTAAAAATGGCTTGGCACTTAACAACTTGGGCAAATTGGTGATTTTCTTTAGAGTACTTGACTTTAAGGTGTGACACCAGAAATGGGGAGAATTAAATTGACTGGCACATCATTTTTCCACAAGTAGGCTGGTTGAGGATGTCTGTGATTAAAAAAATCCCCCCAAAAGAACAAAATTATTCCATTTTAGTAGTATATTGATAAGCAAATAACAAACCTTGCTCGTGCTCCTGGTTAGGTATGTTGGTGCTTTGCCATTGCCCTTAATTTCAGCAAGGTGTACTTTATATACCTTTCCCCTTGAGGATCTTAATTTATTCACCAAACCACTGTACGAAAATCTCACTTCTCCTTATAGGATTTTTTTTCAGATGCCATGATAATATTGACTGCTCCCAGAAATCTCTTCTGCTGTAGTCTTCTCAACAATAATCTCTGTCTGCTCTCTCTTAGTAAAACCACTGTACCACGTCTCATCCTAGGCTGCATTTTTGTCTTTGGACCATGTATCTCTGGCTCCCTCTATTCAGTGATGATGATGATGATGAACAAGTAAGCGGTATTGGATGGTTTCAGTGAGAAATTGGGTGGCAGCATGTGTGCAAGTGAAATTTCATCAGCTTTTCTTAACCAGCATTAGTGTTGTGGTAGTAACAAAGAAGCAGCATTTTTACTTCAGTTATAAGTTTTGATAAACAGGATGTAGGATTTCCTTAATTGGTATTTTTCATTTAATTGTCCAACAGCTTATATGATTTCCTGAGAAATTCACATCAAGTGTCAGATCATATTTCTTGACTTGCTTCATCCTATCAAAGTGACTTCTCAGCTCGCTCACTTGGTCCCTGCAGTTTGGGAGTGCACAGTTTGCCTCGTATCCTGTTGCAGCACTCAGCATTGTGCTTCGGCAATTCCCTTTTCAGAGGCTGGGAGTCACTCGTTATTCAGATTGATGGCTTGCAGAGGCAAGGCATGAGAAGAGAAAGACCTAGTCCTGTTTACAAGAGAATTTTGGTGTCTTTTTGACTATTGCAGAAATAGTTCTTCTCCAATTTATCCAGAACAACAATTCTTTTTTTTTTTTTTTTTTTCTGGATAAATTTAAACATAGGGTACCCTGGCCAGTGAAATCATTGGACTGACAAATGAATCAATAGAGTTACACCACCCAGCTCCAAGCCTGAATCTTTCTTTTGATGTCCAAGATCTACTAAGCAACTGATGGCCAAACACATGTTGCACCACTGCCTCAGGTGCCTTTTCTGTGATTTAATTATAATCAGATAGGAAAATCCACTTACAAAGTACATCTTCAAGCACTGTGCAACATGACGTAATTTGCTTTTATGCATAATTTTGTTAAAGGAAATTATGATCTTGAATTCCCATCTGTGGAGCACAGAATTATGAGAAGTTTATTTTGCTTGATTCCCTCCCATATAATATAGATGATAATTTAGCTCTCTTCTGTGCAAACTGACCAGCAGGAAGGTACTTAGGAAATACTACTTTACAAGATGGACCACAGATCAATGTCCCAGTTGGGCTTAAACGTAAAGCAGAAGTTTATATTTAATCTTCTGCTAAGATTTGTGAAAGAGAGATGAAAAAGCAAGTAACAGGCTTAAATCTGCTATATCAATGCTTCGTCTTGGATGAAAAGTGTTTAGTTCTAGAAATCCCCCAAATCTTGAAAACTATCAGAAGCAAATACAGGTGATTTGAAAAACTGTAAAATCCCAAAAGCAGCATGTTTGCCTTGCGTATTGCCAGATATTGAATGACTTATGCCTGAAAGAATGATATATTCTATAGTCCATGTTTTCAGGGGGAGGAATATTCGTTGTATTTCTTAAATACTTGTTCTCATTACTTAGACCTCTAGGATTTTTATTGCTGCTAGAAATTTACTGTCAAATAACTCAGACAGAAAGAAGCTTGGTAGGTTTATGAGAGTTATATAGGAAAAAAGAGATTTTGTGGTTTGTTCGGGGCCAGCGTTGGAAAGTAGGCTCAGCCTCAGAGGATGCTGGTGTACTGGGTCGGGCTGAGATGGAGTTCATGTGCTTCATAGCAGCTCATATAGCGCAGTGCTTCAGAATTGTGGCTAAAACACAGCAATATTGGTAGCACAGCAGTGTTTTGGCCATTGCTGAACAGTGCTTGCACAGCATCAAGGCTTTCTCTTTCCCACCCTGCCCACCCAGGGGGAAAACTCAGGGTGGACAAGGCATTAGGAGGTTACCCAGGCAGGACAGCTGACCCAAACTGGCTAAAGGAACATTCCATCCCGTACATTATTCTTCTCACCAATAACAGCTCAGGGAAAGGAGGAGGAAGGGGGAACGCTTGTGGTTATGGCATTTGTTTTCCCAAGCAGCTGCTACACATGCTGGGCCCTGCTTCCCAGGAAGCGTTTGGACATCTGCCTGCCAATGGCAGGTAGCGAATGAATTCCTCTTTTTGCTCTGCTTGCACGCACAGCTTTTGCTTCCCCTATTAGAGTGTCACAATCTTGATTCAAGAGTCTTTTTGCCTTCCATTTCCTCCCTCTCTCGCAGGAGAGTGGAGTGTGTGCGTGTGTTTAGTTGTTGGCCAGGGTCAAACCACCCCCATAGCTGGCTACCTACCAACACAAAAAATGTAGACTTTGGGAGCGTGTACCCCTGATACAGCCCTTGTAATATAGAAAAGATAATTGAAGAAAAGAAAATCAGTAGCATGTTAACTGTCTCTTTTAAAATATTTAGCATACCACTTATCTTCGTATAAAAAAAACCACTAAAATTATAAAGCAGATCCAGGTGAAGGGTCATACTTACATTAGTAAAAACCCTGGTGGCTTAATAAGGTATATGAATGATATGTAGATGTGTTTTTTTTTGTTGGGAAAAAAATTAACATGGGCAAACCGTACCTTAGTTTCTCTTGATCTCAAGTCTTCTAGTCCTATGTGCTGATAAACACAATCTTGAAACAAATCGGTATGATGCAGTTCTATAATTATTGCAGTATTAACCCATAAGTAAGACAACAACAAAAATTCAGCATGCTTCTGCTAGTGGCCCTTAGCAGATCACCAGGAAAAGGTATGAGAGCGTGGCAGGCACACAGTGGTATGCTTTAGGGGTATCTGCCATGATTTGAACCATCCTTGGATTAGACTGTCCTTGAGATAAAGGCTCTAATCAGTACTTGATCCTGGCAGACTTTTCATTTTGAATTTACATAATTACTTTTTAATCTTGTCTAAACTTTGATATTCACAACATGCTGCCGCAGATAGTTCTCAGTTTAATGACATCTCATGGGAAATTTACAACCTAACAATACGTATCTAAAGTAGCTGTTGTTCTGCTTTTATCAATTTTTGTTACCTGCCACTTAATCATGTTTAAAATGTTATTCTTCTACAATTCTGAGAACTCGTTTTCAGATTCATAGTTAGGAACTATCAGCAAACTTTCCCATCAGACTAAGCACCCCTTTTGCTTTTAATATCTTGAACAATGTAGATCAGCATTGATGCCTCTCTTTCACTCTTTACACAAGTTTATTGATTCCTTCAAGTAACTCCTATAGATTTGTGCGGTGACACTACTCCTGTACTGACTCTTCCTCATTATATAATTTATACTCATGCCTGCTGACTTTATTTTTTACTGACACATCAACCAATTTACTCATGAAGACTTGTCTATCACCTGAAAGATTTCTTTCCACATGCTTTCCAAACTTTAATAATGAACAGAGCCGGCTCTGATCTGGAGGACATGCTTTCCTCTATCTGCCTCCTAGGTGTCTCTGAGACAGATGCGCTGCCTGATGCCTTACCTGGTTTATTCCTCTTGCATTCCCGAGCTTCCATGGTACCAGGAAGGAGACCTTTTCTAAAGCAAGTGTGCTTGAATTCACTGCCAATGTCAGCTTTTGACATTCGTCTCCCCAGAATTTTATCAAACACCTTACAGTTCTTTGGCAAAGATCTTTGCCCATGGCTGTTCTCTCAAGCTCTCCTTCTTGACATGCTGGCACTTCTGCCTCTCTGCCCACTTAACAATGTCTGAGAGTCCGCATTCATTTTCCTCTCTTTTCCTGCAAGTTATGCTTTCTTGCTTGCCCTACACGTCTGCCGAGATGATGGCCAGTGGCATGGTTCTGTTGTAGCACGGTTTATCTATGCTTAGGTGGAATGACATCAGAGTACACTTTCCCCATGTGTTTTTTGGGAGAGAGGTCGCTATGAGGACAAGATCAAGGGTACATAATTCAGCTTTTGTGGAGGGTATCTGTGATCTTGCAGAAGCATATATAAAGTTTCTGTATTCAAAGGAAAATTCAAATAATCCACGGTTGTTTTGTTTTTCTGCCACTCAACATACATGTTACAACCATGATCTTGGAAAAGGACACTGGGACATGCAAAGATAGCTTTTCCTCATGTACTGTGTAACTGTCACCTAGTGTATGTTGTAACCATGTATGTAAGATGTGGCAGAAAAATTATTACCGTCATTGTCTAAGTTTGGTATCTATTTCATCAAGCCGCAAACTGTCACGCCTTCTGCAGTAGAATTTTGCATAGAGGTGATGGCTGCGCAGCACCTAATAGCAAACTTTTCCTTCTCTATAAAACCACAATTCTTCCCCTTAACCCCCCATTTTCTAGGAACTTTTCTTTTGTAGGCAGGCTTTCCTTTGCCCTGAAGCAGCCACAGATAACTTGACATAGCACCTATGCTCCTGTTGAATGAACAATGAGCATGTCATCCTGAACTAGGCCTGATGTACTCCATTATCAATACAAGCTGAAACAGCAGATAATGTCATTCTTTCTAAAATGTGAGTTAGGAGAAAGCTTGCTCTCCCTTCTCTGCACACACTTTTGTTACTTACTGCCAATGCCAGGAAACATCCAAGCAATGTAAGAGTCTTCCAAAGGTGAAGTCTAAAGGGTTACAGGAATCATAGAATGGTTAGAGTTGGAAGGGACCTTAAAAATCATCGAGTTCCAACCCCCCTGCCATGGGCAGGGACACCTCCCACTAGACCAGGTTGCTCAAAGCCCCATCCAGCCTGGCCTTAAACACTTCCAGGGATGGGGCATCCACAACTTCCCTGGGCAACCTGTTCCAGTGCTTCACTACCCTCAGAGTAAAGAATTTCCTCCTAATATCTAATCTAAATCGCCCCTCTTCCAATTTAAAACCATTACCTCTTGTCCTGTCACTACACTTCCTGACAAAGTCCCTCTCCAGCTCTCCTGTAGGCTCCCTTCAGATATTGGAAGGCTGCTATAAGGTCTCCCTGGAGCCTTCTCTTCTCCAGGCTGAACAACCCCAGCTCTCTCAGCCTGTCCTCATAGGAGAGGTGCTCCATCCCTCTGATCATCTTCGTGGCCCTCCACTGGACCCATTCCAACAGGTCCATGTCCTTCCTGTGTTGAGGACTCCAAAGCTGGACACAGTACTCCAGGTGGGGTCTCACAAGCGCAGAATAGAGGGGTACAATCACCTCCCACAACCTGCTGGCCACACTTCTCTTGATGCAGCCCAGGATGCGGTTGGCTTTCCGGGCTGCCAGTGCGCACTGCTGGCTCATGCTGAGCTTCTAATCCACCAACACCCCCAAGTCCTTCTTCTCAGGGCTGCTCTCCAGCCATTCTCCGTCCAACCTGTATTTGTGCCTGGGATTGCCACGTCCCAGGTGCAGGACCCTGCACTTGGCCTGGTTGAACTTCATGCGATTTGCACAAGCCCATCTCTCAAGCCTGTCCAGGTCCCTCTGGATGGCATCCCTCCAGCATGTCGACTGTGCCACCGAGCTTGGTGTTGTCGGCAAACTTGCTGAGGGTGCACTCTATCCCACTGTCCATGTCTCCGACAAAGATGTTAAATAGCACTGGTCCCAGTACCGACCCCTGAGGAACACCACTCATCACTGGCTGCCAATTGGACATTGAACCATTGACCACAACCCTTTGAGTGCGGCCATCCAGCCAGTTCCTTATCCACCGAGTGGTCCATCCATTGAACCCATGACTTTCCAATTTTGAGACCAGGATGTCATGCGGGACAGTGTCAAACACTTTGCATAAGTCCAGGTAGATGACGTCTGTTGCTCTGCCCTTGTCCACTAAGCCTGTGGCAGTATTGTAAAAGGCCACCAAATTTGTCAGGCACGATTTGCCCTTGTTGAAGCCATGCTGGTTGTCTCCAATCACCTCTTTATTTTCCATGTGCCTTAGCAGAGATTCCAGGAGGACCTGCTCCATGATCTTGCCAGGCACAGAGGTGAGACTGACTGGCCTATAGTTCCCTGGGTCTTCCTTTTTTCCTTTTTTGAATACTGGGGTTATGCTCCCCTTTTTCCAGTCAGCGGGAACTTCACCAGATTGCCACAATTTCTCAAATATGATGGAAAGCGGCTTAGCAACTTCGTCTGCCAGATCCCTTAGGACCCGTGGGTGGATTGCATCAGGTCCCATGCACTTACGCACCTTCAGGTTCCTTAATAGGTCTCAAACCTGATCTTCTCCTACTGTGGGCAGTTCTTCATTCGCAGAGCCCTTCTTTTTGCCTTCCGTGACTTGGGCAGTGTGGTTAGAGCCCTTGCCAGTGAAGACTGAGGCAAAAAAGTTGTTCAGTAGCTCAGCCTTGTCCATATCCTGGGAGGCCAGGTCTCCCGTTTCCTTCCGGCGAGGGCCCACAACTTCCCTAGTCTTGCCTTTGTCCCTGACATATCTGTAGAAGTTTTTCTTATTGGAAGCAACTGGGAATATTCATTAGTTGATATGTCTACGCTGCCAATAAATGAGGCTTGGTGGAAGCGAAAAATCATCTGAACTGCTTTCAACCATAGTATGCTATTTCTTCATGAGGGCAGTTCCTTCTCTCTAGCCTGACATAACAAACATCGATCAGGAAGTTAGTTTCCCCAAGTCAACTGATCTGACAGTAATGCTTTTATTTACTTCTCCGAAAGCAGGCTGTGTCAAATTGCATCATATTTTCTCAGTAATATCTATACATATTTGGATGGAAAGAGGCCAGTGAGAGAACTTTTACATACACTCTACTCTTCTGAATTGGTGGTTATACCTTCTGGGATTTCTTTCTTCAAAGTATTTCCCTGATTCTTCCTTATCATTTCTCTTCCTCTTTAACAACATGTCTGTGTTTATTAAAGTTAATGGTGGCAGAGATCTGCACGGACACTTGCTGAGCAGAACCATGGCACCTGAACCTCAGACCATCCCAGGCCCTGGCTGTGCAGCTGCACACGATGGCTGAGCTACATGGCAAACTGAGATCAGCTCATCAAGGGACCCGCATCACCATAGAAACAAAGTAATCCCTATGTTTCCAGGAGTACCTGCATGACCTCATTCCTTCTGACGGCCTTAGTGGGAGCTGAGGATAACAGTGTAGATGCCCATTTATCCAGTAATTTAAGAGTTCACATCTTTTGAAATGGTGGACATGATTATCAGCTCTTTATCCGCAGAAACAGTAGAATTAAAGGGATTAAACAACAGTTGTTAAACAACATGGAAAGGCTACTGCTATTTTATTTGCATTGTGCAGATGATTTCCTAACAATGCACTGTATGTGTCTGAACTGTCAACTTTTTTAATAAAAAAAAACCAACAGTACTGTTCTATGTACTTTCCTTTTTTTTTTTTTTCCAGAAGTATGCATGCATTGAAAAGATTCCAGAGCCATCAACAGCAAAGGATATAAATCCTCTTACTCCTCTCTTTTGGAAGAGCTCCAAACTTTGCTTCACTCTGGTCTCTCTTTTATGCATACTGCCTTTTAAATTTCTACTGTGGATTTTTTTAAAAAGACAGTAGAGAAGTATATAGTATTATAAACCTACACCTTCACTCTTTTATTCTATTGCAGTAAAGTGTCCTCCAGGTACCCTGGCTGCACACTGGTAGCAGTTAGCCTTAATCTTTAATAATTTTGCCTAGACTGCAATTTCTATTACAGAAATACCAAGTGGCAGAAACACAGCTAATGGTCCTCTATCCTCTTCCAAAGGTCTGCCTGCCTATCTTACTGTCCTGTGCCAGAGGAAACAGATGATCACAAACATTCAAAACTGCCAAAAGACAGGCTGAATGTCCACTCACTGCTGTGCAGGTTATTTTAATTATTTAATCTTGTTTGAACTCTTCAGGCACACAGGGCAATCAGCAAGGATTAGATGCATTACTTAACACAGTATAGACAGCATGAATATGTACTAAGAGAATGTCATAGTACATGTGTTTGTGATCACAATAGAAGGCAACCTCATGAAATAGCCTTAGGTCTCCTTTAAAATTATAACTGAGAGAAGAAACTAGGATATATTTCTATCTCCAAGATAAATGCATAGATTTGTCTTCATGGGAAGACTAACACCATTTTAAATATGTGTTGACACCTTGTGCTTCATAAAAAATTAACACTGTCTCAGTGGGTGGGATCTACCCTGCTTAATTCCAGCTTCCATTTAGGCTGTGATTTTCTACTGGAAAATAATCCTTCCCGACCATTAACAAAGAAAACAGAGGCAACAGGTTCCTAACTTACATGTCCAAATGACAAGGGATGAATCCAGGCCAGATGCAATACACGCATTTAGAAAGGAATTACTTGGACATCACTATCTTTGCCACTTTCTACCTAGAAAGTTATAGATCGGAGTAAAGACAGTTTGGTACTCAAGCAAATGTGCAGGTTTGGTCTAAAATAAGATCTGTGGCTATGGATAAATAAAAAGAAACAGTCTGATTTTGTTTCTTTTAAGTCACCAAGCTTCATGGATTTTTCATGGTTAAATTTATTGGAATTATTTTTCAGTACAACATTATCAATTCACACTACTCATAACTACTCTCCTCATTATTGCATTTACATCAAACATACAGAGGCTATACATCTTACTGCTCAAGCAAAACAATGAAACTGTTGAGTGACCACAGAGTATAAAATCAGAATGTAAAACAAGGCAAGCATGATAAAAGCATTAGGCTCAGTAGTCTTTCACTAGAAAAATAGATTTTGCTGTAAAGCTTCCTCTGAAACTTTTAACAAACATATTGCAAAGAAGAAAAATGAACTTCACTATGGTAAACAAATTTTCTCCTTCAAGGCACTGTTACATAACCTTTAATGTCAATTTGAAAATAATTCATGAAGTCAGTTGATAGAAATATTACCCTAATAATAAAACAGAACAAAACTCTTTATTTGTTCAATGAAAGGCTGAATGGAAGAACAAATCAGATGAAATTTCCATATAGAAGAAAAGCAATCATAATTTTTGAATTTGAAGTTTGAAGTCTTATAAAATTCAACTACAAAAATGAACTCATGTCAACAATAAGCTTGGACAACTCAACATATTTTAGTAAAAAGTTGTAAAGCTTGGAACTGAGGTATTTTTCCATAAAGAATTGTTTAATGCACTATATATGCACATGTTCTGGCGTAAGAAATTAAGACTGCAAAACTATTTAAAACCAGTGGAGAAACATTTTCAAAGGACATAACTTCCAATTCTCCTATGAAACATATCACTTGGCTTTGTGGTTTCACCTGTGCCAGCTCTTAGCAATAGCAGATTGGTTTCAGTCACTACAGGACTTCCTATGCAAACACTCTGAATGGCACAGCTAAAAAACCCACTGTGTCTCCTACAGATTTGCACTTACCTTTCCTGTACGCATCAAATTTCAAGTCATCTCAGCTTCTGCCATCTGTCCCTCAGGACCCCTGTGGAATACCTGGAGGTTCTTCCCATGTCCCTAACAACCATTCTCAACTGGTCTCTTCCTCAGTCCTTGCCCCCTCCTATTTTTGAGCTCCCAGCTAGAACCGCAGCATGATGTGGATGATAATTGTGGTCAGCCGGCATGTGCTAGGTAGCATTTAGAATCACTCAACTGAAAAACTCCCCATACAGAGAAGGCACCAATCAGTTTCTTCCTGATTTTAATTGCTCAGCAGCGTTGAAAACTTTTGACAGTTAAAGGCAGAATATAAAGCTTATTTTCTTTGGCTCAAAAAACAGAGGCACACTGATGCGGATTTCAGTATCAATATTGATGGGTTTTTCCTCTCTTCCTCATGACTGTGCCAAATGACCCATAAGCTAATCACTTAATTATCTTGGCCCACAATTGGGTAATTTTTAGGTCTCCGTCCTAAGGAAATACACATACAGTTCCATTTGAGCTCACAGTTTGGAAGCTCTTCTAATATTTGTCATGCTTCACTAGGAATCTGGTCTCACAGCTGTCTGTGTCTACCTCAGACCTATGGAAAGGAGAACTTTGCAGTGACCAGTTCAAAGCATTACAACACAGCCCTTCAGGATTCTTTTGCAGATTTTAATCTTTTTCTTTAAGAAATGGATAAGGCTTTTGTTGGTATAGAAACCAGTAACATATCACCTCTTGCAAGAAAACAAAGATTTGGAAGACAAGATTTGCCCAACAAGTGTAATGGTTAGACCCAGCCTAGCCATATGTCAATTATTACATAATGTTTGTTATTAAAACTAATTTTGCAAATCCTTACACTTAGCTCTAACCACTGTTTGAATGAAATATCTTCAGAATCGTTTTGGCTCTCATTTGGTATCTCTTGGCTTGAATGCAATAAAAAGACATTGCCTAGAGTACCGGTTTTTTAAAGTTGCCCAGTTTTGGTTCTACTGAAGGCTATGAATGAAACAGATACACAAAGCAACTGCATCAGGAATGTTTTGAACATATACAACATGTATTTATGATAAAACACATTTTTAGATTTCCAGAGCTTCCTAGGTGGTATCTGGACTAGAGAAGTAGGGTTTATGCCTTTGAAGTTATGACCAGTAATTATGTCAATTATTTAATATTTATCATTGAGTATTGTTTATTATTCCCTCTGTAGAGGAACCCAAGAAGGTTTGAACTTAGGCACATATGTGAGGAATAAAGCAATTTCACCAAGACGAAAAAACTGCTAGCCAATGGGAAAATAAACACCAAAGCCCTTGCAGACATGGCAAGCAGAACACGCTTGGTCAAGACAAAACTACAACTACAGCAGCCAATTTGACCAAACTCTAATACAGTCCAGACAGGAGGAACACACGTCATATATCTAAAATCTATGATTAATCCAGGTTTTCCAGTTCCTGCCTGCCTTCAGTGAAGCCCTTGTTTGCTAACACCAAAAAGAGTATCTTTTCATGTAACTTTCCTAAGTTGGCCAAGACTTCGTACCACAATTTCAAGATCAGGTAGGAACGCTCAGTGAAGGTAGAAATAAGTTGTTACCATTCCTATTTAAGAGGTGGGATTTTTTCCAGATAATACCTAGCCTTATTTTTGTTGCAAAATATATTAATTTTCGTTTATTCAGAACCAATTCTTAGATCTATAAGCAAGCTTACTTTTTTACTACCTAATTTCCTACAAAAAAGTCTATTGTCTAAAAAAAATAAAATGTTTTTTTCAAACAATTAATATGCAGGACTAAATCTTTTTAAACTGCAAACATTTACTCGCTAAAACAAAAATGCTGTTATATCAATGATAAATTCATATCAAAACCTGTAAATGCGTTCTTTTTATAGTGCATAGAAACTCCAAGGCAAAATACAACAAACACAGTATATTAGCAAGGGAAATCTTTATCAGTGTTCAGCCCTTGCAGTCAATCCCTTAATGCCTATATACTTCCCATCATTTTTTCATTTGGACTTTAACTTTTAGTTGTTAAAGTTGCAGAGTAAGTTATGAAAACTAAAAGAGCATAGATCAGACTACGTTTTTTTGCTCCCATCCCCAACAAAACAGCCAATGCCAGGCTTCTGATGTTTTCAAACCCGTAAGAACAGTAAAATAGAAAAAAAAATAAAGGGAGGGAATTAAATAAATCTTAACTTTTATTTTTCTGTATGCCCTTATTTATGTTCAAAGAGAAATGATCAGTTTGAGGAAATTCTATATAGATGCTTTTTCCTTTGACTTCCCTAGGCAGCTTGCAAATGCTGCCTGTTTTTTCTTGCATTTCTTGTTGAGATAATAAATTCTTTTGAAGACTTTACTTTTCCCTTTCTTAAAAAGGCAGTTTTTCTTATTTTTCGTTTGGATTAACAAGCAAAGGCTGAATGCATAATGTAACTAAACAGTATATTTAGAATTATGGCAACTATGATATTGCTTTCAAAGAGCTAAGTCATAACTGCAGTATCACAAATATATATAAGAGAAAAAGTGGTATTCATGTTGCTTTATCCTATTAGCCTGAAGATTTCAGCTGCTGAAGACCTTCTCTGTGCTCTGAGAGGAGTTTAAGCCACAATACAGTAGGCTGCAAGAATTACATAAGAGTACTAACTAGATAGAATGACAAGAACCATACAGATATTTTTGAAATTTTTGTTTTGCATAAATTATAATCACAAAACTTGTTTTGCAGCCCTTAGATCCTGCAGTAATTTGTGCAAGCGTAAGGAATTATTTCAGTTATATTATGATATGGTACTGTATCCCCTTTGCTTTTTTCATCTACTCTGAAAACTGCTGAAATATCTGGTCAGTATTTTAAGTGTTTAGTCTATTTAGAATTACAGTATAGTAGCATAGACGTATGGCCAGACATCTTAAGAAAATTCATATCTTAGGTCTCCAGAATGTACCCATATCACTTTTTTCATTTAAATGAAGCTAAGAAAAGTTTGAGTGAAGACATTTTACTGTTCAGAGCAGATTACAAAACTGTTAATGTTTCATTTAAAGATGACAAAGATTTCCCTTTCTTTGTTTCTTTGGTAAAAATGTCTGTGTCACATTCACTTCACTTGCTAGTAAAAGGCATTTTCTTTGGTGAGAATACTTTTTTTACCTTACAAGCCCAGCTTTACAACATGTAGTCAGTAGGCCCATTTTGTATTACCTGTTCATTCAGCGAGTGCAAGGTTAGTTTCAATTTAGGACATAAAATCAAACAGATAAGTCCTAAAAGAACAGAAAGCCTGATCACATAAAAGCCACCTTTAAGTAGCAAAATGACAAACAGTGTTACAGACAAAGGTCTAAATGCAGTACATCAGAATGCATTACTGTCTGTATAAAATGAGCAGTTTCACAGCCATTTTAAAAGCATCTTATTCCTTGTAAGTGTAGAGAAGTTTACTTAGAAGCAGAGTGGATGTTTAAAATGCATAGCCCCATACATCTTCTGTAGCTTTGAGATGATTTCCACTTCTGTTGGCTTAAATCCCCTGAATTAAAAAAGAATATTATAAGGAAATGTGTTTATTAATACTGTTATTTTGCTGCTTAATATTTCCCATATTTGTTTGAAAATAAACTTCATTCCAATTTATATTTTCCAAATCTTTTTCAATGGTCTAATTTACAAATCTGAATCCTTAGTGATTCACTGAGTGTCATGGGCCAGAATGACTTTACAAGAATAGAACCTTAGATCTAACATGGGATAAATCCTTGGGAACTTAAGTCACAGCAATCAACAAGAACATGCAGGAAATAGACGAGAAAATATACTCTTGGAAAGTATTTGCTCTTGATTGTTTTCTGATTTGTTACTCTCTTTATATGAACTTTACCCGACTTTTTTTTCTGTTCTTTAAAACAAAGGCTATGGAAATAATCTTCCTTCAGGTAGATGGCTTGTGATAAAAAAAAAAAAACAGTAACAGCGGTGACATGAATGCAAAGTCACTCACACCTCTCAAGAGACTGGGGTGCCAGATGCAGAGGGGGAATAACAAGGGGAAATAGCTGGAGTGTGTAGGATTGGTCCTCAACTGACAGACCATCCTCTGACAAGCATTTCCAGATGGCATAAGTAGAAGCAGCCTGCAATTAGACTGTAAAGAGGGCAGAGAATCAGGGAAGTTCATTAGCTTCCACAGGGTTACATATCCCCTGCTAGCTGCTTCTACCACTAATCCCTTCAGTCATCATCTACTAAGCTCTGTCTTCTTTTCTAGACTCCTATAATCCTTTGTTTTGTATCTGTGGTACTGCCACATTCCCACTTGCTAGTGCAGTTGCATCCTTCCTCCACAGACTCACTTGACACACAAGAATACAGCCTGAAAGAGCAGGATTTTGGAACCATCAGCAATTCTAACACATCTCAGCATCTACCCTGGCATTCACATAAATGTTTCACAATCAGGAGCCAAGCGATTAAGCAGGTTAATCTGGGTCCTATTTTAAGAACTGCATGGGTAAACAGAACTGTTAGACCACAATGATGAAACAGCAGCATTGAATTAAAAGGTTTTGGACTCACTTTCTTCCTGTTATTACATTATGAATGACCATATATTGTTTTATCTAAACAATGGTTTTATTACTATGTTGTCCCCACATCAAAAAAGAACAGATTGGGATGATACAGTGGATTTCTCTGTCATTGTAATAGGCCATGCAGGAGAAAAGTAAACTCTGGTCAGTTTCAACTCTTACTTACCTTTTTGGAACAGGATTAAATTTTCCTGTGCCTAGTGCTACTGTTTTCCAGACCATTGGTTTCTTCTGATTTACTATAAGAAAGAGAGGTTAAATTCCAAAACTCAACTTTTATGTATAGGATGAGCAGTAATTCTAGTCCCATAATCCAATCACAAAGACCATCCTAAAATGTATTTTATTTACTCTTTAAGCATGTGAAGTTATAAGAAAAGAGGATTAAACAAAATTTAAAGAACCAAAATAATGACTGGAAGTTTTTCAGCCAAGTAGTAAAGGCTCAACTCAATCCCCCTCAAATCCCACAATGTTCTGGGCAGAAGTCATTACAGTGATAGTATTCCCAGAAATTATTGCTATACTATCATTTCATTCAGTGTATAGAATTTGTATATAAAGTCAATACTCAAATAATATACAAGTAATATACAGCTCAACATCCTCAGAATATGGGCTGAAACAGTCATGATTGCTCCTTCTGGAGTACCTACCACTAGCTATATGGTGTTGGTCACAACCAGACTTGAATTAACAATTCTCTTGCTAAAAAAAAAAATCCTATTCCCAAATACTAGCCTCCCACCTAATACACTGTTGGATATGGCATTTTAATTATAGCCTCCTCAACCAAGTTCAGTTGTGTTTAGTCATCACTTGCCATAACAGACCAGAAAAGTTCCTTTGGAGCCATTCTCTCTGGTTCACTAATCTTCTACATAGTCAGTAATTGAAATAACTTTCAGTTACTAAAATCAAGCAAGAAATACATGGTTTAATAGATTTTCCTCATATGCATTTACCCAAGATAGAACTCCAAGGTAAAGATCAAGCAGCTGATCAAAACCACATCCCACATTTCATCAAGCAGGAAAACATTATTTTAGTCCGCTGTACTCTTAAAATCCTATTGTAATACAGTTTCAGCATGTTTATAAGAAGCAGGGCTATGTGACAAGGGCAATTATTCAGTTTTCAACCCAAGACATATCCCCAAACACTCAGCAGTATAACAGCACACTAATTCCCAAGACGTATCCCTACTTTATAGTATAATTGATTTACAGCTTTAAAGCTCTTTAGACAAGAGGAAAAGCACTAAAATATATTTTCAGCTCGCACTGGGAAAAGGTATAGGAAAGCAAATACAACCCAGGGAAACAAAGAAGGTCACTGCAGCAAGAAATTAAGGGAAAGACAGCACTACTCAGAGGGAAAAAGAGGTAGATAGACATAGGAGAAGGGAATGGACTGAGGGGAAAGAAAACTGGAATAGACTGGACACATCTGAAAAGAAGATGAACTGCTAGACTGCATCTTAAAACAGAAGGAAAGTTAACAGGCCAAATGAAGCAACTGGGCTTCAAAAGATGGACAGATAGAGAGAATTAGAACTTATTTCAACAGCAAGCTTTTAGAAATGCATAATCCTAAACAGGGGCAGCCAGCATGGGAGCATCAACCCTCAAGCAGCAGAGCACCAACAGAAGTGTCTACACCTGCTCCTTTGGCTCCAGCAGCACAGCCTTTCCCAGACAGCTGTGCTCAGAGAGCCCAAGCTACCACCACAGTGAGAGGCCCCACCAAGGAGGTTGGGGTTACCACCAAACCAGCCAACACCACCAGCTTCCAACACTCCAGTAACTACAGGCTTACCTAGGACAGTTGGGGCTTTGACCACATGCAAGTGAGAGAAATGTATGTTAATATGGGCAAAAAAATACATATAAAAAAATTTCAAAGCCTCTTCTGCAAAACTTCCACCTGAAAGTGATTTTCCTCATAGTTACAGCCTTTTAGAATGAGCTTATAATGAGGACACATGATGTCTCACAAGAAAGTGAAATAGCTTCCTAACACCAGAAGTAGAAAACAGCATTCTGCACACTTTGGAATTAGGAAGCCTTAAGTAATAAACTGTACTTTCACATTTATCATAAACCATTACCCACTGTGTCAACAACAAGGTATATTTTTATACAACACACTATAATATGCAAAAGAGCAAATATTTAACTATAGTATATAAATTCATTACTTACAGTTGCTCAACTTGGTCAAATTCTTTTTCATCTTCTGCATAACAGAAAAAGAATTATAAGGCATCAATTTAACAAACACTAGAAAATTTGTTGCATTTAATTATATTATTTCCTCCATGTATAAGCAAAACAGTCTTATTTTTTCATTTTATTAGTTTTCTTAAATTTGCAATTCAGATTATCTTGTTACTCTATTCAATGAAGTTACCCACAAATTTGTCAAAAACCTTACTTTGATCAAGTTTTATTAATCTGCTTTTAATACCCATCATGTTATATAATATATACATATATAAAATATAGGAAAATACTTATGTATGTATAACACAGACACATGTACAAAATCTATGTATATACACATCACTTCCATTTTATTATCTTGCACATCTAGTTTGGGTCACCTATTTATGCCGTAGTTTCAGCAACCAAAATTAGTACATTCTATTTTAATGCATTTTTTTCCTTCTTACTCAGTTTCCTGACAGAAGTTTCTCCCATCAAGATGGCTAACAGCTGCTTCCATTCCAAAGCATTCCCCAAACAGGTATAGCCTCTAAATTCCTTTGTCTTTAAGGGAAAAATAAGGACTCTATCAAATCTTTATGGGAAAGTATTGCCTATTGAAAGCACTTTATGTCTGAATTCAAGGCTCATGGAGAAATCTAAAATAATGCAGTGTTCTAGAAGAAAGTATTTTATCAGAAAAAACAGATGTAAAAAAAAAAATATCACACTGAACCTCATCTATGAGGTGCTATGGGTCATACCTTTCTACCTTTGGCTGCAGTTTCAATGGCAAGCTAGAAAAGACTGAAAAAAACCCATAAACACTTACCTGCACATTTCTCTTTCCTTTTTGAATATATCTCATAAAGGAAAACGATAGTTACTAAAATAATAGCTTCAGCCACAATTGCCAGAAAGGGTTTGAGAGGCACCATGAAGGACAGAACTTTAAGCTTCAGCTTTCCTTTACTTTTCCCTAGTTCAAACGCAGCTTCACACCAATATACACCATCATCTTCTTTCGTGAGCTTCAGTATCTTCAGATGGGTTACGTTGGCAGATACTCTATTAATTACATACTTGTCTGCCAGCAAAGAGTCATTAATGGCAATCTGAAAACAAAAAATACATTAAAAGTTCTTATTAATGCAATGAAAAAGTGTTAATCAAATTATCTATATTATCAGATAGTTCTATGTAGAGAGATGTCAAATGTGTTAAGACAAAGTAGCACTTGAAGCATGATTAGTCTACCTCCAAGGGAAGGACTTAGCTGGCCACCCTGGTTCCCTTTACATTCCGTGGAGGAAGATATGCACTTTGAGTAAGTTGTCTGACCTGCTTTTGTCTATTTAAGATCAGATGAAAGGTACCCTTGACTCTATTGACTCTCCACCAACAAAGGCAGTGTTAGGTGTCTGGATACCAGGTTTCACCACAGCACAAAGCATACACTCTCAAGGAAGTTGAGCTGGGAATGCTGCTTCCCTGGAAAATATGTCGATAGTCTTACAAGTCAACACTACTCTCCAGCAGTACAGAGGAGACTGATCTGTTTACCTCCTCTCAGTTAACAGTGCTTCCCCCAGAAAAGGGCTAGAACTAAGTGGCTATGCTTCCAAGGCTAAGTGTGATCCTGAAAGGTGAGTATGTGAAAGAGGAAAACTGCTGACTCAGATTCTTCATCACAGCTTTTAAGGCAGGAGTTGAAGTGAAAAGATATTTCAGCTCCTTCAGTACCAAGTGGCACAGCAGTCTCCACCACAGGATGACCTCCTTCAGGTCCAGTACCCCAGGTCATACAGGCTGGGAAATATAGAACTACTTGTAGATGGAGAAGTAGAAGAGAAGGGAGATGCTTCTGTTCTCCCTCAAGCCTCCGATATCTGACATGTCTTTAAAAGCGTCCTGCTATAAGATGCTTTTTTTTATATCAAGTAGTATGATTTGAGCAATATAACATCATTCATAATCATTAATATAGTAAAAACAAGTACCTCAAGACTTGTCTTATTTGTTTTACTCTTATCTGGGCTGTAAGAGTATGGCAGGGACTTTTTGGAGAAGAAGCATCATACAAGCCAGAACAAAAACTACATCCCTGTAATAATGAATACTTTAAATATCACAATTTTTTTTTTGCATGTACAGAGATTTACGTTAACTTTAATGGAAATACAATTTGTAGAACCTAGAGTGAAAAGTCATTATACTTTACAAAGTGTCTCTACTTGTTTTCTGCAATATGGTTTTGCATGGCCAACAGATGGAAACCTTACCTGTTCACTTCCATTGGTCACATACCAGGTCCAAGCAATGGGAGTATAGCCAAAACTTTTACAAACCATTACAGCTGTATCTCCTTCATAAGTGACTATGGGTTTTTCTTTTCCTTCAATTTTCGGTACTAAGAACAAGTAGGAAAAAGTTCATCAAGTGAAACCTACAGGTTTTAATTAGAGTATTACAAAAGATAAAATATATTTAGGTATGTATCTATAGTAGTCCATTCACTTCCTTTTCCTTTAAACACAGATGATCCTATCATTCATGACATATCCTAAATGAGGAGTCATTTCAGGATTATATTCCATATGCATAATTTGTGTGGAAGACTACAGGAATCCTGTTCTCAGTTGCTATATGATGGTAAGTTGTCAATTAATATAGAAAACCAAATGATAATCAGACTGTGATTTCCACTCTTGCCCATTTCCTCTTCCCCATCCTTGACAGCTATGAGCTACATGTTTCAGTTCTAGTAGACTAGAAAGAAGCATAATTTTTCTGCTATTCCACTCAAGGTGCAAACACTGATAGAAGTCTATTCCAGCCATAATGCTACTACATAATGGTATCTGGCAAGTTGTGCCTATAGAGAATTTTTTTGCAATTAAGACAAAACTGTAGATTGAGGGAGCTTTGTAATTACAAACACCTAAGCTGAAGTAATGACTTGTGGGTGCATGCCAATAAAAATGACTTTTGGCCCAATCTTGCTAAGAATTGGCCACAAGAAACATGACATCAGATTATAACTTTAGACCTACATGTCCTAGCTATTAAAACTGTAGAGGCCCCAGAGACTTCCAAGAGCAAAAGCAAAAAAAAAGGCTGTTGAGTATGTTGAGGCATCCCACACATAGTTAGACCTGAGCTAACATATCATGGAGTACATATTTCCTCTTTCCTCTTCCTTCCATCTTAGGATGTTTATCAGCACGCTTTCCTCAGATCCATTTAAAGTTCTACTTCAATTTTCACTGCTCTATCTTGTAAGTACATATCCAATACATCTTTTAAATTATATTGGTCACACAAGACTAAACAGGCCAAGAAATCTCTTTCAGCAGTTACAATGGAATAATTTGGTATAAACTAAGGTTGTTCTTGTTACCTCCTCTTCTCGCCTGGCCAAGCACAAATTAATTGTCCCAAAGAGTTCACTTCTCTTGAATATTCAAACTTGGAAATTTCCATTTCAAAAATATATATGAAACCAATTTGTTAATAAAAGCATTGCTTACAACCTCAGAACTTGCTGCACTATACATCAATCCAGCTTCATTACTAGTGAGGTCTTCTCAGTACATATGTATTTGTTTTAATATTGAACACTATCTTTTTTTTTTTTTTTGAAGAGCAGTAGCAGATTATCCTCACTACTGTCAGTAAAAGGGACAACATTACTAATAACTGCTGCTGCCTCCTTTGCAATATATAGAAGACAAAACCAAAAGCAGGTTGGAAAAAAAAACAGAAGATGTGAGAACAAATAAAAAACCCTTGTACCCAGTACAACAGGTTTATGTGGTAGTCAAAAAGATTTAGCCATGCTGATCAGTAGCAAAGCAAAGCTACCGGCACACCAGCAATACATACAACCACATCAACCATGACTTAGGACACGAATATCCATCATGAGTTCTGGGATCCAGCTCTGTAACAGACTGGTTAATCCTTGAACACGTGCAAGGAAATATGCATTGTCCCAGGTACTTTTGCAAGTAGACCATCCAGAATTAGGTGACAAAACACTGCTGATGCATAGAAAAAACAAACTGTTTAAGAGATGAACAGGTAATTGCAGCAGCGTTTATGCCAGTCAGATTTCCACACTGGTTTAAGGACCAGAGTTGTTTCATAGTGCAAATATCTGGACAGCTGCTCAAGGATCTCTCAAATGGCAAACAGATACTAATCTGTTCTACCCTTCAATTTTTAATACAGCTACTAAAACACGTCACACTATTTTAAAATACCCACAAATGGTCTCCATATTTAATAATTTGAACTTCGTATAAGTATCTCTTATTGTTTTCTGCAGGCCTGGGTAAAATCTTAACTCAAAAACTGCAGGGTTATGCCAAGCGAGGATGTGGGGAGGGGGAGGAGAGGCTACACATCCAGTAATGCCTAACTGCCTAGTGGAAAAGCTACTGCAGTTAGTTACAGCAATGATGACTTTAGCCACTGAGTCTACACCAACACATCACTCATATTTCAGTTTGAGAATTGTTCTCTCTGCATTGACTGGAAGATTCAAGGACTTCTCTTTCCTATTGCATTAATCTTGAAAAGTGTCAAGCCAGTACTTTTTACAGTATCAGAAGTGGCAGCATTCAACCATTGTGAAGCAATTCCCCCATCTTCTTGTAATAAATCAACCAGTCTATGCACTGTTCTGGAAAAGATTACTTCCCTGTTGAGTCATCCCTGTCCTTACTGGAACAGTTATCATAGACTTTCAAAACAATGTCTCCTTTGACTTTTTTTTTTAATCTAAACAGACTTCGGTAGCCATTCAACTAAACCTTACCTACATGTTGCAAAAAAAAAAAATACATAATTGTTTTTAGAGATTAAAAGGTCTGAATAAACTACAATTTTTGTATTTCTTCAGTATTGCAAACTCATCTCCCCTGGCTGAAGGTTTGAAAGTAGATACCAACATTATTATTCCAGATTTGACCATACATGAGAGAGTTTCCTCAAGTCATATGACCAGATAACCCACTGAACAAAGGCAGCTTACAGCACTGAGTTACAAGGCCCTGCTGGCTAGCTCAGCTGAGGTTAGGGTAGTTATTTGAAGAGTCACAGTTTTTACAAGCCTATGTTCAGGAAGCATCTTCCTTATACATCACAACCCATGGAGCTTCCACAGATCAAATGCTTGCTTTTCTTTTTGCAAAATTCAGATGGTGGGAACAAAGAAGGGAATAGCTCTCATTAGAGATGAAGGTTCTCAGCAGCTCATGGTTTTTTTCATTTCCATGTCTTCCATTCAACTGGATTTCACCTGCTATTGTCAGGGGTAATGTTATTGGACAAGAAAATAAAAACCAGAAGAAAGAGCACTCATACTGTCCAATGAAACACTAACTTTTAATGCAAGTGTTGTCCTTATATTATATAGAATGAAAGATGCAATGATTTCATGTTTCAGAAGTACTAATTTGTTCAAAAACCAGCCTCCATTCTGCCAATCATTGCTTTTCTTGTGACACCAAATCTCAGGCCAAACTTTCTAGTCATTGGCTCTGCCTTTTGAAGCATTTATCTGAGATACCATCCTCTCTTCCCACTCCCTAGAAAGTCGTAAGTACTCACTACTGCTGTACAAAAGGAGAGGAAAGGGGAAATCAGTTACTCATTTAAGAAAAAACTAGGTTTAACTTGCTAATGAGCAAAAGAGCATGTTTCTCAAAAAGACTTTTAGCTTTCCACTTCAATAGCTTAGCTTCTTCCCTCCATGCTACAGAAATGCCTTTGATAGTGATTCTCCCTTAGCTTGACCGTATTAGTCATTGTCTATCAAATCAAGTTGCAATTTACATACTATTCAGAAACCATATTAATAAGGGATTTTGATGGTCAAGTGAAGCAAAATTTAAAAGAAATTAAAATTAAATAAATTTAAATTAAATTCAATTACCTTGTAAATGAAACATAGCGCTGATTTCTTCTTCACCTTTCAGAGTACAACTGTAACTTCCCAGATTACTGTTATCCAAGATCCCCAGTCTTAAAAAAAAAAGTTTCACCAATTTGCTATTTTGCTTGTATTTTCTTTTGTGCTACAACTATCAGTGACTGCTAATTAACAATCTAAAGAAATTAGCAGAAATTAGTAAGTAGAGCAAAGAACATACATTGCTGAAACACTAGGATCCAGGTTTAGCCCAATGTAGAAATAGCATGCCATTTTTAAGAAAACAGAAGAGCACAAGAACCCCTGGGAACATAAATATCATTTTCACCCTTGTCACTCACAGAAGACCAAACATCCTTAAGCAGGTTAATGAATCAGGTGTGGGTTCACCATGTGTTATTTAAGACTTCAGAAGAGATTATTTAAATGGTTCTTTCTAACACCAGTCAGTCAATGGCTAGCAATGGCTAGCTTCAACACAGAACAGTTTTAAAGGGCAGCCATCTAATGAAGTACAGCATCTTCTCTGCTGGCAAACTATGTTTCATAGTCACTTTGAAGAAGATTTACATGGTTGTGTTTATGTATATCATATTTTCTATCATATTTTAAATAAATATTATTGATGTTAAGAAACCAAAGCAATACAGAAATCAACTGGAGACTAACTGGCTAAAATTAATCCATTCACATGTTTTTAAAGTCCAACAGTAAATTGTATCAATTGAAGAAAGTTTTCTACATCTCATGAGTCTCTGTAGACATTTGAAAGTTAAGAAAACCTTTAAAACAATCCAAAACATCTTTACTGCAAAGCCAATTTCTTCTCTCTTCTGCTAATTACAAAGAAAAAAACTGGCCATTGATGCCTTTTAGACTTCTGCAAAGCAGTACTGAGGTGGAAAATAAAATGTGGAAAACGGAGTAGAAGAAATTGATATTTTAGCCAGCTCAAACTGAGATTACTACTTCACTTACTGAGCAGAGTTACTGGACCTCAGAGAACTGTGTCTTTATTATATATTCTTGTCTTGAAGAAACTTTATTTTTCCAGCACTGGAGGAAGAGCAGGAGCTCTCCATCCCTTCTCCTTTCCTGCAGCTTCAGTATGTCAATTACAGGCATATATTAATCACTGCATTCGGATCTAATACATACATGACTAGTATTGAGCAGTGTATACGCATGTGGTAACTCATTAGAACCTGCAAGTCAAATTGTAAATAATGCTACTTACTGGATGCTCCAGCTGTTTTCAGTTTTATTGATGTGTCTGATTGTTTCATTTCCTCTCTTCCAAGTCACTTGAAAATTTTTCAAATGAGAATATTTATGGTCCAATCTGCATGAAAGTTCAATTCTAGTTGCACTGTCCAAAGTGATATTTTCTTCTATGGAAGTATTAGAAACACCTAAAAAGAAGTTTAAAAAAGCAAAAAAGTTTCTGAAAAACATTTCTTCATTCTATGGGAAGAAGACATTCAAAGATTGTGTTTTACATATGCTAAATCACAGGTGGATAGAGAGACCTCCTGTAATACTTTTCAGGGTATAAAACTGCAAAATCAGACCATTGGTGTTTAACAATAATTTTCTTAAACTGTAACAGAGCTATGATACATATCCATTGCACAAATGACAATCACTCCATTCTGTAGCTAAACTTCCTAGAGGGCTCTAATATAGAAACAGATATTCATTTTACTGAAAGCAAGACAAACTTCTACATAATTTAACCCATACCAAAATATATTAAGTACTTAACTCTCACCAGGGGGAACAAGGTCTGCTCTCAGTCTAAACTTCTTTTCTGACTTCACATTGATATTAAAAAAAAAAATCAGGATTTATTGGATTAAAAATATTAGTAAGCATATAAAAAGCTACAATATAAAAAAATTAGACTTGTAAATATCTATAAGCATCCAGGTTTTAACCAGCTGCTGACTTTCATGATACTATGAGATCATAGGTAATGTCCTGTTGCTAGTGAAGTTGTTGATAAAATCCATAACCTTAACATTGTTGGATCTGGCCTTTCATGCTACAGCTACTCACTTTCACACCAAATCATCTTCAAACCCATTTATTATTGCCTTCACCTTCCTAGTGGCAAGCCAGTAGAATTACAAAGTGAGAACACTCCAATACAGTAGAAAAACTTAACACTTTCTTTGCTTTTAACAAGCTCCATGAGCATAAAATGAGCATATCCAAGAAGTAGGGTTTCAACATCAGGTATCTCCTGATCTATACAAACAGCCTTTTGTAAAAACACCTGGCTTTGTACCCATCAGCACTGACATTTTATTTCATAATTATTTTTTTTCATGTCTTTGATACAACTGTTCTTAGTCTATGTGAATACTCCATGAAAATTTATTCCAGGCCTCATCTCAATCCTAGACCTACCCTGTAGTACTTGATGGTCAAAAAAGTACAGCTGTATTTCACAGCTCAAGTGCTTTCTGAGAGAAAAGGAAGTTTTAAAGTACAGCTCACTGACTTAGTAATGCAAGTCATACCTAGAAGCAGCAAAGTCTGGCTGAAGTGGAAGCACCAGACACTCCCATAGAATATTTGAACTTTACTGGGTCTGGCAGAGACATTTACAGCCTGCAGAACACCATGCCCAGAACTCTAAGTCCCAGCCAAAATAATAGAGATCTGCTGAACTGGAGTTAAACTTAGAGGTGCAACACCTTGGTCTTCCATAGCAGAGCAAAGTCAGTTACTGCAACTCATTTATTAGAGCCATTCCACTCAATAAATAAGCCAAGCATAACTCACTTTGTTGAGGTTGTTTATGATCAAAGTAATTTTGCAAATGGAATTGGTTTCACAGTAGCAAAAAAAGTTTTACAGCCAGATTAATTACACTGGCTTAAAATAGAATCCATACTTCTTGAGATTATTTTATTAATAAATCTGCACTTTAAATGAATGGGACACAAAAATCTTATGCTGTTGAAGACTAACCACTAGCAAGACTGGTATCTGGGGCATCTCTGTACCAAGAATACATGTAACAGAACAAAACAGACAGTACCTGCTAATAGACAGCTTCTGCTAGAAAAAACAATACAGCATAAATGCTGTGCTATTATGTCTCAAAAATACCATACTTGTATTTCACAAAGGGGTTCTAATTGATCTCCTCCAATTGAGAGACATTTCAGTTAGATCAGTTTTTCCAGTTCTCAAAGAAATTAGTTATGCATGACTACTTGGCAGCTGGGGACTTCACATTTACTTTAGGAAGAGGCTTCTCTTGCCTTTTCTCCATGCTTTAACTCCTGTAATGCTGCAAAGCTGACTAACACCTGCTGGTTAACAAGTACCCTAGCTTACAGGGTCTCTCCAAAGTGGATTCACTAGTGTAAAGAAATTGTCACGTGAATTTATTTGGGGGAACAAATAGCTATGGGTTGTTTTTACTTGTGGTTTTAATAAAAAAAATAAGAATCTCATTGTCCACTGTGAAACAGTTACTAGAACACAATACTCAACAGTGCAATAAACTTAGTCATCCTTCCTTCTACTGAGTTCATTACATGCTTACTGTGGGCATCTTGACTTTATCATAGAAATGCCATCCTAAACTAATATAACAGGTTGTGTGCAATCATAGGCATCCAATATAATGTAATAGAAGAGAAAACAACACACTTACCAGGTAGAATTACCTCATATTTCACAAAAGTATGATTAGACATGTTCTCTTTGGTTGCCTGCTTCAATTCTTGTGTAGTAGGATCCGGACCTAACAAGGTTGTGGAGGAATCAAAGTGATACGTTATGATCCTATAAAAGCAATGATACAGCAGAATGTCCGTACAGTATTGCAATTACTTCTTATAGTAATCTTAGGGAAAAAAGAGGACCTTGCCAAATGCTGGCTACTATGGACATCCTTTCATATACCTCATGTGTTAACAAAGTCTTACGGCAGCAATGTTGCGTGATCACTGTTATAGTAATTATGCCACTTTAGAAGACAGTTCCCAGTTTTAATACAATGTTGTAATTGTGAATGTCAATACTCTAAAGAGATGGTAACTATCCCTTTCACAGCCTGAGTGAAAGAGTCACCTATAGCTTAGAGATGGGTCCTATAGGACTACATCAATGCCTAAGCAGAACTTGGAAAAGTAATAATTTTTGGAAAAAATGAAAAGAAACAGAAGGACAGAACACAGCCATTCCCAAGGCCACTACAATTTAACAACTCATTCTACCTCCAGCTTTCTGGCTATCTGATCTAGATGCAGCTATAATGAATGCAGAGGCAAGAACATCCTGTGCTCCACTGGAACACTGTCAGAGTCCCTCACCACTCCACAAAACTGTTACACTGCAGGGAATTTCCTTGCATACACAAAAAAACCATCAATATGGACCATCAGCTGCCTGACTCCTTCCCTTCTGCAAGGGCAAATTACATCTAAAAGGTTTAATATGGCCAGCAAAAGCCCTTTTTTGTAGGGCTATGGATAGTATGCTATTCAGAGACTACCTTTATAAAGCTCTACAAAGCTCAACACAGCTACCAGGCAGGCCATTAAGCATAAACAGTCTGTTACCCCCACTATACTTGTTCTCATGCTCTGTGCATTTCAAGAACAGAGCAAGAAAGCAATTAATAAGCTACAGCTTTAAAAACAGATGTATCCCAGCTAAGGAAGCATCACACTTCCACATCTACAATACTAATGAAACAGTTGTGTGTACAATTGCATACAAGTTCTTAGTAAACTGGAGCATACTGTAGAAAAAGACATTAGAAATCATGCTTAAAGGTAAGGTCAATTCAGTACAATTATAGCAATTTTCATTTTGTCAGTTTCGATACAGCTTTAAACATCAAACTGCTTGTCACAGTAATTATTAACTAATAAAAATCCTCTGACCCCTTGATTAAAAAATATCAAGGCAGAGCCTTAGGGTAACTGAAATTTAGGAATTTAAGACATGATTGCTTTTACCAGGTGTAGATACATCATGTCCATGTGCCAAATGATCTGAAGGGCTCCCCTGAGTTTGCCAGTTGACAGTTCCTGTAGTTATCATGGGCTCTGAAAGGTGCAAAAAACAAACCTGTTACAAAAAAATTAGTTTTCTTTCAATTTAGTGATTAAATAGAAAAAATAGAAACAAAATCAATAGAGATTTCCCACTCCCCATCCCATGGTAGATAAAATACATTACATGTTCTAGATGCTTGCAAAGTAATTTTATTGTCAGTTATTACATAATGCATCCCAGAAATACATGAACAGTAATTATGGATTGAATCTGCCTAATCATACAGCATTATAGGAGAATATTATTGTAACTTTTGTAGAAGGAATGGGGCTTCATTTTGTCTTCTGTCAATGGGTTGAGAAGTTTCCCAGCCACAGCTGGGAAAATAGAGAACACTGGGCTACAGCTTCAGTCTTCTCACTGAGAGAAGCACTGGGTGGCAGAGTTGATCACTGTGCAGTAGAAATAGTATCTTTGAAAGCCTGGATCTCAGAATTACTCCTTCTCTTTTCTTGCATAAAATACTGAACTTTGAGGTAAAGGTGTTAAACACGCACCTCTCGTCTACAGTTGAGGGAGTCTGGCTGTGCTGAAGGAGGTCCCTGCTAGTGGCTTGGTCTCTGAGCAAGCATAAGCTGAGGTACTACATACCTTCCAAGCTGCTAGCCTGTTCTTTAAACCAGTGTTTTCTTTATCAACATGTCAGCTCACAACACAAGGAATGCTATGCCACAGGCAATCAGCCTTTTTGCCTAACTTGCTCCATCTGCATTTTCATACCTTCCCTCATGCTTCAACCAGTTTAAGTAACAATAAACCTGTATATTAAGGTGGACGATGCGGAAAAATAGAGCTTCAGGCTATTTTGTTTGGAAGTTGTTGACAGTAGACTTTTGCCAATCTCAACTACTAGTCCAAAATGGCTTTTTAAGCAAAAAATTATGAAGCTATCCCCTAGCACTAGATAGTAAGTCCTGTTCCTCTAGACAAGAGCGCAAGCAAGCCTTGATCCCTGCTTGATGGAAAAACAAATTAGTCCCAGTGTTTACCCCTGAAAAAACACGTGAAGGCTGAAAGACATCTGGGGAATCTTCCTCTGTGTGTGCAAACACCTTGACAGCATGCCAAGGTTGTCATGGATCACTTGAGCTTATGTCAGTCTAGTACATGCATCACCTGGTTTGTTACTGAAATGCCTCAATGACAGTTTCAGAAGGCACCAGTGCCAGTTGATACATATGGTAGTTGTTATCCATCCACAAAAAACCAGACAACCTTTAAAATGTCTTGCCCACTAATAGGATCCTCATACTGACTCTTCCTCAATTCACGTATCACATGAAAATAGTCAGGTGAGATCACGTTGTACAAAACACTTTACATACTTTAGTTCATATATATACATGTCTTTGTATATGGAAAGAGTCATTGAATCTATTAACTATTGCACTCCTCCTAGCTCTCACACACATTGTGCTAAATAGCTCTGAAGATGAACACCAGATATATAGCTTTCTCACCTCCCAACAACAAAACTTGTCAGAACTTGCTTACATTCATGTATAAATATAACTTAGCCCATGTTTGATTTGCATTAATCAACATGAGCTTTGGTACGCTGCTGAATTCCTGCTGCTCTGACCTTTACAGAAAAAGGAGAGGTGGGATCAACAGTCATCAGTTTCTTCTCTTGCCTCGAACTTACTCTCTGCTCCCCATCAAATCCACAATGAAGGTCCAAAATATGGTGAATAAAGAGTGGGGACAACAGAAGGTTTTGACACATCCATAATTTAAAAAATAGACAGATTAAGTTAGCAGGCTTCATTGATGCAAGGGCATTATTGTACCTCTCGGTAAAACAAGAGTATAAGGAGTCCTCATGTTAAAAATTATCAGGTGTAAGTGCTAGAACAGAACCTCCCACAATGGTCCTAGTTTGGGAATTGTCCCATCTCCAGGGTCACTGCCTGCTTTTACAGCACATACGCATAAGGACAACAGAACCACACAACTGGCAGCTGAATAGCTTTTTCCACAGTCCTTGAGATGCTTATGACACTTAAGCTCTTGCAATGGCTTTGAAAGGCCTAGATGATATATTTACTTTTGTTCCTTCTGAAGAGGCCCAATCTTATTTCTAAAGACATTAGTATGAAAATGTAAACTCTACATGACACTTCGTATCACTAGCAAAGAGTATTATAGCTTTAGGTGTACTGAAAAAAATGATTACCAGCAGATGATTCATTAAGTCCAGCTTGCATCTTAGTCAGAAAGTTTGCCTGAGACTGACTGGTATCTTCTGTTGTCATGGCTGCATCTGAAAAGAAAAAAGGGTTTAAAAGAACTTCATTCTCTCCGTTGAGCTTAGTCAGAAATATGTTCACAGAAAGAATTAAAACAGAACCTCCTCACCTCAGCCTGCTACCTCCATTTTTCCCCAAGTTCTGAGCATACACAGCCAAAACATGCAAGAATTACTCCTTAGTTCTTTAATATTTTCTTGCCTAAAGTAAGCTAAAGAACAGAGGCAGTATTTATTTGACCTGTAATTTCTGTGTACAGATCTTTTCCCGTAGTTAGCCTATAGTCAGGCAAAGCTGTTCTTCAAAATATTCTAGCAGACCAGTAAACTTTATAATCTGTACTCAAATCCTGTCTTGTTTACAGTCTTAGGTGACTACATCTTAAGACACTAGCTGATTATTTTTAAACATAGCATAGCAGATTCACTAACAGAGTAAGGACCACAATACAACCTTATTTTGTAATGCAGAGTACCACCTCCTTCCTTCCTAGTATCACCTTAGTGAGCAAAACAAAAGACATTGGTGTCAAATATGGACTTCAAGTAATACTAATGACTATTTCCATTTTCCTTAACACCATTGCAAATCTGATTTCGCTCCTATAATTTATCCCCTTCTTTGGGGATTTTGTCCCCTTCTTCGGAGATTTTCAAGACCCGCCTGGATGCAGTCCTGAGTAGCATTCTCTAAGCAATCCTGCTTCAGCAGGGGAGTTGGACTAGATGATCTATATGGTCCCTTCCAACTCTAAAAAAATTCAGTGAAATTCAGTGAAATAATGTGGTTTTTGTAGGAGCCAGGCAAGACTCTAGGGTTTTGCTTTATGTTCTTGACTGAAGAAAGGACAGCAGGGGAAGAGGCAGAAGACAGTTTGAGAAAGTTGCTGTGTCACTGTTCTATTAAGAAATCAAGGTCCCTAGATGTTTTATAAAAATGGAGATGCTTGCTCCTTCCTTTCTGTTCCCACATTTGGGTGGCAGAACTAGTTAGTGAAAAGTAAGCATAAAGACACAGCGTTTAGGTATTCCAGGACATACTCTGTTCCCAAAGCAGCAGTCTACACTCTTCTCCTACTCAGACTCAGAGCAATCTCACATTAGTAGCTTTTAAGTGATTTGGCCAGTAGTTACACAGGAAAAAAGGACATGCATTCTGCTGTTGTAATTAAAGATGGGTGGGTGTGCGGATGTCAGCAGAGCTTACTACAGGACAGCAGCAAGCATAGATGAACAGTTAAAAGCTACATCATACTGTGAGTGTGTTCAAACTTGTTGAAAACCATGTGTCTTCAGCAGACAGTAAAGTTCCTTTCAGTTCCTACAAGTGAACAATGCTACTAACAGTCCTACCCCATTTCAGCACTATGGGCACAGGCAACCTACAGACTCTCCCACCGGCACCTCCAGCACACTGTTACTCCAGCTACATCAGTCGTGGCCAGCTTGCACCATCTGCTTTTTCAATCCACCCATCATTCTTCAGCCAGTTTGGATCAAGAGTGAAACAAGGTAGTCAAAGGATATGATTAAAAAATTAAGCATTAGTGGATCTTCACAACAGACTCTGCATTTTTCATACTGGTCCACTGGTTCCACAGCCAAGTGTTCTCTCCCAGCCCTTCACCCAACCAAAGAACTTCAGAAATTTGCTCCGAGTACCTGCTGTCTTACAACCCAGCCAGTAAGAAGACCGAGTCTTATTTTCTGATTGACAGAGGTGCTGAGAGCAGGGAGAGCTATTATGCTTCTGATATTCATGGTAACGTTGAAGAAAGGTCCATGAATTTTTACATCTGCAGCATCTTGAGGCATTTGAAGGATGTCATGGATCACCTGACTGTGTCAGCTTAGTAGATGCATCACCTGCACAGTAATTAAAATCCCTGAAGATGATAAATTTAGAAGGTGCCAGTGCCAAGCTGCACAGTAGCTCTGTTATCTCTCTGCAAGGAAGGCAGATAATTTGCAACATGTTTTGCATACTAATAGGGTTCTCATCTTGGCTTTCTTCCTTGATTCACATACCAAGTGAAAGCAGCCAAGCAGTGTTATTTCTAGTCACCACTGCTTCCACATCTCGGCTCTTATCTGTCCTTATGTCAAGCTACATAGCAGAGAGATAACATTGCAACCCTCTTCTCTCATCTACACCTGATGAATGGTATCGGAGATCAAGATGACCCAGCGCTGCATGATTAGTGCCATCAAGCCCGGCAGTGATGTAAGCAAGTCGAGTAACTTCTCAAACTATTGAGTCATGGCTGCATGCCTTAGCCTATAATTGATTTGCATTAAATCTAATCAATAGTGTGGTAGCTTGCTGAGTTCTTCTTGCCCTGATCTTTAAGCACAAAGGAGTAGGTGAGAGTATGAGGTCATTAATTTATTTTTCCACCTTATCTCTGCTCCCTACTGCAGCCAATGTTTGGGAGGTAAACTGTGGATGAACCATACTTGTCATGACCAGAGCAATTTCAGACTTTAAAATCTATTTGCTCTCCTTTTCAGCCAGGAAAGTGGCTGAATATTAAAAGATTGAGATACAATTTGGTTTAAATTAAATATTAAATTAATGATGTCAAATTAATGTAAATTAATTTAATATCAATTTTATATTCTATGCAAGCACACAAGAGTTCAGTAGCATCTAAAACCAGCTGCCAGAACTTCCTAGTGCCCCTAGAAAAGCTCTCCTAAGGCACCAGACAGTCCACATGAAGGACTTCTAAATGCCCTGATAGAAGCCCTTCTCTCAGGGCAAACCAGGAAAATCCAACCTGGCAGCAAAGTCTGTAAGAAATTAGATGTATCCTCTACTCACAACTCCTTGGTATCTTTAGGGGCAGAAGTTCAGGGACAAGATGTGGTGGGTTTGCTTTTCCTAAAGGAATCTGGCAGCAGCACGTGCTGCAACCAAATTAGGCAGGCACAATGGTAACCAAACAAAGCAGCAAACTCTGAAGAACAATGTTGTGACACTTAGTTAGAAATTACCCTAATAAAAGGGATGGTTTAAATTTTTCAAAATAATTAACTAAGCACTTAGAAGACTATCAGGCAAAACTAACAGAATAATAAGAACTCTCCTCAAGCTACTTATCTCGAAGTAAAATCTAAGAGGCCTCTTGTGGTATCTGCCTGACCAACTGCAGAAGGGTATGCAACCCACCTTCCTGCAGCTCAAGTCTTTGTGGTACCCAGCACTTTGAGGCATCCGATTGCTTTTACTGCAAGCATTTCTTTTGCTTGAAGAAACCTGCTGAACCCTCACATCTCCAGAATACACACTGCTTCTGGACTTCACTAGAACACAGTTTTAGTTCTTCTCCCTCCAAGGGAGCATGAACTTCCCATTGCTGTACCTGTGCAGGGAGTCCCTGTGCCTGATCAGCTTTTTGCACATTTGGTTAATAACTACTGGAAGAATAAAATACTCTGCCTTGCATTTAAATCATCATGGAAATCACAGTACGAGCCTCCTTGCCTAGTTCATAGAAATATAAAAGCATTTAATAGAAGTCTGAAAAAAACCAGCCTGACTTTGTATAAAGGGTACTAAAATAGGTGGCTCACTTCTGATGAGCACAAAACCAGACATGCCATCCCTTTAGGAAGATGGTAGCTTTGCAGAATTTTTGGAAACACAAGTAGGGTTTTGTTTGGGTTTTTTTTAGTTGGCTTTTTTTTCAGAAGAGGGTATCATTTGATATCATTTGAATTGCTTTAACCACCATCACGTACAGCTTTCAGCAGTAATAATCATCAAAAATAAATACCATGTGGCTAACTTGCCATAATGTGACTCCCACATTCCTACAAATATCAGGCCATTTACAGTCACAAAACCTTTTGATTAATGAAATAAGCTGTTAGAAAGGACTTCAAGTTTTTTTGTGTGTGTACATAAATACACATGCATATTTTAGAGGAGCCTTAAGCACTACAAAGCCAGTTTTCCTCTACATGCATATCCAAATATATGTATCTTAAACAAGCCTTGAAAACTGCAAAGCACATTTTCTGTCCTTTCTCATTATGTGAAACTATTACAAGTTTTACAAAAGTTATCATCACCCAGGGAGCAGTATTGCTCCTCTCAGGAAGACAAAAAGAGGCACAAAGAAACATGTTAACTACTCATACATCACACTGAAAACGCAGCTAAACCACTGATGGTTAAAGACACAGCAATTAATGATCACATACATGTATTGGCAGAACTTTCAGCATTGGCAAGACATGCTCCAGCAATCACATCTTGCACAGCTAACACCAGCAATCTGGTATTTCCTTCCATTATCATCCTGTACTACTCTGTGATGCTTCAAAAACGGGTTGGCAACAGAAATCCACTAGTTGTAGAAATAAGCTCCTATTTCCTTAAAAGTGGCTGGCCTGCTGAAAACTGCTAGAGGAAGAATCATGCTCAGAATGCTCAAGTCCTTCTTCCTTCATGGACTTTTAAGTGTCAAATCTTAAAAACGCAATACAAGATCTTCCAAGGAACATGAATCTTCCAAAGATTCTTTGGAAGATCTTCACAACCTGCTAGGCATACTGACATTTCAGTAACATAACCTACCAATAAGTGGGTTTTTTCCAGGACTTAAATAATGCTTTAGTTGATAAGGATAGAAACACCGTGCCTCAGCCTCCACGCCCCTCACCCGAGCTGACCAGCCCTCCCCGGGCCCGCGGGGCAGGGAGCGGGGCCGGCCTCAGGCCAAAGGCCGAGCATCCCCGGCGGCGGTCCCGCGCCGCCCCCGCTGCCCACCGGCACCCACGGGCGGGGAGGCAGGGCCAGCGACCGCCTCACCCTTCACCGGCGGGCAGCGGGGGAGGGCTCCCCGCTTTCCAGCCGGCCTGCCAGAAATCCCAAGGGGTTTTTGTGGGGGGACAAAGCCGAGGCAGGCCGGGGCGGCAGGCGGGCAGGAGTAGGCAGCGCTGGGGAGTTACGACCCCGGGGAGGGTCGAGGCCGCTGAGAAGAAACGCCTCAGTCGTTTAAAAAGGCAGCGCCGAGAGACAGCCGCCTCGCCGGGCCACCGCTCCGTCCCCCGGAGATGCTGCAGGGCAGGGAGGACCTTTGCCCGGCCGCAGCTCCCGGCCCCCCTCACCCCAGCCCACCCCGACGCTGAGGGGGCGGCTGCGGCGTGACAGGCGCACGGCCCGGCCCGCGAGCAGAGAGAGCGTTTACCTGCGGGGCTCCCGCCCGAGAGGCTGAGGCTGAGGCAGAGCAGCAGCAGCCGCAGCAGCCGCCCCGGGCGCTTCCCGGAGAAGGCGGCAGGCATGGTGCCCCAGCCGCCGCCGCGCTCCCACTGCCGCTCCCCCGCCGCCGCGCAGGCAGCTGGCCCGGCCCGGCCCCGCACCGCCCGCGGGCAGCGGCTGCTGAGGGAAGTCTCAAGCGGGCCGGGGAGGCTTTGAGGGAGAGCCGGCTGCTGCAGCCCCAGATCCACGGACAGGGCAAACGCCAGGGAAGGAGCTGCAGGCACCACCGTTCCTCCTCAGCAGGAGTACATGTCCCCACCGGCGCGGCCCCGCCGGGCTTTATGCGGCGGGAGGAAGGGCGTGGGTGAGCACCGGTGGCGAATTGGAGCGGGGCCCTCGCAGCTGGTCCGGGTGGGAGCCCCGCCGGGGACGGCTGGAGGCTGACAGAGCACGTAGGGAAGTTAGGGTCGCGTCTTAATTTTGGCCAAAACGCGGCTCTTGCCGCAGGACCACCACCACCTCTGGTAGGGTTTGCCCAGAGAAGGTTGCTGCGGGCAGAGCGCAAGCCTGTCTCTGCCCTTTGGCTGGTGATCTTCTGGAGAGCCCAGCTTTGAGGGTCAGTGGCTCCAGGGCAGCTGGGTTATACTGTATGAGAGCTGCGGCTTTACGCATCTCCTTTTCTAAATCTCCTGGCCTGGGCAGCAATGCCCGGGGAGCACCATTTCTGACAAAGGCTTCTCAGGGCTTCGGCTACTGCTTGGTGCCTTTAAAACCACAATTTAATTGCTTAGATTGTTTTAATCTCTATATATTTGTACATGTACAGTAAAACCACTCACATATATACACATATATATGCATTTCTGTTTGTTACTTGATAAATAACTGTCTTTGGATTTTGCGGTATAAAATCTGGCAGGGTGGCATTCTCTGAAGGAAAGTCTCCATGACGGGATAGTTGCTGCAGTTCATTTCCTATCAAGATACAATTACTTCAGCTAATGCAAAAGTTGAATTGTGTTAAGGTTAGTATCAATAATGCAAAAAGGTCACTGCATGTAAGCCTTTACATCATCTTAGCTCTCCCGTGCTGGCAGAGCTGTAGGAGTTTATGCAGAGCAGGAATAAGTCAAATGCCCTGTGTGTTGATTTTCCAGCACTGCACGTTCATGCATGTCCTCCCATACCAGTACGGTGTCCTTCAGATTAAAATTTTCCATTATAAAGCCTCCCAATAAATGCAACTAATGGCAAAAGACTGGGAACAGGATTGTTTCGTTAAGTCCTTGTTGAGTGTCACAGGAAGACTCAGGTTTCCTGCTGGGTAAATGGGACCATGTGTAGACAGGGGACTTCTCTGTTGGAAGAACGAATCCCCTTCATACACTTGGAGCAATTGGATGGAGCCTTGTGCTCTCCAGCTCTCAGGCTGTTTAGCTCACGTGCAAAAGGCAGGAAGCCATAGATACATGAGTAGTCAATGCGCAGTGGTGCCCATACAGCTGTAAATCCACTGCTTTTGAAATTTAGCTGCAACATATAGTTCTGTGGCGTGGTGTGATAGACAGGCAGTACCAGCATGCTGTAAGGAGAGACTGAACCCCCAGAGTTTTGTTAATCTGCCGGCCTGCTACAACAGCACAGAGCGATGGGATTCAGAGCGAGAATCCAATTCAGATAAGGCTGTTTGGGAGTGGCAGGTCTCTAGCTTTTAATGGGAAAAAAAAAAAAAAAAAAAAATTGGCTGGCGCTTGAAAGCTGTTTTATCTGAGCCAGTTTGGCCTGAAGAGACTTATCTGTTGTGGAGGGTGAGGGAGGAAGGGACTTAAAGGGTATGTCAGCTACTTTTAGATACGAAGGGGCTGGTTGGTAATTCCAGTTAGCTCTCCCTGTAATGGGTGAAAAGAAAATCCTACAGAATCATAGAATGGTTAGAGTTGGAAGAGACCTTAAAGATCATCGAGTTACAACCCCCCTGCCATGGGCAGGGACACCTCCCACTAGAGCAGGTTGCTCAAAGCCCCATCCAGCCTGGCCTTAAACACTTCCAGGGATGGGGCATCCACAACTTCCCTGGGCAACCTGTTCCAGTGCCTCACCACCCTCACAGTAAAGAATTTCTTTCTGGTATCCAATCTAAATCTCCCCTCTTCCAATTTAAAACCGTTACCCTTTGTCCTGTCACTACAGATATTGGAAGGCTGCTATAAGGTCTCCCCGGAGCCTTCTCTTCTCCAGGCTGAACAACCCCAGCTCTCTCAGCCTGTCTTCATACTGGAGGTGCTCCATCCCTCTGATCATCTTCATGGCCCTCCGCTGAACCCATTCCAACAGGTCCATGTCCTTCCTGTGTTGAGGACTCCAAAGCTGGACACAGTACTCCAGATGGGGACTCACGAGTGCAGAGTAGAGGGGTAGTATGCAGCACCTTTTGGTGAGGCAGATTTTATCCACCTGGAAACCACGTGGATGGGTTAGCGATGGGGCAAATCTATGTAGAAATCTATGGCTAAACTCTGACAGCTGGGAGGAACGGAGCTGCTAGGACAGTTTCATCTAGGACTTAGCTGTAGTTTAATCAGTTCTGGCTCAGTGGAAATTGTGGGAGGTTGTTATGGAGATGATTTGTTTTGAGTGACTTGACAATATGTCCTGTTTAGGACTGGCTTGTGTCTTCCCCACCAATCATCTTGGATAGAGCATCAAAGCAGTCTGAAGACATGATGAATATCTTTGTGGAATTCCTTCTCAAGTCGTCTTCAGGGCTTGTCTGCTAATGGTACATCCCACACGTACCTAATGCTGAATGGGAAGAAAACAATTATTAAACTTCTGCCGAGGGAGCTGTAGTTTCCTAGGCTCGTGGTATGAGACACAGAAGCCACGAAGCAATGGAAGAGGGAAAGGCAAAGAGGAAGCAGCCTTTAGAGGAACCACTCAAGCAAAGAACCAGACAGCCCTTTAGGGGTTTCAGTGCTCCACAGTGTGCTTTACCATAATAATGTGCTTGTACTAGATTATTCCCCAAGTACTATGCTTGGATTTGGTAGATCACTGAAAGGGTAGGAGTGAGAGATTTCAGAAGTTATAAGGTTAGTGATAACAAACTATGAGAAAGTAGAATATGGGGGATATTAAGAAAATCAGCTGTCGTATTTGCATGCATTTGGAAACACTGACTGGTGAGTAATTAGGAATTTCAGGAAAAGTATCTCCATTCAAATTTCACATACGAAGACTAACTGCTCCATCTATTAACATCTAGCATATTTTCCTCTTCTCTCTCAAGCTAATTATTTTGTCTCACTTCCAGAGAGAAACTTTGACTTATTCTCACATGGCAAATACCTGGCAAACATGACAGTCATTTTGGAACAAAGATACATATGTTGAACCATATTCTTGCTTATAAGAAAACTTTTACATTTAATAAAACCTCTAATACAGGGAAATTGATAGTTTATTTGGCTGGAAGATATTTGCCAAAACTTTTTGTGGCAGAAGGAAAGTAAATGAAACTCTGAAAATTGCTAAGACATGTTGGTTATTGGCTGAAGAAAAATCTGGATGATAATTATTACTTTTACAGCTCCTTTTCTCCAACAACCAAGTCTATGTTCTCAAAGCCAAGTCTTTGGCATTAATTTACTTCTGCTAATAACTAAATACATTAAAATAATAACTAAATAATATCTAAACAGTAAAGTAATAACTAAATAACTAAAACAGTAAAATACCAAAGGACATAGCCGAATCAGAAATTTCTTTGGCTGGAGGTTTGCTTTTTATTAAATCCAGTCCAACTGTGAAAATTTAAGTAACTTAAGGAAGTTACTTAAGGGAAAAGGAAGAAACAGTCAAAAGGGACTGAAAACCTCTTTAGGTGGCAGTTCAGATGTGTTTCAGGGATGGTGCTTAGCAGCTTTCAGTATCTGAAGCTGAATCATCAAGACTTTACCAGATTCTAGCTAGATTTTTCTAACATTCAAGGAACTTTAGTGAGGACACATTTGTTTATGGGGGTGAAAATTTTAATTGGAAAAGCATGAAAATAAACAGTGGGAAATAGGAGAAACCATTTAGAATTACTTTAGAAATAACTCTTGCAGGCATGGTCAGGAGATAATTTTTCAAGGCCAGGAGATAATGTGTTACTAATCTGTGGACCACTACCAAAAAACGTGCCAGAGTAGATGCTATGCAACACCACCATTTGTTCTCCATTCACTGGTAACTGTCAGGTTATAATTAAATAAAAAAATAACGCAGAATGCACGTTTCTGAAAGCCAAAGCAATATGTTGAATGCTAGTACAAGACTACAAAATGGCATTTTATTGTCTTCCCCAAACATTTATCTTTTGCTTGCTGTCTTTGAAGGATTTAACTAAACTGACCTCTTGGCTGGATTTAAAATTACAGGCCAGATTATGCAATCTGCATACTCTGTAGTTGCCTACTCTGCAATGTCTGCATCCTGCTGAGTGGCTGTAAATCCCAGTATCTCCTCTTACCTCCTTGAAGGCAATTTGTAAGATGAGGCATATCATCTCCATTGAGAATTCTGCCATTTATCAAATATTTAATGTCATGTCCTAAGATCTGCGCTGCAGATGAGACAAAAATTTGGGCTGTAGTGCTTTAGAAATGTATTTCTTAAAAATCTTAGGTTGCTGCCAATACCAATTACTGAGATTGGCAATACTGCTCATACAGGATACAATATCAATTGTTATTGTGTAGGGTTTGATTTTGTGCAGGTTTGCAGATTATGCAGCATGGCTCTGCTCAGAAAAGGCTTGGTTCACATGGCAAACACACCATCGTCAGAACTGGCAACCAGAAAGTCAGCCAAGTAAGATTTTTGGCAAACAGATCTTTTTGCCTTTCTGTCCTGCCCCCCCACCCCCACCCCAAGCCTGAACAAAACTGATATTTTTAAATGGAAAATGTAATGAAAAAACAGAGTTTTGTTTAAAACACAATTTAGATTGAAACCTTTCGATGTACAGACATCTGAAGAATTTTCTACAATCTGTTAGTTTAATGTAGAAATAAAGTTCACTGTGATACCAATGCTTGCTACCCCATCCCAGTTTGTTTTGCAAGCTGTTGCTTCAAAATGTTCGGAAAATATTTTAAATGTCTCAAGCATGACCAGATTTTGAAGGAGTTGGAAAAAGTAAGCCAGCCTCTGATCTGAATACAATTTGAGAACAATTACTTTGTTTAATTGTAATTATGCTGAGGGCATGCAGTCTCCACCTACTGCTTTAATATCAGGAAGATCACCTTTGATAAGTCTTTCTTTTTCATGAATTTTCATTTCCAAACTTTCAGACTCTTAAAAATATTTTCTCCTTTGTTGCAAAAGTAAAAAAATCAAGAGAGGTCTTGTATACAATAAACTATACAGGAAAGTCTCCTCCATTCTGCTACTGTACTTGCTCAATTATGAGCAGCAGTAAGTGAGAGCACTAAGTCGTCTGGTGAAACTGGCCTTGTTTACATCACTGAAATTGGGCTATGTGGGGCTTCTGCTCTGGGGAAGTAATGCGGGTGGTGCTCAAGATAATGCTTTTCTGTTTTTTTGTGGGTGTGGTGACAGAGTATGTAGACTTGGTCTCATTCAACTGACCTGTTTTATGGTTTTCCTCCATTGTGGTTTTTTTTTTCAGGTAGTTCACACAAACCTAGTTTCTCTGAATCTCTCTTTTTTTTTTTTTTTCCCCAAAAGATGTTTGTAATGCTGAAGGTAAGACCTGAAGATAAGATAGCATAAAATAAGTAACAAGTAAAGTGGGCCTAAGCCTTACTGATTATATTCCTGGTGGATGGTGGAGGGAAGTCATTCAAGTTAAACGCCACTCCATGTATTTATTAGTCAACTTCAGTGACCTTCAGAAACTCTGCCTCTAACAGCATCCTTTCCTTTTCAACATTGTTTTCCTTTAGTCTTTACATATTATTTTAGAAAGAGAAAACAGGGCTTCAGGAAAAAAGTGGAGAAAGCTATGTAACTAACGCTGTTACTTGTAAATTCAGTTTCAGTTGTAATTTAAAATATTTGAGTATTTAAAGAGATTTTATTAGTCTTTTGCTTTTAAATTATTTTTTCTCTTAAATGAAAGCTAAGGTTTTATTCTGATATCACAGGACTCCAGGAAGGGAGCAGAAAAAAGAAAGAAGAAAAAGGATTGCAAAAGTTGTGATAAAATCAGAAGCATTTTTACTGACTGCAGAGTCATGATAGCCAAAACTGAAGAACTGAAGTGGGTAGAATTATGCTATCATTTGATCACTTCATAACTTTGCAGAATGCAGGTAAAATATGTCCCTGTCCCCATCAGCACAGAGGCAGAGACATCAGTCCATATGCACTGGGAATACCTAACAGTAGTAACTCTGAACTAAAACATATATATATATATATATTCACTTTTATATATAGAGATATATATTCACTTTCCTAAAACTTAAGAATCCATGTTGGCAGAACCACACCATCTAAGACAGTGCATGCAAATGTACCCTGGAATCTCCACGCTTCAGGAATATATCCATGTTTCTTGTACCATACTATTTCTGTTAAAGAGAAAATAAGTTTCAGGGTTTACCACAGTGATAATTTTCACAGCTTTTAATCCACACAAACACAACATTTATGTAACAGGTACAGAACTATGTAAGTACCTTCTGAAATGATGCATGCTTAGAACTGGATAGCTTAGTACTTCAATAAAAAAAAGTATTTTCATCCAGAGAGAGGTCATCTTGGATATTTTTCTTTGGGTGAGAAGGAAAATACCATTCTAAAGCAAAACAGTCTGCACACATTGCTAGTTCTTTGCATGTGGAAGAGCTTCTTTCAGAAATGGATTTTTTTCCAGTCTGTAAATATTTTGTTGAAGCAGCGGAAGCTTCTTCAAGCATATAGCAAAGAAAGTTCAAAGGAAGGAAAGCCACCAGAGCTCTACTAAAGAAACTGCAATAAGAAAGAGTATCAGAAGTCAGGCTTTGCATATCTAGAATTTGTGGAATACTTATTTGTACAAAACCATTTTCCCTCGTTGGATTTTTCAGTCTGACTATTCATCATAATCCTACAGTTTTCCTGATGCCTAAAGCGATACGCACCATTTACTTCTGCATGGGAAACATTTTCATCCAGAGCTGTAAACCGCCCCGTTAGAAGTGTCCAGTGGGATTTGTGAGAGAGGAACTTCTGGGCTGTGAGACAGTCATCTTACGCGATTTTTCACTCTTATCGATACATAAATTTTATTTGATACTGGTAATAATGGAGTTAAAATGCCTTTTTCAGCTGAGCTTATGTCACACCAGAAGGGTTCAAAGATGAAGTTCTGAAGGTGACTTTTTAACAGCAGATTTGGTCTGTGAGGCATTTCCACAAAGGATTCATCAGGGTTATATTATAACTTGGACAATGTTATCAATATTTCTAGGGAAAAAATATGTACATATATATTTTTAAGTGAAAGAAGCCCAAAATATATTAGTGTGTAGAATGTGAATTTCAAAGTGAAAATGAATGGTAACAAGTGGTTTTTACTTTTAGGTCTGATTCAGAAATCGTTAATATATTTCCAAATACTTCTGTGCTCAGTAAGCTGGGGGAGGATTATAGAAAGATTACTTATCCTAATTGAGTTTTACCTTTCAATACAACAAAAAAAAAAAAAAAAAAAAAGATTCCTCATGAAGAGAAGAATGTGCAGAACATACCAGTAGTGAAAAATCTACAAAGGTAATGTAAATTTTTTCAACAATAATTTATATCAACTTGTTCTGGCTGATCTATGAAGTTTATTTCAGGTTTTGTAAACCCCACAAATGCTGGAAAAAAGCATATTTTTGTTCTCCATTTTCCAGCTTCCTTGTTTCACCTTTTGGTTGTGAGAGTTACCAGAACCAATAGTATTGTAGAATTTAAATTTAGAGTATAAGAATTAGTTTTTGTAATTATTGTGTTTTGATTAATTCAGCCACAAGTTAGAGTTAGTAACACTAAGACAGCTTTTTAGAAGAATAAATCATTTTGCTTAGTTTTTAAATAACCCAGATAAGAATCAGTAATAAATTACATCTGACATCAGCAAGACTTTAGAAAGTGTATTGCTATGAGTTATGTAATTATTTATGGAAAAATAAGGATTCAGAGAAAAATGTAAATTGGTCTACTGAGAGGATGTTGGGTCATTCTGACTGGTTAGTTGACATATATTCCTCTGACTGACTTCTCATAGTGTTTGAAACAAGTCTGTCAGGGGAAAATGTGATCTCTCCACGTGGACCCTATTCCCATGCTTGACAACATTTAACGAGTTTGTCCTCACATCAGCCTTGTGGGTAATGTTAACTCCAGTAAGACACTAAGTGGCTCACCTGAGATAACCCAGGAAAAGTGTTACACTTGACTGTTCTTTTCTAGCTTTTTCTGCCCTGTACCAGGTTCTTCTTGATTCCCCAGGATAAAGCTGAGTAGATAGAAAAGGCTACTCAGGGTGCACTGAAAAAGTCAGAGGCATTCTCTGCTGACCTGTTTTATTACTTTTCATTTTAGGGGAGAGCCAGCCATGCACTTTGTACAGACAGCATGTTTGGACTTGGCTTAGGAAGAATTTGAGTTGCCCCTTCGAACACACAGCACAGGTTGCAAGGTGAGCATCTGAGACCACAGAGAGCTGTGTGAACATGGTGATTTTGATGCAAGGAAAGGTTTGAATGCTTTTACAGAATCACAGAATCACATGGGGTTGGAAGGGACCTCCGGAGATCATCTAGTCTGGAGATCATCTAGTCCAACCCCCCCTGCCAACGCAGGTCCACTTAGAGCAGGTTGCACAGGAACTTGTCCAGGTGGGTTTTGAATGTCTCCAGAGAAGGAGACTCCACCATCTCCCTGGGCAGCCTATTCCAGTGCTCTGCCACCCTCAAAGTAAAGAAGTTCCTCCTCATGTTTAGGTGGAACTTCCTATATTCAAGTGTGTGCCCATTTCCTCTTGTCCTATCCCTGGGCACCACCGAAAAAAGACCGGCCCCGTCTTCTTGACACCCGCCCTTCAAGTATTTATAAGCATTGATCAGATCCCCCCTCAGCCTTCTCTTCTCTAGACTAAAAAGACCCAAGTCCTTCAGCCTCTCCTCGTAAGGGAGATGCTCCAGGGCCCTAATCATCTTTGTGGTCCTCTGCTGTACCCTCTCCAGCAGTTCCCTGTCCTTCTTGAACTGGGGAGGCCAGAACTGGACAAAGTACTCCAGATGGGGCCTCACCAGGGCAGAATAGAGGGGGAGGATAACCTCTCTTCACCTGCGGGTCACACTCTTCCTGATGCACCCCAGGATGCCATTGACCTTCTTGGCCACAAGGGCACATTGTCAGCTCATGGTCATCCTATTGTCTCCCAGGACTCCTAGGTCTTTCTCCTCAGAGGTGCTTTCCAGCAAGTCAGTCCCCAACCTGTACTGATGCATGGGGTTATTTCTCTCCAGGTGCAGCACCCTACACTTGCCTTTATTGAAGTACATCAGGTTCCTCTCTGCCCAACTCTTCAGCCTGTCCAGGTCTCACTGTATGGCAACACAGCCCTCTGATGTGTCAACGACCCCTCCCAGTTTTGTATCGTCAGCAAACTTGCTGAGGGTACACTCCATCCCCTCATCCAGGTCATTGATGAATATATTGAAGAGGACTAGACCCAGTACTGATCCCTGGAGGACTCCACTTGTTACAGATCTCCAACTAGATTCTGTGCCACTAATAACAACCCTCTGAGCTCTGTCTTTCAGGCAGTTTTCAATCCACCTCATTGTCCATTCCTCTAATCCACACTTCCTAAACTTACCTATGAGGATGCTGTGGGAGACAGTGTCAAAAGCCTTGCTGAAGTCAAGGTAGACAACAACCACCGCCCTCCCCTCATCTATCCAACCAGTCATGCCACCATAGAAGGCTATCAGGTTAGTCAGACATGACTTCCCCTTGGTGAATCCATGTTGACTTACACATTGGCATTCTGTTGGAAATCAGATTCCAAGTATGAGTGACCTGAAAAACTGCTGTTGTGCACAATTTCATTATCCTCTAGGACTTCTTCAAGGGATTTGATTGTTTGCAGATCTTTAGGACTTGATGGTTACAGTTCTCCTGGACTTACAGCTAGAGTAGTGTATCAACTAGGAAAAATGCTATTTTTTAAGCTGAAGCTTCTTACAGAGTTGTGTTTTCTAGGTTTTATATAAATACTCTCCAGCTTTACTGTGAAAGTGGTGTGCTCAGTCCTACATTTGAACTGTGCTATGATATTCAAACTGGAAATAAAATTTCAATTACAGTTTCTTACCGGTAGACACTTCTTTTTAACATGCCTGAAAGTTTCACAAAATTATGTAAAGCTTCTCACAAAGTTTCTAAAACAAAGCTTATTAATTCTAAATTCCTTTAAGGCTTTTTTCTTCTCTTGATAATACACCCTTGAGAATGATGGCGCTTCACTATTACAATGCATCAAGCCAGGGGCAGTGCAGGTGTTAATTACATTTTTTAAAGTAATCATTAAATAGTTTGTACTTCACACAGAGACCATGGACTCCATGCAGTAAGTTAATTGAACTTAGTAGCAGGAAAATAGGAGAATAAATCTGAATTGCAGAAGTCACTGCCAGAAATCTGTGACTAGAGTGGTTGGAAAACATATGATCGTCTTTTCACACGCCATTCTTAGTCACTGTTACGCTTAATCTTGGTAAGTGGGGTCGGACTAGATGACATTTAAAGGTCCCTTCCAACCCAAACCATTCTATGATTCTGTATGGGTATGGACAAACCTCCTGCATCATCTAGTACATCCCAGATTATCAGTGCAGCATAATTCATCGCTAGTTCTACAGCTTCTCTAACCAGTTCTAAGGCAGCTCTCATGACAGTACACTACTTTTTCCAGCTCTTGTGTGCTGCAGAAGTTGCTCTGCCCACTGAAACTCCATGAATCACATTTTTCCTTCCTAGTACAAAAAGAAATTACTCGTGCATTTATTACTTTTTTGGCAGTTTCCCCTTTAGGCTACATACTCATTTTTGAAAACCTTTGCACTCTTCAGCAGACCTTCAAAGCATGCTCTGTGATGTCTCAGATGGAAACAGTACAGGTGTTATTACTGGAGAAACAGAGCTCCTTACAAGGAATGCCCATCTCTAGATGGTTTTGTAACAATGAATATGATACGGTCCATACAACAATTAATTTAATCTCTCTAACAGACTGAGTGATGGCTACATTTCACCCTCTTTTTTTGCAAAAAATGAATCTCTTTTTGCATACTTTTTGGTAGTGTTAAGTTGATGTCAGAAGAAAGGTGGATATTCTTACTGTCTACATTTCCTGAAGCATGTACTGCATAACATTGTGTAGCACACAAAAACCACACTCGGAGCTTTTCAAAAGAGGAACTTTTCAAAAGACACAGGATCTTGTAGCAGCAACCTGAAGTTAACTGAAGCCGGAAACATCACCATTTCCAATTCTTTGTCTGTATGCCAAGTATGCGGCTTATCTGATTCATAGTATGACTGTCCACATTTAGTTCTAAACAGGCATCCTCTGTAGTTCAAAAAATTTAACTTCTGGGCTTTTAAAAAGGAAGCAAAGTATAAAAGGGAGATATCTCACAGAAGGACTGAATTTCTCTGAGAGCTGAGCAAACATTTTTCTGGAAGATTCCTACTGAGAACAGCAGCGCTATCAAGTAGCACTTTTATGTCTCTTATTCAGATAATGCCTTTGTGCAGTGTTTGCTACTTTTTCACTCTTACAGCAGTAGCCAGAGAATAATGCTTATCAACTGCATGTTTGTTTCTTGTTCTCTTAGTGCTACCTGACTGCAATAGCTTTTGCCATTTTTTGTGTGTGTGCATATGAGTATTATTTGAATGAAAAAGTACAGTCATCAGTTGTGTTTTTTATTGGAAAAGATGAGATAAGAACTGTGAGTACCATTTCCTTGATGCTAAGTTTATATAGGTTTTTTTTTCTTTATCACTCTTCTTCCTACATAGACCAAGATGGAAAATGCTGTCTGTAGAATACAATCAGATCGTGAACTACGGGCACACAAAAATGGCCTGTAGGAAACATGCATTAAGTTCTTCACAGCCTCTCTGAGGGAGCAGTTTTTGCTGGCAGTAGGCAGTGATCAGAGAGCAGGTAGGAACATGCTTGGGATCATATTAAAAGGTAGCATTTGATTCACTGTCCTATTAGGAATGGTCGAATCTCGCCCAAAGTCCACGGACTTCTGGTGTGGATGAACTGGGACTTGAGTGCAGGTTTGGTTCTGTATCTGGAAGGCAGTGTAGACATATCCAAAACAATGCACGTTTATATAAAACCAAAGAAATTAGGAATATGCAAATCAGGCTTAAAGCAAAACAAGAAACCTTTCTCCAATGCAAAATTAACTTTTTGTATGATAACGACAAGTCATTAGTTTCCTTTCACAGATAACAGTAATCTGCCCTGGGGCACAACTCTGCAGGAAAGAAAACCTCCTCTTTATAGGTTCTGCCTCATTATCCCTAGGCAACTTCACTGCTGATATCGACATACTGACTTCCCAGCACGCTGGATTCAATGAGAGGGGAGGGGGTAGATGGCTGGTGGCAGCTATTTTGTTTTGGGGAAGAAGGCGATCTCTGCTCAGCTGGGAAATATATTGACTTTTATCACAGTCTACCTTCTACTAAACATATTTTTAAATCACAGTCTCTGTTTTTCATATCAGTAACCTCTGTTAAGCTAACAAGAAGAAAAGTGCACACATCTACAACAATTCAGTGGTGGCTTAAGTTCACATACAACAGAAATCACTAACACATATTAAGAAAAGGTTTCCCCTTTTAAAGAGAACCAAGAGTAACATCCATCTTAAAGTCATACAGAGTCTGCCCTTCTCTGAGTTCTCACCAATTCTTGTTACAAGTATTTATCATTAGAAAATGATAAATTAGAAAAGAAAACTGGATTTGTTTTGACTTCTTTGCACTTTCTGCTGCACTGTAAGTAGGGCACATTTACACTCTGGCTGGGCGAGTGCGAGTCTGAACCTCCGGTCTGCCTAATAAGCTGGAGGAATAACCTACTCCTGGCACGCCATCTAGTTTCCTCCGTATTTATGACTAGAAATCTTAAGAGTAGAGCCAGCCCTCTTGGGGGAGCTTGATCTCTCGCTGGTACTCAGTGTAAATTGTGAATCTCCCGAATGCCTGCTCCGAGCAACAGAGGTGCAGTGCCCTGCAGCAAAGGTCCCTGCACCCAGGCTGCGTTTGGACACCAGGCGCCAGCAGGTTGGGAGCTGAGGCCCTTGTAGGTGGTCCATGCTAAGCAGGCTCTGTGAACCCACTTGTAAACGGTAGTCCCCTTGTTCATGTTTGGCTTTGAGACTGCAGAGAAACTCCTGGGACTACAATGTCTGGTGCTATTTCAAACATTGCTAAGAATCTGATAGCATTCCTCTACTACCATAGATTGCTTTCTTGTACTTTTCTGTGTGTAGTCTCCAAAACACAGATTCCTACTGTGTTTTGTTACTGCATTGGACACTCACACGTTTAGTCCCTTTATCCTTTCATTTTAAAGCCATCTTCCTTCAAAAACAGATGTGCAGCCTATGCTTGTTTTCCTTTTTCTGAGCTTACTATTTCTTCTTATAGGTAGGACATATCTAAAAGTGAATATTCCAGTTCTTTTTAAATGTGCTAAAATTACCTATATAGAGTGTGATATGGTTGCACTCCATACAGAGCAATAATGTTTTGGTGTAAGAAGCTCAGAATGCAACAGGACTTTATAGTGCATTATATAGAGCACTGAATACTTTTACGAAGCATTCACTCATTGCTGAGACAAGCTAGTTTTGAACTGCTGACCTGTAAGATAAAAGGAAAGGTGATAATTCCCTGGAGACACCTAAACAACTGTGTAGTTTTAAATGTAAAAAATTTTCATCGGTCCTTGCTAGAAAATACTGCATGTTTGGTTATTTTGGAAGATCTTGGTTTTTAGAGTGGAGGTGACAGGAGTGAGGTGAGACTGGTGGATGTAAATCATACAGTTAGTGAAATGTCGTAGTCATAACATCAATGTTCCTAATAACTGACTTTTACTGATAGTATTGAACCACTGAAGTGGCAGTTTTCTCTGACTGCATTATATTGTTCTGCTGAGTGTTGCATTAAAAAATTAAAGCTGTGATACAGTGTAAAAGACATATTAAAACTGAGCACTTCATTGTATGGGTGGTTTAAAGGAGGTGTGGAAAGTTTGTGGTCAAAACAGAGGGGGAAAGGCTAGAATAACAAATGAGCTGTGTGTTTTTATAGGGGTCCTTTATTCCTACATTTGAATGCCATTGATTACTTCCACAGTGATTACTCCTAAAGAAACAGAACTGGCACTTAAGTTTACAGAGAATTTCAAAGAAACATCAGAAATACTATGGTCATGAAGAGCTAGTACAACCATAAAGAAACAAAATAAACTTTGTTAAATAGAGTGTTTTCAACAGAAGTTTGAAAAGGAGAAAGATTTTCAGCTATTACCAAACAGTGTTTATCAGACCCTTGCTTTTTCCTTGGTAAGGAGAAATGGACATTCTAAGTATGAAGGTTTGCATCTAAGAATGTCTCATTTCCTCTTGATAGCAAGCTGCAAGATGATGAATAGTGCTCATATGACTAGATCAGGAAGTGTAAATATTTTAACACGGTCTGTGTGATTTTTTACTGTTATTTCTGATAATGCTTAAATCAACACAACTTTTCAAACGATTATTCACCTCTCTCATGCCTATTATAATAGTAGGTTGGATGGTGACAGTGTTGGGTCTACTTCGGACACTTAGAAATCTGAGAGGATACTAAATGCTGAATGTTGGCAAAGAGTTCTTTTTGTTGCAATCAACAGAAAATGAGGAGATGGCCTTAGAAACAATGCCTTGACTCTTTCTTGTGAATATTAAAGTGCATTATTTCAAACACTTGAATGCTACAGTTAATCCTGGCATATCTGCTTAAATATTACTGAGGACATCCCTGTAATCTGGTAATTACCTAAAGCAAAGCCTTAGCCAACTGTAGTTGATGATTCCAGAGTTCTAGTGCTGGTGATAAATACACTGTGAAAAATGTCAGCACAGGAGTTTTTGAGAGGTTTCATTTCTTTAAAGAGGGGGAAAAAATGCAAAAGTGTGGGTCAGGTCCTTAAAGGTTGTTTGGCACAGCACCTTAAATATCTTTAAGTGCTAGATGCTTCATGTTGTAGGCAGCATCTAGCAAAACCAGTGGGAAAGCCAGGGCAACTTTTTGGAAAAAACTGGTTGTTGTGTGCTACTATTTCTTTGCATGTCTTTCCTCATGTGTAAAGTCAGCACCTACTTACTTCTGTTTCTTTCCTTTGCTGTACCTACCCAGACCTCCATGAATTCAATGTTTTCCGCATTTCCCTTCATGGTGAAAGTTATACCTCAGAGTAAGACACATGCCCTTTTTTTCCCTATCTTTGCTTGCGCTAAATTCTCTCCCTGTTTGTAATCCAAATGTTGTTCTAGATTTTGTCTCAATTGTTTATTTTGTTGGAGCAAGGAATTCATGTACTCCTGCACATGAAAATCTGCTCACCTATCATTATGCTCAATTTAGAACAGCCCATTCAGTACTACAGTCAGCAGTTTGCCTATGTTTTTATGCTTGTAGTCTGTCATCATTTGTATCTTCTCAGGGCTCACACTTCTCCCCATCAACAAGGGATTGTCTTTTCTCTTTCCTGTCCCTCAGGCTTGTCCTGACTCTCTTCAGAGCTTTGTCCTTTTAACAGACTCTCTTCTGTCCTAGGTCCAGGAATGGATACAATGCTTTTATTTTTGTACCTATTTGGCATTGTTCGAGATTTTTTTCGTTGTTTCAATAGCTATGTTTGTACAGACACTTCAGAATATATTGATTTCCTTAAGGAAGAAGGTAAAGCAAATCTGCCTTTGTCTGTCTAATACAGTACTTAAAGTACCTAACTAGATATTGCAACCTCATTCTCAAGGCAAGAGTTATTGATACCAACATCCCAACTAAATTGCCCGTTCTACATTTATACTTCAAACAGATGTAGAGATCTGTCTGTCCTAGGGATTGACCCTGACCTAAATTGGTTGATGAATAAGAAAATGTGAAATGACATCCTCTAAACATCCAGAGTGGGATAAAATCCCCATCTCAAGGTGGCCCTGCGATGGTACTTGCTTTTTCACCATGGCAGGCTCCAGCCCCATCCCTCACTCCCCACCCCCCCCGCAATAGCTCTTACATTTGTCTCAGTGTAATTAAAGATTAATTGGGCCAAAGAGACAGACTGAAAAGAGCATGAATCTGTGGCCATGCGGTCAGAGCACTCGCTGGGGAGTGACTGGAAATACTGTAAATCCCATTTATGTACTGTTCTTGAAACAGTGTTGGGAATCCAATTTTTCATTTTTAGTTTCAAATTTTCCTTTCAGGGTGAAAGTCATATCCAGTAGGTATCAAGTCATTTTTTCCTGCAGTGAAAACATTTTTCAGCCCTGTGGTGGGAAGCAGAAGCAGCCCCAGAAGCTCAGGAAGGTGCCAAGCCCCAGCCCTGAGGTGTTTGTGGCACTCTCAGTAAGTCCAGCACCTCCGGGTACAAATTTGAAAATGAGCATTTCCCCACAGGTCAGAAGGCAGAAGACAAATGCAGTGTGAAGCCGCAGAAGCAGTGCCCTCCTCTTCCCTCCCCACGAGGCCTGTCCTGTCCTGTCCTGCCTGGTACCTGTGTGCGCCAGGCCTGGGGGGCACCATCAGGCCCTGCCTGGTCCCCAGTCCCCCCAGCCTGCCCGTGCCCCCGTTTCCACCCAGACCGGGCTGCCAGTCCCTGCCTGGGCTGTGTTTCCTGGGTGCCGGTCTCAGGCCCGGCCTGCAGGCTGGAGGTTAGGCCCCTGTTGTGCCTTGTCCACAGCCCGGCTCCTCTTGCTCCTGACGGGGCTGCCTGGAGGGCGATGGCCGCTGTGGCCAGACGTCTGCCTCTTTTGGGTATGTCTTTATTTCTCATTTTGAGGAGGTGGCCGTCTGGGGTGAAGGGGTATTTCTGTGGCAGAGCCCGTGGGGACGCAGAGGTGCCACCACGGCAGGAGGCAGCTCGAGCAGGCGTCGGTGCCGTTGGTGTGCTAGGCCCCGCTCCAATCATTACATGAGCGTTTCATCTAATGACAGTTTAATTAATAACAGACCTTGGAGCAAAGACCAGGAAAAGGCCCTTGTGAAGTTAAATGCCTTTCATGTTACTGCCAGCCCTTGAAACCCGGTTACTGAACGGGGACTCTGCGCGGCAGTTGGGTGGCCTCGCCAGCGAGGTGAGACGGGCTGCTGAGGACATCCCCCTGGGCGAGGGGACCTGGAACAGTGGCTCTTTCTCCTGCTTACAGGAGCGTCCTACCTGCTGATCGTTAACTCTGGTTCCCAGGTTGTCTTGTATGGAGCTAGTGTTGGGGTCTGGCTGTCCTCAGGGAGGGAGCTGGGTCTTAGCAATGCTAAAAAAACCCACCCCATAGCAGGGAGGCACAGAAGGAATATAATGCAGTCTGCCCGGAGAAGCAGAGCACCTCAGCCCCATCAAAACAAATGTGTGATGTACAGACCTAGGCCTTTTGAGGAATGCCTGTCAAAGGCACAGCCCATGGCATCTTGTGGCATTTGGGTGTTCAGTGGTGTTTTCAGGCTGAATAGATAATTCTCTAAACACTTACATGAAGGACCTCTCTCTTCCCTGGATCTAACCCAGGTTCATACTAGCTGTCGTTTGATTGTTACATACCTCCTAAGGGTTAGATTTTCTCTAAAGGACTCACATAATAATCTATTCAAAAAAGTAATCTTTCATTGCCTCAAGACAGGCAAACTCTTTTGTTATTGTCATTGTGAATCTCCTCAAAACTAAAGCACTTTTACATAGTTCAGTCTTTAAATGCCCTCTTTTATTCTCATTCAGTAAAGTCTAGATTTGATAACAGTCCAGGATTTTAGTATTTCCTTTTATCTAAAGAAAAAAAAGTCCAAGGAGAAATATGGTAGGTTTTATTCCTTTAATTATGATTTTTGTTTTCTGAAGTAGAGCAATGAATTCTTGCTAACAACATATAACTGAATAAAGTAAAATCATCCTATCTGTAATTTTAGTGGTTTAGCAATTCTTGAAGTAAAAATACACCTTTATGTTCAATTTTGCTCACGTGCTAGTTTTAAGCCTCAGTAAGAACTGGTCATGTTGTACCATAGTCAGCATTTTGCCTATTTTGCCCATTTTAATGCATGCATTTTGTTATCAGTTTGTGCCTCTTTAGGGCTTGGCAATGATTTCTTAAATAGTCTCTGCTAGTTGCAGCTTTCCTTTCAAAAATTACTTTTCTTTCCTGAGGCTCCTTGGTAAAAGGCAGAAGAAGGTATAATGGCAGAAGTATTATAAACTAAAGCAGATGGCACTTCAGTTTCAGATAATATAATGAAGCTTTTAATTGTCCCATAACCCAGTGCATTTCTTGCACTATGTTGAAAATCAACCAGAATTTTCTAGGAGGAAGGATTATATGTTGTAATATAATTACTTTAATATATTAATATATATAAAATATAATTTAGGAAGGTATCCGTAAAATAGCATACAAATAAATAGAATCATTCTAAACTGGGAAAACTAGGAGAGTTCAATAAATTAGCCAATATAAAGGCTTTGGCTGGCTAATAATTTTGAAGATATCTGGTCTTTTCCATGACCATGTTTAAATTCTCATGTAACTCAGAGACAGTAATTCCAAGCACTGAAACATCAAGATACAGAGAAGAGTTGAACAGACTCATCTATATCTCCCTAATCACTTCCTTTGGGAAATGTCAATAACATGATTAAATTTTTCACCAATACATCATGGTCATTTGAGGATAGATTTCTCCACCATCGAAGGTGAAATAAACCTTGTTGTGGCAAAAATTTAAATGCTTTTTTGGATCAAAGGGTAATTCGAGTGTTTTTTTTAATGATCTCTAGCATAGTTTCAAGACTGTTCTATATCACCAGAGCAAACTGCTTATAGTTCATTTTGGAGAAGGAATAAAGTATGTGTGACTGTGGCAGAGTAAATAACGCTCATAAACTAATTACTTACCATAATGAGTTGTATTTTTAGGGATGAACAGAATGGTATTAGATCTGAGATTCTAATTTCTGGAACAGGCATCAGAGAATATTAATGTAACTACAGAGGCAAAATTAGTGTCTTCAATGCAAAACAATAAACAGGCAAGATTGCTTGTTTTTAAATTTTGTGCACTTACTAGTCTCTGAACTGTCTTATCCCTGCAGCCTTTCCTCTCCCATTTTTTTCTGTCAACACATTCTTGGATTATAACTCTTTGACATGATATATATTTAAAACCTGTTCATTTTTTATTAATTCCTTACCATTGCATTACTAAATTGTATGCAACATATACCTGTCAGCCTTATATAAAATACAGAAACAGTTGCCAGTGATAAATTTTGCATGTGCTTCAGAATTGGATAAAGTGTTTATATCGGATGTTAGGCTGCCCTACAGCATTATTAGGCAGAACATTTGTTACAAGCCGGTACAGCACAGTCTGTATATACGGATGGCTGTTTATTAACCAGAAGATGATAGTTTAACACAAAACCCTCCTACTTGGTTTTGCTTAAACTACAAGTGGTCATGTTTCTTCAAACACCCATGAGTGATTTTTCTCTTCCTCAAAACAGAAAATAATGCTGTGTAGTAATGGTCTAATTCAGAAAGAGGAAATCTCTCATCCGTATGAGAAAGTAACAATATTTTGGGAGGGGGGCTGTTATCACAGGTGCTTAGTTACATTGAGATATTTAATCATATTATTTTTTGAAAGTGAATATACTTTACTAATGAAACGCTATCAAATCAGTTCTAAGGTTAAACCAGAACATCAAGGTTAAACTATGACACCAACAAAAGAGAGTTGGACTCTATCGGGTCCTCTATGCAGTGTCTGTAGGAGACTCTGCATCCTTAACCTCAAAGCACTGACTTTGATTGTAGCCAAAAAGGGTGTTTGTAGCTTCTTTCTGCAACTATTCCTCTAATGGATTTTCCACCAGCCTGGAAATTGTGCAATCCCATTGTTCATGCCTTTGTTTTACTGCATATTTCAGCTTCAGGCCTTTTGAAGAAAATCTGTCATTGCTTTTTGTTTGCCCCCCTTCCCGATACGGCAGGAAATCTCTTTGCACAATGGGGTTTATGTCTTCTGTACAACTGCTTGCAGAGCTCACAGCCTGGCAGACAACAGGAAGAGGAACAGTGAAGAGTGTAAGGAACTGAAGGCAGTCACAGGCAGAAACAAGCAGGTAGTCTGGGGACACCTCCAGCCCACAGCAGAGAAGGAAGCTCTGGTTACCTCCTGACGCTTGCAACTAGTCAGACAGTGAAAATGGGTTTCAGAACATATGCATGCACTTTAGTAGGCCAGACTGCTTGCCACCAGATATTGAGAGAGAAGCTGAGGCCGTGTGCAGATGCCTCATCTCCACAAATAGCTGTCCCCCAGCTCTGAGTGTTCTAATAATTTTTGCCATATGTATTACCTGTAGCAGTGCAGCACACTGATGAGGAACAAAGGTGAACGTTTCTTGGAAGAAATGATGTAGAACTCAGCTTCTGCTCTAAAAGCATGGCTGCTTAGGAAAAAAAAGTATGATGGGAGATAACTTTTAAATTAAAAATAAACTGTCCACTTTAGTTGTCCACCTACCACATTTCATTTTGTGGTCACCTGTTGTGTTTAACTGCCCCCCATTTCCCAAAGCCCTTAACCCCACCCATCTCCCAGAAGACCCCAAACAAAAAATTGCACTGATCAACTTGATGAGCAGGCCTAAAACCCAAAGAATCCGTACAGCCAAAAGGCAATTTTTAGCTTTCAAAAATATTGAATATACAAGGCCTCAGATGTCTAACTGAATAGTTCCAACTATATAGAGTTGTAGGGCTGTGGTACACACTTGCACAGTTCCTTTCTCACTCAGATATCTATTATTTGCTATGATCTCAGAGACAATTAGCTATGAAGGTGGGATTTAGCAAATCCTATCACTTCAAATCTTTTTTACGTTTTGTAGTATGAAGTTATGAAGCATAAACTTACTCTTTTTCTCCCAGTTATTTCTGGATGTATATCAGAAAGTAAACACACAGAATACTTAAAGAAAGCTGCAAAAGACCACATAAAATGCTATATTCTTTGAACTCACTGGGAAAAATTTGACTCCAATACACTGTTTTTAGCAGTACAAAATATTTCAGGATAACCTGGGTAAATTGACTAAAAACTGAAGCTGAATACCGCAACAGACAAAGAATAAATACAAGTATATAGGTCTCCACACTCGTTTCTTCCTGAAGAATTAGAAATGCTACATTACTTTCTTAAGATGTAATGTGGCCATAGGACAATACAAAATTTAAAAATGTGAAAGAATTTAATGGGCCATATGCTAATAAAGGAAATTAGTTTCTGAACTTGTGATCAAATGCTTGTACAGAGAGTAACTATGCCTTTTTTTTTCTGCAATATTTTTTCTGAATTATACTCCTCACAAGTGGTGTTTAAAATAACTTACTGGAGAGTGTCACCACTCCTCCCTTGGTAAGAGGGCAGAAGTGAGGGATGGTCTTAACAAGGATTGCTTCTATGGATGATGCAGTGGGGAAGCTCACCTCATCAAAAATGCTGGTGTATATTTAGGTAGAATGATGACAGTTGTTATTCCAGGCTGTGAGGAGGCAGTTGCTTGAGTCGTAGCTCTGTGACCTCATAAACTGGGACCCACAAATCAGTTCCCAGACTATCTGGAAAATGGTTTTGAGACTGCGGTTTACATTATCCCAATGAACATTTCTTCCTGGTTAGTTTGTGTCCTAACCCACTTGGCAGCCGCCCTCTCTCCAGATCTGAGCTATCCTTGTCACATCTGTGGTAAAGAAGATAATTGCATCATGTTATTTGGCCTTCTGTTTTCTAAAACTCCACTTTGTGATGAGTTATTGTGTCCTTCTCACATCAAGTGTTTCATGCAGTACAGCTCAACTGGCATTTTTTAGGACCCCTGATGCGAAGTGACATATTCTGTACTTCAGCAGAAGGCTTACATTTTAGACTGTAAGATTTATGTTCTTGCTTGTACAAGGGGTAAGCAGACTACTTGACTGTAATCAGGGTATGCGAGATCAGATTTGGATTTTGGAAACTTCTCAGAATAGCTGTAACCTGTCAGTGGGGTTTGCTGTGGTCCTGTCCCCTCTCTTGAATCAGCATGCCACTTAACGATTTGAAATAAGCCATGTCAAGAGCTGATCTTGTTGAAAATTGCTTTTTATGTATACTTGATTTTTGGTTTCATTCCCTGCAACAGCTCACTGCGGGTTTGCACAAGTTCCAATGCTGGTCTAGCAAAGGGCCTTGAAAAACATAGCCAAAGGTAGAAGATAAGTGGACTGTGGAAACTTGAACTTAATCTGTGAAATTTCATCACTGTTTTGGGGGAGGAAGAGAGGATAATGAAGAAACTACCTTGTACAGGTTGCAGTGTTTGCAATGTTGTCTACATTTACACATAAACTCATATTCAAAGTTTAGTCTGCATTGGTTTTTTTTCTATTATCTCTATATCCTCTTTTGTATTTGTTTCCATGCTTGTTGCTTAAAAATCTTTTATTTTACAGCCACTTTAATTGATCATCTTTAGACCATTTGAGAAACTTGGCACTAGAGAACACTTACGACAATGTCAATCAAATATTTTTCTGAGAGGTAAGGATTTCCAAACTCCAGATGTGCTCAAACTATGCCTCATTTTCCTGGACAATTCTCTTACTTGGTAGGAGAGTGATACAGCACAGCGATACATGAACAATTGTTTTTTTTTATCAAGTAACAAAAATGCCTTCTAAGGGAGATCTTGAATTATTTATTCTGGTCAATTGAATGGATTTTTTTTTCTTTTTTTTTTCCTAGCAGAAAATAATCTTCTCCTTCATTAAGTAATGATGTGGCTTGTGCATTCACTCCAGAAATGCGAAAGCTGAACTGAATTCTTTCCTCTTTGGGAGACAGATATTATGCTTCTAAACAGAGTGCCATAAATACCCAGCTCTCAGACGAGTGCTCTTGCTCTGTGCTTGTAAAGCTGTTTCTCTTTGTCTAAACCAAAAGTACATTGAGCAAGGGCCTGGAATCCTCATGAGTGACTGTTCAAACAACAAAGCTGAAGGTTCACTACTTTGTTCCAACTGAGGGAGGAACAAAACCAAACCTGGCTTCTGCCAAGTATTCCAGCTAGGAGCTGGGGGAATTTTCTAGAGTGAGGTGCTCTTGTTGAAGCTGTTTGACCTTCTATAAAATACTTAAATAAATGTTCAGAGGCCAAGATGTGAGACATCAACATGAGGTCTCCTCAGGCCTTGTAAGCTACGGAATAAAAGGATGTTTTTTCATAGTGCAGTTTTATGACTTCTTGTTTTTCCTCAAATGAGTGTCCCAAAATGAAACTCTTTGTTTCAGGCTGAAAAGATCAATTTTGTGTTAAATGGACCAGAACTTCTCAATCTCCTATTTCAATCACAAAAAGAGGTGACAAAAATGAGTTTAGCTTGATACAAACCGAATATGATTTTCCTTTTTCTTTGATTCGACAGCAGAAGTCCCAGTTAAAAGAACCTTAGAATACTGAAGACCTTTGCCATGCCATTGTTATGAACATATTTATCATTTCTCAATTATTTAAATACCTTTATGTGAACAGCTACCAAGTACTGTATTACTTGAAAAGTGTTCACTCTAATATTTTAATCATTTATAATACTTTATGATATGCACTGGACTTCTGTTACATAATATTTTGTCTTTCTTGACCATGTAAACAGACAAAAACAATTTTCTGTCTCAAATGTAAATACTGATACTGATGCCAGAATTACCATGGCTGCATATTGACATCATCAATAAAAAAAATCCTGCTGAATATTTTTTAAAACAAGCAAATATAAGGGGTGGGACTATAGCCAAAATGTAGGGGATTTGTAAATATCTCCATAAATAATTTTTCCTACTATTTACCCAGCTTTACTCTTGTGACTGAGTTTACTCTTGTGACAGCTTTACTCTTGTGACTGAAATGCATAAGTCAGTGCTGAGTATTTTAGGAGTCTATCCAGCTGTATTTCTCTTTTAGCATTCTCTTGTCAGTATGAAATATTGTGCCAAGAGCTATATCTGTGTAGTTTACAGAATTTAGATAATTATGTAGGAAGATGAAAAATTAATTTAATAAGAAAATAAAAATAGGGTTTATAGTATAGAACTGTCTGTAGCTGCACAAAAATGTCACTAAGACACAAGAACTAAGATAAATCTCTTTATGTAACATTTTATCACTGTTTTGCACAGCAAAACCTCATAGAGCACCTCAGTAAAACTGAGATAATTTAAAGACAACAGCAGACATATTAATAATTGATTTTTACTGATTATTTTACAGGAAATTTCTTTTCACTCTTGAAATATTTTGAAAGATTTATGTGTTAGCCTCATAGTTCTCACCATTTTGAAAGAAAAAAAGGACAGCATATAATGTAAAACACTATATAAAAATATAAAACAACTGAATTTTACATCTAGAAACTGGTAATAATGACCTGGTTTCAATTGTGGCTGTTTTTCTATAGTATTCCTACAGAGCAAGGATAGTATCGTAATTGAGTTAGTCTGTTTACACAAGAATATGCTTTATGTTGTGAATGTTAGAAGAAATTGGTCTCATATATACAAGCTTTAGTATAAACACACTGTAAGCCTTGTAAAACAATCTTATCAGTCACAAGACAGCTCATCTACACATTAGAATATATTTAATTAGTGTTTATGGGTGTTCGATGGGACAAAATAAATACAAAGTTCAACCAAAACAGATGGGGCTCCAACAGGATTTGTAAAATGGGTTACTTCACTGCTGGCAGCCTAAACCTCATTTCAGAGAAAAATCAAAGCAGAATTGAGGAGGAAGAGGAAAGAGAAAAAGGTCACACAGAAGATCGGAAACAGACACCTGATCCAGAAACTTTTTTTTGCACATTTTTCTTCATTAATTTTGTGGGTTTGAAGTAATATAGCACCTCTCTGGGCTAAGGCAGAGGAATTGCCTACAGGATGATATTTTTATTTTACTTTCAGAATATAACCTTGGTCATACTGCGTGTTTTATGTATCAGAGAAGGAAATGAGAAGCTAGATAGCACTGTGAATGCTCAAACCCATACACAATATAGGCATTGCTTCATTAATGGACATATACCAACCTCCTTCCTCACAAAGGCATTTATGAATCTTTTCAACAATGACAGTCAATAATTTTGGCATTCTTTTCAAGAATATACTGTATTTAAGGAGATTTGGTTTTAATACTAATTTAAATAATATTAGAAATATAGAGAAATAATGTTACTGGAATAGGCAAAGCTTCACTAGGCTTACATAAAATGGCACTTTTTTATATGCTGCACACAAACGTATGGGTTTTAAAAGTCAAAGTATGGATGTGGCACAACTAAGACCTGTGTTAAAAAACTAATTAATAATTTCATTTTAATTCATAACTTGTCTTGTTCGCATCAGTGGGACTACTCATACTGAAAGCTTAGATGTGATTTGCAAAAGCAATGTCTTCATTGTTAATTGTTAATACCCATTGACATTTTTTTTAATAAGAAAGAATACTTACATGATCTCCTTTAAAAAGAAAATCAAGTGAAGTACTTAAATATTTCTTCTCTTCCAAGTAAAAGCAATCATTCCTTTTCTCCTAGTTATTTTTGAAGTTTTTTGTTAAATCTTCTACCTTTTTCCTCCCCTTGCTCCCTTCCCTTCCCCTCTCCACATTGTAGATTAACCTCAAACAGATCTTTCTGTTGCAAATATTGCACATTTTCTTTTCTTTTGCGTTTGATATAGATGTCCTTCAGGGGTGTCAGATTTTGTTTCATTGCCACTGCTTCTGTTTCACCCATTTCCTGTCTTGTAGACAGCCAGCAGTCTCACCACCGGACATCTGAAGCTGGTCATCTACTGAAAAGACTTCTGAAGTTAGCACACAGTTTTAAAAGGAAGGACATCTACTTGATATGTAGTAAGCATGATGTTGTACAAAGTGCAGCAAATACATGAAACAGAGTGGATTTGTTTCTCCAAATACTTTGGTGGTTTTGACATATACCTCCACAGACTTTTTGCCTAAGATTTTTTTTTTTTTAATTGTTGCAGTCTGTTTAGGTTATAGCAGAGACTGCAAATTTTTGCTAGTTTAGATTTTGGTGTTATTTAGCTTAAAAGTGACTTCTGCATTCTGGATACTGTTGGCTCACGCTGTACTTAAGGTAACAGGGAAACTAGGGAATGGGTTGACTTGTAATCATGAACACGGCTTGCAAACAAATTATCTGGATAACTACCAAAATATATGGTCAATGGGATGAATACTGAACACGTTTGGCTGTGTTTCCTAGCAGCTGAAGAAATAAGCAAAACCCACACAGTGTACTCCCTTGTATGAGTTTAACATTAAATACAATGTCTGATTATTTATAAAGAAAAATTACTCTGTCTCCTGCCAGGTTACACAATTGTCTTACCAGATGAGAAACAACCATAAAAGATGGCCTATAAGCAGATAAAAAGCCAAACCCCTTTTCCTGGCCACTGGGGCACTGGACAGGAGACTGTGGAAAAGTGACTAAGGAAAACAGCCATATGGAGTCTGAAAGTTAGGCTGTTGTATGCAAGCTTGGGATGCTTTTGGTAAGAGTTAATCTGAGACGGTTGCATAGGCTCATTAATTATTGTAAATGTCACTTTCTTTTATGTTTAGTTCCTTAAGATTAAAGAGTGGCTTGGTTTAAGAAGACTGACTGAACATTGCATTAACCCCCAGTTCCAGTCTTCTGAAGGGAACAAATGCAGGCACCCAAGTCTAATTACACCTGTGAGGTTAAGCACAGTTGGTTGTGCAGCAATAGCTGAGCAAACACTAAATGAGTTTGCTTGCGTATAGGCAGCAGTGTAGTTGCAGCAGCATGAAACTCTGTATGTGCTAATTTTCCCTCTTCTCAGCCTCTCATTTAGAGTTTGGTCACATATCAAACAGTACCCCAGAGCTTGCAGTATAAATAAGACATGGTCTACTGATGGAATTAGTCCTCAATTCTAAGGGCTAATCTTGTAAGGTGCTGCTTCCCACCCTATCAATTTCAGCTAAACTGAGAGCACTTGATAAGTCCTCTTAATTTGGGGTTACGAATTCTTAGTTAAGATCAGGCACAGGTTGGCTGCAATGGAGCTTGTTATAGCAGGAAAGCATCAGTACCTGATAACAGATGGTGACATGGTGAATCATATTTACTGTTGCAGAAAATGGACTAAATGGAATATTTTTAGCAAGGTAAGTATTTTACAGTTTGAGCACTTTCTGGCATGACTATTTGCAATTAAGAAATTGCAATCTGGATATAGGCAACAGAGGAGTTTTGTTTTAAGGCGTTTTAACCATGTATTTACTCAGCAATTGAGAAATTTGTCAGGTAATAAGTTCAGCTGTGGTAAATGATACCAGTAATACTATGGATTTCAGAAATAGTCTGCATACCCTGGAGCCACTCACTAAACATTATCGTCTGGGACTAAATGTGAATTGGGAGCAGCAGTGCTTACGTGCTGTCCGCTGGCCCTAAATGCAGCTATTCCATGAGCATAGCTAAGCCATCTGGGTTCCCTGTGAAGTGAATGGGAGCAGTAAAGCTCTCAGGAAGAGAATTTAGAATAGTTGTAAAGGGAGCACAGCTCACGGTCAAGTAAGGAATGGAGCTGAAATTCTGCCTCTCGGACTGATTGGAAGCCATTTGTTATGCTCAGACAGGATGGTGTTCCGTCAGCACTGATCACTGCCTGACCTTAGGGTGTAACCCTGGCAAGAGACAGTTGTGGAGACAGTAACTTAATTTCAGCCTATGAGTATACACTCACAGCTCTCAAAATTCTAGAGAAATACCCTAGCTACTGGGCTTCAGAGTCGTTGAGATGGAGGCCCCGGTACTTGCCTTACTGAGCGTTGCCAGAGCGCAGCCAGAAATGTCCACGATTCATGGAAATAACGGGGATGCTGGCAAGGGAAAACTCACTTCAAGAGCTGGCAGGGAACATAGGGTTCCCATTGTGGATTTCTTTGTGACTGACATCGGAAAGTCATGGATAAAAGGTCCAGAAATATTCCTGCTTGCCTCTCCTGTAAAACTCCCATTTCTCCTGTTCTGTTTTAGCCCTCTTCCTTGAGCTGCCAAGCTGCCAAGAGTGAGGTGGAAGAGGGAAACTGAATGGATGGGATAGACAGAAGCAAGAGTTGAAAGGAGGGAATAATGAGATGTGCTAGGGAAAAAATAGGTCTTGATGGTGTAAGAGTTAGTAAGAAAAGGAAAAAGGAGAAATAAGGGTAATGGGCGGAGGCTGAAAGATAGAATCATAGAATCATAGAATCGTCTAGGTTGGAAGAGACCCTTGGGATCATCGAGTCCAACCATCTACCCTACACTACAAAGTTCTCCCCTGTACCATATCCCCCAACACCACATCTAAACGTCTCTTAAACACATCCAGGGATGGTGACTCAACCACCTCCCTGGGCAGCCTATTCCAATGCCCGACCACTCTTTCTGTGAAAAATTCTTTCCTAATGTTCAGTCTAAACCTATCCTGTTGGAGCTTGATGAAATGATATGACGTTAGTGAAGGAGGCAAACCAAGAAAAAGTTAAAACCATCATTAGAAAGTGTAATGCCAAGAGTTACAATAAATTGTGGTGTCATTTGGGACTCTGATTGCATGATTTATTGAACACTGCTAGGAGCGTTTATCATGCTAGCCACCACAGGCTTAGCTATTGTGGGCCTCAGTGACATGTGGAAGGATGAGTACTTAGTCTTTGATGAAAAGTTAGAGGTCACTGTCATAGCAATCCACACACCTGTGTGTAGCACCTGTACATCCTTTTGTTTTGTTTGCAGTGTCTATTGTTGCTGTTTAATACATGTTTTTAAAAAAGAAAAAAAATACTGTTGCTTTGGAAATTTTGACACTGAATTGAAAGAAATAAGCCTTGGTCCTCTGGTACATCACTGCAATGCTTGGCTGGTTTTTTTCCTCCATTCCTATCCAAAAAAAAAAAAAAAGGAAATAAAATATATAATGTTAAAATATGTTAGCTAAAGGTCTTTTTCACCCCCTAGGCTAGATTAGATGGCTTAAAATAATTCTTAAAAACTTATGGAGGACTGGACAGGGGGTAGTTTAACCTATTGTTTCATACTGTAATCTAAGTCATTACTTCAGATTTTATAGCGGAAAATATTTAATGCTTTTATTAAGAATTAAGCAGTATTTTAAGTCATGTTATTAATGCCATTTTATCCATGGGGTTTTTTTTTAAAAAGCTAAGGCTTTCTATCAATGGACCAGTGCTAATCCACTCCAAAAATCAGTTTAAGATGCTTTACTCACAGTGAAATTCACTCTTAAATCATGATAGATTCACCATGCTAGTGTTTTTTTTTTTAATTCAAGTCATCACAGGCTTACAGTGATGACCCAAAGAAGCCAATCTATTTATAACTTCACCATGATTTGACTGGCTTTGTATTCTAATATTGACTGCTCTGGGTGTGGATTGTGGCTACACAGAGTGGCAATGACTACTTGGATGGACAACTGAGAGCTACGGTGTAAAGGTCGGCTGACTTGCTACCTGTCTAAAAGTGGAACAGACTTTAAGGAAATGAACTATAAACTCAGAGTATTTACTTGAACATTACATCAGGATATTAGATTGTAACTGCCAATAATAGAGTTCTAGTGAAAATTACACTAAAACTTAAAGCTAACTTTTTTTTTTTTTTTTTTTTTTTGCTTTGTGTCACTTCTCCATTGGTGGGGACAGCTAAGTGTTGCTCCTACATCTCTAACAACTTAGTGACTATGTGTTCAGACTTAAATGCCACAGTGTCATTTAGAAATGACTGTCATTTTGAGAAAGCTTACTGGAAGGGCAGCATTGTGTTTTATGCTGTAAGAGTGGAACGGTATTGATCCTTTAAATGTTCCACCTCCCAGAGCACACTGTCTACAGATATCAGTGAGCTTTGCTGTATCACTGACTGGCAAATAAGTCCTTGAAATTGGAGAAAAAGCAGGGGATTAGTTTGTTTTGTACTGGAGTTTTGTGTGGAGCATATAAAAGTGGAGGCGGGTTTTTGTTATTGTTTTGGAGGGCTGATAGAAATTTAATGTTTTGGAGGGTTTTGGATTCTTTTCCTTATCTCTGCCCTTTTGAATGCGCTCCCATATCAGAAATATTGGACACATGCCATGTTACATTCACCCAAGTTCTGTATATTCCCTCATAATGGCAAGTCTGCATATTATTATTTTCCTTAAGACTTCTAATATTTGTTTATATATAACAGGAACATGTTTAGAAAAATACAGAAAGAAGATACTTTGGGACAGAACAGGGTGTCCTGATGCTTACTGAAATATTTCCAACAGTTTACTAACAGGTGAAAAGGGGTTTTCTTTCCACCATAAAATGAAAAAAATCTTCTGTCTAAAGGAGGCAGAATCCATGTACAAGCAGAAATTGGCTGGTCTGTGCATTTCCTCAGTAACTTTCACAGTCACTGGTCACACATTATTGCAACACATTCACTGAGCTGCTTCTCCCTCTCTTTAGGTAATTTTCCCCATTACATTTTGAGCCAATCTTGTCACATAAATTTTATAATCATGTTTCTCAATTTCTTTTTACCTTATTTACACTTTGGTAAATGTTTTCAGGTTCTCAGGAACACAAACAGAAGTTACTTGTGTTTCTTCTTTACTTAATTGGGGTAATCAGTTCAGTATAATCTAACCGAGCCGAGCTGAACTTGAGACAAAACTAGAAATGACATGAGCCAATTTGCAAGACTTGCTTTTTCAAGCAATTGGAAAGACATACATTGAATTCCTTTGAGACAAGACCATCACTTCCAAGACCAACTGTCCTATCATTTGTGAAATAATGTGTAAAGCTCTTCAGAAAGGTTCTTCAAGGGGGTGGTTTAACGTCCATTGCTATAGAGATTACAGCACGCAGACAGATACTGTTGCAGTAACACTTAGGGTACCTGGATGTCAGCACCTTGTCAATCTAAAAATTTAGGGATCAACTCTAGAGATTCATCTTGATTTTCTAAGACTTCGTTTTCAGTATTTTAATCAAAAGAATGACCTCAATATATAATATAGCTTTTCCGCAGGGAAATCAGCCATTCCTGCTGTAACAGTACTAGAGTCAACAGGTAAATCAAGGGCTAAATTGGCTAAGAATCTAGAAATTTAAGAGCCCCTTACAATAGATAACAATAAATAGAATAAATAATCAACCGTATTTCCAGACTTCTTGTTCTATTCCGTTGATGCTGTGAAACCAGATACCAACCATATTAGCTTTCTTGAAGACAGTGGTGTTTCTTTGTGGGTGACTTTTCAATTCACTGTTACCAAGCCTGTGAAAGTAGTCAGAGGCTTAAAAAGGCAGCCAAGAATTGTGTTAATTGACATGACACTGAGAAGAACCCTGTGGTCAGAATAAGCTGTGAGGAGAATTGTCAGCATAAATATCCTGTAACTGTCTAATAACCTCCCTCCTTCCCGATCCATGTGGGAGGGATAACAGAGACCTTTTTCTACAAGGTTCAGGACCAACACCCCACCAGAATAAATCAAGTTCTGATTACATCTTCTAACTATGATTAAGGGGGAGGCAGCAAACATGGCTGCTGATGTCCTAGCTCGAACAGCTAGAAAAAAAATCTCCAGAAAAGCGTCACTCGTTGACCAAGCTGGCATAAATTGACAGAATGACAGTGTCTCACCATATTGCACTATATGTCTGACTACAGCGACAAGTTCTGTATCCTGCCTTGGAAAGTCTTGCTGTGGTAGAATTTAGTGAACAGCACTGAAAAGTCATCTGGAAATCTCCCTGTAAAGATAAATTATTTTCTCAGAGTCCTATCATAAGATGAATTTTTGTTCTCTTTAAACACTACCTGCTTTTCCTTGTTATTTCCCTCCTTTTTCCTTCCTGCAGACACAAAATCTTATCTAGATAGGAATAAATAAAGAATCTTTTTATCCTCACTTTTCAAGCTATTTCAACTTAAGAAAAAATAATAATGACTGTATTTGTCCCCTGTGTTTGAATTCAACAATACATGATTAATACAGACTTGCTTAATGAAAAAACACTAAAGCGACTGAGCTCAATAATGAGTAATCCATGGGAGCTGTTCACAGCTGGCTGAATACGTAAAAAACTGAATTTTGTGCATATTCTTTCAATTTTTTAATTCAAATCCGTTCCTACTACATTCACACCTGCTCTTGCTAATTTTTCACTTTGCGCTTTGAAGAAAAATACTGGGTTTTGCTGACTTGACCATTCCTTCCGAGTTACACGACGGTTATTACTTGGATCAGCACCGGCTGCCAGGCGCCGAACCGACATCCTCAGTCCCCTCCCGCGGCCCCCGCCTTCGAGAGACGGCTCTGCCGGGGACGGGGGGGACGGGAGCGCCACCGACGCCCTCGGTGGCCGAGGAGGGGCTCTGAACACCTTAATTCTCTTTTTATCGTTCCCGTGGGCTCGCGTCCCCGTCGATGGGGCGGGGGCAGGGGACAGCACCCTGCCGAGGGTGGGCTGCCAGGCGTCCCTGCCCGGGGACACACCGGCTCTGCCCGCCGCGTCGGCCCGGGGAGCAGCCGCCGCGGGGGCGTAAAGGCGCGGACGCCGGCGGATGGCGGCCAGAGGTGGGGAGAGAGAGCCGGCCGTGGCCGGGGGGTGGCTGCCGGGGGAGGACGCCGCGGGACGGCAATCCCCCCTGGGGACAAAGGGCGAGCGGAGCCCCGCTCCCCCGAGCCGGCCGGGAAGGGGAGCGCCCCTCTCCCCCGTGCCCCCCGCCGCCGGCCTTACACAGCGCGGCGCTGCCCGCTTCCTCCCCGGTGCCAGCCTGGGAGCCGCCCCGCCGCCCGGATCACTTGCCATTTGCATTTCTCCGCTGCTGGGGAGGAGGAGGAGGAGGAGGAGGAGGAAGCTTACGCCCAGGGCAATGGGGAGGGGGGGGGAAGGGTAGGGGAAGGGAGGAGGAAAGGGAAGAGGAGGAGGCGAGCGCCGGCAGCGGGGCCGGGGCCATCGAGCCCGCCGCCTCCCGGGCGGCCCGCACCGCTCTTGTGCGTCCGCCTCTTCCTTCCCCCCGCGCCGCCTCCGCCGGGGGAGCCGGCGGGGGCCGTACGTGCCGGGCGGGCGGCGAGGGGAGGGTCTGCGGCTCGGCGTCGCTGCAGCAGCGCCGGCCCCGCCGCGCCGCCAGGGACCGGGTGCGGGCGCCGCCGCCGGCTCCGCGCTGCTGCTGCGCGGCGATCGCCGCTGCTGGCAGGAGGGGCAGGGATGTGAGCGGTCGGGTCGGCTTGGCGAACCCCCCACCCCCCCACCCCCCTTTTATTTTTTTATTTATTTATTTTTTTCTTCCTCTCTCCTCAAAAAAAAAAAAAAAAAAAAAAAAGACCAAACCAGCCAACCAACCCCAAAAAACCCAGAGGGCGTGGGGGGGTGGGGGGTGGGGGTGGAGGGGGATCCCGTGTCGCCGCCGCCACCCTCCGCCGCTGGATCCGTTGTGAGGAAATTGCCATTCGCCGGCAGCGGCGGCACATCTGGGCGGGCACATCTGGGCATGCAACATCGGCTCCCGCCGCCTTCCTCCTCCGTCCTCCAGCCGGCCGAGCGGATCCCTCCGGGCCGCCGGGGAGGCTCCTGCTCGCCAGCCCCAGGGTCCATCTTTCGGACTGAATATTAAAAAACTGGCAGCGCGGGGAGGGGGGTGGGGTGGAAATAAAGGCTGCTTTTTTCTTCCCCTGGGATTTATTTCATGGGGATGTGTTCAAGACAAGAGAGGATTCAGAAGGATATTGACGTTGTGATCCAAAAGTGCAAGGCGGAGAAGGACTGCCTGTTTGCAGGTGAGTTTCTCTCCCGGGGGCGGCCAGGTTGGCGGCGCGGAGGCTCTGCCGCCGCCGCCCGCCCCGGACCCGGCTCCCGCCGCCGCGGTGCCCGTGCCCTTCGCCGCCGTTCCCGGGAGCGGGGGGGCCACCGCCGAGCCGGCATGTGCCTGCTCTCAGCCCCTTTCTTCCTCCTCCTCCTCCTCCTCCTCCCGAGGGCATGTGAGGGCAGATGAGACCAGGCGCCGGCCGGGAAAGGTGGTGGTGGTGGTGGTGGTGGGGTGTGGGGTGTGGGGTGTGGGGTGGGGGGGACACGGACACGACATCCCGAATCAGGGATGGTGGCAGCGGCTACACGCAAACCCGGGCGGGTGCGGGTGAGTGTGTCCGTGTACGTGGCCCCCCCGCTGCCTGGCGCAGCCCAGCGCAGCCCCGCTGCTTTCTGCTCCGGCGGCCGGGCTCCTCGGTGCATGCCTGTCTCCCCGCCCGGCCGCCGGTAAACGTCCCCGCTTCCCGTTTAACACCCCATCCCACCCCACCCCACCCCCGGGGGTTTCGCGGTGCCGGCCGCGATGAGCCGTTGCGGGAGCCCGGCTTGTGGCTGCCTGTTGCCGTTTCTGACAATGGAAATCCCTGCCGTTGCCATAGCACCGGGCACTTGTTGCGAGGGGCTGGGGGGGGGGATGCTGCATTTCCACGGATTCACCCCGACCCCCCCTTCCACCCAGCAGTTTCAGCAAAATAAGGACAAGTTGTAATAATGCAGCTCTTTGTCGTTCAGATTTCAGGTACTCAGACTCCACCTTTACCTTCACCTACATTGGAGGCTCCAAAAGGTACTTTTTTTCCCTTTTTTTTTCTTTTTTTTTGTACAGTAATGACTCCTTTCATTTCCTGCTAGCACTGAGGTGCAGTGGTTCAATACCATGGCAGGCTTCTTTTGTTTCCTTTTGCAAAAGGAGGATCAGTAAATCATGTGCCTTCGTGCAAAGGTAAACCGAGGAGGAGGAAGTGTGGAGGGAGGTGATCAGAAAGGTGATCCTGCTTGTCACAGGCTCATTCCTCTGAGGGCTGCTCTGAGGAGCTTCACTGTTTGTCTTTTTTTTAATTTATGTGGATACGTAAAATTTCTGCTGTACGTCAACGAAACCACAGCAAAGGCAACAACATGATATAAAGTTAATTCGTTTTAAAAAACTGGGAAAAGTTACAATTTTAATAACCAGTAGGCCAAATTTCACATCAGCACCTTATTCTCTTGCATGAGAGCCATATTTAGTCCTATGACAGATGCAAGACTGTCTGCAATTGACCAAATCAAATTCCTGAGACATTAAGTGAATTGACAGTGTAGCTTATAAGGCTAAAAAATGCTTTTATTGAATGGTAGCTTAAATATTATTTCTAAGTGGTTCCGAGGTTTTGGTTATAAACTGGATTGTGCATGTACACATTTTTTAATTATATTTCAGCATTTGTTGTGTTCATCTGTTTTCGAAAGGAAATACATGTAAAAGCTTGAACACACCTCCTTTTGATTTCCCCAACTATTAGTTACCTTTTTATTTAATAAGGTGTTAACATTGTATGTTACATCATTCTCTTATCTTTTAGCTAAATTTTATTACACTTGGCAAGAAGTCCTGGTTTGATTTTTTTGTTTGTTTGTTTGTTTAAATTTTTCTTTTTTTCTCAGTTCGTCTGATATCTTCGGCAGTTGTTTTTCTTTCCCAGGGTATGCCAGGTTAAAGTGTTGTATTTTTTGCAAGGGAACCTTTCAGTGCAGCCAGTGCTCCCGCAGCCACTGGTTCTCCCCAGCGTGTGCTTCGGGGCCTGGCTTCAGGAGCAGGCTCCCAGATGGTCCCCAGGCTGCGAGATTGCTCAGAAAAACGCTTTCCCACTTTGCTACCCTGCCCCTTCCTACCAACGGAAAATTCATTTTCGGTGGAGTAGGCTAGTTCACCCAGTACCTGAGAATGAATGTATTTTCAGGTTGCTTGTACTATACTCTTTCATTTAAGGTTTTAGTATATGAAAACATAGACTTTTTAAAAGGCAATTTTGAAAGTCTTGATACAGTAAAAATCATCTAACAGAAATAATACTTATGTAATTAAAGTGATTGAATTTGAAAGTTACTTTACACTGCTTTCTAAACCAAATATTGCAGCAAGAAACCAGGAAGTGAAACCTGTCTATTGTTTCCATTTTCCAAGCCGAATAAAGTGAAAAGCCTGAGGGTGTAACTGATGGGAAACAAACCGGTTTATAAATATTGAAACAAAACATTGTCACCTATACAAGGAGAGACAGAAGAGGACCTTACATCCTGCAGCCTTGAATTTTAACTGGGGTCAGCATTGGCCTAGGAAACCGTTGACTGGAAACTGGTCTCAGGGCCTTGAAAATCCAAACTGAATTGAGAAACAAACGTTATGCTTACAGAAATTGGCGAAAGTGGGAAGTTACTTAGAGCATACTCAAATTTCACTTTCCTGTTCACATTTTAAGGACATTTAAAAAGTATCCTATGAGATAAGCGTTTCACGTTCTCTGCTTGTTTGTATTGTCATTCAGAAGGACCTTTTATAATATTCTTAGAGTGGTGTACTGAGTGGCAGGTTTATGGTGGTAAGCTCTCTTGTGAAGTACGTCAAATGAAAACCATTAAGCCTTGACTATTTAGGGCCAAACTTCAGTTTCTCACATCGAAGATGAGTTAGTGGCTTCTTCTCTGAGACGGCACTGGCTGAGCAGCAGCCATACTGCACTACGGGCAGCGCTCGGGCAGCCCTCCAGTACAGGGCCAACAGCAGCGACCGGTGGCCATCTAAGGATCTTTTTCTTGCATTTGGCTGTGATTTTTTTTCCTTCTTGCCACTGCTGCAGCTGTGATCTGCCTGAGTGGTGACTCCAGTTTTTTGACTATTGTGCTCAGGAATTGTCCCTAAATGGCAAAACCTCTGTTAGCTCATGGTCATAGACTTGCGTATCAGCCGCAGGCCCTGTCCAGTTACTTCAGATACTCTGGCTGATGGCTGTTTTTCGAACCGACGGGGACACAGGCTTTTGAGTAATGGGCACAGGGGTGGATGTTCACTGGGTGGACGTTCAAACCAAGAAACAGGATTAAATGAGCGAGAGTAGAAATGGTGTGTAAGGAAGATCACAGTACTGTAGTACTCATTAGCCATGCTTGCAACTAAGTCTTTTTCATGCTTTATTTCCTTTAGATATTCCTTTAGGTCAGTGTGTATTATGGCTTTGTTTTAGCCATAGTGGTTAGATACAACAACAGAAACCCTTAGAAGAAGGCAGTAAGCTTTCTGTTTGGATTTTTTGTCTTACCCTCCTGTAAAGGCAGGTGACAATACTAGCAAATTAAACTTCTCTGGGGGCATTCCTCTGCATACTGTAGTTGCCTCTAGTGCCCATTTATGAGTAGTCTTCATTTATAAATTCAGAGCCAGATTCTCAATAAATGAGTCTAAATCTGTGGAAGCCAGTGTATCAGCATTATTCACTTATGATGAGGACCTAAGGTTTATTTGTGTTTGTTCTTTAAACTGTTTAGTTTGTCTGTGTGAGATTTTTCTCCTTTGGGCCAGCTTCTCTGTCTTTATCTGTTTTTTCCCTGTTGCTTGGATTGATTGCACAGCCTCTTCGTACATTAGTACTATTCAAATATTGAGGTAGTACATAACCACGCTGCAGATCAATCCAAATAGATAGGCCTGATCCGGAGCACATTTATCATCACTTCAGTGGAGTTAACTTGTATTCCAACAGTAAAGTGCTTAACCAAACCCTGAGGGCATGACTTAGCTTTTGTTCAAGTACAGAGGTTCCAGAGAAATCCACTGAGAACTATTATTTTTTTATTCTTCTTATAGACCTGTTCCAACATTTGACCTTTAGGTGATATTAAACTATTATATTGTGTAAATAATCTATGTGTAAATGATCACTAGATGGGCATAAATACCTTTCAAGGGAGATTTTGCATTTACAGGATTTTTCTTGAAAAGTTAGAAGGGAATAATCTCTATAAGTACAGATGTATTTGTATTGTGTGAACTACCATAAATAATCCTTTACCTACGTAGTTCAGTTAAACCTTTTGGACTGTATTTCACTATACTTCTCTTTTTAAAAAAAAAAATGCACTGTGTTCACACACTCCCAAGCAATTTGAGTTGTTCGACACTGCAGAGGTGCCTCCTGGTTTGAGAAGGTTGTAATTAGCAATTTATTAGTGAAAGCACATCTTTGTGCATAATGTGAGCACTAAATATGGGGCAGATTGTTTATCAATGTAATAATTTTTAATTTTACTGTCAGAAAGCACTAAGTAGGGTGATAGATTTCTTATAAAGTGAGGTGTTCATTTGGGTGCTGTGACTGTGCAAGATTTACTCTTCTTTAACTACATCTGGCAGAATATCAGAAATGGCTGGATTTTTTATGCTTTTTACTGCAGGATCTAAAAATGATATCGAAGTGTGAACACGTCAAGTTCTCATCTTTTTTTAAAAATAATCTCGTTTCCTTTTTCCCTTTTTTCTGCCCCTATGTGAGACATTGCTCCTCCAGAAACCGTGCAGCCTGAACAGAACTGCTGATCTGTCATCTTTCAGATAAATAAAAATGCGTGATGCCCTGAAGTTGTTTTCACTTGATGTCATTTGACATGGTTTACACAGAAGCAGCGCTTGGTTGTCCTGAAAAAAAAAGATATTTCCTTTTTTTAGTGTTTTTCTCAGCGCCTCTTTTTTTTTTTTTTTTCTGAGGCTAAACGAGGACATCATATCAGTCCTGAAATAAATACCCCTTTATTCAAATATGTACTTAACTCCATTGGCAGCAAGGGATGATGACAATAAGGCTGTGCATGAGAACAGATCTAATACTGCAGCATATTGTAAAGAAACTAGATAAGACCTGTAAGAACTGAACACATTAATTTTGTCAGCAAAACTCCCATCTTCTCTTTGCACGGTGGACTCTTATGCTCTGCTTTCCATACTTTGGCACAATGATTATAATGGCAGTTCCGAAGAAGCAAGGAAAGTTGAGTTTTGGTCTGAAGTAAATGGGGTTTTTTTGCTTAAAATAATGACAAATTTTTAGCTTTGGCTACTTTGATTTTGAATATTTGGCTTTTTGTTTTCTGTTCAAGAGGTTGCGCATAGTGCTTAATTTTGTAGTATCAGAAATTCTCATGTAAACTGATGAATTAATTCCCACCTCACTGTAGCAGTGAAGTATTTCACAGCTGGGGAGCCATGCCTCTGAAAGAGTAACTAAATTGCTTGTGGCTTTCTGTCGCTGGAGACAAAAACCACTATCTGCAGTCCTAGCGCATTACATCCAGCAGGTGTTTGAACCACTTGATGATAAATAGATACAGATAACCTTTTTTTTTTTTTTTTTCCCAATTAGTGGTATGCCCTATTGCTATGTACATGAGTTAAATAAAACTGCCTACATGAGAGATTCCATTTAGTGGATAATTTTGAAATTCTGATGTCACTCTCATAACGCTAAAAGTCTTCAGTACGAAAAAAGCTGTGAAGAAAAATGGTTTGGGGCTAATTGACGAGTGGTTTTATCTTAAAATTTCTGTTCAGTTTATATATGCTGTAGCAAAAGGGGAGGGAGAGAACTGAAAAACATTTTTTAAACTGAAAAACTCTGTCCATCAGAAAATATCAAAATGGGATACTTTTCTCAACGTTTTCATTTTTTTCTTTCCTTTCCGAAATGATCTAGTTTAAGACCAGCCTTTTTTGGATAGGTTAGTTTGAACCTAGCTCCTCTGTCGGGTTCGTTGCATGGCAGTGCATTTACTGGCTATGCAAGGTTTGGGGAGAGAAGGTTGAACTGTTCGTTTTGGAAGCAGTGGTGGCTTGCATAAGATGAAAAGTGTCCATGAAAGTATGTCTTAAGAAGATGATTTTTATGGAATCCATTGCTCTGAATGGTTTTGGTTTAGCTGGAATGGGATTTACACAGGGCTTATGAAGGGCTGGCACAAGCACAGTTCATTTCATCTTCTGTTGCTGATGGCTGTGCTTAACTTTGTGTTCAGGTTATTAAATATGTAATTACATTCCTAAAATATACCTCTACTACAGTAAGAAAAGGGTGAAAACTAGATACACAGCTTGTACTTAGCCATCTGTTTATTGCTCTTTCAAAATACCTGGAAGATTGTACATTGTCTTTCAATTTTAACTTTCCTATCAAATACGGCTTAACATTTTTGCTGGGACTATACCATTTCCTGGGAGAAAAATCTGTGTTGTGAGACAGGAATCTAGTTTAGATATAACATGGCAAGCATCATGATTTTCATTTTTTCATTAAAGATTCTGTAGATGAAGTAATGTTGAATACAGCCTTGGGTACTTTTAAAAAACAGTTTTGTGTCATGTATTAATTAAGTTTCAGTTTTTAAATCTCTCTTTAAGGCAAGCATTTTCCATTCTGTGAATTCCTGCTAACATACCTATTCTGACTTTATACTAGCTTTTGGTATTGGCAGTGTGTAGTACGTACATACATTCCCATAGATAGATTTTTGATAGGTACTACAAGAAATTCAGTAGGTGTGATTTAACAAATGATTCATCCTAAAAAGGGATCTACCCATACATTCCTATAGATAGATTTTTGATAGGTACTACAAGAAATTCAGTAGGTGTGATTTAACAAATGATTCATCCTAAAAAGGGATCTAGTAGAGCACTATAGTAAAAAAGTCAAAGTAAAAAAATGCCATGTTGAGGGTTTGTGAAAAGCAAAATCAACACCATTCTACTCACGGTCTTACTGAGCTCACCTTTTTCTGATGGTCTTGTATCTAACAGATCCTTCTCGCCTTGCCGTTAGAAAATCAGCACTGTCTGAAATTAACACAGTCCCCATCACTGCATCATTTATAAATCACGTACTTCAGGGAGAGCATGGTCTTGGGGAGATCTCTTGCTGGTCTGGTGAAGTGGGTGGCTCTCCTCTTTTAGCTGCACACTGTACTAAGAACAATACATTCAAATTGTGAACGTCTACCTTTTAGTGAGAAAAATGTGGTTTTAGGTGCTTAAATGAATGGCCTAGTTATCAGAAGTGCCGAACTCCCACACCACGTAGAGGTCTCAGTATTACTGTGCATTGCTTAGCGCTTTTTAAAAGCATCACAGTCTTTACGCAGGTGTTTTTGTTGTACAAATGCTTGCACTGTTGTTCGAATGGTTCACCAGCACAAAGGTGGGAAGAGTGCTTGAACGTCTTTACAGAAAACGTTTTCAGTAACTTCTTTCTCTGCTTTCATCACATATTTTAACATATTAAGTACCTAAAAATAGACCTGTAGGCTGTCATTGTTAAGGTATTAATGTGATAAGACAAATAAATTTGAAAGCAGAGTTCACTCTGACAAAATTAATTTAGATCACTTTTCTCTGTATTGGGGCTAATGCCATTTCTGGCTTTTCCTGTTAGTCTCTAATAATTTCCCATATTTTTCATTGTGCATAAATAAAGAGCTGAAGATACCTGTTGGCATATTTTTTCCATGGATTACTTACTGTGCAGAATACAAATTCTTATTTGAGTCAGAGTCTAATCCCTCAGAGTCAAAATACCTATTTTAATAAGCTTCGGCACCTAGAGGGAAAGTAAATTTTATACTGCTGGGAGAGTTCACTTTAGTTACAATTAAAACTAAGAAAGGGATGAAACGTGAGTAAATCTAGAAAAACTCCAATGTGATTCTGCCTTGGCATTAAATAAATCCCACTTAAGAGAACAGCTCCTAACAATTAATGTCTTCCTTGCTAGAGGAGGGTGAAGATTTTTACAGATGTTTCACTGAGCTGGCCTCATCTGAGTAAAAGCAGCTCCTTTTAACAGGGTAAAATTGACTCATAAAGATAAGCCTACTATCCTGCGCAGCAGTAGCTAGAAAATCTCACTGAAAGAAGAGGGACTAAACAAGGTACAGAAATAACATCTCCTTCCCCTGACAGCCTTCTGCACGCTCACACAAGGTTGCATCCAGCCTATTTCTATGGGAGGGAGAACAGGAAAGAGCCTTGCCTAAGGACCGGGAACAATTGTTGCTTTTGTGACTCAGACTTCTCCTGGGAGGACCCGTTTTCTCCAGGGAGGTTTATGTCAGACATTGTGTTCCCCTACTGCAAGGGCTAAGCGGCATCCTGCGTGCTTTTGGCACAGTGTAATCCCATGGGAGTAAGTCATGGTTCGGCACATGCTCACGTAAGGTAACAGCCAGAAAACAGTCTTGGGTAAAGGCTGGAGGGTGAGCGTCTCTCCGTAGCTGGCTTGAAGGCAGAGTACCTGCCTGAGCCCTGTAGAAGGCTTTGGTTTCTCCTGGCTGTTGTAGAAGACCGTGGTGCGTCCTGGCAATTAGGGTTGAGCTGAATCACTTCTTCCGAGGGAGACTTGTGTAGTGCTCAGTGGGAGCCTGTCTGGAGCAAAGAATTGAGGGCAAAGAGAAAGCTCAAAGAAACTAGCAAACCCTCTGGACATCTCCTTCCAGCCTCGAGGCATTGAACAGAAACAAAAGGGGCAACAGCGTGTCTCCTGTGTAATGACATGTACCATTTGCCAAAAGAGAGTACAAAAAACGGTGATACACCATTTGTAGAGAGAAGTGTGTAATTAAAGAATAAGCTCCTTTCAAACTGTGTAGCATTCTGCATTTCCTCTCCTATATTACAGGTTGCCATCTTGGAATCTTGTTACTTTAAAAGAATGTTCTATGTTTACAGATAAGTATTTTTCTTATTTTAAGAGCCAAATTAGAAGGCAGGATAACTTTGCACTGTTCGACTGTCATGCTTCTACTCAACAAGGTGTTTGTGACAGACAGCATTTGCTTTCAAGCAGAAAAAATAGCCTATGGGTTAGACATGGTATTCCAGGTCATTAGCTTTTCTGCAAATGGTAGAATATTATTTTTTTTTTTTGTAGTATTGTTCATTCTTGCTTATTCTTTTTCCTGAATGTTGAAAACTTAATCTTTGATGGGGAGTTCTCACCCTGTAATAATCATACATACAGCAAAATATGAAAATAATTAGGATGCTCTTCTGTCAGATGAGGACATGGGATTGATAAAGGTGTTAAAACCAGGAAGCACTTCGTTATCATAGAAGTATTTGCTGATAGTCAACTGCTTGATCTCAATTACAGGTGTGTGAATCTGGAGTAATTCCACTGATGCGATGGAGCTCACTTGGGCCCGCTGAATTTTAATCTGGCCCTGATTACTCCTAGTGAATGTCAATCCAGGTGATTCTTTTCACTGGGGGGAAGGGAGGAGAGCTAAGAAGACCAGAGTTCTGTTTTCTGCCATATTTGCAGATGTATTCTCATTTTTGAGTACTTTCCTGGATGGTGGGAGAGCTGCAATTTATCCAAGGAAAAAAGCTTGCTGTCATGCATTCTTACCAAGTTGCTGGCGTTGCAGAGTTCACGGACCGAAGCCGATTGTCAAAAACCATGCTTTTCTTCTTCTGTCTTTTTAACCTTAGCATCTGAAAACCTGGTTGTCACAGAGTCCTCTTTTAAGAACATAATTTGCTAGGCCACGTGAAAACCTCTTTTCCTGTCGCTCACTCAGAATCAGTATTAAATCTTAAGCTGAGTCCCAAAATGGTTTCAGAGCTTTTTGTAGGTATAACCATTAGTTGAAATAGAAATGGTGATTTCTTCACAAGGACTGTTCTGTGAAAACGCCTAAAAGGAATATATTGACTTTATCCAGACCAAAACTGTGTGAAATCTGTTCATTGCAGTATATATTTGTGCAAAACAATGGAAATGTTAAAAAACAACAAAAAAAGAGTTTTATTTCAGTATGTCAGACCAAAAAATGTAACCTTCAAGTATTAAAAATTTCTGGAAAACATATAGTTGGTTATGGACACTATCAGCAGCCTTCCCTTATAGATAGGGAATTCTATAAATTAAGGTAGTCTTCTACTGCTTTAATACAGTTCTATGAATATTACATGAAATCTTTTGTGCATGGTTGTAGCTCTAATGGAGTTACAGCTTAAAACAGCTTATTAATTCTTTTCTTTTAAGTTAGAGAATTATTTTGCTATAATGACTTCTAATTATCATATAGAAAAAGGCTTGTTAGGCTTGGCATAAAATTTCAGTAGTAGGATTTTATAGGCTTATGTGTTGAAAAAGGACATTTTGTCAGTGGATGACAAGGAGAGTAAAACTGGATATGTTTAGGTAGCAATTGGAGGAACATAACCTCTGCAAGAATCTCCTTGGGCATATACTAGTTTTGTTAACTCAGGCCAGCAGAAGTTTAAAATTAGTTTAGTACTGGTCTCTAGAGTACGAAGTAGAGTCATAATAATCAGCCTACCAAAGATGCAGGCTCTCTTTCCTTTAGCAGACCTATGTGTGTACGTGCACATAATTCTCCCCACCCCCACCCCACCCCCACCCCCCCAAATATCTGTATAACACAACAGCAGCATGGCCTTTGGTATACAGTCCTGCTTTCTTCATGTTCCATGTGCCAGATTTAGCTGTTGATGGATTTTTTACATCAAACTCCAGTGTTGGTTAAAGCTTTCCCAACTTCTTTACTGAAATAAAATTGCACGTGATTAGTGGCCACCAGTTTCGTTCTTCTTGTTAAGGTATTTTGCTCCGTAATCTAAGGACATTTACAACTCCCTGTTTTGGCTGTTACATTTTATTTGTTGATTTTGGTATTCTTATTTAAAATGACAAATTGTGAGACATTCTAGTGGTTTTAGCTATATAGAAGGAATTACAAGAAATGCATTCTCCCTACACTGTAGGGAGTAGATGGGTGGAGGGAGACTTCGGGCTCTTTCTGTACCTGAATTTATATGTTACTGATAAGCTTTTATTTGTTTTAGATTGTCCGTCTTGTGATGAATAATTGCTTACTATACTGTTTCTGTGTTTAACAGCAATAACTAGATATTAAAAAATACTACTTCATAAAAGGGTATGCTTTTATTTTAAGGCATGAAGAAACACATTCATCCTGTAGTTCAGCTAAAAACTGACCTTTGCCAAGGACAACAAACACACTAAGATAGGGAGTGTAAATACCTTTTACATATAGCACTGTCTGGCTTCAAGGCAGGCATGGATGTGTGGAAGATGCTGGCCTCCCAGTGTGCTAATAAGGATTAGGCATTTGCTGTCTGTGAAGAGAGCAGGAGTTGCAGTTACATGAGTCAAGATAAAAATTACAAAAGCTATTGATTTCGCTCATGGAGGACATAAACTGATCATCATTTAGGGCCAAGGAAAGCTTTGACCCTGGTTATAAAGTCCTTCTTCATTTCCCCTGTTAGTAAGGCATCACCAGCTGACAGCACAGTGGGTCAAGCCGCTGACTGAAAGGCCCCGAGAAACGTGGCATGTCTTGTCTGGCACAGCAATTCCGAAAGCACGTTTCCAGCATGTTTGGGTGTATGTAACAGTTGCAGAACTTTTGACAAAAGTGCTGAGCAAGCCATCACAAAATGCTGGTATTAATGATCATTTCACCATTACTTTGGTTGCTTGCAGCGTATTCCCGTCTGTATTTTGTCCCAGGTTATTTCCCTGTTGTACTTTATGTGATGTTACATTATTACCATATCCTCAGCTAATGTAAATTGACAAATTGCCGTGGAATTCAGTAAAGTCGTGCCAACTTACAGCACTGAGGACCTGTCTATAATTACATTCATCTTGTTAAGGAAGTTTAAATAGAGCAAAGCTAAATATAAATGCAGTATGTTATCTTCATTGTCTTCTAGTGGAAGAGTTTAATAAATACGTGATTAGTTACATACCAAAGTGAAATTACACCTTATTTGTGTTTGCATGTTAGGTTACAGGTAAGGACAAGTTTCATGGAAGCTGATAAAGTGAGATATAAATTATGTTCTTTGGGAATGGCTCGTATCATAGCGGGGGTGACATGACACCAAAATGGGGCAGAGATGCCTGAAGTGACAGAGACTTGAGAAGTTTTTCCATGTAGCAAACAGGTGCTCTCAGCGGTGTGACACCCAAGTCTCAGGTTTGCATGTGGTGCAACCCCATGAGGAAAGGCACTAGCCAAGACACTGCAGCGGTCTCTTTTTTCATTTTCGGTGCTAGGGTGAGCTTGACAGAGCACTTCCCTGTCCACGTGCAACAGAGATGTTCCCACAGGATCCCTCTGGCACAAGGAAGGTCTTGTCCCACAGGAAATACAACCTCTGCACTCCCCCTTGAGAGATCATGATGACTTCAATCTGCAGAAGTTAAAGAAGGTTTCACATCAACCCTGATCATTTCCATTTTGGTTGCGCTACTGGAGAGCATAGGCTCCTTACAGTTGTCTTTCCATTCCTTCCCAATTTATCATTTTCCACCCTTGTTTCCTTTGGCCTTTTGTTTTCCAGAGGTGCTCTGCATACTGATTAATTCTGGTAAAACCTGCTGTCTGTTGTGTTCATACTGTTGAAGCAGACAGACGTGAAATGGTATTAAACAGCTGGACGATGCAAGTTAACAACATGGAGCTGCTATATAGATGCTTATCTCCCAGTTCCCTTCAGATTATATGTGTGTCCTGAAATGCTTGTTTCAGTTCTTGGGAAGTTTCACCAGACTAACAACGGGTGCTCAAGGCTGTTAATCGGAGCGATCACATGGTCATTGCTGTTCGTTATTCTGTTTTTGGTGTCTAATATGTGGGTGGTTAGAAAAAAATCACTGCTGAAATAATTGCAGCTGCAGCCTGAGTTGTTTGCTGATTTAGGTTCAAAAACCTTTTTTACCTGGGTTGTTTTTGAGATTTCTGTTGTACCTAAGTAAGACTGAACAGAGACGTTTAGAAATAGTGTATATTTCAGATCTCTCACTGTAGGTGCTGTACAGGTATGAGAATGTATTTTAGCTTGAACCAGTAAAAATTGTATGGTCTTACGCGTTACAGAAAATGTTTTAAATAGAACTGTGAAGCAATTAAAAAAATAGATGTTGCTTTATACGGTTTCTCATCATTTTACAGGCTACTTATTATTTATAAAAGACTCTTTATGGACCTTTGGGAGTCTCTCTGCAGTAACTATCTTTTAATTCTGTTCCCCCAAATACATGAAACCTTCTGATAGTTCCATCAGTAACAATGCACATTTCATTAGGAGCATAGTGTTATTAATTGTTACTCTGTATTTCCCAGGGCATTCAGTATTTGCTTTGGGGATCATTACAATCTTCTTTTCATGTAGTTGTCCAGTAATATAACTGGTTGAGGGTGACTTTTTGCCCTCTATGATACTGTTTGAGGTTTTCCTTTGTTGGCTTCTGCTTTGATTTATAATGATATAAGTGACGGATGAAAGACTCATCCTGTTGCAGACCTGCTGGTGGAGTTTCACTAGTGTGAGCTGGACTTCTTGGGTCTATCTATCTGTGGTGTTTTAAGGGTCCGGCTTGAAAAACAGGTTTGCCTGTGGTGCAGATTACCTGCCCTGTAGGCATAGGATGGGTGAGGTGTGCCCTCAGCACACAGGACCTGTATGGCTAAGGAAATGTGGCGGGGTGGTGTGCCAGTAGGTACAACCAGAGGAACGGGCCATGGGCTGTGCCCTACCCAGCATGTAAATGGAGAGAGGGTGAAGTTCTGGTGTGTAGTACCCTCCCTGAAGGCTGCTTGTCCACACCTCAGTCAGTGTCGCAGCAGGATCTGCCTCAAGTGACCATCTTTGATGGGAGATGTTTCAGAGCAGGACGGAGAGCAGCCCGGTGCCCCAGTGAGCTCTGCCGGCTGATGGGCAGAGCCTGGCATCCTGCTGTGGGAGTGAGCGCTTCTGACCGACTGCTCTCCTCCCATGTCAGGACAAGAGTGACTGGTGGCAGATAGCACAGCTCCACAGGACCGTTCAGCGGGAGTCAGGTCAGGTGAAATAAATAATTAACTGCTTCAATGAAATAATATGTGGGGAAGGGAGAAAAAACCTTTTGTTGCCAGCAAAAAGTTTATCAGGCAAAATGAAGGAATTCTGCGAGTTCAGTGTCTGAAATTTGGATGAAAAGAGTAGAAGATAGATAATAGGCCTTTCTCATTGCCTCCTAGAGGGCTCGGAGTCCTTCACTTTAAGCATAAAATATTTCCTCCTGGAGAGCAGCTAAACTGAGAGTATCTCTTTTCCAGTGCTAATTCCATATAGTAATCTAGCATGCACAGAGCTGCAGCATATGCAGCCACTCCAGACCGTATCCAACGCGTGCACGCACGTTGATTTTAGGCAAGTGGTGCCAGCTTTCTGTGTAGCACGCTCTCCTTTCCTCTTCCTCAGAGGTTTTATGGCTCTGAACACATCTGAGCTCTCCATAATAGGAGAGCTGCGTTTTTCTCTGACTCAACTCTGTGTGCATTTTTTAAATGTGCATGCAAATGAGTTTTGCCTCTCAGTTTCCTGGTAAGTTGCCGCAATGGCCAGGCGGGTGGCAGGGGTTCTGCACCATTGCTCGGGGGAGCGCTAACGGGTGACCGAGCGTGGCAGAGCCTCATCTGAGGAAGAGGTTCGGCGTTTCCTTTTCGGTGCTGCTGCTGTTGCATGAAGGACTACAGAAGAGAAGTCTGGAGGGAGTAGTAACAAGAAAGAGCATGGGTCAGCGTTCAGCTCTGAGTTATATCAGGGCAAAGTGGAAGTCTGGCTGTGTGTGGGAAGGCATCTTTATTAGTGCGTTAAACAGTGAAGACAGAATAAGATGTTACGTGTTGCCATCTACTTTCATCTACAATTAAAATACTTTAAAAGACAATAGGCTCAATGGAAATATCTGTTTTCTCATTATCTGTTTACGTCTGTATTTTCACTCAGAGTTGTTTATAATTAATTTTTCATGATAATGAATAATTCTGGCAGGAGGTTGAAGCTGGAGGTGTTGCATATTATGGTAGTGTTATTTCATTCAGAGATACAATGCCAGGTTTTGTTTCATTTTATCTTGAAGCACTGAGGATGACCAATACCATACCTTATTCTAATATTTCTAAATAAAATTTTAGAAAAAACAATTTATGCATCTGACTGACATGCATTCAAAGCTCAGGTAGGTAAAACAGTCAAACTGTTTGCCCCTGGTATTATGAAGTTCCTTGTCGGATGCTGCCCGTGGCTCTGCAGTGGCAGTACATTGATTGGGACATGAGCTGCTCCTGAGTGAGAATCCTTTACAGCTCTCAGACTTCAGTGATTTCAATGTCTAATGATTGCAATATTCTCATGATTAACTAGATAATATACTCTACCGAAAAATCCTTGAATTGTGAGGTGAAGGTTGAGTGGGCTGGGGTGATGTTGGGACTTTACTCCATAGATTGTTTCTATTTTGAAGTCAATTGGTCAGAACTGCTGAGGTTTTTATTGCTGTACTTGGTAAGTTTCAGGAGTTTATTGCATAATCATTTTTATTCTGCTGCTGATCAGTTTTTCGACTGAAATAAAATACATAAAAGGTTTCTAGCCTGCTCCCCTCTATCTCTAGACTATGTAAACTGATGAGATGATATAAGCCTAACTAAAGAGAAAGAGCAGTTTAATGTCTTTTATATGTTTGTTTTTTGTTTTTTTGTTTTTTGTTTTTTTATAATTCCATTTATTTCAGTTAGAGATTATTGGAGTAATTGAGGCCAATATTTAACGTTTGGCCAAATTTCATTTTGAAAGAATTCCATTTACAGTTTGAATTGCTTTGATGTGTTTTGCTATTTTAATACCTGTGGCTGCACTCATCTGCATAAAGCTGAAGCAATGATACTGGTTTTATTTACACTAAAAGAACTTAACCCTATGTATCTGCCTGACCATCTATCTAGCTAAAAATCCTCCTTATGTTTGTATGTAATGTATATTTATTTATAAATTATTATAATTTATATTACTCAGTATAATGTATATTACTCAGTAATTCCTTGGTTAGTATTATTTGTTTTAACATTGGCTGTCTTGTATGGTAAATAGCATTTTGAGAGAATAATAACTGTTATGGGGACTATCCATTAACTAAACTTGGAGGAATCCTACTTTAAGATTTCCATCAGGATCCTCCAACATGTATCATGCTGTGTTTATGTTCCTGATACAAGTACATATTTGTGTTGATGACGATAAGTTGGGTCACTGAACCTTCAGCTTTCATTGCTCCGTAACCAGCTACTTCACAGTTACACCAGTAAAATGGCAAATGACCCTGCAGAGGTGTGTTGAGAAACAGCATGGTAAAAACATTCATCTTTTAGAATAAAATCTAAAAGAACTTGATTTTCCATTGAAAGTGAGGATAGACGAACATGCCGAGCAAGTGACAGTGTACTAGTAAGAAGGCAGTGGGCCATTTGCATCACAGAAACTTACACTTGTTGGTCCTTTTGAGCCTTTCTCCAAGAGAATAACATGTATTTATGTCTTACAGCGCCTGTCTCACAAGGCGTGCTGTCCTGTGTCTGGTTTGCTGTGCCTCAGAGCTGCTGGCAGGCTGCCGAGGGGAGGCTTTGCAAAGGAAATGTCCTGAGGTGCCCGGCAGGAAAAGCTGCCAGGCTTGTGTTGGGACATGCACGCTTAGGAAATTTAGGTACTTCCCTCCTGTCTGGAGTCGTGAAGCATGAGGTATCTACACCAGCCCTTTTTGTTCCAAAATATGGCTAAATGTTTTATGGCAGTGGTTCCCTTTCCTTCAGTAGCGTAAGATCCTGCTCTAGTCCCAGGGGTAGAGATATCAGGATGCTCAACTGTGAGACTCCACAGTACACCCAGTCCCACACTTAGGCTGCTCGGGCCTGAAAACAGAGCCTTAGCGTTTCTAAAAACCTCTGCAGAGTCCAGGCCCCTTCTTGTTTGTCACTTAGCTGTGGAGGTTTCTAAAATTTGGTCTCACGATCCCCTAAATCCTTTTGTACGCCTGTGACTAATTGTGTCAGACTGCTTGGATGCCAGCAGCATGGATGCAGGCTCCGGATCAGAGATGTAGGTGCTTAGGGGACACGGCTGGTTAGGAACGGAGATGTCAAAAGACTTTTTAATGAGCATTCAATCTTGTGTCTCCTGGGTCAGCTAATGAGTTCCTTTTGTGAAGTGAAACTCATCTGATGTCAGTTGACATAGCTTCATGTATTTTTCAATGGAATTTTGCTCTAAATCCATCTTTTAATACAAAGCAGTTGTGAGATTCTTGCCTCACTGTGGTGTTTCGAGTAAAATGACAGTTGCAGCTCCAGCGTGCGGTCTGCGTGAGATTCGGCAGCCACTGAATTGTGAAGGATACATCAAACCTTTGGCATCTAGGGTATATTTCATCAGTAAAGAAAAATAACAGCTTATGTTTTTTTCACTGTTAAGGTCTGTGTATTCTGATCCCCAAATAAATCTATCTCATTCTTACAACTTAACCTCAAGCTGCCTTGGTGCAACATGGTTTATAGCCGGTTTCTGCTCTCATGTGTTCTCCTTCTCAGATGGTATTTTTTAAAAAGGTTAGAGATAATAGAAGAGAAGGTCTAGATTAGATTATGTTTCACAGATGGGTATTGCATTGATGAAACAATGTAATCCAATCATGAGGTTATGAACCTGAACATCCGTACTGTATGAACGCAGATACTTGCATTCAGATATTTGAAATAATGTAAAGGTGTTACTTAGCAGCGTAGGGAAAGGCGACATATAGTTGCATCAGCATAGACATCTGCAGATCTCAGTGATGACAAATGCTGTTAGCTCAATTTTAAAGCAATACGATTATGCAAGTCTTGCCCTAATGTAGCTTCGGTCCACGTCTTGTAACTCAGCGAATGCTGTTGTCTCGTTTCGTTGTGAAGTCTACGAATGCAAGGGTTTAGTGACATCCTGGCTCCACTGGAGAGCTTTGGGACCTTGCAGGAATACTGCTCATTCACTGCCCCTTGTCCAGCTTCATGCCTTCCAGTAGTTAACGCAGGTTGAAAATCCGACCAGGGACCATAGCTCAGCCTAGATAGACAAAACCAGTCCTCAGCGGGGTCTGCTGGAGCTGCCCTGCCCAGCCAGAGCCAGAACGCCCGTAGAGAAGAGGGGAACCAGGAGACAGTGGTGGAGAAACTGGGGGAGACTGGGGAGCTGAAGATGGCTGGCTACTGACAGAAAGGGTAGAGAGAGTGACAAGCAGATGCACACATACTTTGGAAGGGGAAATGGAAAGACAGGTGTGAGAGCTTGAGTCAGAGAAAAACCACCGCCAATAAGAGCATGTGAGGAAAGATCCTGTCTTGGGGAGGGTGGGAGACACAGCAAAAAAAACCCCAACCTCTTGAAAAAAAAGAGAGGATTTTAAAATGTGTTGTACGCTAAAGAAATTTACCATTCCACATTGAAGTGATTAAAATATGGTACGAGTGAAGGGGAAAATACATTTTGTTGCTATATTTACAGGGACAAAATAGACTACTGTCCCGGTTTGAAGTAAAACTGAACCAATTTTCTGTTCTGTAACTTTACATCCTAGCTAGGCCTCCTCTAACTCTCTGAAATTAACGGCATATTGTGGAGAAAACTGCTCGTTCTCAGAATGATAAAACCAATGTTTGTGCTCCATGCCAAGGAATGGTATGCAGGGAGGCCCTTGCTTATACTTACTGCTATAACAACCAAGGTCAGCCAATTTCGTTATTTGCCCCCTTAGAGGGTCGGAAATGGAAAAAACGTAGAGGGGTCACATCAGTGGGGAGGAGCGGACAGGACAGGTGACCCAAACCTGACCAACTGGGGTATTCCATCCCATCTGCCCCATGCTCAGTATAAAAGCTGAGGGATCAAAGGGTCAGCCCTTCCTGCGATGGCCGACGTCCAGAGAGGACTCTGTCTGTTCATCTGCCTTTGATCCCGATCCGTGTGTTCCTGACACCAGAGCTGGAATCCAGTTCCCGTCTGTTGCTGAGTCCAGTCTGGGACTTCCCCAGTGCCTGCCGGTGACGTGACTGTCATCCTGGGAGCTTGATACGGTTTTGTGTATATTGTATCTATTTCATTATTTTCTTCTTTATTTTTATTTTAATATTAATTCTTCATTAAAGTAGTTTAGTTCATTCTAAACTTCTGAATCTCCTTATCTCTTTCTCTCCTGTCTCTCTTTTGGCAGGGGGTAGAGGAGGGGAAGGGCCATCTTTCGGTCTGGTTTCGGTAAATTTGGCCGAAACCACGACTACTACATAAAAAAAAACCAACAGGTAAAATCAGAGCAGTGTGTAATTGTATATGTATTAGGTGCAACTCTGTAGAATAGGTTTTATCAGCATGAATTATGGACAAAAGTCCACACATACCAAAACTCCACTTGAAGGCAGGTTTTATGAGCACGTATTAGGACAAAAGTCCATATAGACAGATACCTGAAACATTGCCTCTCTCTTGCCAGCCATCAAGTTCTTGATCTAAAGCATGAGGCCTCCAGGTCTTGCAAAGATGTGTATGTTTTTTTCATATAGGTAAAGAACATACTTTTTATTAGTCTCACTCTTTGAAATAATAAGCCCATTTTACTTTTTTTAAAGAAGAAAAGATAGGTAATCTCTTGGGGAAGCTGGTCCTTAAACATTACAGTCTGATAAAATCATAGGACATTTTTAATAGTGGCTATTCTGTGTACCATGATCAGATTCAAATTTGTCTTTAAATTAATTTTTGTCCCTGTAACTTATGAGTCTCATTGCAAAATGTAATAGCAATGACTGGATCTAGCTCCTTGCTGAACTAGCATTTTCATTTCAGGCAAACAAATTAAATCTGTGTTAATTATAGAATAGCTTTTGGATGTATATGGCCTAGGTTTCTTATTAAAATACTTTACTTTTTGGCTGCAGTCTGAAAACTAAATACTTGCATATTTGCATGCATAAAGATGAAGGAGAGGTTTGTAACATCTGTCTAATTGTCAGTGGAATTTTAAATATGGATTGTGATCCTGATTCACATAAATCTACTCGTATAAAGAGGTTACAGCGGCGGATGCTCAGGTAAGAATTCAGAATGAAGTCTGCAGAAGCGTGTGGGGACTGTGGTAGGTAGACTACTGACAGGAACTGCAGTGAGGTATGGGTCTGTTGCTCGTCCTGTTATGCTTATTTTAAAAGCAGCTCTTACGGGGTGAAAACCTGAGACAAGACTGGACATAACTGAAAAGGTAATACCCTTGATGCTTTTCAAAGTTCCTTTTAAGCTGGAAGTGTAGGGTCTTGCTGGGACCTGCATGAGTTAAACTGGAGAAGAGAGATAAGAAAAGTGGATCTGGATGCTTCTGAAAGTTTACAGAAATACTTGAGTTTGGAGACATTCGTACTGCTACAAGAAATCTAACTTCACAGCACACACTGTTACGAGCTGCCTCCTGACGTGGTGCCTGCTGTGGTCAGCCCCGGGGGGCAGCTCAGTCCCGCACAGCCCCTGGCTCTCCCTCCCCAGCGGGACGCACCGGGGGACAGCTGTCCCGGCTGTGTCCCCTCCAAAACTCGTGTCCATCCTCAGCCTACTCACTTGGTGTGGCAGTGGGAGAGGCAGAAATGGCCTCGATGGTGTATAAGCACTGCTAACTAAAACATCCCCGTGTTATCAACACTGTTCTAGTCACATATCCACCGCACAGCACCACACGAGCCACTATGAAGAAAATTAACTGCATCCCAGACAAAATGAGTATGGAACCATACTTTCATGCTGATAATAAAAAAAATACCTAACACAGACTAAGAGGATGTGTGTCAGTCTGCACTGACCCTGGCATTTATGGGAATTTTTCCCCCTACAGGAAGAAGGAAGTTGCTAATTATTTCGCAGCTCAGCAAGTCCCTTTCTTCCCTCACTAATGACATTTAAATTACAAACAATTTTCTTTGAAATCAAAAAAGTTTGATGGAACTATAATAAAAAAAAGAAATTCTCTTTTAATTTTCTTGTATATTTTCTTTCCTACATCTCAGACTATAGCTCACTTTGATCCTAAATTGTAACAATTCCCACCTACTTGTATTTGCATAAAATCTGTAAAATGTTTTAAAGTGTAGTTGAAGCATGTTAAACAAATATTTGTTTCTGTTCCTAAGATTGCTTTAATTTATATATCTTGTGTTTCATATAAGTGTAGCCACTCAATCTGCATGAAATAAAAATCTTTGGTGAAGTGAGACACCAGGGCTGGTTTTCCGAGTTCAGGGAAATTAAGTCAGGTCAGGTTATCGTTCTACATTTTATTCTTCAGAGGATTTATTTACCTGACCAAAAGCTATTTTCCTCCACTGATTCGCTTTAAAATAAACCTTCGAGCATTTCTGTTCAACAGACATGGAAAAAAATACTTCTGAGGGAGAACTTGATTTAATTCAGATCTTCCTTTTTAATTTAAGACTTACAGTAGCAATGGGAACTCAGAGATATTCAGTGGACCTGAAAGAAAGATGAATGACATTTTTATGCTGTCATGTATTTAATCCATAAGTGCTGAGACACTTTAAAATATATGGTTCCATTAACTGTTTTTTACTGTATACATTTCTTAAAGAAGAGTGTCTGATGTGCACCCTTAGAGCAGCATGGGGCTGTGGGTTAGAGCCAGTCATCTGTGTACTCTCTGGAGGCGGCAGTGGGAATGTCAGCCCCCTGGCTCCCATTCTTTGAAGAGTTTCCTCGTTTCCGGAAGAGGAATAAGATTTATGTAAATGGCTGCTGCTAGTGCCGTTTCTTAACAGCATCCCTGCCAGAGCGTTTCATTAAGATCTGCGGCTGAACCCACACGACCACTGGGGTCTGTCGGTCGTCGCATTTGCAGGCAGAGCAGGAGCTCTGTGTTTGGAACTGCTGTATCTGAGCGGTGGGATGTACTGGCCACGCTCCTCGTCTACTTCGTGCTCACTTGCATAAGAAGCCCAGGTGTATAACCAAATATTCTCTATACCAAAGCTTAGACTGTCTTAACCTTGCTCCCATTTAGCATAAGTGCTCTGACTCTGCTGTGAAAGTGGCTTCTGTCTAGCTGTAGTGATATATATGTATAATACATATTACAATGCCTGTAGATATATAACATCTGTAGATATTTGGCTTCTTTTTCTAAGGAACTTGAGGCTCTTGTGTACAAGGTAGCTCTCGATGTTGAATACTCCTCCCTTTGCGAGAAGCATTTCTAGTGCTATGCTTTCTGCATAGAAGGCGTTTTGTGTTGTGAATGCTCTTCTGGCTGTGTTAGAAATGCTGTGTCTAACAGGAAAGGGTTATGACGTATCCTGAAGATGCTCAGCATGTGAGTTCAGCTGATCTCCCCTAGGGAAGTGACATCTTCCCAGGGGATTGTTTTGACCATGGCTTTCATATACAGGTCTACCTGGTCACCCGTGGTGTTTTTGAAGAGCACTGTTGCCTGAGCAGAGTCTGGTAGGTCTCCCTAGCCAGATACTGATCTTTCAGAGAACCAAAGCAGTTTTTTGGGCCGCACACTTTGTATCAATGCGGGCTTTTCAGAAACAGGCCAAACTTACTAGCTTCCTCTCTTGACTGTTGTGGGTCCTCCTCCAAAAGCAAACTGGTGGTGGGGGCAGTGAGAAAAGGGTAAACCAGGACAGGGAACTGGATGGAAGGACGCAACCAGCAAAGCTGCAGGGCTGCTGTTACCTCTGTCCCCTCCTGTACGGGCAGTGGGAGATGGAGCGCGAGTCGTGTAATTGTAGCTTCCACATTTCTTTGGGTTTTGTAGAGGCTACTGCTCTTTTTTTTTCCCTTTCTCCACATGTTCCCTGAGCATGGGCGTGCTGTTGTTACCCCTCTAGGCTTGGGACCACATAGCCTATAGGTCCCAGCGCTGCTGCTGGTGCCTCAGGCTCCGCGCTGCTCATTAACATTTGTTTCCAGTGTTTCACCTCCAGCATGGATTTACGCTTTAACTAGCAGCTGTCAAGTGAGAGTAAAAGGGTAGATTCAACATGGGTTTCTTGTCTCAGTTTTGCTTAATTTAGCCTGTGTTAAACACGGAGGCTGAGGGGCTTATGTGTTTGCTGCTGTGAAACACCCTGTGGCTCTGGGTCAGGGTCTTCTGTGCGGACTCTCATCTGTGTAAACCACCTTCCCACAGCCCAGGCTGACCAGCAAACTTGTTGGCTCGCTGGCCTGCTGGGAAAGCCCTACCACCTCTCAGCCTGTCCTAGGCTTGGCACTTCTGTTGGTGATGGCAGAAGCAGCGTTGGAGCCTGGACTCTTTTTTTTTTTTTTTTTTTTGTTGCTGTGGAAGTTCATTATTTCCAAACTTAACACTTTTTTTCAGAGAAAACAGAAAAGCCATTTTGTGTTGAGGTAACCTTACTCATTACTTACTAGCTCTTAATTACTGTGGTGAGGTGTTTTTTTCCTGACAAATTGGTGGTTGGTGTTGTTCTCCTTTTAGCAGAAGGAGCACAGTTCAATACACTGTGAGAGTGAAAAGCAACTGTTAGACATAAAAGTAGAGGCAGTTCATAAAGGCAAACCAGAATTCATGTGTTTTATAGACACAGATTGACCCACAACTCTACAGACAGCATTTTCAGGTTTTGCTTGTGCTATCCCCTTATTTCAGTAAAATTTTTGTGATGCTTTCAGTTGTACATGCATTTTTTTTATCTGAAAAAAATCCAGGCTTAAGATGCCCAAGGCAGATACTTTTTTTTTCCTCAGTCCTTCTCTCTTGCATGTTGCCTTCTGCTGTCTTGGCTTTCTTTGGGGTTTTTGTGCTGGAGTGGGGACTTGAAACTTGGAGGGGGAGTGCACCCAGCATCGGGCGAGGTTCGTCTCCTCTCTCTGCAATTGCTGCCATCCCTGCACAGAATCACACAGGTCTGTGTGTGTGAGGGCTGAAAGAAAGGCAGACGTACTTGTCGGGGAAGATGATACCTCTGTGTAGCAGTTTGGTAGAAGGAAACTATCAGTTTCAAAGGGATTGCTTTATGGGTAAGACCTCATCGTGTGTTGCCGAAATTAATGTGATGAGCACAGAAGATTTTTTGAAAGGCTACTTCTTCCATATGTGTAGGTGTTTACACAGTGACTTTACAGTAGAGATTTAGCAGAAAGGTTAGTATGTTTTAAGCACCAAAGAGTTCCTGTTTTGTGTATATAGTATTTAACTGTGTTGGCAAAAATAAAAAATATTATTCATTTTTTGTGCCTCTCAGCTGTCAACATCCTTAATCTTTGTATGGTCACAGAACAAATGGTCAGTGTTGTGAGTTCAGTATGCTGCAGAAAATATTTTCTTCTTGCAAAAGCAAGCCTAGAATATGTGCCCGAATGCCAGAAAATAGTGTCTTAACTATCAACTCTTTCCGTACCTCAATTTCACCAGTATTGCATGGGAATACTTAATAGTAGTATCCTGAGATCAATTAGTTTATGGTGCTTTATCAATATTAAATCAGAACCGTCAAAGCTTGCCATCATTATATCTGAGGTTCAGACAGCAAGAGCAGTTGCATTTCAGCACTCTGTAGATGATCTCTGCTCCCCCAGCTGAACTCTGTAGTTGCCTGCCGTGGCAGGCATGAATGAAAACTATAAGGTAGTCCATTTATCTGCCAGCAAACGTCACTGTGTTTTCAGGGGTTTTTTGGTGGTTTGGTTTTGTTTGGTTGGGTTTTTTTTGCCTTTGCTTGTTCGACACTTACATTTCTTTTTTTCTTTGAACTACATACGCATTTGGTAGTTCTTTGTGGAGGACTTGACATTTCAGTGCTTAGCTTTTTGATGATTTATAAGAATTTATGAGGATTTATATTCACAGTTTATGCTCATGGTGGCCATGCTAGTTATTTTCTTGGGGACTTTGACATCCCTTGGTATATATGAATGCTTTTCATTATGGTTTTGGGACTAGATGGGGAAATCATCTTCATAACCAAGATGGTCTCTCGTGTATACAGCTATCCAGATTAGAAAATTTAAGGCAGCTGATGCAAATTCAAGACTGCAATGGGTGAAGCGTTTAGCAAAGCGCGGGTGCAGAGGCTGGGCGGTTCCAGTGTTCGGTTCGTCGTTGTACATAATCCAACCTACCTGCAGGCTGCTGCTCAAAGGCAGCTTTTTCATTGCCCCTTGATAAAAAGGCATATGTGGCTATATGAACATCCCATCCCTTCCACTGGTGCGTTGATTTGTTAGAGAACTGATGATGGTGGCTGCACAGTCGTTAGCTGCAGCACAAGGGAGAGATGAAATGGGTGGGTGGCTCTGAAAAGCAGTGAAGGCAGTGAGAGGACGGGAGAGAAAGGGATGTCTCTTTTTGGTGGCAGCCCACTGTTTAGGTTGAACTAAAAACAGTATGAAGCTGCTCTCTCAGGGATCTAGTATTTAGTTACTGTGACATCTTTCAGTACCGCTGCAACTCACTGTCCTTGTTTGCACGTATCTCCCCTGTCAGTCAGAACATTTCTCTCTCCCTTGCTTTTAGCTTGTTTTGCTTCATCCCTTGTATTTATACATTTGTCAACCCAAGCAGAGCTGTATGCTATACACATTCTGATAGAGAAAGCCATAAGCATCTTGCCTTGTTCCCCTGTGGTCTGGTTTGGATTTCATTAGCCATACACTTTCTGGTGTTTAGTTCATCCAATGCCGGAGAAGAGTTGATGCGCACTGTAACATTTGCTCCTTCAGACTCATGTTTTTATGCAGAGAGCACATTGAGACAATCTCTCACTGTCTTGCGGCAGCGGGAGGAGCAGGCACATCCTTGCTGCACACAGAGCAGTTAAGGATTCAGGAGCAGTTCTGCTCCTATTAGGCTCTGGTTATAGCTGGCAGGTTGAGAATTAGCTGTCAGAAATTTTCCTTAGCCTTACTATTAATCACTGTAGGGCAGCAGCGATAATATTATGACTTCCAACTATCTGTATCTGTTAAAGCAGGTAATTGTGGTAACTAGGCTGCGAGCCACATCCTCGCAGGTAAAGATAGAACTGGGAAAGGAGTGGGCATGTGTTAGACATACTTTGGGGTTTGCCTCCTTAATAATACTGCTGAGAATGAGATGGGCTTTCTGAAGATGATGTATTCAGTAACAGACCTGGCAGAAGCTTTGAATATAAAATTGAATAGATTCCATTAAACTGAATCCAAGCTATTTCTGGGCAATCCTCTTGTGGTTATCCACTTGGTGGATGTATAAATCTTGATACAAGGTAAATTAATGACATTGAGAGACAGCTTCAGACACCTTTCTTTTGATTGGTAGAAACGTTTCCCATTTCTGACCTAACTGTAGGTAGTGAACCAGCACCCATCCACTTGTTCTTGTAAAAATGCTTTCCTTTAAATTAAATAATTGCTCTTTATTTTGGAATTTTGTCAGGGACGAGCCACACTCAGCTTTGTTTTTTCATAGGCTCCGCGGTTGGGTCCCTCTACCTCATCGTTCAGTTTGGGAACAGCTGTGAAGAACCGTGGACATGACATCTGATTTCAGGCTGCAAAATAAACTCGTCTTTGTTATTGCACTTCAGCTTATTGTGTTAGTAGGACCTGTTAAATCAGTAGTAAATTTAGTACCAAAAAAATAGTAAATCAGTAGTGCAGTAAAAACTGCACCTTTGACAAGTATACAGGATTAAAAGAAAGAGACTTCTAAATTAGAGATTTGTAAGTGAAGGCCATAGCTTCTTGTTCATGTCTGCATTTCATTTATTCTGCTCAGCTGGAAAAGATTTCAGCCATTTAGAAAGTGGCAGCCATTAACCCGGTGTCTCATAAGGGAATGTTTGCATTTTCTCTTGAACCATATGTTCTTAGTATAAGGCAATAGTATAAACGAAGGAATTCAATGTTCCCTAGTATTGTCTAACAGTCTTGTTTATTGGACCAGACTGTTCCATTGTAACAACTTATTTACACTACATTTTGGTAAGCCGTAGCTTCACATAGGTAGAGGCAGAAGGAAGAGCCCGTGAGTGAAGAAGTTTCTCAGTACGTTGCCAGCATATGTTGCACTGGGTTCTGCTAATAAAAATTGTGTCTGGAAAATCTACCCAAGTGACTAAGGGCATGGCTATTCTTTTCTGTTATATAAAAAATGGAAATGTTAGGATAAAATTAAGGCAAGCACAAATATACATGAATACTTTGCAATTCACAGGGTTGGTTTTCTGACCTTGGTGGAGAGTCTCAATATGTGGCATGCAGACATAGCTCAAAAACGGCTGTGGAAGTACTTTCTTTTCCCCTGAGAATAAAAAAATAAAAGTTGCGCTACCTTCTTTTTTTTTTTTTTTTATTGTTCCCCATGGGTGTGTATTTTGTACTTGCAACTGATACACTAGGTGTGATAAAGCTGTACTTGGGTTTAAATTTACAGATTAGTAACTTCTGCTTTGCCTATTAAAGGACTGGCATAAGCTGGTTCTGCGTGCTTCACTAGAGCCACAGCGATGTACGAGCTGCAGAGCGGGCCCTCAGCCAAGATTCAATTCACACGTGTATGTCTTTGTGCAAGGGCATGCCTTCATTTCTCAATGCATATCTTCAAGTTTTGTAGGGTTTCTTGACATGGACACAGATGTGTTCCACCTAGCTTTAGGTACTTACCTGGAACTGGTGCTTCTGCATCAGTTGGTGGAATTGGTGGAATTGATGTGAAGAGTATATGTTTTAATATAACTCTCCAACTTTCTTGAATTAATTTTATTCTTTCTTGCACTTACTGTCTCATATTTTTGCCTTCTGGCTTTGGTCATTTGATTCTGTGATGTTTGAATATGTTAAGGGCGAATGATCAAAATAAGCTGTTTTTCTCTGTGCGTTTTCTCTTCAGCTGTTCTGTTTTCCTCAGGGAAAAAATCTATTTTCCCCTCGCCCTGCGTTTTAGAGAAAGCGAGGAGTTAGAAATCTCTCTTTTTATGCAAGCCTTTCAGATTCCTGTATTCAATAAATAGGTGCTCTTCTCTTTGAAATCCATGATTTCTAGACTATTTATTGAAGTGGGATCATTTAGCCTGGCATGCCATATTAAATGATGCAGTGCTGTAGCTTTTGTTTCAGTTCTGCACTGCTGTGTAATGAAGATAATTTAGCATTGTTGACACAGTATATACTTGTGTTTGAGTTGTGTCAATAAAATATTTCCATGTGTAGCAAGATTCATTAAGAAAGGAATTTTAATAATGCATGGAGAAGGCAGGGGTTCTGCTAATGAACGGACTCCAAAGTAACCAAAACAGTAATTTAGCTGGGATCCATTTTAATGTATTTTTAAGTAGGCAAAAGGTGAAACAGTTGTTTGGAACTGTAGGAGGATCATATTAAATGGCCATAATAGCTTTGCACTAATATTGTAATTTAGTCATTATGAGGAGAATGGGATTTGGGTTCTGTGCTTTATTTCCTTACTTGACCAATATAACCTATGTGTCAAGTCTTAGTGGAATAATAAATAATTCCTTCTATGCCCTCATGTTGTGGAGAGTTTCCTGTGCTTGCACTAGCATTATTATTATTTTTATTATTTATTACCACTGACACTTAGAGGGGAATTGTTAATTCTTTGTCCTAATATGAATGGGGAAAAGAGGGAGAATATTAATTTAATGTAAAGTCTGTGTATTCTCTAATGAGGCTTATGCATCTCATCCCCTTTAGTGCTTTTGAGTAAATACTCTGTAATACTTGGAAGTATAGCCCAGGGAGGACTTTAATTGTGAAGTGCAATTTTCAGCTGAAGTTTGTTTTTCTCTCCCACCAAGAGGCAGAAAAGTCCCTGGTGGAAGTGGTGCTGAGGTAGGTTTTAGAAGGACTGAATAAATTGAAGGGATGGAGCAGTACTAGCTAGGCCTCCCTGACAACTTAAGTCAAACTTGCTTCGCCACATACCTTGTTTCTCAGTCATCAGCATCAACTGAAAACTTGGGGAGAACTGGTCCTAGTTGTATAGCAGGGGTTTTTGTATGGAAATATTCACTGAAAGCTGTTACACTTCTTTCTCTCTTTAGTCTCCTAGGGTATTAATTATTGTGGTAAGGATTTATCAGTGGTTGTCTGCAGGAGTTTCAAAAGATCATCTTAGTGCCTCCTACCACAGCATAGGATCTCACTGATGAGTTTTATGGCTGTCACCGTCAGGTCACCCATCCTACCAGGATGGAAAATAGTTGGAAGGTCTAGATCAGTCATCTGTCCAACATACATAGGTGACTCTTCATTCAAGTCAGAAAAGCCACATTGTCTTATGCGTTATGTATTTGCAAAGTCCAGGTGTGGACATTCCCTCCCTGCCTATATGCAGGTTTTCACATCTAAATCCTTGAGTTTTAGTCCAGTTTTGCTGCATATTTGTGTGTTTCTGTAGCATGAGACCTTGATCTAATGAGATTGTAGCTTTGCTTGGATAGGTACTCCTGTAATACATATCTGCGCAAGGCACAGGGAGTCTTACTCTTGCCTGAGTTAATGTTGTACAAGTAATTAATTTAACATGTTCATAATTAAAGTCAATTAAAGTGATTTTTGGTAATAAATTGTCTAATTATAAAAGTTCGTAAACATCTCAGCTTAGATACTGGCCTAATATTATTTCTTGTCTTCCTTACTGTGTTACTGGCAAGGAAATGGCAAAGCAAACCACCGTTCCTATTCTTGGTGAACCCTGGGCTGCTTTTCCTGCACCCTTTGCGCTTGCCTTACCTAGCAGCTCGATGCAGCAAAGTTTAAAGATCTTATATGGGCCCAAGATATTTTGCACTTCAGCTTCTGTGGTGCTTCTGCTCCTGTTTTCCCTCTAGACTTCCTTTTATTATCTCTTTGCAAGGAAGTGTGTGGTTGGTTGGTTACTTGCCTGGGGTGATGGATCATGTGTAAGAGGGTCTAACGTTGTGCTAACATGTGGGATGCTTACTCCATTCAGGCCACGGAAGAAATGAGGTTCCTCAACTCCAATTTCCAGGATGCACTAAGGACGTATAAAAATATTTCAGTGGGAAGTTATTTACCATTTTGATTGAAAACTCATCTGTAGGAAGCATATGCTTCTCATAGAATTTTTTATTTTAGTGAGGACATGATTTTCAGTGGTTAAATAAATGATGAGGAATTTTTAAACCCATATCATTTAGCATAATGAACTATAGTCCTTTTAGAGCTCTGTGTGGGCCAAGAGAGGAGAAATGGCTGGGAAGAAAAGGTGAGAAAATAAAATGGAAAAGAACATTGGGAATGAGGAGAAAATTGATAGGCAAATCAGGAAGAAAGACCTTTTAGGAGAGAGAGGGAATTGAGGCTTTGATGTTCTCCCATATTAGAATAAAATAAAGTTTGTCTCTGTATCAGTAAGTGATTAAAAGAACAAAACAAAGAGAAACAAAGGTTGCCCCTTCAGTAATTTTAAAGCAATGTAATTTGAAGTGCAGGAATCCTTAGCAAAAGTAATTTTAATAATTTCTTTCATAAATAAATGTGCACTTTAATATTGTAAATATAAACTATTAAAAATGCTTTGGAAATCTTAGCTTTCCACAAAATCTGAAGAATTCTGTTTTCATGGGCAGTAATGCTTTCTTAGTGTTATTTTGTATTTGAAATTTAGATTTTAGAAACTGACAAATGCATGCCACCAGATTTTATTCGTATGCTGAAAATATAGTAACATACACATTTTTAAGTTAAAAATAGTCCTGAATTTATTGTCACTTAGTGTTTTTTTTTTTTACAGGCTAGGGAAGCAAGTTGGCATGGAATATGAATAGTACTTTTTCAAGCTGCTCAGTCCTGAGAATTAAGTTAGTTAGGGATGTGGAAAACAAGTGTTCTTCTGTCTCATGGCCAAGGGTGGCAGAGGCCCCAGGTCATCCAGGCAGAGTTCGGCCGGAATTCTTTTCACCAAGCCAAGTGTTGCACGTCATATCAACAAACTGCTTTATACTGGGGGAGAGGGACAAGATTTTTTTAATTTTAACTTTAAAAATAATCTCCAAGATCCCTACAGGATTGTGTGCCATGTTTGCCATTGCATTTCTTCTGCTTTTACTCCCATGCCTTATGTTTCCTTTCTGTTTCTCCTATTGATTATTGTGAAATACATGACAGCAAAGGTATTTCCACCAGACTTCTGACCTCATCATATCTAAATAAAGTGCCAAGCGTGAAAAGCTTATCTCTCTGCAAAGGAGTAACAAGCTGTCACTGAAAGTACAAGATTGTCATCTAGATGAGTTTGAAATTGAGGGAAACAGAAATAAACTTTTCTCCATTGTTGTTTGTGTTATAGTGTAGGGCACGAATGGATTAAAAAACCCTCTGAGACAAGAATTTGTAGATCTTTCATATTTTGCCTGAGGGTTCTGTTCTGACCTGCAGTTAAAAGAAATAAAATACAATACAATACCTTGAAAGACTGATGAATCTTTAGGCCCTGTGAGGACAAATCTTGTGTTCTTCAGTGATATATTGCTTTGGAGGTTCTCAACTAAGGAGAGATTTGATAAGCCTGCAAATATTTTAGATGAGTTATGACTACTCATGGCTAGCATGAAATCTGAATCCTGAGTGAAGACGTTGACCTTGGACAGTGGTCCACTAAAACCTGAGCTCTCTGACGTTCTACAGATCTTCTGAAAATAGTTCGCTCTTGTTTGGCAGATGATCCGTGTTTAGCTAGTATTTCTGTACTACAGATTCAGGCAGATAGGGACAGCGTATGGTCCATGTTTATAACAGTAGACTTACATGGTGATTGTACTCTATTTATTGTGGCTATATCCCTCATCCTGGGAGATACACCGAGGGTAGTTGCTTCACTGAGGTCAATATAGAATAGTAACTCATACTAGATTTTCTTGGCTTAGCACCTGCATTTGTCAAGATTTCAGAAGTGAAAAGGTTCGTCAAGAGAAATAACTGTCTATACATGACAGCTGTCAGCACTTGGACTGTGTCAGCAGTTTCAAGAAAATCATGCTTGGAAATGCAGTGAACAGAAAGCCTTAGTGCCTCTTCTGATGCACTGTTTTGCAGTTCGGGAGCACTCATGCCCCTGCTGTTTCCTTTTTTTATGTTTCTTCATCATATCCTACAAATATTAGTGAATCCATTTTGTGTTACTCATCTTGGGGTCTGTAGTCAGGAAAAAAATCCCCAGTTTATTCTCATGTTGGGAAATCTGGGAAATAAATTTGTAGCTGTGTATTTGGTACTGACTTGAGAGATGAAGAGTGTGAAACGGCATCTTCAGATCTGCTATAAGATCAGCGCTGCTGGCTTGAGGAATTCGTACACACAGAAGACTCATTATTCTGTCTGTCTTTAGGGCTGCTCACACAAATGCTCTCTGAGAGCACTACTCTTTTGGGTATACCTGTGGTTGCTTGTGGACATTTTTGTCTCTGCCTGAAAGCACCTGTCCTCTCTCTTTGTATGAGCAAAGCTTGATTCTTTCCCCTTATAAATGTAAAATCAAAGTCAGTCTGCAAGATTGTACTATCTCAGCTAGAGATCTATGAACCGTGTCAAATATTTGCTGTTGGACGGGTTTGACTGGACACCTGCATTTTCAATGGCTTTAACAGAGCATGGACTTACTGCTCTGTAATGTTTAAACCTGAATAAATAAATAAGTTTATCTAGCAAAGAAGAAGAGAACACAGGAAGGAATTCCTGAGTCGTCAAAGACAACCCTATAAAGTAACGACTTCTGCAACACAGCAAAGTGTTAGAGAAAATTGTCTCAAAATAATAAGAGGCACTTGATTTTAAATTAAAATATATTCATATTTCAGTGAGAATGACTGCACATACCTTCCGTCTTAAGCTAAGACCAAGGCAACTCTTGATTTATGTTTACATACAAAGCGTAGGACCTCTTGGGGTAATCTGCATTTGGATGGCCTCTTGTACAGAGAGAGTTCCTCTGCCTCCTTCCCCACACAGAAAAAATTATTCTTTTTAATGGTTCTTCTGTGGTGGCAAAGACCAAAGCGAACTGGCCTTCTCCTCATCCGGCCTCCTCCTCTGCCCTCCGCAGCAGGCAGGGAGGCACAGGTGGGTGAGGGCAGAGTGGATGTTCAGAGCATGGGACTCAGCATGGCTCTTCGTGTCCTCCTGGAGGTCCCTCTGCTGGAAGGATGCTGGATACTAGAGGGGTATGGGAGCGGGGTGCGATACTGAAGGGCAAGAGGTGCACAGTCCTTCTTACTACCTGATGAGAACTTTCTGATCCTCCTTGAAAGTAGCACCTCCTAGCCCCCTGCCTTTCAAAAAACCTCAATTTTTCTGTCATTCCCTTTCAACCCACTGAGATTTTGTTACAGCCGCTTTCAGGATGGATGCTTTGCCATTGCTGGGAAAGACTGTGCTTGTGCTGTTGAGAAACCATGAGTCAGCTTGCTCAAGGGAAGGAGGAGGAGGCGAGGAATCTCCTTTTATGATGAGTCTTCCCACACTTCCTGCTGTTTCTGTTTTGGGCACCCTGGTTCAGAAGCTGTGGGCTGTCTTCTGCCCGCCTTCTGAGTGTATGAAAACTGTTCCTTCCCTAGGAGGATGCTGGGATCACCTACTTGTCCTGATACTAGGTGTCAGTATCCCACGCCTTTCCCCATCTAGAACAAAAGGGATGATGTATTGTCTCCACTTGAAGTGTTGTGTAGTAGGGGGGCACTGGGACAGGAGAAAGCCCTTGCCAAGCTCTGTAGAGTCTGAGAGTCCAGCAGCGTTGCAGAGGTTTTCTGAGGCACTCCTCAGTGTTGTTTAGTGGAGGTGTTTAGTCTAATCCTATGGGATAAATATATTCTTATTCAATTCACAGGGACCCTGGTCCTAACATATAACTAAAGCGTGACCGGACTCGCAACATTAACAATGAAGAAGTTTTTTGCAAATAACACACCATCCATTTGAGCAGTTTATGCAATAAAATCCCCACTTCTGCCTCTGTGTTTGGAAGGTCAGATTGTGAGGGGTGACCCATAACAGTGCTGAAATGATTTGAATGTAATATGCATCTGGATAAAAATGATGACAAAAGAGGTAACAAAACAGTGCTGTTCAGTTCACTTGCTGGAAACATCTTGCAGTGCTTCATTTCTATTTCATGCTGGAGTTTAGAGATGCTACAATAGTGACAAGAGGAAAAAAATAGAATTGCTTCAGCTCTGTTCTCCCACCCACGGATGTTCTTTAGTGTGGAAAATGAGTCATCAAGAAAAGATATTTTTACTTTGCAACAGACATTAGAGAAACATTGATCTTCAGACAAACTGTGTGTCAATTGATTTACCAGTCAAAAGGTCTGATCCTGCTCGCATGCTTTACACAGATCTTATTTTCTTTGGTACCACCGAGTAGTCACGGCAAGAGGTGACCAACGTGACCTGCCCAGAATTCACAAGCAGCTCTGACGTGGCTCCCACTTTGACAGTTGTGTGACATGGCTGATGTGAGGGCTGTGCCAAGCTGCTTGGGCTACCCGAGTCTGTATTTGGAAGAATCTGGGGCAGACACTCAGCAGAGATCGAGTGTCCCAAGCCCTTCTTCAAGCACTGCACCAGCCCAGCCCACAGTGGCATGGTGGCTCTGCCAGGACAGGGCTCACTCACTGGGTTGGCCTCGGCTTTTTTGGATGTGGCCAGGAACATTAGTTGCTTTTGCAGGTTGAGTCTTTGACATAGCACAGCTTTGCAAGCAGTTTTTGAGAAGTTTCCTGTCACAGGTGAAAAGTAAATTAGAACTGATTTGTGAGCTGGCCTCTTCGTTTCAGAAGATTATCAGCTGGGATCGGGGGAGGCTGCTGTTTACCATGTAAGAATTTGGCTGCTAATGTACTTTTATATTTTGTATCTTATTTTGGAGTATAAGGCTTCGATATAATGGCTAATAAACATAGGCCTTTCATGTGTAGTTTTCAAAGCATTTTGCAGAAGGGGAAGAGGAAGCATGAGGTTCAAAGCCATGTAAAGGAGTTCATCGGTTGCCAGGTGCACAGCTCGTACCTCATCCTCATTTGTTTCCGCTGGACCATGCTTTTATCAGTCTCAGCTGTTCAAAGGTGCTGATGGCTCAGCTGAATGTAAAGCTGCAAACCGACAATCACAAACGAGTATTTATCACCCCAAAGTTGTTTTCTGGCAAGCCAATGTGACTCTTGAGTTAATATTTTTCCCCAGTAGAAGTGTAGATCATTTATTACAGTTTCTACATCATTATTAAACCTTTTATTAGATTTGTTAGTATTTACTCTCAGATACCAACTATGCACAGGTAGAACATCTGGAAAGCTTTCTGTATTGTTCCACCATAACTGATCTTTGGAAGTTTGTGAGCTGTGAGGATTATAGTTAGGATATCCTTAACTGTACTTTGGTAGGTACATACTTCTTCCTATCTGGATATCAAATGAGGAGTTAACAATTATTTGTGCAAGTCCAGCACAAAGACTGTATCTGCCAAGAGTTGCCAACCCCGGTAGCCTGCCAGAGATGAGGCTGCCACAGCTCCATGTCCCCAAGTCCAGCTGGTAGCAAGGTTGAGCATGTATTCCCAGTAGACACAATATGCACATAGATATAGATACAGATATAGATGATTAGATATAGATATAGACATAGATATAGATTAGATATAGATATAGATATAGGTGGTATAGATATAGATAGATATATATCTCCTCCAGCTTCCTATCCTGCTCACCAGCTGGTCCAGCCTGGTACTCATGAGAGGCCAGCCTACACTTAGCCAGGGCAGGGCACAGCCAGACAAGCATACTGAGATGTCAACACAGGACCAGCCCTTTTTATTACCTTGTCCCTCTGTTCCCCTTGCTTGTTCCCCCTCAGACCACCTTTGCCCACCTTTGGTCCTTCCCATCATGTGTCTTGGGCAGTTCCCAGGAGCTCTTGCTGGGAATCATAAAGTGTCCCATGCCCCTGGCAGTAACCCCTCAGATGCTGCAGGGAGCCCCTCCCACTGACTCCCCGTGTTGGTCTCAGCCCCAGCCCATGGAGCCGGTAACTTCCCTGGAGCTCCCTTGCTCGGACCAGTTCCTTACTGGCTGGTGTGACTGCGTGTGGAGATGACCACCTAAGCTGGAGTGGAGCTTCACTCAGCAACTGGAGTGAAGTGCCGAGTGCCCCTGTTTCCATTACAGCTGCTCAATGCTTCCCACTGTCAGCTCCAGAGAGCCGTGTGCTGGCACCCGTGGCTTTAGCTGTAGACCTTGTTGTCACAGGCACCCATCATGTGTGAAAGCTGTGGAGATCTCTCTCAGCTGCCGAGTCGTACTGACTCATCAGGCCGTTTCTGGATGGTTTTATCTGTCTATTAATAAACCGGCTTGCATTACTTTCATTTGTGCCTAGGCAGAGCTGAACTCCTTCAACCCTTGTGTCTGTTTATTTAAATTAAGTATGATTTGAGTGCAAACTGATTTGGGCAAATTACCATTTTTTCTCCTTATTTTTTCTATATGGCTAGATCTCTTAATGGTTCATAAAGCGGGCCGTTCACTTGCATATCTCGTACTGGATGCTCACATACTGAAGCCTCTCATTGCCTGATCCTCTATGAAGCTTTGTAGCCTCACAAAAGCAGTGTTTCCCTATGGAAATGGATGTCGGGGCTCCTGTTGGTTTTAGGAGCAGTTTGGTTTAGAAATGTAATTGCTAAGCATTGCTAGTTCACGTCACCCTCCACATCCTTTCTGTCCCACACTCTCTGGGTTAAAGCATACCCTTTCCTTGCCCCTCTCTTCCCCTGCCCTCTCCTGTAGAAGAGGGGCTGGCATGCTGTTTCCAGTTCTTCCTTAGGGAAAAGAGGTTCATTTGTGCCTGTGGATTTGAAAGAAGAGGGTGTAAAAGGAAAGGCAAACGCAAACAACCTTTGACTTGGAATTCTGTTTTTCTGAGGGTGTAAGATCCACCGAGGTCACTGGGGCGTTGCGTGACCCTGGAAAGAAGAATAGACTCCTAAACTGAGTAGTTTACATGCTTAGGCCTCTAGTTGTCTGAAGGAGCTGTATCCTTTTTGGTTTCTTTTTCAGATTTAGATTTAGACTGTAGTTTCTGCTTACACAAATACTTCGATGAGAACAAATATAGCTCACTGGAAATACATTGTGTAAGCTGTTGATGCCTATGTTTGCCTACTTTATTAGGCACATTTACAGTACGCCGCTGCATTTCCATTTCTCTCCTGATCTAATAAAGCAAATATAGTACATCAAATGAAATTAGCTTCATTTCACACTTCACAGTAGTGGATCCAGTGTCCTGCAGGATCTGTAGTTTATTTTTGAAACAAATCAAACAAACAAAATGTTATTTCTCTGTAATTTCATTTCCTTCTAATTAGCATTTTGGGAGGCAAGTGGTTTTGATGTTAGAAAGATGTAGTATGCATTATGCTGATGTTCATTAGGTTAGAATGACATGGTGAATTCACAGAAGGTGAGGGACAACAAACTGTTTTAAGAGATTAAATTTGAATTATCATAATTTCTCATTGAAGCTAGGATTCATTAGTGAAGTATATCATACAAGAGCAGTTTTCTTTCTCATATATCAATGTGATCTGTATTGCAAAGAATGTTTTTAAAAAAAAAACAAAGACAATCTATAAACAGAGGTCTTGTTTGTCTGTAAATTAAAGTCACTTAGCTGGCTTTGTATGACTTTTCTTTGCTTACCAGTTCTCTGTTGCATTGCTGTATCTATGAGCTCTGTATTGGCTTTGCCACTCTTGTAACGATTATGGTGATGATAGGATCGGTCCTTTTGCTAGGACTGTGCAAAGGTGCTGGTGCTCAGTAAAGTCCTATATGAAAACATTGTCCGGATCATAAGAGGTGTAGCTATATATCTCTTATTCCCAGTGGAATTACCAGCCTGTTCCCATTGCCTCTCATACTGCTTACAGGACATAATGTTTGTAAAATTTTTAAGCTTTTTAAAAAATCAAACCGATCACTACTCATCTCATTCTATTTGTAGACAGTTCAGCAAATGTGAGGTCAGTTAAAATCCCCTTGCTCTGGGACACAGTGGCAATTGAATGGTCAACTGCTGTGACTATGTTTGGTGGAAGTTCGGTAAAAAATGTATAGTGGGTGTTCCAAAAGTAAAACTCAAAATCTGTATTTTATGGAAAATGCATAGCAGGTGCCTTCATGTAAGCCTTTCTACTTTGTTGGTTCAAAAAGGGAAGTGGCAGGGTTTTGCAGTTTGCAGAGGAGCAAAGCTGTGTTGTCCATACTAGTTGGAATTTCTTTGCACAACATATTCACGGTTGGATATACCTACCTATATTAGGCAGGCAGTAGATGTAACATTTTTCTTATATATACCTGATGACTTGAAAAAATGTGGCAAAAACTTAATCAACTCTAAACCTTTTATTGGGATTGAAAATACCCGTATTTGGCAGGAGAATGTGAAACACTCATATACAACAATAGTTTTGCCAGCATTGAAGAACTTCATATGAGAAAGGTGGTCTTCCAGGTGGTGCCTGTGATAGAAAAGAGCTCATTATCTACCGCTGACTATGTGTGAGCTGAAACAGTTCCGTGTCATTCTTGGATATCTGTTTCCTACCCATAAAACAGGAGTGCTATCAATGGCTTTCCCACCAAGCACTTTTCATGGTGTTTCCACAAGTGCTGAGGCTCAGAGAGAATGCAGTCGAGAACAAGAGCAATAGGTATGTCCTCGGATGGTCCACTAACTAGAGAAGGTGGGGAACGGGGAGTGGGGGAAGAGAGGCTTATTGCTGTTTCCTTCAACTCAACCAGAGTTTTGCTGCTGAGTAACACAGGAGGTGAAGTAGTCTGTGCTAAGCTGTTGTGTGGTGGTGGTTTTTTGGTTGTTTGTTTGTTTTTTTAAAAAAAAGCTTGAAATTTGATTGCTTACATCACTAACTATGTTCTCGTTAAATGTTATTAACTAAAGCTGCTTGATCTGATTGAGTCATTTAGGTTAAATTTAGGTTAGATTTTCCTTTGAGCATGCAGGGCCCTATCCTGCAAAGTGTTAAGCATCCTCTGCTCCCACAGCCTTCTCAGCTAGGAGCTGAGGACACAGCATGTCCCAGGAGGTGGCCGGGTCCTCGCAAGGCCAGATCACACACAGTCTAGCATAATTTAAAAATACGATGAAGCCTTTCAAATGTGTTTTGATTAATACATCATGGACTCTCCCACAGTAATAACTTCTGTGCCTTAATATATCACTGTAACTACTTCGTTAAGCAGTAAAATCTTGCTATATTTTTCAGGCCCTCTGCTATATGTGTCCTGGTGTGAAAGGAGACGGCTATTTTTCCTTTTAATTTCTCTGGTGCAAATAAGTGATACGGCTTTACTGTTCCATTTCACCCCAGGCAGTAATTTCGAACAGTTATCCCACTTCTCTTGGGCTTAATGATGCTATCAGGTGATGGAAAGTGAGTGACCTTTCAAAACGGAGTGAACTATAATCACTCTGCCGCCGGGCTCCTGGCTTTCTGTTTGGGAGCAGCAGCCTCTGCAGTAGCCCCGTGGCACCTGCGGGGGCTGCGAAAGGAAGGGGGGTGTTTATTGATCGAGGTGCTCGCATGACTCACATCGCTGCTGCCTCTGATGATAAACAACTGTGAGAGCAGGTGAGCAGTGTCACCCGTATCTGCTGGTAAGTTTTTTTTAGGGGAGTTTTTTGGAGAAGATTAAAATGCTGTGTACCTACCCACTTGGGGCAGTATTTGTGAATTCTTCTCCCTCAAGAAGAACCTGAGCCCCCAACCCTCAAATGAGAAAAATAATCTTCCCAAGTGTTCATATTTATGTTATTTTGACTCTGCCTACTATTTGCGGTTCAGCTGCCCAGTGTTGTGTTATATTTTATGTGTCCCAACATGCCTGAGAAGAGAGTTTGGTAAAACTGGCCCAGATTTTAACATGTAGATGGCTGAATCAGAGTTTTTAATCTCTATATTTAGGTTCCTCAGTACAATGGCCTCAGTAAACAGGGTGACAAGCACTTGCAGCTGCATTACTGCTTCCATTGATGCTTTCTCTGCAGTCTGGGGCACTGCTGGCTTCAAGTCACTGCAAATGCATGTGGTGTCAGTGAGACATCAAGAAGGGAGGAGTTATTCTCTGGTGTTTGATCCTTTTTTCCTTCATTCTATAGCTTAATGGTCTTTGTTCTCTTTATACCATCTCACTTTTTGTTCGTCTTCATAGCTCTGTCTTTATTAAAGGCTCTGAGGAGATCTTCAGATTAAGAGCTCTATATTAGTGAAAGACTTAGTGGTTTTAACCTCACATTAGCAGAAGACTGAAGTTTTCTGGCCGTGTTTACTACCATTCTTTAGACTTACTGGAAATACTGAGTAATAGAATGTTGGATTACAAAACTTACCACTTTCTAGTTGTTTCCCATCTTCAGGATGCTTTCCAAATTTTGGTGATCATTTTAATGGCTGAGTGTGCTAAACTGTACAGAGCATGGAGTAAGGAAGAGATGAAGGGAGTACATCATCTCTGACATTTTTTCCATTGCAGTTTTGCTGGTGACTGAGACAAGGGTAAACCTTCACTTAAGTCACTGAGAGTTTTGCCTATTGAATTTCATGGGGCCAGGATTTCATTTTGTATTTTGAGAAGTATGTACCTGTTGAGAAGTATGTACCTCAGCATGAGTCTTACTTTACCAGTTTCTCAAGGATATTTACATGCTGGCCTCAGAAAAGTTGCTTGGGTAGTGGGCTCCCTTTTAAGATATACCTAAATTTTTCTAGAAATCCATGATAAAATGGACGTTTTTATACCTTTTTGAGTGTAATGAATTGTCTAAAATGGTAGATATGTACTGATGCGTTTTTCAAGGGAATATAAAGAGTTTAGGTGTCTAACTGCCATTTCTGCACAATTATTGTTACCTAATTATTTGTAAACTCTGGACTATAAGGCCTTATTTTTCAAAACTGCTGGTGGTTCCTGCTGATTTCTGTTGGAGATGTAGAGGTTCAGCACACATGAAAGGTAGATCAGTGTCTAGAAAGCTTTGTAGTTAGTGATTCCCTTTTGAAAATGCGTGCATTTTTTCTTGCTGGGAGGCATATAGCAAGTCACTGTAACACAGCTGGGAATAGAACTACATCTGCCTTTGCAAGCATACAGGGGCTTCCTAAGCCAGTGCTTCATCTGACATGTAATTAGTTTTTTGAGAAGACAGGGATCTAATTAAGACTACTGGAGGGATTTTTTTAATTGTATCTCTACAAATTAAAATCATATTCAGAATCTAACTACATGTTGGGGTAGGGTACTAAAATTATCTTTTGTTGTTTATTCTATATTTTTTGTAGGATTTTCTGGAGGGATGTCTGCCAGACTATATTCTAGTTATTTAGGTATAGTATGAAATTAATATTCCATGAGCAGTAATGCATCTAGAAGCATTCTTCGGCCAAGAACATTTAGAAATTTATTTAGAAATGTATTTAGAAATTGTTCCTTATTAGATGGGCTGCCTAAACGCAAAAAAAAATAAATAGTGCAGTATGCCTTCTATTGCATTCTGTCATGAAGAAAAAAAATCAGTGTGTGTGATATTCAGGAACAGCTAAAATTCATGAGAAGTTGGTGGAAGAACTGTTTCAGATCTTATCCAATGCTGGCACTTCAAATAAATAAAAAGTGCTTGAACTGAAATTCCCTGCTGCTATTATTCTGCACACTACTGAAATATAGTACAGGGGTATGCTTTGAATTTTTTTCCATGAGTCACACTGAGAGTCATCAGTGTCATATTCAACCTACAACTTTGTTCTCCAAGTTACTAAGTGAGAAAGGCAAGTAAAGTTTTCCTCATTCATAACTCATTGAAATTAGCAATGGGAAACATATTTGTTAGTAACATTGCCAATGCAAAATTTTTACTTTAATTTTACTTAAGCTCCTTTTTCACCCTGACTTTACATGGCCATGTGATTAGCCTTCTAACCTTTCCCTGGGAGACTAATTCACTGTTTCATGGGTTTCTCCATTTCTGATTTTAAGCCAAGTTATAATTTTTCCTCAAATTTCACCTGAATATGTCTTGCCGATTTCCCCTGGGCCAGCATGTAAATATGATATCTATCTTCATGTATGCACTCTGGAAAGCATGTCTCAACAGTCATCACATTTCCTACCACACTTGCTCATTGATTTGCCATACTCTATATACCTAGCTGTCTAAACCCGTTTAAATTTTTTTGCTTGCCGTCCTGTTCTGCCAGATCGGTGATTGTTTCTTCTTCACTCCCCCCAATTTACTGGCATCTTTCTAATGCTAAGGACACCCAGGATGGAATGTTGTATTTGAACTGTAGCTGTGCCCTCAGGCTGAAACTGTCATATCTGGAAAGAAAGGAAAAAAAGGATCATCTTCTCTTGTTGTCATCTTATACCAAATTTTCCATTTTATTTGCTGTTCGTGAGTATGTGCTGTTCATGACTGTGGTGAAATAATAGACATGTTACAGGTGTCCCAGTGAGGCTCCAAGTGTGAGGGTTTGACCTGCTCTCGTGCTTCATGTTGTCCCTTGCGTCACTGTAGTTCTTGGGTCTTTGGGGCGGAGGAGGCAAAGCCCCACTGGCATTGCGGCTCGCACCTCCTTTCCTGTCTCTCCACACCGCCGAAAGTGGTGTGGTTTTGACCATCTTAGCATCATAGGACATCAGGATGAGCCAGCCCCTCAGGTCTGCAAGCAGTCCTTGCAGCTGTGGGGCACAGGAGCCGGGAAGAGGGATCGTCACCTTGGATTAAAATGTGTGCAGGGTATGGGTCCGCAGTGTATCATCACGTAGCAATTTTCAGAGGTGCTGGACACCACCATACTAACTTGACCAGGAGACTGTGTGTACCTGTAAGGAACAGATAAATAACTGGCTGTAGGTATGCCAGCGGTCCTGAATTACGTGAACGTGTTATATCAGCGTGAATAAACTGGGCTGGGCAATTCCATAGGTAACATCTGTTGAAAATCTTGCCCTGTGGGGTTTTGTTATGTTGAATGTGTGCAAAAATACGCACTTTTAGTTTAGGCTCTTCCTAAAAGCTATAGTCTGATGTTCAAATTCTATATTTGGAAGTTATGTATTGAGTTTGCACTGATGTTAGTGGAAGCTGTATGTATGGAACTTACGGAAAAAAATAGTTTTAGTTGATAAATACAGTATTTCAGGTATACCAAGAAGTACTGGGGACTTTACTGGGACGGAGGGGCAGGGGGGAGGGGGAAGGGAAAAATTTCAATTCTGTGAGATATATCAAAGAACTGAAGAGAAAGAGTATTTAAATTTGTTACTTTTTCCCTGCACAGCAGTGGCTGTCGCACACCTCATTAGATAAAAAAGCAAAATGCCAACTAATTAATGGATGCGTAGAGTGGTCTAAGAATGATGCCCAGAACTTTTCTCCATTGCTGAGCACTGCATGTAAAGGAAAGGAGCCGTTCCACTTGTTAGGGACACAATGAAGTTAAATTAATGTCTCCAGGGATTTATATGGGCTTTATTTTTTGTTTTAATGATTGAAAAGGTGCTGGAATTATCTGCTAGAATGATTGGGTAAAATGTCCTATGGCAAGATGCTCTCTTCTGTTGCTTGGATCAGTGTGACTGTTGGGTTTGCAGTTTGCCTTCTGGACCAGAAAAACCTTAGTGGCTTTAAGATAACTCTTAACTGGCTCCAAAAAGAGCATGTCGTGGTTGCTTCTGACAGCAGTGCTTCAAAATGAAAAGACAGAAGCTGAAGAGAGGAAAAACTTTCTTCCATTAAAAAAAAAAAAGAAAGAAAAAAAAAGAAACTGTAGAAAACCCACAGTGGGAGAAGATGGGCCCAGCCCTGGAAATAAGGTGCCCAAAGGCTGTGGTCATATCTGCTGCTCTGGCTGCATCTGAGCTGGGTCAAGAGGTTACTGTCCTGAGTTTGCTTTGCAGTCTGTGTCCTGGGGAAGACTGAAACTGGATGAAGAGCTAATGGGTAGGATGGAAGGAGAATTCAAACCAGTGGGACCAGTGGAGAGAAGGAAGAACACAGAAGAGAGGTTTAAGGAGTATCCATGTTGAGGGGAGGTAACTGGACCTGGTCAGGCAGGGTGACTGCAAGAAAAGGCAGCTTTTGTAGTTCTGGGTGAAATGGCCTGATTCTGGTGTAGTCTGATTGTGGACAACCTGGCTTTGCACACATAGCCATATTTTGATCTAACTCTTTCTAGAATCACACACAGCATGCACTTTTTTTCCCCGCAAGTGTCCTTGATTTGCTTATATCATAAGTGCTATTTTTATTTTTAGGAGTGCCCATGTGTTTGTTGGAGTGATGATTAATCCTGTAGACCTTGGTGCATTTACTAGAAGTTGCCGTGCCTTTTTCATTGGATGCTTTGCAAAAGGGAAATGATTGAGCTGCAGTCTTCTGTATCCCCTTTATTTGAATAACATGCTAAATCAAGCGGGGCTTTATGAATAACATTCACTATTTGATTCAGATGCACTTTGCTTGCGTGAAAGGACCAGTAGAGCAATTATTCTTAGTGACAAATGCAAACATATAATAACTTTGACTCAGCGGCCTCTGTTCCTCCAAGTTATGTCAAGAAATGAAAGCAGTGCCATTTTTGACTCATTGACACCGCTCATCTCTCTTTGGAATAGTTCTAATTTGTCATCAATAGATGTGCCTGGGACTTTTCATATGTCATCACACACGCACATTCTCCAACATCCAGAGGAAAAGATTACTCAGAGTCACTTGTTACTCTGTTCTGTGTAATTGCTGGTGCACCAGGGGGAGTTTTGATGTATAGTGAAAGGGGCATGTGCACGAATTTCAATTCTTTGCAAGCACCTGGATCTATCCAGCAGCAAAAAATAGCTGTGACTGATGCTGGGTCATCAGTTATTGGATCACAAGGGATACGGAAACTCATTGAACTAATGTGTTTCAGGAGGAGATTTAAGGTGGCCTGTATACCTGAAAACAAATTGCTGAGAAGCAGACACACACATTCAGAACATTTTAAAGGATACTTCAAGAGCTGTTTAGAAATCCATGAATCGTGCTTTATTCAGGAATCCATAAAATAGCACGGATGTGAAATGGTTCACAGTCCAGTTGTACAGCAAGCTGCAAATATTAAAAAAAAAAAGTATTCACCAAAATTTTCACCCTTTGGAACACATTTTGAAATTTTTAGCAAAGCAGTTAAGTACTTGTTTCTAGAAATACCAGGAGTGTGTTAGGGGCCAGAAGTTTTGTATTTTCTATGCAACTTGTCTGTAATCTTCTTTGTCAAGTACTAAAGTCTCCATTGGACTTCAGTGGGATTTAATTCAAGTTGTAAATTCTGTAACAGAAAACAAAATAAATTTTAATACTATTTAATATTATTCATGCTGCCCTTGATCAACAGTCAACTTTTTCCATGGCTGTACTATGGAAACTTAGGTCCACCTTGGTTTAATTTTTGTCTCATTTTGGAGACTTCTCTATTCCAGAAGATAAGAAGTTTGTTTTTCAGTAATTGCTATTTTATTTAATGACATCAGTTTTTATTTCATTGCTTAAAAAAAAAACACAAATCCTGTGCTTCAATGATTGTTTCACTGTGTGAAAGAGAAAAAATGTGTATGTTTACTTGAATTTTAAAAAGCCTTATGCAAAGTTTTACTTTCAGAACCATGTCATGTGATGTGCTATCTTCCGTATTTCTAACTCATGTGATTCTAATTACTGTTTGTCTGTCTGTCTGTTTGGAGATGCACGTCACTTTGTGGTTGTGTTTTACGCAACTGAAACTTTTTTCAGTTCCATTTATGCTTTTGTCACGTTACAGGGGCTGTATTGTAAAGGTATCAGGAATGAATGGAATGCTGATTTGTATTTGCTAATAGTATTTACCTCACTCATTAATGTGATGTGCAATACAATAAAATGTGTGTTATATCATTATAAATGTACATTTATAAATATATTTTAAAAGTCTCCATATTTTTTACTAAAGACTTCGTGAATGCTAGCAATAGGTGATTACAAAATTTACCTGGTAAGAGAATTCAGAATGCTGATGTAGTTTATGTATATTTCTGAATATAAGCTGCAGTGGAGCACTTCCATCAGCTGATGTGTGCTGGGTGGGATGGAATCTTTCAAATGCTCCAGTGTGGAAGAGCAAGATTATTTTTCCTGCAGTGTAACTGCATTGTTTTTTAAGAGCTCCACTGAAAGGTAATGAAGTATTTCATAGCACAGTAATCATACATACCAAGTGATGAAGTATTTTGCTAACTCACTTGTTCATAAATTGTCAAAAACCCTAATATTTATCGTTCACTCATGGATGTGGCAGTTTAATACCAAAAGAAGAGTTTGCATTAAGTTTCTTTGTCCTAGCTGTAAGTAACATAGTAGTAATTTTTGCTTATTTTGCATTGCTTTTATAGTTTTGGGGTTTTTTTCTGTTCTCAACATAGAACAAAATGGTTGTCTCCAGGCTGTGACTTTGGAAGGCTTGTCTTTTGGTGGTGTCCATTAAGCAGAAGAGATCTTTTTTGGCATAAAAAATTGCTGCTTATGGCTGCTGGGTCCCTTTTGCTGTTATTTGCATACATATCATCTTTTTACAAATTGGAAGAAAGACTTGACATTGAAGCCTTTTGCAATGTGTTTAACTATTAGTTTTGAATTGTAATTCTCTTCAGAGAATTTCCTAATTCAAATAAGGTCAACTACCAAAAAAAAAAGATTAATGGATTTTTTTTTCTTGTTAAGTATTCCAATTTTTTGTGTAAATAGTCTACCTAGTTTTGCAGCTGGCCAATACCTAAATGCCTTCATCTCCTACCAATTCTCAAGACACTTGATCAAAGGTCAGATATTTCAGGAATGCAATATGAAAATTTTGTTTGAATGGAATCCCACAGGACACCTTCTGAAAATCATCATTTCCACCCTGTATTTGTGATATAATTTATTGCAAAGCTACAAGGTTTCAAAGTGGTTCTCTGGCCAGTTACTAGAAAGAGAGTGGCCTGTGTTCATTGTAGAATCTTTTTGGAACCAATTTTCTTTCATTTGAGGAAGAAGGCTGGGCAGAAGTAAAATAGTATGAAGGGTCTGGATTCAGGATCAAATGGTGGTCTTGTTGAAGCAGAAGAGGAGGCTGAAGGCTGTGAAAGCAATAGGAATCCATTGAAGAATTTGGAAGCATTTTCAAAGATAGGGAAACAAGGGAGTGAAGATGGGAATAGGAATATTTTCTGTATAATAAGTGGACATTCATGAAATGTTGTTTTACTGTGGCATGTTTTGTGTAGATACTGAAGATGAGTAGTAATTTTGGGAGTTGATAGCTAGAAATTGGTAAAAGAATACAATTTCGGTTGCATCTGTTCAGTTGGACTTTTTTGCTTCTTACTGCCTCACCTAGAAGCGAGTAAAATCATCAGGTCCGTATCATGCTTTGGTTTTAGAAATATTACAGAGGTCATTAAAAAGGCCCTTTGGCCCAAATTTTTCTCCGGTATAATTTTATTTTTCTTATCAAGGTTTCACTAATCTTTTCTTCAGCTCACCAACTTAATCAGAAGTTGACCCTGGCATATAATCAATACCACAGTAGCATTTAATATTACATATTTGTCCATAGCTTACTTTGCTGAGTTGTAGTATTCTTCTTCTGGTATAAAGTTTCGTGCATCCTATTAACTTATTGCTTTACTTCATTGATGAGCTAGATCTGGGATTTTGGGTATCGTAAACAAAAATTAATCTCTTCTGAATTCTGTAGGTCCAGGTGTGTTAAGATTAAGAAAGTCCTATGTAGCTATGTAGCTTTTCTTGTTATAGATTGGCATTAGACTACCATAATATTCCATGTGACAAAAAATCTTGTTTCCTTTCTACAGCAAGTTTGCAAGCTACAACATTAGCACATGGAGCTCTGGCTCTAGTAGAGACAGCTAAAACTGGAATAGAAACTAAATCACAATTTCCACACTTAATAAGGCAGTAAGTCAGCTGTTGCCGTGGGATAGAGCTGGCTGAACTGTCATAACTGTTCCATAGGCATAAATCTTAGACTTGTGCCAGATGCTTCACGCTGTTCCTGCTGTGCAAAACAGCTGGAAATTCAGCTTAAAGGATTTCTTTCCTAGAGAGAAACTACAGGTAGCATAGAGTTGAGATAACGTGAATTTGATGGGAAGATACGTCATATTCTCCAGCTCCAGCGTCACTGTTGTGGCTTCAGGGTGCAACGTCTGATCCTGGGGTTTGTACCATGATAGGTAAAAACTGCAGTTCAAGGCACAGGAGACAGTCTTACAAATTGATGTAAAGAGGTGAAGCTGGTTCTTTTCATTTTTATGAATGTGCTTTGTCACAGGTCACAGTAATTTTTGCTTTGCTGCCTTTTTCTGTTTTCACGGATTTTTAGGTTGCCCCAGAGCTTCAATTTTTGGGGTAATATTTTGCATGGTGGTATAATCAGTTTGGACTCTGGACTCCTTTTTAACTAGCTTTAAGAAATTACAGTAATGGCAAATGCAGGTGAATCTGCTTGTTCTGTATCAAATTGGAACAGATTCATCTGAAAAATAGCAATTCTGTGGTGGATTGATGAATCAGTTCTCGAATGCAGATGGACCTTTGCAGGATGATCTTTCTGAAGAAGGAACAGATAATGGTTAAATCACATTAGAAAATGCTTGCAAGGAGTCCCCTGTGAGTAGAATTGTTACTGAACTAAGGCTGTGGATCTACACGTTGGTATTATTTCAAGCAATAAAGAGTTTACATTAAAAACTCATAAGCAGTGAAACATGACAGTTCTCACTAATTTCTCATATGGTGCTTTAGTGTTTGTTAAATAACAAAAATATCACTAGGCCATTTCTGTTATGAAGCTTGTTCTGAGCTTAAGGGTCAAGAAACATATGTACTTGCGGGATGCCTTCTGCGGAGGGTCTAAGCTGAATAAAACAGAAATAACACCATCATTGAGGCCTTGTTTACACCCGAGAGTTTAACTATGTCCATGTAGCTTAAGCAATATAACTGAATGAGCAAGGACGATGGTTGGCTGGTTAGAATGTGTTTATGGGAATGGAAATAAATTATAGTGCTATAAGCTGTATTTATAGCAATGTAACTGCAATGGGGTCGAACAGAGGAGCTGCATTGCCAGAAGGAAAAATCACATCCCTCCCTGGAATAATCATGCTGTACTTCTATGTGGGGACCAGGCCTAAATTAATTCCAGTTGCATTTCTGAGTACTTAAATGAGAGTGGTGCTTCAGTAAAGGCTTTCTTTGGCTCTGAGAGGATTTAACGCTGAGAGGCGTTGAACATCTGCATCTTCACTGAAGTCTATGCTGTTTAAGGTGCTATAAGCCATCGCACTCCTCTGTTTCTGTCTTGGCTCTAAATCTCATTGAAGTCAGTGGGAAAATGCTTGGGTGGCTGCAGGACAGGAGCCTCCTAAGAGACCTTTGTTACCCTGGTATATCTTGTTTTCTGACAAATCAGGTGCACAATCTGTAGGAAGCAGTTTATCCTGAGTGCAGAAAAATGTGCCAAAGTGTGAGCCAATGTGACAATCACAGGGCCAAGCTGGGACACAAAACCAAGTTTTCTTCTGTTCAGTAACTTTATTTCCACTTTTTTCTTCCATAGCCTGCACGTAGCTAACATAGGATTACAAGCCCAAGCAAAGCACCACCACCTCTCTCTGGGGGCTCAAACAAACCATTTATTTTCCCTGATTGTGAGTTTAAATATGTGTGAGAGGAATGGGCTATCTAAAAGGCTGTTCACAAGAGCTTTCTCTGGCATAATACTTGACTAATAATTGTCAGGGTACACTGATCTGGGGACGCTGAAGAGAGATCCCAACATGTGCTGAAAATGTGAATTTAGATAGAAAGAAGACAATGAGACATTCCCTTTTTTGTGTGGGAGGAGGGGTGTGGAACTAATAATGTAAAGAGTTTCAGATGAAACACACCCAGCATAATAAACTAATAGTTGTGCTGAGTAGAGGACTAAACTAAGTTTGTTCAGTTCCTAAACTGAGTCAGTAGTGTTTCTAATAAAAACTACTGGTTTATTTTAATTGGAAGTAAATATCCCATTTTCAGGCATTTTCTTCTTTAATCGTTGGTCTACATCTCCTTTAAACCCTTTTCCTCTGAAGTGACAGCGCAGGCTCATCAGATTCCGTTACTATTTCCAACATACTACCATTTAATTTTCGTTTGGCAGACAGATTTTCTATTAATGCTTTTCAGATGGAGGTGACACCAGATTTTCGTGGCAAATTTTTTCCTATAAGGGGACTTTTTATTACTGGGATCATAGAATAATTTTTCTTTACATGATTTTTACCTTTCCTTTTTACTTATTTTTACTTTTCCTTTTTACGTTTTACCTTTCCTATTCATCTTAGTAGTGTGATCACTGCTGGATTCAGTGGGTGCTGGGTCAGACCCTGAATTTGCTTACAGTCATTACAGGATCTGATTTGAGACTATTTCTAACCTGCACCTTCATGAACATTTTCATTTCAGTTCCATCTCAGAAGACCCACAGCATATTTTTTTCTTACTAGTTTCCATTTAACGTCACCACAGCTGCTGCCGCCACGGATACCACATGATGAAGAAGAAGGAAGAGAAACATACTTTCGTAGGGTTTCTGTACATAGGCGCATAAAGTAATTATGTGGGGAGGTGACCTGTGCAGACTACCTGGTCCACCTCCCACTCAAAGCAGAAGTTAACTCCGGAGTCAAGTCCAGATTCAAAGTTAGATTAGGCTGCTAAGAGCCTTACACAGTTGAGTTTTGAGTATCTATGCTGATCGAAATTCTGTAACTTCTTCAGCCCATGTTCTCGATCTCAATATGAAGAACTTTTTTATTTTTATACATACATGGAATTTCCTTGCTTTGCTGCAGTTTTTAAATTGGATTAAGATGGTTTTTTAAATTAGAATATGGAGTAAGTTCTAGAAAGATTTTTCTTGTTTTGGAATAAAAGTCCACACTTGAAGATAATCCTATATAGCAGTAGTCAAATAAACCCATACACAGCAATTCTGGAGGCAGCAGAGATGTGCAAGCACCCAGTGTAAAACAGTAAGATCAAAGTACCTCTTTTGGTAGTAGAAGAAGTCATGGCTAGAAACACAGTTTTGGTAAGAACAGGCCTTAGTTAACTTCTTGTGTGTTTTTTGATGTTGGGTAGTTGGGTTTTTTTCACTCTCTACATATAACTGCACTGATATACAGCATGTCCTTATTTTGGAATATTTTGCTATTTAAAATAGTGATATTTTATGCAGTGACAGATTAATTAGATTTAAATACCCTAGTCTTAAGGGGAAACTCTCCAAGATGAGGGGATACAGATGTTGCCTATTCGAAATGTCTGAAAAATAATTAAAAGAGAAAAATCACAAAATGTTGAATTTACACAGTGATGGGATTTAATTCTGGCTTGACTGAGGCTATCAAGAGTCGTGTGGCTAAATCTGTTGTCAGCTGTAATAAACACTCTTTCTGCTTCAATTTATGTGAACATTTGCAGCTGTTGATGAAACAGGCATCTTTGCCTCTTAGTCAAACAATACATAAAATGAATTATGCTAGAATAGGTGATGTGCAAAAATAGGTGACAGAGCTGTGGGGTAATAGATTGCCTTACGGAAGAAAATGTGAAGGCTCTACTTTTTCTCATTGATTGCCTCCTCCAGTCATTGGATTGTGAAGGTGGAGCTTGTTTAATGGAAGTCCTTGGGAGAGACAAAGAAAAAAATCATGCATGGTTTTATTTTCTAAGTCTATATGGAAGTTGCATTCATGTAATTTAGAAAGACCCACTGAATCAATTTTCAGCGATGAACAATACATACCAAAATCTGTGAAGAAGGCTGTGCCATCCTGCCTTTGTCCGCTTAACTCACTACAACAAAGGCAGGATGGCTCAGTCCCCTTCATAAATTTTGGTATGTATTGTTCATTGCTGAAAATTGATTCAATGGATCTTTCTGTCTGCTTAACTCACTACAGACATGAACACACGCCATGTATTATTTAAATGTGTAAGTTGACACATGCAATTTATAGGATTTAGAAGTGGAAAGAACATGAATTATACAACAGAAGGCTTTCAGCATGCTGCGGTTGAATGTTTTTAATGCAAAATGAGGACACACATTAACCTTAAAAACAATCAAAAGGAGTTGGTGTGTAGTTAGATAACTGAGCCCATCATGCCCATTTGTCCTGTTCTCAGCAGTGAATTTAGAGGAGATCTCTCTGGGTGGTAGGGAAAGCACATGTGGGCTGAGCTGGAGGACCAGGACGGTGTGTTTGCATGACTGTTTTCTGATGAAATAGATTCAGGTAATCCACGCAGTGAAGCTACCCTTTAGTGTGACTGTGGCTCTTTAAAATTAGATTTGAGCTCAGCTTGCTGAAGAGGTACAGGTATCAAATAGGCTTGCCACAACTGTTATAAATACAGGGGTTCGATGAGAGGAGGAGCCCCAGCCATCCAGAGCTTCTGCTGATAGCCAGCAGGAACATACAGAAGTGCCCCAGCCAGTGAGAAAGGCTTCCTACTGAGTAATGAATCTAAAACCAGAAACCAGATGCAGGGAAAACTGGACTTTTCTAGTTTTGTGGTGTTCAAAGAGCAGTTTGTTTGTTTTTTTAAGCATAAGTACAGATATTGTGAAATGTTACTCTAAAGTGAATATAATGCAGTCTTGATATTCTTTTTAAGAAGGTTGAAATTGGGATGTGCCAGTTTAGCAAAGTAAGCTTTCAAAATGGGCATGACACTTTTTTCTTTTTTTTTTTTTAGCCGAGCACTTCAAAAGCCATCAAAATAGCTGTTACCTTCTGTCCCTGAAACTGTCAGGAACCTATAAATAAACATAAAATAATACAGGAGCAGGAAAAAAAATGTTACTCCAGCAGTTAATATTGTTGTTATTAATTCTGTTGGTTTTTTTCTTTTCTTTTTACAGTGTATCCTATTCAGTGCATGTCTCTGAGGATTACCCAGGTACAGTGCACCATTCTTGTCCATGACACATGTATGCATGTTACCACAATTTGCTGTATTCAGATGAGAATCTCTGAAAGGGTGTTGATGTCTTCCAGGTGCATCCTTGTGCTAATCATTTTCCATTAGTTAGATTATTTTCACAGTCATTTTTCCTTTTCAGGCGACATTTATCAGCTGGGTCAGGGTGAGAAAACCTAGTTCACAAGTTTACAGAGATGGGAGCTTGTGATGCTTTCCGTGTCCGGGGCCAGCGGTCTTAGGAGTGTGAAAGCACCCGATTCCTCTTTGGCATGTGGTAGATAAAGCTTGATCTTTCAAGAGGCTGAGCGGTCTGGCGTGGGGCCAGCAAAACACTTCTGCGCTAGACCTTATGAGACTACTCACGTTCTTCAAGCGAAGCCTGTGGACTGCTCATTGATGCTTCTCAGGGTCAGTTGGAGCCAAGGGTTTGTGTATAGCCATGTCTCCGGTAACGTCAGCTTGCAGAGCTGTTTCCAGCTGCTCACTCATGCCTCCCCTTCACGCTCTGAGCTGGCCTGGCAAAAGCACTGGTGTAACTGAGTGGCCAGTCTGGATGAGGGGAATTATTCATATGAAAGTCAACCAGGCAAGAGCTAAAACAAGTTTTCAGCTAGTTTATTTCCCCAATTTCCTTCACAAAGAGACCACACAGGTACTTCAGGTGGCACAGAGGTTAGCAGAAGCAGGAGAGGGAAGCGAGGATAAGGGTGGACAGGCTCTGTGCGTGTAAAGGTACATGGTAGTACTGTTGGATTGTATCACATTCTGTATTTCGGACCTGGGAGTATTTAATAGCGTAAGTACCATAAATGATATGAAACCCTCTGGCCTTTTTTGATCTTTATCCTTAATATCTTTGTAATATTTCTAAAAGAAATATTTCCTGTTTCTTTTAGAATCTCTAAAGAAGTGAGGCTTTGATCTTCTTCACCGATAAGCAGTAGACTATGTCTGTTCAAAACACCAGAGTGTTTGAAGCAGATATAGAGGGAAATCAGCATCATCAGCAGTGATGCTAAATGCAATGGATTATGTGAAAAAATACTAACAACCTTTATGAGAGATATTTTTTATACCAGTAAAAACTGGAGGGAAAACTGCTACTAATAATAATCTATCCAACATGTAGTAAAGGGAAAAATTGAGATTCATAAGATACATGGTCATACCAGTGATAAATTACTTTACTGATTACAGCATTGACCTGACAATGAATGGAGGACAAATAGTTGAAAAAAATTTGCATCATATTTTATTAACAGTTTCTTTCATTAAACATCAGTAATGGTTTTTCTCATTTCAGAGATTATGAAGGCAAAAAATTTATTTATTATGAAGGCACAAATCTTGATCTCTGGGAACCCCTAACTAAATGGCAAACTGGAGCACTGAACCAGCAGTTACTCCCACGGCACATGAGATCTCATCTCCTGGCAAAATTCAGTCTGACAGATCTCAAACTTCCCTTACGGATGCTATTTGCAGCATGCCATGGTGGCCTACATGCCTGAGTGGCTTTGGTGGCTCTAAAACCTAATGAATATTCTCTGCCATCACTCCCTGTATTTTAAAGCCAGACAGAATTTGAACATTTTACACTGTAGCTAACTTGGTGAGGGGGGCGTAAACCAGCTGCACATATTTACTGATCAAGGCTTTGGAAGAGCTGATTTCATTCATATCTCAAGCTTTTGCAGGATCTATGTTTGCTTTGTGATGAAGAGGTGTTTAGTGTGTTAGGAATTATAATGACTCTTTGCCATTTTACAGCTTTGATCCTAAAAATACTCATTTTGACTTTGCGAGCCAGATTGTCTCCTCTCTTTGTCCCAAATCTCTGACCGAACATTACTGCTGACTGTGGCTCTCTTCTCTGGCATGTATTTTCAGGGGTGTTGCAGGGACATGTCAGGGTATGATGGTGTCAAGTCTAGGAAGCTCTGTGCTGATCTTCTCCTTCTCAACTGGAAGATGATCTTCAAGTATTGCTGCTAGTCAACAGAGTTCAGAGTGACTGAACTCTATATGCTCATCAAATTAAATTTCTCATAGGATAAATCTTTACAGATCAGGGTTTAAGTCCATTAGTGCGTAGCTATACCGAAGTTGTATCCTCTGGAGATTAAGAGTGTATAATGCACAGTGGATCAAATTTGGAAATCAGAGAGAAGGCTGAGTTGATCATCAGAGAAACTGCTAATAAATGCAATAAATATATGAAAATAGAAGAGAATAAGTTACTATACAAATGATGTTCATTCAGCTGAAAGTGATACCACCACAAGTAAATTTTAGATGCTATAAGAAGAGCTTTGTGTACTGCATATACTCTAGCTCCCTGCATTGCTGTTATGTATGCAGCATCACTGCTTTGGCACTGATAACAGTGTGTAGCTATTGCTGAATTGCTTCATAGAGCATCAAAAGATTACAAACAGCTGAGCATTAAATCATATTTATGGGAACCTTAATATGACATGACAACTTTCGATAATGGAAGGTGTTTGAAAGTTTCATAATTATGAGTGAAAGCTAAAAATGAAAGGCACTCTGAAGAACTTAATAGGAATAGTGTTGAGACAGTAATGTCTCAAATTTGTATATACATTCCTGAAATTGTGAAAATATCACTGAAAATTTTAGAGGCAGGTAATAACATTTCCAGAAAAATATGTCTGTAACTGTTTTCTCATAACATTGACACAACTGGGAAAAAATAATGCTCCTAAGGAGCCGTTATAGAATATAACATCAATGAGTAGACTAAAGTCCCATTAATATGAGTGGATCATGACTCCTGTGAGAACCATTACAGCAGCAAGCATTTTGCTAATGAATGTATGTTCAGAATGATACGTGTTGGCTGCCATAAACTTATAGAACTGCTGTAGTCTTTTGTCCCACTGATTTGTGGGTTACAGACGTGTTAACAGAATCATCCTTTTCTTAGACCTCGTTAGACTGCAGCAAAGATGGAGAGAACCTATTTGGTAGCAAGTGATTTTCTGCATCCCTCCACTAGGTCCAGGCACTAGGTCCTCTGCTTAAGAGGAGAGGTGCTGCTGGGTGTAGTATGCTAGAAACTGGATGTTTAAGAAAGGAAACCAAAACCGGTATCTTAATTCCAAGTTTCATTAGACTGATGGAAAGAAAGAAAAAAACCCTTATGGCTGCCAAATAGAAAAGGAAAACAAAAACTTGGCAGTGAAAATCATATTATCCAGCTGCCAGAAAAGAATGATAATGGGCATAAAAATATAATTAAAATCTATAAAATCTGTAATTGAGCAGTCCTTTTTTCCATATATGTGTATCTTGGTAATTGTCTATTCTGTACAGCACATACTGTTGGTTTTCTCACTTTTTCATACAGCAATAAGTTCCAGTGCATGGATCCCCTTTCTCCCGTCCATATATATGGTATTAGGTAAACTTAGAGCCAAATGGTGACCTCTGATATTCCAGCTCATTAGACTCTGGAGCAATAAGTTGCACTCCCAAACCTGTGAAAGGAATGGGCCTGTGTTGTACGTGCCCAGAGCCATCCAGCATAGTGAGGATGACGCTGAAATGATGACAGTGAGGTGGAGCATGCAACTAGGGGTGAGGCTGGGCTTCGTGTAGAGGGTGAGATGCGGCTGTCCCGGAGGCATAGGTCACAGCCTGTCCTGCCGATGGGCAGAAGTGGGAGAAGGAACGAATGCTGGCAGATGGCTGGAGGAGCCCCCATTTTATTTGCACGATGCTGTGGCTCTAAAACATATCTCTGCGCCGAGCGCGTAGCCGAGCAGACGCAGACGGAGCTGATGGAGGAGGCTGCTGTACCCCGCCGGAGTGCAGAGCTGGGGGCAAAGAGGTGTCAGCCTCCTGCAGCAAGTGCCTGCACGCAATACACGTGTGTTGAGCCCAGCGCAGATCACTCACGTTGCCTCGTGGGACAGCGCTGGAGTGGAAGTAGGCGAAGGTGTGGGATAGCGTCAGACTTGGTAGATATGTGTGAATGTGGCAGAAAGGCTGTTTCCCACGCTGGGAAAGCCCCAGGCGCCCGTCCGTGTGGGGTGGCGCAGCTGCTGGGTCTGCACAGGCAGCTCGGCGAGAAAGGGGCAGCAGCGCCCGGGCTCTGTCTTAACACTGGCTGCTGAGAACCCCTGTAATAGAAAGGGTAATATTGCTGAATTTACTGCTCAATTAATGTTAATGTCTTTAACATTTCACTGTTGGAAGCACTGTGGTGAAAGGCTTCGAGATTGCAGCAGTATGCTTAAAATCACGGGTGAGTTCCCACCCTTTGCTGATGTGGGACAAGAGTGCTTGGAATGATGATAGATCAGGTCTTTGTTTCAGTTACCTTATTTGGCTCTTCATCTGTGATTATCTTAATTGCCAGCCTTTCTCCTCTACAGCATAAGTTTCAATTCAGCTCAGATCAGTAGAAAACAAAATATTCTTACTTTCATAAGCAGTTCAGCAATTCATGCAAAATTAGCTTCTGCAGATAGTCCATAAAAACTTGCTGGTCCTTGTTTGTTATTACAAAGCATTTGGTTGGGAAGGTAAAAAAAAAGAAACCAAACCAAAAAACAGCACACACCCTCCTCAACCTAAACCCTACATTTTATAAGAAAATTTAGGATAGACTATCCATATTCATATCCGTACCTCGCATTTTTATTAAGTGGGAGGATTTTTATTTTTTTTTTTTTTTAATTCCTGAATTAGGCACAAGAAAGGTTATCCGCTGATTAGAAGATACTTCAAATGAGCTTTATGTGACTAGGCAAAATGAGGCACAGGTGTTTTGCATAATAGGCTGTTAACACCCAGCTCTGAATGCAGCCTGCATTCTACACAGCATATCTATCTTGAGTTTTGATGTCAAGTGTAGCAAAAAGCATAGAACAAGTCTTCATTTGGGAAAAGGTTGTCTCAAAACCCCATAAGCCTGGTGGGATGGTTCAGAGCAATACCTGGTGTGATTCACAAACACCAGGACATCAGACTCCAGGGGTTTGCTTGTATAAAATTTGGGTCCAAATTTTCCATTCTTTTGGTATTTTTCTTTTCATTAGCAGTCTCAAGAGAAAAAAAAGAAGTACACCAGCAAAACGGTAGTGGTCTGGGGAGTGGTTCCTTATGGTACAAGGGTGGGATGGACAACGGGGGAAGGGGCTGACAGAGCACAATTGGACTTCACCATCCCAAGTGTTTTTCTTTCGTAGATAACACTTACGTTTCCAGTTCTGATAACGATGAAGATGTGCTAGTTACAACAGAGCCAATTCCAGTAATTTTCCACCAAATCGCTACAGGTAATCTTATGTTCTGAGTGTTTTAACAATTTCATACATTGTGAGGAAAGACAAGATGTTGCCTGCACTTAAAGGGAGGTATGTTAATGTGTGCATCTATGCAGTTTGCTGTTTTCTTACAGTCTTGCTATAGTAAATAGTCCTACATTTTAGAGTAGAAGAAATTGAAATATTTCTTCTGGGGATCACCATGATTGTGTAGGCAGAATGTATTTTATTCTTTTAATGTCTTGCAGTCTGTGCTAAAGCAATTCTCCTTGAATACAGTTAGAGGTGCTTAATACTTCCCAATTATAAGTTTTCATGCTCACTTGCTTAAAACTTCACTAAATCTTCACCATTGGGGATGAAACAGTCTATAACTACCATTGCCTCTGGTGAATTATTTCAGGAAATTTCAAACAAAATGTTTCAGCTGTTTCACTAAATTAGACTATAGAAAAAAAAAATGTATTTTTTTCCCAGTGATTTTGGGAACATCTCATTTGAAATTATTTCCATACTTTCAAAAAGTATTTGATACATGAAAGGGCATGCTTTTCAGATATATAGGCACATTTATACAATATATAATCAAGATTTGTGCATACTCCATAGGGACTTCTTAGATTTTAGCAGCCAAATTTCCTGATGATTTCAGGCTGCAGGAGAAACTGCATAGAGCAGTCTTAAATCTGGCAGTTCTTCAGATAGGAGCACTTGACTTTGCAGTCTTTTTATTATTATTACAATGCTTTAGGGCTTTTTTTTTTTTGCGTAACACAGAATCACTTTGAATTCCACTGAAAAACCGATATGATCTTCAGTCTCTGATCTCATTTATACTGACGTAAATCAAGAATAATTTTACTGAAATCAGTGCAGCAGCACCCAAACAAAAACTGGCCAGTATGGTCAGAAGTTTAAGATAAGCTTCACTTGCAAATATTTCTGTAATTTAAAAAAAAATAAAGTCTGTCATCTGAAATAGAATAAAACCCCTATGTTTGATATAGAAGATCAACTCATTTATTTTTGCTGAGGTGTTTTGATTTTTCTTTTTTTTTATAAAGTATACAAAATTAATGAATGACACTAAATTGTAAGTCACAGATTGGGAAAAACCAATCTACGCAGACCAGCTGAGTTTCATTTCACAGTCAAAAAATATGAGTCTTCTGAGATGCAGGGGCTTCTTAATTTTATAGACTGTTGTTTTGTAAACTCTGTGATGCTTTTCATATCTGTAACTTTTTGTTGTACTTATTTTCTCTACTACTGCAACTAAATATTTCAAGTCTGCATATGCAAAATTATTTCACATTTTTCATAGATTTTCCCTTTTCTTTTAAGAATTAAGAAAAACCAGTGATGTCAACTATTGCTTATCCATAAAATCAAAATTACAGAGGGAGAATGGAGAGGTATGTATTTCTCGTATCCATCTTTTAAGAGAAGTTATTCTAAGAAGCACCAGAAAATAATAAGTATGTTTACCATAGATTTCATATCAAATGTGTGCTTACACAAACTATACGTGTTTACAAGTTTTAGAAGATAAGTGTAGTTCTCTGGGTTTCATACATGGAATAACCAGTGAATCACTTAATTGGGACAGGGATGTTCCCATCCTAGGAAATACGGTTTTGACATTTTTTAAAATTTTTTCTTCAACAATGTTGTAGACCCCGTGTAGCCTAAAAATACAAGTCTCTTGGAGAAGTTGATCGTGATACCGTTATCTTTTAACCTACTCTTGCATATAGGACCACATCCCGTTTATTAGCTCACTGCTGCTCCATGTGGCTGGCCTTACAGTAGCCCCACTGGAGGCTCTAGGCCTCTGCCTGACTCTATTCGCCATAAGCAGTGTCTGGAGTATTAAGGCCTTCCAGTCGTGGTTGTATTTGTGCTGTACCTCTGGCATGGGTCCCCGACCAGTCTCACTGAGACATTAACTCAAGAAAAAAGTGACACTAACGTGAAGTTTACAGGGCTTGACAGGGCTGTGGGCTCAAAGAAAGTACCAGATAGGCTCCAACCCCAAGCAAGAAAATGAGCGGTGTATCAAGAATTCAGGTGCTTTTCTTTAAAGACTTCCTTTGGTAAGGGTGGTTGCTAAGTTTCTTGACGACTGCTTTTTAGCCTCAAATCTGTATTTGGCTCTGGAAAGGGAAGATAAGCATGCCCAGATACGCTAATGTGTATGGTTTGTTTTTTTTATGTAAAAAGCTGCACTGGAAATACTGTGCTTCTATTGCCTCATCATTGAATTCAGTGCTCGGTAAACATTAGAAAAATTCAAGTGTAGGAAGAATTTACCCATTTGATTAAAAGTCTGAGGTATGTTTAGCCTTTATGGGACAGAGTTTGAGCTTTTACTTTGTTTTTAGATGAACGAGGTAATTAAATATGAAAGTACTGGGAAAAAAAAAACTTCAAAAAAACGTTTCTGACACTGACCATTTCTGTTGGCTAGACAGTTAGAGGTTTGATTAGGATGGGATGGGCTTGTCACTGTTCTCATATGAGAGTTTCATTTCTCTTTGGTTTGTGTTGAATTTTTGTTCAGTTGAGTTCTGTTTTAACACAGACTTCCCCTTGAGCTAAGGTTATTATAAAACAAAGAAGACTAAAGTCACTTTGTTTGAGTAGAAGCAGAAATTATTTTTGTGCCTTGTTACAGAAAATTGCCATGAAATTGGCTGAAATAGAATTTTTGTTCTATGTATACATAAAATGAATAGAGCAGAAATATAGAGGCAAAGGTGGGGAAACAGGACTAGAATGTCTGACCATAGAAATTGGTGATAAGGATATATTTGACATCCATGAATATATGATTTAGGGGTAACTTCTATTCTTTGATTCATACATCTGATTCCTGATCCATTTTGGCAGTTCTCTGCAGGACATAAATACAAAATATGCAGCAAATACATCAAGTTCAGGTTGAAGTGAAGAATTGTGATTTTAACAGGTGTTCCTTAGGGGACCCTTGTCAATATAGAGCCTAGAAATAACACATGGATTGTGGGAAACAGGAATTAATATCTTCAAGCAATTACGTAATTATAAGCGAAGGTTCCATTGGTGGGAAGCAGAATGTAACACTTCAGCTCATGCTGAGTTGCAGTCTGTACCAGGATCAGTTCTATTTACTTGAGTGCAATTATTCACAGAGCAGCCTATTCAGAGCGGGTTTTACTTGGGTAAGCATATTACTTTCTAATCCTTAATTTTCAAAGTCTCAGAACACAGCTAGTTAGAAAATTAAGTTTGAACTTTTCTGGCAACAGGCTGGTGGTACTGTTAAAAATAATAATTAAGCAGCAACGTGTCAGTTTTAAACAGAAAGGAATTGAAGAGATCCCGTGCTTGGACTTTAATTATTTCCTTAATCTATTAGAATTGATTTACCAGAATAAACTACAATTCTATTGGGTCACTGAAACACCAAATTAATTAAATCCAGGGCTTGTCTTGGTGGGTAAATTATGCTTTGTTTAGCAAAAGCACAGTGAAGTATCCCCGCATAGTCTACTGAATTCCCCAGTTCCTTAAAATACCACACTGTGTCTGTAGCCAAAGTATCAATTCTCCAACGTATATTGAGGTTGTTTTTGTGTATCCAGTTAGCACATGCTTGTTTTTTCTGATATTTCACTATTCTTAAAACAGGTCCTTACTACTCTTCTGGAGAAATGATACTCTAAGATCTCTTGATAAAGGGTGCTATGAGCTTATTTGTAAAAACATAATTCCTGTAGTTATAATTAGAACTATAAATATAAGATAAGCATATTGCTTGTATCATTGTTAACTTTCCTTTTGCTTTAAGGAGTCACGGCACAACAGCACAGTTGAAGAAGACTCTGAAGGAGATAATGACTCTGAGGAATTTTATTATGGAGGACAGGTAATGGAAGAAATTTTTGCACAAGTTTCCAGAAAATAAAATTTGAAAGCTTCCGTTGTTCATTCCATTATAAATTTATGATAATAATTTCTTATGTTTATTCAACATTGACTAGAATGCCATGTGTATATGTACAAAGTATTTTATAGAGGAAATATTGAGTATGTTATACTGTATAATTATATCAAATTTAAAATAAGATTAGTTTGCTTACATTTGCAAAGCTGTACGAATAGGAAAAACAAGTAATCTTCAGAACATTTGAAAATAGAAGGCAGTTGCTTACTTCCAGGAAACAGATATTCGCTTTTTAAAGCTTATCCCATTATTGATACAAATGGGAAGTCAGGCTGGATCCAAGTCTGTTTTCCTTCTGGAGGATTGCCATTTTGTAAAGTCAAGAGCACTGCAATTTAATGGTAAAAATGGTTATTACAAAACAATTTTGATCTAGGCAATAGTCCATTCTTTTTCTGAGCTCTACAGTTAAATTCACCTTGAAAAATGCTGCGTATTTTTAGATTAATGTACTGCTCTGTGTCTTTCCTTCTTGTTCCCTCAGCAGAATTAGTTATTATTGCATTCTCTTATGTATTGGGAAATAAAATCTCTTCATCTCTTTCCTTTTGCAATGTCAATAGAGCGCTTCAGGCTGCTAGTCTCTTTATTCAGATTCTTCTCATCTTTTTAGTCTAACTATTGCCCCAAAGGAATCATTCCTCACTTACGTTATTAGACCTGTTTACTTCGATGAAAGTTTTAATGAGTGACGGTTGCCCTTTATGAAAGTTGCCACACGGCCGAAGCCGCCCTTGCCCGGGGTGCGCGGCGCTGGGGCTGCAGGAGCAGTGCCACTGCGGTGCGGAGAGCATGGGGTGCTGATGGGCAGGACATCACCCAGCCTCTTCTCTTGCAGAGCCAACACAGTTGGGTTTGAACACAGAATACATGTTGCGGTGCTTTACTTAAAAAAAAAACCCAAACAAACCAAACCAAAACAAATGAAAAAACCACCCAAAAACAAAACAACAACGCACACCCCTAAAAAGCCATTAAAAGTGATGTTGAAACTGGAACTGAAAGAAGGTATTTTTAGTGTCAGAAATAACTGACATGAGGGATTGACTCATGTTCACTTCAGAAATGACTGCAGGAATTGCCTCCCTTCAGCTGCCGTCTCTTATGGCCCCACAGAGCCCTGGGGAGGACCATGTACATATACTTTGGTGCAAAGGGCGATGTCTCATTTCAATCTGCCTGAGAGGAAAAATCTTTTGATTTTGCCCTGTAGTGATGAGTTGCGTGTACTGGCTCTGTTTTTCAACACCCTGCAGAAAGGGTAGTAACCTCAAGGTGAAAGAAAAGGCAGCTGGGAGTGCTTATTTCTTGAACAAGCACTAATAGGTTTGGTAAAGGATGCCTGCCAGTGCCCAAATGAATGAATAAATATTAACGCTGCCTATGCGATATGAACACAGAGAGCGGTACATCACTTCGCAAAGTGTAAGAGCGCTGTGTAATAGGCAATACTGGTTAGAATGTGGTTGCCTTGTATTTGAAGTGGAAACTACATTGCATTGACACTCTTTTAAGGTAATACTTTTAATTGAAGGAATTATAACTGGCAAAAAAAAATACAATTAGACCAGTGATAAAAATAAAATATCAGATCTTCGTGAATGTCTTGAGTATAGAATATTCAAAAAGCAAAATAAAAACAAGCAAACAAAAAGAAATCATAGAAAGTATATTTAACAAGAGAGAAAAAAGGATATTTTGAATTTAAAACTTCATGGTAAAAAAGACAAAATTCTAAAGAAGACCTGTAGAATTAAAGAAAATATTGAGGACTCGTGAAATAAAAAAGAAATAAGGTAACGAGCAAAATCCCTCTAGCAATAAAAAGAACAGTCTTTTTTCAAGTAAAGTGATTGTAAGAGTTATTAGGTGAGCACCCAGTGTATTGGGAAGACAAAATTGTTGACTGTAGAAGTGGGAAACAAGCAGGGTGAGCTACTTCGTTTGAGACAAGTGTGTGCTGTGCCCACAGAGAAAGGGGACAAAAATACTCAAAACTACTGACTTCAGTAACTAGAGGGACTAGATGCCAGTGCAATTGTGTGTAATGTAGTTGGTGGGGATGGAGGTCAGGGATAATTCTTAACATTTCTAAGTGGTTACAGCTGGAAAGACAAGAGAGCAGCTGATGATGAAACAAGGACCATGGAAGATGGGAAGTGGCATTTGATGGGCAGTGAAAACAAGATACGACCTTTTGGTCATAAAGTAAATGTTTTTATCCGCTTCCTAGGCACCTGCTTGTAATCCTTCCTAAGGATTTAATGGATAAATACTTTAAAGTAGCTAAGTGATTCAATAGCCTAAGTCCTATTGATTTTCAATGGGATTTAGGTTTGTAAATCACTTAATCTCCTTTAAATATGCAACCTTTTGTCATTAGGTGGGACAAAATAATCTGAATCAAGTCTCAGATTAAAAACTGAGACTTTCTGAACAGAAACCCTTCAGACATAGCAGTTATCAGATTTTTTAGCTTTTATATTCACTTTCTCTGAGACTCTTTGTTAATTCTTGCTTTGAATCTCTATCTTCTACCTTTGCAAATGAGAACAGGAGATTGAAACAGTAATACTACTGCCTTTGGCACTCTCTCCCTCTCTCTCTTGTGCTTCAGTTACAGGACATACTTGCAAATGCAGGTATACAAAACGCTGGCAGTCTCCTCTGCATACATCTCTGTGTCTGTGGCACTAATTCAGGGCTGGAAAATACCATGCTGTGGTCTCATAATGTGCCAGAACACTGCTTTGTTTCCTTTTTGAGTTCATAACCTCTTACCATCAGAAAATAGATTCGAGAAAGCATTATGTTGAACAGTTCAGTGTTCTGCATAGTGTTCCTTTTGGATTTTTCTACTATTGATACATAAAACTGATTTTAAAGTGTGCTTTAGGACTGACAAAGGTGGCAGGTGCGCCACAGCTACGATTTGTGAAATGATTGCTGTGCTCTCTTTGGAAGCAGGACAGCAATTATTTACGCATCTTTAAAGAATTCATCTTTGAGTAATGAGCATGTAAAAAGGATTGGTTTTCTCCTAGCTGAAGTGAAAAAATAAAAATTATAGTTAAGGTGTGCTTCCCATGCTCCTCTACTTGGAAGATCGTTCTGCCGTGCCTGCCCAAACAAAGGAGAGATGCTTGGCTTATAGCCTTCTGGTCATATATATCATTTATAACCCTAATAAACACATGCCCATGCTATGCTGATGAATTCTGTGCCCAAGTCAAATCAAGTTATTCTTTGCTAATTTTCACATGTAAAAAGTGATCAGCTGATTTTTATTTGAATTCTATTGAAATTTATTTAATTAGATTGAAAAGTGCATCACCAGGTATCAGAGCTGAAAGTGTCACAGCACTGGTCTCCTACAGATTTGGATGTACAAACAGAAGGAACAGCACTACATTTAGATATGGTTCCGCAATAGCAAGAACTTTCTGCAGGAATTCCTGTATAAGTATATATATATATATGTGTGTGTGTGTCTAAAGGGATGAATTACACTCTTGTGCTTTGCTCTCTGAATTTGTTAAATCCTATTCTCTTCTGAATTTCTGAATCTGTCCAAATCTAGGGAGTTCATTGACTTTTGTGGAATTATGGTCATTCTAATTGTTGTAAAGAAGTAGAATTAGGTTCACACAGGAGCATAATGCTTAATAAGAAAGTAGTAATAGACTGTGAATAGATTGGCACAAACATTAAGGTCTCTGTAGAAGATAGGAGGATATTAATTATTTTGACTTCATGCAGTCCGACCAAACCAGCTCACAAGTTTTGCTTTATAGTATAAGCGCTAATAACCGTCTCTGTTTTTCATGTAGAGTTTGAAAAAAATGGGGATGATATCTAAATACGTGTTTCTTTACACCTTCTCTGGTAAAATATTTAGAATGGGAAAGTGTTCTTTAATTTATTTTTTTTTCATCTGATAACATTGCACTGGTGGATAGAATACAACCAACGGGTAGACTTAAAATGTAATACACATGCTGAGACACTTGGTATATAGAATAGTTTCATGCTTCTCTTGCTGATCCCAAGCCATTCTGTGTCTAATATATATGAGTGTGACAATAAGCAAGAGGGAGCAAGCCTTTGTCCTGAACCGGTTGGACTGGGCTGATATTACTGGGGGGATCCAGTTCTTCTCATTCTTAACAGTTTTGAAATGCACAGGTATCCCAGAACAAACCCCAGGACAACAAGACAGGACAGAGGGATGAGTCCTTTGCAGCTTCTCTTCCCACAAACAGGAGTGGAACCCCCAAAAAATTTCAATGCAGAGGTGCCTGCTTTGCAAATCTCATTGCTTAGCAAAGGTAGACCAACTCAATGCTTCAGGTTGTCAACACAGTGTCCTTTCTGAGCACAGCATTAAGGAATGTTTATGCAGCTTATTTTGCAGAGGGAACTTTGAAGAGCCTAGGTCAGATGCCAGTAATGAAATAAATAAGAACTCCTAGGATTACTTTTTTCCCTGTAGGTTAGCTATGATGGAGAACTTCACAAGCACCCACAGCTGGAGGCTGATTTGACAGCAGTGAGAGAGATCTATGGACCTAATGCAGTATCTCTCAGGTATGTCATTGATTTTTCTTTATTGTAGAACCTTTGACGTTTTGGAGATTGAGTTCCATGTGGACCTTCCCTCACTGCCAAAGCACAAGTCCTTCTATTGATTATTGTGTGGCAAAAGGAAGGAGCACTGCTGGCTAGCAGTAATGCTGGTTTTGGTTTTTTGGGGTTGAGTACTGATGCAACTGGCTGTGATGAGAACAAGCCTTGGAATCCGGTTCTAAAGCATCATTGTCTTTTGTAGTTCAGTTGGTATTTGATCAGGCTGTTGTATTTTGTGGAAAATTACTCTTCAGCATTACTCTAAACCCTTGTTAAACTCCTTTTCTGTCATATTCTGTCTTTTGCCCTGGAGGTGAACAAGAGTAATGTTAAGAGGCTCAGTAAATATTTTCCCTAGGGAAAGATTGAAGGAATTGTATTTGTCGAGTCTGGAAAAAGGAGGAGAAGACATAATAGCAATTCTTCTTCAAAAAAGTTGTTTGTAGATAGGAGGAGTGATCAAATGTTCTCTATTGTCGTCATGAGAGAGTCAAAAAGAAACTCGCTGTGTTAGCAACAAAAAAGAATTTGATTAGATTTTATGAAAGCTTTTTAATTGTGGAAATCTGAAGTATTCTACAGAGGAAAGTGGTGGAACTCAGAGGTGGATTGCAAAGCGTAATTACACAAAAATTCTGTTGGGCATATATGAGCATGCATGATTCAGCCATAGAACATAGCTGTATGATACTTTTAATAAGCTTCAAGTCTTTTATAACTTCATTTTCCATCTATGCAATTTTAATAATTTCACAGAAATAACAAGTAGGCAAGATGTAACAGACCTGTCAGTTGTATTACAAAGAAAATATCAAAGTTGTCATACAAACCAAGTAATAAAATACAGAAAAGATAATAACCTTGGGCATACATATATTGCAAGTAACAATACCCATTAACCTCTAAACAATAAGCTCTGTTATTTTTGTCTAATAAGAGAAGGCATGTACACAACTATGGTGTACTATACTTTTTCAAATTAAGTGGAAATTTCATTACATTTTGAGGACCTGGGGAATTGAAATCCAAACAGTTGTATATGGGTTTAGGAAATGAATGAGATAAATGTTTAGTTGCCAAACTGATAACTATGAAACTGAGAACACCTTGGTAATAGGCTCCATCAAGCTCCTAAAATCGAAACATTATATGTAACCTTTCAAAAACGTTAATGCATCTAATTTATTGAATCAACTGTTTCATTGGAAGCATTGTGATCTTCTTGAGCTCACTGTAGTAGAAATTAACATCTGTGGCTCCTTTAGGCATAGGAAAAACTTTAATGCTTCTTCCACTCTGTTGCAGTTGAAAATACTCATAAATTCTTGGAAACGACAAACATAGCATTAAGCATTCAATTAAATCTCTCTCCTGCAGCTCCACTTCTCCAGGGAGAGAGAAGTCTGTTGGACAGTGACACCCACTAAGATGCGTATTTCCTAGACAGTTGACCCTCTTTTAGTAGTCTCTTGCTGTCACAGTCAACTGTACATACAAAAGTGAAATTCCTGTACCTGCATGCTTTTCACCACTGCCATTTGAATTCTGGCCACCAAAACTCTGAGAAAGCCCTCTGGACCAACTGGTCCAAACTCTTCAGTATCTGTTTACATTGCTTATGCGTTGATGGACAGAGGACCTCTGTGAGCTTCACAGTCAAGATGTGTTCAAGGCAGCGGATCATAAGCTGCAGGTGCTGGAAGAAAACATGATTTCTTCCCCCTCCTTTCCACTTGGGGAGGCAAAACCACGGTCAGCATCATGTGTCTAAAATCCATTTTCTATGATGGTAAAGGAATGGGGGCAAAGGGATTTGACTGAGTATGGAAATTCCACAGTTACTACTTATTTTTATGTGATCCTTTCTTCCACTAATATTTCTGTGATTCATTAGTTCAACTATGTTTCTGTTTAATATATAAAATTATGCTTATTGACAGCCTTTTGAATCTCAGTCATGTGAGTAACACCAGCCTGCATTCATAAGTATTACTTAAGAGTTCATAACAATCTGGTTTTTAGATCTTCTGAAAAATTAACAAAAAATTCCGAGGCCACTGTTCTATAGAACGGTGGTTAAGCTATTCAGCAGGTGGAGAATTCAACGGTTTCAAAGCCAGGTCTTCAGTGAGCTGTAGGAGATCAGCAAGCACCCATACATGTAGCTCTGGGTGAGCAGACCCTGGAGCAGCTGTTAAGGTGGCTGGGAAACCTCAAGGTAATACAGCCCTGGCCAGCCGTTGACCTGCCCTGTGTGCCATGTGTGGACATATCTGATTGAGAGAGAGAGACTTTTGGTTTGCTATTACCAGAGAGAACCATTGGGATGGCAAGGTTTGGTGGAAGGGATTCCCTCCACTGAACTTCACCAGAGGTCAAGATGTTTCCAGTGTGAGCTAGGTCCTACCATGGGCTGAGAGGACACTTTGATAGGAGACAGTTATATTCACAAAAATATTTTTATATTTCAAAATTACCTTACCAACTTATTTATGCACAACTGCTGCTGTGCACTGGCTTAGTCTAGTTTATTAGAAAAGCGTGGAAGTCACTGTGAGAACAAGGATATAAATGCAGTGTAAAGAAAAAAAACTAGTGACTAGAATCTAATCTGTGAAAAATTGGGAGTGATTGCACTTTTACAGTATTGTCCACTCAAGTAATTTAAATGACAGGAAAGTGGTTTTTTTACTTAGGTGTATGAATGAGTATTTATTTTCTAGCCCTATTTTTCAGAAGTCTTCAAGTACTTTGGGGGAGGAATATCAGAATGAGTCAGAAAATAAGAGGCAGAAAAGTCACACTTTAAATGTAAGATTTCAGATGGTAATGAAACACCTATGAGAGTAAGTTAAATCTAAACCTTGGGGATTCCAGAAGTACTACACATAACAGATAAAATTCGGTAGCTATTGCCTTGGGTGCATTACAGGGCAATCTTTATGTTTTGACAAACAAATGCTTGAATGTATGAAGCAATCCCACAGGTATAATATGCCACCCTCTAGGCTATGTTGTATTTGTCTTCAATGATTTATCTCAAGCCTCTCCTTAGGTTACTGGCTGTTAGCCTGAAATACGTTTGAAAATTAACTAGGATTTTCTTTTGTCATAAATATAGGAGCAGCATGTGACCATTATTGTTTTCATGATTTATTTGTGCAATGCGCAAGGCAAAACTACATAGCAGCAATGAAGAGATAATTTGAGGGAATTAGTAGAAAAAAAGATTTAGCCTGTTTAAGCAGGATCCACTGAAAGAAAGTTCCAGTGCAGCAGACGGTCACCCACTGGGAATATTGATACAATCTATGTAAATGTGTATTTTATAACTATTCTGATTTTACAGACAAGATTATCCTTCATAAAATCTTCCCTGTTGTAAGTACTCCTGGCTGAGGAGTATCTTAAAGAGCTCTAATGTAATGTAATTCTTTCCTTTCAGGGAATATGGAGCCATTGATGATGTAGATATTGATCTGCATATTGATGTTAGCTTTCTTGATGTAAGTAATCTAATCACAGAAATACATAATGAACATTAATACCCATTTAATTCTGCTACACATCAGACTCTCTAGACAACCACTGAGACTTTCCTTTTTTGGAGACTTGATCTTCACAAGTGCCTGTCACATTATTGATTGCTACGCAGCGGAAAGGTTTCCTTTTCCTTTTATGATCACACTCTTAAAATGCCTTGTAGGCTTTTATTTACTGCATGTGTATTGCCTTTCAAACATGCTTTGTGATTCGTAAATGTTTTAACTAATATAAATGAAATATATTTCTTTATTTGCTATCCTAGACATTAGTTAGGTGAAAGCACTTCATAGAGTCCTGGAGGGAAGAAGACCTTGGCTGGAGCTCTCCTGTGTGCTTCTCAACATCTGCAGCTGATTAGGGGGAGGCTTGAGTGGCAAAGGAGACACAGGACAATGGTGCTGTCAACTGGCAGCATAGCTTCTGTAACAGTTATGCTGTAACTAACTCCACACTTCCTCACCTCATCTGTGCAGTAACTTCCTGTCCGCTAGATAGAGAATAAAAATTAGTCCTTCTAGGGGTATCATTAGCTTCTGCACAGATATGTCATATTCTTAGGTCAGCGCAGCATATAAGATAGTTGTTCTTGGGCTTCTCTAATATTTAAGAAAATCTGATCATATGTTGAATTATTTGAATCAGTCTTAAGGAGCAAAGCACACTTTGCTGTGTGTTATAGGATGAGTTTTCTTTCTATCTTTATTTGCTCCTTTGCTTCTCAGCTTTGAAGCAGTATCTCTTGATAGATGGAAAGGTGTCTGCCTGCACTGTAGATATAGTATTGTATATAAAGCAGTTTAAATGAGCGTACTCAACAACTGGAAGCAGCCTAACACTGCTCTTAGGGGCATCCGGAGGCAATAGTTAGTTCTAACTCTCAACTTTAAAGTTGGAGTAGGTATTCCACAACTGGGTAAATGGATGGATGGTGTTTATAGCAACCCTAAGGTGGATTGACAAAATGCAGCATTTCCTCATGATGGCTAATAGTGTCTCTTGTTTTCTTTTTTTCTTGAACTAGGAAGAGATTGCTGTGGCTTGGGATGTAATTCGCACAGAGCCTATAATAGTGCGATTGCACTGTTCACTTACACAGTACTTAAATGGTCCAGGTCAGTCACTAGTGTATTCTTCATGTGTCTTGTATGGTGTCTTGATCTGAGCCATGTACTAGGTGATAGATACTCATTAACTGCCAGATCTTTGACCCAACATGTGTTTAAGTCTACTGCTAAGAGCAGTAGTACTGGTTTGAAATTATTTTTACATATATTGGCACGTCTAGGGCCTCAAAAATGGCATGGGCATCTAATTTAAACTTTCATAGGTTGATTTTTGGAACTTGGTTTCCTAGTATCCTTTGAAATGCAGCTGCTTCCCCTAGGAACAAGGGCTAAGGAATAAAGATCTACAGTTTCTAATATGTGATTTCCTGATTTGGAAATCGGGGGTCATCTGCAAACGTGAGATATTACTGATAAGGTATACATACACAGACCCGTGCAGCACATTAATATGCCCTTTTTCACATGCTTTTGAAGAATCGGGCAAGGTAATTATCTTTTCAACTTCTGATTCTTGTATGACTGTGTGAACTCTGGGAATCTTTAGGTTTCAATGAGTTGTTAATTGAGTAAATCTTCCTCATAAGAGTAAAAATGGTCAAACTCCTGAAGAGTTGACTGATTTTGAAGATCTGGAAATATTCATATGCAAGAGTCAATTTCAGATATATTTTTACAGTGGAAAATCAGAAGTAAGTTGCAATTTGGATCATAACTTCCCCAGCTTTGGAGGCTTCTAGTGAAAGCTGTCTGTTCAGGCTTGTATCTGTGGGAGAATTTTGCCTCTGGAAAATGAATAGATATTTCAAGCCATAATATGTTTAGCAAAATCCGTCCCAATGAGCTATTTTTATAGGATAAGTTGCCTGCCGGTGCTAACTATAAGCTATATTCTGTTCATTCAAATAAGCATTTCATTAGATCAATATTATTTTTTTTTTGCCTTGACTTTGGTCTTTTTGTCTGTATTTTATTTCTTCATCTTTTTTGTAGATATTCAGATCTTAAAATATGTATTTGCAGATAGCAATGTTAGTATTCAGAATATTTCTATCAAAATGTAATTTAAAAAATAAAAAAGTGCATCGAATAAGAGAAGGTGAAGCGTGAAGACCAGCTTGCAGTAAGAAATGATCTAGTGAAATGAGAAGTAACAACAAGATATCTTCTGCACTGTTGACAAGGTTAAAATGGGAAGCTTAGTTCCCAGTCCTGCAGCTGACTGATTGTGGGAGTGCCTGAGTACCAAAAAGGCAAAATCAGGGCCAGAGGCAAGTGTTTCACTGATACTGGTTTTATGAATTCAGCTGCTGTCAGCCATATCACTTTATTTACCAGAAAGGACAAAGAAATCCACCATCTTTTGTGTTAATGAGGCCCTTCCTCTGTTTCCTCTTCCTCTTAAATATGTTGTTCTGAGAGTACCATGGCATAATTTTATGCTACATCTTTTTCTCCTATAGTACTTTCTATTGATTGATAAACAGAAATGCAGTGTTCTCCAAAGCATTATGGGGCTATTTGTACCACCATGTAGCTGTGTGATACCCTGATTTTAGATAGTCATTCTAGTTCATAGCTTCTTGCTTGATTGTACTTGTACTTGTTTCTCCCAAGTGCCTTAGAAACTTGTCTTAGATGAGGATGAATCAGATTTTGGAGGTACCAGGCTGTGTCCTCTGGCTGTACAGCTTAGACAGTAATTGTAGTCTAGATGTCAGATTTTAAGATTGCTGGTCTAGGTACGATGATTCTTGTTGAAAATATTCCCCCCCTACCATGTCTCCTAAATGTGACAATCTAAAGACATTGCTACCCCTAATCAAATCATTCATCCCTTTTGAAAAAAATCATCAGTTTGTCTTTAAAAGATGAGGTTATATTTGAATAATAACCTTAGAGAAAAGGTATCTACGGGGCTTTGAACTAAGTGAAATTGAATAGCCAGGTTAGATATATTGTATTTTAGTTTTAAGTTTAATTTATTAAAACAAAATTAAAGGATAAACTTTGACATTCTGAACAAAGTCTGGCTTTCTGAGTGATCAGAATAATATAGATTTTCATATACTTATTTACTTTTTCTAACAGAATTTGAAACAACTCCAGTTTTTTTGTTTTCATTCCTTTTTTATTTTACTGTAGTCATTACCACCTTATGTAATACAAAGTCTAAAGTCTATTTGGGCTTGTAATATGTGTTGGCTGTTGTCCTGCCTTGAGGACCTGAGGCTCTCTCAGCAAGTGCTGGTTTCCATGTGCCACTTCTATCCAGCAAATGTTATTAAAGGATTTTAGTAATACCAGGAGCTAATTTCCAGCCTTCATCCTGCACACTTTCAATTTTATGACAGATGAATATGGATATACCAATGGTAGGACAGGTCTTGAGGAAAATTCAGGGTAATTCTTGGCCACTGGAATCCATATATCAGGCACTTAGATGGCAATCATGGATCTTGTATTAAAACGCCCTAAGAAAGAGGCAGTTTTTATGGCAGTTTTCTTCATAGTCACAGGAAATGTACTGTGTAAAGACTACGTGCTTGGAAAAAAAGAGATTAGGTGACATGAATTACCAGTCCAGATATATTTAATCTGATGCTTCTCTCTAGTACTTGCATAATATAAAAAACAAAGACACATTTATGTAATTAAAATTAGTGGGAATTGGGAGAATTCAATTTCTAAATTATTCGTTTGTAAAATTAATAATTTATTGGATGATATTCCAAAAAGGACCGTTTGTTTCTTATTAGGCGTAGATGACATGTCCACTTGCACAGTTGCTTCAATGGCATTTTCTATGGTAGAGGTCCAGGTATAACAGGGTCCTTAAATATGACTTATATGGTCATGAGTTCTTGATTATTGCTATAAGTTCATATGTCAACAATATCTCCTTTTTCCATAGTGCCAACTGTGGATGTATTTCAGATCTCTACTAAGGAAAGATTTGGGCTGGGACATCAGCTGAAAAAGTAAGTCTAGAAAAGCTTAAACCCCGGTTTTTAAGGAGAATGTCACACTCTTTTTAGTTCCTGGACCATGCCAACTAGGATCAAATTCACAGGTTGTCAGGTTGGTTGGATCAAAGTGTTTTGAACTTGTTTTTTTTTTAATAAAAAATAAGAGGATTTACCTTTTTAAGTTCAATTTTGACAGTTGTTGGGAAGAACCTGATTTGTGCTGCCTGCCAGGGTTTTCTCTAACTTTGCTGCCAGTTAGGAAGTAAGCTACAAAAGTTCAAAAGACTGCAGCTAGAAGTGTTCAGTTTCATGTTTCTGCTTAGATGATGAAGCATTCTGGAGCAGGAATCTTTTTTGAGCATCATGTGTACCCTACTGGGGCCATGCTTTCATGGTGGTCTTTAGTATGTACCACACTAATTAGACCATCCACTTTTTGAGGACGAGGGAAGAATAGTTGAAAAAATTAGCAGTTTCATGTGTTCATGGTATAATTCAATTTAGTAAAATTTTGCTGAGTCATCTTTTCACATGTGGTTGTGTAAGTGTGATAAAATGACAAAATGACAAGATAAAATGATAAAATGACAAGAATATAGGCTTTACTATCTGACCATGACAACATTAAGAATCCCTTAAGAAAAAAAAAATCTTTTGCTGTTTGGTGTTTAAAGAAATTCAGTACACCATTTTCGTAATCTTACAAATGAAGTAAGGTTACTAAAATCCCTAACGTCCATGAATTTGAAGAAAAAAAAATGAAAATCTCCCCAGACATGAACAGTCCCTTAAAACATTTCAGTACTCAACACTCTGTCTGATTTGTACACTGGGTAATTACTAAGGGTTCCCATAAGACATTTTCAAGGACATAGCTGTATAATTCACAGTTGAGCAGAAGTCAGAATACCCATGAACTCCATGGCCACTCATGGCTGTGGCAACAGGAGATTCATCCTTGAAGATTCACTAAATTTTCAATAAAGTCTGTACCAACTTCCACTTGACTTTATCACTCAAGGACCCCCACTGCTAGTTTAGACACAGAGTACTTTGCCTTGGAAGGAATTATTGAAGGTCACCTAGTGCAACATCCTGTTCCAAGGAACACTAAATTCAAAGTTAGATTTCACTCCTCTAACTCAGTTAGAATGTGAAGAGCTGTGAAATCTCCAGCCTTTAATGGACAACCTATTGTGTTTAACCACTTTTCTGGTGGATGTTTTCCTTTTATAGCCTTTATGGTTTTCAGCTTTTCTTGCTACAACTTGTGACCATTATCTTTTGCTGTACATCTTTCGGAAGTGTCTGGCCCTGTCTTCTCTGTAAACCTTCCGTAGGTAGCGTAACATTCAACATCCCTACCTTCATGTTTGTGCTGTAGGAGAATATACTCCTACTTAAGCAGTGTGGATGCCGCAGCCTACCTCTGTAGTCAGTGGAGAGTCAGATGCCTGTAGGTGGATGGGATGTCTTTGAATCAGTTTGTCTCTACATCTCCATGAGAGGCATACCTCCATGAGGGGTTTAAGCCTTGCAGTGGTTGTTTACCCAGACTGTATTCTTAATAAAAGTGCAGTGTAAATTAGTTTTATGTGGGAAAAAAAAAAAAAGCATTTTTGAGGAGCTGAGGCTGCTACAGCTGCCTATAGATTGAGCATATTGCATCATGTCGCCTACATGGTGAACAGAGAGACACTAGGATTAAAGTGAGTATGTCTTGGCTAGGATAAGAAAATCTTTTTTTCTTTCTTAATTTGCAGAATCATGCAGACATTTGTTACACAACAGTGGAAGAACAGCAAAGAGAAATCTAATTGTACGCACAATAAGAAGGTGTCTGACAAAAAGGTGAAATCCCCTCTGCACATCTTTTCTACATTGCGCAGGTAATAGCAAGGAAAATGAGCTGTTAACACTATATCCTGTTTAAAATCCATAGCAGACTTCACAAGGTGAAATGTTGACTTCACTCCACAGAGAAGTGCACTATTTATATCTTACCTCATGGGTTCCCAGTCCTTGCCTTGCATGACATCAAAAGTGAACTCAGTACCACTGCAACTTCTGAGACTGTTTGAAGGCAGAGCATTTCAGGCAGAGCTCTGCTCTCTGAAACAGCCATGTTTCATCTAGAATTGGAAAGAATTAATTTTATATTATCTATCTTCTTGTATTTGTAAATTTATAGCTTGCTAGCATTTGACTGCTACTTGAATGGCAAGAATATAAACATAAGTAATATATACAAGTAATATATAGCATATATAATATATATTTTAAAAAATTCTGGTTGTCTAGCTGTTCTCTCCACAGCTGTGTGTATTTTTAATTTTTAAAAACTAGAATGGTCATTAATAAAAGACTTATTTTTAGAGCTGCTGAGCACCCACCCCTTCCCACTGTTTGAGTACATTAATGTTCACCACTTCTGAAATGCAGGCACAGAATTTCAAAGAAAAAAGGCATTAAAAACCTAAGTAGTGGTTTGTGAATAGTTTGTTTGAATTCGTTATGACTTCTGCCAGTTACTCACACTCTTAAGCGTATGTAAAGCCGGGCTCTTATTTTACCTCTTTCCGTGATGTGACTGTTTACTCTAGCATGTTCTCCTCCTTATGAAGGGTTCACAGATCACCCCTTCCATACATTTGAATTGAATGCTTCTTTGAACATTTCTTCTTTTTGATGAATTTTCCCATCCTACATTCTGTGTATGAAAAAGAGAGGGAGCAGAGCGATCACTCACAGTGAAGAAGGGAGGAATGTCAAAGATGACGAAAGACTGTCTTTTCAAAGGTAGAAAAGGAAGGTGGTGGTGTTTTAAGTAGAAATCTTACCCATTCCCTACCACGCCACACACCATTGCCTAGCGCAGGCTGTAGCATGGGGTTTGGTTTTATTCAGAAAAGGCATGCAAAAGCCAGCCCTGTCTTTGTCTTACTGATTTGGCTGCTGCTGCGGTGCCTGTCCAAAGATGGCTCAGCCCACGTGCAGGGACACTCTCCCTGCCTAGAGCACCATTCCTCCCCCCTGTCTGCAGGAGGGTGGTAGTGAGCCAACCGCAGCAGTGAGTCAGCAACCTCCACCTGCATCTTCTACTGTCACCACTTGCTAACAGGGTGGGGAAACCTGCCAGCCTCTCCCCTTGGGGTTTCACTTCTTTTTCTATTCAATCCAAGCCCAAAAAATACTCCAAAGATTGGGGTTGCTGTAAAGCATAAAAAAATTATTCAGCCTACCTGTTACATGCTTTGAAAGGACAGGCAAATGGGATCCTTATAGAAATGTGACGGTTCATGTGAATGTTGTTTCATAAAAACCTTTTGTTCTTTACTTTCTGCAGTCATAATGATGATTACATAAGAAAGATAGATTTTGATAAGGAAAATATTTTATAGTCTCATATAAAATATGTGGGTTTCATTTCAAAGATAACTTCCTGAATAAATGGTTTGTGTTGAAACATTGAGACCTTTAATAGGGCTGTAAGGATATAGCTCTAACTTCTGCTTCAGCAGGTAGTCGTGGTTTTGGTCAATGAGCTTGTGTGTAAATAGGAGTAAGATGTCTATTTGGTATTGGAAAAATAGTCCTACATACAATTCCTCATTTTTTTAATGTTGAGCTGCATTTGCCACTACTGAAATACATAAAGACAGGTGACACAAAAATTTTTGCATATGTGTGGTCTTGCTTGATTTGCACAGGATTCTGATTATTCTCCAACTTGGTGTTCTCCTTCTTTATTTTTAAGGTCGCCAAGTTATCCTCCACCTGGCTGTGGTAAAAATAAATCAAAACTGAAGTCAGAACAGGATGGCATCTCTAAAACTCACAAGCTACTGAGAAGGACTTGCTCTAGCACAGTGAAGGTGGAGGATATGTGTGCCACAAAATCTCACAGAACCTTTGGCCGCTCGTTGTCGAGTGACCCTAGGGCTGAACAGACAATGGCTATTAAATCGCACAAACTGTTGAACCGTTCTTGCTCTGCAGCTGTCAAGCAGGAGGAGTGCATCACTTTAAAGCCCCATAAGCTGTTAAGTAGGTCGTGTTCTGGGGACCCTCGATGTGAGCACAACAGCACCTTGAAGCCCCACAAACTTTTAAGCAGGTCCTACTCCAGTAATCTTAGAATGGAAGAATTGGATGGATTGAAGAATCACAAGTTACTCAGCAAGACTTACTCCAATGCCCCTAAATCATCCAAAATGGAGCCTTTCAAGGAGTCCACCATAGCAGAGAGCAGGAGGCTCTCTCTTACCTCAGGGCTTATTGGTATCTTAACACCATCTTCATCATCACCTTCACAAGCTGCTGTATGTAATAATATTTTTATTGTGCTTATTTTCCTCCTATTATTTTACAAATGTGCTGTTATGCTTGTTACGCAAAAGCATTAATATCTAGGACGTGTTAGTGAATATATTGGATATATTGAGTATATTGGAAGAGAATAGCAATAGAGTCAGCTTTTTAAGGAGGATTTAAACAACTGTGCATGCACATATATTTAAGTTATAAAACCAAAATTTACTTAGGTCATGACAGAGATTTTATGTGTCGCGTGGAATACAGCTCAGTGTACCTGCTGGCCATGGGGAAAGTTCAGTCCTCCACTTCCTTCCCTGCCTCCTTTCTTGCTGCAGGAAGAAGGCAGAGTGTGTGCTTCTGTGCTGCAAAATTGTGTTGGTCAGACAGGTCTTTTCTCATTTCAGTTTACTTTGTGGGGGAAGCAACCGTCCATTGGCTTGATCGGGTGCCAAGTCACCTCTCCTTCTGGTCTTTGTATCTGTGATCATCATCACAGGGGAAGGAATGGAGTCATGATTCAGCTCACTTCTTGCGCATTTGTGCTTTGTGAAAGGTTTAACCTTCAAACGTGCTGGTGGCAGCCGGAGGTCAGGGCAGGAATTAGGTCCATACTGCCCTCCTTTCTTTCCCCAGAGACATGATTGACTGGGAATACAAAGGGTAGCACATATTCTTAAATTTAAGAAAGAACGCTCAAAATTAATTCTGCCTTTGCCTCTTAAAAGATGGCTTTTATGCTTTAGAGGAAAGAGTGGGTCTGTTTGCTCTTTTTCACGGCACCTCTCTGTTTTCTGTGTTAAATCTGGGGAGGGACGCTTGGCAGACAGCCCTCCCCACTCCCTTAGCCTAGTGGTACCTTGATGTTCTCAGTGAGAAAAAGCTGATTCTCTCTTCAAATGCATACATATATTCAAAATAGTGCATTCTGAATAATGAAATTACATTCAGTGTGCTATGTCTCATGGTAAATTAGTTTAATAAGCTGTGAACTATACTCTACTCATCAGATCTAAAAGCAGTGGTACATATAAATGATATAAAGTAATTTATATACATGCTGTGTAGTTGGTTCCTGTAATGTGCACAGCAATACTAATTTAAGGTGACCCAACAGACTTTTTACTTGTCACAGCTTAGAGATGCATTTTTTTCTCAATCAGCAGAGACTATTTTAACATAAAAAGACTTTTCTCTCCTGAAGCTAATAGAAAAAGTCCCATTGATTTTGATAAGATAATGAAGAGTTGACCAAGAGGTTTCATTACTGATGTTTTCAGCTGGTATGGAAGAAATGCAAGCTCTGCTTGGCAATCTATAAAAACTACCAGTAATTTATTGCTGGAATGCATTTACTTTGAAAGAAAATCATCACATACATGGTCAGGTGCAGTTTGACTGATGTTAGTGGAAGAACATCATTTTGCATGCAGGCACCAGATATATGGGTAGCCTGGGTGCCTAACTGCAATTTGAAGTTAGTGGAATGTGGAAGTGATGAATTGGGACCCTAACTTCTCTTCAGTTCTCAGCTAAAGTATTTCCAGCTCATATATGAATAAAATTATGAGGATTATTTCCCAGGAGAAAACAGGGAAAAGTTTCCAATTAAGCAGTTGGAGAAATGAAAAGAAACAAGCCTATAAACAAAACAAAACAAAAAAAACCTGTAAATGGAGGTGATATGACTTTCATTCAAAACAAGGTTTGATTGAGATGGATGTCAGCCTAGGGGGAATTTTGTACCTTACTGACTCCTGTAACAGAAATTCCTTCTAATCTATGCTGCTGTTGTGTTGAAAGAGCAAGGCAGAAATAATTTGAGTGGGCTCTGAGCACAGAGATCTATCAGCATGGTGCTTACAGAAGTGAGATATCAGTAAATATAAAAGGAAAAGATTTTCAGCTGTTCTGAGAGTTACATTAGTCTTTTAAGCCTAAGCAGGTATCCCATATTTGGATAGACAAACAGCAGTTAAAGTTTAATAGAAGTTACCAAATGCCAATTTATTAGAATGGAGTGAAGGCACTGGTGTTTCCATTTGAGATTAGCTGTTGGGATGCTGAGATAGAAAACCTCATCAGATTTAAGGATTAAAAAGAAATGCTAAAAATCTACCCCACACTCAGCAAACAGTGAAAAGATTGATTATTTATAATGGCTGGTTTATGCAGATGAGAGATCTTTTTAGGTGCAAATATTGTTTAATTAACATATTTGCATGCAAAAAATACAAATGTTTTACCATTTCCTTATAATTAGTCTACCAACACTGAAGTTGCCTCAACTTTTTCCTTGCAGCAAAATTATGGTGCAAAATGCATTCCGGTACGAGACCGTGGCTTTCTTGTGCAGGTAGGGTGGCATATCTTACCCATTTATGAAACACTGTGGAACTTGAGCTGACTGTTAATTATTTTTAAGCAGATGTTGTTATTCTCATTTTCATTGTTCTCAGACTATTGAATTTGCTGAGCAGCGGATACCAGTATTGAATGAATACTGTGTAGTTTGTGACGAACCCCATGTGTTCCAGAATGGCCCTATGCTGAGGGTAAGTGTTGTGCTTGCTGGGATAAACAATGCATGTTATAATGCCTTAAATAGCAATGGACCATACAAACCTGTTACAAAACTATTGAATTATTTCAGGTGCATTCCATCCTAATATCCTTGTAAGATGCAAAAACGTAATGCGTATTAACTAGATTTTGCTGTAAATTCGAAAAAAAAATGTATTGCAAGCAAGGGAGGTGGAAATCAGGCTTGTATAATATCATAGAAACGTAAAGGGGGGATGTATTTCACTGAAAACTGTTGTTCTGCAGTAGTCACAACGAGGTGAGATAGAGGAAGTGCATTATAGTGCTTTCGTGGTCCTCTGGCATTCTTTTAAAAGCTTAGGGTCACCTCCGTCCTTGAGCTCTTATCACACCATGACCAGATACACTGGGTGTTAATGCCACAAGGCTGTGAAGTTCTTCTGACCCTCTTGCTCATGGGCTGCTGGAATGAGCCATCCTTCATAATGTGATAAAAAAGGCAGTAGAAGGACATGCTCTGTGAAGTGTCTGGTCTAGCAGTGGGCTAGTCTAGGAGCACTCTTGTGGTTCAATATCCTCAAAGTCTGGCCAGTTAGGCCTTCCTTTCATTCCTGTGTAACTGGGAATGAGGAGTTTTGAATGCTGAATGTTACACCCTGTCATGCTGTTGGTGAGTGCATACAGAGAAAAAGGGTAAGATCGGTCTTGAGAGACATGCTCTGCCTGGAACTACTGGATCAGTGCAGCTTTGTGAAAGAGTATATTAGGAGAATATAATTCTTACCTTTATGACTGATCTTACAGTTAGAATCCTTTTTGTTTCACCTGCTCTGAGTTCTATGGAAACCTGAGTAACCTTAAAAAATTAAAGCCATGGAAAACTCTTCAATACCAGTGTGTGAATGGTCTGACAACTGCCAATTTCTCCATATTGTGGTGAGCAACTACACATAAGTTGAAGCAAACATCATCTGTGACAGTTCCATGGAACTAAATTCAGGAAGGTTATTGCTTACACAGTAGCATAAGTCACCTCGGCGTCATCCCCCTTGACACTCAGTGGCACCATGGTCAGGTGTTCTGATTGCAGGCAGGGTATGCAAATAGGCCGCTAACAGAATTTGCAAAAGCATCTGCATATTCAGTTAACACCATTTTAAGTCATGGTTAAACGTCTGTACTTTTGAAAATCCTATCAGGTGGTTTTTTGTCTATTCAAGTTCCTATCTAACTTTTAAAAACATGGTTTTCTGCCATATTTATCAGCAATCAAATGCTGATTAGAATCTTGTAGAAAAGGTGCCAGTTCCCTGTTGTTCATCTTTGAATGCACTGCTATGCATGTTGCCTCTGACAGGATGAGATAAGACAAAGTGAGTAATGTTTGCATAGTGAGTAAAGTTTGGGTAATATAATTATTTGAATTACTGGGTTTTATCTATTGTCCACAGGACAAAGCAAACGGTAGGATTTAGTCCTCTTCACATGATGAGCTATTAAAAAAAAACAGAATGGAAAGTCATCTACTCTAAATAAAAAAAAATCTTAATTCTTCTTGCTTTCCCACTTTAGAGATTAAATTCCCTCAGAATTACTTCCCTCAGTCTTCAGCTTAAAGAGGGGTCATTTAAGCTGTCTGTTTGGGAGCTTCTCAGTGCTTCAAAAAGAGGAAAGTGCAAACATGTTTGCCACTAAACATATATTCATCAGTGCCTTTGCAGGCAGCATAACCTAGCAAGCTCTGCAAAAATGAGAGGGTGTCCTTATATAACCCAGGGAGAAGGAGATAGCAGGAAGAAATCTAGCCTGCTCTGCGTATGCTTGAATGACTCAATAAGCAATATAGAGCCATTAATGAGTTTGCAGTTCTGTAGAAGGTGAGAAAGGATCTCAGTTTGAATTGAGCAAGAGCTTGCCAAAAGGTCTTAAGGAAATTTATCCTTTACTCTAGTGAGAGCTCTGGCAGAGGCAGCCTGAAGTAGTCAATTGTAGGATTTATTTATATGTGTCTGCTGCACACACATATACACATACCTATATATATATAATGCATATAAAGAGAATAGAGAATAACCCAACTGCAAGAGCACTCGATGTGTAATACTGCTGCAACAGCGGATCTCAGAAATACAGTACTTCATTAAGAAAAATGCAGGAGGCTTTCATTTAAGGCAAAGCTACATGCAGTCTTGCCTTGTATCACTTAATGGATCCCATACGTAGTATCCCTGGCCTTCATAAAGGGATTTAGAGTGCTCATACTTTTAATACCACAGTAACTTCACCAGGTTTCATAATGATCAGAGCCTTGCTGCAGTCTGGATATATTTTTAGATTCTGTGTCTAGATCCTATTTTCTACAGATGCCCGTATCTCAAAGGCATTACTTAGATTGGCTCTATCTGTTGTTGGTTCTATCACAAGAGATGCCACAGACTAAACCATTCTGGATGGTTCACCATTCTCTTCCTTTAAATAATAGCTCCCACACACAGGGTCATGTCCGCATGAGCCTCCCTTCTACCATTTGGGCCTTTTTCCCAAGAAGAAAGAAGGCATACAAATCTATAAAAGCATTTTTAAGAGAAATTATTTTAAAATGTAGTTAGGCTTGATTTTCTGATATTCAATGGGAGTTTTACACAATTGTGAAGAAGCTGGTAAGGAATTTGATTCTGTAATCCTCCAGTATGTCAGCTTGACATCTTTCATGAATTATAGTATTGCTTAATTGTCTTGAAGTACAATTTAAAAAATCAACAATTGCCATCACACAATAATTACATTCTCTTAATACTCTATCATATTTGGGTGTGATATTTTGTGCTGGTTATTAACTACTTGTATAATTCAGATGTCTCATCCTGAGGACAGCTGAAGGTACCAAGTGAATCTAAGAGAGTTTTTCCTTTCTGCAGATTTACTCTACAGGCTATGTTTTTATCTTAGTTATAAAGTATCATTAAATCAGTCTCTCTCAGCACAAGCTTTCTTCTCAGTATTGTGTTTCTTTTTCCTAGATAACTTTTTCTGGGGGTGTTCTGTTTTTAATATCTATTTCAATTTCCTTGCTTTCTTAAAATCTTGACATCTTCTTTCCCATAAGAGCAACTTGATAACAATAAGATGTGTCTTTTTTTATAGCTTAATTTAGATGCTAGATCCACATGGCAGACATGTCATTGTATGGAACACGTCTGTTGAAGAACAGCTGCGTAACACAATTGCCTATATTTGGCTTTATGCTCTGACAATGGATACCTGTCTTGCTCCAGAGCCCATGGTACTAATCTAATCATGCAAATGTTCAGGGATCCTGTTGTACACAGGAATCTCTGGACTTGGTTAGGCTATCTTAGTCACTTATTGAGGATAAATAAAGAGGCTACCTTAGTGACTTAATGAAGATGAATAAGGACAAAATTCTTAGATTTCTCTTCGGAATTTCTTCACAGAGCAATGTATGCATGTTTCAGAAAACCACTTCCCTTTTGAGATCCAGAAGTTCCCTGAAATACAGAAGACCAGAATTACAGATACAGTTTCTGTGTGTACTCCACAAGTGTGTGTGTAGATAAAAACACATTATATAGATGAGGTAATTTCAAAACATAAACCTAATGCTTTCACAAGGAACTGCAGCTGTATTACTGTGAAGAGGAATGGCAAAGTTCTCTGGAATGGGAGAAGGAGTCCTAGAAAAGTACTGTAATGCATCATAAAACTGTTACACTCTTCTTTATAAAGGTCCGTGGTCCATTGCTTCATTCCATCCCCTTTTTTAAAAAAAAACAAACAGTAAAGTATGCAATACTTTCCTGTATATATTCACACCTTTCCCATGAGAGATGAGGATGAGTGTAATTTCTCATCATAGCATGTTTCTTTATTATTATTTCAAGAGCACAGTAAGATCTAATGATTATTTACAGTGCATCCAAAGTTATAAAAGCTAAATTGGATGTTTAGAGGTACACACTTATATAGAATGCCACTGAAAACTGCAAATGCCCTGAAATCACTGCATGGCATGATTTTCAGTATTTCTGCAAAGCACAGGAGAGGTTCAGTGAATACATAGATCCTAAGAAGAAAAAGTATTATTTAACCTCTTGTGTAACATAGACCATACTATTTCATGGGTTATTCCTAACAGTGATCTGAATCCTACCTATTTCACTCTTCAGAAGAAAATTAAGAAACAGCTTTGAAATCATCAGCAAGGGATGGGACAGCAGCCTTTGCATCCAGAGAGCTTTCTTATCTCATGTAAAGAATCACAGCACATCCTCCTGCAGGGCGGCCTGTGCTGCTCAGGAGCTCTGTCATCAGTCTCTTCTGAAGTAGCCCTGTGCTCAGCTTCGAAAAACAGTGGGAAGTACAAGGTCAGACATAGGTTTTGTGCTGAGGAGAGACAGATAAGGCAGACCTGGTAAACCTACTGAAAGCAGTAAGGGTCTGCTCATTTGGATCATTAGCCTCCTGTTACTGTCTTTGAATTGTTCTCAACACAGAAGTTATTTAGATGAGTGAGACATGGACTATTATTTGTTTATAGTTAATGGCTAGATTTTAATTGTTCAAAAACATATTTTGAAATCCTTTTTTTTCCCCTGACGTTTTCAAACAGTTTATCATTCACATATGTGTTGCTATAATAGATAAATAGATTATCCTGATTTCTGTCAAAATAACACATTAGACTCAATATTAGGAGTAAACTTAGGAAATGTTAATGACTTCCACAAAGCCCATTCTGAAATACTGATATATTCTCCCACAGGGCAGGTGTCTCTAGTGAAAAGCCCCTGAAACTGGAGCTTGTTTCAACCACTGCCTTTCACTGGCTTTTGAAAAACTCCAAGGATGGAGACTCCACAACCTCTCTGGGCAACCTGTTCCAGTGCTTGATAAAGCTTTAGATAAAGCCAGATAAAGCTTTTAGATAAAGCTTCTGAAACTTTAGATAAAGTTTAGATAAAGCCAGTCCTCTACGAGAGAATAAAACCACTAACTGACCTCCAAAGGTACTTTTCAACCATATGATTTCGTTCATCTAGCTAAAAAATGTATTTTGCAAAGCAGATGTAATAAGGTACTAAAGAAAGTTCAGCATTATTTGGTCCTATATTAGAAGACTATTAGCTTTTTTTGTAATGCCATATGAAATTCTTCCTATTACTCTAGAGCTGATAATAATATTCTAGGAAAGGACTAAGTTGCATTTTAATAATGCAACAGTTTTGCTGCTATAATAGTAGAGAGATACCTTGTTTTAGGAATTCAGCATGTACTTTTATTACAAACATTTAAATATAATGATATCATGACTCATTAACAAAGTTATTATATTTAAGGATCTGACTAAAAGAAGTATAATAAAAATATATTATAATCTACTATCATATGCAAAGACTGGAAGAAAGCAATTGTCACTCCTCTCTTCAAGAAGGGCAAGAAGGGGAGGACACAGAGAACTACAGGCTGGTCACCCTTACCTTGATCCCTGGGAAGGTGATGGAGCAGGTAAGCCTGGAAACCATTTCCAGGCACGTTAGTTATAAGAAGGTCATCAGGAGTAGTCATCATGGCTTCATCACGGGGAAGTCATGCTTGACCAACTTGATAAATTTCTATGATGAAGTGACTGGTCTGGTAGATGAAGGGAAAGCTGTGGATATTGTCTACCTGGACTTCAGAAAGTCCTTTGACACTGCTTGTCATAAGACCCTCATAGAACAGCTGTTGATGCATGGGCTAGATGAGGAGATAGTGAGGTAGGCTTAAAACTGGCTAAATGGCCAGGCCCAAAGGGTGATGATCAGTGGCACAAAGCCTAGTTAGAAGCCAGTAACTAGTGGTGTACCCAGCGTTCAATACTGGGTCCAGTCCTGTTTAGTATCTTCATTAATTGTCTGGATGATGGTGCAGAGTGTACCCTCAGTGAATTTGCAGATGATACAAACTGGGATATGTGGGTGATACTCCAGAGCTATGCGGTGCCATTCAGAGGGACCTCGACAGGCTGGAGAAATGCACTGATAGGAGTCTCATGCAGTTCCAGGCTGGAGAAATGCACTGATAGGAGTCTCATGCAGTTCAAGGAGAAGTGCAAAGTCCTGCACCTAGGGAGGAGCAACCCCAAGCACCAATATATGCTGGGGGCCACCCAGCTGGAAAACAGCCTGGCAGAAGAGGACCTGGAGGTCCTGGTGGTCACCAAGTTGAACATGAGCCTGGAACATGCTCTTGCAATAAGGAAGGTTAGTGGTATCCTGGGCTGCATTAAAGAGTAGAATTGCCAGCAGGTGGAGGGAGATGATGCTTAACCTTTATCCAGCTCTGGTGAGGCCACACGTGGAGTACTGCATTTGGTTCTGGGCTCCCCCATACAAGAGAGAGATGGAACTACTGGAGAGAGTCCAGCAAAGGGCCACTAAGATGATTAAGGGATTGGAGTATCTCTCGTAGGAGGAAAGGCCAACAGGGTTGGGACTGTTCAGCCTGGGAAAGAGAAGACTCAGGCAGGATCTTATTAATGTCCATGACTATCTGAAGGGAGAGTGCAAAGTGGATGGAGACAGGCTCTTTTCAGTGGTGCTCATGACAGGATAAGAGGCAATGGACACAAAGTGAAACACAGGAGGTTCCCTTTGAACATCAGGGAACACTTTGCTACCTCTTTTACCTTTTCTGAGGGTGGCTGAGCATGGGAATAAGTTGCCCAGAGAGTTTCTGGAGTCTATATCCATGGAGACATTCAGAAGCTATCTGGACACAGTCCTGTGCAATGGGCTTCAGAAGAGCCTGCTTGAGCAGATGACTTCCAGAGATCCCTTCCAAACTTAATCATTCTGTAATTTTGTGATCGTATTTTATGTAGTATAATCTGTGTGGCTAATGTCTATCTTACTGCCTGTGCCTTCCTGAATTCCTCATTTACAAATACTAAAGCCATTGCTAAACCAGCATCACTGAGTGGATTTTAAAGACCTGTGAGACAATTATACAGGACAAAAACATCTCAAAATATATTTAATAGGGTGATAAAAAAATCCTCTCTATCAATAATTTTTGTTTCAGTCAAGAAATCTTTTTAGAGTGCCATCTTGTGTTGAAACCTCACACTGAGGCCTCTTTAGAACAAAGCAGGAAATAGTAAAAAACTCAGCAAAACTAAATGTTGAAGCTAGTTTCTTTAAAATTTGAACTCTGGTACAAATGTGTCTGCTGTTTAAAGTTTTTCCCATAACATATGATGATAAAATACTGTAAAACAGTATTTGAAATATCTGTTGTTTGTATTTAGCTGTAAAAACAAGTACAGTCTGATAATTCTGATATATCTGTTCTTATATTAGTAAGCTTATGTTTTTAGAATGTTTTTCATTCCAAAGGGCTCAGTCATTGTATATTCAATATGGGTGAAATATTGGCCTCGGTAAGCTCCTGTTGGCTTGAAGAGGTCTTGGGTTTCTCTGTCCTTTGAACATAAGATTCTTAGTCACCACTGAAACACAGTAGCCTTGATGTTCCAGAAACAGTCCTTCTTATCATTACTCCACAATGGTTTTAACTCTCTCCAGTGACAAACATTTGGTAGAATGGATTTCAATCACTTTATTTTTTTAGCAAGAGAGTAAAATGGCTGCGGTATAGCTTTCCTGTCACTAAGACCTTAGCAACATGCACCTTGCCCAGCTAACACTCCATAATGCTTATGTATTTGCCATCTGTTTATATATGTGGGAAATAAAAATTCTAAAAAATGTATATAAGCTGTCCAAGAATACAAAAAAAAATGAAAAGCAGAAAATAAAATCCGGATCAGCCAAAAGAAAACCAAACAGAACAAGTGACATTTCTTACTCAGCCTCAGTTTACTCTCATCTTTCTACAGTTTTATCTGCTTACCACTGAGGTATCTTCCTTGTCCTTCAGCAGAGTGTTCCACTTACCATGTGAATATTGTGAGATTATTCAGAGAGCTTACCTTACAGATTTATAGTGAGATAGGGCATTAAATTAACTATTCCTGCTCTCTGGCAGTGTGTATACCTATACAGAACTTACAGTAGCTTGGCTTCATTGAGCTTATAGTATAAAATAGAGTAGAGTAGAACTCTTTCAGTTGGAAGAGACATACAACCATCATCTAGTCCAACTGTCTGACCAATTCAGGGCTGACAAAAGGTTAAAGCATGTTGTTAATGGCATTGTCCAAATGCCTCTTAAACACTGACACGGTTGGGGCATCGACCACCTCTCTAGGAAGCCTGTTGCAGTGTGTGACCACCCTCTCAATAAAGAAATGCTTCCTAATGTTCAGTCTAAACCTTCCCCAGTGCAGCTTTGAACCATTCCCACACGTTCTGTCACTGCATCCCAGGGAGAAGAGCTCAGCACTTCCCTCTCCGTGTCCCCTCCTCAGGAAGCTGCAGAGAGCAGTGAGGTCGCCCCTCAGCCTCCTTTTCTCCAACCTAGACTAACCCAAAGTCCTCAGCCGCTCCTCATAGGACACTCCTTCCAGCCCTCCCACCGGCTTTGGTGCCCTTCTCTGGATGCGTTCAAGGACCTTCACCTCCTTCTTAAATTGTGGGAACCAGAACTGGACACAGTATTCAATGTGAGGCCGCACCAATGCTGAATACAGCAGGATGATCCCCTCTTTTGACCAGCTGGTTGTGCTGTGTCTGATGCACCCCTGGATGCAGTTTGCCCTCTTGGCTACCGGGGCTCACTGCTGGCTTGTATTGAGCCTGCTGCTGACCAGCACGCCCAGATCCCTTTCTAGAGGGCTGGTGCACAGCCACTCCTCTCCCAGTTTGTAGTTGTGCCCAGCATTACTGCATCCCAAGTCCAGAATCCAGCATTTTGACTTGTTAAATTTTGTCCCATTAATCACAGCCCAATGCTCCAGTCTCTGTAGATCCTTCTGCAAGGCCTCCTGTCCCCCAGGAGAGTCACCAGCACCTCCCAGCTTGGTATCATCAGTGGACTTGCTAACGGTGCATTCAACTCCTGTCTCCAGATCGTTGAGAAATAAATATATTGGACAGAACTGGCCCTAGAATTGAACCCTGAGGAATATTGCCAGTTGCATGTAGCCCCGCTCACTACAACCCTTTGAGCTCTGTCCTTCAACCAGTTCTTCACCCAGCACCCCGTGAACTTGCTTATCCCACAGCAGGACAACTTGTCCAGAGGGATGCTGTGAGGGACAGTATCAAAAGCCTTACTAAAACCCTGAAAAACCACATCCACCGATTTCCCTTCATCCACTAGGCGGGTGACCTTATCATAGAAGGTCGTCACATTAGTTGAACAGGGCTTTCCCTTTGTGAACCCATGTTAACTGTGCCTGATGAATGCATTATTCTTTAAATGCCTTTCAACAGTAACCTGTATAATCTTTTCCATAATTTTTCCTGGAACTGAGGTTAGACTAACAGGTCTGTATTTCCCTGTAGTAGTTTCACTTAATTTGAAAATTCAGGACATGGATGTACTTTTTGATAATTAATTATTTTTAAAGCAAGTCCTAAATCAGTGTTAAGTGGGTACATATTTAATTTTAATAATTTCTTCTTTCTTCCTTGCTTTCTCTCTTTCCTTCTCTTTTTCTCTCTCTCTCTATGGGTCTATCCACATTTTCAATATTATTGCTTCTGTATTATATCCTTATCTTTCTGGTGAGTGTAATGAAGAGAAAGAGAGAAGTTCCTCCTGGAAAAACTAACAATTACCATGGTTGAAAGTAGGAAACAGAACAGAGATTTGAAGTTACATTTCATCTCCATGCCTGTTGCTTTCATTAGCAGAAGTGAGATGGTCGCTAATGGTTTCACCTTTACCATTTGTCACATTTGCTCTAAGTCAGACTATGAGCCTTCCCTGAGCTTCTCCTTTTAGATGAAGGGTTTTCAGGTGTGTCAGTCATGTTGCAGCCTCATTAGTGTCTGTGTGACATCCCTCAGGACACAGGAAAGGGTGGCACATTGCTCTTCGGAGCACAGCCACAGCACACATAAGAAAGTACCAAGATAGATCAATATTGGCTGTGAAAGTTTTAGCTTTTTCGAGTTGAAAGAACGTCTGGAAAATATTTTAAGTGGCGTATGAGTCCAGGAACTATAATATATCATAGTAGCTGGGTGATTTGCCTGTCTGCCATTCACAGTCACTGCTAGAAGAAGTGAGACTTGTGTTGTAACATGTGGAAACCCTGATTGAGTCCATTTTCACCACAAAAATGGTTGAGTGGGTGCTACTGAGCATGCAAAGAATGGGGGTGGCTAGAGGAAAAGTCCAAAAACCTCAAAAGCTCGAACAATGCTTTCTGCTTCTGTCAGTGCCTTCTGCTTTCAAGCACTTGCAGTCTCAGGTTAACTGCCTAGATCTTATTTTCTTCTGGCTTTTCCCCACTGGAATAATTATCCTTCTAAATAGTCTTTCAGCCCAATGATCCTCACTTAGCTAACAGTTTTGTGGAAGTCAATGGCTTTATGTTAATTTTCTCTTTTTGAGTGAAAAATAAAGTTTACGTGAGACCACTAACAGCTGCTGTTGTTGAAGAGCAGTTACAGCTGCCCTCTTAAGGTAGTGGAGAACAAAGTTGCCCATCTAGTCAGCTCTGTGTGCCTTCAAGGTGATGGTCATAAAATTCTGCGTGCACCTAAGATGAGGTTCACATTTAGAAATATATACTTCAGTGTATAAGCCCTATTTCATCCTGTATTTTTCCTTTGAAAACAATGGAAACTAATAGTCTAGTAGAAGTTGGATGTTCTGTGGATATGGATCCACATGGGTAAGAACGTGTCTATACTTTCATGTGCTTACACAAAAGTTCATAGAAAGTTCAGCTAGCTGAATAGTGCTTGTACTTGAACCAAAATAAGAGTATCTCAAAGTGACATTGGAACAACGTAGCTTTTGTAAGTGTGTTAGTGTTGCTCTTGTTTGTTTACTGCAGCTGGGGACATTTCTCATATTTATGATACAAAGTCAGAACAAGACTGTTCCTGTCCCAAGGGCTCACATCCTAGAGAAGAGACAAGTGGATGCCATAAAGGGAAACAACACACTGGCAGTATGCAAAACATTAGCAGCAGTCTAAAAGCAACCTTGAATCCCAATTTTCCCATAACGCTTGTGATTTTCTTAAGGCTCTGTCTCCTAGAATTAATTTATTAACTTAGTTTTCATATGTTTTCATTGGTTCTAGCATGCACAGTTGGAAATGTGACACTGAATATATGTCAGCATCATGTGACCAACAAAAGCCCTCCAAATGTTTTCTTCTTAATTGTAAGCCAGTCTTTTCATTTGGAAGGGAAAGAAAGGAGTTTAAATGGCTGAACCTAACTAATGACTGCAGTAGAGGACAGCTAAACAGCCATACTAACGTCTCTGGGAACACTACTAACACTTGTGGGAAATTTAAGTTAAAAGCTTCTGATTTGTTTAAACTGGGATAAGTTTCAGAAATAGGATGCAAAAGTACTCTTGAAATGGCTGGAGTTTGGGTTGGAGAGCATCTGAGGTGGATATATGAATGCAGGTTATTGAATTGTCCATATAGCTACAGAGTTTGGGTTATTTTCCCCATTAGACTACTGAGTCAAAATATTCAGTGGCATAAAAGTTCATCAAATACATAAAATCAAGATAATTGTATAGACCCTAACAATAATTCCTATTCCTCTTCAGAGCTCAAATTTTGCAGTCTTGCTACTCCTTATATCTACAGTTCTCCACACTTAAGATATTAGCTCTGGTGTCCACCTGAGAGAAGAAAAGCCTTTCAAACGTCAAACATGAGCCCAATGACCATTTTCCTAACTTCCCTTTTCTAGATGCTTGGACATTTCTAGGATCATAACACAGGGAAGGAAAAAAAAACGCAAAAAAAAAAAAAAAATTGAAGATGACAAATCTTGTGTTCTCTTCGCCATCTTTATGTCTCAGGCTAACTTACTTTGTTGAGGTTGTAAAGAAAATTTCAAAAATAAGTATTTTCTTAACACTTTTCTTCATGGCAGGCATGGCTAAACTTAGGATGCTCTGCTATTCCAGGGCAATCACTTGCACTGGAATAAAAGGGAGTGTATACTGTTGATTATGATGGTCAAGGTGGTAGAGCCACCATGTTTCCCCAACTAAGCAAATAATTTAACTGCCTTCTAAATGTGGAAAACCTAAGAATAATGACAATAGTAAATACTTTTTGTCTTGAGTGCCATGGCACAGCAAATTGGATCATGTTAGGCTTCATCTGCTGCCTAATGCAATGTAACATAGCAGATAAAATAAATCAAATGGGCGACACTGTATTAGACTTGAAAGATGATAGCTCTTGTAAAGCAATATGATGTGATAATATGTCAATGAAGTGCATTTCAGATGTTTATTGAAGTCTTGAGTCTTTGAAACCCAGCAAATGCATATTTTAAGAGCTATGACTACAAATACAGCAGCATGCTTATTACTGACAAAGCTGTTGCCTGAAACAGAATCCAGCTAAATTTTGTTTTCTTTGTGTGCTCAATTCATTTTTTTATTTCTGCAACTGCTTCCTAGAGACATTGGCTTGAACTTCAAAGTGTGCTGCTACAAATGCTTTGGTGATTATCATGGTAGCTAGACTCAGAATTTTTAGTTACAAAAGTTCACTGTAGAAGTCCCTACCAAAGATCATTTTAAGTTTCAATTAGGTAAGATTTAATAATACGGATTCAAAGAACTAATATAAAATTTTTTTTTTTTCATTTCTTTCAACATTGTAATAAAAAGTCATGTTTATTGGGGTCGGTTTTAAGGAACATTTTAATTTGTGTTTCTTTCTTGTAGTTCTTCCAACTGTTTGTTCATTTTGAACGCTTACAACAATTCACTGTGTGATTCATTACTTGAGCCTTTAAGAAGTTGATCTGCTAATTGTCTTTCAATAAATAAACATGGAGTTGCAGTAAGGGATGTAACCAATTAGGAAGTCTGTGAAGTCATGCCTATTCTCTTTACTTAAAGCTGTGTTATTTTTTGTTTCTGTTTTGTTTGCTTTGTGAAGGCAGAATGCTCAGCTGTCACTCAATCTGCAGTTTAAATAATTTTTTTTTATTTGATCATTATGATGGCATTGTGAATTAAATTTTTCAAAAATATAGACAAAAAACGGTTCAACAGCAAGTTTTTTTAATTATTTTTTTATACCTGAACAAAGAGTGAAAGCACTTTTATTTATTAAAATAACATGTGCCCTTCCCAAGTACAGTGTTTATTTTATAAAAATTTAATGCATTTTAGTAAAGTTTACAAATAAAATGTTAAATTAGTTAAAAAATAAATTAAAAGTGCTTCTTTAATAAATTTATTTTCTAGATCAGATTTTTATTTGTGTCCTCAACAGCAGAATAACAAGCTGTGAAGAATAAACCTGCATTTATGAAGGGGGTGCGCCTCCATTAGTTTCTAGATTTGTTCGCCATTAATATTAATTCTGTAGGAGGTTGTCAGGATCTGGTAACATATTGTTAAGGACATTTGGGTACTATGCCTGTAAGTGTGGTTTTGTAATCTGCTTGGATTTCTTTTAAGTTTAGCTTCTGTGAGTACTTACAAGTTTTAGATTTCTTCACACTTGTTCTTCAGATTATTAAAATGCTTCTCCAATGTACCCGCCTCAATAATTTCCATGTACTCATAATTTGAAATTAATGTTGCCGTTAATATCTAAAGAAAAAAATTAACATTAAATGTGTTTGGGTTTTGTTATAGGTATTACATGATAAAACCAATAACCTAAAACTAGAAAAAAAAATATAATTAACTTTATTTCTCTGTTTAGCCCACCGTTTGTGAACGGGAGCTCTGTGTATTTGCTTTCCAAACATTAGGAGTGATGAATGAAGCTGCTGATGAAATTGCAACTGGGGCTCAGGTAGAATTATCTAATGCTTATTACATGTCTGATTTTCTATACTCAGTCTTCTCAGTCTCTTCTAGAATTTATTTTGACTTTATTTCCCATATGAATGCTCTTTGGTAAGTATTATTTATTTGTCCTCTCCTATAGCTGTAAATACACTGTTTCATGTATGGCGTTTTCAAACAGTACTAATGAGGTGCTTCCATTGTTTTGCTTCCATGTAATTAGAGTAACCCTGTTTTCTTGTTCTGTTTTATTCAATTGGGTCACCTGGGTTGTTAATAAAGGCAGCCATTGTCATTTGGAGATAATTCCCATTTATTTTCACCTAATGAGCCATTACTACTCTGATGCAATTAATAAGCTACTTCCTGTTCATGGTGTTGGGATGCAGCTATCCACTGAGCATCTGTTGTTTTGATTGTTAAATAACAGTGGGAAAGTCCTTACTCATGTTGCTACATAGGGTTTTTTTCTCTCTTCTCAAGGATCAAGAATTTAATATAAGCTTGCTTTCTGACTCTTAAGTTCAGTTATTAATGAAGTTATTATCATATCATTGTTTTCTGTCCTAATTTTGTATGTACCTTAAGACAAACTATTTTAAACTATATTTCCAAATCACCATTTAACCTTAGGTTACAGTAAGTACACAAGTTGAAAGGTCTTATGTTTAAGATCCTTTTAATATCTTAAATTAAAAGTTTACACCTTACAGAAAAGTGCATTCCTCTCTGATTTCCTAGACACATGTCACTCACTGTGCATTTATGTAGTTAGCAATGTGGGTTTTTTGGAAGAGCAAACGTTCAGTTCAGTTAACTTTAACAAGCACAAGTGACTCTAGCCACTGGAAAGAAGCTCTTTGGCTAAATGCCTGAATACCCTCTATGGGCATATCCTCAAAGGAAGAATCTTCCAGCAGTGTACACCAGCTTCCTCACTTCCTCACTGAGAATGTGACTGCGGGATCTGAAGCTCTTCATGTCATGTCTGAAGACCGTTAGATTGCTGTATTTGCAACATCTAACGTACCAAACACTGGGACACCTGTGTAAGGTTGTCAGAAATGGAGAGAAATACCCTGACGAAGCCCCACCTCTTCCTCAGCCTGAAGTCCTCTGAAGACCTCAACTATGTGTTTCTGGGGAGCTAGTTTTATTTTTTTAATTCAGGCACTTACATGGTACATTGCATGTACATTTAGAATCACAGAATCATTGAATAGTTTGGTTGGAAAGGACCTTTAAAGGTTATGTAGCCCAACCCCCTTCAATAAGCAGCGACATCTTCAACTAGATGATGTTGCTCAGAGCCCCGTCCAACCTGACCTTGAATGTTTCCAGGGGTGGTGCATCTACCACCTCTCTGGGCAACTTGTTCCAGTGCTTCACCACCCTCATTGTAAAAAATTTCTTCCTTATATCTAGTCTGAATCTACCATCTTTTAGTTTAAAACCATTACCCCTTGTCCTGTCACAGTAGGCCCTGCTAAAAAGCTTGTCCCTGTCTTTCCTGTAGGCTCCCTTTAAGCACTGAAAGGCCACAACAAGGTCTCCCCAGAGCCTTCTTTTGTCCAGGCTGAACAACCCCAACTCTCTCAGCCTGTTGTCATAGGAGACATGCTCCAGCCCTGTGATCATCTTCATGGCCCTCCTCTGGGCCCGCTCCAACAGGTCCATGTCCTTCCTGTACTGTGGACTTCAGAGCTGGACTGTTCTGTTCTCTTGTCCCGGAGGGCAGTTTCCCAGGGGGTCCTATTGACTAAACTCCTTGAAGAGCTGGAATACTGCTTTTCTATAATTAGGGAAAAATTAGGTACAAACCTACGTGGTACATTACATGTACATTGTACATTAGGTAAAAACAAGTAGCTCTCACTTCTCTTTTTAAATACATCTGACAGGTTAGCTCTCACTCTCTGTTTTATGTAGGTATCACTGTTGCAGGTGTAAGTGCAGCTTGCTCTAGATCTCTAGAGTACCTCTGCATCTACAGAGCTTTTCTGTAGAGTCCTGAGGTGATTACAACCTTAACAGTGCTTAAAAGAGATAAGAGGTTTGATGGATTGTCCCATTGGACCTAGGTCACTAAGTTTTGCTGTGTATCACTCTAGTGATAGCATTGCATCCATCCCACTATGTCTGATCTGGTTGAGTTCCCTTCCTATTTGCAGAAAGAATTCAGCACTTCTAGGGTTTGATTCATCTGAGCTATTTTTGACATTAGTTTAGGATTGTGTGAATCACAGCATAGACTTATCAGCAGTTTATTTTCTCCATTGATTATAAAGAGAGCCTAGGCTGACTAGTAAGAGGTAGGTGTTTTCATTTGTGAATCTCTACATTTTGCCAGATGAATCTTCCTCCAAATCATTTTGTGTAGTGAAAGAGTCTAAATATAGGTTCCCATGATTAGAAATCACATCCTGTTTTTTCCCACTGTGCTTTCAGCTAGTTTCCTAAGGTATACACCCCTACATTCTTACTCCCAATATTCTGACTCCTCTTTAACAATAAGTACTTTCTAAAACTTTCAAGCCAGAACTCACCTTGGTTTGTTTTAGTTATGTAGTCAAATTGCCTGAAAGTTAAATGCCTGATTTGTTGATAGTTCAGACACTGTGTAGAGAGTCTCTGGAGAGGGAGAGGCACTGTCTGAGAGACTGTCGTAAGAGGGAATTGTCATCATCAGATGTCATCTTGTCTTCCTTGAAAATATTTTAATCCTTACTTATGTACTTCAGTACCTACTGTCAAGGAGGAGAAGTTCAGGCCCAGGTATAAGGATATTTACTAGATCCACAGCACTTTCTATTACCAAGGAACACATACATAAGATTGTGTTATAATGTTTGTATTAGACTTACCTCCCGCTCTAAGTTGCTCTGCATTCCATCACCTCAAAGCAATGATCTCAGGGGAAACTGGGCATTTAACTAAGCCTAATCTATGCATGTTTTCCTCCATGTCAGAGCAAAATGCAGGTGTCACGGTGAGAAACAATACAGAAGTCAGAAGGTGGTTTAAAGGGGGGCTTTGGGATGATGTTCTGAGACAAATTGTGCTAATTTTAAGACCAAATCCATCGTGCAAATCATAAAGTAAGACAACTTTGAATCACTGTATTAAGAGATCTGGGTGCTCAAACAATTCTTCCCTAGTAGTGTTTTGCAACTGGAGGCTAAGAAAAGTTTCTGAGAAGCAGAGAGTATGAACTCGGGCTCAATTTCATGGTAAAATATTTTCACAGTTCCAGGCCTGTTGCCTGACCTGGCTGTGTGGGCTGGCTCCTGGTCTCCTTTGCAAAAGCTAAAGCAGGTGCCCTATTTTGAAACATTCATCACACTTGCAGGTATTATAAACTAGAAAGTAATCAGAGCACCATGAAGGAAGGGATCATTATTTAAATAACTTCATTTTTCGGTATATTGAGATATTTAGTAACTGGAACTACCAGTATATTTTTAAACTGATGGAGAAAATTGTTCATTCGTGCTAAAGGAGCAGAGGAGGAGAATGGCAACAGCATGACTCACCGCAGTGCAGTTCCTTTTCCCTTTCATCGTGATTCTTATTTTCATTCTGCTTCTCTAAAGGACCATCTTTTTTTTTTTTTAATCCTCTGAATGGTCAGATACAATGGCAGATATATAAAAACTTCTAGAACAGCTTGAGCTGTGAGATGAGATCTGATTCGTGTGGTGTTGTGGGAGGAACTAGGGATGCCTACTAAGTACCACTCATCTCTGCTTTTCCTTTCTTTCATGGAAAAGTCTGTTTTCACACAGGAATGGTTTCAGAAGGCACAGAAAAGACAGGGGGAAATGAGCTAATTTGCAGCTACCGTTTTATGTAGCAACTTTTGATTTCATTTGAGCTGGATTTAGTTCTCACAGCTGCCAGAAAGCTGCATTCTCTCCAGTTTGTCATTGGTGTATTCTGTTTTTAACCTCCAAATTACAAATTTTGAAACAATTACACAGAAATCTGTGGCTAAGTCGGATATGTGCCTGTATGCACATAGGCACATATTCATGCCTGTGTACACATTACAGGCATGATCTTACAGTGAAATCTTGGAAATCATAGATATTCAAAGCCATGTTGTAGTTCTGTACAACAGGATGGAAGGACAAAGATCTCCCAGTGTGAGCCGTGCAAATGAATGTTAACTCACTGCACTGTTCTGGCATTAGCAGAAGCCATGTTTACAAGTGTTTCTGTGATTACAGTCTTCAGGAGAACAGCAGGCAGGAGTACAGATTCACAAACTCTTCCTCATTCTTGAGCAACATTTTTCACTGGCATTCTACTGTACATAGATACACAGATCCAGCATGACTTCATTTCCCTACAGAATTAATTTAATCCAGGAATTAGCACATATGCATAAGAGAAAGCAGGGCTGCAGGCAGTATACTTGACGTGATAACACATTTAGGACCAGATACTCCCCTGACTTACGCAGCTGGAGTAATGTACCAGGGCTGAACCCAAAGAGATCAGTGGAAAAATTTCAGTCTATGTCCTGTGGATCACACAGTTTATATAGGTAACAGGGTAATGTAGGTGACAATGAAATAGGGTATTGCTAGAACGTGTGAAAAAAGCAGACCGGAAGATATAATATGAAGGTACATATATTGAATAAATATTTTTCTTTATCCCTAGGTGGTTGATCTGTTAGTATCCATGTGTCGGTCTGCGTTAGAGTCACCTAGGAAAGTTGTCATTTTTGAGCCATATCCTTCTGTAGTTGATCCTAATGATCCTCAGATGCTGGCCTTTAACCCCAGGGTAAGTAGCTCTCTTTCATAATGTCATAGCTTGGATTTAGTCATGCATGAGATTTCAAAGCAAAGCCTTCTTCTGGAGGAGTCTCCTTTACTGTAAGAGATAAAGCGCTAGAATAGAGCAAAAGCATGTGACTATTTTCAGAACTTTATAGCTTTTTAAATTGTTTCTAAGAAGGTACTTGAGTATAAACTAAGTTGCATTGAAAGTTATGTTGAAACCAAGAAATTCTTTTAGGGTACAAATTCTAGGTGCAAAATTTTATATTCTTAGTGTCTTTCAGTGTACACATTGGACACAAAAAGAAAGATGGCCTTTGGGAGGTGTAGACCATGTAAGCTGGGCGATTTCCAGTCTATCTTTTTGTTCTTAGAGTGGTTATTGCTGTTATCTCATTTTCTCTTTGCAAGCAATTATGTCCTAAATGCAATTCTATCAAATGTTGACATAACATACTGCCTCTCAGGGAGGCCCTCAAGAAGCTGTGAACTATTGCATCTCACTTGAGCCATCCCCAAGGGCATAAATGAGAACTTTGGATGTCCTGTACTGGGATGCATTTCACATTTTCTGAGCAAAGGCCAGTTAGCAGTGGTTATTCCTCAGGAAGGGGGGAGCATGTGGGAAGAAGGACTTGCCAGGAGGTGCTTGGAAAGGGTCTGACAAGGAGACAGCTACTCTGGTTGCTGGGCAAAGAGAGAGTTTGAAGCAGACAGGGAATATGAAAGAGGGTCACGGAGAGAGCCCTTGGGCTGGCAGGGCCCACACTGCCTCCTCCCAGCTTCTTGCCAGCACAGGCAAAGTGAAAGCCCATGGGCAGAAGTTGGCAAGACCCAAAGATGGGGAACAGTGAAGCTCCTGAAGGTAATGTGACATGTGGGGCTGGTGAAACATGGACTGTTAGGCATGTCCACTCAGAAAAGGTAGAGCTGTCTGGTAGTGGTTCCCTAGCAGAAGATAGGCAAGGATCAGGGTGAGGCAGAGGGACAACTGAAGGACTTCTGACGTTTTGCAGAGCAGTTAGCAAAGTAAACACGTCTGTTTATTTAGCATTTTATTTAAAATTTATTTGGTCGCTGCATTATTTAACTTAATAGCATGTTGTCCAAATAATTGTCAGAATCTGTGCTTAGTTAAAAATATTTGTTTAAAAAGTGAGCTAATTTTTTGTGTGTTGGAGATTCCAATGAAATTCAAAGAAAAACCATCATGATAATATTTTTTCGGGGAATTTTCCTGGACTATGAATAAGAGGGTCTATGTGTGAGACGGAAAGAGGCTATTGGTAAGAAATGTTTGAAAGGACTGGCTACTGGACGTTCATCCTAGCTTTGGTTTTATACACAAAGAATTCAGGTTTTTGTAGAGCCAAAGATTAATATTCCTTTAATTTATTTGCTTGTTTTATGCTATATCAGAAGAAGAATTATGACCGAGTCATGAAAGCATTGGACAGTATCACTTCAATTAGAGAGATGACACAGGTGAGCTTAAAAATCATTACCTAACTTGATCACTGTTTCTAGAACTAGGAAGATGTTTATATTGCTTGCCTGTGATGGGTGGAGAAGTCGATAGTATGATCTTTTTCCTATAGAGTTGTAATAATATAAAAATATGTGTTAAAAATAACAAACCTAGAGTATCCATAATGTCATTCAAATAAAAGTGATGAAGTAGAACTCAGATCTTTTGAAGTTTAAATAAGAGATAACAGCAGAATGGGACATTTTAACTCGATAATCACCAATTGCTGCATTTCTGGAAATATCAAAGCCAAACTGGGCCTTTCATTTCCAAAGCAAAAGAAATTGATTTTGTGACAGTGTTCTGAATGATAGCTTTATTTATATTATAGCAAAACACTTGATCACCTAAGTATGGTTGGGGGTGTGGAAGATCGGGTCTCTTGGGATTCCTACCATATCATTTCTCAATATTCGCAGTGGGACGGAAGCTGATCGCAATACTTATGTTTATTGTTACACTTTATTTCCCAAAAAAGCCCAGCTGATTATAACTGACCATTGAAATCTCTCCCATGTACCTTGCTTTTCCAACTGCTATACAAATGTAATCTCGTAACAGTTTATAAATCTTACTCTATATGTATTCATAAAATACTTTGAGATTATGGAATGAAGAATGAGGTGTATAGAGAGGAGTAAAATAAATTGAAAATTAAAATTCACGTATTTTTCCTACTTAGTGTAGTATCTTGTAAAAATCTAAAATATCAAGTCTTTCTGTTACCTGATACAGTACCGTTTAACAGAAGAGAAAAACAGGCACCATTTTGCCTTTTTTAATATTAAAATAATTCTTGGACTGAAGAGTCTTTGCACTGAGATTGAAATCAAGAAAGGTTTTCAAGGGGATTGTAAACAGATACAGTATTTTACTTTACCAGTTTATACCATGAAACAGTTAAAAAAAGTGGAGTGGGTTATTTTGGTGTATTTTGAATGACTTAATTTTGTGAATTTCCAGTCCAATTTCTTAATCCGGGAGCTGAACATAAATAGATATCTTTTGCTGTTCTCCCTGAGATCACCAATGTTTGCTATAGTGTACTAGTTTTGATGCTAATTATATGCTTATTTTACTCTGGGTAAAATAATTGCTAAATTAATTATTGTTGTTGTCAAAACACATTTGTAACTGTACAACACTAAATGTCAGTAAAACTGTGATTTAAGCCAATAATGAGTCGCATGTATTTGTTTTAATACATGAAAACATGGGTAATGTAACATACAAAATTTAAGCTTATGATTTTAACTAGAAATAATGTAATTACTCTTTTCTAGGCACCTTACTTGGAAATAAAGAAGCAGATGGATAAACAAGACCCGCTTGCACATCCTCTTCTACAATGGTATAAAATTGACTCACATAAGATGATAATTATTACCAAGTTTAATGAATAATCACTTCACCAGTGTAATTTGGTATAAGCTTACCCTAAGAATTAACGTCAGGGTTGGCATTTGCAACTGGAGGTGTTTCTGGACTTTTCTGGACCTCATCTGGGCCCTCTGAAAACACTGAAAAGACTCCAGCTGATTTGTACAGCCTCTGATCAAATTTCTAGTCAAGATTTTGCCTACTTCCATCTGATGGGTTCAAAGGCCTGCAGCTGGGTGCTTTGTGGTGGCCACCATAACACATTTTTAAGAAGAAAAGTTCTGTTTGGTTACCATGTCTAACACATCTAACTGTTTCTTATTTTAGGGTTATTTCTAGTAATAGATCACATATTGTGAAGCTACCGGTGAATAGGGTAAGTGTCAGTGGGTTCTTTATTATTTTCTCATTTCTCATGGTTCATATTAGCATTTTAGGCGGGAGTCTCCTAGCCAAGTGCAGGTGTCTACATTCAGACTAATCACATGGACTCCATTAATAGACAAGGGACAGAAATAAGCAGTTCCAGGTAATGATTCATAGAATCATGTTGTGAGTATCTAAAATAGATCAAAGGAATAATGCTTAGAAAAAGCTTATTTGAGGTGAGTAGATCAAATACAAGTGTCTATCTTGTAGTTATCCAAGATTGGGTGAGCATAACTTCACTATTTCTTTTTTACCGTATAGAATAGTAGATACAGAATTGTACAGAAAGCAGTACACGCAAACACGGTGTACCAGGATATCCACTTATGAACACACCTTAAAAACCATATGGCTCTTGAATTTTAGATGGATGGTGCTGAGATTAATTTCTGAGTATGTGTGCCTCTGATCCTCTGATTAAGGACATGATTGTTTGCAATCTTTCAAATCTGAGCCTGAATTCAAAGCCAGCTCTGATCAGAATACCATGATGAAATTTTCAATTTAATTACTTTAATAGAGCCATATTAGGCTGAAATTTGTTTCAGAAACTTCCATGTGTTTCATAAACCGAAAGACATTTTTACTGTTTGATTACAGGTAAAAACTGTGGTAACGAGACCAATTTCAACTCAGTTCATGTAGTTATTTATATGCAGTCCTGTATTGTGTGAAACAGCATGGTATCTTAAGAACTACTATTATGGAAATATAATGTTTTTGTGTTAACCAACTTCTTATCACTTGTGCACTGTTATATTTTACAGCAACTAAAGTTTATGCACACTCCCCACCAGTTCCTGCTTCTCAGCAGTCCACCAGCCAAAGAATCCAATTTCCGAGCTGCTAAAAATCTCTACGGAAGTACCTTTGCATTTCAGTAAGTACATATATTCATATTAAACAAAGGTTATCAAAATGCTGTGCTATATTTTTTGTTCTTGCCATTTGAGGTTTACAGCTGTGAATTTATTGTTTTAAAGGATTAGTGATTTCATTTTGCATTTTACACTGTGGATTTTAACACTTCCTTTTTCATTTTTTCAGTGGTTCACACATTGAAAATTGGCATTCCATCCTGAGGAACGGCTTAGTTGTTGCTTCCAATACGAGGCTGCAGGTAAGTAGTGGACTAGCTAGACTTTAGCTAGCCTGTGTGTGCTTGATTGCATGCTAGCTTAGGCAAGTTTTCAGGTAGTCATATAGGTGGAAAAAGGTGATTTCAAATACCATCTTGTTTTCTGGAAAAAGTACTTTTCTGATGCAATGAAAAGGAAATAATGTGTCTGCGAAAATGGCTAGAAAATCCCGTTGCTGGAATCGGTGTTTCAGTTTTACATTGCAGAGCAGCACCTCCAGGAGGCTTAGCTCAGTACTGCTTAAAAGCAGTTTTGGGATTAAAATTTGGACCTACATAATCTTCATATTAGAGGATCCAAGAGCATACTAGATTTACAGGAACTGGGTTTACAGCGTCTTCTCTTCTCCTCTGGTTTCCTTGAGAATGGAAATATGAGTGTACTGGCCAGGAGGGAGCTATTGCAAACTTCAGTTCATTTTCTCAGACTGAATGATCAGGAGACCGCAGTTGCAGAGTGAAGTAGGCAGTACCAGAGGGACTGGGGAGCTGTAACTCAGCATATTTTAGCATCATGGTTTTGACAGCTCTTCCCCAGAGCCGAGTCCATGATACCTTGGAGGAGGATCCCAGGGTGCTGACTAGGGATTGGGGTACAGAAGACACTGAAAAAAAAGGAAATGGAAATCTCTGTTCTTCCTCTTAATGGTTTGGGTGTTTTTATTAGTATCTTTGGAAGATACATCCCCAAGAAAACAGGATTTACATATGAAAATTCACCAAAGTAAGCCCCTTTGTTTATGCTTATTTTTTTGTTGAGGGTTGAGTTACTGGGAATAGGAGGAAGCAGTAAAGCCCTGTTTTATACAAGTCATCTCTCATACACCTAAGGCATATCCTGAGCCCAGTTCATCCTATTTACCGTAGCACCAACCAGTCAGGAAAAATATGTACTCACCAAGGATCATATACAACATTGTAGGATCTGGAGGAGTGAAAGCATGTTTGCACATTCCTATGAGAGCTCTGGCACATTGCAGAGACAATGTAAATATCATTGGGTCAGAGGAAAGAAATAAGGGTGAGCATGAGTCTGAAGTTCAGTGGTCATAACATCTACCCTAGGTAGGAGATACTCTGGGTTCTTACTTGTGCTGCAACACCTGCTTGGTGTGTTTTCTTTAAAGGCTTTTCCACATAAAGTAGTCACTCCCTGGTGGAGAAGCGAGACCAATACTTCCCCCTTTCCAGTCGACAAAATGACTGCAGGGCTAATAAAAAGTGCTCACTTTTGTTGCTTAGCCGAAGCTTGATGACATGGAACAGTGATGTTGGTGAAGAAGAGTCTTCCCTTTCTTCTGTTCTTTTCAGGCATCTGGTAGCTTTGTGGCTAAAGCGCGGTCCTGCAGTGATGGAATAGGCATGTCTGAATTGGCTCAGGCAAAAGCTTGATTGTAAGCCACTCCTCCAGTACTCAGGCTGAGCTAGTGATGAAATTTTTCTGCAGTATATGACCAGTGTCATCACCTTCTCTTCATTTCTTACCTTAAAGAAAATAAAAGCAGCTGTTGATTCACAAAGGTTGGCTTAGGCTGTGCTTCCTGCCAAGGTTTTGATGTGAGACACATGCTGAGCCTACTCAGCCGTGCTAAGGCTGAGGTGTGTTTGGCCATGTACAGAAGCACCCTCTGTAGCTATCCTCCATGGTAATGTTAGATTTAAAAACAGAAAATGCAATTTTATATATAAATCTGATGTAAAATTATGTTTGGGCATTTGGGCATGGTTTCCAGAATGTACAGTATTTTAGTTGTATATTCACAGCATGATTTTCTTAAAGACTTCTTGGAACACTGTTTATTACCAGGCAATAAATTAATGCAGTGGGGCAGATGTTTATCTATATTATGACCTGTTCCTATTATTATTATTTTGTCCAGATAACCAAATTAATGTTAAACAATCACTCTGATCTTTTTCAGCTCCATGGTGCAATGTTTGGAAGTGGAATCTACCTTAGTCCATTGTCAAGCATATCATTTGGTTACTCAGGTGATATTTATAAATCACTCTAAAGTTGGAGAAATATATAGGGGTATCTTAGTCTACTGCTTTTCCTACCAGCTTCACTGTTTATAACACTGTATTAAATTTTATCTTTGTCGACCAAGATTTAATTTATTCAAAAAAGAGAAAAAACTAAATTCCCTTATTAAATACCTGTCCTCATTTTCCAAGGTGCTGAGTACCTTGAAACCGCTTGAAGTAAATAGTAACTAATACTGGATGTTGTGTGTAATGGAGCAGGTCTTGATAATGCAGTGGAAATCCAACTTTATGTTTATGATTTTTGGTCAGTATCTGCCTAAGTCCATCGAACATTATCTATGGATTCATGGGCTTTTACAACCTGATTTGTCAAAACAAATACTCATCAATAGACACGTTCAACTGTTTATATTTGAGACTATTTCCAAGTATCACCATGTCAGGATTACATAGAAAGTACAGGACAGTGTGTTTATTTTAGCATGAGAAGAGGAGGGAACACAATTTGTCACACTAGTAAATCAAAAAGTGATTCATGCAGATTTCTCCATATAAGAATTGTCATAAATAGAACCATAATGGACATGAGATATACTAACGGGTACATTAAGAAACTTAAGAGTAAAATGTGGTGACTTTTTTCTTAGTTATTGTATTTAACATTTCCCCAGATATAAATGTGCTGGTATAATTGAATGTGTATTTGTGTGCATGTAGATAATTCTGAGAGTTTCAGTTATGCTTTCTGATTTTCAGTATTTCTAGTTAATGCCACGATTCATCTTAAAAGCTCAGCATTTTTACTACTATTTATTGAATTTCAATATCAATGATCTCTACATGCGCTTTTAGCTTTTCAGAGATTACACGAGTATGGAAGCTTTTCAGGACTCAAAGTGCATGTTGCAGTATCATTATCTAACAAAGAGTCCTTCTTTTTGGACAATGCTGCTTTGTCAACTTCAACGTGTTTTTTCTCATCTCTCTAACTTTCTTGGTCCCTTCCATCCAGTCTCCTCTAGAAAGGAGGCCTATGTTCCTTTGAAGTATGTAATATTTGATGCCAATAAAAGCCATGGAGGAGTTAAACTTCCCCATAATTCAGTCTGTGTTTGTGAACTGCCAGGAAATATGAAATACTGGAAATGCAAGGAAGCCTGTATTAGCACACAATACAGGAAATTTATGTAAACCAACATGAGGAATATAAGAGAGATCTGAGGCGCAAATGTAGGTGTTTAGATTTCTGAGATGAAAATTGCATCTAACGTGGCTGACATAATTTAATAGTTACACATAGGTGAATTAATTAAACCAAGGAAGACTTTAAAACTTTAAATAAACTACTCTGAAAAATTAATTAGACTTTTAATAAGTCTAAATAAAGTGTTAAAGATTAATTTCTAGAATTCTTTCTCTCTTGATTTTACTATCCCACCCACAGTAAATCAGACTCTGTTACTTCAGCCTGAATAGGGTCACTTAGACTCAAGACATGCTGACATGCAACTCTGTTAAGCAACCACCTAAGAGCATTCCTGGGCTGAATTCAGTGGCATTTAAGCTTATATTTATCTGCTTTTGGATGTACTTAATGCTAACTTAACTTTCCTGAGGTCTTTGAAATACATTCAGATGTACTGGTCACTGGCAGGAGTAAATCAAGATACTCTATGACAAAGTTAGCTGGCTTTTTGGGTGCCACGCAAAGGACTGTGATTCCCACTGCGCTACCTGTTTCATTCTCCATACTTAACTTTGCTTATTATGTTCTTTATATGCCAGGGGATCCTACATGATTTTTTATATTCCTAGGGATGAATAAGAAGCAGCAGAAGGTGTCAGCTAAAGATGAACCAGCTTCAGGCAGTAAGAGCAGTAATACATCACAGGTATAGTACATCAAACATCTCTGGAAGATTTATGGTTTTATGTTTGGGAGCTTGATTGCTGAAAAGGAGGTAGTGTTCCCTTTGTGAAAGCTAACAGTTGTATTTTATTGAACAAAATCAACAACTTCAGAGACCACAAACATCAAATACAGCCCAACTGCTTTTAGTAGCAATTTACGGACTACACTGCAGATCTTGTGCCCTTCTTTTCCAAGCAGAAGAATTTAGGAAGAGAATGAAAATTAAATACAGGTTGCATTATGACTCTTAGTAATCCCTTGCTTTCTGAGTTCTGGACTTGCAGAATAATGATGCAGAAGGAATTGAGTGTGGTTAATGCTGGAAACTGAGTAGCATTTCATATGTAGCAAGTCAGTTTTTCTTTTTTCATGGTTTTTTACATATTAAACCATTACAAGTTTACATATTAAACCATTGCAATTCTGCTTTGTCTAAAGCAATCACATAGCATTTCTCTGGACAGCTAAATTTTGAGAAAGAAATCTTACATCCATCTCCATAGTTAACACATAGAAACTACAGAATAATCTGGCTTCGGAGAGAGACTGGTATGTAACAGCAGAAACTGTGAGAAATGGGAAGGCCAGAAAAATATCAGGGTAGTGGCCAAAGAATCAGTGATCACATTCACGTGTTGATTTTTTCTCTGCTATCAATTTGGGTTTTGGTAACACTGATATTTCTAATGATACTATTCATTCTGTAATAATTGGGAACTTTCTGGATAAAGGAGTTCAAATCCCTCCTACAATAATCCAAACAAATAATGTAAATGTTTTTAGAATTTCTATTAAATTTAGAAATACAAAAGAAATGTTTTAGAAAGACTGCCTCTATCTTTGTTTACTAATAAACCACTGAAAATAGCAGCCCCTTCCTTTGTTACTTTTTCACTCAGTTTGTCTTACTGCACTAATTAAGTTTTCTCATATTTTTACATCTCAGTCACAGAAGAAAGGACAACAGTCACAATTTTTGCAAAGCCGTAACTTAAAATGCATAGCCTTATGTGAAGGTAAGCTGAAAGCCCTTGAAAAACTGTTTTAGTTATAGACACAGTGTTACTGGATGCAAATCAGTGGGACCTTTAGTTCCAGTGTTGGTTGTTTTTAACTGGTAGGTGTACAAGTACTTGCTTAACATCTGACCTTTATATTTCAGTTCAGAACATTTCCCTTGTCAAACAAACCCCGTAAACCAAGCTAAAGTTTTATGAAATAATCATATGCACATAGTGAACGATCATCTGGTCTATCTTTCAAATGTGATTGTATCCCTAAGCCATCAAGATAACCTTTATTTCAAAATGTCCTTTATTTGAAACACTGGTTTCTTGCAAGCTCTTTACAAATGCATTAAACACCTAAAAGTCAGAGAAAACAACTTTCCTGTTGAATTTCCAAATAATTTTTCACTGTTCAGGAAAGTATACTGTTCATCTGGTAACCAGTCTGTTCTCTCTGACTGCTTCAGAAATTTTATGACGTTGAAATCCAGCGCATATGAGTAAAGTCATTCTTGAAAGACTTAGTTAATCTTTTAATAGCTAATGAAACATCAGCAAGGTTTGAGACCAAAGAATTATGAAATTTGAATAAGAATTGTACCAGAAATTGGTAATTAGTCTTACTGGCCAAACAAAGAAATTATATTAAACTCAGTTTTCCCTTCCTTTGGAGCATTTGTTTATTTTTAAAAGTAAAAATTAAGACAGACAGTAGAAAAGATGTTAGTTCAAAATAGAAGCTTTAAGCTATATGTACTGCTTTTTAATATATATTTGAAACTGTTCAAATGAAATATTTAATGTGCTTAAGGATATGTCAATGAACCTGAAAATGCAATTTGATTTGGACACAAAACCACACGAATTTAGTTCTAAAACTTTCAGAAGATGTGAAATGAATCTAGTGTTTACTAGAATTTACTTGGCCTTTAATGCCAAAAATTTCTAAATAAAACTCATATCTTTCGCAAGGACTTCTTCATCCATGTCATACTTTCCTCACACTTATTAATGGATTATTGATTTTGTAAGGGTGAATTTAAAATATTTGGTAAAATATATTTTACTATATGTTAACTTCCTTTTTCTGTGAAAATAAGTGATTAGGGGAGGAGATTAATGTAGATTTTAAATAAAATTATTTACAAGATATAAATATTTGTTAAAAATTACAATTAATGGAAGAAATTGTGTGAAAATTCAATAAGCATTTATTCATGGTAATGATAGGATAGGATAGAATAGAATAGAATAGAATAGAATAGAATAACAGAACAGAATAGGCTCTTTCAGTTGGAAGAGACATACAACCATCATCTAGTCCAACTGTCTGACCAATTCAGGGCTGACAAAAGGTTAAAGCATGTTGTTAATGGCATTGTCCAAATGCCTCTTAAACACTGACACGGTTGGGGCATCGACCACCTCTCTAGGAAGCCTGTTGCAGTGTGTGACCACCCTCTCAATAAAGAAATGCTTCCTAATGTTCAGTCTAAACCTTCCCCAGTGCAGCTTTGAACCATTCCCACACGTTCTGTCACTGCATCCCAGGGAGAAGAGCTCAGCACTTCCCTCTCCGTGTCCCCTCCTCAGGAAGCTGCAGAGAGCAGTGAGGTCGCCCCTCAGCCTCCTTTTCTCCAACCTAGACTAACCCAAAGTCCTCAGCCGCTCCTCATAGGACACTCCTTCCAGCCCTCCCACCGGCTTTGGTGCCCTTCTCTGGATGCGTTCAAGGACCTTCACCTCCTTCTTAAATTGTGGGAACCAGAACTGGACACAGTATTCAATGTGAGGCCGCACCAATGCTGAATACAGCAGGATGATCCCCTCTTTTGACCAGCTGGTTGTGCTGTGTCTGATGCACCCCTGGATGCAGTTTGCCCTCTTGGCTACCGGGGCTCACTGCTGGCTTGTATTGAGCCTGCTGCTGACCAGCACCCCCAGATCCCTTTCTAGAGGGCTGGTGCACAGCCACTCCTCTCCCAGTTTGTAGTTGTGCCCAGCATTACTGCATCCCAAGTCCAGAATCCAGCATTTTGACTTGTTAAATTTTGTCCCATTAATCACAGCCCAATGCTCCAGTCTCTGTAGATCCTTCTGCAAGGCCTCCTGTCCCCCAGGAGAGTCACCAGCACCTCCCAGCTTGGTATCATCAGTGGACTTGCTAACGGTGCATTCAATTCCTGTCTCCAGATCGTTGAGAAATAAATATATTGGACAGAACTGGCCCTAGAATTGAACCCTGAGGAATATTGCCAGTTGGACGTAGCCCCGCTCACTACAACCCTTTGAGCTCTGTCCTTCAACCAGTTCTTCACCCAGCACCCCGTGAACTTGCTCATCCCACAGCTGGACAACTGTTCCAGAAGGATGCTGTTTAAATGCATTTGTAGAAAACTTATCAAATACAGATTTCTGGTATAGCTTTAACCTAGCAATAAAAGGTTAAATGTGTCCAAGGTTAAGGGTCCTGTGTTGTCCTCATTCTGCTGGTAAAAAACCTATCATCAAATACATTGAACAAGTTTTGGCAAGCTTCATGATCCCCTTGAGTCATAATTGCTATGCTTAATTTTTTTAAATATTTGGTAGTATTGCAGATCCCAAATTTGTCATATCTCAGGGTCAGACTTTGTCTATAACATCTTGTTTGTTTTGTCTCAGCCAGTATCAAACACAAATATCTCTGTTCCAAAGGCTGATTAATTGATTCAGATCCTCCTTAACAGCCCTATGGCCATTTAAAATCAGTTTTTAATAAATATACTTTTTAATTTTTCATTCCAATTAACAGCTGGCTCCCATACATCAGCATCTGTGTTTTCTGGAAAATATAAAGTATTTTGGAAACAAGAATCAAGTTCATCTCCCTGTTTGTACTAGCAGCCAACTCAGCCTACACCACACCACAGACATGCAGTGGGAAACTACACACTCCCAGAAGGCTGTTTAAAGTGTATAAAAAGGCAAATATTTTAAAATGTTATTTTCCAGGTGTGATTTCATCACTATGAAACTTATTCTTTCCCTGATAGTGATAACCTCATCCGATCTGCACAAACATGGAGAGATATGGGTAGTTCCCAATACGGATCACGTGTGTACAAGATTTTTCTTTGTGTGAGTACGAACCTTCTCTTAACATTCAACTTCTGTTCATCCTAGGTCTTTTTCCCCATGTTCCCTCCAATAGTTGAAATTGAAGTAGATAATTGACGTTTCTTCCTAATTCTTTTCAGTATCACTTCATTTTTAATCTTTCTCTGTACTTACTTTTGTTAGGAAATGTATGGATAAGCGAGTGATAAATGTTTAGTAGATGTTTTGTTACAGGATAAGTTAATGGAGAGTTACTGATTTTTCCCACCCTATAGCATTGCCTCATGTTACAGTAAGTCTACCCATGTATCACAAAATATAATTTCTACTTGGCAGTATGTTTTAAAGCTGAGAAATTCACTGAAGGCTTCCTGTCTATGATGTGAGCATTTCCTCTCTCACCTATGACTTATCCCCTTTGGGTCCTAGCAGCTTATTCCACCTCAGGATTTCAATGACAATGGCAGCCTTACCACCCTTCACTCCCTGGAGTTTAGGATCTGCACATAACGGTGAAGTGCAGCATAGCATTTTAATAGAGACATGTTAACATATGAAATAAGGGCTCTTGATTATTGAATGAATCAGAGTTTTGGGTGTTTTCAGGTAGATTAATAAAGCACTAATTTGATCTCTTTTTCTGTACTTTTTTTTAGTTATGAAGATGGTCAAGTGGGTGATACAAGTATAAATACACAGGAACCAAGCATTCATAAAGAGATTCTTCGAGTCATTGGCAATCAAACTGCTACTGGTTAAAAGGACCACTCTTATTTAATTGATGTGATTTGGAAGCCTTCCTCAGTCTCAAAGCTGGATTTTGAACTGAAGAAGATGCAAAAAACTAATTTATTATTATTATTATTATTATTCTAAAAAAATTAACCCTTTGAATACTTACTGTTTTCTTACTTAGTATTTCTTATCTCATCAAAATACCTGAGATGGTATGAATTAGCAACTGTAGGGGTGCAAAGTCTATTAATATACTACAACTAATAATAATTAAACAGGCATTTGGGTTGCTCACAATAAACAGACTTTAAAAAGGAGTTTTGTCCTGATATTTTTATATTAAACTTCAATTGGAGATTTTAGTACTGTATACTGGTATTTTAAATTTAGAATGACTGAATTATAGGCGAGAGAGAAGATTTTATAGCGGAGCACCTGTATTATGCAGGATACTTTGCAATAAGTAAAATATTCTCATATTTAAACACAAAAAAGGTTGTCTGGAACATGCCAAATTCAAGAGATTGGTTACCTGCAGCTATCTTTGATTCATTTTATTTTACACAAGTGCAGCTAGGATTAGAGTCAAAGGTTAAAACAAAAATACAATTTTTATTTAATGAGTGAAACAAAGCAAAAAGTAATGAATGTCATGATGTATATTTAGTTTTCTTTATCTTCTCTGGAAACACTGTCTTATCCATTAAGCAACTCAGTTGCATTTTTTAATTATGCAAGCCTAGCAAGCATGTAGAAATCCTGAATCTGTTAACTTCCTTTTTAAAAATTTGGGGGTTATATACTAGATTTTACAGTTTCTTTAGATCAACAAGGTTCTTTAATGTTTTCATCTTAGCTTCAGTGAAACTGCTCTGTAGTTAAATCTAGCCACATAAAAGTACGTGCTGAATTAAGGCTTTTTACATGATTGAGTTGACTGTTGGTACATCAGAAAATACAAACAAATGCAAAATTTTACTGATTTTCTCTTGGTGAAATATTTTTATTAATTTATTCCTAAGGGAAAACAAACCAATTCAAATCTCTCTCTCCTTTAAATTAATAACTTTTTTTTTCCAAGTGAGCATAATGGCAACACAGGTAGGGAGGAGCCCAGTCTCCAAGGCATAAAGCATATCCTGTGCCCTGATGAGTACCCTTGGTGGCCCTCACAGTGGCTGTCCTGAGGCATCAATCACACCCTTGAATATGGTGAGCAATGCAACTTACCCATCTGTGCAACTATTACAGGCCACCTCAGAAAGCAAAAAATAGACTGAATCCTCTATTATGTTATTTTCATAATAAAGATGCTGAAGCGCCAAATAACAGCATTACAAAGCACAGACTTTGCTGTTTGCTTCTTTTAAACAGAACTGCATTAGGTATGCTGTAATGGGTGATTCCTTATTACTTGCTGCAATTGAAGTGCCATACAAGTAAAATAGCGTTATTGGGCCTAGCAGCACATACTTGGAGATGCATTTTAGCATTCCAGAATTATTTGCTGGGGACTTCAGTTTTCTAGGTTCACATCCAGACTTGTAAATCCAATCCTATTTGCAAATCCACATTTTGCTATTGAATTTCTGTTGAATTTCACCCCCATTTGGTGGACCCCTAACTTGAGAATCACTACTCTAATTGTTATCTTTTGTGTTGGGACACAGGTTAACTTCTTGAAACAAAGAGGATTCCTGAAATTTGTCTATCTACGTAAGGACTGCCTTACGTTGTGCAACTGCACAAAATCAGCATAATTCAGAAGTGGAGCTGAAACCCTGGTATGACCATCTCTATATAATTTGTCCTGCAATATGTGTTTCAATCACTATGTTTTGCATAACAAAAACAAATTGGGAAGCAAGTCCACTAAGATACTCTGCGGTGACTTGCTGGGCTAATAGTCCACTACTCTGGGAGGCCTCCTCAAAAAAATAGGAGAAGAGAAAGATGACCACGAGTGAACTGGAGAAGCCAAGTAAGCGGTCATCTTCCCTGTCCCTTCAAGCTGCAGCAGGGTCACAAGTGAACCCCTTGAAGGAAGAAACCTGGAATCTAGCTATGGCAGCGAGTCAGCCTTGGTTTGCATGGTGAGGTCATGATACTGGCCATGCATGGTGCCATCGTAAGTACAACCACCGGGAAGGGGAGGGAAAAATACATCTCTGCCAAATTTTAAGGATGCTCAGAGGTTTGTTTTTAATGGGTGAGCAGGAGGAAGGGGCAGTGTGGCTGAAAGCAGGGCTCTGAGGTGTATGGGGGGCCTTGCTGTCGTAAAGTGCCCGCTTCAGGGAGTACCGAGGTGACTGGCTTACACACAGGGGAGAAGAAGGATGGCCAAGAGTAAGAGGCAGAATGTGACGTGCACAAGCATTAGAAAGCAGTGGGAGAGGGCAAAACCTTTAGGGAGAAAGGTAGTTCTGAAGGAACAAGGGGTTTGCTGGTAGGAAAGGAAAAAAAGAAAAAAAAAAAAGAGGAGCCACGGAATTACTAACAAGCAGCATTAGCAGCTCGTATCCCACATGGTGCATGGCAGGAGAAGGGACTGGAAAAACAAAGCTGCAGTGTGGGGAAACACAGCCCGTGGAAGTATGGGGCAGCACTATGTGGCATATATGTGCCCCAATGGCAGCTGGGCCACCCAGGAAGGGGTCTCGCTGTAGGGGACAGTGCCAGGACATGAGCCCACTGTCACACACAAACAGCAATTGAATTAAATAAAAATTCATTTGCCACACAGTAACTCGGTCACTTTTTTCTTTAGCCAGTAGATTAACAAGAAACTTCTTAGGTGTTATCCGCAGGTGAACATGAGTCTTCAGATCATTTAACAAAGTACTAGTTCTCATCATTTTTAAAAAATGAGGGAAAAGAGGGAAGTTTCTGGGGGGGTCTGTTACTCAAAAATAAATAGCCCTTCTATAGCAAACTTCACAGCTGAAACAAAGACTTCATCACCAAGAACTGGAATGAAAAGGCTCGAGGATGAGATTTTCTCTGAAGGATTTTTCCCTTTGGTTTTATCCAAGGGTGGAAGTTGCATATTGCCAAATTCTTCCAAATACTTACATTCACATGGATTCCAGGGGATGAAAAATAAAAAGCCAGGCTCATCTGAGCAAGGACCCTGTGTTACCCCCAGAGCCCTTACGTTTCCTTTCCTCTGTTATCAGAGGTATTGGTAATAGAGCAATCTTTGTAACTGCCGTTGTAAGGACGTAGGCTTTTCGCAGATAGGTTTTAGTAAAACGAGATTGAGCCCCAAGCTCTACTATCTCTCCTGATAGAAATGTCCATGAAGTCATACCATCTAGCTGTGACCGTGTCTGGCAAGGAGCAACTGAGAGAATTCTTGAGGAAGAGCTTTCTAACTTCTTCCTACATCCCACAACAATTTACAAGCCCTCAAATGGGGAAGGTTTGACAGGAAAATTATGTTAATAGCTTAATGTTGCACCCTAATTATTAATTGCTATATTTATACTTCTGAATATTTTGAACATTGAGAAAGCAACCCAAAAAGATGCTTTTAAACCTTTCTTGAGATTCAGGCAGATATTTAGCATTCAAGGGGTTAAGCAATTTGAGTTGTCTTCTGTGATACCAATCAGTATAGATCTGTTTTCTTCAGCAGTGCTACACTGTTTTGATAACCTGAGTCTTTGGCTCTGTGTAACTTACCATAAAATGGCCGGTTTGTGTAATATTGTGCTTAATCTTTTACAGGAACTAGCCGATGACACCGGAATTGTTTATGCTTATATTTTTCCTCTAAAGTCCTTGAAAAACTATTATTGATGCTGTATGATTTTAATATTATAGCTGTTGGTACTAGAAATGCATCAGATGAATAATGCTAAGATTATGCTTTTGTTAATACAAGATCACTTCAAATGAAGACTTTGTGCTTAGATCAATTATACTTTGCTTATAAACCACTTACTACTGTGAAAGCAATTAGTGTACTTCCAACATGGATGAGTACAAAGTGAAAAAAACAAAACAAAACAAAACAAAACAAAAAAAACCAAACAAACAAAAGAAAAAGGAACAACTGAATGAAGAGATTCATGATTTTAAAAGAAACACTTAAAAAAAAAACGTAAACAAATACAAAACCAGTATGTAGTTATTTAAGCATTGTATTGATTTAGATGGATTTTTTTCTTGGCTCTAGGAAACCTAAGTCAGATACAGAGACTATGAGCCATGACTGACCGGGAGGTTATGCTACGGGAGCAAAAGCACTCTACTGTAATCTTAGCATTTTCACAACAGATAGGTTGGGGGCCCGATCCCGCCTTGTGCTGAGCACCCATCGGAGGTGGCTCCTGAACCAGACGTAGGTGGTTTTTGTGCTGGTCGCTCCTCGCTCTCCTGGTAAGTTTCTCAGAAGCCGCTGAGGCGAAGGCCGGCAGCCGTGGGGTCAGCGTGCAGACGCCCGCGCATCGCAGGGCCCCTGGGGCTGGGTGGGAGATGGCAGGACTCGGCTGCCCCGTGGCTGCGTGACCGCGGGACGGCAGCCGTGGTGGCGGGGCTGAGGGGGAGAGAGGGGCAACCATGGCCCAGCCTGGCCGCGCACAGCCCCTCCGCCGGTGCTGCGGCCGTCGTGCTGGCAACACCGCGGCGGCCCCGGCACCGTGGCCAGGCATCCCCTTGCCTCTGGGGGCACGCAGGGCCCTGCCACGCTGTATTTACAAAACTGAGGCGTTAATCTGGTGTCCTGCGCAATTTCTTCGTTACAAACGCTACCTCAAGGTGAAGGACAAGCCTGTTGGCTAAACGGAGCTGGGCCTGTTTGGAGAGCGATTAAGATAACGTGTAGCACTGAAAGTTGTGCAGAAAGGATCTTGAGTCTAGTCAGCCAGGACTGTGTTAATAATCAAATTTATTGCTTAAAGCGCTCAGGAGTGCATGGACACTTGTGCTTCAGAAGGGGATAAATATAAATGGGAAGATTTACTCAAAGCAGAGCGGCGTTCTGCGGGCGCGGTGTCATGTAAAACGCAGGAGGATGCCGCCAGTAGTTTGAATTTCCAGATTTGGGTTTGGGACCGTCGGGTCTGGAAGCACTGACCTCCTCTGTCTTTCCCGGGGTGGCGGTCCCGTTCCCCTGCTCGCCGGCTGGAGCAGCGGCCACCGGCCGGAGCCGGGGGGGCGGAATCCAACACCCCCAGCTGCTGTTCCGCAGTGCGTTGATGGCGTGCTCCTGCTAAGTTCCAGGCCGCCGCAGAACGGCTAACGATGTAAATTACTACCCATTTCACTTTGCATTGGGGATTTGTGTACATACTAGGTATAAGATTTTGTAAGGAAAAATAAAAAAAAAAACAACCAGTCAAGTAGTTTTTAGGTGAACATATCTAGCGTGTGAAAAACCTGTTAAAGAATAGATTACATTAAACATTTACCAGCAAGTCAGTAAAAATAGTCCTTATACACAAACGTTCAATATAATTTAATGTTCTAAAAATAATTTTTTAATTTACCCAGTATGTATTGTCTCTTTGAATTTTAAGAAGCAGCCACTCCTTTATGTAAACATAAAATATGCCTATGTTTCTGTTAACTCTACAGCCTTTTTTTCTCCAAATAAATTTATTAAATTCTGTGCACAAAATAGTACTGCAGCCTGCTATTTAGCCTATGGTGCCTTAGAGTTACTACAAATATTTAACAAAGTGTACATAATGTAAATACTGCCAGAAGATCACTAAGGCCAAATATTTTCTCTATTCACTTTTTACTGCACTTGCTTTCTATTGCTATTTAAGCCTCTTTTATCCAGCTTTGTAACAGTTACAACATTGTAGCCAATGTAAACGTTTACTTTCAATAAATCAGAATTTGTTCAACAAGTACTGTGCATTTGGGCACTATTTTGAGAACTGTTCGAAGTTAAAACAGTCATCTAAGAATTAAACTGAATCTGAAGGAGTTTCTTGACTTTCGCTAATCTCAATGACATCTAAAGGTTATGCCATGCTTTTACACATATTATTGGAGTAAAATTTTTCTGCAGTGTTCATTTTAAAAACACTTAGATGAGCAGTAAAACCAGCTTTCCATGCTGTGTTTATCTGAATGGGTTACACAACTGGTTCAAAATAGAGATACTGGAATTAAAGCAGTATTTTGCATGTACAATATCATATAAAATGCATAAGGGTGTATCAAGATGCATTTTATAATTGCTTTTAAAGAAGAAGCCCTCTGTTTTCCTGTAGAGCTGTTTTTGTCATGAAAACACAGCAAATATATGACAAACCATGTCGTACTTTCGTGTGGGTATGTTTAAAGTATAAATGCACATCTGCAGCTCATAAAATATACAGACATTTGTGGGACTGGTTATTAATTCAGTGAGTGTACTATTTTTTTCACTGCCTATGAGCTCATTTTAATTATAGGGGTGGATATTAACTTGTATCTTTTGAAAGTTTTACCTTTTGCTTTGTTACATTTATTATTTTGTTATTGTGGATTTTGCATCACCAAAGTCAAAGTACTATTATTTTGAATGCTGTTAAATATTTTACACAAATACAACTGTGCGAGAGGGGAAAAAATACATCATTGCTACTCTAAATGACTGATAATTTGCCTTTGATTGGAGTGTACAGGCTGGAACTTGAATTCTATAATGGCACAGATACTCCCTATTTTGGGGGCCTTAAAGTTGGCAGAAACAGTGACTTCCAAACTTGCAAAACAAGAGCTGAACCAGTGGTGAAATCTCAGACTTCCCTGAACCCAGTACCCACAGATAGCAGGAGGGACAGGTTTTACACCAGCTTTGGCTTGACTGCTACTCTCTTTCCAAGTCACTGCATGACAAGCTCTGTCAATATGCACCAGTAGTCAGTTTTCCACTGAGAAAGTTTATGGCATATTGTATTACCCGTTGAACAGTTCAGTGTGGGACCTGAGAGATTAATAATCCAAACTTTAATTGACAGCAATACAAAATTATTGCAACGGACCAGAGCTGCTTTCAAATGCACATATTGCCTTTTTGACAGGAGGAAGAGCAGAAAGTCTTCTAAGAAAATATGGCCATTGGGAAAAGTATGTGCTGTAGTCATTAATCTATGTTAGCACGCATGACCAACTACTTTTTTTGTGAATTACTGTGCAATGCAGATTGCAGCAAATAATTTTGCACAGGTCATACAGCCTGGGCCTTCTCCAAGAGGGATTTGTCCACCTGAAACACAGGCTACTTAAATAGAGCTGCATTAAATGAGTGAATCAGATAGTAACTGAGGGCCACAACCTTACTATGCCCCAGCTCTCAGCACAGTGCTCTAGTTACTAAAGAGAATTCTTAAGGAATATAACAAAGGCTTACTTTAGGGCAAAGTGCCTTGCAAAAGGCTACTGTCAAAACAGGTGAAAAAGAGGAACAGCATGTGGGGAAAAAAAAAAAAAAGCGAACCCACAGATTTTAAATTGACATTTTTTATTAGCCCACATAATAGCTCCCTCAGGATGATTTTCTTAAATGTGGCAAACGTTTTCTGTTCATGTTCGAGGGAGAGAAGTGTAATTCAACACAAAAAGAATTGCAGCCTCCAAACGGGCATGAGACCCTTTTAGTAGCAGCACTGAATGTAGCGAGCCCCTGTGCAAGGCATCAGCTATTGGATTTCAGCCAGTTCAAGAAAACTGGCATTTTGGAAAATGCTGAAGCAGTGGGAATAACACTAGCAGCAGGAACAGTGACTGCTGCAGAAGCGCGAGCAGCATAAGTCTCTAGAGATCATGTCTGGAAAAAAATACAGGAACTCCTGGCTTAAGGTTTGCTCAACAAAAGCCAGAGCTTATCATCAGCAAAGCAATTCTAATTTGTAGCTTTTAAGGAGAAAGCTTTCCATTGTTTGGGAGAAACGAGGAAAAAAAAAAGAAAAAAAAAGGTCATTTTCTTCAACCTGCTGTCCTATAGCTGTACAGCCCAGCCTAATAGCACACTTGGGGCAATGTCCCTGCTACGTGTACTTGCATGTAGCAGCCTTACTTTACAGCAGTAGCGACTTTCTTACAGATCCGGGGCAGAATGAAGAATGGCTCGCTGAGCTGACAGTTCCTTGAAGCCTGTCTCGTATTTTATTTACGTATTCCAGTGGAGTCTGTACAGGTAAAACAGTCCAGAAAGGGAATAGGTGGCTGATACTTTCCTTTCTGGTTTTCGACTCTGATCAGATTATTCTTCCTACCTGAGCTGTTGAATAAACAATTTTGCCTACTTTTTAAGAAAAAAATCTTGCTACCTCCATCTCTCCTAGAGAAATAGCTTGAGGTTTGGGGGTATTTCTGCTCAAAACCATCTACCAAGGTTAATTCAGTATGAAGAAGTTTGAGGATGAGAGGAGTCAAAGCCCAAGCTAATTTAAATGTATGTATTAATGTAAGTATGTAAGTACCTATTTAAATGTAAATATATTTACAACTATATATAGAAATGTAAATTAAAACAGTTCTGTTTACTCAAAACAAAGGATCAGGATATCACCATTTACAACATTCTTTTGACAAAAGCAAATTTTTACAAATAGAGTTTTTAACTACCCTAGTGTGGTAGCTTTTGGTAGATCTGACTTGCCATCTTTTTGACAACAACATGTTTTGCTAGAGGCTTTTAAATTCTTGCCCATGGGGAATTTCAAGGGGCCAATTATGCCTCCTCTGTACATGTTACCAAGTAGCTGGCCTGTTGCTCTTCATGCAATATTCCATCTGTGTGAAATTGTATTATTCCACTGTTTGGCTCTTTATTGTCTTCTGAAAACTTAGATTTCATGCTTCCCATGCTAGTCAGTAGGACATTAATATAAAAAAGCCTGTTCTGTGGCTGCTGAGCTGCTCCTACTTGTAACATGACTTTTTTTGAGCTTAAAAAGTATCATGGTTTACGGCTATTGTTTGTGAAGGAAACACCAAAGTCTCCCTTACTACCTTATCATTTAGTATAAACCTTTCATCAGATTCCATGAGATTCTGTATGCTTTGGACCTTTGCATCTTTTTTTCAGCTGCATCTCTTGACATTACCAGTAGCATTTGGTCCATTTTCTGCCCCGGTTACAAAGGTCTTTGGGTGGCTGCTAAACAACTTGCTAAACCTGAGCTGCGGCGCCTCTCTCTCTCTGACAGGCTGGCTTACCTTTTTTGTCCAGATCTTTTTCTTTTTTTTTTTTTTCCTTTTTCTTAAGTCTCTAATAGCCTCTTTCCCTGCTAAAAGGTTATATAAAAAAAAGAGGGCTTGTTGTGGAGACGACCATTTTGCTGTTTGTTTTGTTGTTCAATGGCTTCATGTTCTGTGTAAATATGCTAATGTGACCTGAATTTCTGATCCATTGCAGTTTTCTTCTCTGCCACTCACTCTTTTTCGCACACAGCTAGCCCTTAGAAAAGCATCAAATATTAGCATTAAAATACAATACTCAGGATATTTCAGTTAAAATGCAGAAATGTGTGGCCACGAATAATAAAAGTATTGAAATTGGAGTTCTGCAATATGAAAAGCATGTGCGCAATCAACTTACACATGAGAACAAGAATATGTGGCTGAAAGAGAATGCCGAGAAGGATGCTGTTAAAAGCTAAGGAGTTTTATATACACAACTTCCTCTCATAATTTCCTTTCATCTGAGCAAAATTGGCACTGTAATTTTGAAATATTCCCTACCTGTAGTTCTGGCAATGTCTTTAAATAGGGTTCAGATTGGATTGCTGGTCTTTCCTTCCCAGATTCTTCTTTTCCTGTGTTGTTATTATTAGGAAAGCTTACTGGGTTCTAAGTTATTTTAAGGAATGTTATTGATCTCCTAGATTAATCTGCTTGAAAAAATTCCATAATTTGGTTTGAAATGGATGTTTTCATCAATAAACTACCATATGCATTTGCTTTCTTTCCACAGAGATTTTTTTACATTTGAAAACCCCAAGTCCATTTACTTGAATCAAACTTTTACTCAGAGGATTGAAAGATTTGATGGCATGTGTATGTGAGATTTATTATGAGAACTTTTTGCTTGTTTCGTTGTAAGTGGAATTTCCATGGTCTGGGCAGCAGATGCTTTGGTGTATTGCAACAATTTATGAATTTGTCCAAATGGGGACTGATTCTGGTTTTGGCTTTTAGCGTATTGTTGACCCATTGGGTAAAGCTAAAAATTCCGGCCATTCTGATCTAATTCTATTACTTGCAAATGACGTTACTTTGTGCAAACTGTTTCTTTAAATTTACTGCTCTGTGGATATTTATTCATATATATTCTTGCCAACTGCAGTGTGCATGAATGCAAAGAAGGAAGCAAAGCTACAGTAAAGATGTGGTTCATGGTCCATGCTGACTGGAAATTGTGTAGGAGTTTACATGGGGTAAAATTGTGCAAGGGATTGCTCTAGCAGTTTTACAAGACATACAGTTACTTTTCATGTCCAGCAATGTTCTCAAGCCTTTTCAATTTGCTTTGTACAGGCACAGCCATCCTGGTCAAACTCGGGAGGTTTGTTTGTCTAGACCTATATCTTTGCTCTGGTAGTGGTAAAGCTATTCCTTAGTAGATTACATTTCTTGAGGCACTGCTGTAAGAACAGCAAAGCAAAGCTTTTCACTTTGTACAGTCCCCTATGGGTGAAGCAAATGCAAAATGGCTGAAGGATGCTATTATTTTGATTTGTAGCATCTTTCCTACATCCTGAGTACATACAAGTGATTCCACAGCATTTAAGTTAATTATGATTCAGGCCTCTATATAAACTTCAATATCAACAATAATTACCTTTGTTTTCTTTAACTATACACACATACACATGCAGATATCTTTTTTAATTTTGATTGGCAAGTTGCTGTTTGAATATAGGAAAGTGGGGACCATTGTTTTATATACACAAAGATTGTCTAAGCTTGCAGAGATGGCTGAGCAAGTAGAGGTCAGTCATGAACAATGAATTACTCCAGTGCTCTGCTGAACAGAGACTACTGAATCCTGTGGGTGGTTTTACAAAAAAAATACGAGCCAATGTCTACGGGAAAGTTAAGTCTCTGTGATCAGAACAAATTCAAACCCAAGCTTCTTGAGGTGCAAGGTTTGTGGTTTAACATATTCCATCCCACCAGCCCCAAACAAGGATTTGATTAAATACTTGTACTTGCTCTTTTTTTTTTTCTTTTTTTTTTTTTTCCCACCAGAAACTTTCTCTGGGCAAATAACTATATCCAAAAACTTTTCTAACTGTAAAAGCCATTGCCAGTTAATCACAGCTGTGTCAGTTTAAAGATGTGATTTCCACAACTTAGTCCTTTAGATTTATGATGCCTTCCATGATTTTTATTTTTCCCCCACATTATGAATGCCTCATTTCTCTTGAGGGCCATAAAAACTTGAAAGGTATAGTAGCAATATGCAACACAGACTTCCTTGCACCCTCTTGCTGGTCTGCATAAAACTTGAATTGAGGTACTCATTTCCTGCAGTGATTAATCAACATAATGTGATCACTTGATGAAAATCATGCTATAGTAGTTAGATATTTCGAAGGGGGATGTTGGGGAGGGTTTTTTTGTTTCACTGAGCCCTTTCAGCAGTAAGTTAAATTTATTCTCTCCTTCCTCTGCTGTTTTGAGCTCATCTATGTATCTTTACTTTTGGTTTGATTTCTTTAGGTCAGGATGTTGAGCCAACCACCTAAGGCCTGCTTAACTGAGGAAGAAATTTTACTTACAGGATTGTTCCTACATTGTCCATACTGGGCCGGACTGCTGGCATGAGTAAGCCTGGGCAAGAACTGCTTTTCTGAGCCTTTTTTTGTGGCCAGGGTTTGCTTCCTGCAGGGCGCACCAGAAAGTGTGCCTGGAAGATTGGCCATTACTGCAAATTCCCTCTGAGCCAAGGGCTATCATCAGTCACGCTTGAGCCACAGGGTCTTTCACCTTCTTCTATTTGCCCAGCTGCATTTGGCCTTGTCTTCTGGAAGTTCAAGCTGAACTATTTTTTTTAATTCAACTCCAGCAGCTCCAAAAAGCAATGGGTAAAGCATGCACTCTTGCTCTATAAAACACTTAGTTCTGTGCTCACATTTTAAATAATTGCATAAAAGTTATTTTTTCAATTCTGTTTTGGAAATATACCCTGTCATGACCACGAAAATGATCAGATGGATGAACAACTCTCCTATGAGGACAGGCTGAGAGATCCAGGATTTTTCAGCCTGGAGAAGAGAAGGCTCTGGGGAGACCTTATAGCAGCCTTCCAGTACCTGAAGGGTGCCTACAAGAAAGCTGGAGGACTTTTTACAAGGGCATGTAGAGATAGGATGAGGAGTAACGGTTTTAAACTGAAAGAGGGTAGATTTAGATTAGATATTAGGAAGAATTCTTTACTAGGAGGGTGGTGAGGCACTGGAACAGGTTGCCCAGAGAAGTTGTTGAGGCCCCATCCCTGGAAGTGTCCCAAGGCCAGGCTGGATGGGGCTTTGAGCAACCTGGTCTAGTGGGAGGTTCCTGCCCATGGCAGGGGGATTGGAACTAGATGATCTTCAAGGTCTCTTCCAACTCAAACCATTCTATGATTCTACGTAACTAGTACAGTAAAGCAAGTATTTTCTGGGTTTTGTCATTGGTTATGTGGGCAGAGAGGAGAGCTCTTCCTCAACAATACCAACAGTACAGAATGGTCCCCAAGGAAAGCTGGCTCAAGCACAATGCTGAGGATACATTCCTTCAGCCCCCTGCTGGAACTCAGGCCTGAGAGTCCTGGCTGACAGCAGCTGTCAGTAGAGAGGGAAGCTAGTCTGTGATAGACAAAACCATGATTTTATAGAATGAAAGCTGCAGAAAAGTGAGCATGTGGGCAATGTGTTTTCTGCCAGAGTACCAGTGAACGACTGGGTTCTGGGTAGTGTTCGGGTGATGGAGAAGAGTGTGTGCAATGTTATGTGCCCAGTTATTTTCCATATAAACGGCGGTGCTATCTTTATAGTTGTCCTTTTCTCATAAAACTAACTCCAAGGAATCATTCTCATAGGACTTTCTTTAGCTCTGTTTCTGAACTTCGTAAATGTCCCAAATTGAGAATAAACCTTGTTACTGGAATTCCTATGGGAGACTGGACTATTGGGGCATTTCCTAAAGCTGGAAGAAAAGACAAGTAATGCCAAAGAAAGGGTGACAGATGTCCCCCACAACCTGGTCTGTTCTTCCCAGTGGAGCAGATATGAAATTTAATTATCTCAATCTAAGGAAGGAAACCATAAATCCAAGTTTCCTACTAGTGATAAAATATAGTGCTTCTTCATAAAAGCCAGTGCCATCTTTGGCAATCATTAAAAAAGAAAATGAGATGTGCTCAGCTTTTCTAAAAGAATAGGTATAACACACCTACCTTTGGTGATCTGTATTATAGAAGTATTTGCCTACAGCTGCCCAGCAATCATGTAATCTCTGGAAAAGTATGACCTATTTCATGTTTTCTGAATTCTATGTAAATATTAGTTTTTACACAGATTTAAAATGTCTTTTTACTAGGTGCAGCTGCCTCCACACATTGTATCGGAGCATAGTCTCTCTGGCCTGACTATTACGATACAGCTATCATAGTCATCTTCATGCTCTCTGCCTTGTAATCCCAGCTTTTCCAAACAGACCTTGTTAGACTTCTGAAATTTTTCCAGGGCCTAAGTGTTAACCAGAAGGGAGGGAAATAATGATGGACTATAAAGTTGAAGCTTCAATTTTGAAGTCATTTATCTCCTTCTCCCAGAATGGACTCATTTATACCTTTAAAAGCAACTCAGCAACTTATTTGTTCCTGTCACCTGAGTAAAGCATTGTGTTTTGCTTGCTTCCTTAAGGAATGACATATTAAAAACATATTTTTAACTTTGATCTCTTGCATGGTTGTAATATTTGTTAACCCCACAGGTAATGGCAAAAAAAAAAAAAAATTAAGACCATAAAATAAGCATTCCTAGGTTTTATTAGATACTTTTATCTGAGGGAAAATTATGACGTATGCAACTGTAGTAATTCTCTTCTGAATCTGCTGAGCTTCAGGATTAGATTTGATACTATTTCCTCTTCCTGCTACTGTAGATTTTGGTCATTTGCCTCCATTTTTATTACTGCAATGAATTATGTAAACTGATAATTATCATTATCAGCTGTGTTGAGGCATTGAAAAGCATTATCAGATATGGCATTTGGCCACAAGTTGTATGGCCAATATCCATTTAATGTGTAAGCACTTAAGTACAGGGGGTTTTAAGGATCTATGAGCCCTGAGGTTTAGATTTTGACTTTATAAATCGTTGATAGTGTTCATCAAGCACAAATGATTAATACATCTTCTTGGCTGGAGAAGGATAAAATAAATTACCGGTATGGATAACTGAATATTTAATTTTTATGTCTGTGAAATGGACAGTTCAAAAAACCTGTAATGTTACTTGATCTTCCTTCAGTATTAGACTTGGGAGATTTGGAATCAGAATATGATATGATTCTTTTTCCATGTTCTTTCAGTATGACAATAAGGGTTGTCTTTTCACTGAGATGTCATCTAGAATAGGGCTGCAAGAGGATACCAGTTAAGGTTCATGATATGGCATACAACCTGGACATTTGTATTTTATATGGTTTACACTTTAAGAGAAAGCTAATTTCACAAGATTTTTATTTTATTTTACTTGGAAAGAACACTAGAAACGGTCTTTAAAAAATAAAGAGAATAGCCAAATGTGTATTGGCATGTCAGCAACTGTTAAATGACTACACATTTGTATATATTTAACCCTGGCAAGGAAGAGAAGGTTTTCCCTGTTGAAACACTGGCCTTGAGGTCAGCTTAAGAAGTACACATGAGATGCATTTAGCAAATCTGACTTGACTTGCCAAAAAGTGCTACTATGTCATAAGGTAGCTGAAAAATAGTGAGGTACAAGACAGCCACGCCCAAGCACTCTCTGGATGGTCTTTGTCCCTGTGTTTCCCCTGATTTATCCTTGTTTTTCTCTTTACAAGTACATAAATGAAACAATATACGATCAAAAGGCGAGGAAAGCTAGCAAAAGTGGCTAAAACTAAAAATAATCTTTAGCTGCTTGGAGCTGTTATCCAAGGCATAAGAGTAGATATGCCTGTTCATTTTAAACATATCCTTGTCTGGAACTATTGCAGAGACCACATATGTACTTCAGCATATTTAGCACTGATTTAGCCAGCTCCTCTAGGTGGCTTGGTGGCAATAAAATTAATACACTCCCAAACAAAATGACTGTGTTATTTTAAGTACTTTGTATAAATAGGTGGAAAAAATACCCAACATATCCTATTCGTCTCGTCTTTCTTAATTAGAAGTACTTGCTACCCCCTAGGATGTCTTCATTGTGGCAGCGTTGTGAATGATTGTAGAGTCTTACTCATTAACAGATATTTTTTCAACTTACATCTTCACCATTGTTAGCCAACTCACATCTATGAATGTATTGACTACATGAAGATTTACTTACAGTATTTCTAAGGGAAGTATTATTGTTGCCTTCCATTTTAGAGAAAGGGAAACCGAGGCACTGAGCAATGAAATGTCTTCTGGCAAGGAGTACCACATGCTGTTCCACAGAAAGCCAGTATTTCCAGGCAACAAATGTGATTATTAATGTAAAGGTGGAGGCAGCAGTAGGCTGGTAGAAGCGACACAGAAAGAGCGTGATGTGGTAAGCTCTCGATTCTGGGCGTCTGGATGTCTGACGCAGTGAGGTTTCGGTTGTGGCTGAGATTCCTGGATGAAATTAAACAACATAATTCGGTAACCTAACAAAAACTCCAGTGTGTTTTCCTGCCTGTTGACCGAGCAGCAAGGGAACTTCAGGGACCTGTTACTAGGGCACAGGCATTTGGGCCAGAACCCTATCCAGCACCTTACCTTTTACAAAGAAAAGGTACCAGCCAGTGTGATGCGGCAGAACAGAGCTTTCTGACACATCACAGCAAATGAGTGCACTTCACTAAAAGACAGGAAGGTCATCAGTTCTTATCAGTTCTTACCTTGTATCTAAATGATTCAGGTATTTATTTAAAGAAAAGTAAGGGAAAGAAACAGACAAAGCAACAAAGTTGTGGTCTTTTCCTTCCCCTCTTTCTTTCTGATAATGACTGAAAGAAGCCATTTCATCAGAAAAACAGAGTCAAAATGTCAGGTTCTGCTGTGCACAGTGGATAGGCCTTGCCACCCAAGGAGTTACCTTAGGTGCCTGGCAAGCTTCTGTGTGTGAGGAGGTATTAGTGGCATTATATTACATTACTTAGAAGTCATTGCAAAACAGCTTTTCTGGTTATGCAGATAGAGGGAAGAGATGACAAAATTTTGTCTTGAAAAATATGCTGAGAAGAAACAGGACATCTTAATCTCCCTACAGATGCAGTAAGAGGCCATTTCTAAGACTTGTCTTTCAGCTTAGTTTGTAACTCCTGCCACCTGCACAGGAAGCTCCACAGACTGCCTGAGCACCACGCTCAGAGTTAGACTACCTCCAACTACTTCTTCAGCAAGAAAAATTCTGTAGTCTGGCCAAAGATCAAGAGTGAAATTTTCAAAAGCGTTTGATGTCTAAGAACCTTAAGTTCCATTTTAAAAACCATTTCTTCAGTTTGTTTCGTTTCAGCAGAACTGGATTTCTATATATTTTACTACTTCTGGGCACGAGGACGAGGAGCCGCAGCCAGCTAGGTGTTAATGTACATTACAGTATCTGATTTCATATTGCCCCAGAAATAAGACTGTACAGGAATATTTGGAAGAAAAAGCAATTTAATCGGAGAGCAGCAATTCAATAAATCTTCAGGATGTTTTGTGGTGATGTATTGTTTTCTGTGAGTATTAAATAGGTACAAACAGATACACTGCCAATGCACTGCTCAGGAGCCTTTATTTCCAAATCTCTGCCTCCTAGGCAGCCAGCCAGCCCCCTGCAGTGCTAGAGATCTCTGCTTCTGGAGTGCTGCTCTGTAGCACAGAAGTCCCACACATACTCAGGGATCCCTGGGACTCTGCCAGGGCATTAGGAACATGGAAGTTCGGGAGGATCTCAGGATGCAGAGGCTCAGTGCCCTAGAACCACATGTGCAGAGCCCCAGCCCCCAGCTCTTCTACAGGATGTTGAGCTATTCATTAAGAGTCACTGAAACATGCCCGTATCTAATGCTTTATTTCAGAATTATTTGTGTTGGTTTTTCCAATCTGGTAGCAATTTTGCAATGCTTATATTTTGCTCTAGAGAAAACCTTTCCTCACTGACCTTAATGCTGAGTGAAAATTCTGGCACTCAGAGTGTTTGCTTTATTTTCCCTCCCTGCACTGGTCAAATCATCTGAGGATCAGCTATACCACAGTCTTTATAAAACAGTTCACATACCTTCTTTTCATGTCCCCCAAAGTCACCTTTTCTTCAATTTTTCTCCCCCAACAGGATGTAAGTTGATATAATGTACCACCCCCAAACTCTGAAGAGAGTAGTAATTCCAGGTTGTGTTGCATTCATTTGTAAGCAGTTTTCTAGCCTGCACAGAATACATTTCTTTTCCTACTACCAACCCCTTGTTTATTTTATAGATACTTTTTTTTTTTTCTTAAAAGAAGAACTTTGAGTTTACAGCTGATTTTTTTCATTCCAGGTTATTTCAACTCGTGTTAAAAGAGAAATGTTTCTGAGCAGAGTGTCTTGGGATGTTAGTCTCTCTTACCTCCTCTCACATAGCCATTCACATATTGTTTTGTGTTCCACCTCCTATCGTCTACCTGCTCTGTCTGTGAGACCACCAAAAATCCATAACATTGGTGAGAACTTTCTTAAAAAATTCATTGTGGGACAAAATTTGTGGTGTGAAACAGAGAGAGGCCTAGTGATATTAACAGAATTGCCTAAATGAGAAGCATTGCAGTGAGATAAAGCTGCTTTTGTGAATTCTGCTGGGAACAAAATTAGCTACTTTTATAATAACCTTTAAAGCCTAGTCCCTTTTCTTCCTCTAGACATGCTTACCACTATTCCTGTATGGCTCCTTCTTGAAATCTGTGCTGATTTCTAAAGGCTTTTGTAATATATAGTCACTAACTCCACATGGTCCCATAACATCAGCTGCAACATGTTTGAAAGTAGTAATTGGACAAGTAATCCTTCCAGGGGAAAACAAATCATGTCTGGTTGTAATCGTCTGAACAGCTCTTATTTCCCATTCTGTGCAGTGTTTGAGATACTTCAGTGGAGAGAGGAAAGTAGATCTGTTAAAAGGCAACTCATGAATCTGGCAGAGAAAGATAAAGATCATCCTGTAGATGAACAGAATGCAAAATCACACTCAGTTTTGTAGCAGACATAACCGCTGGGTATGGGGTGAAGTTACCTGTAGATTTCATCCAAAGAATATACGCCTTTCCATATAAAAGACTTCTATAAGGCTTGTTACAGGACTCATAGGGTGAAATACAATGAATTGTGCTACTCAGAAACTCAGATTTGATAATAAAGTCTATTTTTCACAGTATTAAATCTATAAAAATCTGAATTAGTCTTTCACTCTTCTTGTCAACTAGTTAGACAAGCGGTAAAAACTGGATCTCACAATTTTGCTGTCACAGATGTCTGCCTAGAAGTGGTTGATAACTACTTGAATGTGCAAGAACTTGCCCTCCGGGACCATTCCAAGTCCATTCATTATGAAGCAGAGTCTTTAAGGGGACTGCAAGTACAGGAATACCAAAATGAATGAAAATATTCCCATGCATAACAATTTGTATAGAAATAACTTCATTTGTTTTTCACAGGAGAATTTGCTCTTAATGAGACTGTGGGGTAATTGTGGACAGTCCTTTGAGAATATCAACTCTCAACTCAGCTGTAGTCTGGAAGACAAATTAAATTATAGGAATTACTAGGAAGGAATTTCAGAGTATAACAGATCACTTTACCAGGGTCACCTGTGGTCTGTACACTGTTTAGATACTGAGATCTACACATATTATAATAGAGCTACAAATAATGCAGGGGGTGAATATATGACTATAGGCTCCACATGATAAACAGGCTTTGAATCTTCAACTTGTGGAAAAGGTGTTTTTAGGGGGAAAAGCTATGTAAAGTCATCAGCACCATAGAGATGGTGAATAAAAATGTTGCACCATTATTTCTCATAACACCAGCAGTTCAAGGCACGTAATAAAATATACAAAATCAGACATAAAAAATTAGGTGCTTCCCACATGACTCACAATGATATTGTGAAATGCCTTGCCACAGGATGTTGTGAAGGCTAAAAAAATAAATAGGATTAAATTAAATTAGAGGGGGTAAGTCCATCAGAAGATATAACTATTATACTTCGATTTGTAGCTCAGAAAGTCCCTGTAATTACAGGCAGAAGCCAAGGGGGGTAAATCAGGAAAGAAGAACACCAAACCTTTGTATTTGCCTTGCTGTAGACAGGCTACTGAGGAAACAATGGACTTCTGCCTGGTCAGATTTTTTAAGAAAATGTTATACATCTGCTTTAAAATTCTCCTAACACTTTCTGATTATATCAGTCCATACAATTATTTTCCTTTCATCTTTGAGTGATGGTGGGAAGAAGTATTTTCATTATGTGTTATACATTTAAGGTTTTCTATTGCATCTAAGAATGGAAACATGTCCCGGTTGTAAGTAAAACTGAACCAATTTTCTGTTCTGTAACTTTACATCCTAGCTAGGCCTCCTCTAACTCTCTGAAATTAACGGCATATTGTGGAGAAAACTGCTTGTTCTCAGAATGATAAGACCAATGTTTGTGCTCCATGCCAAGGAATGGTATGCAGAGAGGCCTTTGCTTATACTTATTGCTATAACAACCAAGGTCAGCCAATTTCATTATTTGCCCCCTTAGAGGGTTGGAAATGGAAAAAACGTAGAGGGGTCACATCGGTGGGGAGGAGTGGACAGGACAGGTGACCCAAACATGACCAACTGGGGTATTCCATCCTATCTGCCCCATGCTTAGTATAAAAGCTGAGGGATCAAAGGGTCAGCTCCCTTCCTGCGATGGCCAACATCTGTTCATCTGCCTTTGATCCCGATCCGTGTGTTCCTGACTCCAGAGCTGGAATCCAGTTCCCGTCCATTGCTGAGTCCAGTCTGGGACTTCCCCAGTGCCTGCCGGTGATGTGACTGTCATCCTGGGAGCTTGATACGGTTTTGTGTATATTGCATCTATTTCATTATTTTCTTCTTTATTTTTATTTTAATATTAATTCTTCATTAAAGTAGTTTAGTTCATTCTAAACTTCTGAATCTCCTTATCTCTTTCTCTCCTCTCTCCTCTTTTGCGGGGGCGGGGGGGGGATGGGGAAGGGGGGAAAGGGCCATCTGTCGGTCCGGTTTTGGTAAATTCGGTCGAAACCACGACAAAACTTTTCATAATTGCTCTGGTAAATGGTTTTATAATCTGTATTTTAATTGTCACATAGTTTTTGAATGGACCATACAGAAGGAAACTTGACAGAGAAATGGAGAAAGCAGGTAGTAGCTGCCTCAGAAAAGTGATCTGGCCTCAGTAGAAATGCAGGGGTAGATTGCTTTCTTTTAAAATAACCTGTGTGCACGCTTATTTTATGTGGCAGCTCAAAGACTGATTTGGGTTTAGATTGTGATATAAAAAGAAAAAAGATTGTGTATTTCAGAGAGAATGGATTCCTAAAGCATGAATTGGACACATCAGGTGTGCATCCATTAGGCCCAAGCTTCTTGGCACCCCTATGAATGTAATTCCTTTATTCATGTTTTTTATATAATCTTTTTTCAAGAAAACAACCACTCAGATTCCAGTTCCTACCTGTTAATTCACCTTACAGCTCTAATGTTGCCAAAAGGAAGCAAGATCCTGACCGATTCCCACAGACTTTGATGTCTTCTTGCATCCTTTCATCTCCTGTAACTCACTCCTTTCCCTTTACTTCCTTTCTTTTTCTCTCTCTCCTTTTTTCCCCCTCCACTCTCTCCAAACACAAAATGGCATATAACTTGATCAGCTAAAGATGCCATGGCAGTATGCATAAGGAAGATGTAACTAAAGAAGTCTAAACACACCTCCTGGCTGCATGGATGATAGATCTCCAGGCCTTCTGCTCAGACACACAGAGCCTGATACTTGTTTTCTGCATTATGTAAAAATAAAGCAATCTTTGAAATGCCTCATAAAATAATTGCTTTGAAAGGGCAGGTTTGCATGTCTTCTAAAGGCACTAATCCCACGTTCACATTAAATAGTGAGATGAGTGCAGGAAGTATACAGGCTGTAATTTAATATTAATTGTATAGAGTATGTCACAGTTTCACTTGAAGATAGGAATACACTTGGAAGAAAAGTTTGAAAATAAGCAGGAAATCAGTTCAGAATTTTAAGACAATATTAAAAAGAGTGTGATAATTCCTTTTTTTTTTTAAAAAAAAGGAAAACATGAAACGAATCATTATAAGTTGAAAATGCCACTCCCAGGATGACTCCACACAAAATGGATCCCAACAGATCAAAATGAAAAATCTAAATCAGCGATCTGCTCCTGGATTTTCATAATGCATACTCTGAGAGAATATGAAGCAGCGGGGTGATTTCACAGCTCTGTGCAGTCAAAACAATGGAAAATATTGTGAATGCTCCTAAGCAGCCGTTGCTCAGCTACTGCAAAACACCTGAGACACATTACCAAAAGTACTAGAGATTCTCATTTAAAACACAGAAAAAATTAATGACTAAGATGGCAGAGTGCATTTGATCTCTGTAGCACCTGTCAGAGTGTCCCAAGTACTGCCCAGGGTTTTGTGTGGCAGGAAGAACTGCTTGGCACACGGGTGTCTGCCAAGTACCTGTGTCTCCAGAAGGACTTTGGTGAGGACTGTTGAGGTGTTGGTACAGTGCCCAGCACACATGAGATCGTTGTGGAAGGCTGCAACAGTAGGAGTAGTAATAATAATAATGATGATGATGATGATAATGATAATAATAGGAGTAATAATAATAATAGAATAATGGTAATGTGCTTATGCTTCAGAAGTAGATCTTAAAGCCAGGAATACAAATACTTGCAGTTAGTATCAAACAGTACCAACAGCATTACAAATAGTATCATCTCTTTTGGATCCTTCTCAGAATCCACTTCTGCCTTGAGGATTTTAAAAAAATGCCAAAACACATGGTGACAAAGTAACAAATAGCTCTGATAACCCAGAATAGCAATGGTGATCTTCAATGAACATATATCTTCCTTTGCTTCTGTAAGGGGCAATGGCTCAAAGGATTGGTCCACAGACAGCTATCGACTTCAGCTCACATATGCCAGACCCTGACCAGTTTCCAATAAACAATCAAGTATTACATTAGAAATTTCTTACTAGACTAGCAGAACTCTAATTTAAAAAAGCTTTGCAATTGGTGATGACTTCAGTAGTGATACTGGAATTACCCATGAAACCCCAAGTAGTTTCTCTGGGTACTGCTATGGCTGCTAACATCTTACTTACTAAATTGCTCCACAGTCTAGAATTCTGGGCAATGACTGTATCAGTCTCATTTCTAGGTCTATTCAAACAGTTGAATTTTCTTCAGAAAGAAGTAGATATCCTGATCGTAAAACCAAACAGTCTCATACTTTAGAAACATTGCTTCCAATTATTTTTTTTTCCATGCCAGTACTCATTAGCTGCATTAGTACCTAAGCTACCTGGATTTGTTTCAGTAGTTGAAATTCTTTGCATGTGTACAGACTGTAGCATTTCATTTCTCTCTCTTTTTTTTTTTTTTTTTTAAATTTCAATTTAGCTGCGACTTTAAGTTCCTATGGAAAGTAGCAATGCAATATTTCTGCAGGAAAATTCACAGTAGGAGGGAAATGCTGCTAATAATGTCTGAGCATTGGCTGTATTCTGTAATCTGTTTCCTCACTCTGTCCTGTGTGGACCTCAGCTGCAAATACTGTAGACTTTTTCTTCCTTGTGGCCCATCAAATCCCCACACATTTATAGACCTTACTGTTAGTCCCTTAGAGTGAGAATTAGCCGTTTCATAAAACTAAACAGCCTAAGCCCATAGGTTCTTCTGCCTTCTCTATTATTCCTATCTGGCAGTTTACGTCAGCATTTTTAATATACATCTAAGGCAAGCAAGCATAGTTCTGCCAACATGAACAGCTGCTGGTACATTGTGATTAATTTTTATTATATGAGTCATTGTAAACCGCCCCATTTCTTTAGACATTATCAAACTCTACCATCAAAAGCTATATGGTCTTCTTTGGTATTTATATATACAATCTTTGACTAAGCATCAACAAAACATCTTATCTCTGGCACTGCTTACTTACCTCTGCAGCACAGTCCATGCTCTATAAATCAGGTTTCTCATTATTATGTTCTGTCGGTACCACTCACTTACACAACAAATCTGGATGTGTCTGTAATGACCTCCAGATTCTTATTGGCATTTTAGCTGCTTTGGTTGCATGGGTCAGTAATGGGTGAACACCACATGTCAATAACGGTTATCTAGCACACAGGTTTTATAATGGGCTATTCTGAAGTCTGTAGTGACAGAACTGATTTTTTTTTTTTAAAGATGCTTTCAGTCGCAATGTTTTTGTTAACACATGCTGTGTTGTTGTCTACAACCATGTCTACAACCAGGATGAGATGTTCCAAGCTGTTTTGCTATGCCTGATGTTTAGATACAGTTTATCCTCTGCCTAATACCTTTTGTACTATCATCTCTTGTCCTGATTTGAGGTAAAACAGAACAAATTTTCCATTCAGTAATTTTATTTTTCAGTTAATTCTCTTCTAACTAACTGAACTCTCTGAAATTAATGGCATATTTTTCATACAGTATCTGCTTCTGGCAGAGATAAGGTCTGATGTTTGTAGCTAATACGAAGAAACAGTACACAGAGAGGCTCCTGCTTATACTTATTGCTATAACAACCAAGGTCAGCTAAATCTATTTGCCCCATTGGAGGGCCAGAAGCAGAAAAGCATAGAGGGGTCACACCTGTGGGGAGGAGCAGACAGGACAGGTGACCCAAAACTGACCAAAAAGGTATTCCACCCCATCTACCCCATGCTCAGTATAAAAGCTGAGGGATCAAAGGGTCAGCCTCATTCTTCAATGGCCAGTGTCCAAGGAGGACTGTGTCTGTTCCTGTGTCTTTGATCCCGATCCGTGTGCTCCTGACTCCAGGTCTGGAGTTCAGTTCCCATCCGTCGCTGAGTCCAGTCTGGGACTTTCCCGGTGCCTGCCAGTGACATAATCATCAACCTTAATAATGGTTTTGTGTATATAGTATATATTTCATTATTACCTTTTTTGATATTATAATCTTTTCTTTTTAGAATTTTATTATTAATATTTCATTAAAGTAGATTAATTTTCTTTTAAACTCATAAGTGTCTTTCTCTCTCATCCTTCTATCCCTGAAGGGAGATACTCTCCCTTCTATGAAGGGGAGACAAGTAAGGGAAGGCATCTGTTGTTTGTTTTAGCGGCCAGCCCAGCCCAAACTGCAACATCTCTGTAACACAGATCACCATGTTAGGTCTGCTTTGTCCCCTCTTCTATGAGATTGAGTGGTGTTTTGGCACTAATGATGTTTTGCCATTAACTTTGGGCTAGGAGTAAGTTCTCTGCGGCTTGGGAAGCAACCCATATCTAATATTGTCCTTTCATGTTTTACATTCTCTCACTGGTGGAGACCTACAGCTTTCTGGGGCTTGTTTCACAATAAGAAAAATGTTACAAGCCAATATTCTAATTAACAAGTCCGGAAAATGTTGTCTGAGCAAAGAAGGGTTATACCACATGCAGGAGTCAAAAGACTTAACTTCTCAGATGTTACAGGCTGTGTGCATTGCCTTCGCCATACTTTCAAATATGTTACTTAGAACATATTATCTAGCATATTGGCTAATATGCTAATATAATGGGCTGCTCTTTTAGGCCTAAAAGACTCTAATTATGGCATTAGTAGCCTTGCTCAAAGAATTCTGTACAGATTTCTATTCTTCTTAAAAACTAACTTAGCAGCATAAATGATGATGTTTAATAATTAGACAAAGCATTGATTTTGGAACATTTACAATGCATAAATTATTCAAGACTCTTTTAAGCAGACTGCTAAAAAAGTGGGGCCCTTGAAAAATCTGTTATCTCTGTCAACACCAGCTAAACCAACACTTACCAAACATGCACCTGCTGGTACAATGAAGAGGAAGGCAACTCAGCTTTTCTGCAATGTGAGATGTTGCTTCTGTCATTTGCTTGTATACCTTAACATTTTGGAAGGTTACACTGCTTTGAATGGTTGTGTGACAATGTTCAAACTGGAGCCTGACCAAAATTGCAGTATGCTATTGCTGCCAGCAATGATCTACTACCCCACCGCGTGGGGATAATCAAGCGGGTTTCCGGATCACTGACAGCAGGTCATGTAAATAGAAACTCTGCTGGCTGTGGCGAGTCAGGACTTGCCAGGTATAACCATGTTCACGGCGTGCCCTGTTTGGTGTATCTGTATAGGCAAGTCTTCAGGTAATAATATATCACCAGCTAATAATATATCACTCACTTCTGCTGGAAACTGGCAAAATCTGATTTTGTTGGCTACTCCAAAAATTTATCATGTTCATGGCATTTATTTCGGACGTCTCATGTAACAAGCTCTGAGAATGTCCAACTAGCAGGTCTTTTTGGTTTGCTGGTTTTCATAAAAGTATCACTGAGATTTGTGAGATTGCTTCTTAGAAACTCAGCACCACAGTAATGGTGTGACAACAAATCCCGATGTTCCTCTGTGATTTTTCAGCTACTCAAGCTAGCAAAGGCACCTGTGATCCTCTCAAACAACATTTTCTACAATGTAAATGCATTGTCTAAAGTTATTCTGATGTCATGATAGCCCTTCATTGCTCACAGTCAGAGAGAGAAGTTTCCATAGATTGATCTCTGTTCTTGTTGAGAAAATCGATTTCTGTGATTATGCAATGTAGTTTACTACAGTCAGAGAGACTTTAGTGAAGTTATTTACAATCCTGGTGTGCCAGTAGATAAATATAACCTATTTATTAAGTTCTGTGAACTGAAAATTGACCTAACCCCTTCCTCTTTCACCATGAATTTTTATTCCCAAGTGAAACCAGTTGTGAAGTCATTGTTTTTGGCCAGTGATTCCAGAAAAAAATGTTCATTTATTTTGCTGGTATTTCTGTCTGTTGAATGTCATCAAAACCCTTTAGCAATTTAGAGTGAGGGAAGAGAAAAAAAGAAATAGTTTAGGCCCTTTGCAAGTTGTTACTTTACTGCAAATGTGTGTGTCTTTTCCACGCCTAGCATTGATAATGTTGGAGACATAATATTTATAGCAGTTTTGAAGATGGCTTCAACCACTCCCAAAGATCCCTCACTTCACAGTGGCGCTGTCAATGATTTTCCATGTGTCATTCCCAAGGCTGCCAATGACAAAAGTATTAACTGAGAGTCTCAGCAGGGATATAAGAATATCTCCTGAAAAAGGTGGAACAAGCCAGTGAAGATAGCAGGACTAAAGACACTCCTCCTTGCACTAAATAATAAGGTTGTGTTTAGTCATTGAGTTGTTTGTTCATTTTGGAGCATGAAGGAAATGTTGACATGTTCTCATGGCACAGGGAAAACTGAATTACGATTAGTGCCATCAAAACCAGGGGATTCTAAGAGCCAGGACTGGAAAGGTTTTCCTATAAATCGAGCACTCATTTTAAGAGGCAGTAAAGAGTGAGACAGTGTGGTGCCATTTGATGCCTCAAGAGGCTGCATTTAAATCTTTTATTTCAGTTTTAATTGCATTATTTCATGCATAATTTGCCTCTAAGAGGCTAGGACATTTCTAGAATAAATACTAAAATTTAGATTGCTTTGTGACAGGAAGGAAAAAAATATTCCTATAGCTGGTTATTTATTTCTTTGTTTAGTACTTCACATAATACATCACTTTCCATCTGCATCTGCAGTATATTATAAAGTAAAAGCTTTTTTTTTTTAAGAAAATGCCCTTAGTAGATGGTCCCATGTCATAAGAGACCTCCTTAAATAACAAAGATGTTGTCATCTGTCAGGTACTCTGACTACTCACAACATTATTGATCGAGATAAAAGTGTAAGACAGTTACCAGAAAGTAGAAAACTGAATCAGAGGATGGGGAAAAAAGCAAGAATTAATTTAAAATTATTAAAGTGAATCATTAGGCCTCTGCCATAAAGTGTCAGTCTGGGTAACTGTGGCCTATTCAGGGTTATTCCAAGTGTCAGCTATGAAAATAGCAGAACTGATTAATGGCACCAGGTGCTGTCCTATAGTCTGGATTAGGTCTAAGGAATGGTATTTTCAGAGGACTTTTTAAAAATAATGTACTGATGTAGATGTCTACATGTTATTCTGCTCTGCTAAAATTTTAACATAAATTGGGCCAAATTCTTAATGTTCTTCACTCCCATCTTAAATCCTGTGTCTAGTATTTCTGGTTAGCTGGCTCTAGGTCCTCAGCCAGCAGAGAATACAAGGGTCAGGCAGATCTCAGGGCCAGCTCTTTTGGGTTACTGTATCCTCTGGCTTACTGAGTCACATAAGTCAATAGCTGCTATACGGGCTGAAATAGCTTTTTTTATTTCCTCTCTCTTTTTTTTTTTTTTTTTTTTTTTTTTTTTTGAAATTGTAGATTTGAAGTTTTGTTTGGCTTTGCTTTGAAGTTCCTTGTCTTAGGTACATTGTATCTATGAAATTGTTACTGAGTATTGAGAAAGTTAGAAATTATTATAAAACCTTCAGTACTGATGTGTAGTTTACCTGAGAGATACTTACTGGCTCAGAAGGGACAGACTAACAAAGGTTCAGAGAAATGGGAATAGTTACATTTTTTCTTTTTTTTTTTTTTTCTGGTGGTAGTGTATGAAACCAGTAGCTTCTTCAAGAGCACCTTCTTTCTGAAAGCAGTCTCTGCTGCACAGCTCGCTGAGCTGCAGCCCACAGTAGATGTCAGGCTCGCACCACCGTGGAAACGGCAGCCTGTGCGAGATGCTCTGCTGAGTCATAATGCCGGCGAGTGGTGGCAACCGGCAGGCTCGTACTCAGCGGTGTGGCAGGTCTTTTCTTTGTCTCCCCCGAAAGTAAGGTAATCTGCGGGTGGGAGAGACAGTCGAGATGAGCTGCTGCTTGCTCTATAATCTTCTTTCAAAGTTCAGCCACTTTCTCACTCGTTTGGTCCACATATTCTGGGAGACTCTCTCTGGCTTCACTATATACCAACAGTTTACTGACACTTCTTTTTAATTAAAAAATAATTTTTGCACGGGATATTCTATATACAAAGAGAGTGTGGAAAATGTGCAGACTCATGCTGTGATTTTAATTTTCTTCCAAACAAAGGAGTAGAACACACATTTTATCTTTCTTTCTGTTTGCAGAGTTATTAATATAATGCAACAAAGCTCCTTCCTTGAAATTCCTTTTTCTGAGTCCTAGACTGTTAACCTCCCTCATTCTCTCGACCAGAAGTAGTGGAGGTTTGGGAAGATCCTGTAGAACACTCCTGACTCTTTCCAGCTCTAACCACACAAGATCTCAATGAGTCTATTTGCATAGGTACAACTAAACATATACCTATGAACTTAGCTAGCTCATGAGTCTAGCACGAATTCAGAGATCGGACTGAAACTAGGAATATTATTCCTTGAGAAAACCTTTTTTAAAATCAGCCAACAGTTAACACTGCAGATACAAAGAATGAAATTATACATGGATTGGAGCTAAATGTTAAAATCAGAGGATTCCTTAATGCATTTAAGCCAGTGCTCTGTATGAATGCCCTATATATTATGCCAAGCAAATGTATTATGATGTAGAAGTGGATTTATTTCGGTGAATATTTAGTATGTTTATCTGTGAGTTAGGCAGCCATGCTGGAAGATATCCTGTGTATACATATTTTGTTTATGAAATAGCAAGGCCTTTCAGAATTTATTTCAATTTTTCATGTTACTTTCAGAACTAATACAGTAAAAGAGAGTCTATACTTGACCAGTACCTAAATAAGATTTTAATTTTTAAAAATACTGCATTTTTACTTAACTTCAACTTCCCCTTGCCTTTGTGCTCATTTGGTGAAGCTCACACTGTCATGACAGTGGTTGACAATAATAGATAAAGTGTTGTAGATAAGAATGAGGCTGATACATTTTACATGAAAGCCCTAAAGCAACTGGGTTTTTAAATCAACTATCTGACTGGGACTGCTTTCATTTTGCTTTTTAGCACCTCATTAGGATTACTGCAATTTTCCTGTGGTACTAAACGGCTGCCCCAGTCACAGTTCACTTTCCTCTAATGTCCAATTACTCTGTTGTCTACTGAAAATTATCATATTTTCATTCCGCAATAATTTAATTAAAATATTTCATTCTAGAATATAAATCAGCAACACAGAGCAGCATCACATGGCATCCTCCCATTACAGCTTCATGGCATCCTCAGAAGCAGCACAGCTGTCACAGCTTGCGGGGAACACCAGGAGAGTTTGTGCCATGAGAGAACACCACCAGACTGAGGTTGTTATGCTCTTTATCCCTTCCTTGCTTTTAAATGTCACTGAGGGCCCTATGATATTTTTAGGTTTCTTCAGCCCCAAAGCAGTAGCAGCACCTCTGCAATGTGCCCAGAAATCCTGGATGAACTTCCAGGTTCCTCTGCATATGACACAGGACATTCCTTTTGGACTGGTCTCCCTTTAGGCTTAGAATTGTAGTGCCTCTCTTGGGCACAGACCCTCAGCATACCTCTTCCTACCTGTCCAGACACCAAAACACAAGAAGTTTCAGCAATCTTCAGTACTAATTTACACACATTTACTAGCACACTTAGATGTAGACAGATGTAAAATCCCACGAAAATCAATGGGTTACAAAAGGTAGTGAAAGTCTTTGTGTTGACATGAAAGCACAGGAGTATTTGCAGGATGAGGAAAGCCATCGTATTTTTTTCTTCCTCAAGGATGAATATAATTATTACTATTTGAAATACTCTTCCTTGACATTAAAAATTGTTCTTGTGGGCCCCTGCCCCTTTAGAAAAAGAACTATTTAAAAGCTGGGATGAGCTAGCAAGCCAAGACCAGAGCTTTACACGCTCTGGTTCCTGCCATTGAAGCAGAACATGTGGTTAGTCCACAGACCTCTCTGCCACTAGGTTTCATAAACACAAAATGAAGAGCTTGCATTTGTGAGGCAAATCTCAAATGAGAATCTTTTGAAAAAAATACTTAGGAGAAGCTCAATGCCAAAATATTTCAATAAATAATCTTTTTTAATGAGGTTAAAAAAAAGTGACCTACAAAGGTCAGTCCCCTCATAGGAATATCCATAGGAATCTGTGAAGAGCTTCAGTACTTGGCTATTCTTTGTCATCAAAAGTAGCTGAGACATTCATAAAAAAACATGAGAGCATTAGTGTCTCAGAATCTTAATGCTTTTGTGCAACGTATTTATTACATTATTTTTCATAATACAAATGAGATAGGTGTTCTTTGACTATGGCAGTAACTTAAGCTATAATCAGAGTAACACTGCTGGTTCTTAATTACAGAAACAATAAGCGGGGGTAAGCATTAAAGTTCTGCATCCAAAGTTCATTTTTGTACAGGATGTCAATACATAGAAAATGTAACCTTTCTATTCATTAATGTCTTTGAGGAAAGAAAAACATTCTTCTAATAAGTAGGGACTTTTTTTTAGAAACAAACCTTCTATTTGATAAAATTATATTTCCTCATCTATTCATAGTATATATTTATTCATAGTCTGGACTGGAATTGGTGGAGGATCTGTGTTCCTTTTTAACATAGATTATTTTCAGCATTCATTAAATTCAGATTGTGTTGAATACTTTTCACTGGAGATATGAATTTTGGTGATTTTTGTCCTCTTTTCCCTTCTGTCTTTTTGGCCTAGGTGGCCATGATGGAAACAAATCCATAAGAATAGGTAGATGATGAATAGAGCTGCTCAGTGATTGACCAAGGCAGTGGTCAAAATCCAGAGTACCAAATCAGCTCACTGTGGTGACGATTAGCACACTATAAAAATGTTGACTGATGAGCACCTTCTATTCTTAGACTCCAACACAACATGACATTTCCTCAAACCAGGGCAATTGAAATATGAGACTGTAGAGTGAACTTGACATGTGGGGGAAGGTGCATACTGGAGAGAAAGGGAAAGAAAGAAGTAACAAGGGATATTGTGATTAGGCTCATGAGAACTATAGTGCACAATACAGGTAGTGTAAGTAGTTATTTTTGGGTACCCAGAATCAAAGTTAAATGGATGCAATCTGGACCTAGCAGCTGCTAAGACTTCCAGTTGCTTACCGAAGACAAGAAGATCTATATATGAAATACCAATGTCTGTAGTCTCTAGTATAAGTAACATTTTAAATGCCCCCAAATACCCAAACTCACAGAAGTCATGATTTCGTAACTGATTTTCCAAATGATTATGAAGTCCCACAGTACCAAGCAGTTCAGCTATGCTTTAGACTTGACTTGTACATTAACAGTCCCACGAGTGCAAGTCTGGCAGCTGGTTCCCTTTTGGAAGATAAACCCTGGGTCACCAGCAGATCCTGTGCCTTGCCTCCACTGCACTTCACCTGATAAGTTTGTATTGCCTCCAGAATCATCTCAAATAATAATTACAGCTGCTGAAAAAAACCACAGTGAATTACATTACGTAGTTAGTTAGTTGCAGGCTAAATAACATGAGTAAGTGGACAGAATTATAAGAACACCATGACTCTGATATCACCAGCGAGTAAGAGACCTAAGAGAAATCTTTTTTGTAACCTACATACAAACCTGTGAGGAAGCAGATCTTTCCAGTGCTACCAAGCTGGCAATCTCATTCATGTCTGTAAGCATGCTGCTGCATGTTGAATTGACACTAAATTAAATAATACCCCACATGCAATGAGTTGCAGACCTGTATGCCAAGGCACGGCTGAGGTAGTAATTCATAACAAATAAATTATCACTTGAATGTTTAATTTAATCTCATCACCACTCTGGCCCTTCCTCTTCCTTTTGGCATATAAAACTAGCCTAAAAAATAGAGTGTTTTGATTAAACAGCATGTGCATTTGGTTTCTATTTTGTTTTGCCAAAGAAGAGGTGCATGAAGGGAAACACAAAAACTTACACAAAAGCTGTTGCAAAGAGAAAGATCGTATTCTGTAACTTTTGAGCAGAGGGCAAGTGTTAATGAGCTCTGATTGCAACAGGAAAAATTCAGATTGGACATTATGGAAACTTTCTAACTATATAAGTAGTGAAGCACTGGACCATGTGGAGTTTCCATCCTCAGAGGCTGTAAAAAAAAAGTTAGCTAAACATCTATCAAAAATAATGGGGATATAATTGATTTTATTGTGGGGCACACAGGTGACCAGATGACCTTTCAAGGCCTTGTCATCCCTGTGACACTGTAATTCTATGAAGCTGCTATTTTTAGAAAACACCTCATTGTTCCATTCTATCTTAGCAAGGAAAGCAATCATTTTTTTACAAATACTCTATCCACTATTAGATCAGATATAAGAACCACAGGGAATGAAACTGATTTCTGTGCTGGAACTTCCAAGACAACTGCAAGTTAACTGCAAAAATAAATCAAATACAAGTTATCAGTGCCACAGAAACACAGTGATTATAAATGAATTGCCAAACAAGCATCAGGACCTGTGCAGTATATATGTGGCACCACTTCCAAACACAAGGTAGAATATTCTTTGTGGTCTGGGCCAAAACCCTTTGGGGTGAAACCATGAAGAAAAATGCTGTGGTTAGCTGGAATGATTGAGCTTCTGCAGATACAGCCAGGCAGGTTACTGTTTCACCAACCTGTTCCACCTGTCCCTTTGGATGAAGGTACCACTCCTCCTGCAGTTCAACAGTTTTTCTGATTGCTACCTATCCTGCAAACTTTAATTATTTATGTAAGTGAAGCTATGACATCTAATATTCCTAAGTGATGGGATGGGGGTGTTTCATGTATGACTATTTTTGTGTCAAAGGAGAGGACTCATTTTTTTAACTCCCAAAGTGTGAGATAAATACTTAAGTCGCAGCCCCTTTTAGGCTGTCTAATTGTACACTGGACACACAGCTGGAGCTGTTAAACTCAAGAGGCAGAAGTACACAAGAAAGTTGAACATTACAAAACCAAATATGTCTCCTTTAAAGCTCTAATCCAGTAGGACTCGGCTTCTAAGCCTTTGCTATGCAAAATTTGCCCTGTTGTACTTTGATTTATGTTTAAACAGTCAACAGAAAGTATTTGAAATTATGATACAGAGAATGCAAGATTAGAAGTGTTCCACAAAACCTTTAACATTTGGAGAGAAAAGGTCTTTTCTGAGCCAAGATGGCTCTCAAGAAGAAACAAATTATAGCTCTGCACTTGACTTGCTTTCTGTGAAGTATCGTCCAAGCACACACACTTAGGTATAATAATCTGCAATGTAATATACTGTTTTATTTAGCAGAAAATAAAATGTGACCTCTTCATTTTAATGAAGAGAGACCTGGAAAACTTCCCATAAATGCATCTTTTCTTGTAGACAAATGTGAGGACAATACAGTACCTAGCTAATCAAGTACCTTAAACAATAACTCAAGGCTTCTGGCTTTTAAATCATTCCTATTGCTCTTCTAGTGACATCACAAGAAAGCGCTGCCAACATCACTCTTTAGCAGATAATAAAAAATTGTTAGCCAAGGAGAATTTTGGACACGGTAGATGTAACCAACATCTCCTAAGGCAGGTGGTTTCTGAATGTAGCTACCTGTCCTATTTGTGGAAATTACTCTCACCAGGACGTTAGGAGATGCTGCTGAATTTGATGACCTCTAGAAAGCTGTCCTGCAGAAGGTTGTTAGGTTGGTCAAGAAGAAGTTAAAGGATTCCAGATGTTTGAGAAATGTTTGGTTTGGTGGAGCCGTTTGATGATAACACTATTCACAGCTCTCACACAGGGAAAGTCTAAACAAGGCTACCGTATCAAGTACTCAGATTTTGTGCAGTCAGCTTCAGATTGACTTTAAAAGAACAATTTTCAGAAAGTACCTGACAGTAGGAAAGAGTGTTAAATAATCAGGAAGACTGCTTTACATCAATATTAGGCAGTGAGGACGTTTTTCTAATTCTTACAGAAGTCTAACAACTGCATCATGATATCATTGGATTTTGTGCAATTATTCTAGTCCACATTCTCACACAATAGGGAATAGTATTTCATGGATGTTGATAAGTACCAGACATCTTTCCAAAATCTGGGAATAGCATTTCAGATAATCATCAAAAAGTGCAGATGCTTGTCCAAATGGATGTGAAACTTTACCAGCCCATTGTCTCTCACCCTGCTAGATTAGTTAGAGAGATACTCCATTCCTCTTTCTCTTTGAAATCTTGCAGGAGTGAGGCTTTTGTCCCCAGGCAGAGCTTTGAGTTAAAACTGCTTTTGGAAGAAAATCTGCTTATAAAAACCTAAACCAAAGTAAACCCAACCTCTTCTGTAGTCAAAACCCAAAATCAAAATGTCTTCCCACATTAGAAAACATTAAAATGATCTGAATCTTAAATGTTACGGTGAACTTCTTACTCCTGTATTTGGATGACCCTAGGCCTAGAGCCAAATATCCTGACTGAGCTTCATCATGGTTCAAATCTGGATAAGAATCTTGTTTTGAGATTTATAGCTTGGTCTTCTCTCATTAAAAAAAAAAAAAAAAAAAAAAAAAAAAGGAAAGTTTGGATCAATTTCTGAATCTACGCAAATCACTTTTTTGCCTCCTTCATTTATTTAAATCCCAATAAAGCATGACAAATTGGATCAACTGTTTGACAGGTAATCATCTCATTGAGGATCACCCACTGGTGGTTCAAAAGCATCTGGCTGAAACTCAGCCATCCCTTTCATCATCTGTAGCACACAAGAATACTATGAAAGAGAGAAACTAGTGCCAACAAGGTGGGAGACGCCAGAGTTTTTATGACAAATATATAAAGTGTCAGTTCCTAATGAAAAAGCCTGCAGCTTTTTAACAGCGAATAACTTTTCCATAGACATATTATTCTGACAAATGTATGTTATAGATGAGTTGGTGATTTCTATGAATTATACAGTCTAGTGTTTACAAACTGTTCCGAGGATGATAAGCTTTAGCAAACTCTGTAGGATTTTAGACTAATATAATTGCCATTCTATTAGTGGTGGCATTCTTGTTTTTTTTCTTTTCACAAAAAAGATGGAGCAGAAATTTGGACAAGAATGCACTGGCTGGATTGGTTCTGCCAAGCCCATATGCACGCATGTTGCATGTCTCTCACAATTAAGATTCTGCTCAGGGCCAGGCAGGAAAAGGAATTTCAGCTGATCCTTGTGCACAGATGAGAGGGTGAGTGGATCAGAGGTGGAGGGATGGGACGGAACAGTCAGTGATTGGATATAAAGGATGGGGACTTCCAGATTGGAGCCAAGCAGCAAGGGAAAGAAAAACACGGTTCTGCTTCCAGCCAAACTCTGGCACTCCTCCTGCTTGTTACTGACTCACATCCAGGTCCTCATGTATTCCACTTTCAGCAGAGACACAGGTCTAAACGTCTCCCCGTGATCCCTGCAGGCTGCTTGTTTCTGCACTCACCCCTCAGCTCACCAGGGCCGTGCTGCCAGGGCTCAGTTCCCTGTTTCCTCACCTGCCTCCTTTGTAACCTTGGGAAAGTCACAAAGGAAAGTGATCCTGATCCTCAGATTTAGGAGGCTAATTCTACTCTCTCTGTTTCTGTGCATGCCCTAAAGTCTGTCAGCCTTGTCAGTACAGACCGGCTTGGTCTCGTGCCAAAGCTAGGAACACTAGGTGCCTTGTAATGAGCCTCACACATGCCAAGGGGATGGGTGGAGGATCAATGCGAAATGCTGATGTCAGGGGTGTTTTATGTCTAACTCAAAGGCTTCAGCACTCAGCTCTGGGATGGTCACAAGCTAAAACACTAACCCACACATTATTCATTCTGCAGTTTCTCAGAACATCCCTTTGTGTGAAAACATCACTTTTGTACTTCAAAAGGGACAAAAGAAATATAAATGTCATTAAAGAAGATGTCCTTAGCATTCTCATCAGTGAGACAAATTCTTAGAGCAGGGTAACTAAAATTTGATTACATTTCAATGGTGGCTGTTTGTGTGGAAAAGATAATGTTGATGCTGTTTATATCAAGTCCCAAGGTGTAAGGGAAACCTAGTTAGCTAACAGAATGTGAATTTCTAGAAAAGCAGAAAGCAAGCACTATAACTGTTTATATTTCTATTAATGGTAGAAATAATGATGGGGATCTCTGTTCTTCCAGATACTCTGGAAGTTGTCCAGGGTAGACCACTTCCAAACACGCTTCTCAGCTGCCTACCATTCTCAGGTAAATGGTTTAATTGGTTTAATCCTGTGGTCAAATTTTAGCAACCATCTTTTTTTTGTGTTCACAAAAAGCTCTTATCTGGAATACACACCATACTCAGAGTCTCTGAATATTTTAACTTGCTGTTGTCAAAGATGTTTCTTAGTACCAATGTTCCCCTTAGCTGAAACTGTGTTGTTTTTCTCTTGGGTCTTTCTTGTGTAAGATATTACAAAATATTTCTTAGGACAGTGTAGAACATCAGAGAAAGTTATTTTAGAGCAGTGGTCTCCAAAGTGGGGTGCATGCACTCCAGGGTGTGCACAAGATGACCCATTGCAGTGTGGGAAGAAAATACTAGAAACTCAGCAGCACATAACTTGAAAATACATATAATAAAAATATATGCCAGGGGTGCATACTCAAAAAAGTTTGCAGACTGCCGTTTCAGAGCACTGCCTTCTTGCACTGATGTTTTTTTATTTCCGATATAGATTTTGACTTGAAGTGGTACTGTACAAAGAGTTTACTGAAGAGTTTTACATTCAGATGCATCATGTTTCGGCTCTTTTAGTTATCTTCAAAGATTCAGTACTCACCTACCTTGCAATACATCTTTAGTGGCTGGATCCAAAGGAACAGCTCTTTTCCCTGCTTCCAGGAAAATGATTGCTTGCAAATACAACATACAGAATTAGTTTGCATTAGTTGGCACAGCTAATCAGAAGAAACTGAAAGGAGTTTTTTTGACACCATGGTCACTCTGTACTGAACAGTTTAACAGGCATGCTTAATGATTACCCCCACATTTAAGATTGCTGAATGCAGAACTGTATTTAGCACTAGTTTATTACACATTGTGGGATCTTCACTACTTCAGCAGTTTTTATATATTTCTTCTTGTGAGGGAGGGATTTACTTGGCCTTAAATTAACTAACTACAAGATGTTGTGGCACTGTGAAACTAAGCACAGGCTGAAAAACCTCCTGTGGACAGACACAGAGACAATCAGTGAGTCCAGTGCAAGTTTGTAACTGGGAGCGAAGCATAGACATTACCTACTGACTCTGCAGGGATGCTGCCAGCTGTGCTTCTGTCTTCCATCCTCAAGACAAATTTGCAGTAGCTGAATTTTCTCTTGGGTTCCACAAGCTCCTGCTCACATATGCCCATAAGAAATCAAGCCTTACTTCGCAGGTCTCCACTGTTAAAACTGTCTGCAAATTAGCTACAAACTGTAGAGGTACTGTAGGATTCCTTCTTTGCACAGCTACTGTTTTTTATACAGCAATAAGCTCCATCACATGCGTTTGCAGCTATTTCAGATTTAAGTTATATGCAATTTTAGAGGTACATCAACGATTCTCTGTCATGTGGAAACATCTAGACAACAAACTGTTAAACTTTCTAGTGTTTTTTCTCATTTTATTCTACCCGTGTCTTGCTCATCCTGCTGGTTGAGACATATGTCACTGGGCACACAATAATAGAGGAGGAATATTTACACTTTTCTAGAAGATTGTAATCTTCTAATGTGTTGGGTTTTGTTTTGTTACTGGTTTATCTGGACAATGTGTGTGAGTTTTTTGGGGCCTACATAAATTCCATAAGTAAGCTAAAAGTAGAGTTTTTCTGATGTAATTACCGTGTCTGTAGGAATACTCTACCTGAGCAAATGCCAAATGGCAGGGAGCCCTGTTAGCTTCTGGATCTCCCCACTTCATAGCTCTCCTTAGCTACTGACTCTGGATTTGGAATTGCAAGAAATGCCCAGATCTACCCCAACTCTGTCAGAAAGAGAAAGCAGAAAAAAAGCCTGAAGAGAAGAATTTCCCATAAGATACAAGAGACTTCATATTTCAGTTACGAGAATCAGTTACAGTGGTTCTCATTCAAGCTATTATTCATGTAGTCGCGATGCTACGCATAAGGCCTAGGACCTTCACAGATTTGTTGGATATAATTTCTTATGTCCTGAATCTCACCAAGGCAGGTGCTTGGCTTGCCTGTTGTGGTAACTCCTGCAGTCCCAAGTCAGACTCCAAGCCTGTGCAAATACAGATGGTACTTGCCCCAGAAAATTTATAATGTAACAAAACGTGTGTTCATAGTACTGTCCATAGATGCAAATGTAGACATGGCCACGTATTAAGCCTAGGTTTGACATATTATCCTGAACAGGTTTGCTGCTTGTTGAAAGGAATCATTTTCTTGTTTTCTTCTCATCTTTGCACTTTTCATGGAGAGCGGATGCTTTGGGCTTTCGCGCGCACTGCTGCTTTCTAACTGGCCTACTCCCAAGCACTCTTGATTTTCATGAAACTGCATCCTTCTCAGTCTCTCCATCATGAGAGGGCTCTTGTCACTTCTTCCCTGTTCAGCACTGGTTAGCCTGCTGCACTTAGCTCCTGCCCTCACCTGTGGAAAGGCTGCCTCTTCATGAGCTGCTCTCTCTGAGTTTTCCCCAGGGAATTGTTTCAGGAGCAGAACTGATAAGGCAGCAATGGAAGGAGGGTATGAACCCCTGAGAGGATCCTCCCACAATGCTCTCTCCCAGGAAAAACGAGCATGGGTAAAAGTAAATGATGTAATAGCCTTTTCTGCCACAGAGTGGAAGGCATAACTAAACCCTGGGGGACACAGATGTAATGTTGAAAAGGTAAAAACCTTAGCAGATCTTTAAGATACCTTGACAAAAATTAGTGGCTGAAAAACATATGTTGCAGAGTGGAAACATCAGTGACATGGGGCAATCAAAGTGTAAAGACAGCAGGTGAGGCACCAGCTTGGACTTGTTGAATTAAGCAGGTGTGTGGGCCAAATTAATTTCTGGTATAATCATATAAAGAACAGCAGCCCACCAGCTACTGAATTTGTCTGGAATTTCAGATCACAACAGATACAAAGGACAAAGAAAGACATATTAATGGTTATTAGTGATATATCAGCATACATTCGAGAGATGCATTTGAGAGATTCTTATTAATATCTGTGAATTAACGAATAAAACCAAGATACAAGCATGGGAATTAATGAATAAAACAAAGGTATATAATGTAAACCACTATTATAGTTGCGGTAGATGTCATACTAATAGCCTTTACTGTTGATATTACTAATCGTGTATCTATTATCATTACCAATAGTTATTCATTTGCTCACCTGTAATAAACATCTTACCCATAGCCTAAATAGGTTATAATATACTGTGTAACCTTTATACAGTTATACACAAGACTAGCGGAGAAGGTCTTTTGTCATGGCAAGAAAAAGAATTTATGTATTCATGTGCATACATGTGTCTGTAGGCATACATATAGTTTTTTCCCCTAGGGAGGTGATGAAATGATCATACAAATAGTTTCATAGCTTAATTTTATTTCCAGCAGCTTCAATAAAAGGAAACAGAGAAGTAGTGGTGACAGAAAAAAAGAGAATTAAGGGTCTATTTGCTATTGTATTTGATTGCTGGAAAAAGACAAGTGAAATTTGGGTAGCTAATTTATTTTGTTACAGATGTTTCTAGTTGGTACAGCCACATCCTAAGCAGGGGCAATTGCCATAGTGCCATTGACTTTCAAGCTGCTAGTCCTCGATCAGTCTAACAAATGGCTCCTAGTTAAACGTGATTAGGAATGATTCCTGCAGTGATATATTCTAAGAATCAAGGAACATACTCAGAATTTTTTAGACTTCTGCAATAATAATGAAGAAACAATTCACCTCACTGTTTGGTCAGCTGGGATCCCTTGTCTTGCCTGGGGAAAGAATCTGTTGTGGAGTTCTTAGTGGTCAATAAAGTTCTTAATTTAAATGGGGTGATGGGGGATGTAACAGAAGGGATACAAGAGCTATCAGCCTTCAAAGCACAAAATGCCGTTTGCTCTCAGCTTGATAACATATTGACAGGCAGTATGGCTCTGTGTGCAATTTACACACAAATCAGCCACGAATTTTGAAGTACTTTAACGTGAGATTATTTGATCCATAGGTGCCCATGACCTGTGGATTTCTAATAGCATCTGAAAATAAATGTAAAAATTCTGAGCATGCTCTAACCCTACTTACGTATTAATCCAACTACTAAGTTTTTAGGAAAGGGTTAATGAAAGGACACAAATATGTGCAGCTAGCAGAGAAAGGCACAGGCTAAACTTAAAAGTCCCCTGGATACCTGTAATGAGTTTTGTGGCTAATGAGTACTTTGAAGTGTGTAACCTACTGCTAGTCAGGACTGGTTGTGCCATTTGCTGACACAGGGATGGAAGCAAGAAGTATGGCCTTTTGTTCTGCCATAGAACAAAGCTAATCATAATTGATTATGCCAAGCTAATGATAACTAATTATACCAACATAATAATTAGGCAAAATGCTTATTAACCTGGGCTGCAAGTGTACTTAGAAAACCTATTGTGATCTGGGACCCACCGAGATCTGGTTGCCATCTCCATAGTAACATATCTGACAGGTGCACCCTGGTTTAACCGCGGTGATCTACCAGTTATCCACCTCGGATCCTCCTAGAAATGACCATTGCCTCCTTAATAGCTTAAATGTCTCATAAAATGGGCTTGTGTTCAGATTCTGGATTGTTAATTGCTGGGGCATTCTATTCTGGCACTCCTTCAGCAGGACAGAGTGGGACAAGCATATGCGCAGCTAGATCCCTAGCCTGGCTACAGTCTGCAACTGGTTCTACCACAGCAGCCTGCTCAGGGAGAAAGATAAGAAGCAAAATTAACTGGTCTCAGACTAACCCAAATACTGAAGGTATGAAGAACCTCATTACTTTAAAAGTAAAACAGTATTTTGTTCATCGTAGGTATTGGCAACATTGAAGAACATCTCAACTCATTCGGCACAAGACTTAAGCAGAATTTCTTAAGGGTGGACAATTTTACTGAAAATTCAGATCCTTTTAGTCCCCTTACCCTGCAGGCGTCATACTCCAGATTCCTCAAGAAAGGACCATACTTGGTGCTGAGGGGGGCGCGCAGGCTGCGCGGCGGCGGCCCGCCAGGGGGCAGCAGGAGCCCGCGGAAAAAGCGCTGCCCGGCAGCGCGGCGGGGGAAGGGTCCGCTGCCCCGCGGCCGCCCCGGGTATAACGCTCCCCCCTCTCTCCGTGGCGAGGGGGCCTGACCCTTTGGGGTTCCGCGGAGGAGGGAGCCGGCCCCTCGGGAGATACGGAGAGGGTGCGAGGGGGTGCGGGTCCGGGTTTAAAGGGAGCTCGGGAGCACGGTGGAGACCAATCTGCGCGTTAATCTGGTGCAATTAGCGTTATAACGCGTGCCAGCTCAACCCGCGCGAAAGACAAAGCGTTATGCAAATCGCCCTCCCCTTCCCCATCCCCCAGCTCCCGGGGTCTGAGGCTGTTTTCCCAGCCTGTTTTTAATGGTACGGTACGCGGAGTAACTTAAAATTAATTATAAGGTTCTCGACTAAAAGGAAGGGGGGAGGCGGTGTCATTAGGCGGGTTTGGTATTCAGAGCCGCGGCCACCTGCGCTTGGTGGCGGTGGCCGGCCAAGGGTGCTAGCCGTACTGACCGGGCTGCGGAGGCTTCTGCCGCTCCGGTTTTTGGGCAGCTGCGCGGGTCGGAGAGCCCCGCCAAGGTACCGTGCCTGGGCGAGGGGGACGGAGGGCAAGGCTGGTTGCGGGCTGGGGGGAGCACCCGGGCGGGGGTGGGCGCGGGCGCTGCCTCCTTCCAGGTGGAGGAGTGTTTTTTGGGTTGGAGTGTGCGTGTCCGTCTGTGTCTGGGGGGGGTGTTCTAGGTCTCCTTGCTGGGGCTCCCGAATTTTCCATCTGCAGATTCTACTTTTTTTTTTTTTTTTTTTTTTTTTAAACCTACATGATTTCTTCCCCTAGAAGCTGGCTTGTTGCTTTCTGGCGTGTACTTATCTAACCCCCACCCCCGAAGATAAATGCTTCAAAATACTGATAGGACGTGACTACAAAATACACTGTGCTGTGGGGACGACAGCAGGAAGGATTTGAGGGCTAGTGAAATCCTTAAAAATACAGCATCTAACATGAATATTGTTGTACAGAGTTCTGTATAATCTAGTCGCAGGAAAAATACTATAATGGGTCTTTTTGACAAGACTTTTGTCTGCGTATCTATCTCTCTCTGTCTTTTACATCTTTCTGTTTGTCTCCTCCATATTCTGCTTTTATTACAAGAAGTTTGTTAATTCGACATTTCAACGTTGCTGGCTTCAGACTGCACCACTGTAGGAACACTTTTTTACAAAACTAGACTGAAAAAATTCCCCTAAACCTCCACTTAACGGCACAACTGGTATGTATAAATAAAATCTTCATTTTTTAAAATGACGTGGATGTGGTTTACTCTGTAGCCTCAGTAATTTAAACAGCACCTATCTGCTGCAGATAGAGTTGCTATGCACGTCTCTACTAGTGAGTTTGAAAATTCGAACCCGGCTTTGATTTATTTCCTTTCTATCAGTGATTAATGCGCCGTAATTAGCTAATCTCAAAGCCATTATTTACAACTGGGGCAGACAAAGGGAAAAAACTGATGATCCAGCACTTGAAACGGCTTGAAATTATGAAACGGAAAGCAACGTTTAGGTCTCGGCTCGGAACCGGTCAGCCCAGCCCCAGTGTTTCAGTAGTAGTAATAGTAGTAATAAGAATAATAATAACAATAATAATAATAGTAATATCAATCTTTAGTAAATTAATTAATTACAGCTGGTAGTTTTTTCGGCCGAAAACGTACTCATCTCTGAGTTAAAAAAAAAAAAGTAAGCATCTGCTGGGAGTCTTCTCTCTCCCCCTTTGTTGCTGTGTTAAGGAGAAGAACTAAATGTGCGCTGCCCGAACGCTTAGGCGGTGGGGACGGGCGCGGAGGAGGACGCCCACAGCTTCACGGGAAGTGGGGCTCAACCCACGCGTGCCCTCGCCACCCCCCCGCCGCGGGCACCGAGGGACTCCGAGTGGGACGGGGGGGGGTGGGGGTGGGGGATGGTCCGAGGCCGCGGTCGCGATTCCGCCGGCCGGAGCTGCCAGTCGGGATCCGCCGGCTTCGTCAGCCTTTTGCGGGAGAGTCCCGGCTCCGTTAAATCCTGAGATAGTGGTTTTGGTTTTTTTCTCCCCCTTTCTCTTTCTTTTTGACTGTGGGAATCTGGGTTTCTAATAATATCCTAATCCCCCACCATCACCACCACCCCGGGAAGATAGGGAAGCTTTCGTTTGATCTGAAAGTGGGAGGGGAGGCGGGAAATAAAATAGCAGGGAGGGAAAGCAGCAATTCGATTTGGAATTTAACTATTAAAAAAAAAAAAAAGAAAGAAAGAAAAAAAGGAAAAACAACACCCGAGGGGCAGAGCAAAGGTGCCTGGTGTGAACAGGCGCTGATTGTCCAAGAGAAGAGGTGCAAATGTTCTTTGTTCCGAGGTGCCTTGCCAGAGGCACACGAAAATCATCATCATCGTCAAAAAATATTAGCACTTACAGGAAGAAAAAGAAATGGAAAAAAAAATAAAGAAATAAAAAGCTAGCAGAGCAGAAACCTTGGAAGATGTACATTACAAGCTAAACAGCCTCACCACCCTGTTTATCATTCCGGGGCGGGGGGGGAAATCTGCAATCTTTCCAGTTGCTACTCGATTTCCCCCTCGCTCCCTCCCACTCGCTCCCTCCCAAACAAACAATGAATTACAGATGATCGCCCCGTGCCCGCTGTAACGCGGCGACACGGAACAAACCGGGAGGGACCGGGCACAGGAGGGAAGTAAAGCGCTGCAGCGGTATCCAGAGCAGCGCGGGACTGCCCCCCCCTCCGCCAGGGCTAAAATCTCCTCCTCGCTTTTCTTCTTTTTCCTCCTCTTCTTGATTGAGACATACGAGTTATGCCTGATGCTACTTAGCCCTTAAAAAAGAAAAAAACCAAACCAAAAAAACCCCCACCAAATCCAGGCTCTAAGCTCCAAAGAATTTTGCATGGGATTTTGGTTCTGAGAAATGCCCCTGTTTGTCCTAAATCCAACCACAAGGGAGGGGGGGTTGGGTGGGGGGGACATCTGTTTAATTTGAAGCAATAAATACGCCGGATCTGTGGCTGTTTGGGGGTTTCCATTTTTAAAGATGATTAATCCCACCTCCACCCCCCCACCCCCACCCCCCTTTCCAATTCGACTGTAAAGAAATGGATTAGGAATGGTATCAAGAAGGATTATTCATTTATATCAGACAGATGGAGCTGTACAGTAGGGTTTCAAAGAAACAAAGAAAATGGTTTCTAAATGGTTGTTTGGCATGAATTATTTGGTGGATTTGCAAACAAGCAAGGCGAAGCACTGTACAGCAAGATGTAGGGGAAACCCATCTGGCACCTTCCCCGTCCCTGTCTGGGGCTGGAGAGGTTTCCAGACAGGTAGCGGCGGAGGCGCTGAGCAGACCTGGCCCGAAGGGAGAGAACCCGTCAGCATCAGGCTGCTCTTTCCTCCGACAGCCGAGAGACTCCAGCCTGCCCGAGCTGCGGGGCTTGGGGCTGGGCTGGGGACTGCACCTGTCGGGGGGCCAAGGGGGGCGGGGGCCGGCCTCCGCACAGGCAGACTTCTATAAGATCTGGGGGACACGTCTGACAGGGCACCGACCTGGCGGGGTCCTGCCTGTCCCCTCCGGCATCCCACCCGGCTTCCCCCCTTCCCCACGGCGCCCGCTGCACTCAGCCGCTCGCAGAGTTCAGGGTTCACAGGAGGGCGCGCGGTGTGTGGGGGGTGGGAAGGTGTTGGGGGGGGAAGGGGGGGGGGGGGTAGAAAAAAGGAGAGACAAACTTTCGGAAGTGTTTTTAGCCCGATCGTTCCCCCCCGCCCTCCCCCCGGGCATTTCTGTTTCTCCCGGCATTTTTCAAGTCAGCCCCGCGTTGAAATCTCCGGCCATTTCAAACAGTTTCAAACGTGATTGACACGTATGTTAATGGTTTGTTTTTGTGCAAAGCGGCTCTGCAAATTTCCAACACAAACACATTGTGTAGATCAGATGTTAGGTATAAAAATGGTTTATTGATTGAAATAATAGAAGCATTATTTTGATTTGTCCTGACGTGATGGCTGATTTATAGATTCCTACCCCATTGATTTCTTCTTGTCCGGGCAGAGGGAAATGATCAAATCTCATGAAAATGCCTTTTTGTGCTAATTAGGAACTCGAGATGCACATTATATATTAATATTTTCTTTCTTTCTTTCTTTCTTTCTTTCTTTCTTTCTTTCTTTCTTTCTTTCTTTCTTTCTTTCTTTCTTTTCCTTCCTTCCTTCCTTCCTTCCTTCCTTCCTTCCTTCCTTCCTTCCTTCCTTCCTTCCTTCCTTCCTTCCTTCCTTCCTTCCTTCCTTCCTTCCTTCCTTCCTTCCTCTCTTTCTCTCTCCCCTTCTCTCCTTCTTTTTCTTTCTCTTTCTCTGTCTTTCTCTTTCCTTTTCTCCTACTCTCTTCCCCCGTATTTCTCTTCACACCTTTCTTTTCCCCCTCTCTTTCTCCCTCTCTCTCTCTTTTTCTTTCCCTCTGATGCGATTTCCCAGATTTATTCCCTGCGCCATGGTCTTGGTGCTTATATGTGTATATTTTTTATCTTTTATACATCTGTTTTCACTTTGCACTTTCAATGAGCTGTAGCAGACAATAGTGAGAGAAACATCTGAAAATGCAAAGAGACAGAGTTGCATATGTGTTTCATTTCTGCGGGTTAGTCAGAGAAAACAACAAAAGGACAGCTGGAGGGGGGGAATAAAACACACACTTACAAAGAGGATTGTGACCCTGTAAGAGGGAAAGGCGAGTACAACGAAAAAACACTGCAAAAAAGTAAGGAAGGACAGTAGAAGTGAAGCAGGAAGGAGTGTTGGAAAACTGATCAAGAACAGGAATAAGAAGTTAAAAGCCAGTCCGACTGGATGTTCCCTAACCTTCTTTAAAAGGAGAGTTGGGGAAAAGACAGCTCGGTCCGGATAAATAAACTGGGAAGACGCACCTGCCGAAAATGTGTATCTGATGTGTCTACACAGATGTGTGTGTGTTTATCCGCCCATACATTTATATAGGGGGATCTAGAGCATCCCAACAGTCTAATTGCAATCGTGCGTCGAAGAGGTAAGTCTCATAATTCTATCTTTTCTGAACGGAGAACCAAATCCCTTGAATAGTCAGCAGCAGCCACATCTCGGGCACTATTAGTTTGGCTGGACTTTGTGCGTGTGTGTTTGTTTGTTTTTGTTACTTTTTTTGGTTGTGGAGGAGACAGGGTTCAGTGGGAGACAACCAGATGGGGAGGGAGGGCAATCCCATTGTCTGTTCGCCAGAAGATCTCGTTTTGCCCTGGAAAAGGCGATCAAACGCAGCCAGGGTCCACTCAGGAAAGTAAAAGGGATTGTGGGGGGTGAAAGGGGGGGGGGGGGGGGGAGGGGGGGAGAGTGGGTGCATGTGGATTTAATAGCAGTGAAAGTATTACAGGGGGATCAGATTTAGCAAGCGAGCGAGAGGGAGCTTTTGAACATCTGTCTAATGCAGCCAATAGAAGTGACATTAGTGATATTGGAGAGAGGGAGACACCGCCGCCGGTCGGGCTGGGATTACGGGAGTTTTCCCAATCCGATTAGCCGCTGCCCCTCTCCTGCCAGCGGCGGAGCCGGAGCCCCGGGCGCCACCACCACCGCCGCGCCGAGAGCGGCCCCGCTCCGCTCCGCGCCCCGCTCCGCACCTCTGCGCGGCCGGCGCTGCCCCCGACCCTCTCCCCGCCGCTCCCGGCAGCCGCCGCGCAGCCCCTACGCAAAACGCCTTCGGAGGGGCAGAGCCGAAACCCGGTGCTGCCGGCCAACACCCTCGGGTTTAATATTCATCGATACACTGAGATGAAATTCCACCTCACTCCCGGGGAAACCTTTATTCTCCGGCTAATTGTAATTTACAATTACACTTTACACTTCATCACGTAGGAGGTTAGGAAACAAGATTCTTCCATATAATTATTGGCCTCCTTAATCCTATTCCACCGCGTATCACCCCGCACCGCAAAATCCTATTGTTCCCTCCTCCCCATTTTACCAATCATTTAAACTAGTATAAAAAAAAAAAAAAAAAAAAAAAAAATCCCAGTCTGCATAATTTTAGACATCACACCCACGCCTCTTGAGCGTGGAGCAAAACGCATCAATGGGTTGTAACTGGCGGCGGAAGGGGGGCGGCTGGCTGCGCTGCGCTGCCTGCGCAGGGCTCGCCCAGCTCCGCGCTCCTCCGCACCCAGCGGGCGGGCTACTGCCGGGGCCACCGGGCCGGGCTGCCCTCTGGTTTTGCGTCGCTTGTCAGATAGTTTCCCTTCAGTTCGCTTACCCGGTCGATTAATTTAAAAGCGTTCCTTGATTAATAGCGGGGCAGTTAGACAGAAACACGCATTTACGAGCTCCCTGCACCCAGGCAGATATCACCTGCCCACAGGCACCATACGCCTTACAATCCTTTTTTAACTGTGACCGTAGCCTTTAACGCAAAGCGCGTCTCCCTAGCTCTCCAGCGCGGGGAAAATGCCTGCAATTTGTACCTCCAGGCATTACAACATCCCTCAGCCCAGCTGAAAGCAACACTGCAGCTTGTGAGCAGTCAGTCGGCTGCAGAGGAGTGTCACTGCCTTCGGCTCTGCCAGGGATACTGCCAGGGGCTGCCGTGGGGCTCTCGGGTACTATCAGGTTCAGCCTTGTGCCTGCCTCTTCACAAGCTGTTTTACCATCCGGTAGCAGCTACCCGAAGCATGACTCAAAGGCTGACTAGCATCCAGCTCATGAATTACAGAAAATTGACGCCCTGCTTAAAATTCATAGCAGTGAATTTGTAATGTTCACATTTTTACGTGACAGTCATCTTACAGGGAGATAACTTCTAACAGCTCCTGAGTCTCCTCCTTGTAACAGTGTGGAAATAACATGGCAAAGGCCAAGAAGTCTCTCTCTCTCATTCACACACACAGAGCACACACCACTGTATTGTGCAGCGGTTTCATGATTTGTAGCACATCAGTATAGTATCTCTCCCTGAGACTCTGCACCGGTGGGGTTTTGTTTGCTTGGTCGTTTGGTTGGTTTTGGTTTGTTTGTTTTTTAATGGACATTAAAAACCTTTCTTCTTGTAGTGCTAGGTGGGCTCATTTTGCTAGTCTTTCATCTCTGCATATCAGGCACCAAATTTGTTATTATATCAAAAAAACCCTCATTTGATTTTAATGCTAACAGTGTAATCTGCGTCAGCCACTTAATTAGATGTAGTTGGGGCAAAAAGTTGAGGGCAGAATTAGTAGATATCATTGTTGAAGGAGGTATCTCAGAAAACCTGTATAAGGTCCTCTTGGTTTGCCAGCCTATCACCTCTGAACTTAGATGATTCAAACAAGCAGGCATACAAGCAATTTATGCAAAATTTTCCCCAGTTCCCAACAACCCTTCTTCTCCATGGTCTTCAGAGGTTATTTTCAGATCAAAAGTTCATAAACTTGACCTTGGGAATCCAAATAGTCTCAGAAGAACAAATCCTATCCTCCTGTCAAGCCTTATGTTTCTCTTGTTCTTGTATTTCAGTTTATGGCATAGTTGTGTTTCTTCTAAGTGATACACTCTTGAGCTATTATTTTCAAATTAAATCTCTGATGTTCTTAATAAAACAGATAGCTTGCATCATTCTGATCAGTCTTTGTTCTGAAATAGAGGATCTTATACTAGGTAGGTGCCAAAGGTAGTCATGGGCCAGCCAGTAGGAGACAGCGACAGTTCGGGGGTTGTAGCGTCTCTTTACTATGTGCATGTGTAGTTCAAAACATTGTAGAGTTCCAGGACAAATTTGTGCTTCTGGAATAAAGAAGATGATTAATATGTTGAATCCTGTTTTCTGGATCCCAAAATTTCTTATTAAATACGTTTAAAGATTACATGGAGTGCTCTAAATTGATTTCCTCCAGTTTAAGGTTTCTTAATTTTTCATTGGAGCTTTTTACCATAGATATGTATACTAACTTTTTAACACCTATTTAAAGTAACAAAATTGAAATTAAATTAAAATGATGACAGATTCAGTTTATAGGAAAGAAAAGGTAAAAATATAAATCTCTACTATTTAATACAATTCTGAATTTTACTCTGCAGTAAGTAGCAGGCAGTTTTTCTAGTCTTTTCCTTTATTTTTTATGTTTTGTTTATATATCATGATCTTTGAAAAATGTATCTAAGACACTCCAGACAGGCATGCAGTGGATTTCAGAATGCATCCACTCTGATGTGGACTAATACCCATTTTAAAGCTCTTTTGTGTCATCAGTGAAGTACTTGGATTCCTGCTTACATCCATGACACTTCAGAACGGTACATGCCTTGTATTGGGAACTTTGGGGCTGAGAAAATGAATAAGATATTGAATATCAAAATATAAAGAGCAGAACCTGCTGCTCAATAAGGGTAATTTTAAATTACCAATGCAGGTAATATCTGTGCACAATTGCCTGTAGATAGGACAAAGTCAGGCTGCAGGATCCTTCAGTGATAGGAATTTGTCATCATGAAAGAAGAGCTATTTTTGCTCATGTTAGCTGAAGACCAACCCCATACAGTGCATGGATTCCAGAGTGGTCATGGACAAGTGGAGTGGCTTTTAGAGAATAATTAATTGGCAGATTGTGTTTTGAATATTATTGCAGCTGTTCCTGCTGATTCTGTCAGAGGTCAAACCCTGTTGTGCCAGACACTATTCAAACCTGGAACCAGAAAGCTGGTCCCTGCTTGGTGTTTCTCTCGTAAGCAGGAAACCCTGCCTTCTATTTTGGTTTGTGTGGTTGTGACTCTGGTGCTAGGAGCTACACCTGAGCTTTAAGTGCAGCAGAGTTATCTAAAACTTGATTACAGATTAGATATAACTTTTGGGGTAAAGCTCAGAAAAAAATAGACAAATGGGAGAGAAAAGAGAGAGAAAAAAGCGTGTTTGTTAGAGAAAAAAAATGGGTGTAGCGAAAAGCACTGATCAGAAAGAAGGCAGGGGATCTTGACATAATATATTTTTCTTTTACCAGGTTCTTTGGAAAATGTTATTCTTTGTTCCACCATCTTCTCTTGCCCCTTAAATCTTTACGGATTCCCCAGGTTGCCGTGGTCAACTACACCAAGGAAGAAAGCTCCAGCGCCCTGAGGGAAGAGTACAGTTTAAAGTAAAAATAAACTGGTCCATATTCTTACCTCTGTCAAATCTTCTTTCTCTCAGTCTCACCTGTATATACACACATGCAAACACACACACACAGACACCACACGTACTTTGAACTGCTTCTCAGTAAATCTCGGTTAAACAGCCTGTTGTGCCAAGGCATCATAGTACTAGGAGAGAAGAGTAAAGGACTGGGATGGAGGGGGATCATTAGTGCCTACATTTGATTGCCTGTAAATCACCTAGGTAAATCTCAACGGTGTTGTCTCTATGCTCCATGCCATGTAACTGATCATGAGTGGTGAGCATTAGAAAGGGACCCATCAGATGGCAGGGCTGGATTCTTAACGATACTTTTTTTGTATCCTTTTTAAATTATGATTTGAAGATGTGGGAAGAATAAAAAACAGATGAGAGTGGTAGCATTTAGCTCTGCTGTGGACAGGCCACCCTCAAGTGGATGCACCCTTACTCATATTGCTCTGCCAGGGCAACCCCCTAACTTGGAAAGTAACTGAGAAAAGCTAGCTCCTGATTACACCTGGCTAAATCAATAACAGCTCAGTAAAAGTCCATGCAGCAGTACTGGGGCAAGCCTGGTGTAAGTGAAGTGAAAATCAAGCCCTATTGCACCAGTCATTGCAAAGGGCTGTATTGTGATTTGGGTTGTTCAGCTGCCACGATGCTTGAGCCTGGGCCCATGACAGTTAGGAACTATTGCATCATGTGTCACAAACAAGCACAAGGGGCAAGTAGAGGGTTGGAGGGGGGTTTGATACTCTAGGGCACACCAGGCAGTGAGCGGGTGTCCCTGCAGAGCCTGGCATGGTGCAGTTGGAGGTCAGCTCTGAGGGTAGTGCAGTTGTCTGGGTCTCCAGGCAATGTTTCTCCATCCCTTGCTGGGCAGGCCATGTAAAACACTGTGAACACCAAGATTTCAGCCATTTACCAAGTGAAAAGATATACCAGTGGTTTATGATGTTCATATCAGCTGAAAACATGGTATTTCCCATTTTGTCTGAACCCCCTTTCCCTGCTTACTATCACTTGCCAACAGGGACAGCTTTTCAGTTCGATCTACTGGAAGCAAACGTTGTTTGGATATATATTTATTTTTTTTTTTATTACAAGCAGGAGCATATATCCTCATTGACTAAAAAGATGAATAAATAAGAGTGAGAAGCTTGCTTTGCCAAGCAATTAGACTCTAAATTTTGCAATGTAATTCCGGAAATAGGTCTGGGTTTGTGTGCACTAGTCTAGATGCAATTTTAATTTCACCATGTGACTAAATGGAGAAAGGATGACTAGAGATGTGACACCATACTTAGTTGTAGGACAAAGCCATTCCCTTGGAGCAGCATGAGCTGTGCAAAAAGGAAAGACCTGTTTGTAAATAAATTGTGTTTTAGGTATTCCTCAGTTTTGGCAGCAGTCTGAGGTGCACCCGAGTGAGATCATTGCAGGGTTTTTTTCCCCCTGGTTTGTAATTCACACATCAGCAAATAGAAACCAAGTCTCTATTGTCGCAGCACTGCAGATAAATAACTGCTCGGCCACCCATTGCATAAAATCGTGTCCTATATTTTGTGTTGATTTTATTCCCATAAATTTCGACCCACACAATTGAAGGGAATTCTCTGTTTCTAACAAAAGACCAAGCATTTGGCAAAACAAAGAGTCTCTTTTAATCAGGTATATTTTTAATCTTGCTACCTTTTTGTTCTCTAAAATTGTTCTCTGTTCAGCACTAGTGCTATTATTTGATTGTAGAAATGGCAAGGCTTTCTTTGTTATTTCCTGTGAATGTTTGTATCCCGAGTGCTTGTGTTTTGGATGTATTCAGAGGTTGACTTTGCCTGTTGTGCTTTCAAAATTCAGGAGATTAGCATTCAGCTTTGGCTGTGGTTTATACTGTTACCAAAGATCTTTGGACAAATGTGGAATGTAAAAAAAACAGCCTAACGACATTTCTGGGCCAAATTCAGCTGTGACATAAATGGCAGCACAAGTTACATGCAGGATATATGTTGATCGGAGGCAGAGTGATGAAGCATACATGGTTACATCAGAGTAACTTGTATGAGGCTGGCTTTCAGCACGTAAAATGAGGGTAACTCAAGCCGGTGGAAGGACAGTGTGTGTATCTGTGGTGTGGGAGTGTGCCCATGTCAGGGAAAGTAAAGCTTTATCCCACACTGGCAGTAGGAACAAACCTTAATCTGGATGTATTTGTATTTCATTCCCAGAGTGACGTAAAAGAGTTGTAGGGTCAATCTGCACTGCATAAGGGAGTCAGGTGCCGAGATCTCTGTGCCGAGAGCCAGACAGCTCCGAAAGCAAGCCAGCCCCATCGAGGGCCGGCACCGCACTAGGGGAGCCCCTTAGCTCCAGCATCGCCGGGCTCGGCTGCCTGGTGGAGCCACCACAGGCTGCAGGGGGTGCTCCAGAGCCACCCACACGCAGTCCTTCCACCACCCACCTGCTAGCAGTCATCCCTTTTCCGCTTTGCCAGCACTGCTCCACTGTTTAATCCTCTTAACTGGTTTCTGTCTTCTACTTTCAAGCTCTAATTATAGTCTTCCAATGCTTATTTCCTATTTTCGCTTCCTGGGTTGTTGTGACCCTCCTAACCCATCAATGGTCCAAACCTGACCTGGCTGTTTACCCCAGGTGCCTAGTGTGCCCACGGCTCCCTCTTTCCTACCTGCACAGTCCCAGGGGGGAGCACGCACAAGGTAGTTCCCATTTGGCGGCTCCAATCCATGACTTACATGGCAGAAGTGGGACATATGTGTTCTGGACACGTTAGATGTTATCTCCCCTAATACAGAACTTCAGGATCAGCTGAGACAATGAAATACATATTTATTAAATTAAAAACAACTCCTCCATTCGCTGTAGAGCTTTTGTACTGCTGCCCTGCCAGTGGTTAAGACAGCCACCATGTGAACCTTTGAACTGTGGGCAAAGCACTGAACTGGTTAAGAGCAACAGATCTGTTAAATCTCCTTCCTTCAGGTGAGATGAAAGGCACAATTAAGTGTCTAGTTGTGAAATAGCTGGAAACAATAGAAGCTGCAGCTGGAGGCATATAGGCCTGAGCAATGTACTGTGTGCGAGGAAGATTGAGTGAAGCTGTAACAGCACGCGAACTGAAGCTGCAGCTGCTGTAAAAAGTTCCTGCCCCTCCATTCTTCCAGCCTCTTATTCCCACCTTTGTACCTCTCTGCTGGTGTCGTATCTATTTGTGCAATGGCATCGGCAACTGGAATAGGGAATAGCCTGACTAAAAATCACCCAGTAAAAAAATCCCAAAATCCATTTTAGTTGCATAAAGTCACTGAATCACCAGTACTGTGAAGCCACAGCTATCAAGCTTCCCTGTCACTAGTCTAAAATCCAGGAGGCTAAGTAGTTGTTTGACATGCTGTGTGCAGAAGGGAAAGGTAGAACTAAGGGAGGAATATGACTCGGAGTAGCAGGAAGAGATGAAAGTTTTCAGATGCAGGACTGAAATTCATTTCATTATGAAATGAAACAGCTTTATGCTTATAAGGCGCGTGAGGCAGTGACACCTCATACTCATGTGCCTGAACGTGGTTGCAGCAATGAAACGTCTGCTTTGTAGAACACCTTTCCTCGACCACCACAAACTATTTTGTAAGAAGTTGATATTGTCTAACTATTCTTGTCCTAGCAGTTGGGCCAGGCTCCATGTGTTTAAAGCCCACAGTCTTCCGACATGGGTGTTCCTTGATGCTAGTATCAGAGTAGAGACCTTTATATGACCCCTATGACATCTGCCTTTATATGACGTGAGAAGTGACCTGAGCCCCAGAATAGAAATGTCTCCCAGACTCTGTTTCCCTGTGCATACAGTGCTTAGTATTAGAAAATATTTATTCTGTTTCAGTATAAATTTTAATAATATCAATTTCTTGATGCTAATAAATAAAAAAATACAGAAAAGTAAATATGCACGCTTCAGCAAATATCGGCTATATATAAATGTATCAGGACACTTTTCTCAGTCTTCCCAGAGGCAATCTCTAGTATGTCTTACAGATCGTGGGATGAGATAAAGCGAGTGTTATTATGAAATGATCATAAGGGTAATGCTGTTTTCTAAGGAACTACAGTCTAATTACTGAATGGCAAGATCACCTGGCTATTATTTTTTTATCGTATCCTACTGTGGATTGTTTTCCATGAGCTTTCTGGATGACATTTTTCCCCTTAATAAAACAAATTCATATTCATTTACCATAATGAAATTCAAAGTAACTTTCAGTTTAGGGTTTTTGCTTCTGATAACAATTTCTTATGTAAAGGAGATGCTATTTTAAGTCTCTCTTTTTTTCTCGCTCAAGGAAGAGCGTAATGGGCTTTGGCTGGCTGTCTATAGCAACCCTAAATGTTTGACTTTTTTATTTTAGCACACTGTAATGAAAATATTTAATTAATTTATAATATTTAGAATGTTAGCACCGAAGTCCATTTGATAAAATAAATTTTATCTGTTATTTATGGGGAAGACACTTAAGGATTTCAATAATTCTTAAAAATATTTACATTTTTTTTCTTCTGACTTTTTGTTTTACACTGTGTTTTATAGGTCTTCATTTCTATTTGATGTAGGTTTCGAACTTCAGATTTATGGCTCAACACCTCGCAACAATTTTTGTAAATATTCTGTGGGGGCTTGGTCCTGAAACATAAACACTTCTTCCTATTGAGGCACTGAGGAAAAACAGATCCCCTCATTTATTATGTGATATCCAGAAGGCTAAGGAGATTTTGATCTCCTTTTTCAGGAACATCTTCTTCAGTAAGAAAAATGAAATGTCATCATGCTAAGGTGAATCATAATAAATGTTATGTCTTGGCTGACACTGAAAAATAAATCAAAGAAAGTTGTGAGAAATATTGGTGACTTTTTTTTCCACAGAGATTTGGACCGGCTTTATAAATTAAACAGTACGCGATGACAGCTTCGGGGCGGTAAGTAAACCATTCAGTAGATAATCTCCATAGTAACAAAAAAAGTTTAACCATCTCAAACCAAAATAGCACATCTGGACTTGGCTGTGTCATATGGCAATAGGGAACATTTTATTGTTGTCAAAAGTCACAGCACACAAGAAAACTGTGCACAGCTTAATCCTTGTTAGCAGAAATCGGTGGAGTGCAAGCCGTGTGTTTGGGAGGATTCTGATCCTGTAAATCATTATCTATTTGCTCACCTTTATGCTGCGTAAGGGTCCTGTTGTGACCCATCTGCTGTTTGCAATTTAGGGAAAAAGGCAGCCTTTTTCTTCATGAATATGGAGTCCAGTCCTGTAAATTCTTGCCCACGTGAGTGGTCCTAAGTCACAACGACAGAATTCAATTGAGTAATAGCTGAGGCACTGGGTTCCTAATTAGCAGTATTTAGTTTTAATTGCACTAAACTTCAAAGTTGAAGTTACTACTTCAAGAGAAATCTTCTCTTTACAAGAGAAATGCTTTTGTGTGCTAAATCAAAGACAGAATAATTTAATTGGTGTGGTGCTGTAACTTAGACATAAAGAACAAACTGCTGGAGAGAATGCAAAATCTTAGTCAGTAAGGACAAGGCTGATGTGACGCTCCATATCTCTGCCTGAGAATAAAAGAGAGCAGGGGCTCCACTTTGCCTCTCGTTCAAGCTGTGTAAACTCTGGGTCAAGCCTTGCTGAACTGAGTGTGTAGTTGATGGCAGGAGGCATCCACAGGGTGGCTGGCAGGAGCTGCGTGAGGTCCAGCTGCTCCCTTACCACGAAATATACTTTTGGCTTCGCTATGGGGCGTTAATTTGCCCCTGCCTAAGGCAGAAAATACTCAGGGAAGGAAACAGATACAACCTTCATTCTGTCTTTCTGACAGTGAATTTGCTGTTCCAGCCAAGTAATTTGCATAGAAGGATGCAGCAATTTGTAGATGTGGGCTATGGCACAAATTGCGTCTCTAAGATAAACTGTTTCAGAGTTTGTGCTTCCTGAGGCTTTTCCTGGACTGGATCACTTATGAATTTCCTTTTGCTCAGAGCTGAGATCAATGGCACACTCTGGGGCTTCAGAGCTACAAAATCCTGCGTCACTGGCCAGCTCTCTGGGACTGTGTGAGAGCTCTATGTCCAGTCTAGCTCTCCTAAAGGCAGTCAGCTCTGCTGGACTTCCCCAGCATGCTTTCAGCTTTTCTTCATCCTTTACTCGATACAGCTAAAGCTCTAACACCCAGGAGGCAGCTTGGACTCCTTGGCCGATTCAGTCCTTTTCATCCATTGGACAGTGCCAGAACAGCTGAAAAGGGCCGATAGGGGTTCCAGAATTAGGACTAGAGAGATTCCTAGATTTATGTCAGTTAATAGTTACAGACAGCAAAATTTGCACAGCCTCACTCATTTCTAGCATCATTTCCTTCCTCATGGGGCCACAGCACGGCCTATGTTTCTGTCTTTCTGTGCTAACCCCTTCTTCTTAAGGTCAATCATTTCCCTTTCAGCTCCAGCATAGGTCCCTGGAGATACCCAGCACCACAAAGTCCTGTGGGCTGGGGATGATCCTGTGTGAATGGGTGCCTCTTCCCCCTCCCACGCTTGTAAGGGAGGGAGTCTGCCCATAGCAAAGCCTTCCTGTACAGAAGTCTTTAAGCATGATTCAGACATCTCTAAAGAAGAGTTCTAGTATGAAGGAAAAATTCTGCCTGTTTCCCTTGGATGCTGCAAAAATATTCCCCAGTACGGACCTAAAAGGATGGCTGCAGTTGCAAGCCAGGATTTGCAAAGTCTTGGCACAGCAACGTATGTGATAACAAATGATTTGACATAAATCCTTCCAAGGCAAAAAAACCCATGCACACTAGAGACAGGTTAATAAAGCTGGGTGATGAAGCAAGGTCAGTACCTCTAATCTAAATGCAACAATCCTTGCGTTGCATCACAAGAAGCCTCCTAAGCAACCTTTCCACGCCTCACTGAAATCATACACTTCACAATCTTCCCTTTCATGCTTCCTTTGTTAAATAATTTAGTGGGGATATTTTGGATGAGATTCTCATCGGCACGTGTTTATCTTTTAACACAAATCTCCCCATCTCCTCCCCCTCCCTTCGGCTATGTGAGCATGCCGGGCATTGTGTGTGGTTGGAGTGGAGAGCATTCGGGTAATTACTTTTCATTATTACATTGCACAACAACATCCTTTACAATTTAAGGTTGCCAGTGCTTCGGCAGCTCCGAGATCCCAACTCAGACTTTAATAATGTGTTGCTAAAAAAGGGGGTTAAATGTTGTTTATACATTACATTTCTGGACGCGGCAAATTTCACTTGCACCTGCCAATGGCTTACTGATAAATATACACTGGTAGAAGTTCAACAGCAGTGGGCCAGCGAGTTAGATAAATACCACATGACACCATAAGCATTGAAGGTTAGTGTTTTCCCAGCTCTCACACTCCAGTAGACATAAACTCTTTTCTTAAAACAGATTAAAAATAAATAAATCCTCTTTGCAAGTTAAAAAAAATATTAAAATGCATATTCAAAACACAAAATAAATTTCTCTTAAAGTCTATCACAGTCATCTGCTAGGTTTCTTGCCTCTTGGATGTTAATTATGATTTACTCAAGATTTGTGGTCAATTTTTAAGTATAAAAGCATCTCATATGACTGGTTGCCAATTCTGAAGTCTAAAGGCCTTGCTTTATATTGCTGTAGTAGAATAGAAAATATAATCAAAGTTTGACCTTCAACTTTAATCCTATAAACAGAGAATTTGCTTACTTTACCTTGGAAACGGATGTGATTCATCACAGTAGCCCATAAATAACATGTCAAACTGTTAGACCGATCAATGAAAATAAGTTATTGAAAAATAATGTGATTGTAAAGTCTCTATGTAAACTAGCATAGTGTTATTTTAAAATGAGGAGGGCATTTAGCTTGGGGCATTTTTTTTTTTTTTTAAGGAGGATAGTTACTATATATTAAATGCAGTAAACATTAAACATATTTGGCCTATGCAAGCTATTTTTTTTCAGGAAAAGTACCTTAAGGTAAATAATCATTATTCCTCCAGAGGACGAACTGGACTCCACTTGATCAAGATTGCAACTGGCAGGTTACCTAAACTGCCTGTTGCTTATCACTGTGCCTGAAACAAAAACACAGGGTGAACTCTTGTCCACATGGGAGCCCACAGGAATGGTTTGGTTGTGGAAAACCTGCATTGCAGACCTCAAAGCTGCAAGCAGAATTTCTGGGATGTGAACTGGATGAACTTAGTCTCCACTTTTTCATTGTGGATACTAACTTTGAAGTCTGAAAACAGCAATTTAAGTAGGAAGCTGCTAACTGTTTCGTGGCTTATGTTTTCAACAGGAATATCCAGATAATGGATCATTTCACAAAAGCCGTTCAGGTGTCTTCTTGGTTCCAAAAAGTCTGATTTTAAAATTCTTTGATGTAGTAACAAAACATTTATTCAAACAATACACCTTACACTGAAAAAGAAATATATGGAGATATTGAACTGAACTGAATATGAAAATAAATAACTTAATTTGGGTGCAAGTGTATTACTGAATTTTATTACCCAGTTAGCCAAAAAGCTATCTTACTGAACTGGAGGCTGAAGCTGATTTTAGCCTGCTGTATCAGAATCAGACCTTGTCCAGCAATTTGATCTACCAGCTGAAGTTTGTTTGCACTCTTCATGTCAGTAATAGTGGAGATATTTCTCATATCTAAAAATTAGGCCAATTATTTTGATGCCAACACATAAATAACATTTTTCAGCCTACTTTATTAAAAACTTCTTTTTTGTACATGATGGAATCTTTCAATATAAATAATTAACATATGAATAGACTGCACTGCTGTTCAATGAGACTGGGAGGCAATGGAATAATATCTGATGACAGCTATGTACCTTCTTTTATTCCTTTCATTGGTGCCATAAAAATAATTAAAAACCAAATTCTTTACCTCATACAGGAAACATTCTGCTGAGATTATATTGTAAATTATGTAGTGAAAGAATATAATATAAACAATGATGTTTATGGGAATAATTTTCTGACAGAGCTGCTCTTTAGTATTTTTTGCACAAATATGGTTTTGTATTTTCGTTAATAAAAACAGAACATAGTTGGAGCCAAAAGCATTCTGGATTTGCATCATGACAGCCGGAACACTCTTCTTGCCCTTCCCTTTGTCATTTATAGTTTATTGATTTACTTAAACCTCAAGCCTGGTGGGAGGAAAAGAGGAAAATCAGGAATCCCATGTGGACTCTGTGAATCTCTTCCAGGAACAGGTGACCCCAAGAATTAACCGCTGAAAGCCTCTGCCCCCACTGAAACGTTACCTTCTTCATCTTTGGCAACACTTTGCTCCATGTGCAGCCTCTGCCTCCCTCAGTGCCGTGGCTCCACCAGAGTTGCACTGGTGGATGATGAGCGGGGTCCCCACACTGGCGGGGTGAGTGAGGTCCCAGTGGGCACAGGGTGCTGCTCTCGGAGTGGTTGCATCTTCTAGCAATAGCAAAGCCAAGAGGACACCTCTCTTTGTCATGCTCATTACTACTAGAGTGCAGAAGAACAGTGAGGTGCAAGTGTGCAGGACCCTGAAGAGAAAAGCCCGTCCCAAGTGACTCGTAGCACAGGCAGAAAATAACAGATGACACAAAGACACGGATGGGGCACAGCAGAGGAACAGAGGGCGGGTTGGGGGACGGGGTGTCACACCTCTAACCAAGGCACGTACCTTTCCATCCAAGCTATCTCCCTCTGCCCTCCCTCCAGAGAGGGAAAGGCTGCTGTGGGATATGAGCTGTCCCCCATGCAGAGGGAGTGAGTGGTGGCCCCATGTCGTGCACCCCTCTGGCCAGCAGCCCTGTGAGCAGGAGCTTGATTTCCATCTCACCCTATGGAGGCACTATAGCAAACGGCTGTTTTATGGAGAGGTTCGAGGAATGATAGTGAAATGGTTTCGAGACTGTTTATGTAAACCTTCCTGCAAAACTGCAAGACAGGAAGAGAGAAAGCACAAAGGTGCCTGCTTGATGATATAACAAACGGCCTTGCCATCCTCAGCTGCCTGGGATCAACACTTCCAGCTCCCATGTGCTGGCTGTAAAACGAACTTACTACTGCAGTCAGCATTTACAGATGTGCTTCAATATATTACAGTTGAAAGAACCTTTTAAAGAGTGATTTCCATAGACGATAAAGCTTACTTCCTATTTCCTTTTTATGGAATATTATTTTAGACAACTGCATGTTAAAAATCATCTGTATATTCACAAAACTTTTAAATGGCATCCTTACTGTAACATCACTTACACCAATAATCTTCTGGTTCTGCTTTAATATTGTTTCTGTTTTTACAGATTTTTATTTTGTGTTTGCAAATTTATTTGTGGAGAGAGAGTTCTGATATGACTACTGAGTATCGATTCTTCAATCAGTGCTGAGCAGATTTAAGGAAGTAAATTCCACTTAAGGTAAGGGAGGTGAAAATTTAAATTGCTTGGTCTGGGGATGGAGAAGAGACTCTTCAGTTAAAATGCTTTAATTTCCCTAAGAAACCAAATTTTTTTTTTTTAATGAAAAGAATACTGAACACTAAACAACTTTTTGTTGTTGTTATTACAATTCTTGCTTTATTAAAAGAAACATCTGTTTTAAGACAGAATAGCAGTATCATGTCATTGCTGCTTTCTCTTGCATCTCTCTCTTCTCACCCAAACATATGTTACGGGTCAGAAGACTTTTTTGTCATTTATACTGATAATGTAACTAATTCACCCACGCATGCTGTATTGGTCTCATAACACAGGCCAGTTTATCTTGCACATTATTCAACATGTTGTGGAAAAAAGAGCCTGAAATATCACAAAGAAAAAATGAAGAACATACGACTGTGGCTGAGCCAAGAGAAGTGATGCTGGAGTTTATAGATGTAGTTAATACTACTGTGAGCAGTGCTATCGCTGGCAATCCTATCAGTTTAAACAAAAAAAAAAGTCACTTAGTGAGTTCCTTGAGTAGGGTTGAGCAACTCACTAAATCATCTGTTCCTTTCTACTGCAACGAAATAGAGGAGAAACTAGCCTTGTAGTTAACAGCAAGGCTGACCTTAGAGATTCTGTTGCCCCAGAGCTGAGGAGATTATAGGGATGGGAGAGTTTATAGCAGAGATTTTAGATACAAATGCTTTAGGATTTCATTCCACATTTGGGAAAAAAACCACAGAAAAACATTCAGTCCTTTGGGACATCTTTCATGACTTGTATATCTTCCCCCATCAAGATTCAGCTCTCATAAAATCTCATGCTGTGTTTGTACTGCATTGTTGCCAGCTCTCACTATTTTACAGCAAAAATTCAAACAGCAATGCTGGAGTAAAGCTGCTACCTGAACATCTAATTTTCCACAAAGAATCAGCAAAAAAATAGGTGTCCATCCCATGGGGCAGCAGGCAGGATTACTGATCATGTTGTCTCCAAAAGACAGATAAAGTGATTAACTATTGTTTTAAAAATCTGATTATTATTAATCATCTTTGTGATATTCTAAATTTTTTTTTGCAGATTGTGAGTGGGAGATAGAAAAGTACAAAGCAGCCACATTTTCTCTTTCATCAGAAAGACAACACATAAAAACCAGGCACAATACTTTAAAGGGAATGCTAACAAAACTTCATGCATTTCTACTCTAAAAGTACATTTCTACCATCTTTGAATGTACACTCTATCTGTGATATTCCACAGTTTGCTCTTTTAAATTGTATTAAGCAGCTTATACATATTTAAGTTTTTGCTTTCAGAAATGAATTAATGTAATTATTTGAATGTTGAATTAAAAATAAATTTATTTGGAAATTCACAATCAAATTGGTATTCAGCAGGTCTCTCTCATGTATCGTAGCATGCCTGCAAAAGGAAAACACCTATTTTCTTGATACAGCTCAGTCAAGAGTGTACCTAATATACCCTGTAAGTTTTAAGAACCTTTGAAAAGTACAGTATGAAAGGGCATCATAACACATTCAATGGTAGAAGCAAAATCAAACACTCCATGGACTTTAACAATACATCATATTTATCTTAAAATTCCTCAATCTGCATCCAATTTTTTGTCATATTTCAAGCCTTCACTACTGTTACTGTTTTCTGGAAAGTAAAGATTGTTTCAGATGAATTGGCCTGTGGTAATTTGTTTGCTGGAAAGTAATTTGAAAGTATATGAGAGGTAATAAATAAAACTGAAATTTCATTCCCTTGTTCAGCTTTGCTGTGATATTTTTGGAAAAGATATACATTTATGACTAAGGATAGTGTCATCAATAATTTACCCTTCAGCAAAATGCATTATAAATTTAATCACACACTAGATGAGACTATTCTAATTTTAAGACTGTATCATAAAAGAACCCTTTTTACCAAGAGATACAGTATTCATCTGTGAGTAGTGCCTTTGCATTCACCCTTAAAGAATTAAGTTATTTCAACAGGCCAATATACATCTAAAATACTAAAGTAACTTTTAATATGTTGGAAAATATGTTGAAGTTTTGTTCCTCTGGAACAAATTTTTAATTGAAAAATACAGAGATTGATAATTTTGGGGTGGCTATATCTCAGAATTTTCATGTATTTAAAGTCGACATAATGATATACCTTCTACGACTCTGAAACTCTCTTGACAGATGAAGAAAAGTAATTGAAATTAAAATAACTGAAATATTTGAAATTGAAAGAATGACATAATTGAACAATTAGCAGGAAGTCATTCTCGTTTTCCATTAGTTTGTAAAGAGAGTGCTATCTCCTAAAGTTGACATTATAATTTGCAAATGATTATATAAAATTCAAAATTTTCAATTGTAGTATACATTTTACATTTGCAAATATTTTTAGTACAGTTTCATGTCTTTAAAAAAATGAAACAGAAATGGATTATTGCCCTTTTGGGTCTGTACTAACAAAGGGCTTTCACCAATATTTTTATATTTCTATGGTTTCAAGCATCAGTCATGACAGCAAACAAATACGTCCTTTTCAATCAACTCTTAGATTGCTTCCTTAATTATAGAAAGAATGAATACACTGATGGAAACATAGAAAACTTTAATATGATGAGTCATTTTAGCTACAAGTAAAACTTGGGAAACACATTTCAATTTGCTGTTGTAGTTAATGAGATAGGACACTTTGGCAGAAGCCATCTTGCTGATCTCTGAATTCTTTAGCAATTAAAACAGTAAACAAAACAATTAGACATTAAAAATAATTTAGTGCTCTTATTCTTAGATGCTGTGATAGAATTATCTTTATGATTAACTCCATTTTCATATTGCCTTTCATCTGGTGAAGAGACAGGAATTTTTGAGTAATTTATTTTGCATAAACTCCAGTCCGCCTCATGGTAATTAACCATATGGAAATCTTTGTTCACTCATTTTAGAAAATGTAAACCCACTTCTTCTGCAGTAGAGAACTTATCTTGTTTATAGGCTGTTATCATGGGAGTTTTTGTCACTAGCATGATTTATGTAGGACTGCAGCTTAATCATGCTTGTATCATGATCACTGCTTGGCACTTGTATGCTGGGTACATATTTTCTATATCTGTGTCATATGTAATCCATTATAAAGCTGAAGAGACACGTGGAATAAACCAATCTTTAAATATTGGATAGCTGCGTATGAAGAGAAGTCCTGATTGCAATCCTTTTAGATACACTAAAATAATTCTGAAAATATGTTTCAGTATTATACTTCTCATTTCATTAGTAGTTTAAGGAATTTCTGTGAAAAGCCTGTACTTCCAGGTTCTTGTGTTTCATGGGCACTATGTAAACAATTATTATTTGAGATGTCTACCAACCAGATGTCTCAGAGAAAAGTCCTTCACCAAAATAAGCTTACATTTACTTCCTTGATGTCTCTCTGTGGGCATGAATATTTACCATATCTCATTAAATTGTTCTGGCATGTTTACCTTTCACTGCTAGAGCTACTAAGTTTTAAACAGCCTATACACTACGCTTATGTAGCTTTTGCAGTAAGATATACATCTGCCCATATGGCAAGCATTTGTTGTGAACATGAGCATTAATTAATTTTTCAGATATTGAATTCCTCTCTTTTCATATCTGACCTTTCTTCATCTGGGCAACAAGTTAAATAACAAACTTTTGGGTCAACACCATAGTTTAATTAGCGAAATTCAAAAAATGCAATGTATTTGCACGTGCTGGTGACACATCATGAAAAGAAAAACCTTTTCCACCAAAGCCAGTTGTCTAGGTTTGTTCTACAGTTAATAAATATATATATAGAGATCCCTAGCAAGATTTATCCCACTTGTCCTAGGGATAGATTGAATTGTTCTGTGAAGGTTTCATTTTCCCATTGACTGCAGAGGGTGTTAGATAGTTTAGAGAGATGCCTCATGTTTGGAGAGGTAGACTTAGATATGAGGAATATGAACCTTAGTTTTTTCAACTTAAAATCTAGGCTGTGAACATGGCATAATCATCAAGTACATTAACACACCTTCATAAGCTTAACTGATTGATTCAGTTTCATCCTCACGCATACTATAAATTAATAAGTAAAGGATATTTGCTTTGAGATGGAACATGCTATTTTCCAAGAAAATTCTTTCTGTTACCAGTGATCATGGTGTCTCCAAAGCAATAGTGTGTCAGTCTTCCCTGCAAGTGTTTGGTGTTACTCTAATGTAAATAAAATTTCATACTAATGCATGTTCTGTTACTCACATAGGTTTATCTTGAAACAGTTATTAGATCTGATCAGCTTCTACCATTGCTGCTTTTGTACTGTCAATGGTATGTTCGTTGCATTCCTTTACAAAGGTTTTTGACATTGCAGTCCTAAGTATTTTACCATTTACTTTTTAGATTCTTCGTAACCATATAGAACTCCTGCCCTAGTATACAAATCCACAAAAGCCAGAGAGGAGACATGAAAGCCAGCAGAAAGATCAAGGAGGTATCTGAGTTTGGAGGTGAAAGAGAAAACTTCTGAGACTTTATGAGCTATGGACACTCTTTTGGGTAAAGACTACGAAGTCAATGCAGTCCATCCTCATTTCTGTCTTCCTTCAAAAAAAAAAAAAAAACCAAAACCCAAGCCAAACAAAACCTCTCCCCATCACTGTTTTTGGCATTCACTTAAATGGCCAACAGGAGAGGTCACTGACCTGGAACAGCAATGGGACTTAGTCCAAAAGAAGTGTCTTAATTACCACTTTTGCTTACAGTCCATGTCTCTATGTGTTTGTGCAGCTTGGTAAAGCAACCTCAGTCACTCTTTCTATTTTAAGCTACTGTCTTTCCCACAAAATAATTAAAGATTTATTGAGAAGGACAATGGGACTTCTTTTCTCCCATCCAGTGTGTTGGTATTCAGTACATATCTTGTTGCCTATGGAGGGCAGCATAATCTCTGGGTAAAGAAAGTGAATTGCGTAGGTCCCCAAAGATCATACATACTATCATTTACATGGTGATGATTTTGGAAGTGTTAGTGTATATACTCCAAGATCGTGCCTCTTGGCAAGCACAGTGGTAAATACAACACTTATTCTCCTATTTCTATTTTTATTAAAAGAGAAAACGAAGATTAAATAATAAGGACAGGTGCTGTAGAAATACAATGTTACATAAACTGTCTCTGTGCTCATTTCTGCAGTCAAAATTGCTGATGTTCTTTTAACTGAAAACAACATGTCCCGTGTTATTTAGGAAGCACCAAAGGCAATACTTAACTTTTGGTCTTCTGTTTTGATGGATGTCTTCTCCTTCTATTCAATACCTATTGAATATAGATATTCAATCTGCTCAAATCACCCTAACCAGAGGAAATCTCCCTTAGTAGAGAACTGATTTTCAGTACTCTAAATCATGGGCTTTTATTCCAGAAATTGTGTAGCTTGGGACAAACCTGATCTAAGTCTTAAGGAAGACTGGATGGCAACAAGGACATTTCTGAACTATGGGATCAGGATCTGCACCATGCACTGGTTGTTGGGGGGCTATAGGTCCTCTGGTGCCTCCTAGGAAATCACTTGCCAGCTGGGATTTGATGTAGTTTGTAGCCAGTTCCTGTGTCATATTACATTTGATGGAAGCCGTAGTGATTTGTTTCTTGATTGTGACTGGCTTACAGCGCAACTCCTGAGGAGGAGAAGTCAACATAGTTCCTGGAAGTTTCCTACACTGAAAGTCAAATTTTTAATTTTCATCACTGAACTTCCATTTTTATTCAAGATACTAAATAGTTTTGATATTTTTGTCTATACATTGTTTCTGACTTTGAAGAAACACACTAAGAAATTTAATGAATTCTCTTCTTAGAAATGTAAAACCAATAACAACATATCATACATCTAAAAAGCATTTCATTAAAGATAACATCAGAATATATTGCTAGTTATAGATCATTTAATTGTTATGTATTAAAAATAAGATATTTCTAACATTCTTTTTGAGCTTTCATATTCTTGAAATTTATTATGTCAATTGTCAGCTGCTATGACATCACAAGATGAATTCAAAGCAATAATTACTTCAGTATTTAAAATGCTTGGAGTGTACCAATTATTCAGGCTGCTAAGTGAAAGTAAAAATGTCAGCTTAGCTCTCTAGAATCTCATAATGTTTAAAGGTTCATGAATTACACATGGACTAGACAGAAAGAGAGAAACTAGAGTTTGACTAAAAGACATTTTCTGTGCAAAATATGCTGAAATCATATTTTAATATATTCTAGTGATTAATCAAAATGATTTAAAAAATTTGATTATTTAAGGCCCTGCATTTGAATTTAGTTTCATTGTAAAGCTTTCCTATATTTGTTGTAATATGTAAGTAAACAGCACATGTCCAATGTTTAACAAATATTAATCTGTAAAATGTAAGGATACAGATCTTGCATTTTTGCTATTTGAACCAAGTTGAGAAAAACAGGCACTAAGGACATGTGTCTGACTCCTGAAATTTTATTAATTTGTTTTTAAGTCCTATGTCATGGTGTTCTCCCTGAATAGCTTGGCTGAATGTTGAAGTACTTCAGAAGTAAGATTATGTCTCCTTTTCTGGTTCCAGATAATGGAGGTAGAAGAAAACAGCCTTGGGAGGAGACTTTTAGTCCAGCAGACCTCTGCAGAAAACTATTGCTATAGGCTAATGAAGAACTAGAGGGCCAAGTGGTACAGTCTATTTCGTGTTCAATGTTTCTTTATAAAATAACTAAGAAGAAGGATTGGTTCTTTGTCTTTTTATACCTGCCCTGTTACCAATGCCAGCTATAACTATAATTAAACTTGTACTTATAGTGACAGGAATAAAAAACATTTTGTATATAGCCATCTTTTTAACTAATTGGAAAATGTTCAGTACCAATATTCATATTCACTTATAGCTCATATACATCTTTAAAAATTACGAATGTCCCCTTCTTTGCACAGGTTTGAAAATCCTCTCCTCTCGTGCCTACCTCTGTGATGCTTTCTGTTGGAAGTCATAGATTAGCTGTACTGACCATTGCACATAGGGCACTGTCAACCCAAATCAATGAAGAAACAGGTAATGCCTCTATTTTTCAGCTTTGCTACACTTCTGGTGAGCTTTACTGAAGCAGCACAACTCCAAGTGGATGCAAGAATCTCTCTGGATATAAGCAATATGGTCTAACTCAACTACAGACAAAGCAAGCCCTGCATCAGACATCCCAGATATGCAAACTTCAATCTATGAAGGTTTGTTTTAGTTTCTTTTCAGATATATGGATAGTATAGTGACAGATCTGGTTGACCTTATAAATCTTTAATGAGTGTAATGCATTTGTGGACTGTTCATATTTGTATTTCAATAGTTCAGAAGTTCCATTATAGAAGGATCACACTGTCACTGATTATGAAGGATTAACTTGCCTTTCAGATCTTATCTGGTTACAGAAAGTTGTGTTTCGTCTCAGAATGAATTTCTCATTTCTCTTCAAAAAGACTTCACCGGTGAAATGCTGCAGAGGCAAGTCACTATTTTTTTAAAGTCTTTGGTTTTGGAAATTCTAAGATGTAAGCAACTGCAATGACATCCATTCACTGATGATGCACATAATATTGTGACACCCCTGGTTTTCAAGTCTTTCGGAACCCGAGGAAAACTGAAAACTGTGGTGGGAGTCATGTACTGAATGTAAGCAGAAGCCAAGATTATTGCACTACTCCGTGTGGGCTTCCAAGTGTCTTTAAATTAAGACTGATGTTGTGTTTAGACTTGTAATGCAAATAATAAAAAATATACCTAGTGTTTCCTGGGTGAGTATTCACAGTTTTCAGATGGAAGGGGATCACTGTCCAGATTTCATTGACCAGCAAGGTGTCATCAATTCATATTATCAAGGCTATCAGTGATGATTTTTGAACACTCTTGATGGTTTTCAAGTCCAGCTCCTCAGGCATATTCTGAATCTTCTTTGGAGACAGAACAGGAGGTTATGAGAAGAGTTTTTTCTCAGGTTGTTAGTCACATTCAGCTCATTATCTTCTCTGGTTCAAGGCCAGAAATCAGTGTGACTTTTGGTAAACTAAAATCCTATTATAAATATTCTACTATATAAAAAAATAAAACTTTTGCTGTTCAGTTCTCTCTGATGGTGATAATCATAATTAAAAATGTGATTCATTTATCCAGAGTTATTATGCTTAATGACTTGCTTGAAATAACTTTCAAAGATCTTATGAAAAATTAAAATCTCAGTTAAATTCTAAAGTGCATTGGTTCTGGCTCAGAACAATTTATACTATATTAATCTATTATAAAATTGTGCTATTCATTCAAACTGTGAACCAGAGTCTCCACAGAGTATTACTGTTTAAAATTAGTTGTTAAGGACTGGAATCTGAGACAGAGACACATTATTTTCAGTAGGCATTATTAGCTTTAGGTGGTGCTGTTAAGTGACGATGAAATAAAGACATTACTATGATGCCAGCATAATTATGAAGTATACAAGGAAGAGAGATTTAGCTTATTCTTAAAACCTTAGAAAGTGTAGAACCATACAAATGCCAATGCACAGGCTAAAACTTGACCATATTTGAAGGCATAGCTACGTTAAATATGCAAATATCACTGATTGTACAAAGCGTATTGTATGTATATTGATCAGAAAAACAATAAGAAAAATTATGATTAAATACTAAAATTATTGGTTCAAACATTTGTGAATACAGGAAACCTGAGGAGAAATACTCAAAGGTATCATTACACAAGGGCATTACATAATTTATAAGTTTGCAACATAGTATGACAAAAGAACCAGAGAAAAGGTTAAATCTCAATTTCTTGGTGTAGAACTGTATCCAAACTTTTTCAGAAGATAAGTGAGGGGTTTTTTCCTCCATATGCCAGGGAAGGAGATAATAGAACTAGGTGATTCTGATCCAAAAGCCCACGTAGGCAAAGGGAAAGATCTTGCAGCTGACTTCATTGTACTTTTACTGCAGATGTTGCAATCTGATCAGATTATGATGGCTGATATAAATCATCTGAATTATATAATTTTTTTAAAGTATGCCCTCAGTCAACTCCATAGATGGTTTCCATTACCATTGCAAGACATGCTACTAGGAAATACTGAAAGAAGGAGAAAATTTAGAAGAAGATTTAAAACATGATGTTGAAGGTACCTTCTGAGATCAGGTAACAGTTGGTATTATAATTATTGAGTAGTAAAAGAGTGAGGATGACCTATAACTAAACTATAAACATATGAAAACTTTATGAAAAAAGTTTAGAATGCATTATTTAATGAATAAATAAAAGCAGTCTGTATTGAGGAAAGAAAGCAATTAAACTTAATTTCAGGAATACAAATGAAAATAAAACCTATGACTATAGTTTTGCAGACAAGTAGGTAAGAAAAACTAATTAGACTGTTTAAAAGGAAATTAGAAACAAATGTAGACATGTTGTCTCTCCCTGGAGGGAGGTAGGTGGTATAACAAGTGTCTGCCACCTTGAATTTGGCAACAAATCCATGCAATAGGCAGAAATAGACCTCACACTTTATTTGACTGTTTAGTGATTTAATGTTTTTTAACCTAAGTCTCTGTCCTTTGCTGCACTTCTCTTTCAGTAATATGATGCTACATTCCACAATAAATATTTTTTCACCTAAAATCAAAAAGAGAGGCGTCAGATAAGCCTCTAAGAGTAAGCAAGCTAGAAATATAATGACACTAAAGACTGAAAGATATGAAAACATTATAAGTTAATAGTATGGCATCTTTCTGCGTTCAACAGAGCTGTAAAAAGTGAAACACAACCTGTGTGCTGTTCCTGTGTAAATCATAATCAATATCTGTAATTTTTAAATGTATACTTGGGTTTTGGGATCATCATTGATAGTGTGATATTTGATCTGTTTTAGCACAAGTACATAAAAGGACTGTGTTCTGATGAGGTGGAAACAATTTTACTGTACTGTATTGTTAGCAAATTTAGTAGGCACAATAATTATGTAACTATTTAAAGCATACTGATGCACACTTAAAGCACAAAGTTACCTTTGATACATCTTTTGCTTACAGTAGACTTAAAGCATAGTGTAATATAGTGATGTATTTCTTATTCTGTGACCGTTATTGTTATCTCAAGGTATTATGGTAAAACAACATATTTTACTTTTAAAAAGTTAAGGGAAAAAAACAAACCAAAATATTTCTATAAGTAATAGTGTTGTGCAGTAGTGCCTTCTGCTACGCATAGGAAACCTTATACTTAGTACCAACACAGAAGTTGAATTTAACTATTCATTTAAACACAAGGGAAAAGCACATTAAATTTTTTTCAGTTTGGATGGAAGCTGAGTTGGAAGTGACTTCAAGGCCCAGAGTACTTGTGGGGATGAGTAGAAGGACACCAATTCAGAGGATTCTTTTGAATATTTTGTTTTGGTTTTAATCAAGGAATTTAAAGCAGGTATTTCCCACAGCAGCTGTGTGAATGTCACTAGTATTTATATTGACCTCTTAATTGTTATAAAAACATGTATTTTGGTACAATTATCATTAACCTGCAAGCAATAACCTTTTACATGTTTAAAGTGGTTGCAGTGCTTGTTATTACAGCCCACTTTCAATGCTGTTCATTTAGTATGCTGTGTTTTTAACACAAATGTAATCCACTCTGCATTTTCCATTTAAAATGCATAAGGCAAAGTGCATCATAACAGGATGTAACTACGTATTAATCAAATTAGCACAACACTTCAAAGGCCCTGGCTTTTTACTAGGCTACTGTTAGATCACAATTCATGATGGAAAGAAGCAGCGTAATGAAAGGCTTGGCAAGGGAGCTGTTTATTTTTTTCCAGAAAGATATATTGGGGGTTAATTTTCATGACGGGAAAAAATGTGGAGGAAAGTAACAGTAAGCATTAAGCTAAAGCACAATAAATGGAATTTAAAATACTACTGCGGCTTTGCTATTGACAAACATAAATGTAGTAATTAGTTGATGACACAACAGAGCTCAAATGACCTATTGTTTAATTATTCAAACTTCATGACCCAAACAAAGAAGAGTCAGATTATTCAATATTCACATTGTGAAACAGGAACAGCTGGGAAGATTCATCCCCTATCGTACATTTAACTTACTACATATACATAAGACCCTTCAGCTAATACTTTTTCACTACTGTTTCTCAACAGGTTTATGACCATTTAAAATTATGTTTCAGAAAATGAAGTGAAGCCTTGTGGCATATTGACTTCTATGTGGAATAGTCATGATTTAGGAAACCCAATCTAAGATGCTTTCAGTGGAGTACAGCAAAGCGTCAGGAGCACATAAGGGAATGGTGTCTGCATTCCTCTCCTTGTAATGTAAGGGCTTGCCATAAAATGTGAAAATGGTTTTCCTGCTTGGATGTATATTCTAGCATTGCTAGACTTTCAGCTGAAATTAAAAGGGTTTATGCTAAACTTTGGAATTACCTTTAAAATTTATTGATTTGTATTTGTCTCAATAATCTATTTCCATTTTCTTCATTTATGTTTTTAGACTGTAGGGTAGGGTAATTTGGAAGTCGGTCTGAAAGTCAGTGTTGAAACTCTCGTTGACTTTAGCTGCAGCGAGACTGAATTAATGTGTTCAACCAAGCCTTCCTTAAAGTAGCAATAACTTCCTTGTCTTCCACATTCTGCCATCCACTTTTTTGTTACTTGTTTATTTATGCAAACTTTTATGCATGCAAGCTATTAATGTTGTTTTCTAAATCAGTATGTAGTCATTGCACCCACTACTCTTCTGTTTATTCCCAGTAGATGGAGGAAATAGTACTCAATCCCCTAGTTTATGTTTTGTCAAACATATAAAAGATCTTTATGGTGATATCTCTGTTTTCATTATTGAAGTGCATTAGTAAAACCAAAACCTGGATGAGCACCTTTTTTGAGAAGCTGAAAACAGCTTAAATTTATCCTATGGAAACCTGCTTTGACATACTTGATTTGACATGCACATAGGCTCCTGCTAGAGAAAATCACTGAGGAAATGTTATCTTAAGTCATGATGGTAATGCTTCCAAAAGGAAGATTGAAGGTGACAGGCTAAATCTTTAGGAACCTTTCAATTATGAAAGAATGCAGTCAGTGAAAATTCAGAAACTGTTCAGAGATTAAAAATATTAAAAATAGAATCTACCTCTAAAGTACACACATCCTTTATGTGATATCTATATTAGAGACATAGCACATATATAAGAATTTTATATGAATAATAACATAAATCTGTATTAGTTGTCCTTATATAGGGGATCTGGGCATTAGACAACACAGATTTCAAATGGTACTGGAACCATCTAGTGGTTAAAACCCAACTCAAGACATGTTTTGAGGAAGAAGTTTAGCATTTAAATGTCTTCTGCCTCTGTTAAAAAAAATGAGACTGAACTGGAAACTTAAAGCAACTAGATTAATATTCCTTGATGTTCAATAGTTTAGTGTCATATTTTTAAGTATTTTAGTCTCAGGATTTTTTCCTGTTTGGGAGACACTAGATTACTGACAAAAATCCCATACATATTGATATAGATAAATACAGTCACATAAAAACCAGCTGTTATTACTGATTGCAATATGAGAACTGCACACACACACACAAATTTCCTTTGCTTTTAAAAATCTCAACAATTTAAGTCAAATTGTACTATAAGATTTCATTGCACCTGAAGAGCTGGCATCTAATAATAACTGGATACACAGTTATTACAGTATTCACATTTAGTTTTGAGTCTGCCATGTGCTGGATCAGAAATATTTTATTCTGAAAATTTCCAGCTAACTTCCAGTTTGAGTTTACAGGTTAAATTGCTTTTTTTGTATCATGTAGTCACAACGGGTTCATAGAAACTGCTTACATAACTATTAATGGTATCACTGTGAATGGCCAGGATGAAATATGCAGCTAAATTTTGACCTTAATAATGAAAAACTCTCACAGAAATAGCTAAATAAGAATTGGTTAATTAAACAAAGAGAAATTTGAGATGGCAATAAATATAATGCCATTTACCTATCTCTTCCTATCATTCACCATGGTATAATCTTCCTGTGTTCTCTCAAGATGAGTTTTAAATGATTCAAATCATTCCATCATATGACTAGAGAGAGTCTTTTTCGTATCTGACAGACCTTGCATCTTGAGAATACCTCTTTGTTTTAGTTATTTGTTTCCTCAATTTTATCTTTTTACTTCTAGGCTGAATTTTAACTTAATATATCTGTTATCAAAACAGGGAAAGGATAATTTTTTTTCTGTTCCATACTTTGTCTAGGGGATCAGGTTGCCTGAACTGGGCTCTTTTGGAGCACTGAAGTTCCCCCTTCCCAACACATGCCACTACAACAAGGACAGAGAATATGAAGTTACTGAGCTGCTCTAGATGAGGGTCCAGAAGGATCTGAGAGAGAACTCCTGGTAGGGAAGGAATACAGTTTTCAAAGCTATTTGTCTCTCATATCACCATTTAGACAGCATAGGTCAGAAGACTGTAAGTACAGCACCTCAGGGAGAATTATATTGTTTTAATGGAAGGTAGAAACATGTTTTTAAATGAATTTTAAAAGAGGGGGAGAATTGTACTGGTAATGAACAGAGTGCTTTTTAGAGAAAAGACTACTTTTTCTCTACAGGGTGGTGAGAAGAATGGTATTGTGTTTTACTTATGTAGCTCTCCTTTGGAAATATGACCACAGGAACTCTTCCAAAAACAAGAAGCAGATGATGTGGTGAGAGTTCAGGTATCTCTCTGAGAAAAGCTCTCATGCTTAGGAGGAGTTTTCTTTAGATACTTCAGATAAAATGAATCTTTCAAACTCTTGAAATGCATTCATCTTGAATCAAGTACTCCATTTTGCCAAGGATTTTATAGGCATTTTTAACAATATTTAATGCTGAAACACAATTTTTGTTTTTATATCTATTTTTAGTTCCCTCTTAATTAATTTAATTCCTCTCTGAAATAAAGTAATCTTGGGTGAAATTCTTCAGCCTTTGTTTATGCATAAAAAGAAGCTACCCCACTTTTCAAGAAGATTTTTATTTGATATTCATTTCCTCATAGGCTAAAAGCAAGCTACCTCATCCCACCCCTGAGATGATTTTCAAGGCATGAATAGCTATCTCCATAACTTGCATTGGATCTTAGGTACAAATGTATTTGGTTTACATATTCTGTTCACTGTGCTGTTTAAAAATAGCGCCAAAAATTAAGTTATTTCATGAATAAAAGTAGAACTTTCAGGATTTTTTTAAAATCATTACTTAGGATATGGGATACATATGCCGGAAATTGCACTATTTATTTTTATACTGCAAACCACTCAAGTTCAAGTATTAGAGATAAGAATAAATAAACGAATTTAAAATAAAATCCCATATGTTAGTGAAAAGTTTTTATTACCCTAGGCTTGGAATTATCTCAGACTCCAGACAACTATATTTCAAATATTCACAGTTTGTCATATAGAAACAATATTCTTGTTCAATTCTTTTTCAGTCTTTTAAGGTGTGTAGATCTCCATAAAATCAAGCCAACAAATGAAAGAGATTGCAGTCCAACTGCATTTTTTAATATCTACTATTTTTAAGGATATTTTCTTAACGTATAAGCTGAAAAGGATACAGTCAAGATTCAATTCCAAACATTAATGTACATTTCTGTGTTGATATTTCAAGAGTTCAATCATGAAGTTATTCTAAAATTCTAAGACATTTAATCTAAAGCTGTAACTTTACCACATTCTCTTAACAGACTTAATTGTTACTTCTTTAGTTAACTATCCAGAATGTGAGATTTTCAATAAGTGTTTGCATAGAAATGTGCTACATCTCCTCACCCTAAAAATATCAAAGTCCACTTGTTTTATTAAATGTAAAACTTTTCCTGAGGGAATTATCTGTCCTTTTGACACGTACTTGTGTTTCTGTGCATGGTATGAAAGTACTACCAGGATCCATTAAAACAGAGCATACAGTTTTTTAGAGTTTGGTGAATGCAGAGATAAAAAAACTCCTACCTAGTTTGACACTTCAAAGGTCACCAAGTAGGAAATGTTTTTCTCATCTGTTTTGTGATAGCTGAAAAGCAAATTCTGATTTACTTGGTCTGAATCTGAATTTTAGTTATAAAGTAAGCAGAGGAAAAAGTGCAGTCATATACCAAATGAAGCCTTTGTTCAACAAAACCAAAAAGGCTTTTTTTAAAAGAACTATTTCCCATATATCTTTAAAGGCTTTTTTAAAAAGAACTATTTCCCATATATCTTTCGGCAAAAACCCCCAGTCTTTTGGTGAAGAAGTTTTTCCTTTTCAAACTTTAGCAGCACTTTTTGCATCACAATTGAGTATTTCAAAAATGTTATCAAGCAAAATGTCAAATTATGTCAAATGATGCTAGGGTATCCAGTCATTGCAAAGTTTTGCTTTTAGCCCTATCTATCTCATGTTTACCTTTTGGTATCTCTCTGTTGGCTTTTTGTCTTTCAACAAACATTTGCTGCCACCCATACATAGTAGCCGGTTGGTGGCCCTGAAGATTTACTAAATGCGGTTGCTGTTGTCTTTGTCATTCTGCCCTGAGCTGTGATATGTCAGGTACCTGAGACCCATCTAAACAATTTGCTACTCATGGCTGGGAAGGAGTTCTGAAAAAAATTCCTTGCACTCCTTCCTTCTTTTTCCACAGTGTATAATAAGGTATTAGCTATCTTTCACTTGCATTCAGTCCTGGTAGAGCATGACAGTACTGGTAATATAACTAGAAGCCTTATTTGTGAGATTTCAAACCAAATTTCCAGAGCAGAAGGCTTAGATAACGTCTGGTGTCCATCCAAAATGAAATGAATCTCCTAAACTTTTGGATAGCTTTGTTCATTGTGAATATAAATGTGCTGTAGTCAACCAGTTAATATCCTACTTAAACAAAGTTTACTTAATAAAAAAAGGCTTTAATTTTATACAGCTGTATACCATTAATATTCTTGGACAGAGCTTTCTGCATACAGGAAGATATAAAGTAAATTAACAAGACATGACCTAAGACAATACATAACTGTTTCCTTAGTTCCAAAAATGCATTTATTGATTTTGTTTTCACCATGGTCAGAATAATACAAACATTTGTCAGCTGCATCCTTTAGCACTCAGCCTAGGCAGAACTATTAAAAGTTACCCTTATACATTCCACCACAAATAAAACGTTGTTGCAGTATATACCATTACATCTCTTCTTCACATATACAAATAAATATAATCTTCACAGAGTAGTGTTAGCAGTGTTAGGATACTTCAGTTGCTATTGGTAACAATAGGGATGATAATACTTTCGGGATGAATTATGTATTAATTGTTTTGTTGAAAAAATGGAGATGAACTTTATTTATGGCTGGGTTTCTCTAAAAGGGTTACAAGGGTTGCTCTTTTATTGTGCATGCCAGGTTTTCAAATCAATATTTATACATTTTCCCCAATGCTAATGCAACCCTATCCATTTGTTAAAATAAACAATAAAACCTGACCTATTTACAGTACTCTATGTATGCTATACCAGCTATTCTATAAACATCACTGTAGAGAATTAACACTATAGATTCAGCAGCATAATTTATCAAATATGCTGTCTGAAAATTAAAGGCCTTGTTCTACGGTCCTTTCACGTATGTAACACTCTGAAGTGATGTGGAGGTCTGCATGAGAATGGGTTTCTGGACTGTGCAGCATAATTGTGGTCCAGAGAAATTTGGAAACTTATTGGAAACTTGAAAATCCAGAGTTTCAAGGATCAGGCCAGATTCTCTGCTAATGTCCAGGAAAATTAGCTCTTTTGAATAAAAATTTATATCTTCTGAAGATGTAATTAATGCCTGTGAGAATATATCTCCATTCTAAATTGCTGGATTTCTTAATACTCTTCCCATCACTTCTCAACTTTGACCCTATAGAATCACTGTCTACTGAAAGGAGAGGGTTTTTTAGCCTACGTGGCTCATCCATCTTTAAATCTTTTCTTCGATCTTATTTTCTTTTTAAAACCAAGACTGCTGACAACTACACTGAGTGTTGGCTGAGTGAGTAGCCTTAATTTATCTTATTAGAATCTGAGCCCCGACCACCAACCTCATTTCACCTCAGACCTTTCCCCCACATTTATTAAAAATGACTTATGTCTCTCTCAGACAATTTGCATAGAAAAGATATGTCAAGTGCATAAGTGCAATGGATCCTATATTCGCTACATCCGTACCACAATTTTCACCAGCTCATAATATTAAAAATTAATTTTAGATATATAATGAGAAAAGTGCTTATAAATAAGAACAAACTGTAAGTAGCTGTATTGGGAAATTCCATTTTGCACAATGAAAGAATATGCAGGTGTATAACAGTGAGAATAACTGATTCTTCTGTCATGTCTTGGTGCAAAATAAGAGCAGTTTCGCTGACCACAACTAAATCTAGAGCAGATTTTGACTGATATATTTGAAATTATAGAGTCAAGGCTTGAAAATTAACTTCCAGAAACAGATATAACTTTGGAAATAGGTATATATCTGTCTCATAGGTCATGTATTTAGCATCACATTATCCTTAAAGGAACTTTAAATACATTTTTTTTTAAGAAAATCAGCTGTTGATTGTTGCACAAGTAAAACATATACAGTCTTATCTTTCTCTGTTGAAGTTAATGGGAGTCTCACTTCAACAGGGAGTGTTGACCTACAATCTTCAGAGATTTTCTCCAAAGAAGATAAAACTGGTAACTGAAACATACTGGTGAAGATCCACAAGCAGAGGTTTAAGGTCAAAAGACATCTTTACAATAGTCAAGCCTGAGCTTCATCTCACCTAACTTTAGTTGTTGCAAGTTGGCCTAAGTCACCATAGAAATCAGTATGCCTGGACGGAGGTTCATCTTTCATAACATCAGTATCAAAGATAGACGGATGGATTGCCCTTTGGCTGCTCAAGTCTCCCCGTTGACTATCAAAGAGCACAAACTGATCTGGTCATACTAGTTTAAGATAACTGAAACTAGGTGATTAATCCAGCTCTGACCCTGACCTCTTGAATATTGAAAGCTCTGGAGCTTTACAAACTTATTCCAATAGAGGGAATTATTCTTTTAGTGCGGGAACACTAACCAATAACATATGGTTGAACTAAAGATGACTTGTCAAACATATGATATTTCCATCATGATGCTCCAAACCTGTAATAAAGACTTGACAGATCTCATCGAAGGAGATCATGTGCTCTCTCACGCAGAGCTCTCTCTAAGCCCAGAAGCAGCTGGCTGCTTGACCTGAGGAATGGCACAAGCAGCTCCCGTCCTGCAGCAACACCATCAGTTATGGACTAAACTAGTAGCAGACCTGCACGGGTAGATGCAAGACAACTGATACTGAAGGAGCAGACATTTAAAGATACTGAACATCTCCATTCCTTTGATAAATAATAGCCACTGATAAGGATTTAATGAAGACCAAGTGGTTTTGATATGTACATAGGCACAGTTTCCATTACAAGTGAATAAAAAATCATTTGTTTGCTTTTTCTTCTTGAATATCTAATATGGTCATGAGGAAAAGACCACTACCCTCAAACATAACTAATTTTATTGCTAGTATCTACGAAAGATGAGGAGAATAAACAACAAAAAGAGTTCTTTCAATTCTCATCGCTCTCATTTTATTTACTTTTCTTAAAAAAAAAAAAAGATAGTGTTCAACATTCTGGCTACAGTTAAATTTAAGATTAGTTTTTAGGAAAGTAAAGTGCTTAACTTATTTGAACTGATTGCTGATAAAAATCCCTTCAATATCACTTAGTATGCACTCTAAACACTTGACAGGCAGGAGAAGATACAAGTGCTCCCTAACTACGCCAAGAAGAGGCTGGATGCGCCCTGGTGTTGCTGTCCCACATCCTACAGTTGACAAGATCCCTGTATTATCTGTTCTGTAAGTGGAGCACTCACACTTATCATTGCAGGAGGTGTCACTGTTACTTTTTCCCATAGCATATTTAAGGAGACTGCTTAAGATACCCTCTTCTTCCTCCAATTTAAATGTGGAATTAAGCATGGTTATTTGTATTCACAATTGACATAGATGAAATAGAGAAAGAAAAAATGATTTGTAATGTTTGCTGCTGAACGTCTTTCTGATTTGCTGTGCAGTAGCAACATCATCAGGTTTTATATAATTATGTATGAAACATATATATATATGCCATTAGCCAAATTTGGAACAGCCCATTTCTTTCTGTAATCAAAAAAGCTGCAGAAAAATATATACATGGAAAATGGAAGAAAGGAATCACAAGAGTATCCAGCAGCCTTTACAATTTCGATGATGTGGTTTCTCTAGCTATAGAAAATGGAGTTATACTTAGCTAGTTAAAAAATATTTAATAATATCTCAAAAATGTTTCTGACAAACAACTGAATAAGGGTAAATAAGCGGGTAGGGCTGTCTGTATTATTCAGGATTTTCTATTACAGTTACAGTCCTTGCTGGTCTATTCCAACCATTTGAATTAACGCAGAAGTAAAGATGTGTCTAGGCAAATGAAATTAAGGATAAAACAATCACAGAAATGAAATACTCTGTCTCTTCCAGTTCCTTTAAAGGCCATTACAAAGCATGCTTGTCTGAAATTTTATTTAGCCATCTGAAAGACTTTTGCCTCAATGGAATTGCTCAAAAATTAGAAGGCTGGCAAATAATTCTGTGTAAAGCTAGAGAGTTCATTGTTTTTGCTTTACCTGATAATTTTTGTGAAAATTTTGACTGTATGAATAGTTTGTACTTGGTCATCATTCAGTACTACAGCCTTTTTTTTTTGTTTGTTTTTGTTTTTTTTTTTCACCTTTAATTTTCCTTGTCTTTCTCTTTTTCCTGGTGATTTCTGTGTGGGTTTATTTATTTATTTATTTATTTATTTAATATGTTTTGTCACTGAGAAAATGGAAATTCTTTGTTTCTTGAAAAGCTAGAAGGGTAATACTGTAAAACTGAAAGTAAAAAAGACTATCCAATTTATCTAAAAGATTGGAAAATTTCAGAAATTTTTAATTTTGGGCCTAAAGTCTACTTTTTTAATGTCTATTCATTTATATTTTTTTTTTGTTGACACGATTTTTTAGGCAGTATTCTATTTTTTCATAGGAATTTTGACACTATATTAGAATTAATAGCTGAAAGCATTAAGGAAAAAAAATCCCTGGCCAGTTATTTTCAGTGTGTGAATTGTATCACCTTGTTTATACACATGAATGTAAAGCCGATAACTAAAAACAGGAAATAATTTACTATAGAGTAACTTAAAATTCACATTGACCTTGTTTTAGATCTCAAAACAGGCAGTTCTAAAAATTTATTCAGTTTCCCTCCACAGATGTGAAGGGCCATGCAATCTGCCTCATGTACAGATGAGAAAGAGCGTGAAGCCGAGCACAGGTGCGTTTTACCCTGGGGAGAACCACCAGGAAACCAGCACATGGCTCCACATGCTGCTCCTCTGCAAGACTCAGCCTGCTTGTGCCGTGCCACCTCTGCCTCGGGTACCGAAACGCCGGCGGGCGTGTGGCCACAGCTGTGCCCATGGCCAGCTCCCCCAGAGCGGTTCAAGGGATTTGAAGCTAATGTTGGCTTGGCATTAGCTGTACAGCTATTTAAAATCCCACAGCTTTGGAAAGGGAATGCATCATCTAGAATGGATGGCTGTAACTATTCCCCACTTGCCCCTCCGTCCTCTCCTGCAGCGGATTGCTAACCCTTGCGGTGGTAGGAAGGAGCAGGTGGCAGCTATCTAATGCCTTGCTACGAAGCCACACGGATGCATTTCTCCTGCATGCACACACCCCAGGGTCTTCTCCCTCTAACACAGGCCCATCTGCTGCTCTCCACTGCACATGATGGAGAGGATACTAGCACTTAAAGAAATGGGCAGTAAAACCATGACACACATACCTGGGACCAAAAATGTTGGCCGACATAAACCATTAGAAGCTGAGGGGACTGTGATCTTTCTCAATGTTTTAGGGTCTGTCCCAGATTATGAACATGGCTTTAAACTATACTAGAAATGGCAGGATTTTAAAAAATTATTTAAATGATGTTTTGATGATTTTCTTGGAGATGCATTGTGTGTGAAAGCACTATGCTTTACCACTGAACTCATTACACCCTCTCTCGCTTCAGTTTCTTGATCAAATTTAAGTATAAACTCTGTATTTCTCTCCTCCTCTAGATGACTAAATCAAAACAGACTAATGAAATGAAAGAGAAATCTGCCAGGTATGCTGTAAGTGTGGTTCTATTAAATATAGAAAGACTGCACTTCAGCTAATATGTTACAGTGCTACTTTGCTTCAGATCAGTTTAGGCTTAAATAATGCAAGACAGAAAACAAAGACCAGTATTTAAGTTAGCTCCTCTAATCTTCCAGGTCATGATGTTGCACTTGTGAAGTTGGACACTGATTTTAGCTGGCTATGGGTCTGGCCTCCAGAAAAGAAGCTCATTGTGAAGACTTCATCTCCTTAACCATCTCCATGGTATCCAAAGAATGGATCTATGGGAAGAAACACATGCTCTTTGCCACCAGTGAAAAGGCAAAAGACAATATGTGTGTGTGTTTGTCCATGAATGTGGAAGTACCAAATCCAATACAATTTCAGCAAATAGAAATGAGATCTGTCTACTTTCTTGACTTTTTAAAATAACACTAAGCTGAGCCAATGATACTCCTCTAGAAGTTCTGAAGGTCACAAACTCACCCTTGGTATCATCAGTCATCTAGAAGAAAATGTGAAACAAACATTACTATATATTAACTACTAGGTTTCCCATAATAGGAAACTTCTTGAGCTGATCTGCTGGCATCTATGTTTTTGATTAATATTTTTCCATTTCTTGCATCTAGACATTTATTGCATTTGAGTTTATCCTTTTCCTTTCTTCCTTTCTTTCTTTCTGTCTTTCTTCTTTTTCCATTGGAGGAATAATTGCAGTTCTTTTCAAATCTCCTAGGAAATTTTTCAGCTATGTAAAGTTATAACAAGATGTGACATCCAGTCCTAGCTAATCAGTGTTCAACACAGACCCACTACTGCAGTGCAGGGGGTGGCACTTTCAATTTGCCCGTGACACTGACCAGGTTTTTAAGGAACAGTGAGTGAAGGGAGAAAATAGCATAAAAATGCTTAAATTTTTATAGAAAAGGTATAACTTTGTAAGAAAGCGCTATCATAAATTCCAAAAAAGTATATCTTAATGATACACTTAGAGTAAATCATTTGCCTTGAGAGACAGGAGGTCTCTGGTGACCTGTATGGCAGCCACAAGAGACTACCAGACTAGCTACTTTCAGCTAAATGTACTCTCATATTAATATTTTAAAATGCCATAATGCCTCTCTGAAAACCTCAGAGGACAGATACATCAATTTGCGAGGTCTTCACTCCAGGAAATAGAAACAGGGATAATCTGCCATTAAAAGAAATAGTTCATTATGTCTGCTTCTCGGGAGCACATAAACTATGTCCCTCACATACTTATGTTGCAAATCCTCACTTTAATGTGAAGGGAAACACCATGCCCCAGAGCTTTATTGTCCCACTGTTTATTAGTACAAAAAGGTTTGTTGTGGTACGAAATCTTAAGCTTGTTACAGTAATCAATCAGCTTCAAAGAGTCTCTTGCCTGAGCCAGAATCATTACAAATAAATCAATTAAACATAAAGTTTCTATTTTCAGGAGGATCACAATACAGAAAAGCAGCAGTGTATCATAGTTAGAGAAAGGGATTTTACTAGGTTGGGGCTTCTAATACAAGACCTCCTTTCCTTTTTTTTTTTTTTTTTTTATTGCAAAGGGTGAGAGATTTATTTTTTATTCCAGTAAAATCCAGAGTATTCCTCTTTTGAATGTCCATTTCAACATGAGAAATTTATACTCCATGAGAAAAATAAAGACTACTACTTAACACTTCTCTAGCTGTAGAACGGAATAAGAAATTAATTTGCATTGTTTGGACCATTAAGGATACAAAATCAGGGAGGAATGCTGCAGAATGGAATGTGTGTGTAAAAACAATTTTTATTTTATTGGTTTATCTGCTGGGGGAGGTACAAGATATTAGGACATATATGGGGTTTTTTTTCCTTGAGAATTTCTGCCTTATTGTTGTTTAAATACGTTCCTGAGATTTCCCATAGTATTAAACAAATGTCAACAGCAATGACAACAACAGAATAAACTACTCTATTCTCTTCTATTTTATTCTGTTTACCAGTTTGATAATTCCTACACCTTTCTTTAGTGGGTAAACCGGATAGTCACTATAATGTGTTGTTTAGCTGGATTTTAATTTATTTTCTAGGAAAGGAGTGTGGCTCCTTAAAAACATGTACACAGTTATGCTTATTTTTGTCAATTACATGTCAAAGAAGGAGGCTTTTTGTCTTGATATGGGAGGTGATGTTCTGATGCTGAGATCTGTGATGATCTTAAGTTTCAAATTTATACGATCATATACTGAGTGCTTACTGCAAAAACCTTCTGACATGCATTCTACATGCCAGTGTTATGGGAAAGAAGATGGTTTTAGCTGCTGCCTTTAAGCCTCTGCTTCTGCTGTACAGGTTTGACGCTATGTTGTAAAAGAGGCAGAGAAATACAACAGAGAAATCATGGTCTTTGATGGAAACAGTCCCCTGGATAACTACATCCAGTTGCTATTTCTGGCACATAGCCGTACTGTGGATGAAGCAGGTGCATGGTCATACATGGCTGCTGGGCATAGTCTTGTTTTTCCATGTACACAACTTGAGATTTTCTAGATAGAGCCTCAGGTCTGATTTATAACAATGATGAAGGATTGCAACAGAACTGAAAACAGAACAGTGCTCCAAGAACCAGGCTGAAGGCTTGCTGAATCAGGTGTCTAAATAAATCAATCCATTTTTGTTTGATTTCTCTTGCAGTTTAAACTCAATTTTGTCAATTTTCTCCATGAACAAATTCAAAACAAATATTTTGTTTTGGATCAGCTCAAACAAAATTGGCATGTTTATTTACTGAACTGATGCCAAGCATTTTGTTCCTATAAACCAGCCAGCTGTATTTTTTGTCTGAGCACAGTATTGTGGAAGTTTTAGCCTACGCTTACAGGCTGAGTTCCTTGAAGACTTAGATCTTTCATTGCAAAAAGCAGTTTTTTCCTGATGCATTATCAGTTCACATCACTGCTGGTGCATCATAGGAGACAGCTTTTGACTCGATGGCAAAAGGGACAAACAGATTCAACTGCAGCATTCATTCATCACACTTACTTAACAGGAGTCCTTAGTTTTGAACAATAATCACCCTTACTTTCCAAAGGTAATTTTTAAACCTACATAAACCTCAACCATTTTCTGATGGTGTTCCTACTTTCCACTGGCTATAGGTGGAGATCGGGATGTGTAGGTTGTTCAGTTAATCTACTCAGTTAATTGCTAGTGTTATGTGGAATTAATCAGTATTAGAGAAACAGATCCTGAAGTACTTAATTTTTTACTTTTTTTCCAATCAAGGTAGTCTCCAGCTGAATTACACTCTGTCTGTAACAAAGTAAAAAATCAGGTTACCAATATCATCTAGATGGTCAGGCACGGATGATAACATCCATTCAAACTCAGTCTGCAGCACTTTTACCTTTTAATCCTACACACACATATTTCAGAGAGATAGAGAAGCGCTGATCCACTCTGAGTAAATTCTGAGACCATATATTCTTGTGGTGAGGGAGAAAAACTGCTTAGGTTCTGTAACGGTAATCTTGAAAATATATACTATTGCCTATATGGAAAAAACCCCTCCGGTATGGAAAGCAAAAACTGTATTTCCCTTCTCCTTTTACCTGATCGAGAATTATCAGGGAAAACCAGTATATTTCTAATGATGGAGCTCATCATCCTTGCAGAATTCAGTATTGAGAACCATAGCAGTGCAAGCTACTGGTCTTACTCTGCTGGAAAAAAGGATTTCCTAGAGCCAGCAAATGATGCCTGAAGGGATGAATTTGTATTTCTAGTGGAATCCCTCCACAGAGGATCACATTCATGCCCTGACATCTTACATGTTGGAACAAGATCTCCAGAGTGGCTGAGGAACCTCCATCCTTGAAGGTTTCAAGACCAGACTGAACAAAGCCCTAAACAACCTGGTCTGGATTCAGTATTGACCCTGCTTTAGGCAGGAGGTGGGACCAGATGTCTTCCCAAGGTCCCTTCCAGCCAGAAAGTTTTGGTGATTGTACACTTCTAGCACCTGCCCCAGAGAAACCCCATAAAGACATCCAGGGATATTCCCGGAATCCGATGTGGAGTATTTACCTGAATTTCTTCTTTTTCGAGTGCTGTTTTGCTGTTGCTGGCAAGGCAGTGCAGTCTACTGTGAATAAAAAGATTGCTACAAATTAGCACAATCAATCAATCAATCGATTAATTAATCAGTTCTACAATGATGAAGAGTAGAAACAAAGAAAGATGAGACAATATTTGTGCAAAATATGTGCACCATGTAAAGAGCAAAAAATGTTTAATCTTCTTACAGTTGCCACCATTCATCAGTTTACCTAGTCATATATCCATAATTGCAATGCTTGTAAAATGGCAGTGCTGTAAATAGCTGGCCCCAGAGGGCTTTCTAGGCTAGTGACGCCAAAGAATTAATTTGCACTGAGATATGAAATTAAGGTTTTGTTCCAAGGCAAAAGGAGAATAAAAGAACATATTGGTAAATCTGTGTGAAAGGAACCAGCATCAGCAAAACTATCTTCCCTTTTGAAAAAGAAAACCAGCTAAAACCCTTTAGTAATATCCACTGGTTCCTTGATACATAATACACTGTGCATATGGTGAAATGTCAAAGTGCTCTTCCAGATCCACAAAAGAAACAAAGGTATAGAAAACCCACTTAATATAACATTAATACTTCCAGAGGGGCGGCACTAATTCTGTCACTCTATTCAGAGAATATGAAGCATTCAGCTACATTTTCTTTTGAGTTACCAGATGGTCCTTCTAAGAGAGACAAAATATCGTCTATGAATTGATAGTGTACTTGCTCTATTTGCTTACCTCTCTGAGATAAGGTTGCATCAGAACCTCTAATTGCTATAAAACACCTGCTCTGATAATAAACAAAACAAGTTAGGGATAGAAAGAAAATAGTCTTGTGATCATGTTAGAAGACTTGTTGAACATGCTTTATCTGAACGCCTGAACGGCTTCCACAGATGTACCACCTTTGGAATGTTGGATCTTCTGATCCCACCACTACAAAAAATCATCTCTGTGAAACCGAGAGATAACAGAGCATTTTATTAATGAATACAAGATGCCATTCATCTTTCAGGGCCAGGTATTTTACTTATTAATAGGCAACATTTTATTTGCACCCATAGACTGTACTCGTCATTTTGTTTAAGCTAAGAAGTGTAGTATATTTACAAGCTGAGAACTCCTATTTCCAGAGGTCTGAAGTATATACCTTATTCATGTGTGTATGAGCTAAGATCCATATTTCTAAAATAAATGCTTATTTCTTAAAGGTGATTTTGACATTGCTGATGAAGAATTGCTGATCTTCTCAGAACACTCCGAGAACTGCACAGTAGATGAATGTTAATTTAGACAAACCTGAAATGGAAATTACTGCCTTCACTAATTGCCATGGCAAACCCTCTATATTTGGATGTTTTCAGATCCAGAAGACATGGCTTTCTGTTAGGTACATTTCTATCAAATGCAATTTAAGTCTGGATCACTGAATGGTAGAACATTAGATTAAATAACATTTCTGCTCCTTTAAGTCTTGTCTATGAAGATAGTATCTCTCTAACTTTGCTGCACACATTTTACCACTTTTGATGATATAGACTGTTAGTGCACTACAGTCAAGGGAAACCCCCCCATTGATTTCTGAAGCTTTTAAGTCAACCTCGATCAGATTATTCGTAAAACAAAACATGCTTTGCTTCGGAATAGTAGGGAAAAAAATTCACAAGGACTGTTACTATGACATTCTTCCTGTGACTGTTGTAGTTCAGTCACACTCCCCAGTATCTTATTCATCAACAGTCATTTCCAGATGTTTCTGCCTTTTGTCTATTAACTTTGGTACTGTTTTCCCTGCATTTGGCCCATGCACCTCAAAGAAGAACTCACTCTCTTAGAGAAGATAATAAGCAGAGGACCGGGGGCACATGTTATGGTGTCCCAGGAGTCCCAGCACCTGAGTTTGCTGGATCAGGAATGCTTGCTGGTAACTGTTATTCAGTTACCTTGAATTTCAGTTACCTTAACAAAAGCTGACCATATAAATCTATTCATTTGTCATACTCAGAATAACAAAGTTACATCTTTTTTAGAAAAGACATAAATGAAGGCAAAGGGAAATTGTACATAATTTACAAAAGCATTAGATCAGAAGGCCCCTTTCTCCGTCAGCCTGGCAACAACCTTTGCATGGTGCTCCTGTCCTTAGCAAAGAGTGTTAGAAGAGCATCCTAGCCAAAGATTTCTCACAACCAAACTCTTTTTTCAGTTTTTCTAGGAGATCTAAGACCTGTTTAATCTTTCTTTCCGTATCTCCCTCTCAATTCACTCGTATTAGGAGACTGGCTTTTAATTAGCTAAATTAATTCCTTCTCGTATTTATGTAGATATCTCTCTTCTCATCACCCCTTGCCCTGCTGCACCTAACTAGTTAGTAAACAACTCTCTGTTTAAACAAAGTATAAAACTCCACCCCTATCTGTGCTGTCATTTTGACATTCTTCAGTCTAGCATCTGGCTGTCACTGTACATATATACCTGTTACAATTATATGTACGTTAAAATGATGCATAATTCAAACTACTAAACAGGCTAATTTAATATAGTTTATTATTTGCTGCTGACTGAGACCATACCTGTTGTAAAACAAACACTTTGGGGTGACAACTGAATTGGCATGGTTGATTCCCAAACTATTTTCAAATAACCACATTTATTCTACTTCAAAGTAAAGACACATTAAGGAGAAATATAGCCAGACCATGTTCTTTTAAAGACAGTAATCAACTTAGGTTTTTTACTAATATGTTACTAATGCCTTAATACAGGCAGACTCTTGAGTTGCAGCCACCAAAATATAACAATTTGTTATCCGAGAAGTTAATTAGAAAGTTCGATTTTTTAGACATTATCTGGAGTAAATAGATGCACAACAGGAAAGATCACTAAGGGCCACATTGCTGTGAAACTATATCCTTATGGAATAAATGGTACTTAGTGTCTGTAAAAGTATCAACATCTGGTGCACAACATGAAGTGGAAAAGGTGGATCATTTGGCACTGTATTGTGAACTACCCTGGCAGCCTTTGGAAAAATAATAGAGAGGTTTCTAAAACAGCTTGTGGCAAGAGTCCAAATGGTGACATTTTTCACACAGCTGGACCTACCACTTAACCCAATGAAGTTCTGTATGAATTTCAGTACAGGGCATGAATCTATCTGTTTATTGTATATTCATTTTAATAACCTGGTTGACCTTGTACTTTCTAAGCTTTGAATAAAATCTATTTGACTCCCTGAAAAGCTAAGCTTACTACAGACATATTATGAAGTTTGGTAGTAGTCAATGCTGTCTTCATTTTGCTGAATATAATGGTCCTATTCTTCACCGTTCATGAATTATGTAGGTCAGTACATACTCATGCCAGGAAAACCTTTCTAGCGCCCCACACAATCATGTATTTTGTATATGTATTGACATACGCTATTGTGATCCTTTCAGAAATATTTCAGGGAAATACTAGAATGTTAAAATGACTACTTTTGTTTGTCTCCAACTGTAATGTCAAGTGAATTAGTTGTCATGAATGCAACTGTGCAGAGATCAAGGAGAAAAATAAAAAATGGAGAAAGGTTTAAAAGTGGATGCTTGCCCAAAAATAGCTTTGCTATACATAAAACATACTGCTGTGTTATGGTTTGATTTTACAAGTCTACAGGTTTATATATTTGAGGCCAAGAATATTGTTCACTGTAAAGATAGAAATGTAAAGGTTATCCTTTACATAGACATTTTCCTGTGCAATGGTTAACTAAATAAAGAAGATTCACTGATGCTCTGCCCTTGTCATGGATTCACTGATTTTTTTCCAGATCTCAAGCATGGTGCTCAAGCATGTTACTAGTAGTCCACTTCAGACTAAGAATCCAGCATTTTTGGGATGTGGGATGGTAAACCATTGCTGCCACTGAGACTGAGCCAAAGCTGGGGATCAATTACTCTCAGGGATAGGAAAACATTTTGGATCATAATTGCTATTTGCCCATATGCCCAAATTTCAAATTTTGTGGAATTTTGATGATTTCACTTCATACCTTAACTCATAAGCTTGGAAAAATTGCCTAGCTGCTGGTCTTTTTTATTGTTTCTGAAGTGCTAGTCTCTCAAGTGAATTAATGGAAGAGATAGCTTAATATTTCTTTGATAAATGTTTTATTAATTAGGGAATAAAAGAGAAATTTTCATAGCTAGAGAAAGAGATAGACATTGATTTCCTAACTTTTCAAGGTGGTTCAGAGAAATCAGGAATCTTCTGAAGCTGGATTTTAGAGGCAGATTTTTAGAGGCAGTTCTTGAAGCAACATATGGATGGATAAAATATCTTATTACTTCAAGGCATAGATAATATAGTTGATAAATTCTTGCCTGAAACAGGTCTAAAATAGCATTTAGTGCATACACTAACATTTTTTAAATGTTTGGTTTGACATATCATTTTAGCATTTATCAAGAAAGACTTTTCAAAGTTTTGAAAATCTACAAATCAGTTCTTTAGAGACGGAGCTCTGAAACAGACCCGGGATACATTTGCACACAAGAAAAAAGTTTTGGGGGATTGTTTGGTTGTTTAATCTAACACCACTAAACATGGGAACTGTAAGTATTCAAGTTTACTCTTGTTAGCATGATTCATGCAAGAAAGATTTCCTAGCTGATTGTGGCCAACAGAACACACTTTCTGATGCTATTATCAGCTATCAGTCATTATCAGCTTTCAAGCCATTATGTACAGTTAAAAAGAGATACAGCCCATCATCTGAATCTACAGTCCAGACAAGTTTGAAAATCTCATTTTTTACTAATCATTGTAACAAAGAAATAGACCACCCTTTCAGTCTGTTGCCTTAAACTCACTCTTAACACCAATTAAAAAATAAGCTGAACTATTTACTTACAACCCCAAACAGATAACCTTCTTACCATCTTGAGACAAATAAAGGTGGCAGAAACAGAAGAAAAACATATTTCATTTGCCTATGCAAAACCTAGAGGGTTCATCTGCCTCCCTACTCTTCTCTCTACTTACCTATGTAAAAGAAATGGGTTTTAGACATAAAACCATATATACAATGTGAAAACCTTAGACTTTGAACCTTATAGTTCCTTTAGATATGCAGATTGTCAATCATTTTATAACACATGTGAATTGAGTGAATACCTGCATTTCTTTACTGATTTGAATGACAACAGCATTCGAATAGTTACGATATCATTGAGTTTGGACTACACAATCCTCCTGTCCAGTCTTTAAGGGATCCTGCAACATGTATTCATTCTTTTGATCAGTAAGCAGTTTTTCTGCAGTTCAAAATACTTGGAAGATTCACCACATCTTTCAATGTCTGTATCTACTGTTTTCTAAGTCAAAGTGGTTTTATTTGTTTTCAGCAAATAATTTTATTAACAGGAGACAACACTCAACCAGCAATCCAACACTGGTCATTAGCCATTTTCATATGTAGCTGTAGAGTCACGGGATACAACATTTAGCTTCTGTCAGTGTTGAATCATAGAGCTCTCTCTCTCTTTCTCTCTTTTAAGCTTTAAAATTTCAGAAAATCACTATTGGAACCCTTTCCTTCATGGTTTCATACCTGTCATATTGCATCAAGATCAGTTTTAAAGGCAGCTGTGCACCAGTGAAAATCAAAGCAGTACCAAAATTAGTTGTGAGAACCGCCAGTCTCTTAGAAAAACCAGACTGATCAATTTCTGCATGCAAAGGAGAAGTAATAAGTAGATCTAGTTATTTTATGATTTCACACCTAAAACTGTGTGTATCTGTAAATAAACAGATACATGCTCTAGCAAATATGTTTATACTTAGACTATGGAAAGAAGGAATATTTTAAAAATAAAATATGATTGTTCTAACAAAACTGAAATCTATTAAAAGATCATGAATTTGACCTTTTAGTGTAGTTTACTGTTTGTAAAATGTGCTGACTGTAAGAGCACCTTAGATACTCAGTGCAATTCCTAGCTATTATGAGATTTGATCTCAAGCAGCTAATGACATCACAAAGCAGCTATAGGTTGTTATCTACCACATACCTGAACTAGGGGAAAAAACTCTTTATATTAAATTTAGTCACCTAAGATAATGATGAAAATTTATTTCACAAAATGGCTTTGGAAAAAAGAGATATCTGACATATACTTTGTCACCTCTGATGGTACATCCTATGTGGTTTTCTGTCTTTTGCACCAAGCAGTGATTCAGTTTAGAGGAATGTAAAGTTATATTTATATGCTAAGTACAGGCTTTTATTATAAATTTACCTGAGTCCAGTTTAAATGAGCCTTACCTGTCAGTCCTGAAACTTTATAGTTCTACAATTGGCCTTTTCCCAAGGGCATTCTACCACATGGCATGATGAAAGGTACCTATTTCTGGAAACAAAATAAGACTATTCTAGTAAGAACAAGGAAAATGGTCTTGCTTCTAGAAATACTTCATATCTCCTTTTACTTCCCTATATAATTTCACCTTGATTTTTGACCTTATTTTTGTGCTGCATTTATAATGAAATAACACACAATTCCTTCATTTCTTTTCCAGTGGTATAAGCAATTGTTCAGTATAATTAGAATTTATGCTTCAGCTGAATAAAAATTTTTAGGCTCATACCTAGTATCACAGCAAACAGGGATAATTGCTCCTTTTCCATTCTCCAACAGTCAGCTGAGCTTCCCACTCACAGTTTCTGTTTTTCAGCTTTCTGACCTTGTGGGTCTCTCTATCCTTTCTCTGAGGTAGGCTCGATCATCTTTCCTCAAAGGAAGAGTTAGAAAAGGAAAAAGTCTCCAAGTTCCTCTGAGCAGGAGTTTTTATTGTCTGCTTGAAAGGCCTCTGTTCATTTCCCAAGTGATGAACCCTGCTTCACCCTATTTTCTTTCTTTTTGTCTTCTCTTCCTGGGTGTAAGTGTGGCTTGTTTTTACCCTTCTTCATCAACCAGTTACGAGGGAGCAACCCTGTTAACGAGGAGACTTCTGTGATAGTGGACAGAGAATATCACTGACTGAAAATTATTAGCCTCTGGCACACAGGAGGTCAGTCCAAATGATCTATTAGTCCCCTTGGACTTAAGCTTTATAAGTCTATTATTTTAACACAAATTATACATAAACCTCAATCACTATCTTTCATACTTTTCCTAGGGAGGGAGGGGTTATTCAATTGATTCATTTAAAGTAGGCCTACAATATGGATTGAAGAGAAATTGTTAGATTTTGTTTGGACTCCCATCCATGACACCTATAGGACAAGAACAATTTGTATGGTAATCACTGGCAAATTGTATGGATAAGGAAAATTGTACACTGGACTTTATCAGGAGTGTAGCTAGCAGACTGAAGGTTGGTGTTCTCTGCTCAGCACCAATGAGGCCACACCTGGAATACTGTGTCCACTTTTGGGGCTCTCAGCTCAAAAGATATTTTGGAAAATTGAGAGAATCCAATGGAGGGCTCCCAACATGGCTAAGGGCCTCTGGGGTGAAGGTTTTAGGCAGCTGGATTTGCTTAATCTGGTGAAGAGAGGTCTGAGGAGAAAGCTTTTTACTGTTACCTGAAAGGTTCCCAATCGAGCTCTTCTGGTAGTAACAAATTGCAAGAACAAAAAGTTTACATCAGGAGACAGTGGAGTCTCTATCTGGAAGTTTTGATGAGATTCATCTAGAGAAAAGCGTGATTAACCTGAACTACCATAAACAGTGGTCCTGCTCCACATGGGAGGCTGGATCTTCAGTGGTTCTTTCCAGACAAAGTTTGTGTGCCTCCATGGTACTTCCTTTGAAAAATCTTTGGAAATGCATCATGCTACCAGATACCAGTCCACTCCACCATAAACAGTGAAGTATCAGGGACTAATGCAGTACTGCTCTAAACAGGAGATGTGCATCCATGAATGTATCAGGTTTTGTGGGAATATGTACAATGATCAAGGGGGCTACAGTCCCTCAGTTAGTCCCTGGTAAATCTGCACCCAAAGTTTTAGTATTTCAAGGAAACTGAATACCAAGACTTTGCCAAATTATCACTCCTTCTTCAGCAATTAAGAAATTCGTTGCTACATACAATATGTATGTAAGAGAATGAATTTCTCATGTAAAAATGTTTTCAGTTAAAAAGCCAATTTGTATGACCGATGAATCATAATTCACTTAGAGCATTTGGATGATTCTAGGCCTCAAAAATTGGAAGCTAATTTTTTATTATTAAAAACTCAGGTTTCAGTTCCCAGTCACAGAAATTTACATATGTGAAACATTCTCAAGAATAACACAGAACTGTTCTTATTTGTAAGCATCTGTAGGATCAGGCCCTAATGGATATGGATAGGTAGGAGCAAGAGAAGATACAAAATTTTAGCTTTTATAATGTCAACCTTTTACCATGATTTGGCACACAAAGAATACTACAAAAAGCAACTGCAAATAGAAAAATGTGTCAATGTGTAGTAAGATTTCTATGTCAAAACAACATCAAAACATTCAAAGGAGCCATTTATGATGTCAATGAAAGAACTACAATGCTATTAATTCACATTGCTTCTCTTTTCCTTACTTAATTGTTTATGTGCTTTAAAGGAATGCAGCTTTCTCAATAGATGGTGCTGCCTTGGAACAATTCAAATTCAGCTACTGCCCCCTAAAAGGCAAAGTACATGTAATATACATCTGCATATTTTTAAAAAGCAGTTCAAGCCTGTGAAATTCTAGGTGTGACAACTCATGTTATCTTCTGAAAACCACAGGATCAAAAGGAAGTATGTTCTTTGAAACGTGCTCTATAGGAAGCTTGATTTTATTTTGAATCATGTGTCACAGCCTCCAGGAAGAACCTCGATACAATCAGAATCAAATGACAAGAAGTGAAAATATTATTGTAATTTACGACAATAAAATATTTCTCCTTCAGTCTTCGCATCAAATAGAATATTCTCTGACAATACATTAGAACATAATTAAATTTTATATAGTCACATGATTATGAATATTTCATTTTTAATTCTGTTTGCATAGCGGATATAAGAGCAGTGAATTTTTGAACCACTATTTGACATAATTGAACACAATGTGGTGGTCTGTGGACCTTTCAAACAGTAGCTGCATTCAATGCAAAAGGCCTGTCAGAAATTTGGTGCATGATTTTATACCATATGCCTCAAGTTTTTCTTTAAGTAATTTTGTGATATTAATCTCTGTCATCGTTTAGCCCCAGCCGGCAACAAAGAACCACATGGTCATCACTCACCCCCCCAACCCCCGGCCCCCAGCTGGGATGGGAGGAGAATTGGAAGAAAAAGCAAAACTCATGGGCTGAGATAAAGGCAGTTTAACAGAGCAGCAAAGAAAAGAGGAAGATAACAACAATAATACCGATAAAGGAATATACAAAACATGATTAATGTACCACCACCCACTGACCGAATCTGGGAAGCCCCCAGACTGCTGCCCCAACCCCTGGCCAGTTCTCCCAGCTCTTCCCTGATATATTCTTGGTGTCCACTACAGTACCCACTTCTATGGTAGTTTTGACTGGGCAGAGATGGCTCGATTGGTAGATCCCCTGGTGTTAAGTAACCAGGTGACTTTTGCTAAATGTGTATTCCAATGTTTTAAGGTCCCACCACCCATTGCTCTCAGTGTAGTTTTTAGCAGCCCGTGGTATCATTAAATCTTCCCAGCGGCCGGTGCATGACAGGGGGTGTGATATACCCACTCAATGCCATGTTCTCAATGCCAAGTGTCTATGAGGTTGTTTCAGAAATGGGTCCCATTGTCTCTGGGGTGCCATGTTGCCATAAAACTTATTTTTCAAGGCCCAGGATAGTGTTCCAGGTGGTGGCAAGGAGCACAGGGCATGTTTCCAGCCATCCCGGAATGGATGCTTCCACCATTGTGAGTACATGGAACTTGCCTTGACAGATTTGTGGGAGTGTGATATAACCAATCTGCCAGGTCTCCCCATATTTATATTTCACTCATCATCCTCCATACCAAAGAGACTTTAACCGCTTGGCTTGCTTGACTGCAGTGCATGTTTCACATTCATGGATAACCTGTGCAATAGTGTCCATGGTCAAGTCCACCCTTCAGCCAGAAGCCCATCTATATATTGCATCTGTTCCTTGGTGGCCTGAGGTATCACAAGCCCATTCAGCTATGAATAATTCACCCTTACATTGCCAGTCCAGATCCACCTGAGCCACTTCAGTCTTAGCAGCCCGATCCACCTGCTGGTTGTTTTGATGTTCCTCAGTGGCCTGACTCTTGGGCACACGGGCTTCTACGTGATGCACTTTCATAACCAGATTCTACATCCAGGCAGGAATTTCTTGTCACAATGAGGCAGTCCAGATGGGTTTGCCCCTGCGCTGCCAGTTTCTCCACTTCCACTGCTGTAAGCACTCCACAGAGCATTTGCCACCATCCATGAGTATAAAGATAAATTACTGGCCATTTTTATTGTTCAGAAATGTCTAAAGCCAGCTGGATGACTTTCACCTCTGCAAACTGGCTTGATTCCCCTTGTCCTTCAGCAGTTTCTTCAACTCATCCTGTAGGACACCACACAGCAGCCTTTCCTACAATCTGGCAGGACCCATCAGTGAACAGGGCATATTTCTTCTAATTTTCTGATAGCTTGCTATATGGTAGGGCCTCTTCCACGTGTCACCTCCTCCGGTGATATTCCAAAATCTTTGCCTTCTGGCCAGTCCATGATCACTTTCAGAATTCCTAGGCGACTGGGGTTTCCCATTGGGAGTTCGCTGTTGGATCAGTGTGATCCACTTACTCCACGTAGCATCAGTCACGTGGATGTGTAATGGGGACCCTTTCTTTGAACATCCAGCTCAGCACTGGCAGTTGGGATGCCAAGAGGAGCTGTGCTTCCATACCAACCTACTTCCAAAGCAGCTCATACCCTTTCATATGTTGCGAATATCTCTTTTCAGTTGGAATGACCAGGGACTATTTAACTAACAAAATTACTGCATATAACAAATTCATTTTAACATGCTCTGGGCAGATCTGTAGTTATCTCAACCCTTCAGGCCCCACCTTGGGCACCAGAAAGGACTGTCTTGGTGTAGCCCCAGATGGCAACAAAGATCCAGGCTGTCCTGGCTCACCCCACCCTCCCCCTCCCGGCTGCGATAGGAGGAGGAGAATCTGAAGAAAAAGGCAAAACTTGTGAGCTGAGATAAAAGCACTTTAACATAACACACACACACACAAAAAAAAAAAAAAAAAAGAAAAGAAAAGAAAAGGAAAGCAACAACAAAAATACCGATAAAAGAATATACAAAACATATTAATATACCAGCACTCACCGACAGAAGCCGGGAAGCCCCCACCCGGCGAAGCCCACCCCCCCACTGGGCATGGCTCACATGGTATTGTTTGGAGAGTTTGGGTCAGCAGACCTGGCTGTCCCATCCCAGAGCCTTGTGAAAATTAACCCTATCCCTGCCGGAACCAGGACAATCTTTTATTTTAAACATACTTAAAATTCAGCATCGTGGTTATAAGGAAGCCCTACATATTAAATAAAGAATATTCTCTAGAGACTTCAGAGGAGTTGACTTAAACAAAGAAAACGTAATTGATACTAATATGGAAAGCTTCAGCCTTTCTGCTATGTCTAACTATATTAGCAAGATACTGGGTGAATTGATGTGTAATGGTTAATATTTTTCCAAATGTATTACAAGCATTTCACTTAATGATCAGCAATTCAAACCAGCTACGGAAACTGAAGACTTTAAATCCCAGCTGCAATCAGGAATGGAAATTTGTTTCTTCCCTCCAAATATAGACAGTGTCATTATTGTGTACTCACTATAAACAAGCGTAAATCAGAAAAAAATAGTGGGTTTTATGATAGTCTTGCTGATAGCATTTGACTAATTACATTCTGCCTTTCTCCAGGAGTTTCAGCAGAATATATTTTGTCCATGGCATCTGTCTTAAACACCAGTGACTTCCCCAGAAAATTCTTCCTTCCTCTTTCCTCACCTTGTTCAGACTCACACAAAAGCAAAAAGCTGAGAGAATAAATGGTCTTGTACCATGTTCTGAAGGTCAACAGATACAGGATTTGTAAGTCCAGTTGAGAAAAAAATTCTGAAGTCAAGAGCTTTGGTAAAGTGTGCAACAGCACTTTAAATTGAACTTTGGCACTATTTTAGCGTATATAGAATGGGTTCTGTTAAACTACAGTTTTCTGGAAGAGAATGCTTTTTTCCCATAAGCAGCAGTATTAAGAGCCTTGAACTCACGTCCTTTCTTTTAACACTGCTGTCAGAACCTCTTCAAACCGGAACCCGAATGTTTTGAAAAGGCTGTGACTTAACGGCGGCTAGCATTTAGACATTTTAAAAAACAGTTCAAAAATCCATGGATATTTAGGACGTGTTCATTTCAACTGCAGTTCTGCAATATTTTTTTTTATTTTCCGTCTCCAGTTCTTCATGCTTTTTCTCTTTGTGGCAACAAAAATATATGTTTTGTGTTACTACGTTTTGGCATTGGGGGTTAGAATTTCACTGTGATCTGTAAGAGATGTTTCTGAAAGTGGCTGTTCACTGGTTTGGTGAAGTTGCTAAACTGCTTGGATTTGTAACGATGCAGCTAATTAAATTAATTAAAATTCAAAACACTCATAAGTGTTAGTATCAAGAGGGAAAGAAAGAAGAGTGAAAGCTTATGCCACGAATATTCATAGTAAATGAAAATAAATTTCAGTTTAAATGAGGAAAAAATAAAATTATTTCCATTTTTGGAAAATATTTTTCCATATTATATTTTCCATATAATGTTGTTCCATGTTATATTTTTATTTTCAGGTATTGAATTTTGGCAAAAAAGCCTGGCTTTAGTTTGCTTTTCTAATTAAACATGGAAATGGTATTAAGAGAATGAAAGTAATTCTAGAAATATATGTTTGGAAAACTATATTTTCATTCTGTGAATCATTTAAAAATACATGCTTAAGAAACATGCTGAAAAAACGGTCCAAAGACAAAAAGCTAAGTGCATGTTATAGTTATATTGAACTAGAAACAATCAACAGAGATTTTAATAATATTCTATCTGAATATCTCCTGCATTTTGTATTTCTTTTGACAGACTGAGATATTTAAGCTCAGTAATCACGAGAACATACTACATTTATAATATAGTTATTAAGGCAATACCAGGAGTCCTCACTGGAAAGATTAGCTGTATTATTTTAATCAGTAAAACTTACTGTTTATTTCTTCCAATGGTTTTCCTGACCACTTGGCTTATCCTGGTGAACAAAGTTTTACACATGTGCATAGGCAGAGAAATTAAAAATTATAATAAAGAATTTAAGTGCTTTTCCACATTAAAAACATTAGAAATACCAAACAATGCTGCATGTGAATGTCTCTCTCATTTATCTGAGGATTTCCACCACAAAGTTTTGTGTCTTTGATACTTCTTTTTTTCTTTCCTCTTTTTTCCCACCTTCTCTGTGCCAGGTCTGTCTCCAGTACTTCAGGTTTTGCCTTGCTTTTAGTTCTTTATTTCTCAATCTGTTCTTTAAATATCCCTCTTGCTTTACACAGTCATCTTTTTCTTTAAATAGCTCACTGAACTGTAACTGTGTAGGAATTGATTGGGAGTACATCAATGGCTCAGTGCTCCGCAGGGAACTACTGAGGGCCAAGTTATCACTATGCTTCGACACAGCTGGTTCCTGTTAAGTTGAGTCTGAGATGCTGTATAGGTAACATTAGGGTAGGTAAGCAATAAGCAGGGCTACAAGACCTTTGCATCCTATGGCTTTTCGTAGTGTAAGGGCAACAGTAGATAAAAATATATGGATATAAACAAGGTAAGAGCTACTATGTCTCATCTCTCTGTAAGGACTGTGTAAATTAGCATATGGAGTATGTTACTTCGCATCTTGAGGTCTTAAGGCTACCAACCAGACCACAGCGTGTGCTGCAACTTGGCTGTAGGAGCAGCTTGAGTCTGCCTGTGCCAAGGTACCCCTGTGTTTGGAAAATTAGTGTGTGATGGAGTATTCACACACGCCTCAAAAACGCAGACATTATCACCACTCCTTTGTGTAGACAATCACACCAGCACATAGTTCTGGCAAAAGAACTCATTGAGTCTGTCGGGTTAGTGGGGAAAAGACAAGCCTTATAGCTGGATAGTACTTTCTAATTTTTATAGATTTTTTTTTTAGTATAATGTACTGTAGTCTAGTGTAGTGTAGTCTATTGTATAGTATAGTACAGTATAGTCTAGATTTACAGATTATGGAGTGAAATGGAGAAGCAAAGAATAGTGCTAAACCCATCCTTCTATAGCTTTCACTAGCTAATAAAAAGCTGGGCTGTGGATGTTAAATCTAGATTTCAATCCATAGATCATGAATTTTCTGGTTTACCAGATGTGCCATTTCAGTTCAAGTGAAAAAAATCAAATACAATTTGGTTTCAGTCACCTCCAAAGATATCATTAGCACCACATTCAAAAATGAACTTGATTGAATAAAAAAAAAGTGGATAATCTCAAATTAAACTTATTAAGTGAGCAGCACAGACTCTTTTGTTCTATGGCAGTTGTTACACTATGATGTAATACGTGGGGTTGGGAAGAGAGACATGAATGGAAGATAATATTTAGAGATTTCATATGATTTCTGGTGGCAGTAAACACATCTACTGTCTTTAAAAAATCCGCTCTTGAAATGGAAGAAAAAATGACCTAATAATACAGTAAACATTATTTTCAAAAACATTACACCTATTATGGATTATTTAAATTAAACACCGAGCTAAAGGCAACAATGAAAGGAAGGGGGGTACTTGGCAGAAACCTGGTTACAGTGAAAGGAGTTTCAAGAAACAAAAATTTGCTGTTTGCAAATTGTGCTTGGAGGATGAACACTCTTCTTCAGAACATGCCATAGGTGTTCAAGGTTATTCTACAGCTGTGGGGAACATGCTGCTCATTTGACTAATTCTGGCTAAATTTGATGGCTTGTTCTAAGACTGTTTTTAATTTGCTGTGATTTATCCTGCTTTATTCCTGCTGAGGATGCAGGCATGTATTCATGTGGAGCTCAGCAGGCACACCTTTCCTCATCTTCCAGCTTAGTGGTGCTGCTTGATTTGTGGAGATACTCAGGAAGACAGCGGAGAAGGAAACTGTAGTTCAGAGAGAGACCAAGTGAACCATCACACTTAGACAGATGAAACTTGGGAGCTCTTGCACATGTGTTTTGCAATGATGTAAGAGAGTGAACTAGGCTAATTTTATTTACAGAACAAGCTCTTGATAGTCAAGACTAAAAAGTTGCAAAGACTGTCTACTTGCATTTGTCTGTTATCTGTGCTTGTGCTTATCTTGGTCTCAGTCATTCAGTCTGCGCTGTAGCTGTCTTTCATTAATAGCTATGCCCAGTATGCAGCCTCATGCCTTTGTAAATTATGGTAAACTCTATTTCCTGCCTTTCATGTCAGAGAAAACATATGAAGAGAGAGACATTTCTCTCATTTTGGCATTTGCGTTTTTTCCTTAATGAGAGTTATCTATGTCTATACTGAAGGGAAAAAATTACAGAGATTAATAGAAATTTAATCTCAAAAATAAATTATAGAATATCAGCCTATTGTGACAATCTCAAGGTGGAAAAGGGGATTTGAAGAATAATTTCTGAATTTTTCATTCACATGAAACAAGCAAAAAAAAAAAATGGGGTTGAAAAAAGGGTAGGGAATTCCAGGAAATCATCTGATTTTTCATAGAAATGTTTTTGCACATTTAATTTTCTAGATTTGTAAAATGCAATTGCCCATGTAAAACAATTTGTTATGAACATATGGCAGTAGAAGGACAGAAAACCCACTAGAATAATTCTCTGTGTCACCTGGGGGATTGTTTGAAATGACATAATGGTTAACACCTAAGAAGGCAGGAAGAAAATGAAAGAATTCTGACAAACCTGGAAAATCCATCGTGCTGCTTGTGCAGAATCATTAACTTAAGTTGCTAACTTGCAAAAAGTGTGTCTAGATTATAGTTAAGGTAAAAAATTGTGACTGTCTCAGGCTGTGAGAGCACAATTTTACATAATGAAATGACTTAGAGATAGCTTTTAAGCTGAGCTCAGCTGCATAACTCTCTACACGTACTTTCCTATCCATTCCAGCTGTGAGATGAAATTCATTAGCTTAAAATTCAGGTAAGTAAAGGAACCAGCAGCTAACACATTGTGCTCCATAACTGGGAATCATTTAGAAAACAAAGTGTGTGTACAGTTCTTAGGTGTTTCAGTGAAACAACCAGTATCTTGGTTTAACTTTTCTTTTGACTGTCGGGACCAAACTGGTAGATGTTGCACTAAAGTGCTCAGGTTCCATTTTGGCAGTTCTGATGGGGAGTAATTCCTGGAGGAGACTGATGACAAATAAGATGGAGGAAGTAGCATCCTAAACTGCCAGAGTTGTTTGATAAGTGTTTAAGTGTCAAAGTCCTAACATCATTCACAAGGATCTTTATGTCAGCTTTATCACAGCAGCTCAGCTGATGGGTAGTACCTTGTGTGACTGTCGTATTTCATTTGGATTTGGTCATGCGCCGATATACTTATATATACAGAGATATACCTCAAGGATAATCATTGTTATCAAGGATAATCATTACTATTAAGGATAATAAGATGCGTTTAAACAGGCAGGGACAAATTTCACACATAACATTTCAATATACTTGTCCCAGAGAATTTTAGTTTCCTTGCCTGCTGGAGATAGCTGTCCTGATTTACTGCATGTTTAAAAGAAGTAAACTTAATTGCATTCAGTAATTCTTATTTATACTGACGCTATTCATAAGATATGTAAGACACTGGTAGGATTTGAACAAGCTCTCTTGTCATTAAATTCAATGAGAAATGGAGGTACCGAACACCTTTAAAAAGGAACACAGCAATTCAATGACTGAGGATCTTGTCTCATGGGAATTTATAAATATAAAAACAATTATGTTATTGTTTGAATCCATCTTTCACTACTGAACGTTTAGGCCAATGAAGCAGTACTATTCTTTAAACTCAGTGTTGCAGTGTTTGGGTTCTGCCTCACAGCATGTGAATGAATATTAAAATATTTTTAGTTTGTAGCATTGCAATAGACCTTCACTGTAGTTTAAACTGATCTATTGTAGGACAAAGGAAAAGCATAATTTGAAGGCAATATTAAAAAAGAATTAGGGCATGTTGGCAGAGGCAGAGGGAGCTCCTGGCTCCTAGGATTGTGCTGAACACCTGGTCAGTTCTTGGGAAGAGCAAATGGTCATGGTCATGGTCCCTGAAGAAGGGTGAACCCACACCTTATAGACTGTGCCTGTTCAAAATACAATACAAAATGTAACTCTCGTGATAAGCTAAGTGGCAGCAGAATCAAACCTGTAGCTAGGTATTTAAAGATAGAGTTTTTAGAATGGCTAAAAAGCTAGATGATTATTTCATGTTTTCCTGGGATTTTGTAAGTTGCATTAGTAAGGTTTAATTAGAACCTTATTAAACAAGGGTTATAATCGAAAATCCATAAAAATAAAGATATGAGTTGACCTTACTCTTTGAGATTTTTGGAAATACTGCTAATAATCTGTCTAGAGATGGTATAGAAACTCTCACAGCATTTTTCATTCTCTTTTCCAGTTAATTTTTTCTACTGAGTCAAATGCTGAAGTTTCAGTGAGCTTATGGAGATGACTATGCTGTGTGTTCACTTGCAATTGCATACAGCATACTGCAGTTTCCTACCATAAAGCCATCCATGATATGAATTTTCTCTGAAAAGAAAAGTGTTGATCTCTAGGGATTACAATTCTTGTAACTGTCAAGAAGTTTAAAATGTTTCTTAGATGAAAGCAGATGTTCACTTACACTTGAGGATGGTTGAATTTTGATGGATTAAAATATGTATTTTTACCATTTTCTGAAAAAAAACCAAAACCAACCTGTGGGTATATATGATTTTGTGTGTGTATGTGCATCTGTGTGCGTATAGTGTGTGTGCTGTGCTCTCATTAAGAAATCGTAGACTAGATATTGCAATGCTCAGCAGTAGTTTAGTCTTCACAAAAGCTTTAAATCATTTAAACAAAAAACATTGAACAATGAATCATTGTGAACTTTTTTTGATACAATATTCATAATATAGAACAATGAATTGGATCAATAACATTTTAATTCTGTAAATAAATATGAACATGTAAATCCTTCAATTTACTGCTACTGCAGTGGAAGAAGAGGTCACGTGAAACATCATATTCCTCATAGGAGAGGGCTACTAGCCTTATATGCTCTCTTTCAAAACTTTGGTTTTTTTCTTTTGCAAATTTGTGTACTTTTTCTTATTTTATGGAGGCTTATTTCACATGATTCATGGTGTTTAATGCTTCGGCTTTTCTTTTGATGACTGGACCAGATCCTGTAGTTATTAGCAAAACTTGGATGGTTTCATGAGCTTGTACACCACTGCTAGCCACAGATTGTGCTAGTAGATTTTAGGTTAGCTACTCAGGATATATTTGTGCCAGGTTGTCCTAAACATAAATTTTATAAAATATCAAGCTATGGCCAAATTTTCTGGACTACGGTTTTTCTAAAAGGCTCTCTATCAAGGGGCACATGGTTCAGTGTATTTCTTGATGCTACAGCTTTGCAAGTATCATACAAAGGTTTCATTGTTCTTTGTTATCCTATACATACAATTTTTTTAAACTTTTTTTTTTTTTAAACTTTTTTTTTTTTTTTTAAATAAAGAGGTGTGGAAAAAATGGTCTCATCTTTTATTATCTGTAACTGTTACTGCATGCATGGTTACATTTTTGTATCTTCTGCAAACACTACCCCTTTCATTCATGCATATTTTGTTCCCCAGCTTATTTTGAAAGAAATTTCGAAATTCAATTGACCTTATTAAACTGAAATGAAAATCTGATAACTTAAATCCTAAAACTGTACAAGAATTCAGCTTGCCTAATTCTGATCTCAAAATTCATGTTATGGATGATTCAGACTCTGTGAGGTGGACAAGGCACACAAAAAAAAAGCAAAAATATTTCTTAATGCTGCTGCTGAATCCTAACTTACTTAAAAACATTGCATCAGCATCTTACCTCCCTCATAATGGTAGATTATTCTGAAACCTTTCTCATTTTCTAATCTTAGAATCTTCATTTTTCGGAGTCTTTACTATCTGTTAGCATAAAGCTGTTAATAAACTCAGCTGTTGTACTCCCAAGACATACTCAAAAGATGTAACTACCTAACAATTACCTGTGCCAAAATCCTGAACCCATTGGATTTGAAATTTCAGGCCAGATCAGTAACAAAAATAAGCCATAACTTTTTAATGGAGTTTAATCTAAACATTTTTTTCAATCGAAAAATCTGTTTCTGGAGAGTAACAACTGTTTCTGGTTTGGATTCATATTTATTTCCTTCCATGCAATGTAGCATTTGTTTGGCTGTAGGTTAAATTGTCCTAAGAGAAAGAGAAAATGAGAGCTTGTCCGTCTAGTAAAGACTAAATTTGGATCCATAGATGAAGACTCTATCAGAAGAGATGTCTTGATATTTTCAATATTTTAATAGAAATACTAGACTCTGGACAAGAAGAAGGGTCTCAGTTGATGTTTTCAGCATTTGTCTCATTCTGTTGTAGTTCATCTCTAAGTTGTTATTGTACATGACAATGATTGCACCTGAGCAGAAAGTGAATAAGCCTTCCCCAGTTGTCGGAGTCCAGAAGTGCAAAGATTACTTCTGTGATGCAGTTATTATGGTCATCCTGGCAGGTGAAGTGAGAGATTGGATATGGCAGTAATGTAATTTGACAGCTCTTTTCCTCTTATAAACTTCAGTGAGATGCAGAAGGTCTGGGGTGTAATGGTGGAACCATTCCAGCTTTACTGAAAATATTGGGGAAGGGGTGACTGAAGGTGACAGATTTAAAAATTGTGTCAGTTAACTAGTGGACTTGACACAAAAATCATACAGACAGAAAGATACCTAAAACACTATCATCTTAGGAAAAATTCATTTTGATGTTTCAAGAAGATACAAATAATCTCAGAGCAAATGATTACAATGTTAATTAAGTAGAGTGTTTCAAAGCAGAGTTAAAAGAAAGAGCAGAAAAATAAAAGTTGGCATCAGGTGATGCTACTAGTTGAAATGAACTTTGACATTCATTAGAAACATTGTTTAAAGAATTCAGACATTTACAGTCAGAAACAGAAATTGAAATGGCCAGTAGTAGAATATTTAAAATCAGAAACAAGAATAGTCCTGGAATAAATGCCTGCAGTGAAATTCTTTCCAAGTTTCTGATTTAGGACAAGGAAGAGCTATTGATTCAGGATGCTTGTGAATGGGGTATCAGACAGCAATAGCTATGGTGGGCCTGAAAGTCTCTTAGCTTAAACAATAAATACAAGTCCACTAGGACCACAAAAGAATTCCAAGAAAAATTTTATCAACAGTTTGAGAAAAGACATATTGAATTAATGGAAGAAACTCCTTTCTACAATAGATTTCTATTAAGTTTTGGACAATACAGCTTACTTTCTTCTTCAGTCATTTATGTGACATCTTTGGAACTGCAAAATGTGAATAAGACTGCTTCCCTATTCTGGATACTGGCAGGAAAAATCCACTGGCCTATAAAGTCCTTGACTAGATGCAACCTATATCAAAGCATGAATGATGGATAGATGGACAGATGGATGGATGGATAAACAAGTGGGTAGGTAGGTACGTGTATTACACAGAAATGGGAAATAATTCAGTAGACAAGAGTGTATACTTGTAGGCGTTACACGGATGCTGGTAAGCAAAGTGAGCTGACTGTTAAAGAATGTTGAAGCAGTGATGCAGGAAGAATTCAGCATCAGTAAAGAACTGGCATCTGTGAAGGCCTGTAAAAGTGCTTTCTGATTACTGATATCTGTTCGCAAAGGGTAATAGGGGGATAGTATTTTGGGGTAGTTCCACGTTACCCACATGGAAACAACCAAGCACATCACTTGCAAAGTATTTTTCTTCTTCAAATAATTTTATAAGGGTTAGCTAATCCTTCCAGTGTCCTCTGTCCAGGAAGCAGATGATGTGAACTTGTTCAGGCAGAAGAGAATGACTTTCTGAGCTGTAGGGTACTTGAAAAACAGAGACATCAAGGGTCACATGACTCTTGATCCTTTTTTTTTTTTTTTTTCCTGAAGTAAGTGTAGGCTCTAATCTCTACAAGGAATAGACACATTTCCCCACAGCCTTGAGATTGTCCTCCACAGTTCTGGTCTAGGGAGGTGAAATAGATCATAAGGTTTACTTGAATCTGATAGGGGGACTAAGTCCTGGAGAGAAATGGAATTTAAGATGCAGTCTCATTCACAGAGTTTCTTTTCCAGCTACTTCTAAGCAATTGCTCTTTACTCACTCTTGTAGATCTCTGTCTGAGACCGGTATCCCTCTGCAATGTCTCCCCACCCGTTGCTTGTAGAGTGGGGTGCTTTGCTCCAGGGGAAACCCTTAAAGAAGTTCAGCATCATGACTCCCAGTGCAATGGGTCTGAAGTTACTTTTCTGTATGCAGCTCCAAATCACAGGCTTAGTTTCAGAGGTAGGCTGGTTGTCTAGGTTATTAATTTTTTTGCCTCCGTATCCGCTGTCCTAGAGTATAAGTGGACCAAGAGGTAGTTTTATGTTCTGTGATTGCACAATTTCTGTGTTCTGGTTCACCTATATAATGTGTTATTCTAGCACTACAGCTCCTATTAGTACTACCACTATTTTTACAGATACAGCTACTACTACTACTTTTATTACTAAATATGACAGCTCTGAGAATCCAGTCAGAAATATGTATCCCTTTCCTCAGTATCCTAAATTCAACTCTATCAGAAGCAAATCACACACTGAAGTTAGAGAAAGGGAAAGGAACAGGGCATCTGTGTTTCAAAGGTAAGGTATAGTTACAGCAGAGTATAGTAATGAGTATAATGAATAGTCCATACAATCACAGTCATTTTGCATTACCTATTACACACCTACCAATATATTTGTTTTATTGAGTCCTTTTGCACTGTGGCAGCAATGACGTCATACACAGTGCTGGATTGCTTAACAGTGTACCAGTCTGTCTCAGTTCTGGATTGAGAGTCTTCTGTTACATTTAAACTGCTGTGTGCTGGTACAAAATACAAAGTTGCAGTGATAATTACATGGTCCAAATGCTGCTCTTTGAATTGTCACAGCTCAGTCAGGTCTAATGCTCTAAGTCTCAAAAATTGGCTTCTGTGTCATACTTCCAGGCAGGCAGGATGTGAATATATGTGTTTAAACCACAACACTATGGCCATCTCCTCTTCTCTGATACCATGTTCTTCGGATTAATCTGAGAGAGGAGCTGTGGTGCTGCCTTGGGCCATCCCTCACAGGGTCCCTGCTGGAAGGCCCATTTCCTAGCCAAAGCTACAACCAGACCCCTGGTCTGTGACTTGGTGCCACAGTCCCATGTGTTTTGGAAGCTGTAGTAAATGAACTTAATTTCCAGTACAGTTAAAGGGAACTGAAAGCCCTGTGAAAATACAACCTTTTTATTTAGATATTTAGATGTGTTACTTACAGTATTTAAATATACTTAAATTGTGACAGTTAAATTGATTAAGTATCTACTTAAAAAAAACATTGACTGTAACTAGAGGAAAACTAAGAAAAATTTTTTGGTCATTTTGTCACAAGTCAAGAGCTGTGAAATTCAATAAAATCAGAATGTACTGATCTATTTCAAGTTAAAATCTTCTGAGATGTCAAATTATGGTACATACAGAGCTCTTAATTATGACATTTGAGTACCTCCTTGTCCTCAGCAATTCTCTGTTGCTGTTCTAGAGACAGCAACAACTGGCCAAAAATATTCTAGTCCTTTTCAAGAGCAGGTCACTTCACATTTCCACAGAAAAATTCTTGACACAATGTAAAAAAAAAATTCTACAGTAGTAGGAAACTATTTAAACATGTTATAACACTTTACTATCCAGATTAATGCACTAATCTGTACTTCTTTGTTACCTTTTCAGGAGGGAATCCTTGGCACAGGATTTGCTTTGTATTGTTTCAGAAATTGCTCTAAAATGTGCGGTTTAACTTTCTTGCTATCAGTTTACCAAATCCTTATGAATCATTCAGAAATTGTAGGGAAAAAAAAACCAAACCAAAACATACCTAGTGTTTTTCTACTTTTCCACTGTTCAGAAAGTAGTTATGGTGTCCACAACACTGGAAAGGGTACAAGAAGAGTTATCAGGTACCATCAAAACAGTTTGAATCTTCTACTGTAATGATTGAAAAATATGTAATAAATATAATGAAGTACTTTACAGACACTTATCAGAAACCTAACTCATTTGATAAACAGGTAAAGGACAAACAAGGGTTGCTTCAGATGTGTGTTCATTAAAATATAAATATGTGTGTATGTACTTATGTATATATGAAGACACATAGAAGTAAAGCAACCTCTAGAACTGAGTGAAGCAGTTGTCTGACAACATGCAGCTCTATGCAACAATAGGAAATCATCACATATCATATATATGTAAAAGTGATGGGGACTTTTAATTAGACACAACATAATTATTTGCTTTGGACTTCAGCCAACAAACTGGTGTTAGCAACTTTGCTTTCAGAACTAAACGAGCTCGTGTAGGGATGTCTCTGGTAGAAAAGAAAGCTACACTGTAGGCTAGATGCTAAGGCATACCACTTCCAATAACCATGGATCAGGCAGATGGGCCATCTCCTAGAACTCTATTTAGGTTTATTTTTTCCTTGTTGCTAACATTTTGTTGCTCTGTACAGGAACAAAGAAAAAGAATCCTGACCATTAGTAACAGAGCATTGTATCCTATTGGTTTTTTTGTAACTGCCTTTGGTGACAACCAATAGGCTCTAATCCAGGGCTTTAGCAGAGTGGACAGGGCCTTAAAGGCAAAAAATAATTGTGAAATTTCACACTCAGCATTATGTTATTTTCAGGTTGAGACTCTGAGTCTTGAAGGATTGGGAAAAGATGGAGGGAGCAAATTTTGTTTTGCAAAATGGCAAATACTAATTTGACATCATAAAAAGAATATTTTTTCTTGGGTATGACTGTCCACTGTGCTTTCTCACTTTGTAAAAAGATGTCTTTCCTTTGCTTTTCAGATACTTTTCGGTTACATTTAAAATTTTGTTGTGTGAGACAGAAGGAAATAATACTGAACATGCAATTCCACCAGGTCACATTCTGACCTTCACATTACACGTCCTTGGCAGTCAGTGATGTGTCATGATCCTTTCCCACCTTGCCATCTGCTCTAACTAGAAGATGAAAGCCATCAGATTTCTCAGATTTGCTCTTCCTACTCCATCAAACACTGTAGCATATACCAATATTTTCAATTTCCAGATATACCACCATTTCCACAGAATTACATGTAGGTTATGTCATTCTGATCAGAAATCCTACTGGTTTGCATTCTGTGGTCCCTTTTTCACGTGATACATACTTCCATCTTTGGACACTTCACACTGAAGCAAGAAACTACTGTACAATGTCTCCTACTGCACAATTGACTTGCATGTCTCGTTTTGTAATTACACTACCCAAGAAATAAACAAATGTCTTACATGTTTTCTATAGGTCTTCTCACTTAAAATAATTCGATAGGATCTTTTTCAATACTTGTCTTAGCCTCTGCTTGTTGCTGTTCATTTGGACAGTTCAGGACCATGAGTTTTGCTCCCTGATGAGATCTGAGATTTAGAAAAGCATACGGCAGAACTGCATTTTTCAGAAGAATAGTCCCCTTTACGACTCATCATGGAAGCCTTAGTTTATAACTTAATATTTGATTGGAGAAAGACAGATGTCTGTTCTACTAGTGGCTTCTCTACAAGAGTGTGCCTTGAATGGGGCTTGTTAAACCAGGGCTAGGGCAAGAGGACAAAACACCCTTTTCTGCCCCATAAAACACAGCTCTGAAACGCTGAAGGCCCTTCTTAGCTGCAGTCTGTTCCTTCATGTTCCCTTCGTTTTCTGACAGCGCTGCACTCGCTCAGCCTGTGTTGCCAGCACTTGTCGATAGGGAAACTCAGATGTATGCAAAGGAGTGGAAGACTCTTCACTAAGGGATTTTGGCCATTTGTGGAGCAAATATATGTAAATCCAAGGAGCTGGGAGGGACCTTAACAGTGGGTTAGAAGAATTGACTAGAATGTAGCAATTCCGTTGGGGGTGTTCACACTGCTCAGCTTTAGATGTCACACCCACGAAGCTTAGCACAGTCTCTCTGTTTTCTTCAGAGCTGGAGAAAAGGTGTGTGGGAGAGGGGAGTTTTCAGCAAGGGGTTCGGAGCAGGATGCAGTGTTTGGTGCCTGTGCAAGCAACGCAGGAGTTTGGTTGAGTTGGTGGGACTAGAGCTTTATTTCCATCTATGTTACTGTTCCATGCCCAGGAGGGATCTGCTGTCCCTGTGTCTGTAAATCAGCCAAGATCTCAACTATTGTCCTTGACTCTTTGCTTAGAGTTTTGGTGTGTTCAAAAAAAACCCATAAAGGTGCTACATGAAGCACAAAGTCCCGTTACTGCTCTTGGAGATGTTCTTGCAGCACTTAACCTGTTCACCAGAACCCACGGTAGCCTCGGGACGCTTCCAGGCTCTCAGAGAGCCGTGGTCACAGGCAGCACTGGCAGCTGCCTGCTCCAAGGCATGTATGTGCCTCTCTCTTTTTCCCCTCCTCAGTGTCTGAAGAAGCCCTGTGTTGCCGTACAGCTGCTTTCTTCAGGAGCCCTGCTGGGATGACTGGTCTAGTGGGAGGTGTCCCTGCTCAGGGCAGGGTGTTGGAACCAGATGATCTTTGAAGTCCCTTCCAATCCAAACCATTCTATGATTTCATGATTCTATGACTCTGCATTCTTCAGGCCTGGTCTCTGACTCTGAACTAAAACTTAAAAATCCTAGGAAATCGGTAAGTGGAAATTGTTGCTCAGCAGAAATAAAGGTTGTTTCCAGTAGCAAAGCATGGATGCATGGCATGTCTTAAAAGAAGTGAGTCAGGCTTTCCTGTCAGAGCAGCTCCTAGGGCTCACCTCTTCCTTTTATATATTCATGCTTTATGACAATTCCTGCCCTTGGAGCTCCACACAGAGGATAAGTACGACAGCAGGTGCTTTAATCTGAGATATGCACAGTGAAGCCATTTCCTAATAGATAACTATCACTTCGTCCTGCCATGAGCTCCCGTGGCAATGCATGTTGCACAGCACCAACATTGTTGAACAAAGACACTGAAAACAAATAAAAGTTCACCTGATGTGGATGTATGGATTCTGCAATTCCCTGTCCTCTGTGTGCAGTGGCTACCTAACAGCTGACCATCAGTGCTTAACGCCAATAAGAAATGCTAAATCAAAATAATTATTTCTAGGTATACCCACACACAAAACCTGTTTGTGAGATGTTGTTTGTTACCCAACTTCAGGCAGAGCAGTCCTTGGCTACCTCTGACAAAGCTCTTTGTCTCTGAAAGGGATATTGGTTGTACAGCACTCAGATAATTAGTCCATTTTTAGAGGAGATACAGTGGTTACGTGTAAAACAGGATCCGACTTTATTCACGTTACAGCCAACAAGAGCTTTGGTTTTTCCTTCAAAAGGGACAAAATTCTATCTATGCATCCACAACAACACCTTCTGTGTAAACAATTGTAAACTTTCCCTGCTGCTTGAAAAGCGAAAAGGGAAAGGGAAAGGGAAAAGAAAAGGAAAAGGAAAAAATGAAAAGAAAAAGGGGGGAAAAAAGGGGGATTCTCAATGGACCCAATTTCTGTCATTGGCTCCCGACATTGCCTTAGTCATGCCTGGTAGCAAATAGTAGAAAGGGAATGAGAAACAGATTTAGACTTTTCCAAGCTTCAATTTTTCGTTTCAGAACAATTGAATTTTTTATAGGGTGACTGAAAAAACTATTGATGGACTAAGGAATCTGGAGTCTGGTGCAAAACCTCTTGGACTCTGTTCAGGTTCCTTCCCCAGCCCACAGGGTTTGCATCAGGCCCTCGGGTGCTGTGCATGTAAAAGCCATTGTTGGTTTGGCGTCTTACATTGTTTTCCTACTTAGCACCGAATTTTCAGAAACAAAGGATTAAAGACTAGGAACAATGCTGAGGAAAAATAGATTGTACAAATGACAAGGACTGTAAATCGTGTCAGAGTGTGTTGTAAAGCTCCTCACAGCTCTCACATAAACTACAGAGATGCAGCCTGCATATCCAGAAAGCAGACGTTCCCTGCCACAATTTTAAAAAGAGGCACTTATCAAGCTACACATTGTTCAATCACACAAATACTTCTCTTTTTTTCTCAGTTTCCAGAAATATATTTTGCTCATGCCATATTAGAATGACAATGGCATCCAAGTCAAGGCTAAGCCCACAGCAGAGTGATGAGCATCCTATCTGAATGTAGTGTACATGTATACCCATAGCACAAAGCACCATTTTATCTTTGTACGTCCTCTGGATGTTTGCTGTAATCATCCAGCAATACTATTTTCAATAGCAAAAAGAAGTAAAAGAAACACTTGTAGATTGGAACATCACATTAAAAAAAAAAAAAAAAAAAAAGAAAGAAGAAGAAGGCTTAAACCCTTTCTTGTATGTGTTGTAGATTTTCTACATGTGCACACATGGACACAGACACCCACACCAGGCATTGAATAGGCTGTTTGATATTTAATCTGAATGCAGCTGTTTAGATATTTGCTTGGTCTGCCTTTGGATTTTTCATTAAAAATATGTGGTTAACAGCAGCCAACCTGATTTGCATGTGTGTGTGTCTGATTTGTTCACTGCTATGCCTCCTGTGTCCTACATCTTAATCACATCCAGGCACCCGCCCCATTACATTACCAGAAGGGAAGTGATGGACATCCCTTGACTCTCTTCATGACCCCCTGATAATCCTGTTTCACACACAGGCTCCCTGCTGTATGAAACACAAAAGCTGCCACTGTAGTTCTTTACTTCCAGTCGATATTCTGACAGACTTGATCTAGCAAATTAGTATGCTGTGGTAGGGGCACGACAAAAGACCCTTTTGACACACTCTGAATCGATACAAAGGCCAACAGAGAGCCATTTCACCGTAGTTCTGTTATTTTTCCCCTTTTGATGACCCTTCTTCTTCTTCTTTTTTTTTAGCTTGTATGACCTTGTCAGATTTAAAAACATAATGTTGGAAAAGTCATCCTTGCACAGGGGAAGAAAAATCTAAACATGCAGAAATGCAAGAATACCAATGTAAAATTAAAATACAGCTGGAATAGAGGAGTAGAGATTTTCTTGTGTGAATTTGTTTGTCCTTCACACTGCTGAAATCCCTACATGCTTCAGATGTTAGAGTGTAGAATTAAACAGAGTGTTCTGGCCATGAATGCTGCGTTACATCTGAATATTATTATTCTTCCTTTTTAAAAAGATGAACAGTTCATCTTAGAGTATGAAAAATGTGTGTCTTAGTCATATTTCTTGGAATGTAGGATCTTGAAATAGCATGATATATCTTACAATTTAAAAATTGTAGTCACATTTACTTAATTTCTAAGTCCTTATGCTGTGAAATTTAACTGAATTTATGCTAATATTGATCATACCATGCAAAGAAAAATACTTTTCAGGATGTGCTATATATATAAAACTTAATTTGTATCAGAAAGTTTATCTGAAAACATTGAACTTGTTCAAAATGATGACTTATTCATAGAGAAACTACAGACTTAATTGATTTGCATCTTTAAGCAATATTATTGTATGTATTTCTCTACTTCTGCAAGAATTACTCATTTTTTCAGAGTTTAGGTTTACACCTTTACCAATTTAATTGGTTTTATGTTGGCCAAATCTATGTAATAGATTACATCTTAGTCTTTAGGAAACATACATAAATGAGGATGACAACTATTTATCTCATAATAGATACTTACATCTTACTATATCCAGGTACACATAGACACTACAGCTTTGCCTTATCACCACTTTGAAGGTGCAATTATGTCATAATAAGGCCTAATTATTGTAATTTACATGCTTTCATATTGTTCTTAAAGAATGATCCATCCTCTTAAATGAAAAACAAGCACTCAGATAATCTATATTTTCTTTCTCTTACTAACAAACTAAAAAATACCTACTCAAAGTCACTTTCTAAACCTAGTCTTCAAATTTTAAGTTTTCAAGCTGAACGAAAACTTAAGTCAATAAAAAATGAGACATTCCCAGCTTGAGAAAGCACTTTACTGTAACTCACAAAGAAACATTTTCCAAAAATACAGGTGCACAAATTACTCCTAGTGTTTGCTGTACAGTATGTACATTTGACCTCTACTGCACTTCGGCATTTTTCAACACATAAACCTTGTTCTCTCAAATAGAGCTACTATATAAACACAAGGGATAAAGCATATTGTGTAAGAAATTCAGGCCACTTCAGACAACTCAACTTGAGAACAGAGGCAAAATTACACTAGCTGTTCCAATTCCTCTAGCAGTTTTATCTAGACCAAGATTCTCAACCCACTCCCCAAAAGCCTCCAAAGCACAGGGTGACATACTCAGCTACCAAAAACCAGGGTCCCACAAAAGAACTTTTGCCGTTTACACCGTGATCCACACTGAGGGATCATTTTATTGAGAAATGTATCATATTTCACTGAGACAGAGCACTCTGTCCTGAGATAAATATAACGTAAAACTGTATGAAGCAAGAACTACCCTTAATCTTATCATAGCATACATATTCACACAATCTTTATCAAGTCCATATTTGCAGAGCAATAGATTGCATTGTAACTTCAAGCTGTTAAGACAGAAAACTCTTAATACGTACAGCACTTCTGTGACATATATTAATATTCCCCCTTTAAAGGGAAAAAGCCTACAGTAGATGGCAATCATTTTAAAAGAGGTTAGGCTAAGAGCTGCAGCATGACTTCATATCAAGGGCAGCCATGGATGTATCTTGCCAATGGGATTCCCTTTTACATAAGTTGGGTGTGCCTTCTTTTCCCCCATTAAACAACCAACCAAAAAAAGTACAGTAATCCTTAAGCTGGGTATACAAAATGTTGCATGGCTCAAATAAAACACCTCTACTGGTAAAAATGGCTAATGACTTTTAAAAACCTTGTTTTACATTTGCAACTGCTTTTTTTCAGGCCAAGCAAAACCTATGTTTACGGGCAGCTCAGCTCTGAGGCTTGCAGTGTGACAGGTGCAGGACTGAATGTTGCCAGGATCTGGATGGAGGGAAGGAAGAAAACAAAAGGAGGAGGGGTTGCCCTGGCATGGCTTCTTCTCAGTCATGCATGTTAGTGCAGACTTCGTTACATAAAGCTAATAAGGGACCAGTTACCACCACTCCCTTTGCTCACTGCTTAACCTTCTTCCTCAAACTTTGCCTCTAGTGGGGTATTCTCTCAGGGGAGCTGGTGCTACCCTGATTTCCAGATTTACAATTCCAAATGCTTCTTTTAGCCATCTTTATTTCTCACTATTACTGGTGTCAACATGCAATACTAATGTGCTAAAACTATATAGCTACCAGGATATTGCCCAATATCTGCCCTGTGCTTGTGCATCCTCATGGACTCATCCTCCCACAAAACCCTATAGCGTGGATCTTCTTTTTAGCTGTGATTTTGTACCACAAAAAACCCCGTTAGCTCTGTGTTTGACAAATTCTAGCACTCCAAACTCTGCCTCCTCCTTCAGATAGGACAGTATCATGGTTTCTGCCTGTAAAATGGGACCAAGCACCCTATCATCTAGAGGACTAAGCCAAAAATCCCTGTGTCTCCCACTCAGTTCTCTCTTTCTGAGATGCAGAGGGGCGAGCTCTTTCTCTGCAAATCAGGTGGGCTGGGCACAGCAGGAGCAGCAGAATTGCATTTTCTGACAAGCTTTTACGAGAAAAAGAATGCAATAACGCAAAGAGACAACATCAAACTCTGGAGGAAAAGGTAACATCTTGACTACCAGTAAACCTCATTGTTTTAAAGATTATTTTAAAAGTTTCTGTTTGTCCCAAATACTTCCTATGTGGTGTGTGCAAATTTATTAATGTCTATTCCTTTTTTCACAAATGTCTGAAATTCTTCATAAATGCATAAAATACAATAGCTATATCTGTACAGTAAGGAAGGATACAAGAATACTAGTAACTTAAATATATCCAGAACTTTTTCCTGGAACTGGCAGCAGCTGCCGTGGAATAGCAAACCTCTACAATGTTCAGTCCTCCTATTCACTGGAATAGGAGGGTAACATCCGGACTGTCTTCAGGGAAAGCTGTCTGGCCATTGCTTCCATGTCAAGGAATTGTGAGATATTTTGTTGCCATGGGCCAGAAGTATAGGAGGGGACTGTTGCAACGCATTGCCAGCATGGGTCCTAATGAGTTCCTGTGCCTGCAAGTATACCTAGGCACTGTTTAATAGTGTAGATATCATCTGCTGCTCCTGTAACTCAACTGATCCTAGTCTTTTCCACTTCAAATAATACTTCCCAAGTGGCTCTCGGTGTCTATTCTTCCATGTTTCAGAATAAAAAAGAGGAAATCTGACTGGTTAAAAATGCATCCGTAGGTCTCACTGTGATTTAACAGGAGTTTCACATCTCAGTAGCTCCACTCACTGCAGGACAGTCAGTTCTGATTTGTGTTCGCTTGAAATCAGAATCAGCTTGCTATGCATTGACTAATACCTACCGCAAGAACATCAATTTTTAACTTCTGCAAAGCAAACAGGAGACTATTTTTGAGTTTGTCTTCTCTTAGACTAGTCACTGACCTCAGAGAGAGCTTCATCAAAATAAAAACAGAAGGATTTAACCCAGGAAAAGTGAAACCTTTTATTACATTACTGGATAAAGGCAATGTGGTGTGCTTCTCACCCATATATGTATTTTCAAATTAGTGTTATTTATTTGCACTTACTATTTGCCTCATCTACTATTCTATTACTACAATTGTCTATCTGTATGTTTATATTGCACTCATATCTACCTCTCCTAAGCACACCATAGTTTACCTTTAACGTGCTGCCTGCAAAAAAGGAAAGAGAAATCATTCCAGCTTAAATCTTTTGCTTATTGCAAGACTTTTTTCTACAGCTTCAGTAAATGAATCATGATGTTTATTTTATTCTCATCCAAGAATCTCAAGCAACTGACACAGTGTGTAGTCAGCTAAATGTCAGCCTCTATTAATAGGAACATGTAAACATAATCCAATATTTAAAAAACAAACATGCAAGAACTGGTGTCTTGCTGCACCTCTCGAATCAGCTCCTCAGCTGGTATGAATCCACATGGCAGAAGTGCCAAACTGTGGCTCATAATGTGTGCCTCTATGAGGATGACAGAATTCAGATTCCTAACTGACAGAGGACCCAGTGTGCTTTACTAGGGCATGCAGATGAAAGCCTCAGGCTGGCCAGATGAAAGCAGGAAGATGTACAGTCAGAGCATCTTAAAAAAGATAAAGTGTCTAGTCCCTTCTGCCTATCACTGGGTGTGAAATTTAGGTGGGATGAGAGGAAGAAATAGAATGACATATTCTAGGGAAGGCAACACTGATGATTTCTTCACAGTATTCTCAAGGATTCTTGGCTGTTTTTCCATTGTTCATGCTCCAGTTGCCTTCTTGCCATTATCTAACTATATCAGACCAAAGTTTTGATACTGGTAGCATGTAAAACTGTTTTTCTGACATTATTGTGCTACCCTATAATAAAGTAAAAAAAACTCTTCTTGTCCGTTCTAGAGAAACTGTTGAGTTCTACCAGGAAATGTCAGGAGTCAACATAAAATTTTTCTCCCTAAATTGACTACAAACCATACCGCTGGGCTGGCTGAATTGCAGTCATCTGTACTGCACCTGTGCCAAGATGCAGACCAGCAGGACTTTGGGGGGAAATTTCAGACCCACCTCTCACCACCAAACAGCCAGAGGTGACAAGTCTGAGGGAGACATCAAGGAAAAAGCTTTGTGTGAACAAGGCTGGGGAAGAAAATGGAAGATGAGTGCAAGCAAAGGAAGGAGTTTTTAGACAAAATTCTTTGTCTGCATTTATCTGGTCAAATTAAACATTTTTTTTAAAGGATGATTTCATTAAAAACATTACATCCTTCTCCCTTCACAATATCTTCCTGTCAATTGCTGTCAAACCTTGTCTGCACCCTCCAGTCCCTCCAACAAAATGAAAACAAATATGCAACAGTCTTCATATTCATTATTTCCTCAAGAGTAATAAGAGAGAGAGAAATCCAAGATTTGTTTTCACATTCTCAAAAACAGAGGGAGAAAATAAATAAATAAATAAATAACCTCAAGACTCGTTTCAGGGAAAATAAACAAACCAACATTCCTTGCAGGTCACCTTTAAAACTTCAGGCTGCGTTTTATACTGAGTTGTACTTATATTCGCTTACTAATCTCCTCACATATTACAGATTTCACAAGTGACTTGTGATGCTGAATTGCTATAGCTGTTTGTACAATTCCCATGTTATTCATTGTTTGTCCGTTTGCTTTACCTAAATTGGAGAGAACGCACTTTTAAAGTAGCTGTCAAAGTGTGATTCATCTGGCAAGTCAGTAATTACTTTTCATAAAGTAATATGCCAGAACACACAGAATTCATAAGAATTGTAGAAGGTACTAGGACATATGAACATGGATTCCTACCTACCACTTTTCACAGTTCAAATAATCATAAAAAACCTTTAAAGTATAGAACTAAATGCATAAATTCACCCCTTACATGCAAAAGGAAAAATACTGTTTTCAGAATATGTATTTTTTAAAAGGGATTTCAAGGAAATATTGGAGAAAAAAGCCTACACTTTTAAGCACATTTTGAAGTGTATAATATTAAAATAATTTCTTAAACCTTGTTTTGCTTTAGTTTTATGCATCCCTCTGTATTAGAAGCGTAACTGCTCATTGCTGTTATTGAGACAAATATTGGAATAATTTGGACAGTGATGACATCAAGAGAACAGAGAATTAATAACTTTAGTCCTTATCTCTTAGCTAAAGCATTCACAGTTTCCATTTGTAACAGCTTCTTAGGTCTATAGTTCAGCCATAGACCACAAAGCACTATTGCATGTGTTATTAAGGAGCTACACAGCCTTGCTTCCAAAGTGAACAACAAATATATGACTGTTCTCTTCACATCTGTGCCTTTAAACACAACCTTGGGCTAGAGGTGGTAAACCATTCCAATAATTGGTTTTAGAAAGAAATAGAAAATAATCTTAAGCAAAAATGAACAGTTTTTTTATATTTTTCCTCAATAAACAAACAATTACATTTTGCTTCAGTGGACTGGCAATGGCAAAGTGGACGTGCTCAGTTACACACTTGTTGTGACACATAATATGCATCACAAGGGGAAGTGTTAATGGGTATTTAAGGGGACATGACAACCCCATTAGCTTCCCTGATAAATCTGCCCTGGAGTAAATGACAATCCTCACCATGGAGATTTCACTGCTGGGCAGAACAGCAAGGAGAAGGGAAAGAGAAAGTTGTGAACGGGGCCAGTATTGGTGAAGGTTATACCAAACCAGAGATTCTGATTGTAAAGAGGTGGGAAGCCCACTGAAAATTAACAGCTTTTAATTTTCCTTTCCATTAAAACTGATCAGACTCTGACAATGCAATGGTCCTAAAATTCTCATCAGTTACTTGGGCGTGATTTTCCCCTTTGAATTTTTTCTAATTCAGAATCGTTTGAGATAGTGAATATTCTTAAGCATGCAGCAGCGAAAGCCTGCAGTGAAACCCTGTATAATATAACGAAGGGCCAGGTACTTTCAAAAAGAGTAATTTTTTTCATTCATCTACGCTATGTTAAATCTCTTTAAACATGGTTGTATTTGTTTGTATAATTATACAACCTTTATTTCCCAGAAGAGGATCTTTAGCGCCTATGGGCAGTGCGTCTGTTCATGTATCTACTTGGATGCTTCTGATCTTTAAATCTCTATCACTGGCTTATATTGCTTCTTTTCTTCTTCCTTTCTGTCCTTGAGCAATCAGGTCAATAGCTACAGCCAAACTTGGCAGCTGTTAGAGCAAGATGTCAAATGTTGAAATATATATTCTTCCTGCAGTAGCATCGTGGCCTGTGGCTAGTCCTTTGTATGGATTCACTGCCAGCAACGTGGCTGTGTTCAGTGCTGACTGCTTGCGGGTGTAGAACTGCCTGTAGGGTTATATCAAAGTCATACTGTTATGTAGCTGACTATGTTGCTTTCACTCCTTAGATGGCATCATTTTCTGGCACTGACTTAGCTGCATGATATTTTCTCACATCCATTTTTAGACTGTCTGCCAGACCATCTCACAAACCCCATCAATGTATCTCTTTGAATTAGTCTTGCATTATTCCATTCCCTGCTTAGAGAAAATGTTATTAAACCTGGAATGATATAAATAAAACCAGGAGAACAAAAAATCTCTGTTTTAAAGTCTCATTTTTAAAAATGAATATGTGTACTTCTGATTTTTAGCCATTGTCTTCACACAGATCCCCATTTCTTTTGTTCAAATATTTTCTACTTTGATGTATAATTAAGCAGCCAATGTTGCTTGCTTTAGTCATGCAAAAGTGATACACCCATCCAGACTGCTGAAATAAGGTGCACATAGCCTAATCCTCATTTTCTAAGCTTCTTGGAGCAAAACTATTTTTGAAGTGTCATGAACACCCCCAGTAGCATATTAATAATTGACAATAATCATCACAGAAACTAATAGATGGCATTGAAAAATTAACTAAAATCTACCTCATTTTGCGCAGAACCTATAAAAAATCATGTTATTTTCCCTCAGAATCTTTCAGAAAGGATGTAAATACTAATAGAGCCAGAGTTTTTCTGAATTCTGTTTGGAAAAAAATTTCTTTGGAAATGTTTTTATGCCTGGGGTCTATTTGCAGCCTGGAGACATCATCAGAGTTTGGTCAAAGATGCAGAATAAGAGCAGCCACGTGGCACAGGGCACATAAGGAACACTAGAGATGGAAGGTAACACTCCTAAAGAAGAAACAAAAAGTGGGAAATCTGTTAGTCTCTCCAAAGTTATTTTCATTGCTGCCATGCTTTTGAGACATGCATGCACATAAGATAATAATAAGATGTGTGCATGCATGCACACATCTTATGAGTAGGCCCTAAAATCGATTTTTACAGGCTTACATTGTGCTTATGTGCTGATGCCAGAGTTTGTTCCCTATGAAGACAAAGATTTTGGGAGATAAAAGTAGCACAACTTTCATCCCTTTAAAAAACACTTTAAAAATATTTTTTTAGGAACCATAAACAATGGGAAATCCAGATAATCCCATAAACCATACAGAACATGATAAGTAGATGAGGGTCCTAGATTGGATAAGAAAAACATGGCCATTGGTCCCAGTCCTGAAGTTTCTCTTGAAAAAAATTCATCTTCATGGCAATTAACAATTGAGAAAGGAATGCAGAAGAGAAACCATGGTGTGAAAGATTAAGCATAACAAGAGTTGAATTTGTGGCCTAGTTAACGTACTTCAGCTGGGTCCTCTGGTAACAGTTGGTCTTTTTAAAATCATTTTCTTTGAAAACATTGCCTGCCTGCCAGGTGTTTCTCAGTACTGTGGCTGTTGTTGGTAAAATCAGGAACATTTGTTACAACGTAGGAACTGGATTTGTGAATACAGATTAGAAATCCAAAACCTGGCATGCAACTTGTCGATACAATTTCTGTAGGCAAACTCTTTCTTCAAGACCAGTTTTGAAATTATAGCTCTGAAAATGAGGTCTCGCTGAAGAGACTTGACCACTGCTTGCTCCGTTGGGAAAGAAGCTTTCAAAAACTGAATGGGGAAAGTACAGGCAGCAGTGCTCTTCCTTTCCACAGAGCACATGTCTGTCTTCTGGGTACATCAGGGAGATGGAAAGCTTCAGACCCAGATTCTCTTGCCTCCCATTGCATCCATATCTCTTAAAGGCCACTAACTACCAGGGGAAAAGGAAAGCTCAATGAAATATTGTCTACTACTGTATTTCTAAAATCTTAATTTGGGCACACGGACATGTTACTAGGAAATATAATAAGAAAGATACATCAGAAAGAAAAAAGAAATACTCCCAAGTTTGCTTCTATTTTGGTCAAATTAATCCCTGAGTAGGGAGAACAGCATTTTTATTATCCAAATATTTTACCCATGTCAATAAACCTTTGATACAGACAGTTGCATTACATTCTTTCACTCTCTAATAAATTCAGGAATGCATTGTGTGAAATCTGGTATATGAACTCTACAATGTATCATAACATTAATACTTGCTATTTTTTATTCATTTTCATTTTTTTATACATATATTTTGTTCTGTTTGAACTATGAGCGTTCCCCCTGTGGGCAATTTCACTCAGTCCAAATTTGGCCCCTTGTTCCTTTGTTGTTTTGGTGTTGGTGTTGGTCTGTGTTGGTGTATCCCTATGTTGAGCTTGCTTTATGCATCTCATTAATAGGGGCAACAGAGGAAAGCAAATGTCCAACAAGAAATTTGCTAATAACATATTCATTTAACAGGTACATGAATTTCAAAACTGCTGAGACCAACTAATTTACAAAAGAAAATGCAAAATGTGACAGTGAACTTTTTTACTCTCTTTTAGAAGCAAAAATAGCATGGGCATTTTTATATTTCATCTCAAAATGCTACCATAGGGATCTGACCTAGATTTAAACTCTTATCTCCAGAGGTGCAAGATCTCCACATTAATCTACTGATGCTCAAACATGTGGCTTTACATATATCAAGAGGGGGACAGCTCATGAAGTTGAACTTCAGTTGCTTATCTTTTGTTCTTCACTAGAACAGGGCAGTGATGTGATCCCTCTCCTTTCTCCTCCCCTCCCCCAAAACAGGAAAAGAAAAGAAAGAAGCTTTAATCCTCTCTGGTACAAATTTCCCTAATATTCAATAATCACTCCCTGTCTCCTTCCCTGTGGGAGACGTCTGGTAGCATCTGTGCCAGCATATGTTAGACATCTCTGAGTGGGTCACTACCTCATTTTGTCACCGACTCCTCTATCACCTAGAGAGACAGCAACATCCCTCCACAACATAGTGCTCTGCAAGACACAGCACTGTCACGTCTCTCTCAATAAACTTGGTTCAGTACACTTTAGCCCGCTCTCTGTACACTTTAACCCACGAACTGTGGTTAACCCACTCTTAACTGAATCCTTTTCACAGTGAGGTTAATAGGAGTGAAAGAAGCGTTATCACATGTGTTGCATTAAAACAAGCAAGTCCTCCGATGCTAATTTCAGAGCTGTACCTGAGAAGAAAGGAAGGAAAAATAGGTCCTTATAGGTCACTTAATATGCTTTAAATGCTTTGTAAAATACACATGTAATTTGTAAGTAGGTAATATTTCAAATCTCACTTGTGGTTCATTTCTATGGTAGTAGATTTTAGTAATGGCTGTGATAAAGTCTGCTTTTTCTTTCCTTAATTCAACAAAATTAGACTGAAACATCTGGCTGCATTAGCTCTTAGAAGTTATTTGAGAGTTGCTTTTCTTCTTCAGTTTGTGGTGCAATGATGTATTGTAGGACTGTTTTCAGCAGAGGTGCCATTTCTGAAGTGTGCACCCAGATTTTTCCAAGCTAATGACCGTTACATCTGCTATTTATTTCAGGCCTATCTCTATTTTTTCTGTAATCATGGCTGATCCTCAGAAAGTTTCCAATATAAATTTCGAGAAACAAATGTGAAATTAATACACAAACCCATTTTTAAAAGCCTCAAAATAGTCAGCCTGTTATTAGGATTGATCTCTCATTATTTCTTGTATATAACTGAAGCAGGATAGGAAAACCTAAAATATAGTATCTGATGATATGGTATGACAGAATTTTATTTTTTTTTTTGCCACTGCCTGCCCTTTCAAAGAACTGAAAACTGCTAAATGATGAACCTGTTAAAATTTCATTAAAGTCAGTTTAATTTTTGGTTCACTTAAATCATTGTTACAAAGAAGTTATTTGCCATCAGTTTCATGAGAACTAAACTAAGTAACTATTAAAGTTCTCTCCTCCAGGTTTGGATCCTGATTCAAAGGGAATTGAAATAAATCGGTGTACCTTGATCCTCCTTTTTTAAGGTAGCACTATGCCAACTTAAAGTTTTACTTTTCACACTGATCAGAAAAAAATGTCAATAGCTGAATATGGGATTCAACAGTCAGTTCAGATTTATCACCCTTAATATTGAAAATACTTTCCCTAGGCTGGCTGACCTAGAACTATAACATTATCTAAAATGGGGGTTTCTAGACTTTGAAAGATGATTTCCTAATTAGAAAAATGAAACCAAATACACCTCCTCCCATCCCCCTGAAACCATACCATATGTTGCTAAATCTCCATCCACTTCATACATCATCAGTGCCTCTCTGCAAGAGCTAGCTCTTCACTGCCATTTGAACAAATTATCTGGCAGATAAAGAAATGCTGATCTGGAGAACTCAGTTCTCTTCTATATGATGATGCAGTATAAAATGCCTAGCAATTTTTTTAAGAGTCATAAAAACTCCTCTGACACAGACATGACAATAATCAAAAAGTTTTTCAAATGTAATATGTTCACCTTATAGAGTTTAAACATAATCCAATCATTACTATAATAAGGGGCATTGTAATACTTACTTTCTCTCTGAAATCTCCAGATTACTAATCTGTATTAGGAGACTAGAAATGTTGATTTCATGCATCATTTTTGAACAAAATTATTTCTAGAAGGTGGCAAAACGTGGAATGGAAAGATTGTGCTTGGGAACTATGTTGTGAGTCCAGATTTACAGCAGGATAATTAAGAACAGAATATAGCCAAAAGTGTTTAAATATATAATCTTTTTTAGAATCCAGAAAAGTTGAAGAACAGCTGAACTTGTGGGTGCTGAGTTTAGAAATCTGTCACAATAGGGATTAATACTAGAAAACCTGCTAGACCTGTAAGTATAGTAGCATGAACAGCACTGCTGTAATTGAAGTTTTCTTTCTTTCCTGTCAAAAAGAAATGAATCAATATCCAAGGAGAAGCAGAATATGAAATTTTCAATAATTTGTACTGCTCTTTGACAGAGATATGACTTTTTTGACTCTTAAGTGAATTGTGTGATTCAAAATTATTACTAGACTATTTTCTAAAGTATGAATTAAAATTTATCTGAGAAGGTATTGTCAAGCAAGGGAAATTTCACAGTGTTTTCAGAGGCATGTTTCAATAATCATGCGGAATTTCTTTTTGCTACTGAGTACCTTAATAGAGAATCAATAGTGCAGCAGGCCTCAGAGGAGTGAATCTCCACACAATCTTTTGCTTGGTTCAGTTGACACTGAGAATATCATGCAAAGATGTGCACAAGCATTTCAGCCGGCTTGTCCTCTTACTGATTAGACCTAAGGAGATATTTGATTACAGAATAGATGGGCAACATGCTTTGCCATCCCTTCCCAATTTAATTTGCAATTTTGTTACACTGTGGGATATGACTGACAAGTTATTAGAGTTTTGCATTTGGAGGATAAAGTATGAGGTGAAATAAAATAAAAAATTAGGGAAGAAGAATGAAATGCCAGAGTATAATATCCTTTTATCTTCACAATTGTAGAGTACTGTAGTGGCAATCATATCTGATGAGAAGAGGTTTTGAGTGAAAACATGTCCTGAATGTTATCATAAATAGATTGGAATTGCCATTTATCTACAAGAACTTGTTTATGTCTATGCTCTGCACTTGCATAAGTCCATACAAACTCCTCAATGGGAGTACTTGAGGACAAATTATAGAAAATTAATTTACACACTTTTATCTGTATCTTGTCTTCTCTACCTTGTAAACCCTAAATTGAATATTTGTCCATACATATTATCATTTGCAGTCTTATGAGACTGAGACGTGTATGTTCTAAAGGATTAAACAGAGAGTAGAGGGTGAGATGTCAGAATATGAAATCAAATAGAAAAAATTTTAATTCTATTAGTCTTTAAACCATCCTTCTTTTCTCTAAGATTAAACACAGAAGAACGTAGGTTGCAGCAGGGGAAATGTGGAGAGATGATATAGGAAAGAAGGTATATTTTGATATGGTCAATTTAGTGTGATAGAAACACAGGCTGTGGCTCATTTCTCTGACTTCAAGGGATGTCTACGGAGAAAATAGGGAGCTAGGGCAAACACTGATATGGCTGAACACTGATTCCAGGCAAAGAGTAGTAAATGCAGGTTGGAGTAAACGTCTAAAGAATTTGGTTGTGAACAGAATTTTCCCAAAATGGGGGGAGATGAAGCAGATAATCTGATAGAACTTTTCTGCATGAAATTGCAGAATTCTGCAAATGCTCAGGTAGATAAACTCTGGTGCACCTAAAAATTTATTCAGAACCTTTACTGAATTTTCCATTAGCAGCAGATCACATAATTTACCCAATTTACCTAACAGAGTTTTCTTTTTCCTCCTCTTTAGAAAACTAGGTATACTGAGCAATTCATTTTTGTCAAATCGTTCAGTGCTCTCTTAAATACAAGATTCTGTGTCTGAAGAAGAAAATATTACTACTGATCTCCATGTTAACTTTCTGTTAACAATAGTGGTACTGCTTTTGTTGGTCATAAGTATATTTTCATGTATTTCAGGACCACTTTCTATCTGGCCCTTGCAAACTATAAGCTCTTCAATTTACAGATAAATTAGCTTATAAAAATGTATTGTTTGGTTTAGAAGTCAAAGAAAAGGATTGCTGGTATGAGTGCTTCCTTTCGGGACGTTGTAGTTGAAGATTTCTACACAATGTCTATGTAATATACTCTGTTTTCAAGATGTTGCTTTAAAAGCATATTGTGCACTAAGTAATTGCAAATAGCAAAGACTTAGAAAATTGAGAGCATTCCTGTTCCTCGCATTTATTTTTTTTATGAAATATTCCACTAACTTCAGAAATATATTAAGAGTATGTTGAGTACTCATTATATCTGCAAACAAATGGGATTTTTCTTTTAATACTTGAAGAAGATATTCTTTGAAAGTTTCCATACATTTATCATCCACTCCAGAACACTATAGTTTAGCATTGAATGTTCCATCTGCCTCCCACCCAGCAGAAGAATTTTGTCTCTTGTGATTTACACTCATTAAGAGAGAAGACTGATCACTCACTCTGTGTGATGGCATTACAGTAACCACAACCCTTATGAAATATTACTTTAACGTTGGGGTCTGGGAGGGAAACATTATATTCAGACGAAAAATGGGATTTGTTAATTTAGTACATAAGTTTCAAAAAGCTTAAACTAAAATATAAGTTTTTATACCATGTTATTTTTAATACTGGACCATTGCATGTTACAATCTTTTTATCATTATAAAAAGTATATAATTCAAATTATCCTTATAGTACATTATAGACTCCTTGGAGGGGCAGAGGGGAAACAAAAAACAAGCCCAAATCTATAAAAAACCAAAATACCATGTCCGTTCCTGTTATCAAGTTATCTTGCTTTATTAGTCTGTGGCAATGACATTTACGGATAACAAAAATCCTTAGTATTATAGACACTCTGTAAGTCCAATGAATGTTTTTTCAAAACATTTCAAAGGAGGTAGCTACCTACCAAACAAGAACTAAAATTTCAATGCACACAGTCTCATGTCCTAGAATAATAAGTTACTTTATTCTGGTTTGCATCATTTACGCAAAACAGAATTAAAAAAACCCACAACTGCAGGTGGTCTGTTCCCAGGATGAAGACCTCAGCATAAGAATTACGGGTAGGTTCCTTAGTATATTACTTACATCACGTATTTGCACAAAAGAAATGCCCCTTCTAGAACTGGGTGTCTGTGTACAGGATGTCCTTGCCCACCAAGTATTTGCCATTGAAAAGGTTACACAGTAACTGTAGCAGAAAAGGAAAGAAAATGTAAAAAGAGTATGAGGGTAACAGTATTTGAACACATGGTATCAGATGTTATCACATTATCAAGGGTGGTAAATTCCCCCTGAAATCAGTAGCAAAGCTCACCTGAATTTTGAGAGAGATGTATGGAGTCTTAAATGCACAGTTCCCAACCATGAGAGAAATGGTTGAGGGCTAGAGGCAGTTAAATGTGGCTGGGTAGAAGTGGCTGTTGAAGGCGACCGCCAGCGCTTGCCACCTTCTGCATTCCCAGGAATCTCACTGATCGATCATCTTTGCACACTCCGTATCTTGCATCCCACCATCCACTCCTGCTCGTGTCCTTACCTTCTGTCTTATACCTCAATCTCAGCTCAGCTTCCACATTCACGACCCTAGCCAAGGGCTGGCTATTATTAATTTGGCAGTTGTTTACAAATAGGGAATTGGTGAGAACATCCTTATGCCACATCTCTGTGGCCTCCTTTAAAGCACCATAACATTGGCAAATGCAGAACCGTGCTGTTTTCAAGGCAGAGCTCCACAGAGTTTTACACCACCTGCATGCTCCCTGCTATGACTTATACTCTGCCCGTGGCGACCACACTGCACTGCAAGGTTCCATCTCATAAAGGGCCATAAATCACCGTAAAGTCAAGTGATTCAGGTTAATAATAATTAAAAAGTTATGTCCATGTGTAGAAGAGGGTTCACGGGTTTTTAGAGTATGGTTTGAGGTCTGGCTTGATTTTAAGACTGTTTGAAAGCTTATTGAGTGAAATTTGAGTGGAAGATCCCCAACACTAGGATGTAGTCATTTTTGATTACCTGTAAATTCCAACTATGAAACAATAAGGCTTTCAGCTTAGCAAATAGTGAAAATTTACACTCAACTCACCAGCCTGAAAATGCGTCATATTTTTCTCATTAAGGCCATGCTGTTTTGTCAGAGGAGCTTTTCCATTTCTGCTGCCACTTTTAAAACTGCACTGCAGTGCTACACCGTGCCTTAAGATGACTGATCTGAGAACTAAGTAAGAGCAGACCTTGTTAGAAAAAATTGTTTCCAATAAATACATTGATTTGCCCTAAAACTCTCAAAATAAGAGAGAGAAAGATATTTCTCGGAAGCCAAATGGCTCAGGATAGTGGGGTAGATTCTTCCATACTATGTCAGTGAATTCAGAGACTATAGATACTGTTTTCTAGTCAAGTTTGTGCCACGGCGTTCTTGTGTGCCCTGGATAAATTGTGTCGGAGTTCTTAGCTATGTGTATGTGTATGTGTACGTGTATGTGTATGTGTATGTGTATGTGTATGTATATACATATATATTTATGTATGTATATGTACAGTTAAGGGTGTTCCATGCTTTCTATTTATCATTTTCATGTCTGTGCTCATGTATCTTCACCTAAGCAGCTTTAATTTCTCTGTCCAGCAGGTAAACAAAGAGGTTTCTGAGGCATTGCAGTCTTGCCCTAATTGCAGAAGGGTGACAAGAATCTTTTGTTTCTTTGTTTGTGGTAAGTTATGGTAAATTTATTAACTCGTGCAGTTCCTACTCAGGTATGTGCAGAACTTCCATGCAAAGTGAAAGGTAATATGCAACACTAAGCTCATGCTAACTCTGAATATGCATCCTCTAACTGTACATCTAAAACCAGATTACGACCCAGTTACCAGGAACATCCATAAGGTTGAGAAATGCTGAACAAAAATTGTCACTGCTGCCTATATAACACTTCTTAGAAGATTTTTCATTTTTTCCAAATATGAAATAAATAAATAAATGAATAAACCACAAAACCAAAAAAGGCCTAATTGTGCAAACTCACCACACGAGATCTTCCTGACAAAATGGTTCGATATGACACAGCTCCACTTCAGTAGTATTGACAAAATAGTGCATTCATCAATAAATATGTCATCTCCTGTGTTCTGTGATTCTGCTTTGCCTGTAAGCATTCAGTCTCCTGGATGAACATACCTACTGAGAGACTGTATTAATGTTCTGCATTGAGAAAGTAATCATTAATCGTTGGTTGTAAAAATTGCTTAGAAATGCATAATGTGTTAAGATTAATACTGAAGTGAAGCTTAAAAGTTAGATCAACTGATATCAGGTCATACATATATATATTGCTATTATTTCTTTTATTTCTTTAGTTGTCATTAATACCACAAGATGCTAGTGATCTTCCACACAGAGGAGAAGCCAGTTCTTTTACCAGGTCTTCCCAGTCTGAAAGAAAACCAATTGTGAACAAGGTAGAGGGGCAATGTACATGTTAAAGTAATAATGTATTGGGAATGCTTTCTTCCATTGCATACATGTTCTGCAGCAGGATATGTAGCATCTGTTATCCACCAAATTTCTTCGTCAGAAGTAGGTTTGGAGGAAGAAGCTGAGTAATGAGCGCTTTGCAGTCTGATGGAGGCTGGTCAAAGGTACTGTTTCTAGGGAAGGCACATGAAATATGGAGTTGGCATCACTGACAAAGCAAGGACCCAGAATTAAGTCCAAACTGTACCCTGTATTTCATATGTAAATGTCAAATAATCCTCATTCTTGGTTGGGTCTTATTAATGTCAGAATGAAGGATTTGGGAACTTCATTTTTCCATTTAGTAACTCCAATTATTGTTATAATAGTAATGTAACTCACACCGAAATCCAGAATTGACATTTTCCTCATTTCTACATAGCTAACTTGTATTCATGGAAATAATGCATGTAAAGAACTTTAATTTTCTTAAACATGTCTGGCTGAGGTAGACCATTTTCATTAATGTTAGTCATGTGTATCACTTTCTCATATAAAAAAAAGCTGACTGATAAATATCTCAGCTGTGGCTCAGCTTTTGATAAAACACATAAACTATAGATTTGCTAAATTTAACAGAAGACATTTTATAATTATAGGTATCTAATACCTTAGATTTTCTCCCTGAGTTATGTCTATGCATATGGAAACACATAAAAGAGAAGGAGAAAGAAAGAGCAGAGGAGAGAGGGGCAGACAAAGGGAGAAAACACGATTTACTATCTTGGTCAACATGTAGAAATTTGCCACTACACAGTACTAAGTCAGCATAAGTCTGACCTTGTCTTTAATGCCAAAATTTTTCCATTCATTTTTCATAGCAAAGGATCTGATTGACTAATGGACTTGTCTGCCAGGTCTCTGGGACAACACTTAAATTTCCTTTGAGAGTGTTTGTAATGGTGATGGAAGATGGCACTGAAGCTTTATAGATGGATTTGAACTTCCTGGAATGGGTGAATAAGAGCTACACAGAGACATCCCATAAAATTATGTTGCCCAAGTCACAGAGAATGGGTAAAAAAAGTCTATTTTACCTTGCAGGGAAGTTCTATTTTTGATATGACTTATTTGAAGTCTGACTAACTAGCGATTAGTAAAATCAAGGTTTCCCTGTAAACAAAGAAGGATGAATTATGAAAATGGGAGACTGTAATTATCTGCTGATAATTCCCAAGTTAAAAATGTAGCTGGTGATTTAAGGTAGGGCTAGTCATATTTTGATTTATGTTTCAGTTGGAGACAATTTTTAAAACCAAACCTGCAATATCAGTACTTTTTGGAAGTTTGATTTTGCTATATGCTATGTGCTCCCTTCCTTCTTAGAGAATATCACAGTCTTAACATTTGCATTGTCGGGACAGAATGAAAGAGCCTTAGAGTAAAAGCAAACGAGGCTATTATCTCAGAAGTACATTACTAACAAGATGATAGAAAAGAAAGAGACTAGGAACTCAACTGCTGTCTACTTACACATTTTCACAGGTAGCTTAGAAGATGTAAAGAGCATCTTTTTCTTCTCCTTGAGTTACTAACATCTATTGAGCATGTTTGTAGCTCACAGTAGAAAACCAGCTGCCACACAGTTACATCTCCTTTCACCTTGGCTGTGCCACATGATGGAAAGTAGGCAAAGGCTGGGGAAGGACAATCTTGGCATTGTCAAGACTAAATGGAGCTGCAAGAAGCTGGCAATCAGCATTTCTTTCCCTTTCAAAGCTCAGAAAAGAAGCATATGCTGTTGTTGCGTTTGTGGCAACCAGGCATTGCTGGGATAGTAATTTCTATTTGCGGACTGTTGTGGACCTTGGTCACTCAGTGGCGCCTGTGGCAGCGGAGCTGGGGAATAAGGGAATGATGCTTGAGCAATATGTGCTGAAGAAGCTGTGTCCGTACTTGGTGGTTTGCCCATTGCAAGCTCCTACTGCTAACAATGCCCAGGGTTAGTTAGGTTATAGTTAACTTAGAAATACCAGCATAAATCATAGTATCCAAAGATACCAAGAGAGAAGTTGCACTTGCTCCAAGACAGCGCCACAGAGCTGTGACACCCTCAGAAGCTGGTTCAGAGGGTGCCAGGCTGTCTGCACGTGTCCATGAAAACCTGCTCCGAGGAAACCCCAGCCTCTTGAGTGGGACAGCGGCAGGTGCAGGGAAGCAGGAGAGGTGGAAAGGGGTGTACTCTCCACGGTATTTCTCACCATACACATCCGTGCGATTTCAGCCAGAAAAGAAGTGCTGACACCCTAGTTTTCGAAATACAGTTAGTTACTTCAGGGCAAGCCAGGATTTTGAATCCCATGTTTCTATTTTTTCTTCCTTGTGGAAAAAGGCTTACTTTTGAATAGTAATAATGATTCTTTTATAACAGTTTCAGCAATTGCTTTGTGGAAGAGGATATGAAAATGTAAGGCTGGTACAATTCAGGCAGAAAAATTTTCAGGAACTACGTAAAATAAATGCAGCAATATCAATGAAAAGAGAAAAGCAGCAGCGAGATTTACATCTGGGGTAGACGCACATGCCTGAGGCTGGGGCTGAGGCAGGAGAGTTTTGTGTGCCATCTTCCAGGATCAGGCCTGAACTTAGCCTACAGCAAATCTTGTCGTAAAACTGACTTTGTAACAGGCTTTTGTTACTCTACCATTTCCAGCAATTGCCTTAGGGTAATTTGAACATTTCAGCTCCTGGAAAAATAGCTAACATGATATAATATATATTTATTAGCAGACAAACACTGTAAATTGTTGATATTTCCACCTTTCAAGACAATTGTTAAAAGTGAAATAACAAGGCAGTCTTGTCCTAGGTGTGACAGTTTCAGCTCCTGGCACACTAAGCTCTTGTTTGATAAGCTATGCTCATTTCATATTTGTGTAATACCCTGGAAGAAATTAGGTTGCAATAAAGTCCATTTTTGTCACTGCATGTAGCAATGAATATCACACCCAGCAGGGTACAGTGGCACCTGGCTGTCCAGACCCAGTGTAGCACAAAGCCATCTGGGGGTAATTACAACAAGGTATTCTTTAAAGACCAGATGGGACCAAGGAACAGAAGCCCCTACCCCTCCCAGTCATTTACAACATAATTCCTTTCAATGATATACTTAATCCTCCCACCAGCTACGCTTTTCAGCTTGCTGTTGTCACTGTTCCTTTATGTTAATTCAGTTGAGAGACACAGAAAGAGAGAGAGAGCGGAGAGCGAGCCACCGGTGCCTCAAGGGACTAAAAGAAATTATTCATCCTTAAATTGTTTCCACTACACCAAGTACAGTAACAATTTTTTTTTTTAAAGAGGGCTGAAATTATCCTAAAGAAGGTCAATGCTATAGCCCTGTGCAACACCAGCTGAGTTTTATTCAGCCACCTGTTAGCTAGGAGGGTTCTGCACACGCTTATGATGCATTTAACCAGTTTAAAGGGTCTTTTTACTGACTGGCAGCCTCCCTACATTCAGAGTGCTCAAGACATGGCCCTGCTTTGTGATCATATGTGGCACACAAGACTTAATTCAATTATGTTGTAAGCCTATCCAGTTTGTATCAGTGCCCTTTCACTTTTGTGTCATTTGTCTTGTATCTTGTAAAGAGTTGTGTTTCTTTTTTTTTTCTTTTTTTTTCTTTTTTTTTTTTTTGAGGAAAAGGCGTGCACTAGAAGAAAACTGCCTTTATTTCATCATTCAGATTTGCACTGCAGATGTACAGGCTACACTTTAAAAAAAACCACAAAAAAGTATTTTTATTAATACAAAAGTGGCAAAACAAAAGAGAAGTTTTCTACAATTTTAAAATCAAAGATACACCCACACGTTTAATTTTGAAAGAAGGCCAGGCAGACAGCCCAGACATATTTCAAATAAGAAACAAATAGAGAGATAAGTAAAGAGAGAAAAATAAGCAAATGTATTTAATAGTTTGAAAATTACAAACCATGAAGGCCTGGATGTTGCTATCCTTTCTTCAGAAGTAGTTTATTTGTTTTAAAGAAACTGTACAGCAAGTGACTTCTCAGTAGGAGTAAGCTTGAAAATATTTGGGCCTTGGTTATATTGATATATAGCCCCTGAATTCATTATAAAAGTGCAAATAAATAACAAATTTTCAAATAAAGTGGGGTTTTTTAAACTGCAGCAAAGTATTGCTACTATTCAATAAATCTGTATGAATACTACAAATTAGACAGCAAGATGCCTTTTGACCTTGAGTTATCTGAGACAGTCCTGAAGTTCAAAATCATGTTATCATTTATTTTACTTTCAGTCACTGTTCCAAGATTCTTACCAAACATTTGAGGAAGTACCAATCCTGTCATTTCAACAAGCCACCAACCATGTCCTTATGGTCATTTAAAATAGCTTCAAATGCATAACAATTTGTCTCTCACAGAAAAAGCTGTAAAGGAGGAAGCTTGCTGCATACAGAGACCACAAACTCAAGCTAAATCACACTGTGAATACAGTTCTAATAAGACTGGAACAGGCAGAAGGGAGATGGAGCTGTTTTTTAAACTTGATTTATGAAGACTAAATTAATTTATGCTGGAAGCTGAAATCAATAAAAATAAAATGTGCTATGGTGAAATTTATCTTTTACCTTTTATAATACCTTTTACAATACCTTTTACATCAAACACTAATAGTGTGAAATCACAGTTATAAAATCTTACTTCTGCTCAGGGTGTGTGTGTGGATTCCATCATAGTAATAGATAAACACATCTTTGTTTGACCGGGATAAATATTCATTGATATCTCTTCCCTCTCCTTTTTCCTCAGAGCAAAAGTCAGAGAAAGGGCAGTAGTGCCAAGTTACTTACCAGTCTGCATGGCAAATAGGTATCAATTGCTGATGTATCAGTCTCAACACTGAAACACCCTGACCATGAAAGATATTTTCTTTTCTGTCTTCATGATATTTTCCCTCAGAGTGCTTAAAAGAGCTTGCCGTAACTGTGAACAGCTTATATCTTGCATTTGGTACTTTTCTGGCTAACATTTTCCACAAATAGATTGTAGTTTGGTCATTTTGCCCCAACAGTCTAAAAGATTTGAGAAAGAATTTGGAAGGATTCCCGAAAATCTTAACTGAATTAGAAATAGGGGTAAATACCCTGAAGAATACCACCCATTCAGTTCTGTTTGGGATCTGTTAGTAGCATATGCATCCCACAGACAGAGACCACATAACAGTATTTCCAGTTCCTCATGAAACAATTTAACCGTTTCTATGGAAAAGAGCTCCTGAAGGAAGAACTGGAGTATTTAATTTTTCACAAAGAATGAAGAGAGAATTACTGAGAAGAGCTACAGCAAAGCATTAAAAATCTAATTTTAAATATGTGAAGACACACATGGATCTCAGCATTAAAATGAAGCTGATCCTTCCTGTCCCTCAACAGTGACTGACATGAAACTCTCAGATTCTGATTTCAGCCTAATCCCCTTCACAAAAAGTAAATATATATATACTTCCTATATAGATATACCTTTTATATATGTATAAAGTATGTATATATATAAAAAGTACAGAGAACCTGGGTACGTGAAGTTGTACAGAAATCAGCTTATTAATATGCATATACCAATACTAGATGCTTTAACTGAGGTCCTCAGGGAAGTCAATGAAAACCAGGGACTGTCCTGAGAGCTTCCCACCTTGTTTCCATTCTACCATATCACTTCTCTAATTATGGACTACTAATTAGGTCCCATTTATGCATATAATCCCCAGCAATACCTGTGAACCAGAGAGTTCACGTATATGAGTAAATTTTTTGCAGGTAAAAACATGGTCTTGATCACAGTAAGCTGTTATATCTCACAAATACTTACTTTTTAACAAATTGTAAAGAAGAACAATACATCTTAAGTAAAAAATCACTGATAGATATAAAGGATGGAGTAATGTAAAAAGCTTTCTTATCATCTTCCCAATTCCTAAAGGCTCCCAGGAATCATTTGATTTTTTTTATTTAGGTGTAAGAATGTGTTAACTGATTTAATTCAAATAAGACTTATACTAGAATCTTTCATAGTCTCACAGCATAACTCAGTTCACTTTAAAATGCAAACTATTCCAGTGCAACCTCTTACTTCTACATATACCCTGACATTCACTTCCTGCTTTTTGTACTTTTTGATAATGCCAGTTTAGTTTCCTATGACCTTCGGTTTGCCTAGAAGTGCCTTCATGAAGCTCAGTGTTGGTGAAAACCTCTAAATCATGTGACATCTGGGACTTATACTGTTGTGGTACCGGAAAATTGTGTGCTATCTGAGATATGCTGCCCTTGCACCATAGGAGACTAGTGCTAGAAAGCTCCATTTTCATACATCATAGGAAAACTCAGTGGAAAGACAGTCATCAAATAATGAAGGGAAAAAAATGAGGAAGTCCAGAAATATTGAGAAAGGAAGACCATGTTCAGTCCCATGCAAGAAACCAACCCTTTATCTTTTGCATTTAGAGGGAAACTGTATTTAAATAAAATCCCTGAAAGTGAATTTAGAATGGGGTCCTTCCCCCTTCATATCAACAGAGAGCTTTTCTCTCCTCTCTGTTGAAAAAGTATGCAGACAAAAGAGGCTGTGAATCCCTTCTCCTCCATCATCACTTCCTTCTTCTCTTGTAAGGGAGTGGTGGTTTTTAAAAAGCAGTTTTCCTCAGAAAACTCATTACTGTTGTTGCACAATAAAGAAATGAACATTTCTTCCATCAAGAAATAAAAATGCAAGATTCACAATAAGACATGTTTTGGGTGGGGCTGAATGTAGAAATATAAAAAAACCATGCTATATGAACTCGCTTTTAATCCCCCACACCTTATTTAGTCTTTTGAAGCCTTTACATCACTTCATCTTTAGAGAGCCAAGGAGTTACCTTGCTACAGTGAGAGGATGGATGTTAAAAGTCGAGTAAGGCATGAAGCTATTGGGCAGATTAACAAAAAAAATAAATCAATAATGGTTATTAAGTACAGAGACACTATCAGTGGCTCAGGAAGTCTGTGAGACAGGTCTTTGGCAGAGCATTCTACATGATTACCAAGATATATGCTTTGTAGTATTTTCTTATTGGAAGATCTTACCACCCTTGTTGCCTGCGGCTTACTTGTTCTTCTGCTAAGGAAAGCAGCAGCAGCAGTATCTATAAACCCCCTCTGAGCAGATGTGTGATTAAGTCCAAAGAAAAAAAAGGAAGTGGAAGTGGTCAAAGGGTTAAACAGAAGAACAGGTAACTGCAGGAGGACACTGAGTAGAGCAGCCCTGAGAGCACCCACCACTCCCTGATAAGTGCAAGCAGTCCATGACTACATTGTGCAGTCTGAAGTCATCACAGAACACGAAGATAGAAGTAGGCTCCACCATTAACTGGTTCACCTTCATCAAGCTTCCTTCTCCTAATGCTATGGATGACCATAAGGAGACCAATATGGAGGTCTCTGACCTGTTGAGGGCTCAGATGGGGAGGGTGAAATGCACCTGGAACCTCAGTGAGAATTTCTGAGCTCCTTCAGCAGACCAGCAAGTGGATGGTACAGAGAGCATTTCCTTCTTGCTGCAGCACAGACACATGGTGGATTTTCTTTCTACAATATCTGAAGTAAACATTCACCTTGAGTCCTGTTTTTACAACTGTCTTTGAAGAAATCGTGTGTCCTTTTTTTAAGAAAATTATAGGTTGTGAATGAAGCTGATGATAGTGCCTGGGCTGTGCAAAGTGGGTATCAGTTTGGTGGCTGTTCCCAGGGCATCTGGAGTGATTCTGACCTTTACTCATATGACTCTTTTCACATTTTAAAAGGTAAGTATGTGAGGCAGCTGCTCCAATGGCCATGTAACATGGGAGATAAGGAGGAAGGTTGCTGATAGCTCTTTTCCACATGGTTCTATGCAGGAGAGTTTTGTCTGGGTTCTTCTTTCTAGACTGGGGGATATCTCCTTAGTTTAATATGGAGAAAATTGGTTTTTATTTTCAGTGACTAGAATTGTCAGTTTAGGAATTGTCAGAATAATTCAATTTCTCTAGCTTTTTTTTGTTTTGTTTTGGTCTTTTTTTCAGATGCTTTTTAGCAGTAGAAACGTTTAGATATGAAGATGTAAGCCCTATGTAAAGAAATGCTTTTAGTCTGAGATGTGTTGAGATGTTAGGATGTCATGGAGAAAAACTGAGAAGTCATAAAGACAGCAGTTGGTTACAGAGTTATATTTGACCTGCAGCGAAAATGCACACAGGTTTATCTGGGTAGGGGAAAAAACATACAAGAGAAAAGAGAGAAAAAAAAAGTCAATAGTTTCTTTGCTGACTTGAGTGGGGCCTTTTTGACATTACCTGGTGCCCACTGAATTGAAAGTAAGTTCTGCTTGGTTTGATAGCTCTTTGTCCAGGGGAAACCTTTCACATTTTTAGCTCACTTAGTAGTTAAGTTAAATCAGAACTAGAAAAATGCAGTGAATTATCAAGAATGTGTAAAAAACTAGTGAAATGATAGCAGAATTCTCAACATTTTTATGGAGATTAAAACACAAATATTTCTGTATATCTCATTGTTTCTTTGTATTCTGTTAGAACACAAAGAATTTTGGTATTTGATTTTGTAAAAAGGTTTTCCGTTTGAAATTCAGGTTTTTCTGTAGAGAATAATGAGGGATTGCCTAATGTTGTCATCAACATATCTTATAAAAACATCTCCAAAAGTCTGCTGTGCAGTTACTTATTTTGACTTTTGTTTTCTTATATTTTACTCTTCCAGCACACAATTGCCCCTCACTGCAAGATACCTGGGTGGCATCCATAACCTGCTGTTGGTAACATAAAACTCAAGTTGAAAAAAAAAAGCAAGTTTGAAAGTTCTCAGTGAGTAGCACCAAGTCCATTGCTTGATTTGTTTGGGTAGCAGTTCATTCACATGAAAATCTAATGTAGACTATAGGAACCTCTAATGGTGATGAGGCAAAATCTACACTGATCTTTTCTAATCACATCATGTATGTAATAGGGTTTAAGAAAAGTGCAAGGCTTCCAATTTCTGGATATGAGTTTAATTTATTTAGCAAGCTACATACAATTTATTCTAAAACTACTAGATGACCTACTAGATGACCATTCATATTGCTATTGCAGTGTGACATTAAAGGGATTAGACTAAGTTTCTTAAGAAATGCTGGCTGAAGATGGATGTTATTCATGTAATATAGAATCCAACAGAAGAAACACTGCATATACTCAGAGGTATTAAGTCAAGAAAGGGATTCATAATGGCTGACTTTACCTTCATGAATAAGATAGGCAATAGAATTTCAGTCTTTCTTTCCTTCTTCTAACCCGTAACTTCTTTTGAGTGACTTCATACCCTGCAGCAAAATCTTTGATGTTGACCAACATGGCAAAGCAAAAATGTTTTGGGTCTGTTTTCTTTTAGATTTTGGATGCTACCAAAACCAATATGAAGTATCCAGGAGAAGAAGTCTGTAGCTATTTCAGTAAATTAAACAGTACCAGGAAATGCTTGCAAGTGCTAGAAAATGTTCTGTACACTGTTAAATCATTGGAGAAATCCCTGGCCTTGTTTGGCAGCTAGCCCTCTCCAAAACAACGCCGAGGGGCAGAAGGCAGCATAGTCCAGGCAACAGCCCCAGTTGTCAGCAAGGTTTAAGCTATGTTTTTTCTGCAGAGGAACAGATTTAATAGTATGGATGTGGGTTGTTCTGTGATGAATGTCTCTGAATATGATACACAACACCAGAATCCAAAGAGAGTACTGCATTTTGCATGTATGAGCTCTCGGCTGCGTTACTCTTCCTTAAACAAAGCACTTAGTATTCCTTTTAGTGGAAGGATTCTTTTGAAAGAAAAGAAAGTAGCTCTCCTTCTTTGAGATCTCTGGTTATATATGGCAACTGGAAATAATTGTCAGATGCTTGGTAGACTCGATAAATAAAAATCTACCTCCCCTGCACTACTATCAGGGAAAACTGTGTTTACAGCTACCTGTATGCAGACCTCTTTAAACGACAGGTCTTCAAGAAAATGAAGAACAGCAAAAAATATTTGTATTGTGCCAACGTTGCAGACTTAGGTTGATGAGATGCGAACAAAATGTGTTCTTAGGAAAGAGAGAACATGTTTAAGAATACTTATATCATTAAATGGTTAGATTAGGGCTTGGTGTTAGGGCTCTTGTGAAAAGAGAATATATTAAAAGAGCTTGAAATCTGTAAAAGGCGGGTAAGGCAAAAAAACAGAGTGGTAAAGAAAAAAAATGCTGACTTGTAAAATATATAAACTACTACCTAATAATAATAAATATCATCTTGGCAAGGGTTGTATCTGTGAGCCTTCTAAAGCAATAAATCTTTGGGAGATATGTGAATGCCCAGAGAAGCAGAGCACTCTGTGTACAAGGGGCACACATGGAACGGGAATAGAGACAGACAGAGAAGAGAAAAAAGAAAATAAGATTACAAGCATATAGACCATTTTCCTTTTTTGTAAGCTAAGTAGTAAATTTTAAAAAGTACGTAAAGTAATAAATTAATTATGTTAAGTAGTGAATTAAAAAAATAAGAAACCAGAAAAAAACTGACCAAGATTACCTGCACTTTTTACTAGGTCTGCATATAAATTGCTTAGGGTAGTTGCTTTCTGAAAGGTCATCAGCAAGCTGGATATGCCAAGAAATGGGAGAAAACCCTAGCAGTGTAATCTTCACAGTCACAATCAGGGAAGAGCTAGTGGTGACTACTAGCACCCTGTGTAATCTTGTGGCCGTGGTTATACAGTTTTCTAGTGAGTTCTTGAAGCCTTTTCCCCCATTTGATGACACTGGTATGCCACTTCACGGTCTGTGTACCTCTGTTCCCCTCTCAGCCTAGTGCAGAATGGATGCTGTGGGCAAATAAATAAAATAGCCAAGAATTGCTCTGCTTTGCAAAGTCTTTCCTGGCACCTTGTTGGTGCTGGAGGACTCCAGCTGGTGCTGGTAGGTATCACCTCATGCTCAAGCAGCCATGGCAAATGGTTTGATATCTCTGCCATCTTCTGCACCATACTGGTTTCCCTGGAGCAGGTGGATTTTGACCCATTAGTACGATCTGTGGGTCAGATTCCACCGTTTCCCACATGGGTTTAAAGTTAGACTCCATAGGGCAATTTTGCCTTTGAAGCAATGTAAATGAGACCAAAACTGAGGCAAAAATATACTGTTACTTTGAAAAGCCAAGTCACAGGGGAAAGAATTGTTACTGACAAAAATTTCTCAAAGCAAAATCTTCCCTTAAATTTTATGGGGTCTCTGTATAATGATGCTGTTTTCTTTCAGAGTGTTGAAAGCGATGAAATACTATAATGTTTAGAAGCAGAAATGAACATTTCCTGGTGTATTTAAACTCTGCAATTCATTAGCTTTCCTCTAAGGCGCTTCTACGTACCAAACAGTGGGCCTGATCTTGCAAGCCCTTTTTCAGGTCAGTATTCTGTTTTCATATTGATTTCCATGGAATGTTTGTATAAAAACAATAAGTAACAAGAAAATCCCCCTTTATTCTCACTGATTAAAAAAATATTCCTGGAACCAAATTGATTTTACTTTCCTGAGAATCTGAAAGCGTGTCTTATCACGTGCAGCCATCTCTACAAACCACCCAAGGTGATCTGTTTGCTCATATTTCTTACAATTGCTTATTCGTCAGTTTATTAGAGAACCTGCTACTAGATAGCTCGTGAGAGCATGCCTGCATTTCTGAGTAATGTGACACAGGAACAGAGAGCTGGCCTTCAAAGAGCTGCCTGGCATCCTGCAACACAGAGGATGGCAGTCACCCTGGCTAATTTACACTGCTTTTTGTCTGGGGGAATTAAAACATCTCTTAGCTCCTCTCTGCTTTATACAGACTGCTTGCATTTCCTCCTCTAGTTCTTTTAAAGCAGCGGGTATCTTTATTTTCTGTTGTAGTTTGCAATATAGAAAAATAAGTATGTGAACCAATATATAGAGTTAAATACAAAAATGTCCAAAGGCCTCAGGAAACAACACTGTGAAGTGCTTCGCATGGCAATATAGGATGCTCTGAGCTTCTGAAACACCTTTAAAGTCTAGTCCATTCAGGTCTTTTCATTGACTTCAACTGAAGGACCGATATCTCCACTATTTACCAAAACTAGCCTTTCTTTGATTGATAACATGGGGATTGTCTGATGAAAATTCAGTACTAATGTTTATCTAGGTATAACAGAAATGTGTTTTTGTTCTACTTTTCTCTAGAGGACTTCTCTATCGCTCACGTTCTTTATACTTCCTTTGGCAACAGCTGAAAATTGCACTTTAAAATGTTATCACAGTTTAAAAGTTGATTAAAGTAAACAGACTTTTAAATTATGTTGCTTACTGAATCCATGGCAAGGGGAGAGCTCAAAAGGTTCCTTTAAGTGATAAATGCATAAATCTGCTTTAGGCTTTGTAAACTAAAGTGCATTGATATGTATCTTATTATGCAGTTTTTCAATTGCTGCAGGGTGGGTTTTTTTTTAATTTTTGTTTTAAGTACCTGTCCCATAAATATTAAAGTGCATCTCTCCTTAAAGGAAAAAAAAGGAAAAGTGCAATCTGGATGCTAGGACAACTAGAAAGGAGCAATAAATTATTGCTGTAATGACATGCTAATTAAAATTTTGCTTGTAACTCATGTAAGTGTTTGAAGCCCAGCAAATTTCTCTTTTCATTTGTGAAGTGTGAAGGTAAATTGCCCAGTGACAGTGGGACATCGCTAACAAGTACAAATTGAATAACATGCTATCTTGCTCTATTAGTCCTGACTAGCATGTCTGAATTAGATATTCAGCACACTCCCCATTGTAGGCCTGATTGATAAATGCTAAGGAGAATTTGTCAAAACAACAGGGGCTACACCCAGTGGGACATCAATATGCTCCATTTAGTCACCCACCCGGCACTTCCTACATAGGATTGTCACATAAAATTAAGACTAGCCGCTAACCAGCCATCAAGCTTGCAGCAGACATCAGGCAGCCTGTGTTCTGTATGCATATTAGTCACATGCTTAACAATTTGGGCTGTCATGACTGAAGCATGCAGTGACCTCTGGAACAGAGGTTGAATTTTGCAACTACACTGAGACATCACGCTCAGCTGTTCAAGATTTTAGGCCATTTCCTGCCTGATCTGTGCACAGATGCACTGCCCTAAGCTATAATCTGTGGCCTAGTCCAAATGACAAATGGCACAGCGTAGATTATTGCATTATATATTAAGTACTACAAGTCTGTAAATTATAAGTAAACTACTGTTCAGCCTGAATGTCTCCTCTGGCTTTTAGAACACTTTCCTTCATAAAGCCTCTCATGTGCAAGACAAATAAATATTTGGAAAATCAAGACATCAAAGTTTAAAGTCTGAAATGTACTGTTTTCCCTGCAATTAGCTGCTTGAATATGAAACAGTTTTGTTCCAGCTGTAATTCAATAAGTCATTGCTGGACTTGGCTGTCCTCTATCCCTCCCCTTTTCACTGAGAATTATTAGCAAATTAAGGTTTTCTGTGGGCTCTATATGTTGAACTATTTTGCCAGATAAATGGTTGAGGCCAGTACTGTTAGCCACTTTACATAGTTATTTCAGTATGGATTAGACATGCACTATGCAACACTAATAAAAATGAATAAGAAATATAAACATCATCAGTTCTAAGGGATCTAATTTGTCGTTCTATTACGCTTAGTCTCTGTTTATGCACTGAAGGTCTTGTTTATATGTGGAACAGCTGTAAAGAGTATAAAAAAACAAGCTGGAATGAAAGTAATTCACTCCCTTTCTTGTTACTGAGCTGTAATATTTCAATAGGCTAAACAGGACTTTTGTTAGAATATGGTTGTGTGCTTTCTTTGTGTAGTTAGGACTCAATATGTCAGTTATCTAATGTGACCGACCAAAAAAGAAAGAAAGAAAGAAAGAGAGAAAAAGAAAGAGATAGAGGAAAACTGATACCCTTATATCTCTAAGGAAATTTTTCAGTCATAGCCATATCCATAAAGCTGTCCTAGGATACCTTTTAACTCATAGTCAGAGATGGTCCAAGCAGAGGTTTGCTTTTGCCTTTCTCATATCATTGGCAGAACTCAACAGAAAAAATCACTTCTGTTAAGACAGAAGACCCAACTCTACCACATCATGCTGCACCAGTTTGTAACATACAGTTACCCACAAAGTGAGGGACCAGGGTTTGATTTGCAGCTCTTCTGGTGGTAGGATCAAATATCCACATCATACCCTTATGAGCAATGAAGTTGATAGCCCTAGGTGCTCATGGGTGCAGAGGTGGCTACTGGAAAAACCCGTGTCTGCATGCCAAGTGGCACATGCTGAGAAGACCCTGGGTGGGCATCTGGGCCCAGGAGATGTAAAATGCTTGGAAGAGCTCAGGTAGATACCTCACAACACCAAGTACAGGTCTAGTGTTGGCACTGGAAGAAAAAAAGCAAACCAACCTCCTATTTACTGAACTGTTAATGCAGATGTACCTCTTGTTGCCCAAAACTGCAACTGATCTAAATATGAACTTTCAAGAGACTTTGGCAATTTGTCTTTGTATTATATATGAGAAGTTTAAAAGTCCTGTAACCCCCTCCTGTTGTAATTTGTATTTGCACAAATAAGAAAATTCTCACACATCTTTCTGGTCTTTAGAATAGCACCTTATAACTACATTATGATAACATTGCCATCTGGAATATAACAATGCTCCAGCCTAAGGTAAATTCTGTTGTGTCTTCTAGGCTAATGATATTGTGGCTCAAATACGAGATATGATACATATATGGAATAAATTACCTTGCACTAAATGAGTAGGTGGGATGAGGGCCCTTGAGATTAGTAACTGGGTAGCATCTTGTCTCTAGTTTCTCAGTGCAATAGCTTACAGGCCAACCGCTCTCCATGACCTGTTGAGCCTCATTGCAAAGTAACTGGCAACTTGTCACCCTGATGTCTGTCTTCATGCCATTTTGGAAGTTCTTTAGTTTGGATAGAAACCATGTTAAGAAAATACTTTTTTACAACACAAAATGATGGGAAACATCTTAAAGGATCTTCTAGAAATGTTTCACAGATTTATGAGTTCTTTGGTTCTTTGAACCAGTGGTAGAAGATACCAAGAATGCAAACACCCAATTAAGTACTTTTCTCAATGATTTCATCATATGGCACTAAAATACACAAAAAAAAAATGGGTCCAGAGAAGGGTAACAAAGATGATCAAAAGGCTGGGAAGCCTGCCATATGAGGATAGGCTGAAAGAATCGGGCTTGTTCAGCCTTGAGAAAAGGCTTAGGGGAGATCTTATCCCCATGTTCCAGTATTTAAAGGGTGGCTACAAAGAAGATGAAGACTCCCTCTTTGCAAGGAGTCACATGGAGAAAATGAGGGGTAATGGGTACAAATTAGTCCTGGGGAGATTCCAATTGGACACAAGAGGAAACTTTTTCACAATGAGAACAACCAGCCATTGGAATGATCTCCCCAGGGAAGTGGTGGATTCTCCAACATTGGACACTTTTAAGGTGCAGCTGGACAGGTTGCTGGGCCATCTTGTCTAGACCATGCTCTTGCCAAGAAAGATTGGACCAGATCATCCTTGAGGTCCCTTCCACCTGGTATTCTATGATTCTATGATTTGTTCTATGACAAAAGTTACTAATGCGATAAATGTTATTAGAACTTCAAACCATGTTAGTCGCCTTTTTGTAATTATTCAGTCTAAAATTAATTGTAGAAAATATGTACAGGAAATATTAATCTTAACTAGCATAGTACTAAAAATGTTGACTCTGTTCCCTATTGCCTGACTGCCTTCATTTCTTTGGCATCAATTTTTGAGTACTGAAAATAAGTGAAGTATTTAGCTCAAATAGGTACCTTTTGCCTTTGTTTCCTTAGGTGATAAGCCATACAACAGAACAGTTTACACAGATTTTCTCTGTCTTCTTTGGTTGTTGGACTCAAAGTAGAAGACAAGTAGAAGAGAAGAAAACTGGGTTTAGGATACATATAGGATCTAGCACCAGGAAAGGATTACAAAAGGGTACTAGGATTACAAAAGTCTAGAGTAATTAATTCCAATGGTGTTCCTTGAGATTTACAGTATTGTAAGGAAGAAAATTACCTTAACCTGCCAGAAAGTGCCTTTTCTGTTTGCTCTTCTGGTGCTAATCTTTTATTAGGGGACATAATGATGCTTTAGCATACACCAATCTTAAGACAATCAGTTACGTTTAAGTTGTATGTATTTGCCCCTAAAGACCAGTTTTGGCCTGCTCCCTCTGATAAACACACAATTCAAATGCTATCTAATCTAAATGAATTAGTAAGTGAGTTCTCCAGTGATACGGGACACTGCACAGTAGAGGTGATGGCAGATAACATCTCAAGCTGGCATTTAGCTGCTGAACTGGAAAGCCCTACATAAGTCTGTGAAAATGAAATTTCTAAAACTTCTGCAATCAAATGATTCAAATATAAGAATAACCCACATTACAGTCACATACTAACTGATTATCTAGTTAAGTCTCGTTTATAGATTAGTGTCAGAACCATGTGCAGATTAAAAAAACCGAACTGGTCCTGCCCGCCATGAAGATTCCACAGGAAAGAACTGAGATCTGAAACAGTAATTGAAGTTTTTTTCCTAAAATATGCAAGAACCTGCTTATATTTGTTGCTGCAAAGGTGAAGAGAATGTTTGGGAAACAAATTTCCTCAGCTGGGTGTTATGAAGGAATAACAGATCTTCAGAAGCAAAGAAAGGACCATAAGCATGTAGAGTCATCAGGAAAAAGGGATGACCAGGATTTTTTATTTTTTTCTGGGAAATGAGAATCATCATTGGGAGTATGAACTGAGGCGTGTATGTGCAGGAAAGCTTGATCAGTCTTTCCTAGCAGGATCCAGTTCAGCAAACTGTGTACATTATTTCAACTGGTATGAACAATACAGTTAAAAACAATGAATAAGATTTGAGTGCCAACTATAAACAAAGCCTGTAGGGTAGGCAATAACTCAAAGAAAATGTTACTCTTGGGTTCTGGTCCTGGCTGTTCAGTGTTAGGGGGAAATAATAGTGGGATGAGATCTCCTACTGAAACCTAAAGTAAACACTGTCCTCCAGTAATGATGGAAAAATATGTGGCACAAGTTCTGTGCACAGCATTACATGTACACATGCATGCAAAGCTGACGTACATATAAACATGATCTGGAATAAAAAACATGCAGGACTTTTTTCCTGGAGAACTATGCACGGGCATTAAAATAGGAACTGGTGGCTCATGATGATATTATAAAAAGCTGAAGTACAAGACAATGAGAATTTTTACATACTACCAGATTAAAAAAATGTCTCTATAACATATTAAGTAATTAATGCAACTGCTCACTGAAAAAAAGAAAATAGAATGAAGTGTTGTTTTATGGAGGTGACATCCTTGCAATGGGCCAAAAGTAAGTTTGCTTTACAATTGTTGATCACTTTTGTGCTTGAAGGAAGTTAGGAACTAAATAATTTTTAGTTTTAATTGGCGCTTTCAATTTACCACAGTTTAGCACCAACTTTTTTTATATGACATGGACCTTTGTATGAAACGCATCACACAAAAAATAGCCCTTACTGATCTACCTGCATACACATTCAGCCCTACACTGAGAAACACAGAAAGCAAAAAATTGTTTTTTGCAAGCCCTGCTGGCAAAAGTTACTCAAGGAGTTTCATCCCACAGGAAGGCTAAAGCTAGTCCATAATGAATGGCAGCTCCACTGAAAACAGCAGCCTGCTCTCATTGCCTGGGGCAACACACAGATAATGGATAGTGTAACAGATGAATCTTCTCCTCATCTCCATTCTAATCTCACTCTACTAATTGTCATCAATATCATCAGTGTCAGTAGCCTAAGCTACCGCTCTGAGCCTGTGAGCTCCCCAGAAGCTCTCACCCTTCTGCCCCTCCTGGGGTTTGCCCCTCTGCCTCCACAATCTGTGGCAGTACTCATCGCTGGGGCCCTGTTGCCAGCGCCCAGGGAGCAGGTGATGGAGATGGAGCCTGGGTCTGGGGCTCTGGAGGGTGGCCTGTGTCTTGCTGATGCACGAGCTGCAGCACGGTAGGAAGGATGTTGCAGCTGATGTAGCGTGAAATAAATGCTGTAAATAAGTGATGAACAATATGCCAATATTGCTTTATGTTTGTAATTTTGTATGTACACTAAAAGATCGTTATGACTGTAGAAGTCAAGCATTCAAAACTTAGGAATGCAAAAACCAAGGCAGTTCTGCAATCTGAACACAAGGCCTTGTATGATACCACTGTTCTATTGCAGAAATGCAGGTTGTTTTCACAAAATGTGTTTGGTGAAGCTCCAGGATAGGCAGGAGGCCCTGTCTGTAGCGTCAGAACTATCCTCACCATCCAGCGCCTTGTTTCATGTACCCTTTACTGTTCACTGTGCAACTAGTTCAGAACACAGAATTGTTAATTCCCTCTTAGGTTTCTCTTCTGTGGTCAGATGGAAGTGTCCACAGACATTAATGAAGAATTGCTCAATATCATTTTAAAGTGAAACACTGACATATCTTTTCTCAAAGACTAGGGAAACTGAGGGAAAAAAATATTAGTGTTACATCATATTACTTTGTCATATCTATTGAAAAATTAGGGCCTGTGTTTTCAGAATATTTCGCATTTTTTTTCACATAGGTGTTTCCATCTAGACAGCCACAAAAGTATACGCACTGAGTTAGTACAACACATAGTTAATGCATTTCATCATCACATCAGAAGTAGGTGGCAGGGTAGCTACATGCATATTAAAAACCAATATTATTGTTAGTGTGTTTTCAAAGTGGATACTATACTGCGTTATGCCATAGAAAAAAGTAAAAGATTCAGGCTGGTAAGAACAAATTAAGTTCCCTCTGAAGTCCACAAGAACTGTCTCCTTATACCAGGGTTAAACCAACCAAAATACTGTCTATGTTCCAAGCAGAGGTAAACTCACAGACCTGCCTGTGACTGGCTCAGTGCATGTTTAGATGAGGTGGGAGGTGTTGATACAAGTCTATGCTTTTCTTACGACCTCTCTTTATGCCTTAGTCTACAGCTTATACTTGAGGACCATATTCCCACTTTCCTCATTACCACAGACTAATTGTGTTCACATTGTCTTTCTCCTGCAGGCTCCCATCTTCCTCACACTCTCTCCTGCCCCTGTGCTCTCCACACTGTGGCTTGAATGTCAGTGGAAAGCAGAAAGCACACGGACAGGAATTTACCATGAGCTCAGCATCACATCACTGCTAACGTTTGTTCTGGACAGCCTGAACTGGCATCTCTAGAGATCGTTTTGTCGGTTTGGCAAGTTAGGCAGCTGCCACCTGGACCTTAAAATAATGCAAAACTGATCAGTGCAAATTCATTGAATTCTGAACCAAAGCAGAGGTCTAGATCAAAATATTCACAAGGGAAAGAGTCATAGCAAAACAATTATTTTGATAGGGAATTGTTTTCAGTTAGGAAGATAATGCTAAACTACAGTTCAAAAGTTGAAGAAGTAGAGTGAAAAAATCTGTCTTATGGTAGCAAGGTGCTACCTAGAACTGGATGAGAGTGAAAAGAGTCAGCCAGGAAAGGTGTGTTTAGCTTCCAAGCATGCCTGTGGAATAAAGAAGCTAAGGAGGAGAGGAAGAGACTGGCAGCTACTGGTGCAACAGACCCCATGTGAGTAAGGGCAGAAGAGTCTGGCCAGAGAGCAAGCAGGATCTAAAATCCTCCTCTGGGGAGCAATGGCCTGAGAATGAGGGGCAGTGTGAGTGAGGGGAGACGGGATGGGTGGGGAAGCAGCCGGGGGGAAAGCTAACAGGTACAACTGGGGACCGTGATGAACTCTAGTGGTGCATTTAACTTCAGAAATTTGGTGCTAGAGGAGATAAAATGCTGCAGGATGTTAATGGCCCCTGGAGGGGGGCAGAATAAATGGGCTGTGGATTAGTTTATTGGTAAGAAACATTTCATCTGCCACCTATAGAAACATGGGATGTCTTCTTCCATACAAGGGTTAAAATTTACATCACTACTGGAGATCTGTTTAAGAGTGTGTGCGGGTTAAATACACTGAATCCTCATCCCATACACAGTAAGGCAGCTACAAGTCAAACACAATGACAGTGCTGATTAATTAGGTACTCCTACCCCCAGCACTTGAGAGTGATTTATTGAGACACATCTCTAACCTGATCCATTGTGCTGACTGGATTAATGGAGTGAGCTAGAGAAATTCACTGGCAATGGTAGATACAGAGCAGGAAAGCATTAACCCCTGGAGCTTTCTTATCTAGCCTATTGACAGAATATTAATTATGACAAAACATACATGTCTCACCTAATTATCTTTTGATAGCTAAGCATATATTTTTATTCATGCATGATGAAGATACTGGAGTGAAAATCATTTACACATAAACATTTTAGAAAAATATGGAGATAACGCTGAATTTACAGGGCCCACTGTAAACAGGAGACTATAAATGTCTTCCTTTAATTCTTGTCCATTTACTTTAGATTATTAGAACAATTGATGGAACAAGCAAAAGAAGTTATTTTTGAATATAAATTGGGGCATCATTAGATAGCATATATACAAACACTCATGATGCATTATAAATGCTGTGTTTTTCCTGGATCTGTCTCTAGCAGGCTTATCTTCTCAAACTTGGGCCCATTTCTGAAATCATGCCGTTAAATGGCATTCCCCGAACTACACTTATACTCCAAGTTACAGGCTAACTCACAACTTCAGACATCAGCTCTGTGCAATTGCAAGTTGCAATAGCACAAGCTATTTTTCTTACCTAACATACCCAGGTACCTGAGACAAAGCAGGTGCATCCCACAAAGAGAAAAGCATGAGCACAGTCTCCAAACAGCCTTCAGGGTCTTCAAAGATTGCAGTCACTTCTTCCTGGGGGAGCAGGAGCACCATATTTCAAAAGGAGTGTCTGCTTCCAGCAGTGATCAGGTCTGTGAGTGTAGTTTATTTGTCCAGTAACGCATACGCTACTTCACATGCCACATTTGCAGGATGATATTCTCCAGTCACCACAAGTAAATGTGAATGACTGTTTATTGAGTAGACTTTTCACAAACTTGAAGGATTGTTCTGCTCAAAAAAAACAGAGGGGCAAGAACAAGGATGAGAGAAATTCCCTAAATATTGAAAACATTTTGTTTCAAGTTTTTCAAAATGGAGAATTGTTTCTTTAAATTTTGATTTGATAAACAGAAGGAAGGAAAATAAAGTAAATAAAACCTTTCATTTTGCGCCAAATAAATATTAAAGCCACACATATTTTAAAGCTTCAGATTTGGGGATTTAATTAATTGAAAAAAAGGGAAAAACATTCTATTTAGTACTACCGGAATAGAAATTATGTTCAGTTAATGCAGAAAGCCACTGCCACGTAGCTGTAATCACTCTATAAATTTTGGCTGAGCTACGTCTAGACCTTGAGGCAGTTATGCTCTAATGTTGCAACTTGTAGTCCTAGTTCCCCAGTTCTGGTTTGCCCTGATGGGGACCCTGGCTGGGTTACAGCACGGGTATTTTCTGGCTTGCACACAGCAGCTTGCAGCAGTAGAAGAAAGGAATAGGACAAGCCAGGTACTGTCTCTGTAAAGAATGGGAACTTGCTGAAAGCCCAGACCTGAGAACTAGGAGGTGTTCTTGCTTCCTTCTGCTCCCACATAGACAGGACCGAGTGTCTATGCATTGTTACTAGCCATTTCACTCATAGACAAATGCACAGAAGAAGCAAGTATATAGGTACATCTTTTTCTGCATTGTGTGCTCTCGTTGAACTTGTGCTTCTAAGATCCATTAGAAAGGGTCAGTTTGCAGCCCTACTTGCCACTCTTTCTATGCTGCTTTCTCCTCTCAAGCCCTGCAGTTACACAAAAGCGTTGCTAAGATTATGCAAGGTACGTTCTCAGATTCCTCCTGTAACAGGAAGCTGGGTCATGATACGTAGAGAGGAGCTCATCTGTCTTCTCAGGAACACTTTGTAGAGCCATTCTTAGCCTCGCAATGCAATTAGCAGAGGCACTTCCAGTTATATCTGTTCCAGTCACACCATAAAAACCACAGCTCAGCACCACAAAGCTAGTCATTTCTGTTTGTAACTAAGCAGCTACTGTAGAAGGATATAGGGACAGCGCCTATAAAACACAGAATCGTAGGGTAGAATCATAGAATGGTTTGAATTGGAAGGGACCTTTAAAGGTCATCTAGTCCACCCCTCTGCAATGAGCAGGGACATTTTCAACTAGATCAGGTTCCTCAGAGTCCCGTCCAACCTGACCTTGAATGTTTCCAGGAATGGTGCATCTACCACTTCTCTGGGCAACTTGCTCCAGTGCTTCACCACCCTCAGAATAAAAAAAGTTTTTCCCTTATATCTAGTCTGAATCTACCCTCTTTTAGTTTAAAACCATTACCCTTTGTCCTATTGCAACAGGCCTTGATAAAAAGTTTGTCCCCGTCTTATTAGCCCCCTTTAAGTACTGAAATGCCACAGCAAGGTCTCCCAGGAACCTTCTCTTCTTCAAGCTGAAGAACCCCAGCCCTCCCAGCCTGTCCTCATAAGAGAGATGTTCCATTCCTCTGATCATTTTGTGTCCGCCTCTGGGCCTGCTCCAACAGGGCCATGTCTTTCAACAATGTCTTTCCTCCTATTACCTGCCCTGCCTCTCTTCCCTTCTCTGTTATTCCAAAGGTCTACATGCAATCACTTTTTCTCAAAGGAACAAATGATTCTATCATTAAGTCTTTTTTTTTTTCTTCTATAATGAAATTTGTGCCTCATGTAGATTGTTTGAATATAACTTGGTCATCTCTACTCCACACAATATACATTTTTGTGAAAAGTACTTAGACTTATTCCAGATAATCATCCTAGATGATCTAGCACTCTATAATAATATGTCACATTTGACCAAAGATATTTTTCTGTATATCTTGAGGTTTGCCTTCCCAGAAATCTATTGCTATTAGCACAGTCAAGGAGAACAGAAGTCCACCCAGAATACTGAGATTATTCCCCCCACCCTGAGCTGGGGCAAAATAAATCCATTCCTCCTATTGCCTGCTCTATATAAATATTTCACATGAGGGCAGGTCTACAGTGTCTTAGTTAATACTTCTGTATTTTTATACTTTGTAAACTGGTCTTTTCATAAGCTCTTTCTAGGCCAAGGACAACCTATCATTAGAATTTTAGATTTAAATTATCTCTTAGAAATGCAGAACCTTTCCAAGAGGGATGAATTTCAGTTAAAGTGACCAGAACCTCACCTTTTGCCTTCAGGGAACATAAGAGGATGGAAAAAAAGTTTTCCAGACTGGGAAATCAGCCTTGTTACTCATGAACGTACCATCTGCCAGGCAGGAGAACGGGACCGTAAGCTACAAGAGCAATTGCTGCAGAAGTGGCCTGGTGCTGGCATGTGGCAGTGCAGCCTGGATTTCTCTTAATGCAAAACTCTTAAAACATCTACTGACCAGAAGTGAGGCAAAAGATGAATGTTCAGTAAGAAGTGCTTTATTAGGTTTAGTAACAAACCTGATTTATTTGCTTTTTCGTCACTCTCCGTGCTCTGGACAGCATGACAATAAGGGAGAGTTTGAGATAGCCAAGCATCAGGGCACTTTTTAATTTAAAATAGTTACTGGGATTTATAATCCAGCTGCCTGAGATGTATCTGTACTGTAAATAATTATAGCAGTCTACCAATATGAAATATCTCCAGGAAGAACAGAACATGAGAAAACATACACCAGTTTTAGGCATCACAGAGAAGATTCAGGTTAGACATCAGACTCTGGTATGGGGGAATGGCTAAATGATCTCTCAGGGTCCCTAATTTTTTTGTTGATTCTATGAATATTGCTTATACTTGCTCGTTTGTTTTTGTTGGGGATTTTGTTGGGTTTTTGGTTTTTTTCCCTCCACAATAATAAGTATAGACTTTGGGTGGGGGAGGGAAGAGTGAAAGATGAAAATTGCTTGTTTAAATTATTTTCTCTGCTCAAAATCAGTCTTGAATTATTCATAATAGGAATGGGGAAGGAAGAAAAGTAGGAGACTGAAAAATGGCGTGGTTCAAGCTGTGTCATTGTGTGCAATATCCTCTCTAACAATAATGCCAAAGGTAGGAATAATGCTGGTGGGAATGCTACAAGGAGAAGGGTTCCTTGCTGTGTGCCTTATACTCTTTCCTTATGCAATGTTACGAGTCAGAGTTAGGTGAAATACGTCTGTTCTAGGATAGCAATACTTATAGACCATAGGTAAAAATACTTTCAGCATATTTATGGTCTAATAAAGTACATGTATATATATAAATATTATCTATATATTGACACAGATGTAGTTTAAATAAAGTGTAAATGGCACATATTTAAGTAGGTTGTAAAATTGCATTATAAATCAGCACCTTTTATTTAGTGCTTAAACTCAATTCCCCTTACTCCTGACTAATTGGTATCTTGAGATACCAGATATTTTATACTGGAAAAAATCAGTCTGCAAGAGAAAGTTACAGTGTCTGTTTCTCCAGATTCCACACCCCTTCCAATTTAGACTCCTCACTACCAGTTTTACCTTTGGACGATCCTGCTTCTACATGTCCTTGACATAGGCCTAATATCTTCTCTAGCCTACACAGGAACGTGAATATAGCCATGTCATGTTTCTTCTTGAAACTTCACTTGTGCATCCTCTCTCCCTGGGGTTGTCACCTTTGAGAGCAGTGGACACTGTTTAATGCAGATTTGGACAGCTTGTGTTCTGAGGGCCACCCCTATGCTGCTTTTAATAGTTTCTGTTAAGCATATTTTTGATCCTTATCTCACAGTTGTACACTTTGTTGTGGTTACATTAGCTAGTAACGGGTGTGATTCTTGGCCCAGACAGAAGTATGTGAGATTGGGATCTTCAACCTGAGTGAGCTGTGCAGTCGCATGTGACAAGGGCTAATTGGTGGCCAGCTGTATAGGGCAGGGAAGCAGAAAGTCAATAAATGGAATGGATAGAGCACATACATCTCTGTGTGACTGCATTTAGGGTGGGAGTCAGCAGCAGAAATACAGAAGCCAGGGCCCCTCAATTCTTTAGGGCATCTGAGATGTCTGAATACCTGTGGGATACCTGTGGGATATCTGACAAAGGATGTAGGGGAGGCTACATCCTTATGGAGCAGCACCTGGAGAGCAGGAGGTACATGCTAAGCATTTCAAGTGGGACTAGATACCTAAGTTTAGTGACTGGATTGGTCCTTTGAGGTCATTTACTGACACTATATATTTACTGACACTATATATTTACTGACACTATACTGACACTATATATATATATATTCATAGATGTATGTAGTCAGTATATATATGTATGTATATAAATTATATGTGCATGTATGTATATATACATATATGCATATGTATGGTTCAATTACACATCCACTATAAAGTAAGTCAGCTGGAGAATATTTTAAAGCAACCCCCAAGTTTTACCTCATATGCTGAGGTCTACAAGTGAGTAGAGTTTGGGAAAAGATTGTGAGACACTGTTGAACGACTTTGGATGTTGGGGCAGAACTTCACATTTGTGTAACTGCCAGGGTAGGCTGGCAGATGGGACACAGGCAAAAAGAATGTTTTTTGCCTGTTTGCACAATTTCTATCTAAATGAGATTACAATCGTAATGAAGTTGTGAACCACAACAAGAGCTCCTAGCTGCTGCCACTGTACAAATAATAGTACTTTAGAGAAAAATAGAAGCAAAGATGGACTCAGGGCCAATTTACTTTAGAGAGAAGAGAACATTTTGTGTCTGACTGAAAAGGCAGAGGATGGGCACAAACCCAAGCATTTTTAGCTTACAGCTCAACAATTATTTTATGATAACTGTCCATGTTCACACATTTTCCCTGTTGAAAATGCTTGGTATGTTGTCGTTTTTCCATGGACAGAGAAACTATTCCTCATAACTTCAGTTTACTGCAGTAAACGGCTGTGCACACAGATGATAATGCAGAATAATGAAATCAATGTATATCTTAACATAATTGTGATGGTAGAGGATAGAGGATGAGCAACTGAGACTGTCCTGAGACACCTTAACTGATCCAAAATCTCAACTTGTGGGAGATCAGTGGGATATAAATCCAGAACTAATTATATTTTGCATGGAAAGAACATATCCATGGAATGAAAGGCTGTTTTCTGTAACTGGCCTGGTATTACTCTCCTCTGCAAACAGTGATCTCTCACCATTTTTGCTGACTACCTGCATTTCTGTTATTTCTATCAATAACAATTCCATGTAATAATTTTTTTTTATCTCTCAAAAAAATCATTACACCCCTTTAAAAAATTGAAGTAGCCAGTAGATTGTTCAAAGAAGTTAATATCATGCTAAGGCTTAAGCACATAATAGAATTTGCTGTATTCCTTTTAGAAAAGTGCATGACTTTTCCTGAATTAAATGGGATTTGAGCACTTATGGTCTTTCCTGATTTGGAGTCTTTCTGAGATTTATTCAATCAAATGCAAAATCTTTATTCATGCATCTATAAAACACATCTATTTTAGAGCCAAAATGAGCCACTAGAACATATAGCCCAACCTGCTCTATAATAAACCCAAGATATGCCGATGTAAGGTAAAACATACTATATAAACTACTAGAATAAAAGAAGTAAAGCACTTAAGCAGCTGAGGAAGCAGAATCTCATTTTAACATGATACATTAAAGCAATATGATATTGATATAAAATACAAACTATATATGAAGCTCTTACTCAAGTAGCAAGGCATTTTCAAACAGTGGATAGTAATAATTCCTGGCTAAATGGAATCTCTTTGCACTTTTTAAGCATTAGGAAAGTAAAGAACAGAGAATGAAAGAGCCTAAAAGTCTTTAGTGGAGAGATTTCTCTCCAGATGTCACTGCAACTTGCTTTGGGGATCAAAAAATTCCCAACTGGTGCAGTATTATTTGATGAGCACTTCTTTTTTCTTCAGATTCTTCTAGAGACCTCTGTATGCATTGTTATAGGATGAGATCAGCTTCCAGTTGTGCAATTAGGAATGTGGATAACATCTGCCACATTTGGTTTGTTCACTCATGTGAACACCCGAGGGAGTGAAATGCATAGAGGATTGCTTTGTTTGGAGAAGGGGCAAGATAACATATTTTATAATTTTATCATTTCAATAGCTAAGGCTATATGTTTATATTAGAGAAGGCAGGATGAATAAACATACTTTGCACCTGATGAGAGAATGATACAGTTTATGAGATCCTCTGTTCCTGTAGGTTCTTATGTCTCAACCTCAGATCAGTCCCCTTCATCACCACTTCATCAGAATAAATAAGAAACTTTTTGAAGTGGTAGGAAATTTGTCCCAGTGCCACTATCACCTGCTTTTAGGTTGGGTTTTTTCCTGCTGTGCTGTAAAAGCCTTGTGGAGGTAATTCAAATTTCCATAAAAGAAAGAAATGAGGGAGGTAATGAGTTGAAGTTATAGACAACAATTTCAGAACTATTAGCAATACTGGCACCCTGTGCCCTTTCCACAGAGTCAGTAAACAGAGAGGTTGCATGCCATTAGGATCCACGGCTTTTCAATTAGTGCCAGACCTTCCATTGTTTCAGGAAACAAGAGGCAAACACAATAACTCCACCAGAATATGTATCCTTCATACCCACTAATTAATAGAGAAGAAATATGAAGGGGAAGGTATTCCCACGTGTAGCTGAACATTAATTTTTACTTTCTTCTTTTTGCTTTTTTTTTTTTAACCAACAAAAGTCTTCTAGCTTCTAATATTTTTTTTTTCTTTATACTCTCACATTGTCACTGCAAAACACTAGTCAAACCAGCCCTAAATTTTTACCAGCAAATCTTTTCAAAACTTTATCTCATTTCCAGTGATAAGTACTCAGTTATTAAAGTGCAACACTCTGATCTAATCAAAGACATCAACCTCTGACAAGAAGAAAAGCTCCTGAAATACTTTCCATGCTTGGTCTGTGCAGCTACAGCACTGAGAGGCCCGCCCTCCGCTCAAGTACAGACAGACAGTGCGGACTCAAACACTGCATGTACTTCTCACGCTGGAATACGAAGGTGTAAAGAAAGAGGTAGGCAACACACTGTTAGATCGTCTCTGTGCCTTGGGTAAGGACGTCAAGGTCTTCATTCATCATATCGCAGGCATGGGGGAGTCCCTGTTAGAGAGGACTTCTCTAAATCTGACAAAAGCCAATCTCTGTTTCTACCATGACACTACTAAAACAATCATTTAGGTCATAGCAACAATTCTTTTCTGCCAAACCAATAGCTGCTAAAGTCAGGTCCACCTAAAAGCATTTTTTCCCATTTACTGGTAATTTAGCTCTAGGCTGGTATCCTAGGTGAGATTATATTTCTCATGGTGTTATGATTTCTGTATGATTTTCAGGTACCCTTCATATTTTGATCAGATAGGGAAAAGCCTAGAGGACAATTTGGCCATTGATGAAACAGAGAAATAGAAACACTAGTTCCAACTTAAAATAGAAACAATTTATAACAATTACCATTTTTTAAAAATATGAAGGTTAACAAATTGTGTTCAATATATAACTGAACTGATAGTTTCTGGGTGTGCAGTGAGTCAAGAGATATATGTTCCATATATATTTATGCAGTGGTCAAATATCATTTGTTGTGGAATATTTGGCTCTCCGTCTGTCATAGCTCAGAATGTGCATATGCACACACATGTCAATGTTAGATGAAGAATAAAAAGGCATCAAAAGCTAGTTATACATAGTCCTTTGATTTTTTTGAGCACTCACAATGTACACCGTGACATATTTTAATCAAATTTCTATGTGGAATTTTGAAAGTATGATGTGCAAATATGATTCCATAATAAAATAAACAATGTTTGTGTAAATTCTACCTGTAGTCTAACATTTTCATGATAGGTCTCCTCTGTGTGGGTAGAATTTAAATGCCTTTGTTTCAAGATATTTTTTTATTTGTTCCTAATATTTCAGTTAATGATATCATCAAAGGTTTCCCCTGCAATGATATTTTATTCTGCAATGCTGAGCTCTACCTTTTATTTGTAGGCTACTTGATTTCACTGGATGTGCTCTCTAGCCTTTCAAGTTTATTTGTATTGGGCAAGAAGCCAATGGTGTTAATGCATGGAAACCAGGTAGCTGTCAGGACTACTGCAGCAGCATGTCTAATTTTGTTGTATTAAAGCTGTCACAAAACATTAAGTAAGAGATTATATGAAGTATGTGTAGGGCAAATAGTTTATAATGTAATAAACTAATAAAATTTTGAACAAGCTAAAACATGATCCCTTTTATGTTTCCTCCCCTCCCCCTCCCAACCCCGTTATTCCTGGTTTGCTCAAATTATTCCCCATTCTTTTCTAAATGATTGCTGAAAATCCAAGTGGAGTTGTGAACACGTGTCTGTTTGTCTATCTATTTAAATATAATTATATTTAAGATTCTTTATGAATGCCACAAAGGTCCTTTATGTGTTTCTGTCCCCCTGGTTATCTTTTTAGTGCTCAAGGGGAAGAAAATAACTCTGATAACCTCAGTGTACTATGCCGACAACAGTGAAGTTTTAATCTTGCTTAGATCCTCCAGATGTTACAGCAATACAATGAAATCATAAATGGAGATACTTCTTTGGCCCTAGAGTGGCACAAATACATTTTTAGCTCCATTTTATGAATAAAATATTCATCAGTAATAGAGTGTTATGCCATGTCCATTTCAGAAAATAGAAGCTACAGGAAACAGTACATTCTGTCTGAAGAAATGTGGAAATGGAAAGTGCTGACTTGATGGAGAAGATGAGACTGCTGTACAGATTCCCTAAGATGTCTCAAGAGGTGGCACTTCACTGTGGAGCAATAAAAACCAAGACTTAGAATAAGTAGTTGCAGAAGTATCTATATGAGAGAATAGAGCTAGATATCAATGAATTTACCTATTGAGCTGGTTTGGCCATCATTTTGTACTCATCCTGCCATCTGGTCATTCACATCCCACATATATTCATTCTCCTGCAGGAGGTCTGGAGTGAAGGCTAAAGGAAAAACCAGCTGCAGGTTTGAAGACTGTCAAGATCCCACACACTTTCATCTCTGGGTCTGGTCCAGTGCTTCACCATTAAAAACAGATACCCTCAATGCAGAAGGTTGTTCACAGCACCCACCTCTCTGCTGACTGCAACTCCCTCCATCTTAATAAATTAAGGTATTTAGACATTGTGAATAAACTTTCTTCCCTTCTACAAAAGCTAAATGAAATAGGGACTGTAGTAGAGTGTTTGCTTCAGACTCACTACTGTTGTGATTTGCTTTTGAATTTAACATGCAGATTTAGCCTGATTAACCATGATCTGAGGGTCAAAGACATATGGTGGCACATGAAACGACAGCTGTCTACATAGTTTCAGTGAGACAATGTTTGCACGAAAGAATCCAACTGTGGCAGTGTTGCAGATCTTTCAAGGAGGCTTCTGCTTCTCTCTGTTCTCTGAAAGGCTTTCTCTGCAAATTTCTGTTAACCCTCACAGTTATTGTTAACCCACACGGTATTGTCCTCTCCTTGATTCACTGACACTTTCTTCACAGGCTCTCTTATATTTCAGTTGAAAAAGGAAGAAAGCTTGTGCTGTTCTGCCTTACAGTGTGGGTCGCAGGGTGAGATGGGAATGGTTTTTGCCTGTTATGTAAACTGTGGTTAAGAAAAAAACCAAAAATACTAGCCACCACTTGCTTTTTGTCTGAACATTGAATCTGACAATGTCTGTTGCATGTACTATGAGAGAAAGGAGACCAAAATCATGTTGTAATGTAAAGAATAACTTGTATAAATGTTATTTTATGTCAGGCTCTCTTCACTGAAAGGATTTTGGAACCCAGGAAACAGAGGGGGTGGAGGGGTGGGAAAGAGGAATTCCCCTCCTTCATCCTTCCTTCAGTTCCCTGATAACAGTATTGACTGAGTGGCAGCAGCTCACAATGGAGGAGTGGTTATCAGTTGTAATTTGCCCTAATTCTTCTGCCTTGAAGAAGCGAGACAATCCAGGCTGCCAAAATGTGGCCCTTGAGTTCCCCAGGGAAAGTCAAGCTGAAAATACTGTAATGTAGAGCTGGGCTTTAAAAGTGTGAAGGAGATGCAAGATGAGACTCAAGTGGAGGTTTTTGACCTGCAGCTTCAGTCTCGATTAGACTTGGCACAGCTATGGCTCCAAGCCACTCATACAGATTCTCAGTAACGTAAACGCACAAAACCAGGCAATCAGAAAAAAGCTAGTAGAAATAGGTGTCTATAAAAATTTAGTCACCTCTAGGACTGCTAAACAAAAATCTTAATATCATTGTTACTGGCTTGGTGCATTTTAGTTCAACCTCTGCACAAGTTCTCATTAAGAGTGCAGAATTTAGAACATCCATTACTGGAGTTAGTTTCTCATGTTGGATTTCTACGAAAGCCTAGAATCTGGAGTCACTTTAATTTACCTGCTTAGTTCCAATAATAGCCTCCCAATAGTGCTATCTAGGCCATAATTAATTACATGTATATATATATGTTTAGTTATTTTTACACAAACTTTTACTAGACACCGGAGAACTGGAAATTGTAACTACAGGCTTGGAAAACATACTCAGCTGCACTTATTTTGGTGAGTGATTGGCTTTTGAACTGAATTCAGCAACAGAAAAATGCTTCTGATAATGCAGATTTCAGAAATTAGAGACATGAAAGCATCTGTCAAGGCTACGACAAGCCTGGTATAAAGAATCATTGTATCCTGTTGCTGAAATAGTTAACAAGTAATTTGGCACACCACTGGGAAGTAATTTCTCCTATTTGAGTGGGGCTAGTGCTAGCATTCAACCTTGAAAAAAATATTTAATTCAAAAATCTGTTCATAGACTTTTTATATTTAAAGGAATTCATAAACTGTAACAAAGCTATTTCAGCAGAAGTATTGAAATGGAAAAAGGGACTTTTCATCCCGCATTCATCTGTGATTGTCGAAATTCAGAAAATTCTTTACATTTTACTATCAAGAAAACTACATAAGTACTAGCCTTGTTTAGAAGAAGAGGACTCAGTGAGTATTATACAAGACTCTTGACAGTTTGTTTCCTTCAGGTACCATGATTTTACATTTGAATTTGACCCAAGTGATGTGCTGAGAAGTGTTCAGCTGATAAAAAGAGAGTCTTCTATGAAACTGTCATATTTTTGGCTCATTTTAATAGGCAGTGGTTTCATGTCAAAGAGACACTTCACATTTGTTACAATTGGCAGCTTTTTTTCTTCTTTTTTTTTTTTTTTTTTTTTCAGGAAGCTGTAAAGCCCTGATTGGAGCTGCAGCAAGCTTGTCACCAGAGACTCAGACTCAAGCCCTTTCAGTCGTACAAGCCCTCTGCAATTTGCTTGGCAGGAAACTGGCATGAAAATTGTGCCACCGAACTAACAAGAAAGAAAAACTCCTTGAAGCCAGTGGAATTTTGGACACCCTCATGTTAACTGTTCAGACTGAGACCACTGCATGACCTTCCTTACTTCATATGGGGTTTTTAGTCTGATTCTCCTCAGAAATATAGTTTATGCATTTGTGTTTACCTGCTGGTTGCCCTATCCTAATACTTTTTTTTTTTTTTAATTGGCCATATTCAAACAAATTCAAAAGGCAGTAGGTGTGGAAAACTTAAGGGAAATTATGTTTCTATAAATTTCATGAAAATCTATGTAAGTAGAGGAAAGATCCAAATCAGTGCTCCTACTGAGGAACAAATATTACACACTGTTCTTGGCAGCAGGCTGTTTGCCAGTTGGCACTGGAGTGCTGGCCAGCTAATCAGCCCTCACACAGCTCAGGAACTAGCTGTAGCATGAGCTGCTACCTGTGAGTGAAGGCATCCTAGGGACTAGGGAGGGGAAAGTAGTTACTGTGGTTTGAGGCTAGAAGTGAAGGGTTTTGTGGGACAAAGGATAGAAATCCATAAGAAATCAGGCTTTGTTAAATGCATTGCTCACTAACAACTTTGTTTTATCTAGCCTTAAATATATTACAGTAGAAGGAAGTTAAACACTGTAATAAAAGGAATGAGCAAGTTGAAATATTTTGGGTATTACTGAAAGAAGGAAAAGAACCCAAAACCACCCTCCCCCCATTTCCATGAGAGTGTGCTCAGTTAAAAGAGAGAAACAAAATGAACTGAAGGTTATTCTTCTTTGAAGCTTGCTGTCTTCATGCCATAGTTTTATCTGCTGGGTAAGCAGTGGGTAGTAAGGGGTAAAATTATATTAAGAGAAAAATATTCATGTGTATTACTAATAGCTCCTATATATGGGTATTATTTCTAAAAGTGCATTTAAAAATCTCATAGGTAAAACTCAATCTGAAGCCACTCATACAGAGATATAAGCTCCTCAGCAGAGTACAGGGCTTAAAAGTACTTTTTATTTGTTAGATATTGTGAAGACAAAAAACCAGCTTCCTTTGGAAAAATAAGTGGGGGATGAAATACACTGAGAGGATGGTGGTAAAAACCTGCAGCAGCAACACACTTGAATATTCCTGCATTAGCAAGTATTCCTTGCAAGCTCTTTTCCTGCAGAGTCATTGCCTCTCATGGAGGCTGTTTGGGCACATCGCTCAGGCAGAATCACTGCAAGTCACTGCCACTTGGCAAGGCACAAGGGTCTAGTTGGATGGCAGAAATTTACCTACACTGCAGCTTTTGGAAAGGATATACCATCAGCCTTTCTTGAATGCCTAACTAAGGTACTTGATAGCTCATTAGAAAACAGAATTTTGCCCCCAATCCTCTTTCCACCGTTCGTTCTGATGGCTGAAGTTAAATCTCACAAAACTCAGAAGTCATAGCTGTGAACTTCAAGATATTAATCTGTATAAACATTTGCCAAAACTCTAGAACAGATATTTATGTGCGTGAATTGTTATCATACATTCTGTGATGGTAATCCATTACACAAATTTCTCCTCTCCATTAAAGAAATAGGACTTTTTAATGTTAATATAAGCCTTAGACTTTATTAACATTTAATGTTAAATGCTGTTAGTAGGTTGTTAGAATCACATACACATCTGCATGAAATCACTAGGAGTCTTTTCATTATCTTCCAGGATGAGATGATGAACTGCTGAAAGAGGAGGAAAGAGTTGTTATGGATCTCAAATTTCACTACACATTTTTAAAAAAATCCCACCACCAAATATGTAAAAAAACAATGAAAAGTTAGTAGGTTGGCTGATCTGCTGATCTGATAAAGCTTTCTTGTGAGCTTTGACTGAATTGGTTTCAGGACTAAGATTTGCAGGATAAAAACCATAAACTGTTAATGACAAATTGAGAAATTTCCCTTTGTTATTTAAACAGCACATGACTCAGTTTTCATTAGTGAGATAGCTGTTTCACTTTAAAAGTCCTAAATGCTGTAAATGGGTATTTTAATCTTATTCAAATTTTTTGAAAATCCTAATTCATTTACCCACTAATTACTTAACAAATAGTATGCTGTGAAATGAAGAATGGGTGTTAAAACAAAATGGTTTATAATATCTGGCACAATTCCCAGAAATCAAGCTATTTCACATTCTTGGTGCGCTGCCAAATATGTTTTTGTTGTCTTCCTCTATCAGTGTAAACAAACATGGTGGTGGTGGCTGGGGGGAAGGCGGAAGGGCTTGAGGTCGGACTGGCTTTGTCCTTGTCTACAGCACATCTCCACCCCCTGCTACTCCCAAACACTTCTGCAGATCTGATTTCCCACATTACTGCAGCATAAAGGAAGTTTAAAAGAGCTGCAAGTATACTTCATAGGAAGGTAATAAGGCATTGCAAGACTAACTTCACACTTCGTTCGTCTGTCAAGGGGGTCTCCCCTTCCCAACAATACCCCAATGTTTTGGTAGGCAGGCTCCAGCCCACTTAGCCAGCAAGGAGGCACGGGTGGAATGCCAGGTATGTCTACAGAGCAAAGTAGTGCAGGCAGCCTGACGCCAGGAGAGAATAGGCAGGTACCTATTGAGTTACAGGATTTCTACAAATCTAATCCACGTGTAATGTGAGACTTATTACAGAGTCAGCCTCTGCCAGGGCTGTGAAAAGTCTGGGGATATGAACAGCCCCAGAAACAATGATCCCAGTTAACTCATTGCAACCCAACATCAGTTGACCAAAACTAATGCTCTCTTATCCTTGTAATTCATTTCTTTAACAGCGATTACAAGCTGTATCTTATCAAGTATTTAATAGCAAATGCAAGAAATTACTGATAAGACTGTGGGTGACATTGTGTCTACTGCAACAATGCATATTTCTAATGAAGTTTACATTTATTGACTGATATGTATAATGTATGCAAATTAAGGAAAAGCTTTTAACATGGCAAGAATTTTCATATATTTGAAACAGTAAAACCATTCTCAACTGCTAATAATACAAAGAAAAATATCCACAAGTTTCCAAATCCTATTACAATTGAGAGACTCCTTGTTGATTTTTTGGGCATATAGGGAATAAACTGCAGCATTTAAAAATGGCTATCTGCTACAAATCTGCAAATTTCTTCAGTCACTATAAGGTTGGATGAGAGCTCTGCTAACCCATTCAGTATCTAATCATTAGGCATCATTTTAGTCATGCACCTATGGTACTGTATATTCTCAGCTAATGAAATCTTTCCCTCACTTGATATCTTACCTGACTTCAACAAATAATTTAGCACAGCCTTTCTCAATCAATTAACATTTAATTTGGATGCCATTCACCATAAAGAATAAGTTGATTTTATATTGTGGTTAATGAATGCCCATATTTCTAGAAATGGTCTGCAGTTGTTCAGGTTATGTTTGAAAGCCAGAAACTCAGCAATGGTAATAAATGTTGTTGAATCCACACTCAGAGTTGCACCTTGCAACAGACTAGTGATTTTGTTCCTTTCCTCAGGCTGTTTAATGGCTACATGACACCTTTAGAAAAGGTCAGCTGCTATGGGGTCTGATATTATCAGTTCATCAGTGATACCCATCTGGCTATTCACTGACACATATATTCTACTCTAGCAACCAAAAGCAAACAAGGACTCAGAAGAACAGCGGCCCAGCCATGACAGAATTTGAAAGTTGGTTCAGGCTACATTAAGAATGATTATTTTGCCCAATTTGTAATCATTTTGTGATTGACAAAATCAGAACTTCAGAGATCATTTGTAGTTATGAGTTTCTCCTTGCTACTAGAATTACAATGCAGAAATACTTTGCTGATTGGTACCTGGAGTGGGAATAGGGAGGACACATTTTATATTTGATATATTTGACCCAAGTGATGTGGAAAATTTATGTCTCTTATTTTTCATGGCTCCCATAATCTGAGAATGTCCTGTGCATAAAATTGAAGGAAACGGACAGAACATAAGGACTTCAACATGTCTAATGATAAAATATGAAACCTAAAAATTGCTTTAGCTACCTGAGTGCCTGAGGGCACCCTCTTGGGCTAGATCAAAAAAGAGCTTAAAATCTTCAGAAGCTAACATTGCAGTATGGTGTCTGGAGCGGCAGGTCCCAGTGTGGATGCAACCAATGCTCACTGTTTGGTATTTGAGGAAGACAAAGTATTTCCTAACAGGTTTCACAGGAGCTACCATGCTGCGGAGGATGCCATGTAAACCAGCCAGTTGGAAAACGTTAGAAATAGGAGTTTACTAAGCACCTGTCTAGGATAAATCTCTGCTTAGTACTATGTGGACAACCAACTTGTTCTGTACAGCTTGGAAACATACTTTCACAGAAATTTTTCCACCTTGTTAAAAAGGTGGAACAAGAATTATTCCTTTCTTCATTCACCTTCTTGGACCTGTCATTCAAACTAAGGATCACAAAACCATCCCTCACATGTAGAAGACTCCCATGATCTTCCACTGTAAGTGGTAACATCCAAAACCTGACCAGATTTGAGATTTTGGAACACCATTTTTCCTGTTTACATACAGTTCCAATATTTCATTTATCTCAACTAGCAAGAATAAAGCTACTTATCTCCTCCCAACCAAAAAAAGCCCCAGTAATGAAAGATCAGAGCAGTGCTGCTTCTTGATACTTATATGGTAGTTGCAAATGCTTATGTATTTGCTTCTTGCAATTTTCTACATTATCTCAGTAGAAACTTTTAACCCCATTTGCTGGAGATCTGGGTAAAAGTTGATGCTTAACATTTAGGTTGTCACATGAGGTCTCAGCTTGTCTAGCGTTCTTTACTCCTCCTTTTGATTAGTCTTACCCCTGCTTAACCTCTGTGGTAGGTAAAAAGACATTGTTAATCAATGCTTACATTGTGTAGGCCCCTTAGAAATAGCATTCAAAACCTGGAAAAGCAAGAATGTACAGGGTAATCTACAGTAATCTTCTCAACCCTAGGAACGCTTTTGATTGGAATGATAATGCAACTGAAAAGGTAGCAACTTTTAAGACAGTCTTCCTGAAGCTATAAGCACATTAAACCAATAAGAGTGTGCTTGTCTTTTTTATTTTAAAGCAGCAAAAGGGAGAGTTTCAGTAACCTCACCTAATAGGCTCCACCAAATATTACAAAATGTTATGTAAACTGTTGACCTCTGTTGGATTTATTGCAGATTTGCATTTCTGTTATTTGACGGATGGAATACATGAAATAGAATGATCATATCTTTGCAACTAAATGGCTAAAAAAATTCTGGATATATTACTCTTTAACACATAAAAAAAATATTAGCTTATTAATACATGCTTGATTATTTTCCACTAAAGTCTAGAATTCTAGCCTTCCCAGACATCACTTAAATTTATATAAGACATAGAAACATAGAATCATAGCATAGTTTAAGATGGAATATTCTTCTCTAAATAAAATGATAAAGCTAATCTAAGACTCACAATGTTTGGTATTTTGGGGTTTTTTGAGGGGGGGAAGTGGGTTTTGCTGAAGAACAACCTTGTAACATTTTCATATTGACTTAACATCAGGCTTTTGAATTTGGTAAAGTATAACTTCACTAAAATTAGCGTGAGTAAATGTGTTTAGCCACCTTCCTTCAACCCTATAATTCACATATGCAATATTTCATAAAGTTCTGCAAAATAAAGCTGTTTAAGAAATAGTAAAAGTCTGTCCTTTTTAAATCACAATCCTTGAAATACTGAAAACATTGTTTTCATACCTACATTTAAACTATTCTAGTTCTAGTCTAAATTAAATTTTGTTTGTGAGAGATTTTCTTTTTTTCTTTAAGATCTCTAAAAAAGGTTTAAAAACCTGATTTTATATTCCTAAGCCTTTTGCAAAGGCAGAAATGATAAATCTCTTGCATGTTAATTTCCAACCCACACACATTCTCTTTTCTGAAAGCCTCTGGAACCTTTCAAATATGTACAAGATAATTTATAAATAACATCTAAATACTATTTAAAACACACATGAGGAATTTGGCTCAGTGACTATTATATACTATTGAGAATGTATGTAAATGCATTGTTTGGAAGAGGTGCAGGTCAGTGAAGCCCTTGTGAAGACATGAGAAGGGCAAGCATCACTGTGTTGGTGAGCTCAATTAGCTGACTAACAACAAAGTAGCACTGCTAAAAGTGAAAGCTGGGTTAGGGTAGTCATCAGAGCTGTTTAATAGCTGACCACTTCTTTTTTTGTGCTTGCCAGGAAATGCAATGAATATATCAATGTAAAAAATATGCAGGCTGAACACTTAATGCACTGGTACAGAAGCTAGGAATTTTGCTGCACATTTTTCACCCATTAGTCTTTAGAGGCCTTTGAAAGATAACTAAGAAACATAAGACATTTGTAAGTTCATTGACAATTTGTTATTGGGATGCCTGCAATTCAGTAGAAAATTCTTATGTGTCTGAAATACAGAAGATTTAAAAACTTTTAAAAGTTACAGATATTGTTGCTATTTCCCATATTTGTACTGTCTTTATAAATTTAAGGGATGAATTAAATACTTTGTAAAGCAGGTATCTAGCTGGAAAATCTTTTCCTAACAGCTTCCTCAATTCCTCACCAATGTCCTCAAGGTCAAGGTTCAAGCCCTACTTTGGACATGGTTTGGAAGCTAACTGACACAAACCAGCTGGTCCCACAGTCACCTCTGTTATCCAGTCTCTTTGCTGGGCTCATGCTTGTAAGAACAGAGCTCTGGACATCTGCTGACAAACTGGGCTTGTGGCAGAGCCCGTGATCAGTTGATGTTGAAAGCTGAGACAAGTGGAGATGTTTCCAGGTCAACTAGCGAAGTCTGGTGCCCCCAGCCCTGTGCTCTGGAGTTCAGGTTCATGGAGGCCTGGTGGACCATGAGAATGGATGGCTAGTTTATTTATGAGAGTGGCCTTTGACCTACCTGGCTTTAGCTGCATAACTGTACACAGTAGCTAATATTCATCCCTGGAGGTGTTCAAGGCCAGGCTGGATGGGGCTTTGAGCAACGTGGCCTAGCGGAAGGTGTCCCTGCCCACGGCAGGGGGCTTGGAACTAGATGCTCTTTAAGGTCCCTTCCAACCCATACCATTCTAAGATTCTATGTTTTAATGTCTTGATTTACAAGTCTGCTGTTGTTAACAATTTTTTCTGCCTTACTGTTGGCAGAAATTTAGGTTCTCTGGGAGTTTCTCTCCCAGCAATGAAACTAAAGACTGAGGATCAGTGCCAACGTTCACAAAAGTAAGCTGTTCTGTTTTGTGTGATTCTATGAAGTTGCTTTTGAAATGCCTGAGAAATGTGTGTTTTCTACAATATGCTACACATGGCTTTAATTAAAAAACAAAAACAACTCCCCTGAAAAACTATTTTCTGTCACAAACGCTAAAACAGGAGCAGAATGTGGTAACCCTGGCTATGAATTTCTTTAAGCCAGATTGTTTGTATCTTCAGGAAAACTGTGTTGTTTGAAGTCTGTGCTGGTCTTTGGCCGCATTATATTTGGAACAGGTTCTACGAACAAAAAGGAAAAGAAGGGCTCCACAGTGCTGCCTCTTGCTTAGGAGAGATCATCGGGTCTCTTCACTACTTTGGACATAATGAATTCTTAGACACAATAATTTTCTCCATTTTGTTCTCCGTGACACTCTGAGAGGTCTGTCTTCTTCAGATCATCCCATGGAGCAGCAACATGATCCCCTGCTGCCTCAGAGACAAGCTGGCACTGCTTTTATCTGCATTCATGGTCCCTCCTCAGGGGTGCAGAAGGGTCTGCGCTACATCTCTGTCACACCCTTCACTTGCAGGATGGTGCTGATATTCACTTTCAGCTCTCATGAGGAGCAATGGGTGCCAGGTTTACTGTTTTAGAGAAACAAATGCCTAATCCATCCTTTTTTGCATTTGTTGGGCTGCATGCAGGCTTGGGCATTGCTTGCTGCTGCCTCATATCATCTGATTTCTGTTTTCAAGCTTTGCAACTGTTGTCACTTAGCCCTCTTTTGGTTTTGTTGCAGGCAGAGATTATATCAGGATCAAATGATTCAAGGAGCTGGGGATCTCAGCAGAAGTTAAAATGCCTTTGCCTTAATCTAGTTGTGCTTTCTCTTAACCCTGGCCATTTTGCACAGATCCCGAGTCAGCTAATGCTCAGCTGTCATGTCAGGAGTGCTGCCACCTGCCCAGCCCTGGCATCCTGGGCTGATGAATGTCACCGATTGCCTCCGGCGTAAACGAAAGGGCCACCTCCCAAATGATTAGCCTGGAAACCAGCTTATGTATTTTAATGGCATCCTAAATATGTGTTTTTTAATTATATCTTCTCCAAACTCACACCCTGGTCAGGAATAGAAGTTGTAAGTATTAAGTGAAGACCTTGCAGTAACTAAATGTGTGATGCGGCCACATTCACTCCTGAATATAAGAAAAGGCAAATAATGATTAATGTCATCACCATTGCCCAACATTTAAAAGGGTAGCATTTCTACTGCTCAGCCAACATGAAATCTTATTTCAAGGAAGTTGTGATAACCAGTTAGAAAACCTGTTCTAACAGTGCATGAAGGAATCGGCAGTCTCCCAGAATATTTCCAGCAAGCGTAAGACCAGCTACTCACCATGGAGAGGCAGCTGGAAAAGGCTAATATAAAACAAAAACAGCATATGACCTGTGAAAGGGAAGTCTCCTGTTTATAAAGGTTAGTTGCAGTTATCTTTCCAGAATTGTAAAGGTTGCAGAGTCTAACAGCTCAAAACCTGAAATGGTTTGTTAACTTATTTACTCATTCATATATACAGCTGAGTTTGGCTAGAGCCTGATTTGCAGCTAGAAGGAGAGACCGTGAGTGAAATATATATCCTTTTATATTGGAAATAATGATAACTGTTAGGAAACTCTGAAAATAATGATAAATCCCTGTTCCAGACATAGCAGGGAGATCTGGTTTTATAATTAACTAAATAATTCATTTTGACTCATACAGATTGCTTCATCTCCAGACATAATTTAAAACTGTACAGCAGTATTATTTGCAGCATTTTCAAATTAGTACTCTCATTTTTAATTTGCTTTTACAGTGCAAAAATTGTACGAGAAATGTCTTCACCTTGCTTCTCCTGTTCACCCTTTCTGTAATCTAAAGGGAACAGTTCCTCCAGGTGTGAGATAATAAATTTTCAGTCAGTTTTGATCCTATGTCTGTTTTTTAGCATATGACTTCCTTTCTTTGGGTGGGAGAAATTTTTTTTGAAAGACAAGGCTACATTCTTTAGTGAAAACTAAACCAAAAATCTTTGTTTCATCAGGAAATACACTAATAAATTTATTGTTTCCTATGCTTAGTCATTTCATTAATGTTTTTACCAGGTTTTTAAAATATTGTTAACTAGCAGAAGTGTATTTATGATACATAAATATTCAAAGTTTTTCACACAATGATATTCACAGTGCTAACAACTCTAATATTCTTAGAACTTCTCTTAGCATCATATTTTTCCCTGTTAAAACTCCTCCTGAATATGTGGCTTGGAAGGTTTCTGCCACTTCCCAAAAGCTGAAGACTGAATTTTTCCTCAGTTTACATCTTCATGCTTGCAAATGGGGGAAAAGAAAACAGATAAATACAGGAAAAAATTGTTCTTTAATGATGAATATTCATTAATGAAAACAGATTATCTTGTCATGCTTTCAACCATTCAGTCACATCATAAAAAGGTACATATGTGATATGGACCTTCTTTTTCCAAATATCTATTGCAAACAATGCTGTTCAAGAACTCAGTATTTGACCTGAATGAGGTTATTGTAACTGGAACTGTGTTTTCTAACTAGAAAGGATTGAAATTTTTGCGATCTGATTTTTGTTTTTAAAAATAGTTGGAGTGGTGTAATTACAGACATGGTATATAAGGTTCTGGTTTATAAGCAGTGGCTTTATATTGATTTATAGAATTTTACAAATGTAACCCAGATGAGGATGTGGCCTGACGTTATATTTGTGCTGTTGGCACAACTGAAGCAGAGGCTTTAGGCTCTGTGGCAGTGAAACAGTCATGCCTCAGACTGATTTTTCCTGCGTGCTGGAATGACAGACTGGTATCTGCTGAGAAAAGGCAGGGCAGCGGGGACAGTGGCTACACTGGGATGAGTGGCCTCACCCCACCCTTCCCACTTCTTCAAGCAGAAAGCCCAACTGCCCCAACAGCTCTCTGTTCCACCTCCGTCTCTCTCCAGCAGCAGCGGCTCTGCCCCGGTCTTGGGGAGCTGCATTCAATTTTTTCTTATGGCTCTTTCAGGCACTCCTGGAAATGCTATTGACTGTGACAAAAGCTTGGACTGTTGTTTGTTTGAACTGTCTGGTATGCACCTGAATTTAAATGTTCTTATTTCCTAAATAGCAGACTTTAAGACAAACACTTGAAATGAATGTTTGAGTGTTGGCTTCATCTTTCTGTCTCTTGCCAATGTAAATAAATAGTTTTTCTGTGTAGCTGAGGATGCACTATTACATTTAAAAATAGTTATGTTACAAACTGAGTGAGGTACTTTTAGTCTGAAGTGTCTGGGGAGGATAAAAAAGCTGAACTAGTCTTATGTTTTAGGCATTTATAATTGTACATGCACTTAATTGCTGTTGTGACTGTTCCTTTTTTCCCACTTGCACATACTGATGGGCCCATAGCTCTGACTCTGGCTGCTCAGTGGAGAGAAGAAGGAATAAAAAGCATCTGCCCTATATTTTAGATTTTATTCAAAGATGTTCTTATTAGTGATGTGGGGAAAAGTTGGAACTTAAGAAGGAAGCAGCTCTTGTCTGCGTGCACTGCTTGCCCAGGGGGATGCTGAAGAGCTCATGACATACTCTAAATGAATAGGAGGTACAGTAATCCTAAAATGCTGTCTGATTTTCTTCCCCTAATAAAGTAAGCTCTCCTACACCTCAACATACTGACTGGTGCACAGACCCTAACCAGTCTTTGCCTTATTGCTTTATCTTTCTTGGTTTTTCTTGTGTTCCAGTAGTTCGTTAATGTCAAAGACTACTTCAGGTTTAAAAAAGATATCCCTTTAAGAACTAATAACTTCTACTTTTGCCATTAAGACATAGTAATTTCATACTGTATCTTGTTGGGTCTCACATGACAAGTCTCCTTTTACCCAGTTCACAGAAAAAAGAAAAACTACTTCAAGTACAGGTGGAATACATTTAGTTCAAATGATGACACCTCAACCTGCTTACTTCTGAAGGTTCTAGTTCAAACCCTAACGTATTGGCCAAGGTGGCCACTGTCCCAGCACAGGGAGGTGCTGGTCCCCTCCCTGGACTAATGATTCTGGGATCAATCTGTAGACCAGCTGTGGGTTGGTTGTGATCAGCAGAACAACAAGACATTTTCACCATCATAATTTATTTGTAGACATGGAGTAAGCACCTCCATAAGGGAAATGCACTTATGGTATATCCGTTGACATCTTAGCAGTCATCCAGCCTAGGGACCCTGAATGCGACAATGTTGCTTCACATATTCAGTAAGTTTACCTGCTCCCACATGTAGGATGGCCATGTGCAAAATTTATACTTTGACATCCCTGACAGAGGTGCAGTGCTGCCCATATGGATGACAACAGGTGCACTTGGTATAAAGTGCATGTTTCTTCCTTGCCCTATGTGGAAGTGAAGACAGTCTGAAGGGTTTCAGGTGAAGTTTTAATATGTTGCTTTTACTTTCCAAGGCCTTGGTAGAATAGCCAACTGTTTGACTAGTTTCCTATTTTGATCTGAACAACACTGTTATTGCGTTGGAGCTTTTCATTTTTAATTGTTTAAAATTAGCATCTAAATTAGCATGAGTTTTTCCATGGGACCCAACAGGAGTAATGCTAGAACATACTGAACACGAAGAAAAGTTGCGTTTCTAGTGAATGTGTAAGGAGGAACTTGCTTACATGTTGTGCCTTTATAGGTAAGTTAAATTGGCATGAGCTGACAGTCCTCTGAATATAAGCCTGTATGTTTTTATTAATGTAAGTCTTTTTGTGAATGTACTCCTCTTGTATGAAGTTAATAGTCTTTTTCTGTTTAGCCAATATCACTTCCAAAACTATTTTATCCAAACAAAAAAATACAAAAATATTCACTCATATTTGGAATAAGGGTGTCCAAATGAAAAGTTATATAGACACCAATATTACTGACAAAATTCTTCCCTGGAAAAAAAAATATGCATTTTTCATGACTTAGAAGCACGTATTAAAATATTAATGGATCATATTAAAATGTGGAAGTTTTCATGCTCTACAAGCATAATTTTGGGCAAACTTTATAGGTTATATCTTTATCAGAAATCTGTAAGCAACATGACATATTTTTTTTCTTAGAAATGACAGTATAAATATTCCAAGATATATTCAAGAGCAAGAAAACATATCCATGCTAAGTTTTCTACATACCTTTTAGGACAGTTGTAGTTCATTGCTGGTATAATCTAACAGTAACAGAGCAAATGGCATCTGAGATCCAAGACATGAAATAAAATCTAAGTTTGTGACAGCCATTGAATCAGAGGCTTCATACTCCTTTTGCTGTGGCCACCAATGAATGACTCTAGAAAATCAGAGGCCTGAGTCTTTGCATTTATTCTTGAAGAAAAAAATCAGGACTGTCAGAAGAAACTTCTACCTACAACCTTCACTAATAAGAAACCAAACTGATTATTTTTGTATTGAATATCCAATTAAATAATTCACTTATAAAAGATGGTATGGACTTAATATACCAAATCCTGCTGTCAGAATAGAGAGAGACAAAGAATTCCATGACCTTTCAGGCTTCAGAAGATGGGTATCAGTAGCACTGGACAACTGTATGACTTGTTCTTGTTCTTGAAAATTCTGCCCCAAAAGAATAAGGTAGAGGGAAAACTATAGCAGCCACAAACAGTGTGAATACAAGCATTTTGCTTTTCTGATTTTCTTTGGGGTTTTTGTTGTTTTAAATTAGCAGTCTAAATTGAATGGAATTCATTTTCCTGTAGGATGTTTTTTCTCTTTCCTTTGGTTACTGAGGGAGTCAAAATGCCCAGCTCTAGAACTAATAATAGCTAAAGATAAATAAATTACAATCACCTATAATTTATCCACCTTTATTTTTTATCATCATTGGAAAGATCTCCAAAATAAAGAAAGGTAGATATTCAGAATTTAAATTTCCTATCTGTGGGCATTTTGGACTCTTTTGGTCACATCTGTATTAATGAATAATTCGTTTTTCAGGTTGTGGCAATCTTCTTTTGTTTTCCTGGAGGAATAAGGGAGAAAACAAAGAACAGGAAGCAGGACAGAATGAACTGAAATGTGTCAACAAGTTGGAATTTTATAAGTCATCATGGTGAAGACGAATTGGTAGGCAAAGGGCAGGTGAGATGGTCAAAGGTGAATATAAATAGACGGGATGGTTCCACAATTTATCATGTGGCTATCACCTGTACATACACGATATCTGTCCATCCATCTTGTCCTTGGGCCTGGCTACACTGCTTGTATATCCAGGAAGATAGGATGAATCAAAGGAAATGACATAATCTTGTAAATAGGTGTCTACTCTTTCTTATGCTAATCTTCTCCTGGGTTTCAATCCGTATCTACTCTGAGTAAGTAACAGGACAACTGCATAATAACTTTTAGCTACTATCATGCTTAGAAATCACTAAAGCCAGTCAGCTCATTAGTCTGAAATCTTTTAAGACAACAGTTCAGTTTAGGAAGACTAGCACTGAAAAATCTCTAAGAATTAGCACAATTTTACAGCAGAAGGTAGTACTGAGCTGATTTGGGGACTCCAGTCTTTCCTAAGAAGATTTCTAAAACATTGCTACAGAAACATGTTAAATTTTTATGCTCTCTGTCTCATAGCTTGAATTTAAAGTGTTATTTAGTCATTGACTATAGACAGTAAAACTATCTTTAATAATCAAGACCTACCAGAAAAATCACAGAAATTTTCCCAAGTATCTGAAAAAATACTTAGTCCTAGTCAATTCAAACATTCATTTTCATTTGTCTTTAATAGTCAGTTACTGGAATTAGTGTAATTTTAAATTAAAAGCTATCTAGAATGAGAATAACTTAATTTTTCATTTTCAAAGTAACAGAACATTTCAACATTATTATTGTTCTTCAATTCCAAATGTAATGAAACAGTCCATTTTCAGCAAATTTTATATGTATCCTTAGGCAAAAGCTGATTTTGTGAAAAAAACCCAAATTTATGTATTTGTATAGATGTATGTTGTTGTGTGGTCCACACTGAAAATATGCTTATTGACTTGCATGGATTTTGGATAAAGTACAGTAGAATACAAAATCTAAATTTATTTTAGATTTTAGATTTTTAGTTTATTTCTTTCTCATTGTGGAGTATGTGGAGCTGTCATGGATAAATGAAACTAGAATGAATTAGATGGACATTTAAAAGAGTTAGAAATCTGACCTCTAAAGGGTAAGGCACAAAGAACCAAGAAAGATGATGAAACTATGCTGCCAGGAAACTGTACTTCACTTAGTTACTCTATTACTGTCCAGCACAACAAACTGTTTTCTCAGTAATTTTTGCAGGTATTGCACTACTTCATGATCTGGGAAAGAGTCAAAATATCTTTCATACAGAATTACAGTTTCATACTCCCTTGTCTAGATGATATTGTGAAGTAAAGCTGTTCATAACAGGCTTTTGGTTAGTATAAGATATTATAGCACCATTTCTAGGACAAGGTTTTTTGTAAAATATATTCTGCTCTCAAAACTTTGGGCTGAAATTATCAAAGACCAAGGTCCAGTCTCCGGGACCTGAGCACTAAGGTCTGATAGGTTATAATTACACAGTTCCCCAAAAGCTGATCTAGGAATAACTGTCTACCGGCATAACCCACCTGATCCCAGAAGGTCATGTAGAGACCTCACAGGAAATCTTTATAAAATGCCCAGGCAGACATTGTGAATGCATTATTGTCAGGCTCCTGTTGTAGTGAAGGTAGGCAAGACTACATATTCTCTGGAGAGTGCCTATTGCCACATGCGGACCTGTAAGTCTGTTTTAACAGTTTAGACAGGTAAGAAAATCGGTACTGAACACAGTCACAGAGTACCCCGTAGATGAGTCCAGATGTACAGCTTCCTTGGAAATATCTACACACGGCTGTAGGTAAACATTTAGGTACAAGTCTGTTTGGGCAACTGGCATGCTCCCACTTACTGGGGTTAACAAAAGAGGATCCATTTTCAATTTCTTTGTGGAATCGCTCGTTTAGAAAAACATAAGAACATATAAAAATTATGTCAGACTTTATATTAAGACCTGACACTGCATTAACTTTTTCCTCCTATCAGGTAGTACTATTTCATAACAGAAGATGGAAAATCAAGGATCAATTCATTTATAGGGACCAGTTTCAAACACAATAGTTTACATGTCCTGACACTGACTGCTGGTTACCCTCAGTTTAACCATGTTCTTAAAGTGGAATCACTTTAGATTTTTTAACTAGCCCCTTTTGTTACGGTGTGTGTATCATGAGAGGAGTGGGGAGAGGGAGAGATGGTCATTTACAAAGTGATTCTAACTTGCAAAGGTCTTTCTAGTCCAAAACATCCTAAGATTTGTCTAATATGACTTTGTGCACGTTTAACTACTTAAATTGTCATTTTAAGGTTTTGTGTTTTTTAAACATGGTTGTTTAGTTTCTTATCCTTTTCTTTGGTATGGCTTTAATGAATGGATTATGATGGTCAGTTTGTAATGCCATGAATGAAAGATTTAGGACCACTAATCTCAAGAACACTGCTTGGCGCCAGTAGACAAACAATGCACTCCCCAACTTGTTATCTCAGCCATACTAAGCTTTCACTTCTTACCTGCTTTCAAAGACTGTCAGTTCACTCATGTAGTCCAGTAAGTAGTAGGCACAATCTTCTCAAGGAGTTGTTTTGTATTTCCTGATTTTTGGGGGGAGTTTATTATTTTATGATGCATTTTTCTATGCTGTAACAAAGCTGAATTGAATCGCTTGAATTTGAAAAACTCGAGCTGGTTTGAAAAACAACCTACTTCTATCAAGGTTTTTCAATAAAACACATCATCGTTTTGGTATGAATTTTAAGACTTTCAGTTAAATGATTGCATTACAGGTTTTTTTATAATAATAACTTCAGAACTTTCATTGTTTATTTGGGAATAACCTTCACTAGCAAAATTAACTTGATACACAGCAATGATATAAGGGAAAGATATAAAGTGAAAGTATGTGCTCAATTATAACGATTCCTCTTATATAGCTGGAACAGAACAGACAGCTCATAACAAATACATGCCATAGTAAGTATTGTGCTCTTATCTCATGAGCTGCCAAAAGACCCCTATGTGAAGCCAGCTGATCGAAGCTACAATAATGCTTCTCAGATGACCAGACCCTTAAATCTGTGCCCATAAAATAATTTCTTTCTTAAATGGTTTTGTGACAATTCATTGAATAGTCATGTGTTTTAATGAGTTTTCTTGCAGATACGTACATTAAAAAGGCAACGATGACATGTGTCTAAGCATTTTACTTCATTCAGCTGCAGTTAAATGCATGCTTAAGCATAAGGACAAGTTATTTAGTCCTGCAAAATGTAACTAAAAATGAAAACTCCACTTCTTTGATGAGAAAACTGCACCAGCACTTGACTAAATATAAACCACTGCATTTAATTTATGCATTAATATTTATGGGAGAGGTGTTAAGTGAATAAATACTATCCTGCAAATCAATTCAAGACTTTTACTTACAAAAATTGGACACTTCCTTGACCAGATGCTTGTAATGGTTTTACTATTGGTTATTGGAGGCTCCAGGATGCTCAAAAATTGGGTAATAAAACCGCTATATGATATTTCTGAAAATTCAGAGGAAGAGAAGTAGTCTTATTTTATTATTTCTGTGGAAAGTGGCTACAATTAAAATTTTAAAAATACTTCACAACTCTACTTTTAAAAATAACACAAACTTTACCATATACGAAAGAAAAGAGCAGGAAACTTATTTAGAACCTTTACTGAGAATGTCATTATGTATTTTAGTCTTAAATTATTTGTAAATTACATCAGTCTGAAAATCACAGGAGGACTGCAGATATAGTGCCCAAATACAAATAAATTCATTTATTAATGAAATGCATAGATAAAATGCATAGATAAAATTTTGTGTAGTCAGTCAGATCCAGTTTAAATCCAGAGAACTGACAGAAAGAATGAGAGAAGAATTTGGCACATACATAGTCACAGAATCAATAGCTTCTGGTATATACAGATACATGCAAGATACATGCTAATCAAGCTGATGAGTTACTCTACATTTCCCACTCTCCTCTACTGCAGAACATGTGGTCATGTTTGGGACTGTTTAGTATGAGGAAGAGGAGGCTGAGGGGAGACCTCATTACTCTCTACAACTACTTGAAAGGACACTGTAGAGAGGTTGGTGCTGGTCTCTTCGCACAGGTAACTAATGACAGAACGAGAGGGAATGGCTTCAAGCTCCAACAGGGTAGGTTTAGACTGAACATTAGGAAAGAATTTTTCACAGAAAGAGTGGTCGGGCATTGGAATAGGCTGCCCAGGGAGGTGATTGGGTCACCATCCCTGGATGTGTTTAAGAGACGTTTAGATGTGGTGTTGGGGGATATGGTATAGGGGAGAACTTTGTAGAGTAGGGTAGATGGTTGGACTCGATGATCTCAAGAGTCTCTTCCAACCTAGATGATTCTATGATTCTATGTTCTGCATCCTCTCTGCTTCTCACAGTGAGAAGTTGCTATGACTCAAGGCCATCCGGTGGGCTGCTACTGAGATCTTTTCAGATTTTAAAGTAAAAGCTGAGGTATTTATTTCAAACTGATATCTCTTTAATACTTTAATACTTGGTATTTGTACTGAAATATTCAAAGTAAACAATATTATCACAGATGTTTACTAATTTGAAATAGAAAACTCTCAAAAAATCTTTCCAGACCAAAAAAACCGAAAACAAAACCAAAAAACCAACAACCAAATCACTAATATAGAAACAAGATTTGATGCAGTCTAAAGATAGCATTTATTTAAATTATATTAGGGATCTCAGAAATACCTTTGGGTTATTGTAAAATTTAATTATGCCTCAATTTCTTTATGCAAACATGCAATGAAAACACAAATAAAACTGAATCCAGAAACATGTACATTGAGAAACATGTACATTGTAAATTGAGGCTAAATTCTAAAAACTTTTTTTTTGATAATTAGCTGAAGTTAGCCATGCCTAAGCAGGGTGGATTAGCTCAGATGACCTCCAGAAGTTCCTTCCAACCCCTGCCATTCTGTGAGTCTGTGATTCTGTGAAATCCTTTGAGTTTTTTTTTTAATTAAGTCAGTTTGATTTTAGAGACCTGAAGTCGTATAGTTCCTACTAACAGCTAACCTGATCTGTTTGTGGCTACTCTCTGACTGAAAATGGATCACTTTTCCTCAGATCCCTTCTTAAAGTTAACAGTTTAGGTTTGGAAATCTTCCTATGGAAGTAAATTACAGAAAGACAAACAAAATGTTTCTTATTCATGCTTTCAGGTATTCCTCTGTCATGCTTAACTTGTCAAAGTTTCAATAATCCTTAGAAAACCCTTTAGATTCAGCACTGCCTTAGGGTGTGTATACTTTCAAGCCCAAAGTTGAAAACAGAAGGTGACTTTTCAATGAAAAAATTAACAATTTAACAAAAAACACCCAACTTTAGTTTAGTAGGTAGGTAAAAATATACTTAGACTCAATTCAGTGAAAGTTGCCATTTATTTTTAAATTCATCACTATGGCCTCTCCTCAATGTCTTTTCCTTTGTATTCCCATTTCAATGTTTCCTCATCTCTGTTTTTTATTTTCATATTTCAAAGTGCTGTGGTTTTATTGCCCTAATTTTGACTCGAGATTTAGTACTCTGCAATAGTCTTTCTATAGCTTGTTCTGCATTATTATATCATGTCTCCTGGTCCTTTAACTAAAAACTTGATTGTTGTTATTCACCACGAGCCAAAGAGGAAGGGAAAGTTTCATATCAGCAACTGGAACATGAAGTTACCAAAAAAAAGAAACCAACACCAACTTTTTTTTCCTAACCAAATGAGTATTCTTTTGGAGTTACAAATATCACTCTGATTTTGCCTCCTTTGAGTAGTTTCTTTTCTGCTCATTTATTGTTGCCGGGCTGAATAATGAGAGTGGAGGGAGATGCTATTAACAGGGCTCCATGCATGGAACAGCAGCAATTTTGGAAGTACAGAAATTTTCAACCCACCTACTGAAATGAAGATCTTCAATTTGAAAACAGCATAAAGCCCTATGGAGAACCTGAATCAGGAATTGCTATAATAGGTAATTTAGAATGAGAGGCAGGAAGGGGGAAAAAAACAGGTGTCAAATGTTTATATTAAGCCTTATTACCAACTACCTACCCAAATTACCTTCCCTAGAATTTTACCATTAAAAGTCAATGAACCAATATGGGTATTAATACCAGTCTTCTGCAAAAATTGAGTTATCTGGCTATGAAAATAAATTATTAATTTTGCAACTTTTGCTCTTACTGAGTAGTATTTGGAAATTCAAATTACTGATACGGATTTCATGAAGAATTAATATAATTTTATTCTAATTGAACAGCTGCAACCCCCCCAATATTTAAATCAGTATTTATAATGGCTATGTTACTTCAGTACACTCTGTGCTGTGATCTCTGTCAGACAGAAATGTCATGTCTATATGAGCTGATGGAGGAAAGGGTTGATGAAAGAAAAGGATAAGCAGAGGTTTCTGGCAGTATTTTGGGGACAGAGGGCTGACTACCCTGAGGCCTCGGTGACATGTGCTCCAGCATGGCTGTAAGATGGACATTTCCTCAGGTCTGGGACAGATTTCTTAAAATGGTTACATATCACATTTTCTACCTTTGTAGGTTGCAGGTAGTAGTCCCTTCTCTCATGCAATTAATGAGACTACTCCTATTAGAACTGCCTTGGACAGCACAGAAAGAATATCAGTACATGGGAATACAGGATAAGTAGGTTATAACTTGATTGTCAGGGAACTATCCAACAGTAGTCACGCTTCTCCTGCTTTCATGAATAATAGTAAGAAAACTATTTGAGACAGAACAACACTTCTGCAATTGACCGCCGTTTGTCTCCTTTCAAGCTGTTTTTGCAGTTTCAATTCTTAAGTATTAGCCTGTGCAAAGCGTACTGTCCACCTCTGGAAGGCTAACATTGCACAGGAATTGCCATACAGGTTTGGGCCCAGAGTAGATCCATCTTTGTAGCCATCTTCAGCTGTCCACTTCTTCATAGTGAGCATCTGTGGCAGAAATGTAATAATATTTTCTGGGTGTATCATTCCAGCCTTGGGACTTTCTGAGCCAGACGTGATATCCTTGTATCTAATGTCTTTAACAGATGTTTTTAGACACTTTTGCCTATTTTAGATTGCTTTGGTTTAGCTCCTATTAGCATCCTGTACATTTCTTGGGTAGGAAACTAAGCCAAGTCTCCAGTTCCTTCAGTCACTCAGAGGAAGAAGAGGTGTGGAGAATAAGAAAATCTTCCTACTGATTCACTGGCACTTCAGCTCAGTGTCCCAGCTCGTTAGCAGAAAGCCAAGATCTCTTACTCAGTTCCAGTTCTGGTTTCTCTAGTGCTGAGGCATTCTCATAGCAAAAGTGTTCACTTCCAACCCTGAGTTTGAGATAAACTAATCAGAGAACAATCTACTTTGCAAGAAGAGATGATGACTGTTCCCTTGTTTAATCTAGGAAAGATAAGGCCGAGGAGACAACATGACCATTGCCCACAAATGTATCAGAAGTGCAAGTGTCAGAGGAGAGAAGGCAGGTCTCAGCTACATGGTACTATGATTGAACAATTAAGATGACATGCAGATTAAGCCTGGCCTCTGTAATAGGACTGCTAAATAGAAAAATTCACCCTTCTGGAAGGAAACAATTTTTAAGAAGTCTTTGAAATATATACAAGGTTTATTGGAGGCAGTTTAATTTCATTCTACAGTACTGGCCATTTAAGTCAGAACTAGCTCTCAAACTGGTTTTAAAAACCTCTCCAGTGAATTCCCAGATCTCTGACTCCCTGTCTGGAAATCAAGCTTTCATGTCACTTCATCAAGTAGCTCTTCCTCTGCTTTCCTCCACAAGTGGTGGTTGGAACTGGGAAGTCCCCCCTTGTCTTGGCCATAGTCCCATTGCCGTGGTTGTGGCATATGTAGCCAAGTACTATTTACACTGACAAAACACATCTGTGTATGCAGAAATTGATAACCACCTTATTCTAGAACTTGCTCTCAGTCAGTCACAAAAACACTTCTGTCTTCTTGAAGTTCAGAGAAGGTCGAAATCCTAAATGGAACAAGGGAATTCCTCCTCCACAAAGCCACCCTGGTTGTGATGGTGATTTGGAATGAAAATACAGATGGTATAGGGATAGAAATGTCAATAAACATGTTTTCAGACAGCACTTGGCAAACCACATCAGTATCTTATTGCATAACCCCAACTTATGGTCCAACTTCTGCACTGATTTACACCCCATAAAACCATATTAAATCTGTGAAAATCTTGGACTCCTGTAAGAGAGGCTTTTCAGAAGGCAAGTACAGCAACCAAAACAACATTTTCTAACATATGAAATGGGCTTCTCATAAAAATGATCTTATTTTACCTGCTCTTGATGATTTTGTATGAGTATAATCGCTGCTAATACCAGTAGGATCTGAAGAATAGACCAGAAAGACTTGTAGTCATGTATTAGTACTATGAACAGTTCATGCTCTGCCTTTTCCCTGAAAATGCAGAGGATTCTAGTAACTAGAACGAAAGCAGATTTTACACCTAGTACTCAAAAGTATTTAATACTACCCATATGCTGAAAAAGTCAATGTTGGTTTACCATACAATACAAATTTATAATCCAGCATTCAATTAAACAGTATCTAAAATCTAGCTATACTCCTAACTAAAATAAAGCTATACACCTGTCAAGTTGAAAGGGAAGGCATTTTAAAGCTTATACTGGCCATTATGTCCCTCTTTTGCTGAGAAGGAAGTAAAAGGATTCAGTCAGTGTAGGATAATTGAGCGTCAGTGTGAAGAAAAATTCTTCTTGTATCGCTAAAACTCTATCTTCAGATTGAGTTTATAGTTCTGCAAACAGTATATATGAGAGGGAGAGAGAGAGAAATACTTGTTATTTTGGTCTTGAAGTAATACAGATGTATATCCAGGGAGTGTGTACCATATATTCTAAAACACAAAAGTGTGGAGAAGGGGAGACAGAGGAGAGCGACAGAGAGTGTTTGCAGAGAGGCAGTTACAGTTTATTCCAGATTAAACACTTTTGTAATGGAATTATAGTTGTGACTAGTAACTATATCCTATTCAAGGGCATTTGAAATTTCATTACATTAATATTTTTTCAAGCCATAATTTACAGCTTGCTTTATTAGTTTTAATGTAGCACAGTTCTGATTGATTGATAGTAACTTTGACATGTTAAACTCAATCTAGCAAGTATCACATATGTAAACCATTTTTATATAACAAAGGGTTTTCTAGTTCAACACAAGTCAATATAATGTTGCCAATATAATGGACAGTAGGTAATTATGACAGCCTGTATGGCCTTTTTGAATATGTGCCATTTAATAAAAAATACAAACAATCATTATATTGCTTTTAAAAAAGCTTCAACTGTGTGGACATATTTTTAATATCATAAGAGCATTATGGACGTAGCTACTGCTTCTAGGAGACATACATCTTTTGTCACTAGAGCAGTAAAGTGGTTAACTGCATATTTGTTGCTCTTGATGTTAAACTCATTTTGGCAGAACAACTTTGGCTTCAAGAGATACCTACTTTATCTTCAAAGCATCTTGCTTTGCTTCTTTTCTGCTAATATATTTCTAATGCAGCAAGTGGTTTAAAAACGTGCCAGAATAAAGATTGGCCAAGAAGGATCCAAAAACTGACATCCTTCCCCACAAATGCAGTAAATATCTCTCTGTCTTCTATATTAAGATAGGAAGGGGAGACAGGGGTGGAGGGAACCACATAACAGACTTTACAACAATTTTCCCTTTTCCTTTTTTTTTCCACCAGTAAAAATATGTCTTACCAGCTGACCAATGGCAGTACAATGTTTCTTTTCGAATATAATTTTTTCTCCTTCAGTTCTGCTTGTCTTTTTATAGGAAATTGTTAGCTATGTGTGATTTACACTCTGGCAGTTACACAGATCCTTTTTCCTACCTGTTTTAGTCTTAAATTGAGCAACAGATAGATTAATTTTCTTCTAATTCCATTATCAACATAATTAAAACAATAGGTTTCAGAATGCACACCTACCAGAAAAAGTTACCTACTGCCTTTGTAAGTACTGCCACAGTAGTTTGGCAAAATGGATTTTATGCCGTGTAATGACTTTCTTGACTTTGCTCTTGGAGAGTTCACTTTCTGAGTAACATGAAAATAAAACATGAAAAAAAAAAAATAAAATTATTAATTCTATGTACTTACTGATTTGACAGGGAGGAGATAAAGTGATGCAGGAGAACTGGATATTTGTAATAATAATAAATACAGGTACCTCTTATTTTTCCATCAAACTTTTCTTAATTTTTAAATATGCTGGTTAGCCAACACTGAAGCAAAGCCATTGCAGCGAGTTTCCTCAGTGCAGAAAAAGAAAACGCCTCATAATTCCTCATTTAATAAACATTTATGATAATGAAGAAATTTTACCTGTCATGCCATCAAACTACTTTTATATTCTGACATTACTTCTGAGATTACTGCTTTGTAAATTGTCTTGGAGCATGATTTGCTATGTGGATAAAAGAATGGATAGTCACTATGTGGTCAATAAAGTCTCTTCTGTCACATTAAACTCCACTTGAAGTAACCCAAATATCTTCTGAGTATTTACTATATAACTCAGGAACTATTATTGTCACAATCACTTTACCTTTTATGATCTAATTGACTTACATTCTTGATGGGAAGGCAAGTTTCAAGCAGCTTCTTTCTAGAATTGCCTCTGCTTACTCAGCAAATACAGGTTAGTCACAGATGACCCAGTACCCAAAATTTCTCTTCCTTGTTTTCCTGTTTCCCTCTCAACCAACAGAGAAGCAAATATAAACACTGACTTGTTCTCTCCGCGGTTAATTTATGCTTCTTGTATGTTTTTTTCAGTTCACACACCAATTGTTTGAATGAGATCTGAAAGAGCTCTCTCATTAGGCCTTCTGAAGATAATTGCATTGTTTCAGAAGCTCTGCTCATTCTGAGATCCAAATTGGCTTGTGAAATTTTCTGATAGGTCGGTAGGTAAACAGTACAGAGCGTTTTTATGTTAACTGTTCATGAGATAGTGTTATTTTGCTCATGACTATTAAAGCTTGGTTCCAAAGCTTATTAAAGGTGCAAAGCTCTCCTGAACTGTTCACTGTGGCTCCAGTTACAGTTCTAGAGCTATAAAGCTCTAGTTATTGTATTTTTGCTTTCTAAACAATCCTTGAAGTTTTATTAATATAGTGTAAATCCTTTTACAGCTCTTTAAAGCTACCTCTTGATTATTTTCTCTGTGTTTATTTCTCCTAGATGTAAGGTTAGTTAAAATGGAAATGTGAGTTGGAAAGATAATTCAGTTTTCATTTCTAAAGCCTAGCAGTTTTAAATTACTATATTCTTGCATAGCAGCACTTTTAAGGCAGAAGAAAAGAAACCATAGTATGCTTGTGTCACTGATGTTGAAAATATTTTAGCAAAAAAAAAGGAGGAGGAAGGGAGAAAGAGAGGGAAACAGGACTTTAGGCCAGGTGTTTTACTTGAGACTGACAACTGTTTTTAAAACACTGCTGACCCTTTAAGCCTGTATCCTAGCATAATATATGTTTATGTGATACATTGCAAATAGAAAAAGAGAAGATTCTCTAAATATTAGACTAAAATGGGAACTTACTTAGACAGAAATATTATAGCAAGATTTACCAAACAATGTCTGAAAAAAGTACAGTGACTACTACAATGTCATGACAGAAGTGGAATAGTTTTATTTAGAGGGGCATATTTTCCATACGGACTTGAACTGAAGCTTACTCAAGTCAATGGAAAGACTTGAATTTTAAATATGATCTGCATGAGGTGCTTTTAACAACTTAAAACATTCTAGATTAAATAGCTCGGTTTCTTTATTTTTGCTGTGAGCCACAATGCTAACTTTCTGTATTTTCTAATTGTCTAATTACCAAAGTAGAGTGAAATATGGGGGTTTGAGACATTTTTAAATGCTATTTCTGTGCTCAGAGAGGAAAAAAAGTATCTAATTGCTTAGAACTTGAAAAAGCAATTTTTATTAAGAATAAAATGTCCATGGAGTGAAAATATTGGTCTTTATTCTGCACAAGTCAGATTGATTTACCAAAAGTTGTTTATGTACAAAGACAACCTAAGAATTAATTCTGAGTACTATCAACCTAAATTTCCCTGCAGTTGAGATGAAGATGACCATTATTCAAAGAGTGACATTTACAGGAAAGTCTACTTAGGTATGGCAATTCTGTGTCTTGTAAATGGCTTCACTAACCCCTGATGGGGTTACTGCTGGAATGAATGATGCTGGTTGTGGTTGTGCTGATCACTTCGAAGAAAACCAAATTTCATCCCCTCAGCGACTGCTAAAAGAAACAGGACTAAGGAGTGAACTATCCATTGCAAAAAAAAAAATCTGTTAATGCAACTTAATGAAAACATAATAAGAAATTGTTTTCTTTCTCCAAAACAGTCTGTCACATATTCAGCCAGTTAAAGTGTTACAATACTCAGCAAAATTTCTTTTGTGAGCTTTTAGTGACTCCAATGTTTTTTCCCTGGAACTTTGCTTCTAGAATATGCTATAAACATGCTAGATCTCTGCTGAGGAAATTAAAAAAAAAAAAAAAATATCAAACACATGACAAATGTGTTTTGGGACCAAGAAATATTGTCATCCAGTAAGTGAGAGAGATGGAATGAACAATCACTGTTCATTCAATCCTAGCTTGAGTTTGCTGCATGTTCCATGGAACAAGGGGTTTGCCCACCGTACTGTGGCAACCAACTGATGAAATTACTGAAAATTAATAATAATTAGTGCTTTAGAAAGTCATTGTGCAGAAGACAAAAGAAAAATTCTGTTAATTATCCCATAACATAACTAACATATGATATTGCATATGTACAGATGCATAGATTTAAATACACTAGGTATGTTTTCTTTTAGGTCAGTAAAGAATTCTTTAGTGTACATACACACACAAAGAGAAAACCCAGCATGATTCTTGTGGCCAAATTTATACTATTGTTGAAGTTTCAGCTTCTACAATCCTCAGTTTTTGAGGTTTTTAGATTTGTAAGTTTGATGGTGCATAAACACATTTTTGCATTCACTTGCCTATGTTTATTGTTTAAGTCTGTGGATTAAAAGAGGGGCAAGACAGGGGTTGATACATTGCATCATTTCACTCATAGTACAATTTATGTAGAGAGTCCAAAGGATGAAGTGCTATACTCTTTCTGAGTACATCAGGCTAGCATGCATCTGGTACGCCAGTTTTTGTCATCAGTGGTATACAAGAGAGTGATCTGGCTAGTGCTTATAACCCAATCCCGGGAGAACAGATAGCCATTTACACCTGGATCAACAGGTGGTACCTTTAGGACAAGTCCTATAAAGGTTGAGAAGCAAAGTATATATCTCTGTAGCAAGGTACTTTACATATGGAAAGCCAAAGTCAAATGGAAATGTACACTTTGATATGGCATAGACTAAAACAGATTTTTGAAATACAGTATTTATGCATTAATGTATTCAAGGTGCCAGTCCCTGGAATGAGAGTGTCATTTGCTTCAGTACCTTCAGGACTATCCTCACATATATTACATATCCTCACTTTGTATCTGCAATGCAGCCCCTTAAATGCAAAACCAATGCACTAAAGTAATTTTGCCTTGCAAGGCAAACGACTGAGAAATGAAACAGATGGCCATTCATTCTGTAACGCACCCCATGTTATGTAGGCACTGCAATCCACGCAGTACCTTCAAACCGTGTAGCAGAAAACTTCCAGAAGCCTAAACCAGGTGGAGAGATCCACTGACTGGGCTGTGGGTAAGAGGGAGTCTGTTTGCCTGAGACAGAGCCAGGTTCAGAACCACTGCCTTGAAATTCACGTTAAAGCAGTACTCAGTGAGTAAGAAAAACCTGGAAAGATTTGTTTTGACTCGAGTCAGCATTAAATCAAGGGAAATAAGTGAGTAAAAGATGCTTCCCAGAAATAAAGCAAGTGTCAAAAAGACAAATAGTTGTACACACAAAAAAATTTCAAGACTCATAACTGGCTTCCTCCTTGATTCCTCATTCCATTCAGTAGAAATTCTGGTGATGGTTTTGGGCTTTCATTCAACATATTCCAGAGTTTATTTGCTCTGATGAATGACTACACATTTCCTAGGATGCATTATGTCTTTTATAAAGAGATAAATAAAAATATATAACTGGAAGTCAGCCTGAAATCTCAGAGGTGAGTTTCACCTCTGAGTAGGAGGGCTTGCTCAGGGTTTAACACACCATAGAAGCTTCATATCGTGACCATGGGATCATCTCTGTGAGTGTGCTCTTCATATTGTAGCAGTGGGGCCACATGCTTGCCCCAAAGAGCTGAAGGATGCCCACTTATATAAATTCAGGGTATAAGTGAAACAGAGACGAGGCAAACATTTCTCTCAATGGCTTGTTCAATAGTGGGAAAACAGTGGGGGAAAAAGAGACATTAGCCCTGCTCCTGTCCTGTATCATTGCTATTTTTTCCCCTGTGGAACTCATCTGTCTCACTGCTTTATATATGTAAATTACTCTAGGTTTATGTGGGAGAACTAGAGTTAACTGTAGTTCATCAAAAGTCTCCTGAGGATCTGACAGCAAAAAATATTTTAAGATAACTCTGCAGGCTATGTGTCTAGATAATTATGGATTTTATACTTATGATTTGAGAGGGAAGGCAGGCATGAAAACTTTTAAATGGTCTAAATATTTTGCATTTCAAGAGTTAAAATGGAAAAAGTTAGAAAAATACTTGTAAAATAAATTTTTCCAATGGAAGTACCAATGGGAGTTAACTACTCTGTTAATTTTGGTGTGGAATCAGACAAACAATAAAAAATTTATTTTTCCCTCTTCACCCAATAATCCGTTACCATTACTTAGAATCAAGAGCTACATGGAAGGTCTTTCCTTTTTCCTGAAAAACTTAAGAAGAGCTCTTAAACATAATTTGCTATTTAAATAGAGAATTTACTAATTCCATAATTGTATGTTGTATACAACTACTGTTCAAATGTAAGCAAATACTATATACAGTGTTCAATTTTGTTTACAAAATTTTTTGCGTTATTTTCAGATGTACCTTTCTGGGTCACTTCAGACTTACTAGAAACTCTCACTTCTGTTGTGGTTTGTCAAAACCAGAAATATTCCTTTTCAATATCTTATCAGACATGTTCACTGCCAAATTTTCATTACACTTACTTACCCTAGTATGAAGGTATGCTTTTTCCCTTCCCTCTCCTAGCTATCTAGTTACCACACCTCTGTCATCATCATGGAGACCTTTACAAAAATGACCTAGAGAAACTTAGTAGAATTTTCCTCCTTGTGAAGTAATCCTCCCATTTGTGCAGCCAGCTGTGATATTCTGTCAGACACACAAACCAATTCTAATAGCCAACTGACAGCTCAAGATGTTCCCTTTTACCACCACATTTTGACAAGCTAAAAACAGAGCTGAGCTTTTAGTTTGAAGAAAAAAAGTTTATCCCACCTGGTAAGTCACTAAGGAGTCCCTGTTAGTGTTTCAGGGATGAACATTTTGGACAATATTAAGAAAGAATTCTATTTTTCTACAGATCATCTGACCCATTCCATTACAGTTACAATTTTAGTTGTTTGGAATTTTAATTAGAAAATATTAATTTCATAAGGGTATAGATTAATTCCATGGAATACAATGCTGCTTCTGCTCTCTAGTGAAATTCTGAGTTCAAATATTCTGTGAAAGTTTCTTCAGAGACTCTATGTTTTGTATCAAAATATTCCTGCTTCTCTACAGTGTATTCTAGAATAGACTTTAAGAATAGGCTCTTATGTTCCCAGACAATGTTGTGGATGGAAGCAGTGTGTGGAAGTTCCACAAATTTTATTTCTGCAGCAAAGACTTCTATCAGTGGAGAAACGATACCTTGCATACAAGGAACTGGAATGTTGCCACTGAATTTAGTGGAGACAGAATTTTAATTTTGATATATTTTATGGGATCTTCAAGGTAGTGAATGTTATTTTCTCAAAGAAGTTGATGAGAACTGAGAGAACATAATACATCAAAGGATCAGAACTAGGAAGAAAATGCAATACGTGTGTAAAAGAGAAAATGTAGTCGTTTAAGGATTCAGTCTTGAAAATCTTGTCTACATCATTCTTACTGTGTCTTTAGTACTATTCATGGTAGTAATGCACTCAGAAATAAGTGTTAGCTGGCCTAGGGAAAAAAGTAACCTTATATTGCTGATTTATTCCTGCAAGAATGGATTTTAAAATCTTTTAATATACACTGAATAACTTTTACATGGACTGCTGAAGCAATGTATACTTTCTTGCTACTAGATGATTTGTAAAGCCTTATTATTTGTACTCTGTGCAACATCCTCTTTGCTTTTTTGGAGTGGTGAATACTGAAAACTGAAAGGGGATGGAAGCAAGCATATTTTATTTTACTTACAAAATCTAACATGTAATTATTTTCGTAGGGCACTATTTTAACTTTACCATGCAAGTCACACTAACTTTTACTGATCAGTAAGTCTTAAAGTGGGCATCATTCTCTGTACTTATCCAAGAACACATCCAAACGTATAATAGCCCCTCTGTCCCTCCAGATTTTACGATAATGGGCAAAGTAGCAAGCATTAGGCATACCTTGCCCAAACAATCAATAATCTACTGCGTACATATAGACTCAGGAAAAGAGGCACATGGAAGCATCATACATAAAATATGATACTGGGGATAAAAAAAAAGCCCCCCTTGTTTTCGATAGTGAAACAAGTCACACCTTTTAAAATACCCATTTGTCTTCTATTTCTTATTAATGCACTGTTTGCTCCAGTGCTACTCTCTTCTTGATTGCATGAATGATATGGAAAGGCTGGTATTTTGTAGTATATTTCCACTGCGGCTATCCTTGTAGACGTTCAAGACCGAGTTGCTACTGAAGGAAAAAAGAAAGAACTTTTAGGATGACAAGGATACGGAAAATAAATCCAAGAAAGCAATAGATTTGATATAGAAATGTAACACCTGCCAGGCAGCTTACGCACAGTATAAACAAGGATTAACACCAGCAGTGGTGCAGCAAATACTGGTCTTAGCACACATATGTTTAAATATTGCAACCTGTGTACAAGAAAAATTACTTCACACACTTGGTATTTCAAATTGCTTTTGGATTCAATACCTTTTCCTAGAATGATAACAATACTTGATACAAGGGCAGTGAAGAGATTCAGTCCAGAAAGCAAATAAGCTGGAAAATGAGTTTTCCTACCTCCTCCTTGGTTTTAGCTTAGAATATAGTTCTAGACAAGAAGAAATAGGGGGCTACTACAACCTAAGTAGTTATTTAGAATACTCTGTTTAACCATTTGCCTCCAGGCACGTGAGTTTCACAGATTTTCCTAAGGCAAGTGCTGTCTTTCTCAGGAGGATTTATTCTTCCCTAGAATGAGCAGGTTATAAATAAACATTTTAAAAATCAGCTCCCTATCCAGTTTAAAATCAGCTCAAGCTCAGTAGATTGTGGTCGAGGATCAGATATGACTTGAGGAGTGGATGGTCTCATTGCTGACTTAGAGCTCAGGCTGCAGGCGTATGGCAACAGATGATCACCATTAGGGGTGTTAATATAAGGTTAATTGTCTGGGTCAGGCCTCTGCTGGCAGGCACTGGCTACATGCAGCTGTGTATACTATCATCAGCTGAACAGCAGCTGACTGAAATAATCTGTATTCTCTGCTCTGACTACCTGTCCTCCCTAGCACAGAAGGAATACAAGCCGATGAATGATTATTGAATTTGAAAGCACTAAAGCAAAAACCTTTTGGTATTTGTATCCTCAACTGGCAAGTCAAAGAGACATTTTTTTTGCCTTTTGACAACCTAGTTTTTAATCCATGATAAGGGATCTCAAGGCATCATTCCCATAACTTCTGCCTCTTTCTGGACTGAGAGCAATAAATAGTACCCTTAAGGTTATCTTTTCCCCCTTCTCCCACTGGTGAGCAAGCAGGATGGAAAAGCATCTTCTGAAAAGATGGCTCTGCTGGTGACCAAATGATCCATTTGCACTGAGGAGTGATGATAGAGCTTTAACCCTCCCTCACATAGAGAAAATTGGCAATGGAAGTGGATTTAAGGGGCAGTATTCAAGTACTAAGTGAAGGAATGGAACAGAATTCAAGTACTTTTGTTGTCTAACCCGTTTAGCCTTATTAAAGGCCACAGAGACAAAGGCAATTGCTCACCTTATGGCAATATTTAAGGAAAGAACCCAGATTCATACTATTCACATTATTATGCACAACTTTCAGGTGTGTTGATAGAGTTGCTGACTATTCCACAAACATTTCCTGTAACTTGCTTTTCTTCCCATGTCTCTGGAACACTCTCGCAAAGGCGCAGTTGAGCACAGGAGTAGAATAGCCATCTGAAATATTACCCCAGATCCCCAGTATGACATTCAAAAAGGTCTCAATTCTGAATGTCGTTTCCCGAAAGGAAGCATGGAGAGAGAAGACTGCAGTACTCTGGAGAAAATTGGTTTGAGAACATCAGTGAATGCAAGTAAGTTTAGGATAGAACCACAGAAATGGCAGTAATATTTTTCAAAAATGGTGGAAAATCAGGAATGTCCTTCACCACATAGGTGAAATGTACCTAGTCCTAAGGCTAAGTGGAATATATTACTCCAGCTCAATAAGGATGCAAGTCAAAAAGTAGTAGTGTTAGAATAAGAGAAAGTAAGCAATGACAATTATTAACAGTGCTTCCTTTTCCTGAAGAAAAAAAAAAGAAAAAAAAAGTCTTGGGGTATAATTAATTTTGTTGTTAACTTATCAAAGTCAATGAATTTTATCAAAGTGTAGTCTGGCTTGTTAGAAACACATAGGCAGAGTGAATCCTGCCATCCTGTCAAGAATAAGGATGCAATGAATGCTATCTATATAGCTTCTGCATTCAAAGTCTATCTTTGTAACATGCTGAGGGTTCTTTGGTGGGGGTACAAGTTATATGCTATTGCTTTAAGCTTTTAGAATTTCAGCTAGAGAGAATTATATTTATTTACTATTGTATGATCTCAGCTACACTTCAATTGTAAGGCTGAATTTTATGTATATCTAGTCAGCCCATTCCAGCAAAGAGATAAGTTTAAGGGGAAAATAACTGTGACACTTTATTTTTCTTTTCTTTATTTCCAAATATTTTTGACCCAAACATTATGGCTCTTTATGTATGGCTCTTTATAAAATCTTTGATCTCTCCTTGGTGTAGACAGAGTATTGACTTTTGTGCTCCATGCAAACCTGAGTAGTGTTGCTAAACATTTTAGTCATGCTTACATAAAATCTCCCAGAAAGCCTAACCTGAGCCCCTTGAGTTCAGGTGATGCCTCTTCTCTCTGACCTCTTCTGCCAAACAAAGGAGAAGGGGGAGGGATCCCTTAAAGGAGTAATAACCACTTTTTTCAAGCCTAACAGGAAAATGTACCTGGTGTTTTAGGCTGTGAAATATGCACTGCCAACCCAAAAACATAACACACTGAGGAGAATTCTAGAAAAGGATCCTGCACATACACATGTTGCCTGCAATAATGGGAACTGAACAACATTCAGTGAGAGGACATTTGTTAGAATCTGGATTTAAACTAAACATAATAATGGGAATGAAACAAGCAGGGAAAGAAGAAGAAAAGGAGAGTGACAGTAACAGCAAGAGAAATGTCTGATTCCACATCTCGGGCAGTAACTCACTGGTTAGGTAAAAGTAATTTCAAGAGATTTCAGTAATCTCTTGAAGGTGCCATTATAAACAGACAATTTGCTACGGGTATCACAGTAGTCCAGAGAATTAAACAGCCCCAAAACTAACAAAATCAGTCAAATTCTCCCAAGGAGCATAATATTGTTCTTCTGTGTAAACAGTCCCCTTATTCCTTAGGTTATGAGCCAGGTGACTCTCATTAAGTCAATCATCAACTGGGCTTGACCAGCAGAGTAGAAAGAAGGCAATCTACCATTATGTAGGCATTGAGTCTAGACTGAACTATTATCTTCAACACCCTGTAGCTCAAAACATAACTGCTTAGATTGCTCAGATAATAACCATGGCCAGCCAGCCATTTGCAGTGGCTGTAGCTGCTGGCTTCAGAAGGCAGATAAATATATTAAATCTCTATTAAAGCATTCCATCATAAAGTGCACTCAGCTGCAATACCTTGCCTTTTCTTTTAACACCTCTGAAGAGATATATGAATGCCAGCCTGCACTGTGGCATGGATGGTATTGTCATTTCATTATTTGCAGCTGGACCATAATGGTATGTAATTTATATCAGCTACTGAAAAAAGAACAATACAAATAAAGATAATCACTAAATGCATAAGAATCACACTGCTTGTAGAGCTGCTGTTGGACATAAGTATATACTTTCATTGCTCCTTAACACCCTGGGATGTTTAATACTGTGTTCTCTGCAGGGTGACCTCTCTGTATTTAGTATGACTAATTTCAGCTGAACAAAAGCACAAGGCTACATCCACCTATGGATGGAACCTATGACACTGACATCTGAAGTACTTCAGGATAGATTTGCCTAAGTTTACCCGAAGTGGATGTGTATTGCTCATCCAACTGACTACAAAAGAGTTAATAGCTGCTTTTTTGAAGCAAACTGTTTTTCTTTAAGCAAGCAGAAGTGAACAGCTATTTTGCATAAAATTGCAGAGATTTATACTTTCAAAAATCAGTTTTGTTTCTGATACCAATCCACAGAAAACCTCCCCTGGTATCTTTGTTCACTCAAATACTTTTTTGTTAAATAAAATACATATATAATCTCATTTAATCCCCCCAAACTCAAGCTCAAATCAGAATATTTATCTGACTTCACCTTCATGAAGACAATTCTTTCAAAGTGAAAGTTGTATTTGAAAACATCATTCACACAGGATTTCCCCTTGCTTGAGAAAACATTTCTACTGTAAAATGTGGCATGAGCTGCTTTTCTTCATGCCGTGGCTTTTCGTATGATTGTTGATCTCCCATAAGGAAATAACATAAACAGGTAGATTGGTTTTTTGTAAATTCATTCCCAGCTGAGAGGAGATAATAGGAAACATAAAAAAGCAAAATCACCATTCATTCTGTTTGAAGGAATTATTTTCACGTAGCAAAATCCCATACTCCTTATTAGGCTATTATTCACATTATCTTATTTTCCTAAAAGAAATAAAACTGGAGGAGGAGGAATTAACCTTAGCTTGAAATAAGAGATATGAAGTCTCAAATTATTGGATGGCTCTGTAACTTACAAAGTTTGGCACCACGATATTATAGTGATGGGTACTTCAGATATATGGGTAGGCAGCTACATAGATAGGATTAGAAAGAAGCAGTTCAAACCATTCTTGCTGGATTTATTACTTCTGGCAAAACCAATGCTCCTGATGTTGAATCCTTAGAAGGCGGCAGCATGTGGGCACAGCTTGACCTTCCAGATCAGGCAGATTAAGAACATAATATTTTCTACACAGTTAATGCTGAGATGACGTTAATTACTTAGCAGACCCTAAATCCCATGGCTGAATTTTTTTTGTCATTTTGATTGAACAAGGGAATGATATGTCCAGTATGGAAAAGCTGGCAGGGAACTGTCTGGCAAGTTTTCAAGACAGTATGCAATTAAGAAAAAGAAATAAAACCAGAATGTCACTTGGGCTTGTTTTCCAACCAGACCACTTTTGAAGTGTCAACGAGCAGAGAAATTGAAATTTAATAAAATAAAGCCTGTATTGCTCATTTTCAAATGTTGATGATGTCTTGAAAGACCCTGTAGTACTCTTAATTAATTCAGTGAAAGCAAGGAGAGTTGGATCAAGATTTCCAGACCTTGAGGCCAAAAGTAATGCTCCTGAGTGGACTGGCATTCAAAAATAGCATGTCTCTTAGCTGCACATGTGCTTCTACGGATGTGCCGTATTTTTAAAAAACTAAGCACTAATATTGGATCTCAGAAGAAAACAGAGCTTAGAGATAGTTAACATTAACAATGGAATAACAGTCTACTGTTGTGTAAAAATGGTTTATAAGAGGTGCAGTTTGGCTAGTTAAACGATGCTGATAGAATCTGAACTGGAGCATTCCCTTGCATTTCTTCCTGCAGCCTTCCAGACCTAACGCTGCCTCAGTATACATTTCTGAATCTAATTGTTCCTGAACATGCAGCACTCAGAGTTAAAGACTGATAATAAAATACAGTCATCCCTGCACCCTGTACTAAAATATTACCTTATCACTGCAGTAAAAAAAAAAATAAAAAATCCTGCTTTCATTAAATTATAGTCAAACGCCAAGCCATCTAAAAAATGGAAATTGCAAGTAAAACCATGGTGAATGTGAAAAACAGGAGAAAAAAAAATTACTTAGGTTACAAAAATAAAATAATGCAAGACGATTAAAATCAATTGGTTCATCTGTGGCCAGGGTACATGTGAAACAACTGAAATGCCTGATACAAGTAGATATTCCAAGATTTCCTGAGTCATATTCTCCCAGTAAAGTGTACATGGCCCACAGTTTGTATAATGAGCATCCCTGATCCCATCCAGCCCAGCAGATCTTCAGATAGGTTGATGGATATAAGGAAAAACTTTAGCATGAGACATTTACCTCTTTTGGAAGTAGTTTCGGTCTGTTGTTCTGTGCTTCGAACCTGTATAGCCTTTCAGTGCTTCTGGAATTATAGCAAACATGAAAAAAAATACTCTCCAGTAATGTCAGAGTGAATACATTCAGGCAATAAGTAAGCTTACACTCTGAGACTACCACAGTACCATATGAGCATTACTTGCAAAATACCATAAATGAAGGGCAATGTTATACCAATTCACAATCCAAAACAAAATAGCAGCAACCCCTCAGCAGAACTACTTTACAGCAGAAATTTACTGAGCCTTGGTAAAAGAGGGTTAACCTGCAGATCTTATGGTTTTGTCACAAGCCTTGCAAATTTTAGTGAGAATTCTGTCCAAATTACTTACACTAATACATGAATCGCGGTGTTAATTTCTTTTAACAAGCATGGAATCCTAGACTTGTAGGGACATTATAGAAAGGTTTGAAAATGTAACCTGAGTGCACTCTAGTGATTTAGAATATTAAAAAATTCAACAAAAGGAACCAAAAGATAATATTTTTTAACATTTCATTATTTTGAGAGCCTTACCCAGAGTTTTAGATTCTTGAGGATAGCAACATTAGCATAGTAATTTTTTGCAATGTACTACATGTCAAAATACTTCCAGTTAAGGAATGTGATTTTAAAACACTTAAAAATAATGATTTTTATCATACCCATATAATTTAGGCATCATAAGAAGTAGGAACTCAAACAATATTATGTGGAAAAAGAATATTTCTTGAGCACCTAAGCAGTTCTTCCATTTTATCCATTAGAAAGTCACTTTGTGAAACAGAAAATGTAATACAAATAATGAAATGAGCACCCTCAACAGGAAGCTAAGATGCTGCTCATCAAAGATTGATGATTGGAAGTCAGGGAAATTATTTTCCCACCTCAGAAAATATTCCTTAAAAATACTAATATTTTTACATAGACATAAACTTGAGACTTGAGGGTGAGGAAGACAGAAATATCCGTGGGAATAAAACTGGAAAAAGGTTATGCCACAGCATGCAAGAGCAGGTAAGTAAGAACAGATCTGAATCGAGCGAAGGGTCTTCAACCTGAGTTTCCCTCATTACAGCTAAACGCTCTGATCACCAGCTATGTTCATCCGTGGCAGAAAGGGTCAGGGATTCTCTAAATGATTGAATGGAGACATTGGGCCAGAAAATTAGAAGAGGTGATTCATTGGTCCAATGATTAGAACATTCAGCTTGACTACAGACGACCTAGTTCGTATTATGACTCAGGCAGTCAATGAACCTTGAGCTCCAAAGCAAGCACACAAGGCAGAGGATAGCAAAGTCTTCTGGGCACCTCCGGAGGTGAACAACACCCACCAGAGCAACTTGAAGAGGCTAGGACTGAAAAGAGAGCAGCAGAATGACTCAGGCTTAGTGCTCAGACATGGGAGACCAAGATTTAAGTGTCCATTTTGAATCCGAAGTTACAGGGGAGAGTTACCCGGCTTCTTAGGAGGGGTCTTTTTCCCCTGAGTTGCTGTAGGGTGATGTTCTCTGCATTAAATCTATCATGAAGAATGTCTGAATCTGTCCCACAAAAAACTTTTATTTTAATGACTTCATATTTTTATACTTTAAGAGAACCCTCTTTTCAGATAAATATGTAAGAAGGTCCATTAGAAGCAGAAGTTTCTAGAAGTTATAGGGAAGATGGCAAACTTTAATGCAGTATTTAATTGTGTTTATTCTCATTATTGAGCTAATAATAATGGCAGAAATTCATAAATATATGGTAAAGTTGTAAAAAAAGCCCATTGAATGCATAGAGAGGGTCCTGGCATGCAAGTTTGAGGCTAAACACAAGCATCCTAGAAAGAAAGAAGGAAAAAATAATCATACCACTTAATCGAAGGAAGTGCTTATGCAAGCACATCCAGACTATAATGATAGTGCACTTTGAGGCTAGTCATGGAAATGTCCAGATCACATTACTGTCAAAGTCAATAGTACAACCGTGGATAGATCTAAACATAATACAACACAACAATCCAATAGACTTTTAAAAATGAATAAAGACATGGCTATAAGATGCTCATATCTTGTTACTCCAGATCTCTTAAAACTACATTATAGCATAAAAATTGGATAAACTATGAAACGTTCATATAGTTAGTCCATTTTCCCAGTTACAAGCCTCTTCCTAATTGCTAATGCAAAAATTCAGAAGGGTGAATGGCATCTTGCAGTGGGTAAAAACAGGAAAAGAGCAACAGGGAGGTCTTTCTGCTGAAAGCACCACCTTTTTGTTGGTTTCAGCAGGAAACTAAAGTAAATAAAATATATATATATACACAAATATAAATTGTAATATATATATGTATGTATGTATGTATGTTGAAATTTTCAGTGACAGAGGCCAGAGCCAGGCACTGTGAGGCTCAGAACAACAGTGGAGAGTTTGGAGCTTGGAGCAGCTGGATTCATCTGGTGAGGCCAAAGCAACCCAGCAGGAGCAAGAACAAGTGGTTATAGAAACCAAAACCCAGCCCTCATCAATACTCAGCATAAGCAAACATCAGTGACTGTGGGGAAGACTGCTTCTTTCCTTGCCTGGACAGGGTCTTTATTAATATTAACTTGGAAGAGAACATTAATCTGTTTATTTAGGCTTGGGAACCAGCGAGTGGAACAATGAATTGGGTCAGAGAGCATGAATCTGTTTGTTTAAGCTTACAAACATTGTACTATTACTGGAGGATATGTATGGTATTACTATTGATGACTCAAAGTGAAGGCTTACACATTCAGATAATATAATGCTAAGCACAGTGGCAATTCCTGTGCTACCTCCTGCTGCTCAAAAAAAGGTTTAGCATGGACTTGTCTCAGGATCTTTAGGCAACTGTATGATTCTGTCACTTCACAATAAGTTTTCTGCATCTAATGCTGATGCTTCTCTCATTCTTTCCATGCAAATAGAAAAGAAACATAATTACAGTGCTAATCACAGTTATGTAGACTAATGGCAAAATAACAAAGCAAGGAGTAATAGAGATAAAATCTGGATAAGAAAGTTGAAAGCAAGCCAGAATGATTTAGAAAGGGATGCTGGATTTCCCTCCATCTAGAGATTAGTATACTCTCGTTGGAAAAAGAAAGCCAAAATCAATTCTAAGGACAACTTTTGTATTTCATTCAATGCTATTTGATGGAAATACATAAGTGGTGGCTGGGGTACAGGCTAAGGTCAAGTTTTCCTTAGCTGTTACAGTGGGATTGTGTTCACACACAGGTTTGTTTTTACAGCTCAGTTCAATGTTTTGTTCATGTATTTGTTTCTTTCTTTGTCTAAAAACAGAGAGGAACATTTTCAACAGAAGAGGCTGAAAATTCCTTTATTCTTTATCATTATAGCCTACAGTTATAGTGGTGTTTTTTTCTGGAGATGAAAGATGTAAGCTTAAATTTCTTGAGCAGAGGAAACAACCGAAACAGGTCTCCCCCGGTCAATGCTTTATCCACTGAATCATTGTACAAAGAGTAGGAAGGATTTCCTCTTGCAGTGTAACTTGAAGGGAATATGATAGACAGCCTTGAATTTTGTATAGAACCAAGTGATGGAGAAGGTTGAAGCACAGACTGAGCCACTCTGAGCCCCCAAGCTTCCCAAGGAAAGCACAAAGCAGTTAATTAGTTCTGAAGAAGCATAGCACAAGATAAAAGGTAAGCTTCTCAGTACTATTAGTTTGACTGGTGTATCTAATGCAGACAATGCATATAGAAACCACTAAAAGCAATATACAATGTTAGGTGTAACTGTCAGCTGACTCAGTGCAGCCATGTTAACCTCAAGTTCCAAGTTACAAATTTAAATATGTCAAAAAACCACTGTAAATAATACTTAATCATGATAAATGCTATCCCAATGCGACAAAGCAATGTTTGATGAGATGGATGCCAAAGGGCACAAGTTTCAAACTGGATAGAGTTGGGTACTGCTGTAAGACCTTTCAGGACATCTCTTTGATGGCTGCTAGGCTATTTCAATAATAAGTGGAAAGCTCTTACTTTTTTTGGAAACCCAAAACCCGATATTATACCTCTGCTATCCTTAGCTGGAAACGATACTCAGTGCCATTCTTCCATTCAGTGGTAAACAACTTTGATTAATGTTGCTTCTTTACCAAAGAACTTGAAGTTGCTCCCACTTTCAAACCCTAAGCAGGTATGATGAAGTTATTTTAACTGCTTATTGTTAATTTATGCAGCAAAAAGGTTTAGTGACAAAGGACTTCGAGATTCACATTATGAATCCAGAGACAGGACTTGTCTCAGGATTTTTTTTATTTTTTTTTTTTGAGATCAAGATGCTCGGGAACCTTGTTGGAGGTTGTCTGCAGATGTAAGTGGGTAACAGGTCATTCTGGTTGGAAATCAAAGTACCAAAATGAATATCAGTCACACAATTTGTTTGTATGTCAGTGGTTACATAAGTTGGCATGCCACAACCATGCTAAGTAGGCCTTCAATTTTAAGGCTGAATGGACCTCGATTTTCTACTTCAGTAATGCCTAGGTACCCAAGTAGTGCACTTAGAGCCAGTTATACAAGTTTATAACAAAAAGACAGTTCATGCACCAGAGAGTACAAAATAGGAGACATCAAGTAGATATGGGTATATGAGAATAAAAACATAAAAGAGGAAAAACTGTCAGGATCATAAAGTGTTTTACCGACACTTTTTCCCCACCTCTTGCCAAGTTTTAGAAATTCCATTGCAATTATGCAATAAATGCAAAATCTACTTCTTATTTCTGCAGGCAAGCAAGCTATCAAGCAGCAAGCTTGTAAGAGAATGATGTCTATTTCAGGATTTGCAGAGGAGAATAAAATTATCCTCAGATTATGTCTGAACTAACTGCCAGAAATCATCTTGTTAGAAAGAATTTTGTTGCTCAAGGATGCACGCTTAGATCTGTCTAAGCATTTTTCAGAAGAAGATATGAATATCAGTTCTCTTGTTTTTGTAAAAGTTGAACTAACAGAAACATAATGAAGAGTCAAATTGCTCCTTGGTGATTATTTTTTCATTTGTTTTACATTATTGTCAGTCTTTGCAAGAATTGTTTATTATTACTTATCTGTGAAGCCTTGAGAGTCTGAACAGCTCTGAAGAAGACTAAATAAATACATGGTCTCCAGTTTAAAAAGAAAACTAGAGAGTAATTTCTTTTGATAATGATTAATAGACATTGTACTCAAAACTATAGTGTCTAGTACGAATATATTAATGTTGTTGATAATGTTGATGAATGTTTCATATAGTTATCAAAAGATCAAGGTTTCAGAATGAAAAATGTATTCAGTGGATATATTTTTATGGAGACTAAAATTTAATTTCTCAGAATAAACTTTGAAGAGTCCAATATATAACCTCATGAGCAACAATAAGAATGGTACTTCAATGGTACTTCAATAAGAAAGTTACTCCATAAGCATTCCTACAGCCTAGAAGATCAGGATTGTCGCTGAACAGATAGACTGAGCATGACCACATGTCCGTATATATGCAGGCATCACATAAAGATCCCTATGGACTCTCTAGTAGGTGCAAAACACAGGTGCAGGGGAGACAGTCATTCAGTTCCTCTCACACCTCTTCTTTGAAATCATCAGATCTTATGAACTCGTTAAGGTTTTTTAAAAAAAAAACAACTCTGTAGACTAGAAATGAAATATTATCCAGTTATATTCCATTTTTCTTTGAACTCAGTGACTCGACTGTCACTGAGTTCAAAGACCTGCTTGAAAAAGGCTAGATCCCCAGTATTCACGTTTCATCTACTAACTTCTCAGATCTTCATAAACCTCTCTAGAGAAAAGCATTATAATGCTCACATAATTTCTAATAAACTCTTAAGCATTGTAATGTTTACCTGATTTATAATACACTCCCAATTTCCTGTTGGAAAGAAAACTTATCAGTAGCAGTAGAAGCTGTTAAAGTCCCAGATTTCAGAAACGTACTCTTTGCCTCGCTTTTTTTTTTAAATTAAACTATGAAGCAACAAAATAGGTTGAGGTATACTTAACACCAATTAAAATAATATTGCTTTGAGATATCTTTGCAAGTAGTTGTTTAAATGTATTATATGAAGGTTACAGAATTTGTAACAAATGGCGTGCTGAGTGGTCCCCTGTTGCTTATGAAGTTAGAAAGGCATTCCCTATGGCTGCATAATTTCTTTCAAACCTCTTAAAGAATGGTACACATCTCCAGTTTAATATAAACAAGGGCCCTTCAACAGAAACATATAAAATACCTAGCTCTCCATTTGTTGAAATAATGGATAAGGTGAATCCAAATGTCTTGGCAAAGATTTCTACGTTCACAGACAGAAATGTGTTTCCCCATAATATTAGTCATCTGCAACTATTACATGAAATAAAATGTAAAAGAAATAGATTAACTGTTCAAAAGATAGACTTTATTGCTGAGTATTCAACAGGTATAAGATATCATAATAATAATAGTCAAAGAGTTTTGAATTTCCTTTTTCCATCTGGCTTTGCTTTTGGAAGCTTCCAGGCAAATATACTGTCTTCAGCTCTGCTACCCTGACTATGCACCTAGATGTCTTGATGACTGGTATATTTAAAATAGGATACTGGAATAGCAATTGAAACCCTTAGTCACTCTTGCAGGTGAGTTTCTGTCACAAGCCTGGATTTGACTGTGCCCTCAGACTCTTTGAACTTCACCCCACCAAAAAAAAATCAAACAAAAACCAACCAAACAAAAAACACCAAACAAAACACACACACATACACACAAAAACCAACCAATCAAATAAAAAACAAACCCAAGAAAAATGCAGAGATAAACATATCTCGGTGAATAGTCCCTAAAATGAAATGTTGTTAACATGTGCTTCAAAACAGAGGATTATAATGTTCCCTGCATATGCAAAAATAATTCTTGGTGCACATGGATAGAATTATATCTTGGGATATAATTGACTCACCGATTTCAAATATCTATCATGCATTTGACTTGTTGCTGAGTTTTTTCATAGTTGAAAACTGCAGATGGCCTTACTGACCAAGCCAAGTCATGCTAAAGGCAATATTCAAGCCTTGACAATTCCCATCCAAATTGCTTGCCTGTCTACATAAGTACAAGACCCTGAGTTTTACACCCGGATATTTAGGACTGATACAAAGACTTAATGCAAATTTTGATAAGAAAAAATCTTGACGTTAAGTATTTTGACAATATTGTGTTCATTAGTAATTATTTCTCAAACTTAGTTTCTAAAAGTCTCAGTAAGCTATAAATTACTATATTTACATTTCAGGTAAATGGTTATGACAGTTCTGAAGTGACCTTTTAAGGAGATTCTCAATGAAGTTTATATTTTTGCCATAAAAATATTATAGATGTGGCTGTTAGTCTCAATCAGGAAAAGAGTAGAACTCCCATAAGTGATTAACCATATCCCAAACACTCAATGTATACAGGTAGCTAAAGAAAAATATTCAGAGAAAAGCCACTAAAACAAATATTCACAGAGTGCAGAGACCACAGATAATAAGGAGTTGACCCAAGAAGTACCCTTGACAATGCTAAATTGAAGGGGAGAGGGAGGGAGGCTTGTTATTTTGAATTTTATTAAGTAATGCTATTCTAGGCTTCAGGCTATCAGCATTTCTGTATATTCATTCAGATCTATGCTGTGGCCGGCAAAAACTCTCTTTGTCTTATACAACATAAACAACCATAGTCCTCAACCTCTGAGGTCTTTGAGCCTGTGGTTGGCATTTGTTGGTATGTCTATTTATTTTTCTGCTGTTAAAAATCCCTGCATTTTTTACAGATCAAGAATACTATATCCAGGTCTATATGCTGCAAAATGTGGATGACACTGAAAATCTGGTGAAAACCAACCTCCAACGGATGAAGCATTGCTTCACGGAAATCTCCTTATGTCCATCTAGCAGTAATTATTTTTGTCCTTTTGTTCCTCATTACATTCTATATAAGAAAATATTTTCACAAGAAGCTAAGTGCAGATGGCATGCTAACATTTGAAATTTGTTGTAGGTTTAATGTATCTTCATTAAATGTCTAGACATCTTACTGTAAAATTGTGATTAAGTACTTCATTTCACTTCTTATGTCAACGCAGTGACAGTTCAACTACATGCTATCTGGACCCAAATACATTGTTTTGAAACATTGAAAAAAAAGTAATGAGCTTCCTCATCTCTCACAGATCAAGTGTGGTTTCCCTGCTTTTAGACCCACCTCAGTGAGGTGCAGTGTTCATTCCCTTCAATGTGAAAAAGGACATCACTATCTGACTGTAGAAATGGCAACAGGAACTGTAGCAGTCATAAAAATAAAAGTACAATACTTGGACCAGTGGTCCTGCTACCCCGATGTCCTGTTTCCAACACTGCCCAAGAGAAGACATTTGGTGGAGATTGTAGGAAAAACACAATCACGTAGCAATACTTCTCCAGGATTTCTTTTCCATCTCTAGCAGTTCTTGGTTTAGAGAATTTCTGGCAACAAGAAGCTGGTGCTCTGGCTTGGAGGATAATATGTGGCTTTCCATGGCAGGCGACACTGAATTGTATAACGACTTTACTAGACTCATGTTCTTGACCTTCACCTCAGATCATTACATGAGAGGGGTGTTCAGATCAAATCCATGTAGATTATCTTCCTGGTTTCAATGATATCAGCCAGAGAATATTAAAAGGTCCCATGCATAAGCATCCTACCTTCTTTCTGGGGTGTTTTAGGAGATGAGAGTCACTTTCTTCTGAGGGTTCCCACTGATGACAATGTGACTTTGCACTCATTCTAGAGGAATTAATTTCTCGAAAAATTTTCATCATGTCTTGGAAGGCTACGAGTAATACTTGCCACTTGTTTTGTTTTGAACATCCTTCAGGATGTTGCAACTCCTCTGCTGAGCAGTCAAGGATGCACTGGGTTCATATTTTAAATCACTGAGATACTTATAAAATATTATGAGAAGCACTAATCAAGTTCTGCACATGTATCCTTCAAATGTGTTGTAACAAAAGGATTTTATCATTCATGCACCCACTCTATCAAACTTTGTGCGAATATTTAAGAAGTTTTTTGTTGGGGTTTTTTCTTGTGTTTTGTTGGGGTTTTTTTAACTGTCTGCAATGTAAGAGGATACATTTGTGGAGTCACTGAAACTAAATTCTGTAATACAATATAACTGGACATTTCAGTGACTGGTAGAAGAGTGACACCAATGAATATAAACACGTATTCCCTGATATAGTTTGTTTTAGCTAATGATCAATTAACTTGCTAAGAAAAATGCTGTAAATCTTCAGCATTATAATAAATATTAGGGTTTCAATGAGTATGAAGTTAAAAATGCTCTGACCTTGTTCCAAGAAACCAGTTAGCTGCAGTCAGGTGCACTCGTTCTTTAAATGCGATGTGCTTCAAAAGGATTCTGCAGCTCTTCATTTTTGCCATCAGCTGCTTTGGTGAAAGAGTTTTATACAGATGGTATGGAGAAAAAAAAATAGCAAAACCAAAAGCAGTAAATGAATATATAATGAGCAACTGATGGAATTTGTACCTTTGCATATTGGAGAAGAAGGGATGGAAAGTGGGTTTCTACACTCTGCAGTGATATTCCAGGGGTCTTGTTGCTGTTCCTAATATTCTTGTTGCATGGGGAGAGACAGGATCCTGCCTGTGATGCCTGCTTTGGAGGTGCTACTGTGCATGTATATGCTAAATGATCACTGAATGGCCTTATATGCACTCTTTCCCTTACAGCCAGATCTCAGGAGCAATCCACACTCATGTACAAGGTGTATCTCAATGCTGTAGTACAGTTATGTGAATTCTGGGCCAAAGGCATACAAATGACCATGCACTTGCATTTAAACCCGTTAGGTGATACACGTGCATTATGATCACAGATGACTACAAGATTAACAGATAACCTGACCTTGGTAGCCAGCAAAAGAGAATGGACTACTAGTGCGACAGCTGGTTCAGGATTCAGCATCCACAGCAATTCCATTAGAACGAATACAGATCATATCTCAGGAAACCTACTTTCAAAGAAGGATTAATAATCTATGATAAAATGACATGTTATTTACACCAGAGGGAAAGTAAAGAACAGATTCAAAGCAGTTTAACATAATGTAATTCCAGTTAATCCACAGCAAACGTTGTGTATGAAGAAATCCTTCCCTGTGAGATCTCATATTCCTTGTCCTATAACAATAAACTACTCAAATCCAACCGGAATAATCTGCAGTTCAGTCTATGTTCTGAACTCTTAAATTTACTTCTATACCAGGCTCAATTGGCTTCTGGACTTATGTGCCAGATTTGTCTTTGATTTGCAGAGGAAGGAGCAAAGACTGCATCACAGCACTCAAGGAAGGAGAGATGAGCACTGCTTGAGAGAGGCTAGCTAAATTCCACCTTAAAGCATAAAGACTGTGCCTTTTAGAAGTGCCCCCTTTTTCAGCTGTGCCTCCTTCCACTCTCTTTTTGTTTGCTGTGTATTGCTGCAGGGGGAAAAGACACACAGGTTACTTGAGACAAGTGACAAGGACAGCCCTCACCTGAGCCCCTGCCAGCACTCGTGACACAGCGGTGCAACTTCACCTCGTTTTCTGCACACTGGCAAGGATTCCCAGGTTCACCACAGCACAATAGCTGTGATCTGCCTTGTGCCACAAGAAAGAGAAATTCCTGCATTTTAATAGGCAGAAGGACTGATACCCAGAGGAACTCATCATAAGTTTAGGATTCAGGTGTTACTTTACAGTTCTGCTAATTTTTTTAATTTTAAGAGTTACTGAAAACTGTATTTTCTGTTGGGAATGAGCTGAAGCAGATCCTTTCTGTGCAAAGATGCAAATAAAACCTACACTTTCTTCCAAGTTCTTTCTTGCTCCACTTCCTTCCCATACTTGGATGCTGCTGAAGTTTGGTAATAATCAAGAAATATGTTAATTCTACTCCTAGTTGTATTTTTTCTTTTCCTTCGACTGAAAGATTTCCCAAGACCTTAACAGCCTGAGAATGGCCAATGAAAATGAGATTTGACAAAAATAAAAAGAAAGTATGCAAATATTGTCAATCACAGAGAATTTTAATTTCTGAACTTAAAAGTACCTGATTTATACTCTTTTCTCATAAGGTACCTCGATTAGCCTCCGTTGTTTCAGCAAAATAAAATAGGAACAGTTGTCTTTAGAATACAATACACCAAATTCAACCCTAGGTGATAGCATCTGGCTTCACCTGTCTAATTTAATCCAGGTCTTTTATAGGACCTGTTCAGAAAATTCTTACAAAGGTTATCAATGAACCAGCTAACTTGGTAGTGTAGCTGAAGGTTTTAGCACTACTTCCAGAGGAAAAGGTAACTCATTTAAAATAAAAGTTTAAAGAAATGGAAATACATTTTTAATTTTTTTTGCAAATATTGAACTGCAAACTGCATGGCCACAGTTTGCTTTGAACCATACTCTATTTTAGGTTGACAGTTTGTAAATGAACATTGAACTTTCGAATAAGACCTTTTGCTGTCTATTCATAACTTCTGCTATACAGTACTTTGCAGTCCCTGTCTGTGCAATTTCCTTTTATTAATGTACAAACAAAACATGATGAATTAAACATGATGAATTAAACATGCTGTTGCATGTACTTTTTGGCAAGCATCAAAGATGAGGTAATTGAAGATGGTTATTATTTCCAGCTGTACGGTGCTAGCACACAGTGACATTTAAATAATATGAGAGAAAGTAAAATAGGTGTTTTGGTTTTAACAATACTGTCCTGTAACCATCTCAACTCACTAATTTCTACTAATTATTTCAGATTATACCATTGTCACACAAAGTTGTGTTTCAGACTATTTAAATAACTTCTGATATGTAAAAACCCTGGAAAATGCTGTAATAACTAGATATCTTATTATAGCTAGATACTAGAACCTAGACAAGTCACGGTATAGATCTCTAAGACATAAAGAATCACTTCTAGCAAAAATAAGCTTTCTTCCTCTTTGTTAAAGAATACATTAATCATAAGAAAGTAACTCATCTTTATTTATTATTCTGAAATCTGCAATATAACGAAATTTTTTTGTAAATTTCTGTTTAGTAAAAGAGAGTTTCTCACACATTCTCTGCTTAACCTTTAGTTCAAGATCATCTCAGTAAGAAACTATTGTGTCTATCCTAATCTGTTGTCTCGCTACTTACTGCAAGCTGCATTTTATCTGGTACATTTTTCCTCAAAAATTATAATTTTTGTTATTTAACCATGTAGACAGTAGCTGAACATAAGGTAGGGAATGGCATTGTTTCAGCTAAACTGTCGTGCTAGAATTGTAAGAGATGACTGGCTCTGCAGGGAGCAAGAGGCCATTTTAATTTCCGTGTTCTCACTGTATTTCTGTGGAATTAGCCACCAAATGGAACTTTTAAGATCTATGGTTCATTGTCATGTGTACACTAATTTTCTATTTGAAAAATAAAACCAGCAAATACTTGACTTTTTTTAAGTCAAAAACCATTACACATAACAATGGAGAGTACTGGACTGGGCCCATCAGCCCCTTGTTTCAGTAAATTTGGGAAAACTGTAGGTTGTAGATGCATTTTTTTAACTGTGCTTTGCAGAGGCTCTGTTCATAACATGCAGCCCATGGAAATCACAGGAGCTAGTGGATTTTCGTTAGGTGTAATTGGTCCTCCCAGGTTTGCACACCCTCCAGTGAACTTACCCTAAGAGGACAGCACACAACTGTCTTCTTCAGCATCTTCACAGTCATAATAGAGTTCTCACCAGTGCTCCAGTCTATCCCTCCAGTTCCACACTTATCACAGAAGTGCTGAAACTGAAGGACTGAAGGACTAAAGGATTGAAGCTCAGCAATTAACTTTAAACTTTTGTTTAAGACCTCATTTCATAAGTAGCAAACTGTAGAGAACGTGATTCTTAAAAAGTGTGAAAAATTCAGAGGTAACTGAGATGCATACCAATGTAAATGTAAGGTGACATCAGTGTGAATGAAATTCCCCCTAAGATATTAAATAACATCTATTTTGTTTATGGTTTAGAAAAGTCTGACATTAAAGCAATCTTAGTTTTGGGCAACGTGGAGCACCACTGTGTTTCACTTAGCTCATTTTGTAGAAAAAAAGAAAATCTACCTAAATAGGAAAAAAATGTGTGTGTATACACACAATACAGCATAAAATCTAACTATTGATGTTCATGAGATGGTAGAACCTATTCTACTATTTCATTAACCCAATTCCCAAAGGGATATTAATTTCTAGAAAAATCAAATTGCTTGTCTTGCATCCCAAAAAGTGAATCACAAATAAAAAGCAAATACTTAGGGCTGGCATATAACTTCAGTGATTCTTACTTCTGTGAACAATTTGGTCACATAAGCATAGTTTAAGAGTTCAAGTTTAAGAGAAACCTCTGTGGACATCTAGTTCCTCTTCAAATATATCACTAGATCATACATTTAATTCTTTTACCACTGTGCTGAGTCTCATTAAATTACTTTTAGTCAAAACACTTCTTCTACACATGCATCTGAAGTCACCCTGAAATCTGGGAATTAACCACATCCATCTGATGGAAGTTTAAGTGACTGATTACAATTCACCATTAAAAATATGACATATTTCCTATTTAAATTTGTCTGGCCTCGGGCTGTTTGTGCTGAACCTTGTCACTCCTTTCTTAAAAGTCTCATTTTATGACTGTATTTTCTCCTTGTGAAAGCAGTTAGACACTGTAAGCAACTCAACTCTCAGTTTTCTTTTTGGTGTCCTAAACACACTGAACTCTTTTAAGCCTCCCACTGAGAAGCTTTCCACTCATCCAGTCACACAGAGGCTAATTCCTACCTCCTATTAATTTTTTTCAGCATCCTTCTTCAAATGCAGACACTAAAAGTATAAAGAGCATTTCAGCATCAGCAATTTCTGTATAAGTATCATATGCATGACTTGGAATATATGCCCAGTTCTTTCTGAACTAAATGCAACTTTAAAATACTCTTCTCAGAGAGTGGGATTAGCACGTTAAAAAGCCAAGACCACCACTTTGGATTACTTTGATTTCATAGCTTTATTTTTCAGTCTTGTAAAACATATTACATGAAGATAGTCTCTGGTCATGCTAAATGAATTCATTAAAATCAGTAGAACTCTTTGGTACATAGTTATTTTAACTCTGGTGAATTGTAAGAGATTACATTTACATTTAACTTTCCATGAGAAGCACTAATGAAAAAGGTTGCACATCTTGTAGTGAACATGCCTTGCTTTTGGATTCTATGCACATGATGTGGGAGGTATCTTTGACATATCTGCATATTTCACAATTCTTATAAGAATTTATGTAGGTAACAGGAGAGGTGATCCTCGGTCTTCCCAGGCTGATTCATTTTCAAAGAATATTCTATTATATGTTATTTTTATCCTTTTTGACAAATCCATTTTTAAACACCTTTGATCTGAAGTAGCTGATAAGGACTCCAGGTTCTACATTGCAATTGAAACAATTTTAAAAAAAAGTACTTTGACTATCATCTACTTATATATGGTACAAATGTGTGAACAGATCTAACAAGATTCTTTTCGTCATGATTCAGCACATCAGGTTTCACGAAGTAAGCATACGCTTAAGAACTGAGCTGAAAAACAGAAGTTTACTCACATACTTATAGCTGGAAATGTTAGGAGCTGAAATTTAACAATTTTAAGGATCTTCTTTTTCATGTTTCGTGATTCTGCTCTCTTACTTACTCAAGTTACTGCGTAGATTTGAACCACCATCCTAGTATCATTCACCAATGTGATATTAATAAGGACCGGTGGATTCATTCCTTCTACCAGATTTTTTAGGCAAAAACATGCTGTTCATGAGTGAATATTAAAGTTTATGCCTTGAATTTCATGTGACTAATTTAAAGGTCATACTTGTTAACTGTTGCAAATTTTTGCCTATGGAACCTTTGACATTATAAAATGAAATATAATCTTATAACACTCTAAAATTCCTTCAGCCAATGGATTTTGTTTCATATGATGTGGCATTTCACATCTTGAAAGCATGGCATTCCAAGCCCTATTCTTATGGAAAAAATCAGAAGTATATTGTGAAACTGATTATGCAGACACCTGTAAAGACTAACTGTAAATGAGTATGTTGTAATCAGGACTGAAAAGGACATGATACTTTCTTTTGTGTTATCACTTGGAAGAATGAGAAGAAATTAACTCACATTACAAAGGAAATGGACAATATGTCGTGTCTTGCAGCAGCACGTGTACAGCTTGCTTGAGATGAGATGAACACCCTACTCCAGTATTCCTAGTTCATGATGAATAAGCCATTTTGATTTCTTTCTCTGAACTCTCCTGACCTGATACGATGCTGCAGGGTTCCAAGGATCAAGTCTCACACAGCCCTAATGCTTCGGTAGACAAGTAGTGGTTTTCCATCGGTGGGCTGTGGGTCCTGCCTGTTTGCAAAAAAACTTCTACTGTGTAAAAAAACCCCAGAGTCTGCTGTCAACAGGCTTAGGCTTAGCCTTAAATTTGCTACAGATCCTCATTTCCAGTCAAAAGATTTTAAGGATGTGAAAACTGCAGGCATTTGAAATTATTGTAATAGATGTTTTATCTCAACAAGATGTCTGCTTCTCTAAAACTATACTTGTAAAACTTCAGCTTTTTAATCCTTGAAAATTATGCTAGTGGAGACAATGTAGTTAAACATACAGGATATAGTTTGACTGGAAGGTGCCACTGTCACTGCTGTCAGGAGATTGTAGCCAGTCATGTCTGAAAATCTGGGACACATTCCTTCTACTCGCACCCTTGTACTTTGCATTCTGGCTAGCGTGCTAGTAATAATACAGTAATATCTTTTAGATGACATGTTAAATCAAAGTTTTCCAGAGATTAGCGATTACATGGTACATTTTGAAAAAGAGAAGGATAATAAATCTGGTGTCCTGACAAATTTCTTCAGTAGTCTTCATAACCTCCCCCCCTAAAACAAGGGCATGGTCTCTTTGGAAACAAGCATTCATGCTCAAAGAGATGTCCTGCTCAAAAAGCTGCTAAAAGATTAACGGATATCTAATGCTCTAGGACACATTGCAATATGCCGTTTTTGGAATGCCACAGTTTCACGGTTGCATTAAAGCATAATTTTATTTCTATGCTCAGCCTACAGATTGCAGATGGATCTATTTTCCACTGGTTTATTGAAACACTGGCAATTTGAAATATAGTACTACAGGTCACACATTAGATACAAACTGTGTAAACTGCATATTTACATGAAATTAAAATGAGGGTTTGAATGTATTGAAGGTTATGAGACTGATTTGAGAATTTTAGCCAAAGAAAATTATTTGCTTTGTTACATACTTACTACCTGTTACTGCCCTATAGAAAAACAAAACAAAACAAAACAAAACACTGGAGTGCTTGAGTTCAGTTAATACATTTAAAGTGTCATTTCAGTTTCTATATAGTATCCAGCATTTGAATAGGATGTTTTTTTAGGTGAACACACACCCTAAAAAAACCAACCAACCAACCAAACCAAAAAAAAGAGTTCTGCAAAAATACTGCTACTTCTTAAATGTAAGGGGAGTTTTTTATTTGAAAAGCTAGGTAGCTCTATCACATTGCCTTTTTCATCAAAATGTAACTTACTCCTAAACAGAGGAAGAATTGTAAATGTTGATTTTCCTGAGTGTTTCCAACCAGCATATTGACACTTTTTTAATTACAGGGGCAAGTAATCATAGACAGGTTTATACCATTTAAGGCAGAGATTTTCTAATAATTTAAAATGCATGTGATACATTTTGGAGCATTTGGGGTGCATTAGGTAATTGGCTTTCAGGTGTGTGCAAAAACACTGTTCCCTGCTGTTACAGTGGAGGTTCTTTCAAACTGATGAAGTTCAAAGTATTGTATTCACTCTGACCCTTGCTTTACCCATGGAAACTGGCAGGATTTATATGCATTTATGGTTTCCTTGCTGTACCCATGCGGACTAAGTGGGAAGAGTTTTAGCCTTGGAATGCCAGCTTGTGTGTTATTGCTGCTGAATAGCACAGCACATATTTTAAATTGGAACAAAACACTAATATGTGCTGTTAGATGAAGCTATTCTGGTTACCTACTGGGATGGGGCAAATGCAATGTCTTGATCTGTGCCATGTGCAAGACGTGCATCTCTGGAGCCTGAAGCCCCCTGCTCGCAACTGGTATATTCAGGGACCGGCAGCAACGCCGGTTGCTTCAGACTGGGAGACCACTGGAGCACCACGGCTCCTTCTCAGTGATGATTCACTATTTGTTTACAGACAACAAGCTTCTTTGCAGAAACAAGGAACCTGTTTCTGAGGTGCTCTGAAAAGGTTGAAGAACAGAGCTCAGGCTCCTCAGAAGCGTGCAGATTAATGCTGCTTTCGGGTCTGCAAGGAATGTGTGTGAGGGGTGCTTATCCGCTTGGGAAAAGAGCATGTTTAACCCCAGCCAACAACTGGAATCACACAGCTGCTTGCTCACCCTCAAGAAGGGAGGGGTGGGAAAGAGGAAACAAAAAAGGAGGGCAAAGGGAGAGAAAAAAACCTTGTGGGCTAAGATAAAGACAGTTTAATAGAAACAATAACCAAAAAGGAAAAGTAACAATAATAATAGCAACGATAACAATGACACGGATCACTCTCACCTCCAGTGAATTGGCACCATCCCAAGCAGTGATCGTGAATTCCCACCCCCCAGCCAACCCACATTTCTATACTGAACATGATGTCTATGGTATGGAATATTCCTTTGGCCTTTCCATCGTCCCATCGTTCTGTCTGTGCTTCTATGGGAAGCTGCAAAAAAGTCCTTGAGTAGTGTAAACATCACCTAGCAACAACTAAAAACAATAGGTATTATTGCCATTCCTTTCACAACAATCACCAGAAAGAAAATTAACCCTTTCTCAGCTGAAACCAGATCAATGATAGATGCAATGAAGATATTCAGATAAATCACCAAATGGCCTAACACCGTGAGCCTGTGATCCTTTAGACACACATTATGGCTCAAGGATAGATTTTGAACTCAGGAACAATGCTGTCAGCCTCTGTGGAGGTCTGTAATAATACCAGATGGAATAATTTGCAGAGCCAGAGTCCCTGAGCCCTTCTTTTGGCGATAGAGACGTTACAGGAATTACTCCCCTTCAACAGCATCTGAAGCAGGTCGTCTTCAGGGAACTGACAAGAGAATAAGATTGTTTAAAAAGTTTAACTTAAAGCTAAAATGTTGCCAGTTCTGAAATGATTCTAAATATGAAGCACAGTAAACAATAATTCTATTATTCCATTCAGTGTTCTATCTTTTATTCTTTATGCAAGAAGATAAGCTCACATTATTTGTAATGACATACACTATGCCACACTATGCCAAATGTCAAAGGGAATTCTGTAGTATTTGGTAAGACCTTAGTTCCTTTGGTAGTGGGCAAAACATAGCTAGAAATATATACATGTAAACAGAATGACCAGTCTTTTCTCTAGTAGCATAAATCTTAAGTAAATATGCTAAATGAAATAGCTAAAGAAAGTTCAGAAATAATCAAGGTCAAGCAGTGAATGAATCAGGTTGTTTAAAATCTGTCTCTGTTAGAAATTTGGCTACATCACAGATTTTAAAAAACCCTTAATTTTGGCTAAGCTACAAAGAGATTTCAGGCTTTGGCAACACAAATCAGTGAACAACTCACAGCCAGGGACAAAGACCATACTGAGAATGTGGCCAGTGAGTTCTTGGATTTTGCTTGACCAAATGACTGCCCTCTTACATCCACACTGTGAAAGCTAGCACAGCAGTCATTGCAGGGGCTCCAAGACAATCCAGGTTAATAAAGCAACAGCTGTAGGTGGAGGTAAAAATGTGAGGCTGTGATAAAGGCCCATCTATCCCCATGCTCTGTGCCATCCTGAAACCATAAGCCCACTTCTGTGGAAGAGTAAGAATTTGGCAAATGTATACAGAACTATCCTCTTGTATTATGCTAGCTCTAGGATCTTCCGATTCAGATGTGTTTTCTACAGAAGACAGAAATAGCAAAGATTGCAGAGACCACAGGCTCCCTTTTGCCTCCACAGTCTGTGATGAAGTCCATGTTTGGGAGACTTTGTTCAAGGTAAATATGAGGTCAGATTATGCCATATACTCTCATAACTAGAAAGAATGCACACTTATGGCACAGCTTTTATAAATAAACAAACAAGCAAATAAAAGATAAATAACATGCCAGATTCTCTGAAAAGCAAATTAGTCCATTTCCAGGAGCTTTCTGGTGACTAAATGTGACTGGTACCCCCTGCTCGCTACCCTGGCAATGTGGTTAGCATAACTAAAGCCATTTTATGAGACAAGCAGCCATTCTCTGTGACTGAGCAGGTCACGTATTTGTTCCGTTTCCCCTCATTATCAGCCCTGAAGGTCCTGTGAACCAAGTAGACAAACCAAACAGACTTCTTCTTCGCCTCCCTACCAGCCTCAAGGTTCCTGGGCGCCAGGCTGATTACTCCCTCCTCACCGGCCTTGAAGGTCCCAGGCACCCGGCCAGCCAGGTGGTGTTGATGACCCCTCACAGAACAGGGAAGCATAACAGCACACAGAGCAGTGTCCACAAAATCAAGTACTTACATGCCTTAAGTGGGAACCTGGACCAGAACTGCTGCAGGACAGTGAGACCCATGACCCCCCAAGGTCAGGGAAGCCTCCACTGTCCTCTGCTTCCTCCCAGGATTGAGTGAGAAACTCATATTCTTCCATATGATTTTTGAGTCTACATTGAGATTGTTATATTCATACAGTATACCATGTATTAAGATCTGACCCAATCTGCAGAGGGTCTGGGTGATTAGAAATCATAAATTAAGTTGTATTAAAAATTCTGTGTTACATTACTTATAGGTTTTACTACATTGATTCTGCTTGTAGAAATCCTGTACCATTCTAATGATAAATTCTGTGTTATACAAATCATAAAATCCCGTTAAGAAAGTAAAGCTTTAATTGTAACTACAATTTAGTGCCATCATCATTCTGCCAAGGATCCCTAAAAGAACCTGTCTGTCCCCTCAGTGCTAAGTGACACTAAAGCTGTGGAATTTCCAGCTGGAAATACAAGAGCAAAAACAAAGAGCTATTTCCTCATCAAAAGATAAATCCTGCAGGAGTCACATTTCACAGGAAGAATCCAGAAAAACATCATAATATGGTCACTTCCCTGCAGCAACAGGACTCTGTTTGCTGAAGATTCCCATTATACTTAATTACAGATGTGAGTTGGGATCCAGGACCTCGTTCCAGGCTCCTTCTGACTCCATGTTGGGTGACAAGGCTCAGGCATTAACTGTCTATATATCAAACTGTGATTCCACACAAAGCAGAACTGTTACACAAGGCAGCATGACCCTGTAGCATGTTTTTAACTGGCTTCTTGATCTGGACCTTTGGAATCCAAGCCTGATAGACATGCCCTTTTCCCACAGCAAACATGACTCATGAAACTGGCCATCTCTTTCATGATCAGGTGATATACTTCCCCCAAAACATATATGCAGAGAGAGAAGCAGTTTGGCACATAAGAATTAATGGCAGTTTTGGGATTAATGCCACTTTTGAAGCAACTTCGAAGCAGGAGGAAACATGATCTGGCCCTTGCTAAAGTGGAAGGGGAGAAAAAAGAGACTCATCATCTGTAGTAAAATTGATAAAGCAAAACACTTACTTAATAATTCTCTATCGGGAATGACAGAGGAGCAAAATAATAAACAGATGACCAGAAACTATGATGCAGACCAGAAAACACTCTTCAGTTTCTACTCTCCCATGGGAAACTATATATTGCAAATAACATTCTCTGGGCAATATTGTGCTTTGCTCTCCACTTGCCTCGGCTTTAACCTTTTATTTCTGGTGGCATTAAGCCACATCAGCATGTCATGTCTTAAAATAAAAAGTTGTCTACAGGTAATAGAGATCACTGCATGAGTGCCTCTGGAGAGGACCTCTTGAAATCCACATAAGAGCTCAATGGGATAATTTAGACCTCAGAACATATTTTTTGATATATGCAAGAAAACAGGTAGGAACATTTTGCATTCCAGGAACTTTGAGAAAGACAGAGGTAATAATCAAGGATAAAACCAATTAGATTTACAGAAATAGATCTGAAGCAGTTTCATGGAAGGTGCATAGTGTCTGGGTGACTACAGTCAGCCATAAGCCTCCTGAAATACAGAATCCCAGAATCCCAGAGTCCTCTTGGTTGGAAGGGACCTTTGAGACCACTGAGTCCAACCAACAACAAAAAAACCAAAAAAAAACCAAAACAAAACAAACAAAAAAAAACCCCACCAAAACAAACACAACACCAAAACCAAACCAAAACAAACACCCACAACCCCACCCCACATCCACCCACAACCAGATACAAACCAACAATCTCGGGCACTAGAGCATGCCCTGAAGTGCCATGTCTACACGTTTCTTAAATACCTCCAGGGATGGCGACTCCACCACCTCCCTGGGCAGGCTGTCTCAGTAAAATAATTCTTCCTAATACTTAATCTAAACCTCCCCTGCCACAACTTTAGACCATTTGCTCTGGTCCTGTCATTATTCACTTGGGAGAAGAGGCCAACACCCACCTCTCTAAAACCTCCTTTCAGATGGTTGTAGAGGGCAATGAGGTCTCCCCTCAGCCTCCTCTTCTCCAAACTAAACATGCCTAGTTCCCTCAGCCTCTCCTCATATGACTTGTTCTCTAGACCCCTCACCTACGAGACAAGAGACACTCTTGCACTGTGAAGCAAATCTTTGAGTGGCAGCCATGAAAGCAATGGGAGGAAAAAGAAAAGGAGAGTAAAAGGTAACTTTCTAAAACTAATTTCTTACTTTTCCTAAAAAACACTTGTGTCTCAGATGTTTAAACTTCAGGAAGCTAAGAAAAAAACATGAGTCCTAGTCAAGACAGAATGAAAAGAGTATCTGAAAGTATCAAAAGGTATGTTCAGCTATGTATTATCAAAGTGAACATACTACTGGTTATTAAATGAAGTAACTGATTGGACTATTTTCAGAAGAAAAGAGATGGGAATTTAACTTTTAGGACTTTATAGATAGTTCCAATTCTTACAGCTGCAGCAATTCCACTGATCTAAGACAAGCTGAGCAAACCTACCCAGATGATGTTTGATCCCATATGCCTACAGGAATAACTTGCAAAGTGGCAGATCAGAAGTAGATTCTTTATAATTGAAATGAACTTCCTCTGAATTTTAGCAATGCAGAAAATTTTAACTTAGTAAATAAAGTCATATTCTTCTGCCATACAAAACCACGGATATATTCCACCGAAAGTACATGCTCCTGCAGATTTACTTTTGGTGTTGCATGTGTTAAAGTTATGCTCTTAATAATGTCATCCTTTTAAGATGCTGTCCTTAAGACACCAAACTGGTAAACATTTGGACTGCTAGTACAGTGTCACCTAATTAGAAATAACTAGTTGTCTCATCCATGATGCCAAATTAAAAGAAACAAGAGTACAGTAAGAGCAGAATTACCTGCAGAAGCCATAAGGAACTTGGAATAGGCGTGAGGAAGTGGAAAGAGGAGTTTTCTACGGAGTGTCTCCGCCAGCCTTTCAAGTTGACGGCACTACTCCGTAGAGCTGCTGGAAACGTGCCACCTTTTCTGCACATTGCTACATCTATATTTTATATATGAGCCAACTCAAAGCCTCATTTTCAAAGATCTGTGAAAACCATATTTCCACATTTGCAGGGCTGGAAAACTCTCTACATCTGTAAGCAGATCGTACACAGGGACCAAAGGATTAGGATGCTTCTTTTTAGGATATGTTGGGAAGAGAGAGAAAAAGAATAGTCTTGAAGAGCCTCTCCCCTTAACCTTTGAGCCTTGGTAGCACTTCACTGCAGAATTCTAGGCTGTGGCTCCATGGGTCATACTTCCCACCCTGCTGTACTCTGACAGATGTGGTCATTGTGTGAACAGCCCACGCTCATTGAAGAGTGCCCCTACTCCTTCAGATTCATGTAACTGTATGGACAGCTGTGGCACTGTAGAAATGTAATGGAAGCTAGAACCTAGCCCTAGATGTAGGCTATAGTATAATAATCTAAATCTGCATACAAATTTTCTTGTGTAGCCATGTTTTTAGAAAAATTTCAGCACCGTGAAGGTGTCACCTTTTATATGACAAGGCTGTTGCATTTATTTATTCTTTGGAAAGCTTGTGATCCTAAGCTTAGAAGGAGATAGTTTTAAGCAGAGAAAGGTGAGAGTTATTTGAACAGTGCCATTTTTCTAAGATACCAAGGCCAAACCACACAAAAAAATAACAATATAAAGTGTGTAAATGATGGCTTGATCAAGCAGCCTGGAAAATGTAACACTGAAATGAAAGGGGCAACAAAATGTTTCATCTCCTGTTAAAAAGCTAAAGAATTTTAATTTAAACTTATTTAGAATTTCAAATAAATTATTTCACATTATCCAGTCATGAGGGAACATGCAAAATAATGCTATTCTGGAGGAAGTTAGTTTGGTTTAGTTCTGTAAAGGTGCCAGCTGTCAAGCTTAAGTAAACATTTTCTTAGGGAACCGGCATGCACATGAATGAAAAAATACAGCAGCAGAATCAAAAATGAGGATGAGACTGGAGTGGCACAGGAAAAGTCCTCTCAAATCTATCTATAATTTGTCTGTGTGGCTGATAGGTTTTGTCCCTACTACAGTAATAAAAATAAAAATAAAATTAAAAAAAAAAAAAAAAGGCAAGAAAAAAGAAAAGTTATGAGGTTTCTTTTTAAATATATCACATCTCTACAGGAATTGTGAGGCTTTTTGCCAAATCAATTCTAATATAGTCACTTGAGACACTCATTTCTAACTGTCCTTACCTTTCTAGGTCTCACTTGAGCTCAGAGGCAGAAATGGGGCACCTGTCCCCACTTTGGTGGGATGATTCACATGGGCACAGCCTAAAGTCTCTTTCTTCTGTCTCTGTATGAGGGAGGAGAGGAAAACCCATGTTCACGTGGGGCTCAGCCTTTGCAAATCACAGAACATGGCTCAGACGTTCACCTTTCAGTGTATACTTTGTCATCTGTCTGACTTCCCAGGTTTCTATAACACACTGAACACTCCAGTACTTAGGCACCTAATGGTGGAAAACCACTAATGCAAGCTGTTGCTCGTGAGATGCACTGAGAATTAGGTTTAATTAAGCTATGCTGATTTTGGCTGCAGTACAGAATTTCTGGGTTAACCTCATTGCCAGGTCTCCGGATTTTACTGGCACACAGTATTTCACTTAGGTTCTAACTCCTGGAATCAGTGTTAGAGAAGGATCTTGGCTTTTCCATACAGAGAGGTTTTAATTTTCTCAGTTGCAGACAGAAGTTTAAAGCCACAAGCTCTTAAAATCTGAAATACCAAAGGTGAACAGAAGGACCAAAGTGTATTCTGTTAAAATCTAATTTTTGACACTGGATTTAACAATTGTGGCTCTTTGGTAATTGGCCAAAAGAAACATCAAAACTAAAGGTAAGCTTAAGCAACCCTTTTTTATGCTATGCTATATACAATGTTAAGCCCACACATGGTGATGCTGCCTTAATTTAAAGTCAGACTGGACTCCAAATATTTATCAGCATATCAGGCCGACTTTATGGAACAAAGATTAAAAGATTAAAAAAAAAAAAGGAAATTTGATTTTTACACAAGCATACTGTTGTGACGGATGTCCCCACTGTGAGGGAGTTCAGACATCAACAGCAAGAGGCCTGACTGAAATCTGCCCTGCTGTGCAAATCTTGAGAGTTGTGCCAGACCACGTCTCCTCAGGAACCAAGTCTAAGCTGTGTCTTGTCAGGAGGCAACAGTACCAGGCTGAGCTGGGACTAGACAAAACTAAACCTGCTATAGCTGCACACCTGCACACACACCAAAGATGGGGTTGATTACAGGTCAATCACTTTATGCTATAGATATTTATATGCTATATATCACTATATGCTATAGATAGTTATAGATAGTTATAGATAGTTATAGCCACCAGAGCCCATTGATCCCTCCTTTACAGCAGTGGGCTGCACAGTGGTGATGTCCCCTTGAGCAGATATGCCTCTCAAGGTTACTCCTCAAGGTTGAGAGACCCCTTATTCAGTATCTGCTGTCTGTAATGGGATAGGTGACATTTTACATAGGCCTAAAAGTATATATTGTATGCTAGTGACATTTATATATCCAGCTTTAGCTTAATTATTAGAAATGCAGTAAGTAGTAGAGTGTTAGACTGCCATCTAATCACCATCTGAATTGTTTAAATCATCATTTAAATCATTGTCAAATCATTGTTAAAACACTGATTACCATTCAACTAATGCTTAATCACCATTTGATGATCATTCAATCATCAATTAATTATAATTGGATCATCATTTAATCATTACCAAAACCCTTTTAGTTAACCCTACAATGATGACTTCTTTTAATAATTCACCTGTGACAGATACCAAAAGAAAACAAGTCTCCTTTTGTGTTTCCTGACTTACTGAACTGGCAAGGAACTTCAGGAGAAAATGGCAGAACTTTAAGTAAAAAAAATAAATCCAAACTCTGGGTGCTACCAAAAAAGCCAAACCTTACCAAAGCCATACTACACAAATATTAGATTCATAACATTTGGCTTAAGAAAGAACCAGGTTAAACATTCAAGCTAAATAAAAACAAGGACATAAATGTGAATATAGTCTTGATGTTCATCAGCTCATTCTTGCTGTAACTGAAGTAGTCTTCTAATAATTTATTACTTTATGGGTTATCTTCTTCTCATTTACTTTTACTTCACCAGTCCCATTTTCCTTCTTTATATTACAGGCTTGAACATAACCTGTTTAAGACGCTACAGTGTTTATTGATTAAGCAATGTGTTATTAAGAAACTAATAAATAATCCAAACATAGCAATGTTAGTAATTTATCGTTATGTTATTTTTCACATTCCCATACACAGTAATACACAATACTATACACAATAATATTTTTTGTCACTCTTTAGTTTGATGATGGTTATATTTTTCTGAAGTAACACTTCTTTGAGGCATAAGGCAGTACCACCATAAGTTCCAGTTGCTGCCCCCAGCCTCCTCCAATCACCTCCTTACTCCTGGCTTGGACTATTAGTCCTCTATTCACATATTGTTCAAAATAGTGCCACTTGCTAATTTCATTATCATTGCAATTTCATTATCATTGTTGTGGAATATTGAGGGTAAATAGAGTCACCTACGCTATGTAGGTTTATTCTGACAAATATTTGTGCACTGAGAAGCATGTGATCTGCCCTGTTACTCATACTATTTTTTGAAACAAACATAAAATCTACTAAAATTTTCCTGCTTAGAATTAATCTGTAGTTTTGTGTGTTCCAGATAGTTTCTGCCTGATACAGCATGTGCACAAACACACAAAACTCTAAGAATTCATGCTTAAAAAATTTGTCTCACTGGGTTACTCTAGCAGTGGAAGTTGCTACAGCCTGCCATCCCATTCAGCTTTGGTGATAAACTAGAGCAGCATGATGGGCTAAACGTGGCACAGCCAGGACCCCAGTGAGAAGCGTCCCCAGGATTGTAGCCCAGACATACTCATTGCAGAACAGATATGCAGAAATTGTTAATTTACTGTTAAGATTCACTAGCTCCAGAAAATGCAGAGAAGGCAATTAGCGGCAAGCAATCTGGACAGATTATACCAGGAAACATACAGAACAGAGCTAGTTAATGTACCACTGCTGATCTAGCCTGGGCTGCAAAGAAGCACTTCTGGGATTAAAGAATAAGACTGACACATTAAGTTTAACATTAAATGTGCAGATCTAGACTTAACCTGAAAACTTCCAACTTCAGACTGTGAGGCATGGCAGAATATGAGTGGACAAGTCCCCGTTACATACATTGACTGTTGTCCCCTTCGGAATCAGAGTGGAGAGATTGTCTGGGTTCTCCTGAATGGGGTTGTGGTCTCCTATCTCCAGCTGCTCATTGTAATGGATGAGAAACAGGAATAGGAAGGCCTTTGAAGCAGATTCCAGTTACATACACACACAGAGGTGTGCTCACTTTTAGGAAAGGAGCTAACCTTAAAACCTGTGGAAACAGAAAGGAGTCAGATCATGGGACAGAGTCCTATATCACAAACTCTGGAACAGCATGAAAGAGACTTTAAGGCCATAATGCCTTATTGTGCGGACCTGCTTTGAGGAGAGCCTATACCCTGGACCAGGTAGTCCCACCACATACCAGAAGAGGACAGTTATGCCACACACAGTGGCAAAAACGCTTACAAGCTCAATGCTGTTGAAATTGCACTAGGGACAGAATTTGTTTCTCAGCTACAATTGACTCCAATTGTAGGAATTTATAGATTAACATTGGCATGACAAACTGACCTGCAAGCAAACTAGAAGTCTGTGGGAAAAGAGATAATGTACTCCTTATAGACAGCAATGCTAACGAGATGAGAAATTGTGCTCTGAACTACTTGCATACTGTTAGTGGACTTCAAAGCAATCTTGGAAAGAAAGCTCTGAAATCATCCAGCGGAATTTATAATGGCACAAATAATTGCACAAAACCCGTATCAGAGCAATAAGAATAAAGGCTACAATCTCTAAACAAATGGAAGTGACTGGAAATCTCTGCTACTTTATAATTCAGGAACCACTGTGTTTTGCTAATTCTGAAATTCAGGGTAGTCATACGCCTTCAAAAGAAAGAAAAAAAAAATTACAGGGTCTTCTATATGTATTCAGTTGATAAACTTCTAATATTAGGTGTGAATTTACTTCCATTCACTGCTCATAGCATGTTCAGCCCTAGAAACCATTACCTGCAGATAAAAGCAGTTACAGAATCAGGCCCCAGATGGCTCTGATGACCTACAAAGTCAACACTGGTTGTGAAATGTTCTAAATGTCAAAGTTAATCTAAGCATCCATGTCAAGTAGGAGGTCCTTTTTCTTTAGAGAGACATCCTTGAAAATATGAGCCAGTACAAATCAGTGTAGACTGATAATCCAATTAAAATTTGTCACTTTTTTTTTTTCTCTTGAAATTCATGGGTTATAAGACTAGTCTTTGTGAGGCTGTGAAACTCCTAACAGTTCCTCCATTATCTGAGGGAAAAGGGAAGGCTGGGAGAGACAAAAAGAAGAGCTGAGGAGCAGAACACCAGACTAATTGGTGTTTGCAAAGGAACTGAGATGTCCAGGAAGCCATTAAAGATGTTGAGGCCAATGTGTCCCCTCTCAGTTAGCAGGCTGCAGCTAAGCAACACATTTCCCTTCCTCAAATATAAAGGGGAAAGTTTCATTCTGAGAGAAGTGCAGACCAGGATAAAATGTGGCTACTCTGTAGTTCCTCTCCCATTCCCTTCTAGCAATTCACAACTTCTCCTCCATTGCCAGAAAGGCAGAAAGCAGAATGAAATGTAGGAATGCTCTGAAGATACAGTGAGAGATTGATGAGGGCAGAGAAAAATAATGGAAAGAAAAAGGAATTGATAGTGCACACATGATGATGGAAGATGTGAGCAGACCAAGAGTGTGTAAATGGCAGAGAAAGACCAGGAGGCAGGAAAAGGACACTTTTCAGAAAGAAGGATAAGGAGAGGAAATAATGATCTGTCTTATAAAAACGTCCATTAGCTGGATCCCTCCATCAGCACAAGAGAGCTGTTGAGTAATACTAACACCATCCACAGCCGATGTTTCTGCTGGAGAATGGAAAGACATGCAGTCATGGGATTTCTCCACTGTCTATTCACTGCTTGCTACAGCTTCCAAGTATTCAATAATGTAAAACAGATACTCATGAAAAAATCTGCATGCAATCATATCACAGACACTTATTTGTTCCAAAAGTCACATTGAAAGTATTTTGTTGTTGGTTGTTCACTATGCATTTGTGTTCTCTTGGCTTACAAACAAGGAGAAACAATGCTATGTGTCACTAACAAACAATTATTTCTTGAAAATATCTGACAGTAAATAAGCAAACAAGTAATAGAAACCTTTAAGTTTTAAAGTATTCTTTTAATTCTCTGTGGTGTTCTTACTGATACGTAACTGGAAGTCAGTATATGGCACTCTTACAAATACTTAACTAAGCACACAGATGATGAGGCTTTGGAGTATGTCCACCCCAGCTCCATGTGGTGTCACCTGAGCTCACTCAGAGTGGGCACAGAGCTGTGCTAATGTATGCACAGTGTTTCTGATACTTCAACTGCCTTCTTTAGAGATCAGAAAAGAATTTAAGATTTATAGGACCAAAAGATGAGAACCAGAGGAACATGATTCTTTAATCTGCTGGTTGAAGAGCAGATAAGACGATATTTCTAGCTCCTTGTCCAACCACTTTATGAAGCGTCCCTGAACAAAATGTGTTTATAAGTTTTGAGACAGGGATCACAGCCTGGATTTTTCTTCATCCACATCAGTGATCTGTCATTGAGCTTCAGAACCATGTTTCTTCCAGTTCTTGCTTTCTGGTTCGGCACATCTCTTTTTCACAGTTGTACATCTTCAGTACAGTGGCTGGAAGATGCCTATGTTTTTCCCTGTCCCCTGCTCCCACCACAATAATAATAGTGAGGTGATAGGAGTTCTCTGACGGAACATGGAAGATGTCATCTTGAGTCTTCTCAGTTACATCTGGGCTGAGCCCGGCAATCCCTAGGTTATAGTATGTAACAGGTGCCTGACAGCAGCATGTTATGGTTTGCTTTGTTTTCTGTTGCTCTTGTTTGTTTGGGTTTTTTGTTTGGTTTGGTTTGGTTTATTTTGTTTGTTTTGTTTTTTTAATAGGGACTTCTAGTCTGCTTTTTCATAAAGATCTGTGACATCACTGAGTTATTACTCCCACCAGACTAAAGTGCTTTTTCACAGCCATGGCTAAGTAGTTGAAGCTATGAACAGGGAAAGAACTGAAGACCTAATAGTTTTAAGGCGCTTCTCACTCAGGAGTTCTGTGCATCTCTTTGATTAGCATGCTGACTGCAGGCAGACTTTATTACGGTGGACATGCATTTGGGATCATGTACCTCACACCAGCTCAGCAAGCTGAGAAAACTAACCCAGGGCTCCAGATTTTCCTCACAAAAATATCAATATTTCAGAAGACAAGACATAAATCTGCTGTAATTACACCCATTTTCTTGGATCTAGCCCTCACTGTCCTTAGGATCATGCATATACAGCATGCAGTATCTAGAGATATTCAGTAACATGGAACTCGGGAAACCTGCTTTTCATGCCATGTTCTTTTCATGCATGCTGTTTAATCTTCAAAACCTAACTCTTTGTGCTATTTCTGTTTCCCCTCCTTCTCATTACCAGTATTACACATTCTAAAAGGTTTGAGGCAGACATTTTTTATTATTATGTTTTCATGGTGGCAAACATCCTATGCCTTGATTCCCACTGGGGGCTGTAACACTAATAGTATCTTCAGTGATGTTCAAGGCAACCAGAACCACAGCTCTTAAAGAATGGACAACAAATATTGCCTCAGTACCTTTCTGTATCCATCATGAATGTATTGAGGCATACCCTGAGGGCCACTCTGGCGCTGTTCTGTCAGTGATGCACAGAAGCCGTTAAGCTTTTTATTCAGCCAGATGCACAGAAAACTGAGTAGCGGCTGGCTCTAAGAGAAGCTGAGGAGACACTCTGTGGTCAGAGCATCGCTGTACTCCAGTGCAACACACACCATGCAACCGTCATGGAAAAAAAGGCTGTGCATTGTCACATCAGGTCTTAGGACTCCAAGATGTATGAAGGATGGTCTCAAAGTCATAAACCACTCCCAATGGGTGTACTGAACAAAGGTTCTTCACAAGAATCTGTATAAAGCAATATCTGCCAATTCCTCAACTTTTTTGGAAGTCTTTTTATACCTACTTCTAAATGGATACAAAAATGTGTATTTCAAACAGTTATAGGTCACATATATTCAACATTTAGGCATTTCTTCACCAGGAAAATGACATACTCATATCAGGGTTCTGATCACCCTCACAACATAATCAATACCTATCAGCTGATAGTAATTTTAAGCTGAGCTGCAAGACTGACCTCGGTGTTCAGTTTTGTAGAAGTAGGTCCCAAAAACACAGCTCTGTTTTGGGAGCTTTTTTTTTTTTGGCTTTTTTTTTTTTTTTTTCCATGGCTCAGTGACAGGAATCATGAACTGAAGATATTTATCTTTTTCTTAACTAATGGAATTGATAACAAGGAAATTAATAGTCATAGCAATTAGTTTGCCTGTTTCTGCTTCAGAATTTGTCTGCATGTCCCTGCATTACCTAAGCAAAACAAAGTGCATATTGTCTCAGATATTCAGCATTTCATACCCAACAAAAGCTTGCCATGGTTATAAGTTAGTTTCACAAGCTTAATGTTGTATTAGCACACTCTTTTGTCTGTGAATGTAATAGCTCTATTACTGACATATTCAGGGGAAGGGGAAAGGCAGGGGGGGAGAGGAGGGAAAGGGGAAAGGAGAAAGCTTCTTTGTGAAAGCCTGCAATTAATCAGTTAAAGATCTAGCTGCAAAGTCATAATTTATTGATGGTTGCACAGAGGATACTGAAATGGTAGTATTAGTGAGTTGGTAGATTTATACAGGTTATATGTGTTCTATTCACAAGCACTAGACATATTTTGTCCCTGTAAATTTCTGAATATAATTGCATCAAGATGTTTATTTAGCAATCCAAAAACTTTTTTAAGAATAATATGGAGTAGTGGGATTATCATAAAAGATAAATATTTACAGTGCATGGGAAAACATGCTCATTCATGTCGGAAGTTTTCTAAATACCTTGTTGATGTTGGCAGATTAATTGCATATTTGATTGAAATTTTTTGAAAGGGTCAGAACAAAACTAAAAAAAACCTGAAGTAAAGTACAACTATATTCACTGTTTAGGATTCTGCTACTAACGTAAATCTTCTACTCTATCGGTTTGACTCCTAATTATACATGATTCTACTATCACTAACTAGCCACAAGATATTTCTTCTACAGAAAAGGCTATAGTTTGTGTATTATTCCATTTAATTCCACTTCATTTCTCCCCCCTCTTCCTTTCTTTTCCATTTTGTTTCTATGTCATCAGAACATGAATAGGAAGACATTAAAGGATTCATAAATTATGCTTCATTTGTATTATATATTTAAGCCTAACAATTCAATTTTCAACAGTATTTTGGCTGTCTATAAGTAATTTCCAGTGCTCATTTTCTTTTCTATAAAAGCTCTTTTGTTAATTGTTTTGAACAAATTGGGTTTGTCTTAGGCACAATTTTATGAAGGTTATATAAATTTTGTTTCTGTAACTGGACATAGATTAGAGAGATATTTCCGGTTTCTGATGAAAAGTATTCTAATAACTGTGATATTCTCAATCTTGGTCTTTTCTGGGGCGAAAAAAAAAAAATTCACTGAATTTCACTGAATTTCACTGAATTTTTAGAGTTGGAAGGGACCATAAAGATCATCTAGTCCAACTGCCCTGCTGAAGCAGGATTGCCCAGAGCATGGCAGAGCATGTTACTCAGGGCTGCATCCAGGCGGGTCTTGAAAATCTCCAAAGAAGGGGACTCCACAACCTCCCTGGGCAGCCTGTTCCAGGGCTCTGTCACCCTCACCTTAAAGAAGTTTTTTCTCATATTTGAGTGGAACCTCCTCTGTTCCAACTTGTGCCCGTTGCCCCTCGTCCTCTCACTGGCAACCACTGAAAAGAGTCTGGCTCCCTCCTCCTTCAACCCACCCTTTAGATACTTATAAGCATTGATAAGGTCTCCCCTCATCCTTCTCTTCTCCAGGCTAAAGAGTCCCAGCTCTCTCAGCGTTTCTTCATAAGGGAGATGCTCCAATCCTTGAATCATCCTCGTTGCCCTTCGCTGGACTCATTCCAGTAGTTCTCTGTCCTTCTTGAATTGGGGAGCCCGGAACTGGATGCAGTATTCCAGTTGTGGCCTCACCAGTGCAGAGTAGAGGGGGAGAATGACTTCCCTCGACCTACTAGCCACACTCTTCCCTATGCAGCCCAGAAAATCTTTGTCTGTAGTGTACATATTAGAGAAAAAAAATGTTTAAGCATGTGGGTTTTTTCTCACATGAAAATTGCACTGACCTGAATAAAATAGTACCTTTGACTAAGGTTTCTGCCGCAGAAACTTTTATAACAGAGGTCCTGATTTCAGTGAATAAAACTACACATATCTGTGGCCTGACTGGCATCAACATCATTGATCATCTGAGTAAGGATTTGTATGTTTAGGCCCCAAAATGCATATTTCTACAGTTCTGGACTGTCATACTTGACTATTGCAGATAATCTTATTAATCTAAGTCGTGTTCATGTACTTTCACTCACTCATTTTTCTTCCATTGAACTAAATTGAATAGGAGTAACAGGAAGAAAAGATAATAGGAAATGAGGTTGAAACACACTCATAAAACAGAAACAAGTTGCAAGAACCTCTGCCTAATGTTTGCTTGATTTTCCATAAAGGCCATGAAACCATTGCTCTGTTATTTCCCTAAATGAAAGAACAGCCCTTCTGAAGTACATGGCTGTGTTTCTTTTTGAGCTCTTAAATTTATAGAAGATTCCAGATACAAAACGAATTTAGATGCAGCCAAGCTGTATAAACCAAAACATTTTTTCCAAAAGAAGGAAAGACATGAAACCAACTAACAGTTCAAGCTGGTGACTTTCAAAAAGTCCTTCCTTCCTCTTCCATAAGAGTTCTTAAGAGTAGAGGCAAGATTTCACGCAAAACAATTGAAATCAGTTCTTTGTGATGATGACAGCATGTGAGAAATATTGTAAATGACTGAAAGGTGGCAGAGGTTCAGGAAGCCACATACTTTATGTGCCTGCCTTTAAATCTATATGTCAGACCATTGATGACAGTGGACTGAGTCCTTAAAAATAGGCAAATGCTTAACCACTTTATAAACAGAGCTCTTAAGTCTATAAGAAGTCCACTTGCATAATAAATAACCTTAGAGTCAAAGACCATTCATGTGTACTGTAAGTACATAAGGAAGAAAACATTATCCAAAATTTTGTAGGGTTTTTTTTTTTTTCATTTTTTAACTGTTTGCTAGTAGGCAGAAGCATCGGTAAGATTTGCAGATCTTGTTGGATCACATATGAAAATGTATGTATAAATATTTGGGTTTATATCTGCTTAAGTACTAAAGCTGGTGCCCCAGTCTAATACTACTCACACAGCTACCTTTGTAACATGCACCATTATTTACTGGAATGTAAAGATGCAGAGACAGTATTACTTTGATTCTTAATGCTGAGAAATATGACAGGATGTTACACTATAAATAAACAACAGGCCTCTCACTGCCAATATTGGTAGTAGGATTTCACCCTTTTTCACTTGAAGGACAGTTCAGTGTACCTGTAGAATGCGTGTAATGATTATTGCCTGCCACACCATGTTGTTTGGCTAAAATCTTTGGACTGAGTCCTGAAGATTTCTCCTGTGCACAGATATCCACAACTCCCATCCTATTATTAAGGACTGAGTCGTTCAGAATAATAGAATCATAGAATCATAGAATGGTTAGAGTTGGAAGGGACCTTAAAGATCAAGTTCCAACCCCCCTGCCATTGGCACCTCCCACTAGAGCAGGTTGCTCAAAGCCCAATCCAGCCTGGCCTTGAACCCCATCCAGGGATGGAGCATCCACAGCTTCTCTGGGCAACCTGTTCCAGTACCTCACCACCCTCACAGTAAAGAATTTCCTCCTAATATCTAATCTAAATCTCTCCTCTTCCAATTTAAAACCATTACCCCTTGTCCTGTCACTACACTTCCTGGCAAAGAGTCAGGCTCTCCTATAGGCTCCCTGCAGATATTGGAAGGCTGCTATGAGGTCTCCCCGGAGCCTTCTCTTCTCCAGGCTGAACAACCCCAGCTCTCTCAGAGTCCCTGAGGTAATGACTGTGTTGAGTCTTTGAGATCCTGAGAAATCAACAGATTTCACTGAATTTCACTGAATTTTTAGAGTTGGAAGGGACCATAAAGATCATCTAGTCCAACTGCCCTGCTGAAGCAGGATTGCCCAGAGCATGGCAGAGCATGTTACTCAGGGCTGCATCCAGGCGGGTCTTGAAAATCTCCAAAGAAGGGGACTCCACAACCTCCCTGGGCAGCCTGTTCCAGGGCTCTGTCACCCTCACCTTAAAGAAGTTTTTTCTCATATTTGAGTGGAACCTCCTCTGTTCCAACTTGTGCCCATTGCCCCTCGTCCTCTCACTGGCAACCACTGAAAAGAGTCTGGCTCCCTCCTCCTTCAACCCACCCTTTAGATACTTATAAGCATTGATTGATGAGTATAGTATTATCATTATCATTAAAACAAATAATTACAGCCCTGTTACAAAGTATATTTGAAAATAATTTTCAGGGATACTTCTAAACAGGTGCTTCATGTATCTTATTTTTGTCTTAACATGTTAGTCATTTGCTCAGCTTTTGAGTCATGGGTGCTATAAATGCTCATGTCAATGAAGCTCCACCAAGAGATTGGTGGATTTGAGGGAGAGGAAGGACTATTCTGACCTCCTGTCATAATTCCTGCAATAAAGCTGGGGATTTTTTTCTTTCTACCACATAAGCAAATGTTGTCAAACCCAACAGTTTCAGTATCGACAGAGTAATATTTATAGTGCAGTCTAGATAAAGAGGCAGGAGGCCTGAAACAAATAAGGCTGACCCCAATTATCTTTGAAAATCCAAGTATGGCAAAATATACACACGTCATAAAAACATTCTTATCTTGTCATGCAGAGGTGGAAGATGGCTCATTGCAACATGTGGTGCCAGTATTAGGGTTTCTAATGTCACACAGCAAATCAATCTCTAAATTAAAAAAAAAAAAAAGTAATTTAAGGTTTTAAAAAATCTGATAAGAGTTCTCCATCTGCCATGTGCCACAGTTGACAGCTGCTTCCTTTTGCATAGCTAAGATCAACCTGACCTTAGCCAGTCAGCCTGTGTAGGGTATATGGACATTGTTGAACATATTAGTGGAAAAGTATTAAGGCTTGGCAGAATTTTCTGTTCTTTGCCTTCTGTCTTTTGCTCCGATTAATACCTATCCCTTTCTATACTGTTCCTGTCTGTCTCATATTTCTTCTCTGTGGTAGATGCCTTTTAAGAGTAGCTTGATAAAGCTGTAGTTGACCTTTTATAGAGCAGTGCTGACTCACATCAAGTTTTTATAGGCCTGCTAGTTTCTGCACATATGCAGAGCAGGGATCCTCTTTGACCTACAGGAGTTACAGAGAGAGAGGGAGATTTTGGGGGAGGGAGGTTTGGCAGGGAGCAGGAGGGTACTTTCTTTTGAAAGAGCAATGCTTTCTTAAAAACAAACAGGCAAACAAACAAACAAAAAAACCTCCATTTTGTTTTTTAGGAGAAAGAAAACCTATGCAAATCCAGGAGTGGCAAATAATTAAACAATTACAATGTTACAATCAATATGCACATAAACATGTTTTGTCAAATATATTAAGACTGATTGTAGCCCTAACAGAAAAGTATTTTCGTCAGAGATACTGGAAAATTTTGCAGTTGAGTGTCAAATCATCATAAGTGGCAGCGTCTGATTTGTCACAGCCTCAGTATCTAACACAAACACACACAGCATCTCCAAGAAAGAAGATCTCTTCTTTCTATTTTCCTGTCCTGCCTCCATCTTCCCTCTCTTCATTCCTCATTCTGCCATGGTCTCTCTTTCATGTTCTTTTCATCATCAGTTTCTTTCCTTCTTGCTTATTTTCTCAGTTTCCTATGGCACTGCATTCAATTTCTTAAACATTTCTCTCACGTCTGCCCCTCTGTGGTTCTACTTATTCCTCCATAAATTTTTGCTTGTGCTTCTCCTAACCCTTCTACCACATTCATCCTTTTTTATCTTTTCCCTAGCCCTCATTCTTTTTACTGTAGTCAGTCCTCACACACACATTTTGCCCTACCACATGGCACAACTACATATTGTCTTCAGATCAGAACATATCCAGCCTCTTTCCAAGGCCCCCCATTCATTTTGGAACTCTTGACAACAGTGGGAATGACACGGCCTCTTTACTGATTGCGCTCGCAGCATTGCCCAGAGTATGTGTCATCAAGTACGGTCCTGGGGCTAGAGGGCATTTACCGCCCTGCCTCCTCCAAAGAGATTTCCTTTTCTTTCCAACCTTTCATGAAAGCAAGTGGACTAGTGCATAGCAGACACTCTGCAGGCAAACTGGAAAATCGTCATAAAGACATCAAATTTCCTCGTATCTGTGGGTCAGATACATTATATGTGCAGATAGGAAGATGATACAGTCTAAAAATTCCTGATCTGCAAAACATATATTTGGCAGTGAAACTGTTAAAGTATATACCATACTTGCAGGGTCTTCAGATGCTTGAGTTCACCCTGTACATGTTTGTTTACACAGCAAAACAGAAGCTGTGGGCAACAGAGTTGGAAAAGTCACAATATGTGCATGCAAATAACCATACAGGCAGAAATACACGTCCTGTAGAGGACAAGAACAAACGATGACAGGCAGCTCAAGCTCTTGCTACACTTACTCATGATGCATTTCTTTTCATGAGCGGGGCTGAATGCAGGATTCTGAGCAATACAAAGGAAACCACAAGTAGCTTTAATAATGATTATACACTCCAGATGAAAGTTACAAATGTGTAACACATGTATTGGTGGTATCTATTGCATTAATACTCTGATTGTCTTTCTATCTATATACATATATAACCCAATACCGCTGTATTGTATGATATACCTTTCATCTTTGTACATAATGGATGGCACATGTCCCACTAGCGGGAAAAAATGCTAAGCCATAAGTATGCTATGCGTGCTTGTTCTTAATGTAAGATTTATGATTTATTGATGGCTTTTATTTGCCCCTGTTCAAAACAGAGACCACTGAACAGTGGACAGTACATAAAAATCCCTCCCCCCCCCTTTCTTTTGCTTTCATGCATGAGAAATGATTGTATAAAGGGTCATGGTCCATCTTTAATTCATTCCTCTAACATGCTGATTGCACTACTTTCACTCAGGATTCCCCTATTTTGTATGTAGCCACTTTAACAAGTTTGTGTCTGCAGTTTTAGAACTTGCAGGGTTGGTGTTATGCAAATCTTGTTAAGGGTTTTTTTTGTTGAGTTTGTTTGGTTTTGGTTTTGTTTGTTTGTTTTTTTTCCTGTTGTAATGAGTAGCCTCTCCTCAGAACAAGTATAATAAACTGTGTGCTTTGCAGGGATATTCATGTGAGCACACCGAACTTGTAGCATTTGTGTACACTGAGGTACACAAGTTCTAAGTGTTCCCTGTTTAGACTTCCTCCCCTTTTTGGATCTCCCTACTGCTTCTCTGGTGTTTAATTTTGCAAGATTCGTTTTCGGGATCTAAGCAGTAATAGCTAACTTAACGGAGAATCATTTTGTGTTTACACATATCTACTCTCTTCGGCTAATTAGCTCAACCTGTCTAACCTTCATGCAGATAACTCTGTGTGTTTATTTTTAAAAGGCATATTTTATTTTTTTTCCAGGTTGTGGCTGTCAATTTTATTGTGCTCTTTTGGGAAGCAATAAATATAGCTTATAATGGCAAAAGACGGGTGGTATATCCTCTGCTAGGTCTAACGCTGATCACTGCCTGTCAGACAAGTGTTATTTCCCCTTCGCTGCTGGTGTTGTTGGGTCGCGGGTTTTTGGTTTTGTTTTTTTTTTTTCTTTGCATCGCTTGAAACCTTGTTGCGAAGGTCAGTAAGGCGCCGGGGAGGAGATCGAGCCTCTCGGAAGAAAAACCGGGCAGTGTTTTCCGCACAGCGATATTCAAAGTTGGTGAGACGTTAAAGACGTCGCTGTGAGCAGTGTAGGGGCGAGGGTGGCAGTAATGAATGCCTAATTGCCTGCGAGGGAAGGCGCCTTCGCTCAGTCAGGAAGAGCCCTCTCCACGGCAGCTGGTGCCGCTCGCACTGGGAGGTTGTTTTGGCTCCTCGCCTTGGCCCCGAGGCGCGGAGCGGCGCGGAGCGGGCAGCCCCGTCCCGCCGTCTGGGCTGCGGAGCGGCGCAGAGCAGCGCGGAGCCGCCCGCTCTCTGCCGCCCGGCCAGGCGCCGCGGCCGCCGCGTACCCTGCGGGATTCCCCGGTGCCCCCCGGCCGGGCGCGAGTGGGCAGGGGGCGGGCAGCCCTCTCCCCACCCGCGGCGACTGCGGCCCCGACAGCACCGGCCGGCCTCGGCTGCTGGTCTTGCTGTTGTTATTGTTACTGTTGTTGATGAGGAGGATGTTATTAATTATTTAGGGATGGGGGGGAGTCGGTTTTTGTTTTCTTTCCAAAGCTGAGGGTCTAGGCTGTTTTCCTGAAGAAGAGACTATTTGCAGCAGCACTGAGTTAGGACGCTGCTTGGGGTTATTTTCGGCGAGGCAAATTTCCAGTGGGAACGAGCCTGTTTACAAGGAGGCAGGGAAAGGGTGCCCCCCACGCACACTCCAGGCAAGACCCGTGGGCGACACAGTTATCCCGCAGCTCCGCAGCTCTCTCCCGGCAGTTTGTCCCCCGACGTGGGCCGGGCGCCCTTTGGGGCAGCGCTGGGTCGGGCTGGGCTCGCTGCCCCCCCAACCCCACCCCACCCCCCAGTCCCCTACGGCCGGCGGGGAGAACGAAAGGGCCCGATCCTCCCAGCGGCACCCCCGCCAGAGCCGGGGCTGGAAAGCGGGCCTTAAACTCCCTCCCTGCCCAGACATTTCTGTTCACCCCGGAGACAAAATCGCCGCTGTTATTTCCTGTCCTCGAACACTTCCTGACACGGGGAAGATAACAAAGGGGAAAGTTTAAAGCAATAAATATCCCCCGACCCGCCTCGCCCCCCGTGCGCGCCCGCGTCTGCCGCTGCGGAGGCCAGCCGGCACGTGGCGGAGGAGAAATTGGGCTTTTCCAGCCCTGTTCCGGACCGCCCGGCCCGACCCGCGCTCTGCCACCTTCTTAACGCCTTTGGGTGGACTTCCGTGCCCGCAGAACGTCTGGGGGTTTGTTTCCACACACACACACCCCCCAACTGCCAAAAACCTCCTTCCCTTGCCTGCGCTCCCCGTCCCATTGTGCCGGTTTCTGACCGGATTAACGGGGGCCGGTGCTGCTGCCCAGCCCTGTGACGGCGTCAGTGCACTCGGAAAAGACTCTAGGAGGGGAAGGATGGTTTGGGGTTTTGGTTTTTTGGGGGTTTTTTTGTTGTGGGTTTTTTTGTTGTGGTTTTTTTTTTTTTTTTTGACGGTAGCGCGATTTAATAAGCCAAATTGTATTATTAGAGCCACGAGGGTTTCCTAGGCGCGCACAAGCCCGCTGACAGGTTTTCTTGTGTTTTGATAGATTTAGTGCTGTTACGGTACACTTCTGCCTCACATGCAGTTGATAAGACTTGAGATTAAAGATCGCACACCTCTAGATGAGTCAAAGCCTACACCCCGGAGCAGCTAATACATTTCGTGATTGATTTTCCCGCTGCGTTGTTTCCCGTTCAGCCTTGTGCGAGCCCCTTTTCCCCCTCGGCACATTGCACAGGCTCAGCCCTGGTCTCCTCGCCGCATCCCGCAAGGCAGCGAAAGGAAATCTGAACCTCTGGGAGCCCAGACCCAGACTCCTCTTGCAAAGCATCTTTCTGGTCCAAAGCTCCACAATAAAAGTTCTAAACTGGAGCTGACCAAAGGAGCCTCTCTGCTTGCCCGAGTGGCGAGGCTGCGCTGAGCCACAGTGATACAGTGGGACAAAAACAGCCCTCCCGACTGGAGTCGGAGTCGCTGGGGGTGAGGGGCGGACCTTGCTGCCTCCCGAGGCCGGGTCCGCGGGTCTGACTCCCTGGACGGTGACCGCGACGGGTCCCGGTGGGGCGAGTAGGGAGCCGGCCGCTGCCCCCTTCGCGCCTGAGGCTCGGCAGCCGCAGCCCGGTGCTGCCCCAGCCCTGGCCGGCAAGAGCATCTCAGTCAGACCCTAATGCTGCCTCCCTTCCGAAACCAACACTACCTCTTTAACCCTTTCCCAAAACTGATTTGTTTTCTTCACCCCCTTATTTCCCTGTGGAAACTCGTCCTAGTTTTCACCACTAAGCAAACTCAGGACCGAATTACAAGCTGTTCTTTACGGGACAGAGAAGGTTAATCGCCGCTGTCGATTTGGGGTTAGATTTGGGTTTGGGGTTTTTTTTCCCCCTTCCCTTCTCTCGAATGCATATAATCTTATTTGAACCCCTCAACGTGATGAAAGCTATTGATTGCTGTGCAGAGCCACCAAGTTTTAGCAGGCTCCCCCAGTCCCCTCCCCAAAAGTAAATAAATAAGAAAAGGGGGGAAGGGGGGAAAACAACAACAACAAGGAAAAAATAAAATTAACGTATGTTTTCGGAAGTGTCTCCAATACATTCAAATCCCGTTTTATGTCTTCCCGTTCACGTGTATATTGATATCATACAGGAGAAGTCCTTCAGCAGGGTTTTTCTCTAAATACTTTATTCATTGAAACTGGCAGTTCCACTCATTATTCCACTCCCTTAAACCCGATTCTGATGCTGGCTAAATATAGAGATTCGCCTTCCTGGGAACGCGAATCGAATACACAGTAAGCAAATCAGTATCACAGGAGGGGGAAAAAACCCTTGATCAAAGCCCTCCTTTTCTTCCCAATCCTGGTTTGTTGGGGCGGAGACAGGTTTCTCGCTTATTGCGCATCATTTGCAAAGATCAAGCTTAAAATGCAAGCACCTCTCCCAGAAATAGTAGTTAAAACCCCAAAAGTTAGGGAGTGGCGGTTGATAGAATTAAAACTAGCTTGAGTTATTTTCAAACAATGGTGTAACGGTGAAAAATAAAATGCATTATTTCAGAGCTGGGAGGAGGTGTATTTTAATCAGGACAAATTTTTAAAAGAGCTACAAACATCCATGGGGGAAAATGCATAGGACACAGTATGGAAAAGCACCTTCCCCGTTTCAGTCTCTCTTATAAAATCCGCGGATTATTTTTTTTTTTTTCTCAGTCGCTGGAACGACTATTTTTATATATATATTTTTTTTTTTAATTACTCGGAGCTTTGCCAGCTCGCAGCCCGCGAGGTCACCCGTGGGGGTGCGGAGGGGAATCTCGGCGTGACCCGTGCCGGGGGGGTGGTAGAGAGAGGATAGCATTTGTATCAACCGCAAAGGCACAAAAAGGTCCGAAACGCGCCCACCGCGCGGGGCCGCGGCCCATCGTCCCTCGGCCAGCAGAGGTCGCCCGCCGCGCCGCCCGCGCGCTGCCTGCGCGCCGCGGCGCGGAGAGAGGCCGGCTGGGGACCCGGCGGGGGACGGTCCCCTGCGGAGGGCCACCACGGTGCCGCCTCCGCGCACCGCCAGCGCCGCAGACGCCCACCGCCGCGGGGGAGACGGCCGCACCGAGCGGCGGGGGCTGCGGGGGCTGCAGGGGGCCGTGGGGGGCCACGGGGAGGACGGGTGGCACGGCGGTGCTCCCCCGGCCCGGGCCAGCGGCACACATGGGCGACACCGCAGTCTGGGTCTATTTAAGTGAAATTGGCCATTACTAAATGTTTGCCCCAAACACGTGCCATGCTGTCCGAAGCTGCCAGCATCAGCAGTAATTCCTGATAATTGCCTTTTGGTTCACTCAGCTAACACACAGAATTATAAAGGATATGTATACCTAGTCTCTTATATATATATATATATATATGCATGTACATAAACACCCCCACATATACGTATATCGCCAATTCTTTGGTTGTAGAAGTGATCACCTAGCGGAGCTGCATTTCCCACTGTTTATTTAAACGTCGAATATGTAAAGTAACTCTGTGTGTGTTTACAATCGTATCTTTACCTCCTGACACTATCTTGAGATCCCTTCAAGACAGCTTAGTTATCTCCACAAGTGGCAACGTTGGGTCCCACTTCTTGTTTGAAATAAAGCCGGAGGGTGTGTTTGCTCCCTCAGCTTCGGAAAGGAAAACATCTTGCAAACTAAGTTAGAACTCTGAGGGGGTCCGTTGTTTAATAACTGTCTCATCAGCAAACGCGAGTTTCAGAACTTCTTGGCTGTTTCATTGCAACCAGAGTTCCCCGCGGGAAGATATTCCGCGTGAATACAGCTTTGCCTCTCTCTCACCCAAACGTGGTTGCCTGTTAAAAAAAAAAAAAAAAAAAAAAGGACTTTGAAAAAAATATATATTTTCCTGATGAGTAGTGATTGGAGGGCACTTATACGCTACGTTGATGAGGGCGGTGTAACAGCCCATGTGGAACAGAACACAAAAATGGGGTTTAAGCAAACTCAAAGGGGACGTTTAAGATGAGGGGTGGGCGGATTCAGAAGGGTTTGAGGGGGACACGCTCGGGAGCGGGTACCGTTTCGCGCACAGACTGAGGGAAAGGCACCGTGTCGCCGCAGCGGAGCCTGCCCTTTGAAAAACACACACAAAGAAATCCGTGCCCACAGGAAAGTTGCATTCTGGCTGGTTTAGGAAGCTTTCAGATAACCGCCGGCTGGAGCCCGCAGCCCCGCGGGGGCGGGTGCCCGGTGGGGCGGGCTGCGGGGGGGCATGCGCGGGTGCATGCGCGGGTGCGCAGCCGGGGGGCGCGGGCACCGCAACGCGCCCGGCCGTGGCTCTGGGGTCCGGGGTCCTCTCATCGCCTCCAGGGAGCAGCGCCTCAGAGCCGCCGCGCAAACGGCGGAGTCCGCGTCTTCTCCCTCCCTCCTTTTTTTCTTTTTTTTTTTTTTTTTTTTTAAATAAGAATTTTGAGGGACTCTCCACGGGGAAAAGCAGAAGTTCTTCACTTTTCTCCGCGAATCTCCATTCCCAGCCAACCTACGAAACCATCTAAACACAGGATGCGTTTCTATTTACAGATTGGGGAGGGGGGGGGGAGGATCTAAAAGGGGTTGGAAAACATAAATAGAATGGAAGGAGTGTTGAGAGACAATTTAAGGTAAATATTTGTACCTTCTTCGAGCTCGTGTTTAACAGAAATACATGAAGCTTTTATCCGCAATTTTAAGGGAGAAGGAGGCTGAAGGACAAAGATAAAGAGTCCCATGTCGTGGCTGGGGCCGTGCCCAGCCTGCCCTCCCCTCTCCGGGCAGCTCTGCCTGGCAAACCCGGGCAGCGACCCCCGCCTGGGAAAGATAAACGCTCGGAAAGGAAATAGGTGGATTAACACCACCACACACACACACACACACACACAAAAAAAAAAAAAAAAAAAAAAAAAAAAAAAAGAAAAATTATATATATATATCTATATATACGGTGTAAATATGGGTCGGCGATCCCGGGAGGGGGAAGGGGTGGAGGAGCCCCAGCGGGGCCGGGAAGGGAAATGAGAGGTGTGACGGGAGATAAGCGGCGGGGACGGAGCGGAGCGACAAGAAGAAAAGTATAAAGGAAAATACAAATGAGGAGCGAGGAAAAGTTGCCTCCGAGAGAGCCCGGGCCGGGGCGGCCGCGCCGCCAGACGCTGAAATATGATAATCAGAACAGCTGCGCCGCGCCGCCGGCAGCCAATGGGCGCCGGGCAGGCGTGACGTCCCCGCGCATGACGTCAGGCCAATGGCGAGCGGGCTGAGTTGGAGCAGAGAAGTTTGAGTAAGAGATAAGGGCGAGGCGAGTGACCGAGCCGCCAGCGCCCAGTCCGGCACCGCCGCCGCACCGCACCGCACCGCGCCGATCCCGCACCCGCACCGATCCCGCACCGCGCCGAGCCGAGCCGAGCGGCCGGACCCCGCCGCGGCCCCGGCGCCGCGCCCCGCGCCGCTCCGCGCTTCGCCGCGCAACCCCTTCTCTCTCCGCAGCCCTGACAGTGTCTCTCACGCCGGTGGTGTTTTGTTTTGCCTTTTTTTTCCTTTTTCCTTTTAATTTCAAGTCTCTATTTTTTTCTCTTTTGTTATTACTACTTCTACTTTTTTTATTTTTTTTTTTTTAATTTTTTATTTTTATTTTTAGCGACAGCTTTCAAACCTACTTTGGGGTCTTAAAACGAAACCGTACACCATTTCACTGTGGACATTACACCCTCTTACAGATATGGGAGACATGGGAGACCCACCAAAAAGTAAGGCGGAATTTTTACCGTTGTTGGAATAAATGTGCTGTCTATTGTAGTCGTCTCAGGCAGGCGAACTGCTAGAGAGCTGAACTTCATTTGAATGGTAGCGAAGGTGCCTTTGTTGCCATGCCTGCATGCTTGCTGTGTTTTAACCTCGTACGTAGCCTTGTATGTTAATAGCCTGGGGTCCTGCTCTCTTTTAAAGTTTGGGGAACAGGCAGGATTTTAACGGGGTCTCCTGCTACGGAGCCTTAAATTCTCCTCGTTCTAGGCTGTGGTGAGGCTGACTGACTATCCAGCACCTAGTCCGTCTAGGGGAATTAGCATTAGACTTGCAAAAGAGAGCAAGTGACAACCGTAGTGATGCTTATTCTTGCTAGCAGCCCCGACTCCCCTGTTCTGTGGCAGAGGGCTGCATAGGAAGCGCACCTAGCCACGCGTTCATCGTTTCCAGTCAGAGCCTCTCAAAAAATGAAACCAGATGTAAAGGTGATCTCCCCGTAAGGCAAGGAATTTAAACAAGCGAACAATAAAATAAAAATAAAACAACAAGGGAGTTTGGAGTTTTGATTCTGTGCAAGGCTTGCGAAATGAGGACCTTCACCCCGAAGACTATTCACATCTGCATTTTAACATATGTTCCGCCTCCTTCTAGATGAGGCAAGGTTTTGATGGTACACTTCAATTACCATCCGAAAGTGTAATGCTCTTTAAAAAAAAAAAAAAAAGAAAAAAAAAAGAAAAAGAAAAACAACAACACTCCCAGAGTACGCCCTATAAGGGAACGACACTAAAAGTGTGTTTATCTCTGTAGGAGAGTAAACGGTTAGTCAATCATGTATTTATTTTCATTTCAGAAAAACGCCTGATTTCCCTATGTGTTGGTTGCGGCAATCAAATTCACGATCAGTATATTCTGAGGGTTTCTCCGGATTTGGAATGGCATGCGGCGTGTTTGAAGTGTGCAGAGTGTAATCAGTATTTGGACGAGACCTGTACGTGCTTTGTTAGGGATGGCAAAACCTACTGTAAAAGAGATTATATCAGGTACGCCATTTACGTTGTTTAATTCTTCGGTGAGATTTCTTTCTCTCTCTCTCTCTTTTTTTTTTTTTTTTTTTTTTTTTTTTTTAACTTTATAAACCTGGCAGAGACAGGAAGAGGAAAAATGGTGAGAAAAGAGGGTAAAAGACAATTTGTAGGTTTTTAAGTGATTTCCCCATAGATAGACAGGCGGGGGGGAAAGTCAGAGTCGTCAAGTTTTTTATTCCACAGATTCAAATGCAAATTTCTGTATAAACAAAACCACATTCGGGAACAGCTAGTGACTGTGTGGGACCCTCCTGAGGATTTTAGCAATGCATCCTGTGATTCTAACAAAGTGGGAAATCGTAGGTAATGGAGAATATTTTCAATATTATAAGCAACACGGAACTGATTGCTTTTTAACACAACCTGAGAAGTGCATCTCGCTGTGCTTTTGCAAAGACATAATGGCATTCATAAGAAAGGCACTTCAAGCATGTATGCCGTAAAAATAAATACACGGAGGGGAGGGAGAAATACCCAAACAAAACCTATTTAAATTAGGCCTATCAAAAACAAAAAAGCAAAAGAAAAACAAAACCAAAGTTTCCTTCAGAATGCAGGATCCTTTTATGGGGAGCTTAAAACCTAGACCGAAGTGTTTCTTCGCTAAAATAACTGACATTTAATCTTTTTAAATATTAACCCCTTTGGTGATATCTGACTGCCTTTTCTTTCTTATCTTATCTGTACTGATGAATTAGACAGAGCAGATCAAATTGCCCATCATCTGTTCACGAACAATTGGGTATATTTAGATAATGGAACCGCTTCCTTCCTCACATTAAAATCTGGTAACTGATAAAATGTGAGAGTTGCCAATCCTGACACTACAGAGAAACCAAACCAGGAATTTCAAGTGTGTTTATTATTTGTGCTCCTGGGTCATGCTGGTCCGTTTCAGTGTTGTCTACTGGTTTTGCCAAACCAGAATTTTGTATGACACTGAGGTACGGACAGTATTTTTTTTTTACTGAAAGTTTTGGGAGCAAGTATCTACCAAACCACCTAAGATATCTTTTTCTGGTTTCTTTGTAATTCTGAATTGAAATAAAGTACTTGAGTCTTTCCTTCTCCAGTACACCATTCACAAGCAGATCCCTCCTTCAAGCCATATTGTGAGATTATTCTCAAAGTTTTACGATGGCGAAAACCAGCCCACTCCCTCCCCCTCCCGCCCCCATTTCTTTACTTTTAAAAGCACTTTGGAGCCGTGCTTTCAAATGTTATTCTTTAGCTAATTTCAGGAAAAGGTTTGGACTGAGATGTGCTCATTTACCTCCTGCTAGAACTCCGCGGGCGAAATTTAAACAAACAAACAAACAAACAAAATGCGGCTCTTTTGGCTTAATACGTAATACATTTCATTTGCTCGAATTTTAGAAGTAAGATGTTTGTTATGTACAAGTCGACTTTGAATTAGACCGTGAGTCAATCTATAATTGTCAGACGTGGGCAAACCCCCCGACTTTTGTACCTATAAATGCATACACTTTGCGATGGCTCTGCTCTTTTGCCGTTGTTTGCTGCTTGTTTGGGATTTTTTTCTTCTCACAACCTTACGATTAGGAAATATTTAGGTCTGAATACAGGATTAATACACCTCTATAGACATAGCAGCTAAAGATGTCTGTGAATAAACAGCTCTACCCACAAGCATACATCTCAGACTATCTCTAAGGAAGTGTACTGGTGAGGAATTGTGTGGGCATGAATATTAGCTCAGTTTTAGGAAGGGCTTTTACAGTTCTGTGGACCGAGTGCGTCCCTCTGTGCATGTATCTGTACATTTGCAGGAGGATGTTAATTTTACTTAATACCAGGGAGGCTGGCTAAGGAGCACTCGGTGGGAGACAAGAGACTGTGCAGTTCTAGACACCCGAGTTGGAGCATTTTCCCTTGTTCATCTACTGATGGATGAACTGTCCCCCTCTCCTCCACGGGAGACGAGGAACCCTCCACGCACTCCAGCGTGTAATCCCGGAAAAAAAACCTTTATTTGCCGTGAGGGGCTGTCAGCGAGAAGTTGCTCTTTCGCTCCTGCGGGGGGGCTTGAGTCCCGGCTCAAGGTGGGAGCGCCAGCGGGAGGGGGAGACGGGGCAGGGGGACTGAGGCAGGGGCACACCGCGGAGCAAACCCACCCAAATTGCCTTTTAGTAGGGGGCGAGGGAGGGGAGTTACACTACTATATATGTGAGCGAGTATATATATGAGGAGGGAGTTGTGTATGCCTATATTGTTGTATAACACGAACCTGGTGAGGAGGCATAGGGGGCCACCCCTATCGCGTCCCAGAGGCTAAGCTGCCGCTAGCCCGGGCAGGCGTTAAGCGGTAGAATAGTCTTGAGTGTGTTCCTCGCAAAAATAACACCGTTTGGTGAGGCTGGCACGGTAGTACGCGGGGAGCGGGTGGCAGAGTCGCCAGCCTCGCCTTTCCCCGGTGTGCCCGGATGGTCCGGTTGAGCCCGGGCCAGGCTAGGTCACGTACCCCCGCCCGTGAGGAGGGAGGGAGAGGGCAGGGACGCCCCCTCGCCTGCTGCAGCCCGGGCGCCGGGGCAGGAGGGAGAGGTCAGCAACTCCTCGGGAAGGAAGGGGGTCTCTTTTTTGTTTCTCCCCCTGTTTCTCCTTCCACCTCCGCCGCCCCTTCCCTCCCCCCTCCCCTTGCCCATCAGTGTGTCCAGGTCCCCACCGCCTTTTGCGGCGCGGGGATCAGGGCGCCGGGCAGAAAATGAATCCGTTTTTTTCCTTCCCTCTTCTGGCTCCTGTATTTTCAAGGCTTGTTTAACTAGTGGACCGCGTGTGGCGCGTCTACGCGGGGCCACCGGGCTGACCACGAGCGGGAGTGAAAACCTCTCTCTTTCTTTTTTCCCTTCCTTCCTTCCCCTCTACCCTCTTTTCCCCGTTCTCCCCCCTTCCCCTCCCCCCCCCCCCCCCACTCCGCTTCTCCCTACCCCCCTCTCGTGGCTCTCCCTCCTTCCCTCCCTTCTCCTTCTTTTCTGGGCTGGGCCCTGCTCAGGTTATACGGCATCAAGTGCGCCAAGTGCAGCATCGGCTTCAGCAAGAATGACTTCGTGATGCGCGCCCGCGCCAAGGTGTACCACATCGAGTGTTTCCGCTGCGTGGCCTGCAGCCGCCAGCTCATCCCCGGCGATGAATTCGCGCTGCGGGAGGACGGCCTCTTCTGCCGGGCGGACCACGACGTGGTGGAGCGGGCCAGCCTGGGCGCCGGGGACCCCCTCAGCCCCCTGCACCCCTCCCGGCCGCTGCAGATGGCAGGTACCGCCCGCACCGGGCGCCGCGGGAGCCCGCGGGGTTCGGCACCGCTCGGCCCGGCGCCTGGCCGGGGTGGGGGGTGGGGACAACCCCCGCCGCTTCCAGCGGGTCCCCACACCCCCGCGGAAAGGCGGCCCCGAAAGTGCGCGGCCGCGGAGAGGCGGCGGCGAGCCCCACGCCCGGGGCTGCCGCGGATCCGGCTGCTGTGACAAAGGTCCGCGTACGCGGTACGCGTGAGGCGGTAACACCTGCGCAGGGTCCGCACCCCTGCAGCCTGCGCCCCTCCTGCTCCCACCGCGCACCGGGTGCGGGAGTCTTGTGTGTCCCCCCCGTTAACCCCCCCGAGCCCGGGGCATCCCGGAGCGTTAGTCGGAGAGGGACGAGACGCTGCAGGGAGCAGGGCTGCGACCAAGCACAGACCCTTCTGCCTCCGGAGCATGTGGAAAAGCTGTTCTAAGCACTGGTGGAAGAGGGGGCCGAAAAGAGATAAACTTCATAACTACAGGCGAGTTCTTAGGCTGTAATTTAAAACTGTCAACAAGTTAATCTTCGGTAATTGCCTTTTAAAGTGACTCTGCCTTCTTGAAACGTTTTATGTGATTTGATGAGAATTTCCTCTCAAAACTCAGCATTGTAACTTCAGAGTCGCCCCACCTCACAACTTCACTCACACTTTTAGTTCTCCAGGCGTACATCAGATACTCTGAGACGCTTAGCTTTAGGAAGGGGCACGTCTCTGAGGCAAAGTAGGCTAGACAATACAAGGTTGGCCGGCGTTACTGCTGTGCAAGTAACTGTAGCTCGAAAGCTTATTTACAAACAAAGCTATGGTTAAACAGGCTCGTTTCCCGCTTCTGAGCTGCTTTCGGGTGACATATCTATATATAGGGAGAAAGAATTCCGTAGCTGTTCATGGCAGAATTCTAGAGAGGTTGTGTGTGCTCCCTGTAGTGTGCTTGTGCATATTGTGTCGGCATGTACAATACTGTTACTATTTGAAGCCTTTGTATTGTCTGCATGGCATTTGTTGATGCGCTGTTATAATCAGAAAAGTTGGAACCTGACTGTACAAAAGCAAGCACTTCTGAACGCTAGCTAGCCAGAGTTTTAGGAAAAAAAAAAAAAAAAAAGTAGTGTTTTTATTTTTCCCTTGACTGGGTCAAATTACATCTAGATAGCTACAGCTACACAATACACAGAAGAATAGCAGAATCATCACACGAATACTTTTAGCTCTTGATGTGACGCTACCCGTAGGTTTGCATTTCTTGGCGGGTTCCCCGAGTGGCTAGGCTTGTTCCCCTTTTCAAGAATTGGAGAAACATTCGTATTTTAACGTATTCATCGAAAGTCGACATAAAGTCACTTAGCACCTCCACTTTCTAAGGTAGAGCCGTGTCTTCCGAGCTCTGGGATATGGGGTTCTCCCGGGATTTTCCTCTACGGTCACGGTGCAGCGGATTTGGCTCGTTTTGCTTTGGTTTGGAAGCATCAAACTGCCGGGAGCTATTGCACGTTATCGCGGCCTCTGGCTATACTAAGCTACATTCAGTATACAAGAAGCAGACCCGAATTATGATTAATTTAAGAAGTATTCTTTCATTAATTTTCGGGCCAAAAATCTGTTTTGGTGATTTGTCAGGAAATAAATACATAAAACCCTCCCCCTCCTTTCCTAGCGCACGCACACCTTAGCGAACTCGCCCTCCACTGTCAAGTCTTACACAGGTTCAGGCTTTTGTCGTTAAGGGGGCTGGAGGGGGGGGGGAGGGGGTGTTTTGTTTTTGCAAATTAATTATCTGCGGAGTCAGAAATGTCAGTTCTGTCACTCCACCAGCGCATAAAGCAGAGGAGGCTTCAGGAGCTCCGATAGATCTGAGTGCTTGAATGGCCTTTAAAAGAGGGTTCATCACCCCCCGCTCCCGCCTCCCCCTGTCCCACCAGCTTAGATTCAGAGTCTCTGCAGACTCCCTGCTTCCTACTCACGGGGATCCTGTTCCTCCCTTCCCCTTCCCTTACAGCAGAACCTATCTCTGCCAGACAGCCAGCTCTGCGACCCCACGTCCACAAACAGCCCGAGAAGACTACCCGAGTCCGGACTGTCCTTAATGAAAAACAGCTTCACACCTTGAGGACCTGCTACGCTGCCAACCCCAGACCCGACGCCCTCATGAAAGAGCAACTGGTAGAAATGACTGGCCTCAGCCCGAGGGTCATCAGGGTTTGGTTTCAAAACAAGCGGTGCAAGGACAAAAAAAGGAGCATTATGATGAAACAACTTCAGCAACAGCAACCCAATGACAAAACTGTAAGTGGCTTCAGCCTCCGACGGGGCTTCCCAAGGAGAAACGCCTGGGCTACGTCCAGCCTGGGCAGCTCCTGGGATCGGTTTTGAGGCTTTTGATTTTGTGGGAGCTCCCTTAAAACAAAGAAAATGGTAACCATTATCCGTTTGTTTTTGCTGTCAGTGCAATTAAAAAGAGACCGCAGAGAGAAGCCTATATAGGCTGCTCAAGCGAACACACGTCTTTTTGTGGGGCTAAGGATACGTAGTGGATTAGACTGCTCTGCAGCATGGATTGGGACCTGCAGAATTTATGGGATGTAATAAACCCAGCCGTGTGTGATATTTATATTGCAAATGCAAGGGACTCCTTGAGGGGAGAATGACATTTTCGGCCCCTTCAATGGTTTTACACAGGAGTAAGCGCAGAAGCAAAACCCATGAGTAAAAGGGAAATTTGAAGTATTATATTAGCACTTTATATACTAGATTGTGTATGTGTGTGTGTTTGTTGGTGCACTTACTATAGAAAAAGATAAATGCAATGCAAAGGTTTTGGAATTACTATCGTGTTTACAGGCTAATATATATATAGTTCTCGCACAGAAATGTATTGAGTTATTGTCTGCGGGCATATGCACGTGTGATGCAAACAAGCGGAAAGTGCTGGATTCAGCACAGCAAACTGGCTGTCCCCATTTTAAACCATTTTTTTTTTCTTTTTATGTTTTTTTTTTTTTCCCCCTGTTTTTGTTGGTCCACTTGAAGAAGAGTCTGTTATTCTCCTTGTGTATAGTGACTGTCCAGAGTGACTATTAATTCATAAGGCTGCCTAGTTAAGTGGAATTTAAGGAGTTTCATTTTACCCTGTTGGAATGCAATAAAACACGATGTTATTAACTCGCCTGAACAATCTATTCGTCGAGGCTTGGAGTTATTTTGTACACAGTGCCTGCACCACAGGGTATACTGGGAGGGCTGGGATTTCCTTTTTTTGTTTGTTTGTTTGTTTTTGTTTTTGTTTTTGTTTTTTGTTTTGTTTTGTTTTGTTTTACTGACGTACCCCAGGTTTACCGTGCAGTGGATATACGATCCAGTTGAGGTCACGCAGAACAAAACCAGTCTGGATGCGACATAGAAAGGCAGCATGATTAACCGTTTCTGCTGCCGAGCCGTGCATCGGCAGCCAAAATACAGAATGCTAGCGTTTAAGAAAACTTCGGGCAGAGGGGGTACGCCTTGAGAGGAACAGGATTAAAGGGAAAGAAAGTAAACTTCCACCGTGAAAAATGCAGCGGGTAGAAATAGGCTGACCTGGAGTAGAATAGAGCAAGACATTCACAGCAGATTAACAAAGCAAATACAAGCGACTGTATAGATAAGATAGAAAGCAGTTTATTGACTCTGCGCTTATATACAATAAAGTTAACCAAGCTCATTAACATCTTATGCTGGGCTGTTTACAGAATATCCAGGGGATGACAGGAACTCCGATGGTGGCTGCTAGTCCGGAGAGACATGACGGTGGTTTACAGGCGAACCCGGTGGAGGTGCAGAGTTACCAGCCGCCCTGGAAAGTACTGAGTGACTTCGCGTTGCAGAGTGACATAGACCAACCTGCTTTTCAGCAACTAGTAAGTGTCGGTTCCCAGCCGGAGCAGGCCAGCCTGTGCCCGGGACAGAGCAATGGGGGATTCCCTTTAAACGGGATGTCCTCAGAGAGATGAGCAATCCAGACTAGCCGTGTTTGCCTGGAATTGCAAGGTGGGCATGATAGCACTCCGTAAATGCGGCGAAATGAACTGATTTAATAGGGCTTGGTGCAAAATACGACCTTAGTGTGCAGCAGAGCTCTTGCAGAGCTGAGTGGGTGATGCGTAAGGCCCGACCCAGGGCTGAGACTAGCTCAGTTCACACGTTGCTGAAAACTGAAAGTATCTCTATCCAGAGAACTGAAACATTCTTCACGCGTTATTCAATTCTATGTACATTTCTGAAAGCAGTTTCTAAAATTCGCCCCTCCCCCCTTCGGGCCAATTTTGCCTTTATGTGATAGGGTGGATTTAAAATATATGATTTCCCCTTTTTTTGTCACACAAACATGAATAGCTACATAAGTCCTTGTTTTAAGAACATGCCTCTAGATATAAATTTATTTACCTATATATACATATATACACACAAACATATACATATATGTAGCTTACATTAAACATTGTGCTTTAGAAAAAGTATTGTTAGTACATATTCATGTGAAAAATTCAACAATATAATAAAATGCCTTAAGTGGAAAGAAAACAGACCTTTTAGAATAAATTCTGTTCTTAACTCACTTCCTTATTCTTACGCCATTTGGCAGCTCATATGGGACCATATCATCCATAATACTTAGGCCCAACAAGGTGAATTAAGGACAGAAGTTCAGCCTTAACTCAGTTTCCTGGCCTAACTGTGTTAAAACCAGATCTTTAAAATAATAAGGTATGTTATGAATGGTTTTCCAGTGATTCAAAACAGTACTTAATGACGAAAAATTAACATAGAGACCCTTTTTTGATCTGTTGGGCATCTTTTTTTGACATGAAGTGCTGGAAGACGAAGGTTTGTAGCTGCATCTAGAATTGTTTTCAGACCTTTCCAGTTTAGTATCACGCTCTCTTGCAGGATCGCTTTTCTTTTACCCAGTGGCAGGCTGCAGCGTGTTTCCCTCCCCTGGCACACCCCTGGCTCAGGAAGCTGTAGCACAGCAGCAGAGCTGTTTGCATCATCTTACCTTTAGATCAACCACCGGTTTTCCTGCTTTAATCAAGCTGTCAAACAGACACAAGAAAAACTGATCTTCTTCAGTTGCCTAACTTATTGTGCCTTAACAGAATAGGAGACTTTAAAAACCTTTCATGCAGTGAATTTTTGTATGGAGTAGTTCTGAAAAAAAAAAAAAGGCAGGGTGGAAGACAGATAGCTCAAATACACACACACATGCAGGTAGACAGATCATTAGATAGACAGATGAATATTGATGTATATTGGACATAATGTCTGATACTGAAAAGAGTTAAAATAAAGGATGGTGGATGGAACAGACAGTTCATCGACCGTTCAAGGCACCTCTCTAATCTGGAAAGGGCCTTAATCACAGTATCGGCCAGCTAAATAGGTGCCAAAGAAATGCTTTTGGATTAGCAAAGCTCCACCCTTCAAATCATGCCCTTTCCCAACGCTGCTCCTAAACTAACGGGAGCCGTGGGGCACGGTAGGATGAAATGTGACCTTTTTTATCAAACTTACTCTCGTTAAAAAGAGATAGCACCCGCTTCAAATCCCAAATGAAAGAGAATGGTTTGTTTCAAATGCCTTGTGCTCCTGGATGCTCCTTCCAGGTTTATTTTAGTATGTGCACAAAAGGGGAAAAAAGTAACCTTGCAGTTTCATGTCAAAAAAACACATGCACTCTTAAATAATTGACTAGAACATCCTGTTGGGATTGCCACTCTTGCAAGACAGGGAAGAAGGCCTCATTAACAAATTTATTTGCTTGATTTTTCAGTCTTTTTTTTTTTTTTTTTAACCTGCTTTGTTTTTTTGGTGATTTGGCTGAAGACAAGAAGAAGATTCCTGTGAAGTCAATGGGGAAGCTAAACAAGGCGACAGCGACACAGCCTCTCGTGGAGATGTATCAGGCTGTTTGGCTGCATGCCTGTGTATTTATTTTTGCATTCTTCTTTGCCTTGCCTGCTACTTTTCTTTGATTGTTACAGTTGTAACAACACTTCTTCTTATTATTTTTCTTTTCTTTTTTTTTTTTTTTTTTTTTTTTTTTTGGCAGGTTAATTTTTCAGAAGGAGGACCCGGTTCCAATTCTACTGGAAGTGAAGTAGCATCAATGTCCTCTCAGCTGCCAGATACGCCCAACAGCATGGTAGCCAGTCCTATTGAGGCATGAGGAACGTTCATTCAGATGTCTGTTGTTGTTGTTTCTGCCCTTACCCTCACCCCTGCTGGAGAAAGTGGGAAAGTGATCGTGTTGGGACTCCGAAATTTAGGGGGGAAAAGTATTTAACAACCCTGTAATGAACATAGCAAGGAACCGCTCCATGAAACGAACGGAGTCATGTTTGAAAAGACAAGGTAATATGGTAGCAACACTGTGAAGACAATCATGGGATCTTACTAGAATAAACACTAAAAAAAAAAAAAAAAAAAAAAAACCGAAAAAAAAAACGAAAAAAAAAAGAAACCCCGCGCTATTCAATGATCAGAGGAGGATCGAAAAGACGTTTTCAAAACGTAAAGGATTTGTACTCGTGGATCTCAAAAAAAAAGTGAAAAAAATTATCTTTTCATTTGACTGCACATCTTAGAGAGAAACCAAGGTAGAGGGACTTTCTATCCAGTCCCTCCCAATCTGAATGGTGCTGTTTCTATATTGGTGATTGCCTTGCCAAAAGGAGCTCCAGTAGGTTTTCCATCATCAGGAAAGAGACAATTTAGTCCTGCATTGTTGAAAGATTCATTGCAGGAAGGTGGAGCTGCATTGGTTTGCAATGTTGTTTTTAGTTGATTCTTAACAAGGGGATATTTCCTGGGTCTCTTCCAGCATGTACTGTAGCGGGGTTTTGGTATTGTTTGGTTGAGACCCAGTCTCTATTAAGTCTGAAGCGATTAAAAATAGGTTTTTGAATTCCTCTTTAAAAACCAATTTATAAAAGCATTGCAACAAGGTATACCTCTATTTTGCCACAAAGCGTCTCGGGATTGTGTTTGAAATGTGTCCGTCCAAGACCTTCCCCTCCCCCAAAGACGTGTATAGTCATTGGTTAAAACGACTGTTTTTCTCTCTTTCTCTTTCTCTTTCTCTTTCTCTTTCTCTTTCTCTTTCTCTTTCTCTTTCTCTCTTTCTCTCAATAAAGAAAAAAAAAATTAAAAAAAAAGTAAAAGGAAAAAGAAAAAAGAAAAAAACACACCTTTTTGTTTGCTCTTGCATTGCAAAATTATAAAGTAATTTATTATTTATTATCAGAAGACTTGCCACTTTTCATGTCATTTGACTATTTTTTTGTTTGCTGAAGTAAAAGAAAAAAAGAAAAAAAAAAAAAGAAAACAGAAAAGGTTGTACCGTGGTCTTTGAATTATATGTCTAATTCTATGTGGTTTTTGTCTTTTTTTTTTCTTAAATATTATGTGAAATAAAAGCGCCATATGTAGAATTATTATATCTTCAGGACTATTTCACTAAATAAGCGTTTGGAATAGAGAAAATAATAATAATATTAATATTAAATAATGAACAAAGTTCCCTCTTTTAAATATTTACAAGTTAGCAGCTAAAATACCTGAAATAAAATATTGCATGCAAAGCAGGTCGTTAGTGAATAAAAGGAGTGTGATATTTTATTGCAAGTATTAACGACCAGCTTGTAAATTTCCATTTCAACAACTATATCAGGGCTAGTTGGATGCCTTAGCTTTCAATCGATAACGTTAGAAAGTCTCTTGTTGCCCCCCATCCCTTGCCCTTAAAACTGATATTACTCTAGGCATGATCTGACATAACGTTAAGACATCTAAAGAACTGAGAACTCAGGCTTTTTGCTGAGTTCTATTATTTTTTAAAAATAATAAAAAGAAAGTGCTGTATACCAAAGCCTCGTTGTTGAGATTGTTGAAGTGACCTGTATTTTAAGTATAAGCTCCTGATAAAAGGGACGCTTTTTGCTTAACAAGTCAAGTATGACCATTATTTATCAGTGTCTGCTGTCAAAACGCTTGAAAAATGCTGCAGGAGAAAAATTTTGAGGGGATATTGCTGTGAAATTGCACGAATAGTGTTCCTTATTTTCTGTCGACTTCCCTCTCTTCACTCCCTCTTTTCTTCCTTTTTTAATTTGCGGGGGAGAGGGTGGTGAAAGCTAGAAATGTGGGCGATTTCTTGGGGAAAAGTAGAAAGGAGGAAAAAACCAAACCCGTAGGAAAGGGTTGGTTTTGCTCCAATCCAAGTGCTCCCTGTGCTCCCGGCCAGCACAAGACAAAGGCTCCTTTTAAAAAACCTTAACAACTGGAATATACAGAGTTTTTAGTCTGAAAAAGACAAGATGGTTTGCATGACGGTTACTCCAAACCCTAATGTTTTCTTAACATTACCTTCTTTTTCCTCTCTCCTCACCATCTCAGCCCACCCTGAGTAAGCTCATCTATAGAGATAAACCATTTCGACAGTACAGAGAAAATAATAATAATAATAATAATTAATAATAATAAAGGTTAAAAGTCTAATACAAGGATTTCAATCATCCTGATTAGAAACTGGATTCATTTTGTATGCTCAAGTGTAATACATTTTTGAGTACTTGATAAATATTTAAATAAATATGAAATCTACCTTAAACTGTGTGATCAGTAACCCTTGTGTTTTCATGCAGGATCAGAGGCTTGGTACGACGCTTCGGGGGGCGGGAGGGAGAAAGGGTGTCATTTCTGCCCGGTGGTCTAACGTGTAAGTCGTTTGAGTCGCTCTTAGTGCCGGGAAGCCGGAGGGAGGGAGGGAGGAAGGAGGGAATGGGGAGTTTGGAGACCGAGTCTCCCACTCGTGGGGTGTCTTGAGCTGGCGCTGAGAACCGGTAAGGTCAGGGCACCACGAGGGCCTTTGGGTTCGCCTCTCACCGCCTGGTAGCTAACGCTTAGGTGGGAAGCCCGACCACTCCGTGGGGAGAAGGGCAGGGTTACGCCGGGGCGGGGGATGGCACCGCGGAAGAGCAACCTGCGCGCCGGGGCGTTGCTGAGACACCCCACCCCACCCCACCCCACCCCACGCCAAGGGCAAGACCTTCAGACCAGTAAAGGTCTGTAGTCTCCGAGAGTCACGCAGGAGCGCAAGGCGGATTTTGGCGGTCGCTCCTTGCGACGGGAAAGCCCCCCCCCTCCCCCCGCCCCTGCGAGGAGCCGGCGCAGTGCTGCGCGGCGCCCCACGGTCCCGGCGCGTCCTCCCGGCGGCTGGGGCTGCCGCCGAGATAAGCGGCCCGCCGGGAGGCAGGGGTTCGGGTTTGGGCTGCCGACGGAGGCTCTTGCTCCTGGACACACGCAGGCAGCGTGTTGTCGGGGGGCTGCAGCCGTGATCCGGCTCCTCGGTTCTGCAGGGGGCTGCGGGCGGGAGCCCCACCTGGGATGTGCCCGCACCTACACCTACCGCCGGCATCCTCCCCGCACCCCCACGGAGGGCCTAGGTCCCCTCGGAAGGCTGGGGGAGGCCGGGGTGGGGGGAGAGAGGGGGCTGTGGTTGCTGCCGCGGCGGCGGCCGCTCGAGGGTCTCCACGTCCTCCCGGCCGCCGCCACCCCGATTCGGCCCGCCCTTCTGCGCAGACCCACGGCCCCGGAGTCACCCGCAGCATCCCCCCTCCAAACTTAAGTTAAACAAAACGCGTCTCATTTTAAGATTTTTTTTTTTTTTTTTTTTTTTTTTTTGGCGGGGCAGAGGGGGTTCTTTTATGGCCTTTGGTTCCCTTTTCAATTTCAAATATTTGTGGCATATTTATTCCATCCCCCAAACCTTTGACTATTATCCGCCGTAAAGCAAATAGAGACAAACTTTCGCGCGGTCCCTCTTAGTGCCTTCAGGAGAGCAACGCTCCTGAGCTCGGGCAGCAGGTTTTGTGCAAGAGAGAGAAAACATCCTCTTCATGAAATGCGTGTCCTTATGGTGCTCTGTGCAGGTTCCTGCTCTGGTTCCTCTTTCCGATGCAACTGAGGGCGGCAATTAGCAGTCCCGGGTCCTCCGGTTTTCTTCTTGCTGCAGCCTCACTTAATAGTGTCAAATGAAGTCGGTTAAACCTTGCTGTAATTTTTCTGAGAATTTGCACACACAGAGGCCACTCTTCTCATTTCAATATTTGTACCAGGTTAATTAACTCTCAGCATCTCCAGCCAATGTTGCGGTGAGACGCAGAAGCTGGGGACGTGAATTCCATCGTTGAGATCAGTTGAACATCTCAAGAGTAAGTGCTTGCCTTTGTATACATACGTATACATACATATCTTAACATATCCACGTTGGGTCACACAAAAATGGGCAGCGGGGAGGGAATGAGCCCCCCCCCCGGCGGTGCCGGCCCACGGGCCGCCGCAGTCCCAGCGCAGCGCCCGGGACGGAGCCGGAGCGAGTTGCGGGTCCGCCGTGCCGGGCGAGTTTCACGGGCACCAAGCCGCCCTCGCCCCTTCTGCATGCCCGAAACGCCAACAGCGTTTTACGGTGCGAGATGCTGCTGCTGGGGGCTTTGCGTGCTTCAGCGGAGCCGTAAGTAGTTAATAAAGGGGCTGGAAAGAGATCCTGTTTACTGATTGTCCCTGATTGTTGTTTTCTTGATAACAGAGCAAGCCACTGAATGACTGTTTGAGCTCAGGCGCCACAAACATAAACTTAACAGCTCCCAGTGTGCCGGCCCTGCTGGAGGATCACTCCTCACCTCCCGGGACTTGTGAAGTGCAGGCGGAGAAGGCAGCTCCCAAGGAGGCAGGCACCATGGAGGCGGGGGAGGTTCGCCTCTATGGCCGAGCTTTCCATATCGCACAGTTATCTGCCGTCATTAGCTGGGAGAAAGGGGAATAAAAATTAATGGGCGCCTTTCTCCGAGACCCCTGCCCGTGCCGGAGGTCGGGGCAGACTCTATGCGCCGCTCTTCGCAGCATCCCGGACAAGAGATGCGGTTTTTACATCGGGCTGCTGTTTTGTTGGAATTTCGTCGAATTCTCTTGCGGCGGCTAAGCGCCACCAGCCACACAAGCGCTCTGGGCTCGTCCGGGGACGGGGCGGCAGGAGGGCGCCCAGCCCCGCGGTCACCGGGGTCCGGCAGCAGCGGGGCAGCACCCGGCCCGGCGGCCCGGCCGCCCTCCGCCGCGGCGGCAGCTAAATTTCCTTCAGCCTCGGCTTTCACTGGGGGCGTGTGGCGGGGGTAGAGAAGGATAAGGTTGCAAAACAGGATTTTTGCTGAAGCGTCTCTTTGCGCTTTGGTTTTTTTTTTTGTTTTCTTTTCTCTTGACAGACAAAACAGGGCAAGGTGTGTGTGTCGGAGAGAAAGGGCGGAAAAGTTTTCCAGAAATAAGTGACACGAACCAAAGCAGAGCTCAGCTCCTATCTCGCGGCCGACCTTGGGCGGCAATGAGAAGAGGAAAATAGGGTGTTACTGTGGCTTTTCTTTAGGAGGGCTGTTCAGGTCGGTAGATCTCCAAGGCTAATCCAAACAACCCGTTTGACTTGTGAGGTCCGGAGTCTAGACAGAGCTGGTGGCTCGGCGGCTCCTTATCTGGTTTTGGAATCAGCCAAAAGAGACTTTTCTTAATGTCCACAGCAGCACTGGGATCTGCCGGGGCCGGGGAGCCACAGCACCTCGCAGACAGGACAACAAATACACCCACCACCTGGAGGCTTTACAGCCCGCTTTGTTGTCCCCGGGCCGCCACGGCCCTGCCTCGCCTTCCCCCCCGCCCGCCCCGGGGGTTTGCTTAGTAAAACCTACACCCCGCTGCTTGCCACCGCAGCTGCCCCTGTCGCCCCCCGGGCACCGAAGGGCCACCCCCGCGGTAGGACATGGCAGTGGGTACTGGAGCCCCTCTGGGGTCAGGAGTGCTATTTTTTCTTCTCCGCCCTCCCCGCCCCCCCCGCCCCATCTCCCCCCCGCCCCATCTCCCCCCCGCGCGCGCGTGTGTGTGTTTGCTGCTACTGGTATTTACTTTTTTTCCCAGTTGAAGTTTTACAGAGAATGGGAAAAAAATATCCAAACTCACTCTTGTTCACCAACATTAAGGAATGATCGAAGCAAATCAATTAAGAGAGAGGAAGTCGGTTTAGATACAAGATCTTCTTTGGGAGTAGAAAATTGCCTTCTGTATTAGTCCCTTTATACTGGGTTTGTGGATATTGCGAGCCCTAAAGCTTGTTTGAGGCAGTTGGGATCAATAAAAGCATTTAACTCAAAAACAAGCAGCATTTTGGAAACTAGGGAGAAAGGCATCTTTTAGTTAGATGTCACTCTTTCTATTTATTCATTTATTTTCCTGAGCCTTCATACTCTTCTGGCACGTTGGGCGGCTGTATGGTGGGTTTCCAGGTTTCTGAACAGTGCATGAGCCCGTCCAGCATCTCTGCTGCATCTCTGCTGTAACACAAAACAGTTTGCTGCGAATCTGTGCCATTCCTCTCCAAACTCTGTGCTGTTTCTCAGTGCGGTTGAGTTCAGGGCCATGATATCCCATTTGGGAAGAAAGCAAGATGATTGCTGTAACTGTGATGCACTGATATGCTATTTGCGGCGGATATTGTAATTGAGTCTGCTAATGTGGAATTATGAAATTTGCCAGTGGGTAGGACTCTTTCTTTTGCAGTTTAGAAAGCTTGTGGATAAGTGCTGTTTTGTAGATTTAGTGGTTGCAAATTTCCTCATGTACAGAGCAAATTATATTGCAAAGCTTTTGTAATAATTTTACATCAAACACATTTAAACCGTTTTAAACGCCCCAAAATTCAGGGAATTCAGGATCAAGAGAGGAACATTTCCCCAGAAAAGGAATCTTAACCATGATCCTGGTACTCCTCTTTTTTTTTTTTTTTTTCTCATGGGTAAAACTTTGTGTTTATTTTTAACTGTCACAAATACAAGGTGTTGTTTGAAAAGTGTTAAACTTAGCAGGTATATAGAGATAATAGTGACGTGTCACTGTGCATGATAAAGTAAAATATGGTGGGAATTAACTTGAAAAGTTTATGAAGGTTTTAACTACAGCCCATAAATTAACCTTTTTTACAAAGATAAGATGATATGTAGAAGATCTTACAATATATATGACACTTAAAAAAATACTCCAATATTTGGAGCCCAAACATTTTTTCCCCAACTTTAAGAGAGAAACTGAGGTTCTAGTCCTCGGAGAGCTTACTGTATGTAATCTGAAGTAATTAATGTTAGACCACTCTAGTGAATCACGAATTGCAGGAGCAAACTTTCTAGTTTACACAGGGCCTTCTGTGAAGGTAGTGAAAGATTTGCTGCTAACCTCTAGCGAAGCAGGAATGCGAAGCTCTGAAAGCTCAAGTCCAGTTCTCACTGAAGTTAGTAGCAAAAATCCTGTAGACATGTGGGTATAAAATCAGTGCTGTGATTTTGTAGGAAAAAAGTAATTTCCTTTCCAACACTCTCTTTTTTTTTTTTTTTAATCGTATTTGACCTTATGCGACTGCATAATTTTCTGTTATAAGAGAAAAACCCTCTTAAGCTAGCGATGCATCAGTAAAAGCATCTTTCTTGGTGTGGTAATGAGAAACAGGAGCCAACAGCTCATCTGAATTTACAGAATATTATGAAACAAAACAGCCACTCCCTGTGTCACTTATTGCCGCCTAGGGGAAATTTCATACGTTGTGAATTCTGGGGTGGGTGACTATGTACAAATTGCTTATATTTTACAAGGGAGAAATCTTAGCAAAACTTAACAGAATCAGCTGCACACCAGCTCTGAAGTTCTAATTTATATGTATTTCACCTTCACGATATGAAGCAAGGAAGGTTTTGCAGGATTTGGCCCGACCAGTGTGACTCACATTCAGGCTTGTTCTGAGCCAAGCAGCTGCCCAATTGGCTCTGTGGCAGAATGATCCCAAACTTCATACACAGCACAGGATTTGAGGTGTGCTAAAGATGCATTGTTTCCTTTAGTGAAAATGACTTGATAGTATTTTTTTTTTACTTTACTCAGATTTCTTTTCTGCAGCAAGAATGTAATGTTTTTAGTACTTGAAAGGCTAGAGATTCTTTTAGATATTCATAATTTTCCTCAGGGTTGGGCCTTTGCTGTCTGAAAACCCTTGGTAGTTTTGATAATTAAGTCAGGATGAGCAGGACTAAGCACTTGGTGGCAAGACATCTGAAATTGTTATATTACTTTAAATGAATATGTTTTAGTCCAGCATCCATTCCAGATCTTACTGGCTTACTGGTTAGTGTAAACTGGGGAAACGACTAACTCCCAGTGTTCATACAGGAGAATTATATTCAAGACATTAGACACATCTTCTTCATTGCATTTTTTAAATGCTAGGTTTTTAAATCTCTTACGGTTCACTGTTTTTCTTCTAGTTAATTAGTTTTCAAGGCATCTTTGCCTGCCATTCCAGTAAGCATAGCTGTTTTATGCCCTGATCTTAACTTTTTTTCTGAGTAAAACAGCAATGGACTGTAAGGGAGTCACGTGTCCTCAAATCAGTTGAGCCCATCCTGTTTTAATGTCAGTGATCTCTGCCAATTAGTGGCAAAGGCAAGAACATTTAGATTTTTGCAATGACCACCACATGTGGTAACAGTACTATTATGAGGTACTTCAGAGCAGAAGAATCTGTCATTAAAGTAGTGAAGTGAAATTTCACCATTTGGGATCTCAGTTCTGCGGTACGTTTGCTCTTCAAAACGGATTACATTAGTGATATGTCTTTGCAGTTTTAATATAACTTACTAAACCATTATCACACAAAAAAACCCAAATCCCCAAATTAAGAAAGGCAAATAACCACCTCTTACAACTGTCATATAAAAATTATTCTTTGACAGTTTGCCATTTTCCCTGGTGAATATTTTGTTTATAAAAACACATCTCCTTCTGAAATCATTAGGTCATTCAAGCAGGTATTCATCTGAGGGTGCTTACAGCTGTTCCACGGTTCTGCAGTACCTAGTACTATGTATGGCCCATGCTCCTCACAGGTCCTTAGAGCAATGCTGTAACCAATGTGGTCAATAACAGTAAATAAAAGAACATGGTAATGGTAATACAACTCTACAGCAATAACTGGCTAATATAGACGTAAAGCTTTGTGTCTTATAGATGCTGAATTCCCACAAAATAATTTTTGAGCCCTGCTTTTATTCCTGTTTCTATGGCAAAACTGTTGCTAACTTCCACAGGAGAATTTGGTCTCTTCATTCAAGTAAGTGCCTCAAAGAAAAAATGGGAATTAAGAATGAAATAGCATGACAAGTAGCAGCATTGCAATCAGCAGGACAAGTTTTATGCTGCAAGGACTGATTCTGGATGGAAAAAACTCTGAAAATTGTAAGTTTTGTACTGCAGGATCAAATGTTTGGCTATTGCAGTCACTAAAACAATATGTTCATTCTTTAGGGTTTTATCGCCTTCAACTATTTAGCAAGATAACTCTATACCTTATATTTCAGAAAGTATTTTTAGTTTTGATATACATTTGAATATACTGCTGGATGAAAGGCAGTCATTAAAGTAGCTGTTGATCAAGCAGAGAATGCAAAAATTTAATGACCAGTTTAAAATTTAAAATTTTAATAAAATTTAAAAATTTAATAACCAGTTAATGATCAATTAAACATGGTGAGTTATCTACTCCAATTCTTAATCATGTCTTTTAGTCAGGTGGCATTAATCTGAGTTGCCCTTTAGTTAATGATTGTTTTGTACTTTTTTTTTTTTTTTTTCAAATATTGTAAGATATTTCTTCTTTGGAGATACAAGTGAATAGAGCTGGGGGAGGTATGGACTTTTGTGAATGTGGGGTCTGAAAGGAACAAATAATTAATGCTTCCAATTAGGTCAGTGAAACTCCCAGGGGCAGTAGAGTGGTAAATCCAATTGTGAGAGCAATGTGGAAGAGAAAAAGGGAGGATGGAGGCAGTTGATGTCTACCTGTGACATGACACAGAGCCTGTGACACCCTGATAAAGTTCTCTGATATTGAAGCCCTTGATTCATGGCACAGCCCAGCCTTGTGTGGGCTCGTGAAGGGGCCAACTGCTCGTGAGAAGCAGCAGAGCTCCTCTGGGAAAGGATGGTTTGCTGCCTCTTCGGCAGAGGCTGAGGAGCCCTTGGCAGGGATGGTTAGACAGGTACTCTCTTCCTAAGCGGGATGCTGGAAAAAGTCATGGCAGAATAGTTGCCAAAGCAGAGAGCTGCCTCACATTCACATCTGCACAGGAAGAGGCAGTGACCACAACGAGAGCTGATCTCTCGATGATGGATAGCCTTCAGGCGTCTCTGATGAACTTCCTCATGCCTTTGTTACAGTTGAAATGAAGTATTGGTAGCTGGTCTGCAGAGCTTGCAGGGGAGACTCGGGCTTGTGTTTCAGTCAAGGCTTCCTCCCTCCCTGTGACAGCCCCTCCAGAGTGGTTGCAGGGAGGCCATGGCTGGGAGCTGAAACTTGCCTGTTCTCAGGAGCGCGACTGCCCGCCCTTGCCTTAATGCATTGCTGCTCTTCCTCCCCCTGCACCACTCGGGCCGTGACCTGGAAGTCTCCAGATGTGGGAGAGGTTGGCCCTGGCCGGCTCCTCGCCCTGAGTTCCCACACTCCTCGTCCCTGCCTCCAGCACGGGCTGTTCTCGCTCCGCTGTGCAGCCCCAGCTACATGCAGGATGCTGCAGCCAGCTTGGATGAGGCTTCACCTGGGCCCCCTCCATCTCCTCCGCCAGCATGGGATCCCTGCACGTACTTCATGATGGGATATAGGTCTCTGTCCAAAAAAGCCAGGATGTGAGATGGAGCACGTGGCACCCGCTGTTGTAAAGCCTGTGATGGGAAAGGGCAAGCGTGCTTCTGCAGGCATCCACCCGAGCATGGGGCTGGTGAGGAGGTGCAGGCTGGGGCCATAATGTGTCTCTGGTCTGTGCTGCCCAGAGGGGAGCTGTGGCTCCGTGCTAGTGCCCTGATTGGCGTCCCCGAGAGCCTGTGCCATAACCAAAGCTTGGGAGATGGCGAGGGCTGTGCATGCTCAGGGGGATGAGCTTGGTGGGGCAGAGCCTGCACTGCAATGGCTGCTTTTGGACACCCAGCTCTGTAATGGAGTACTTGTTCCAATGGCATCTTGTTCCATGGTGGGTGGATGCGGGCAGCTGAGTGCGCCGGAGTGGGGATCAGGGAAAAAGAGCTGGTGCTTACTGAGCAGAGGGATGCATCGCAGATGCTACCCTTTCTCGTGGCATAAGCACCAGTGCTAGTAGAAGTCATCTCTCTCCTCTCAGAATTTACAGCTCAGACCCTTTCTTAATAGCAGGCACTTATGTCCTTTCCTTTTTTTTTTTTCCTTTTTATTTGAGCGATGCAGAGTATCATTATTTTTAGCTTCCAGAAGATGCCTGGAGCGGTAGCTCCCCCTACTCCAGAAGTGATCGGTGGTTTCAACGTTTACTGTGACAGACCTGGTTTCAGATTTGCTCCATGCCTGAGGGGATGCAGCCATGCGTCCCTCTCCCAGCCGAGGCAGCATCCCTAATCTTTGGGCTATAGGCTATGTATATGTTGGTCTGGTGTGTGTGTGTGTTTGTGTGGCGGGGTGTTTCCATCCTGACCACTGAAGCTGTTCTGCAGCTCAGGGAAGACCGGAGAGAGGAAATGAGAGTGTGAGGGTTGAAACGTGTCACGGGAATCAGGTCTGAGTCCTTTTGGAGGATGGATTTTGTCAGAGGTGTGTGGCCTGGCAGGAACAGGCAGGCCTGCCCATACGTGCAGGCAGAGCTGTGCGTGTTTTGAGACTCCAGCGTAGAAAACTGAAGCCTCTCCAGAGGCCGGGTGCCTCTGGGAATGGTCATCGGCTGAGCAAAGTTTTGAGGATCCCAGTTTTGGGTCTAAGTGCTTAAATTGCTTAAATTGTTGCTCTGACATGCTCTGGGCAATCCTGCTTCGGCAGGGGAGTTGGACTAGATGATCTTTATGGTCCCTTCCAACTCTAAAAAATTCAGTGAAATTCAGTGAAATTGCACCCAAGCCCCATGCTGGGCACCTCAGCTCCTTTTTGGAAGGCTGCCGCTGTGGAGGGTGTTTGCAGTGTGCTGACAATGCCTGCCAAAAGGGCCCCAGAGCCTCCACAGGAGGAGAGATCTGGCCAGCTTCCATCTTCCTAGCAGTGTCGGAGTGGCGTGGCGGGGGTCGTGCGAGGGAAAGTGGAGACCCTCCATCTCTGCCTCACTCAATGCGCTCACTGCTGTCAACTAAGGCAGTTGACAAGGCAAGGCGCCCAGTGTGTGGGTGAGACTGAGGAACAGTTGAGAGTTTGCCGTCTGCAGCTTGGTCTGCATAAGGCTGGTGGCCATGCCGGAGGCTGCAGAAGCTGCCAGCAGGTACGGCAGAGCTGGTACCTGCCCTGCTCACCGGGGGACCTGCCGGCTGCCAAGCTGGAAGCATTACTGAGGCTTTGGAGGCTGCTAGATGATCCCATCTCAGCAGGTGGAAAACAAGCTTCCCCACAACACTCCCCCATCACTTTCTGGTGAGACATTAGTTATTAATACTTTTGGATGAAGACCTTGCTTTTGTGATCCATGCCCTGGCACTGCCTTTTTGCATTGGTCTCTGTTGTAGCAAATACATCAGTCTGTGCTACAATTTGATGAGAGTGCCACCTCTGCTCACTAAACAACAGATCTCACTGGGAACATGAGATCAGTGTTTGCAGAGCTCTGCTAGCCACTGGTTAGTCTGCAGGTGGAGTTTTAAAGTATAATTGTGACCTGTGGAGCATATATAGCCTGCGTATATGAGAACATAGAATCATAGAATGGTTTAGGTTGGAAAGGACCTTAAAGATCATCTAGTTCCAAACCCCCTGCCATGGGCAGGGACACCTCCCATGGGCATCTATCTGGACAATCTGTCCACAGCTGCAGCCTGCTATAGTTGGTGCTAAGTTGGAGCGGTCACAACATGAAAATGGAAAAGAACCACCTGTCAGCAAGTTTCTCCAAGTCTCTGCTTTTGAGTTTATTCTCTAGTCTTGCCTGTTGTCGAGGTAGCCAGAATATGCTGACCTGCAAGATGTGACCAAGTGTTTTTTGGACGGCAAGGAACAGAAGATTGCAGAGGAGGAAGTATATGTTTGAGAAAGATAGGCATGGGTAAGATTTTGAGCTCATCTGTGGGAAGTTTATTTTCTAGGTTAGAGGTGAATCTTTCCTTACATGATTTTTCAAAATACTGTATTTGTATCTAATAGCTGTAATCCCAGGTTTTCTCTTCAAAGACTATGACTAACCATTGTGTTTCTTCCTAGAATACTAGTAGACATGGTCTCCTCTTCCTGAACTTGTCAGCAACTCCATTGTATTTATATCAGGGATACCACTGCTTTATTGAGAAGTTCCCAAACTTGCATTTGCTATGTTCAGTGCAGTGTGTGAACAACTGAGGAGTCCTTGTGCAAGAACTTCACCTTGCACAGAGCTCTAAGGTACTCTTGCCTACTCAAATTGTTTGGTAACCCTTTCTTTATTCAGTTCTACAGAGTGAGTCAAACACCAGCAGATTTAGACAAACAGACTTGTCTGTGAAGCACATTGTAAGTATAATTGGGATAATAATTGTAATTTGTAATGCAACTGACTTCATGAATATTAGACACATCTCTTGGCAATGTAAGGCTGTAGCAGAGAGTGCAAAAGAACCTCACCAGGGTTTTTAATGGAAACTGATGCTTGGATCATTTAAAATGATCATTTAAATTTAATGGAAAGTAATGGTGTGGGGTTGTGTGGTCAATACAAAGATTCCGCTGCATGTGGAAAGAAATGCTTTGTTTTCCCCATTATTCATTCAAAACTAAAACAATAAAAATAAGGACAGGACTGGGCAGAATAGAAGAGCAACACCATGTTTTTTTCCAGAATAATGAGATTTTAAGTATTATGAGTTCATTCTGATCATATTTTTCATCAGCATGTAATAGATACGCTGCAAAATAGTTCAGTGCTATCCAAAACAATTTTAAATGCAAATGAGGAAACCATAGCAGTTTTCCTTTCTCTTCTTTTTCTACCTTGATTAGATACACTGCTCTGTCCTGATACACAACATACACAGCGTGGGCTCATGGAGGTGCAACAGCTTTTTGTCTTTCGAACCACACCCACAACACAAAGGTTGGGGCATGGTTTGAAGATCTGATCCAGGATGTTTAAAAATACTGTATGTTTAATGACTAAGCTAACCCTCCCCAAAGACATTTTGAAAGAATTTATCCTACACTTAATCACCAAAACATTCTTTCTGCTTGCCTCTAGCAAGATTCAAGGTCGGAAAGAAAAGTTAGGGATTTTCCCACAGGAAGGCTGGCAGTCTGAGGTTTGGAGAATCTCGTTGGTATAACATTATACAGCAGAATATCAGAGCATGAGGCATTGTATACTTTTTTAAGGATTGAGTGAAACCCACCCAAGCTGCAGGGCTGTTGTGGGCTTGACTGTGTTTTCCCTGCTCTTTAATATTAAATAAATTTGTAGCCATTTCTTTTTTCAGCTAGCTTGCATGCTCTCATTTGAACACGTTTGCTTTTTAAAAAATATTTACAGTGTTTCTATCATTTGCCTGTGTTATGACACTATTAATTCTTTGTCGTGATGTGTTAGACTGCAAGTTTACTCAAATGTGAAGACTAACATGATGTATTTTAAATAAAGGTACACACTCAAATATATTCTAGTTTCTCTATGTCTGGGGATCTATCAGAGACAGACAGTGACTTACTACTTTCACTTTCATACTCCTCAGTTCCACTGGTTTGAATACAATTTGATGAGTATAAATCAGAATTTAACTCTGAAGTACCCCTTAGCTGTCTGATGCAGTCATATCTGTAAGAGTGTATAATGTAAAACAAATGCCCATGGAGACTTATATTTCATTAAGCAAACCAGAATGCTGTTTCCCTCAAAAGCAGCATTTCTCTGGCTCTGTCTGGAGCAGGCAGCAATCATGCTTCAGCTCCATACAGCATCTGCAGCACCACAATAAATCCTATATCTGATGAGTCCCAATACAGGTAGGGAAACAGTGAGAAAGTCACTGCAAGAGAGCAGCCACACACTGGCATGACCAGTTACCACTGCGCTTCGTACATCCTCAGCAAACTGCTGCCTTCTGTGCAGGCAGTGAGGTCTGACATAAACCGTTGCTTGTAGCAAGAGTGACAGAGCACTGACTCGCCACCATTCCCGTTCCACTTTCGATGATCAGTTATAAACATGATCTTACACAATGCCTCACTGGAAATGGGACCCACTGAATGTTCCTGAGGAAGACATGGCAGAGCACAAGCATGTGTGCTGCACTGAAATCTCTTACAAAACTGAAAGTACCGTTTATGTTGTTTCTTGTTGGAAGTACCCGTAAAAGCAGAGTACATTTGCATTCTTAGCAGTTACACAGGTTCTGTGCCTACATTTCTGTCTGCTGAAGTTTTAGTAACAAGCTCACTTTGCTTTAGTAGTCTTTTTTCTCTAGAAGAAAGTAATACTGTACTACAGTACTGTGTGTAAATTAAATAGTAAAGTATGAAAGGTCTGTTGTAAAGCTCCAGAATATATTTAGATGGAAACTACATTGACCTCAATAAAGGCAATGGTTCCTAAAATATTCTTATAGAAGTCGATGAGAGCTCTTCCACCATAAAATGATGGGCTCATATTATGATATAGAATAAGTCGAAGATAAAGAATAAAAAGCCTATTTATCACTTGAGCCACTCCCAGTTTATGTGGCAGCAGGTATAAAAGCAAACAACATGTAGCATTTTTTCAGACAACATATAATTAATTACTATGCTGTGCTCAGTCACATGATTTTTACAGGTGCTGAGAGGTAAATAGACTCCAAAAGGAACAAAATCAGTTCATGCAGGCAAATTTTGGCCTCTAGAAGGATCTATCAGGGATAGGTCACTCTATGTGTATCTTATTTTCTTAGGCTTTTGCCAGAGACAAGATAGAAGGACCGTGTCTGATGTAGTCCTCTGGTTCTTAACATGGTCAGGGCTCAGTCTTGTCCCACTGAATGACATGGAATTTCAATTACTGACTTCACCATCAGGGTGATTGAGTCCTTGCTATTTGCAGGCTTCAGTCTCTTTATTAAAGTTTTGACTCATTTGTGCAGAAGTGATGGTACTTGACATCACCTCCTTTTCTTCCACTGGTTGTGATGGCTCTTGATATTTTCTTGAAATTCTCCTCCTTGAAAGACTCGGATCTACCTTTTTTCAGCCCATATAATTCCAGCTTATTCGTTCCTAATAGCTATATAACTGTTAATAGAGATTAAGCATTCTGTTTGAAATTAGGTTTAATACTTCACTGTGGTAAAATATGTCTAAATCCTTTCAAATGACTGGTAGCACTGTAACATTAACAATCATCTTAATCACTACTTGAATATTTCCTTATATGTATTTGTACCTATAAATATATATATATATGAAGTTCTCATTCTCATTTAATTATCCCTGAAATTTTAGTTTGAACTCTCCAAGTCAAAAGGAATTTGGGGGTCAAAATTTGCTATAACCTCCCCCTTCACAAACTCCGAACAACTTTTGCTACTCTTATTTCTCGCAGTCCATAAAACCAGCAGGTAACATTATTTTGTTGCCGTCTCCCTTTGATTTTAATTTCCAATCAAATGGTACTGGATTTTCTAAAAACACTTCTTGTATGGTCAGTTACTTTTCATTCATGTCACATCATATATTAACAGTTCTGTGCAGCTCTTTCAAACTACAAAGCTTTGTCTACCTTGTATGTATTTTTCAAGTCCTACATTGTATATAATTTATTAATGACTCTGCTCTTTGTATGCACAGAATGTAGCCTCAGTGAAGGTCATTCCTAAGGAAACCATATTTCAAAAACAGTGATAAGGGCAACGCCTCCTTCTTATCATTCAGGATTTTGTCCAAATATATGAACTTAGGTATGAACTGAATTGGTATAAGCTGATAGGATTCTGCAAATAGAAGAGTTTGGATGGGTTTTGTCACCAAAACAAATTAAGTGGGTTCCTTCGAGTCAAGCAAATGAGTGGATCAGAGAAGAATGAAACCCAGGATGTGGGATTTGATCTCTTCACCATTATGGTACATATAAAGCTATCTCTAGCCTGGAATTTTTCCACCCTAACTACAACAATATGCTCTCATACACTGCAGCAATAAAACACTAGGACAAGAGACAATTTCAAATGAAAACTGCATTTTCCCTCCTGTTCCCACTGGAGAAAAAAGAAAATATCTTGAATTATGGCATTTGGAACTCAACTAGTAAAACCTTTACAAGAGGCCACTATCACTATAAACCACTCAGATTCTTTACAGATATACTAAGAACAATTCTGTGGCATTTATGTGAGTTCTTGTTTGTTACTGAACTTGGCCTTTTGAATAGATCCCTTTATAATAGCTGTCACAGTTATCAGGATAATGGCATTTTCTCCTCACCCTGGTTTGCTCCTGCTGAAGGTGGATGTGGTCTCAGTCTACATGACGAAGCTGAGCAAGGTGCAATATTGACACACGTGTCCTTTCTGATACTGTGATAATGAGAGAGGGCAACCAGCCTAGGAGCAGGGACAGAATTCCTTAGGTCTCCCCATTCTATATCAGCTCTCGATCAAAATTTCTCTAAGTAACCTGGTTCAGTACTTGCATTTTTCTATACATATCTTTGTAACCATTGGTCAGCCTTCTTAAAGAAGCATTTCTTTTATAGCAGGACCAAAGCATCAGAGAAAAGGGATTATGGTATACCCAATACCCTTTAAGTATGACATTTTGTCTAATAAAATGTCTCTATAGCAGACAATTTCATCAAGTGACCCCAAACCATGTTATGTTTCAATATGATTCTCTCAACCTATTCCTTACTGTCTTGAGGAAGAGATTCTCCTTTTTTGCTCTTCTGGGCTTTGAAACCTCTGTAATTGATTTGTAGGTATCAGGAGAAAATGTAAAACCTCCATAACTAACAGTTCAGATCCTGTCTTTTAACTATCATTAGATCTGTGTCATGTAGTAGCTCATCTGATGACACTGCTTCCGTTACTGCTCTTCTGTAAATCCTCAGGTTAAAAAGAACTTCTAAGATGATATGATCGCAGAACAAACACCCCACTGACCTTATTGACACATATTCTTGACAAATTATTACAGGTTTGCTACCTTTGAATCCAATTATAATACAAAAATAAAACTGTAGGTCAATATCTGCCCCTTATTTTAGAGTCCCAGTGACTAACAGGAGCCAGACATATGCATATTGAAGAACAGAACTACTCTGAAGTATGAATCTGTCTCAAAAATACATCTTGAACAGGTAGGAGAAATGCTATCTCCATAAATCCTTTTCTTTGTTCTTCATTGCTCAACACTTTACTTTTCAAGTCCTTTCATTACTGGACTCTTTTACAAACCGGGAGTTTATGTTTTTTCTTGTTCTCTGCTGAGAAGAAGGGTATTGCACCATCCTAATGAAAAGATGTCTTAGACAGTTTTCCTGAGTAAAGCTTTGGATGAAATGACACATTTCTTAGAAAATTTGTGGAGAATGCCAGGACATGGCATGAATAAAATTGGTTTCAAAGAAAAGTACAAGAAAATATCTATGTCTTTTTTGTTTTTACATCTATCAAGGCATTGGTGGTTCTTATACATTATGAATGTCACCGAGATCAGTTTACTCAGTATCTCCCAAAAAGAACTGAGCGCATCTCTGTGTCTATGCATGGTACAATGTGACTGACTCCAGCCATGCACAATCAAGCCCCAAGTGAATAAAACAGTGGGAAGAGTAATTAAAGGTATATCACAGGGATCACACTTTATTAATCAGTAATATTTATGACTCTAAGTCAGTGCTGCAAATTTTTATTCACCCACTTGCCCTGTGCAGGTTTTTTTTTTTTTTGACAAGGTTATAAAACACCACTAGATGTTTTTATTAGCGTTAATCACAATGGTAGAGGGCAGTCAGGTATGGTAAATTTTAGTGACAGCTGTGTGAAGCTGGGTTAAGATGAGTACTATTCAAACATTATTTGCAAAATTATTTTCTCAATGATTTTTCGCTGCCTTTTAATGAATACATTATTTATGCATGCATTGTCCTGTCCCCTAGAGAGATGATCAGTTAATATTCCCTTTCCGTACTTCTTGCGCTATTTTTCTTATCAAATAGATTGATTATTCAGTATTAATTTTCTGCTGTGACTTAGTTTGTTCTGCTTTTTTTGTATGAAAATCAGAATCTGAATTCATTGTATGCTACAGGGAAAGGATTTCATGCTTTTTCCATATGCTACTGGAGAAGCAGTTTCAGATGGCTTCAGCAAATGCTAGTGAGACTCAGGAGTGTCTTGCACCAACTGTGTCGCAGCCTGGCAAGGAGACAGCTTAGTCCTTCTGGTTTTCCTTAAGCAGCTGCATGGTTCCTCTTGTGTTCTGCAACACACCGTGAAGAAGCTGCCTTGTTTTCTGGATATATATTATATCCTACACTTAGTGATGCAAGTTAGCCTGTACTGGATAGCTTCTAGGTCCCAGCCTGGCCCCTCTTGAAAGATACCACCTCACTTCAACATAAATCTAGGACTCTTCTCTTGTCATCTCCTAACACACCAGTTTTAATTGGCCTCCCTGGAATCCAGGATGGTTTTGATAAGATATGCAACTTTCAGACAGCTAATACATAGTGAGGCCTGTGGAAGTTATAGAACCACAGTATTACCTGACGCAACTGTTTTCTGGCTTCTGTTTAAGAATGTGGTCCAAGTATGGCTTGAGTATAACTTACCCTAATAACTTTAAGACCTGTGTCACTGATGTACCTTTATTCCTGGCTTTGGATTCCATTCTCACCTTCCTAAGCTGTAGCCCTAGGCTGAGGCTGTGGAGGCACACAGTTCTCAAAAGGTGGTAGTTAAATCACTTGGCTGAAGAGCTAGAGGAATGTGTCTCTGGAAAAAAAATCTGTAATAGGAATCATCTCTGTACAATAGCTTTAATACAAGTTTACATGGGTTACCCACATTTACATTTTTCATTTAGAGCAAATCTCTACTTTATTGCCAGATTAATCCTCCTTCCCCTTATCCTTCCCCTTCCCCTCATTTCTCTTATTTCAGTGACACAGTGGTCTGCAGCAAGGCCATGAGCGAGGTCGCAGTGTGCACTCTTTCTGGGGGCTGAGGGGCTCCTGGCAGCACAGCCAAAGCTCCCCACTCTCAGGTGACAGGCAGCTGCACTTCCCGTTGCATGATTCGTCCTGTCAGCATTGCTCAAATGGCCACATCACATGGACGATATATCCAGAGCCTCTGCATGTGATGGTGTCTTTTAGATCAGATGAGCTGGTCCTAGACAGAAGATAGATTGGACAGAAGCATTCCAGCCAGCCGTTTGTGTTTCTACTGATAGTTTTTACCTTCCTTTCCACGTGACTGTACTTCAGCCACTCATGATACAATTTATTAGCACTCTGGCAAATTGCTTGTGTGAATTAATGTTGTTGAACTTATATTCCTGTACAGACATTGATGAAATTTACTGCAAAGTCTGTCTGGTCTATTCCAAATGAAGGATCTGTATTGTAGGTCATCTTAAAATCTCCTTTACATATATAAAACTTTAAAAAACATTCTTCATTACAGTTTTGTTACACTTGATAACTTATATGAAAACAGAAATGCATAGATGAGTGAAAAAAGTCCTCTAAGACAAAGAAAAAAGGAGACATTGACTTTTAAAGCTGCAAGAATTAAAACAGAAGGATATAAAGTATCTCTGGACACAGCCTGACACTGCAGGTGCTGTAGTGATGGAGGTGAGATAAACACTTCAACAAGCAGAGAAATTGTAAGCTCTTTGAGAAGAGAATCTCACCTTGCAGAATCTCACCTTCACTTTTCAGTGTCTCTCACTGTAGGTTTGCTGTATTTTGTAGCAGTTACAAGAGGGAGAAAGTGAATCCAGTATAGAAGAAAGATTTACTTCTGAATCCGGTGCAGTAGATCACGGGCCCATTTAAAGCTCTGTTGCTTGCCGTCAACAATAAAGTGGCTGTTTAAAAATGAGATGCCCATGGTTAGTCTAGGGTTGGATTTTTCACATCTGCTCCATGTCACAAAGGCACTCTACCCCTGGTTACACCTGAGTATCCCCATTGAAATCACTGTGACAGTCACATGTGGGTAATTGAGAGTAGAATTTGGCCCCCTGTGTTGAAGTTGCTCCTTTGAAAGCTGTTCCACCTCCTTTGGCTTAATCCTGCCCCATTAGAGGAATGTAATCCCACTCTTGTGTAAGTGTAACGTGACTCGAGTTGCAGCCTGATAACTGGAGGGGGAACCCAGAGGCAGTGTAGCTTAAATTCAAAGCCTCATTATACGTCTCTCCTGTGGAAATTACATGAACAGTTGAGTTAGATAAAGAGCACATTCTCATTTTTCTTTCATGTATCCTTTTCATGCTCTTGCAAAACCAGCAGAGGGTCCGAGCATCAATACACCATATGCATTTTCTTTCTCATGTACTTTGAATACTTTTTTGATTTTAGGAAGTAAGTGTAATTTTAGGAAAAAGCTAAGATCTTCAAAAGTGGAGCAAGAATACCAAAGCAAAAGGAAAACTGAATCATTCAGAAGTCATTAATAGATTGGAAGAGACCTCTGGAAATCATCTGGTCCAACGTTGCGTTGAAAGCAAAGCTTTAGATTAGGTTTTTCAGGGCCCTGTTAAGCCACATCTTCAATACTTCTGGCAAGGGAGTTTCCACCACTTCTTTGGGCAGCCTACTCCATTGCTTAATTGTTCTCACAGTGAGGAATATTTTTCTTATATCCAGAGAGAATTTCTCCTGAAGCAACTTGTTCCTGTTTTCTTGTGACTATGCTCCCTTGTAAAGAAAGTACCTCTATTTTCTCTATAAATATACTTAAGGTATTGGTGGAGTGTGATTAGGTTCCCCCTGAACCTTCCATCCTCTAATGAACAAATTCAGTTCCATCAACATTTCTTCGTATGTCAAGTTCTCCAGTTCTATAACCATCTTGCTGGCCCTCCACTGGACCCTCGACATTTTTTCAATGTCTCTCTTAAATCTGGGGATGAACTGAACACTTTTCCAGAGAGAACTCCTAACAAGCACAGAGTGGAGTGGAATAATCATCTCCCTTGATCTGGTGATTCTCTTGCTGATGCACCACAGGATGCTGCTGGCCTTCACTGCTGCTGAGCCTGCAGTGGCTCCAAGGCAGCTTGCTGTCTCCCAGCTATTAGATGTACTAAATTTCTAGTCCTCTTTTCTATGCTTCTGCAAATATACGAATCACATAACCTGTGTTAACCATACCAACCATGACATCAGATTTTAGTTCAGTTGAGATTTACATCTAATTAGCTGTTTGAATCCGGTTGAAAAAATTAATTCCTTTTGCTCAACCCTGCTTAAATTAATATTAGTGAAAAAGATAAATAAAAAGAATGCTTAAATAACTCATAAGGGATTTAATTTTCCTGTGATTTAGAGGCATTAGACATTTTGGTACTGGGGGACAAGAAGAATTAAAACAGGACGAGTGAATGTGAGTTCAAACTGGCTGCTCTTCTGTCTACAAAAACATGGTGAAAATTGCATCGTGGTTTTCTTATGCAGCTGCTTTTTGCAACTGAACATTCAATCTCTGCATTTATTTTTGTATACAGATTGTCTACAAGGAAGTAATTTGGTATAATATTTAAGGCAAAATGCACCTGGGCTGAGGACAGGGAAATAAAGCATCAAAGACCCAGTAATTAGGGTTGAATACACCAATGAATAGGTATCAACATAAAATACCATGCATAAGTTTGCAAAAAATTTTAAATATTCCCTTGTGATGACAGTGCATGAAGGAGAACAGGAGCCACATGGTTCAGAGGCAGGAACTCACATCTCACCCCACCTTCCTTCCACTTGCTTTTTCCCAGTTTTCCCCCTTATGAAGAACCATTTTGTTGCTGAATCAGAGGCGGTAGGGCACAACTCCAGTTATTTCACTTGTTTCTCTTCCATTTGCTACAGAAATGTCCCTTACCTGCTGTGGCCCACCCAGCTGTTTAGGCTCAGGGGAGAACTTTTGACTCCTTCTTCTTTTTCCTTTTACTAAATCCTGTTGAATCCATTTCTGAATGAGGCAAGAGTGGAGAATCATGGAACCTTGGTTGCTCATACTTTTCTTATGCTTTTTTTCTTACGCTTTTTTTCTTACTGAGTCTAAGATGAATTAAAGAAAAACAAACATACTTGTGAGAAAAGTTAACCCACCACCCATCCCTTTTAGAAAAAGTATACCATGATTATTTGCTGGTTTCACTTCTGCACTGTAGAAGACTTTTTTTAAAGATTTTAATTTTATTAGATTAAGTGATTATTTTCTTTCCCCTCCTTTTTTTTTTTCTTTTCTTTTTTTTAAATGGTTACTTTATTACACAAATCACCATAAAGAACTTGTGTAAAGATAGGGTTATGACAGGCTATCTTAGTAGAGCCAAGCTGTAAAAGAAAAGAAACTTCTGTATTTGAATAAATTTGGAGGTATATCTTCCTTTGCTTTCTTTGGTTCCTCTGAGGTTTTTTCTTGGAAAAGGACTCCCTGTCTATCTTATCTTATCTGACTAAATTTTTTAAGGAGGAATTTATCTCTCTGGGAGATTTTTTCAAGGTGTTACATTTAACCCTTGCATAAAGCCAGGTAGATCTTGTGACAGTCCTTTGCTTGAAACAGAATTTCACTCCAGGCTTCAACGACTGTCTATGAAGGAGAGTACCTCAGTGGTGGCATAGACAGAGTCTGCCAAATGACCTGAGCCCTGGGCTGGAGAATCCAGGGTTTGTATTAGATTCAACTTGACCCAGTTATACCACTGGACCTCTTTTCAGTCTCTCTGCAGACCCTCCTAATTTTATCTTGAAGACTGGCATATTTACCATTACTTGATTATCAAAGGACTATCAGCCCAGTTTTAATATTTTGTCAGTTTAAAATCTTATCAGTTAGGACAATAAAATGCAGCACTTAAGTGAATGTAAGTTTTAGGACACCACCACTCCACCCTCCACTCAGGGGTGGAGTTTCACTAATCAGTGATATCATGCCTTGCAAGATTCAAAGTTTTTTCTTAAACCTCCAGCTGCTTTATACAATTTCCCTAGAGTATTTGTCATTGAGCCAGTCAATCAGTTAATCAAATACTCATAACACCTTTCAGTTTCTAGTTCTTATGGCTGTAGAAAAAACCAAAACAAAACAACATGTGATAGGGACATTGCCTAATGATTTAGAAACCAGAAAGTGAACACAAAGAAACTAACTGTATTCAGAGAAAAAAAACCTCATGTTTTTCAATGATAAGTCAAGACTTGAGACACTTAGATTCATGCTTTCTGAAGGTTTGGAGTTGGATTAGGTTAAACATTAATTGTATCCTGGATTAAACTTCAGATAAACGCACTCCAAAACTTGATATTTTGTGTATCTGTGTTCTTGAGTAATGTCAGTGTATACAGAACACCCTACTTCGGTTGTGAACAGGTTGTATCAGTGTTCTCTCCTGTATACCTACCCACACGCATGTTGTTCCTTTCCTCTTTGTTTTGTTCTTCACAAAACTCCTATTAGAAAATACTGTGTGTAGTTAAAAACAAGAAAATCTCCAAAGAAATTAAACTATTTTTTTTTAAAGATAAGAGAACTGACAGAACTCCTTGCATGTTTCTTTGTGGAAGTAATGACACCATTAAAGACTTCAGCTTTTGGAATCATGTATTCCAGGGAAAATCACAGGACCAGAAAGCACAGAGGAAAGGGTAGCTGTATGTAACTTTAAAAGTCCAATGAGGTTGTGAAGCATCACAGGAGAGATGAAAAAAACCTGGCTCTCAAAAAAGACTTTGAAAAGGTAAACAGCCTTCTATCTTCTGATTGCTCTACTGTGCCGGCAGGCAGGAGACAGTCCTTAGAGCATTCATTGTCTCCTACTGTTCACATGTATGTTCTGAACAGTAGGAAACTCACTCATTTCCAATGCACACTTTATGGTAAAAAGAGGATTTTGCTCCGGTTTTGTATTCTTGCTCCCATAATTTCCTTTCTTATGATTTGAAAAATGTCTAAGCAAATGTTGGCAAAGGGATGTTAGTTTTTGTAGTGCAGACAAAAAGAGAGCAGTTTAGATGGAAATCATTGTAGCTCTTCAGCTCACTTCCTTCCTATTATGAAACACAGAACTGGAAAAAAATCTTCAGTGATGATGGAACACAAAATAACCAAAGGAGATGAAGAGGTGTGTGCACAATATCAGCATGCCTGATACTTCGGCTCGCCAAATTAACAGGTATATTATGTATGAATTATCAGCACAGCAAGCGAAATGAACTGCCTATTATTGTCTCATGATGCCTGAATTTTAAAACAGGGGAAGGTTAGGCTCATTTAGAAGGAACTGTCAGATTCTACACTGAATAGTTATTTCTTGGTTATGGCAGAAATCCAGGGCTCTACAGCTGCCCTGCTGCCTAGGGCAATACCCACATGGGGAAATAACCACCCACTTTTTATTTTGTTTGTGCTCTGTCCTCTTATATGGACAATTGCCCCTAGCCTGTGACTAGAGGTATTTCTGGTTTGGGATAATAGTGAGGGATACCTGTATTTGGTTATATGATGGATGTAAGATGTAATTCAGTCATTTGACAGAAGAAGGATATGTAAACCATTTGGAACAAAATCAACAGAGTGTAGATGTCCAGGACACACTGTTAAAGAAGGCACCAAGGGGAGGCCACAGTCTGGATAGACTTGTTGGATTCAGTCCCTAAGTCAGAAGTTCACCACTCTGATATCGTAATTTAATATGCAATTTTCTTTTTAATATCAGTAAATTCAAGTTCAGTGTATATCTTTGAAAAAAAGAAAATGAAAACTTCTTTTGGGGCCTTTATTATTTTTTTTTCTTTCCTATCCTCTTCTTCTTTTCCTTCCATGATTTTTTGAGTCTCCATTTTTTTAATAAAAAAATCCCTCAGTGTAAAAATTTTTAATTCTTCACCCCCCAATTTACTCTCAGACCAGTCTAGGCACAAGATAAACAGTCAGACAACAATTATGGGGACACTGAGGTGTAACGGTTGTGCCTCGAGGCTAGTAAAAGTATCCTCAAGGTTCCCTGCTGGATAAGGACATTGAGAACAAAACTAGAAGACTGAGGGGAGGTAGAAATGTGCAATAAGTACTAGTTGATAATAATGGTTCTAGTTATTAAAAGACGGTATACTGTTTTCTCTCTAGGAGATAACTGTAGGTGAAGAGACTCAGGGGAACAATCCTCCCCCACATCCAACAATCTTGTAGCAGGATGGAGACATCTTTTGGCTTGTATTTTATTAAACACTGTTAACAATTGAACTAGTTCCCAGCAAACTGGTCTGGATTACTCTGTTTTAACAGAAAGTAAAAGGAAAACCATAAAAAGCTATTGATACAGAAAAACTCAGGAGCTTTCCCCAAATGAAGATACTTGTAACCACAGGTAGGAACGTGTACAAGTAAGACTGGAAGGGCCCAGTGATTAGATCTTCTTGATCATAGAAAAAATTAAAAAAAAAAAATCAAAAGAAATCTGACCCATCTATATCCCTAGGAGTTGCCTGTGTAAGAAGGACCTGCAGTGGTGTAGGACTGTAATGACTCCAGGACTGGGCTGGCCACCAAAACAAACAACAGATCCTCTCTTTTACTTCTCTCCCCTTACTCTGTTAGAGATGGTCATACAGAAAGAATCAAACTTCCTGTTCTCCCAAACATTTCTACCTGTAAAGCTCCCTTTTGCATCTAGGCATTTCTTTAAAGATAAGACAAACTCAGATATTGAAGAAGGACTAATAGGTAGAATTTTGGAGATACATATTATTAATACCATATTATAACACTACATATACAAGCCCAAACAAGCTCCCAAGTGAAGTGTAAAGGTAGATTTTCAGGCATAAGGTCTCTGTGTTGTCTGTTAAGCTTTCTTCTAGGGAGCCTCAGATGCCTGAGCTTAATACAGAAATGAAGAAGCTTACCAGGTACCCAGCACAAGGGAATCATTGGCAATGATTCATTGGTAAATTAAGAAACATCAGGAAACAGCAGAAAGTAGTTGCAAAATATGAATATATGGATTACAAACAAATGAACAGCCTGTCCTGAGCATAAATAATCTAAAAGTAGGCTCTGTTTCTTAAAACTAAATTCCTATCTCCCATGAAATGCCTGTGTTTGCAGGCTTTTATTTCTACACGGTCAGGATGTGCAGCCGAGAGGCCATTGTGAGAGGCTGTGTACATACTGCACCTATTACCTTGTCCTGACGTCTGCCTGCACTGGTCAGAGTTGGTTGGGGAATAAAATGATAAAGAGGAAGAGGCAGACCTTGTTTCATCACTTTGAATATCCTACAGAGGCCATACAAGAGATATAAGTAATGAGAATTGGCTAGTGCACAGGAGACAGCTTAAAGGCTGAAGAACAGGACTTAACAAAAAAGGGAAGAAAGAAAAAATTTTGTATGAAAAGCAAGGTTCTTAGCATCATTATTGTGTTTTTATGCTTTTACTAAGATTATTCCAGGGCAAGACTGAATGGGGGTAAGGGTTTTGTCAGGTATGTTTCCTTCCTGGAGCCTGAAGGATTCCACGTTCAGCACTCATCAAATTGATGAGTACCTTCTGATGAAACCTTGTTCATCAAATCAAGGTTCCAAACTTGAAAAATAATAACGAAGACCTTGAGTGGTTCCATTTCTGTTCAATACAGTATGTGAGCACTTGTCTGTGTTTATGGTTAGAGTCGAGGTGAGCCCTGTGGTCTGGCAGCTTCCCACAAATCACCTCTCCCTTTCCTGGGCATTGCTTGCGATCCAGGCATCACTGTCTGAAAGCACTAGAATTTCACTGTCTTATGTGGGACAATACTATGAAAAACAATGTTTCCCACACTTCTGATCCAAGTCTGCTCAAGCCGTATGTGAAGCTGATCGGTGGGGAAGCCATTGCTGACATGGTGATCTTGGGAAGGGTGGCTTAGTCGTGTTTCAGTGTCCCCTCTCTAAGTGGGTCTTAGATTTACTATCCTCGCCCTGATGCTGTGAACAGCAAAGTCGTTACAAGTCTGACTTTGCAAAAAAGAGAAACATTAATATTCTGTCTGTTAAGAAAATGGATGAAGATACGCAGTCCTGCATAGTAAGGGTCTCTTATTTAGTTTCACAGAAGATAATTATGTTTTTACAACCCATTTACTGTACACAGAGAACTAAAAAAACGCCAACGAGCTTTAGAACACCCAAGAGGCAACAATTAGTTTGACAAGGAAAATCTGGTCATTTGGATTTTGTCTTGTCTTGTTAAGCTTCGAAGAAGGATGACCCTAAACTTTACTACAGATATGCTAGAATGCGGCCAGAACCATTGAACTTTCAAAACTGTTGGGTCTGTGGTAGCTTCTCATGCTACACTGCCGTGGCTGCTAGCACCAATGATTCATTTATACAGACTTTTCAAAAGAAAAGGTCCATGTGCAAGAAAATGGGCCTCTATGGATCTTTTGTCTAGCGGAGTATGGGATTGCATTAAGAATCTCTACTTTACATATACAGTAAAAATGGCAATGTCTGTAATTTTATTGGCTGCACCAAGACATTAAAGTAGGATGGGCCAGAGTTGGTCTAGGGGTGTATTCAGAGAGAGTGAAGTTGTGTATTTTTCCCTGAAGTCTGGCTGCTGCTTTCCTGCTCCTGTGAACATTTGATGCTTCATGCCTTTAGCTTAATTTGTAGCTGCCCACTCCAGAGAGGCAGGTGGCTGTGGAGATTAGTGGTGAAGAACTTGCTATCCCAACATGTTCTAAGAGAAAGACATTTGCTAGTGGAAGACATGTAGATGTGGAGTAAACTGTGATGCCTTCAAATTGGTCCTGCTGGGTGCTGGTTTGGACAGAGGTTTGACACATTTTCTAGTTAATGAGCTTTACAGGAAACTGAGAGCCAACACAGCCAATTTTACTGACGGTAGTTAGACAAAGGGGACCCAAGGAAAACCACTGTCTCCTGGACAGTGATAAATATCTGGTAGACTCCATGGTAAATGGCACGTAGCAGTGAAGAAGCAGGAGAATCTGGAAGGTGCATCTCCAGGGGAGTGACTGCTGGACTTATGACTCTCCCGTCTGGAAAACCTCTCTGCAGTGTGTCCATCAGCCACCAGATGTCTCTGCGTTATGTTGGGTAGTGCAGGCTCCTCTCTGGCTGGTAAACAAAGGAGACAAGGCTGGAACTCAAGTTCATGTCTGTAGGTTTTAGTCTAAGTGGATTTAATTTTATTCAAAACACTTGCTCTTCAATAAAAGCTTACATTGTATGAATTATACACCATTGTGGTAACGGTGGGTTGCAAGTAAGGAAAGCAAGGATAGTAGGCCAAAAGATTTTTCAAATCCCAAATAGTGTTGACGTTGTTAAAACTGGTCTTTTTTACCACACAATTTTGTTCGGGATTTTTCTTAATCACAGTCTAAAGTACCAATATTATGGTAAGAGAGTTTTTATCTCACTCTACATTGTATACTTAAAAAATATTATTGAAAAGACGAGAGACGCTTGTTGTCAAAAACAACCTGCAGGTACTAAAAATCCTTATATTTCAAAACTCACAAGTTACTACAAATTTTACTACAAATTTTATTTCAATGACTTTTGCATAAAATGCAGGATACTACTTAAAGTTTTTGTTTTGAAACATCAGCTTTTTTTTCTTCTTTTTTATTGCTGCAAAGCCAGAATTGTAGAAGGGATGCAAATTGGCAACAAGCCTAAATACCAGTGGGAATACATTGTCTGTGTTGGATTTGTATTCTTAAATGCTACCTTAAAAGCTCTGTGTAGTGATTATTGCAATGATCTTGAAAATATCAATCAGAAAAAAGAGCTAATAATTACTAAGCCTGTAACAGAACATGAACTAATTAGACTTAACTGCAGATTTTGTGTGTATGTTTGTGTAATTGATGAAAACACTTTTCAGTGACTTGCCTGGCATGAAGAAAAGCTGCTTGTTTCTGTTAATAAGCTCCTTAATGGAATACAGAAAGGAAGAGAAAAACAAAAAGTGAATAAGACCAATTAGTTGTTAACATTTTGGAATCCATACCTAGTATTGATTTCTTCTACAGGCAGAACACTTTCAGATGCACGCAGATGTCCTGGAATATAAGACTTCCTTTCACATCAATCAGGATTAGAATAAAGTCATTTTTGAATGAATGAGTATGAATTATCCGCCCCCAAAAAATATATTTTCTGTACAGTGTTTTCCACTGTTATGTAGAACAATATATGTAATTCTCAAGATAGGTTATACTTTTTGCCTCATATTTTGATATAAATACTTCCAGTTTTGGTGGTAAAATTATGGTCTCAATCACATCAATGCTTTACCTTATTCTTGGATCGTGTATTTGGTGACGTGTACACAGACTCACACAAAGCTTGCCTATAGTTAGAAATGTGGAAAGGAAGTGATCCAGCTTGTTCTCTGCTGTGCATGCTCTGCAAGACTAAAGGAAGGAAAACACAGTAAGGCTTCAATTTTGTTTCTGCAGGCGGCAGATACGACTCCAACTCTGAATGCGCACAAAGAACAGATGTGCAGAATAAAAAGGTGTAATTTTTACATCACCTCCTTTCAGAACTGAATGGCAGCTTAGGAATATTTAAAGACCTGTTGGTAGAAGAATGTCCTGGATCCTTCATGCCCTCTGGTTGTTTTGGATACAATATCAAAAGTAACACCCAGTAAATGTCCTGTAACATCAAAAGAGTGACGTGAATTCTTTTTGGCTCATTTTCTGACATCATGCTAGGAGATGGTGCCAAACGTGCAGGTGATGTGTAAGTCCATGTAAGTTAAGTTTTCTTGAGTTTACTCAGACTCCCCCTCACTTTTTCAGGCCTAGTGAGCCAAAGGTACAGGTGAATTTTAAATGAGGGGGTGGATATAACAACAAACTGGCAGTTGGAGGTTAGTCCTTGTGCGCGTTGGTTAGTGAGTACGCAGACAATATGCAGAGCAGAGATGTTGTAGAGAAGGTCCAAACTGATGCAACTCATCACAACTCATCGCAACTTGGATGAGCTCAGATTTCCAGAAATACGCGGTCAGCATCTGTAGAAATGATACGCAGTTTTGAGTTTATGGTTATCTGAACACAGTTTATACACAGAGTACTGAGATTCTAGCTTCTATCCTAAATATGATTTCAGCCTCAGATATTACTCCACACTGTGTAAGCTGTAGCTTGAGGTTACTTAAAAATAATGATTAGTACCAAGATTGAATTAACAGAGTGACAAATTAACACGGCATAGAAAAGTTATCCCCTGTTGTCATTGTTTTGTACAGGCAAATTAAACACATGGTAATCAAAATAGCTGTGACCTGAAGATATCTTGTGTATCAGATTGGATGCAAGCAACACTCTCTCTCTGTCTTTACTGTAAAAAAATATAGTCCAGAAGTAATCTGTCACTGTTTTCAGCTGGGTACTTTTGTACGTGCCAGGCACTACCAGTCACAGAGCAGCACAGTTAATAGACTAAGCTCACAATTCCTCAATTTTAGGTAGGATCGGCTGGTAGTGTGAAGTCTCAGACAAGGAAAATAATTTATGCCAACATTTCAAACTGGGAGCCACAAGTGAGATGCTTAAAGCTTCATTTAGATGCCTAAATAAACATAGTCTAATTTCAGGTATTCAGTGAGGTTCTAGCATCTTTTGAAACGAAGTTTGAAGGTAAGTTTTCCTAGATAGCTATAGCTGAACACTTTAAGCTTGGCTAATTTTAGTGTTTCCACCAGTAAAATGCTTTAAAATATTAAACTGAATTTTATGGGCCACAGATGGGTTCTTATAAGGCATCATAGATTTATTTGGGAAAAACAACTGAAGAGAAGGGAAGAGCATAGAAGTAATAAGTCTTTTCATAGTATATATCCTAACTATTATTTTTTTTATCCTACCTAATATTATTTAGGAATATTTTAACTAAGTGAAATGGAATTTATATTTAGCTGTAGAATTCTATTTATGCGCAACATATGTACTGTGATATTTAAAAAATATTTTGTAGCTGATACGCTAAAGATCTTCTTTAAGAAATGGGGGCAATTTTGCTGATATTTTTATTTTAAGATTGTTCTAAGCCACTCTTGTGCTGCTGGAAAATTGTTTTTTCTCTAATACAATTTTTGAGACTGATTCAAATCAGCCTGAAAAGATTTCACAGGACAAGCTGTTTATTGTGTGTTCTCTGTTCAAAACACATAAAAAGAGAAAATGTCTTCCTATACTCTTATTGGTAGAAATGCCAGGAACAGTCAGCTGAGATAAAAATGAAACAAATGCATCATGGATATAGATGCATTTACTTTTATTGCACTTGGTACAGTAAATCAAACCCATAGGTCTTGTATAGGCTCCCCAAAATATTAACTAGTTCTGTTTTATGAGACTATGCAAAAATCACACCCATGAACAACTGGAAGTAATCTCTTGTCAACACATTGTTCTTAAGTAGTGGTAGGCTTATACCATGAAACCAGAGTACTTATATGTATTATAATATATTTTTTTTTCCTGTCTGGTATAGCTACAGAAATTTTCATTATCCATATAAATGTCTAATCCTCTATAGCTCCTACTTAGATATTTATTTTGGTAGCATCTTGCAGAAATAGTTTGTTTGAATTTGTTCTAATTCACCCCTTCATATGCTTATTTATGATAATCTAGATCATTCACTGTTGATTTATTTGTGAGAAAAGCTTTGTAATTTCTCCCTATGGTATTGTCTGTGTTGTCATGCACAAATTATGATTGTTATTGTTATTAAATTATTTCCTCTCCTAATTCAACCGTCCTAATCTCTGAACTTCTTATAGCTGAACATTCCTTAATTTTATGTTTTGTGAACAAAACTGGGAATCATTCCACTGAATTTTAGCTCCTAACTGAACCTCTTGATTAGGACCCTAATTCTAGACTGCTGTAATGTCAGGGGAAGAACTTTGGAGGTACAGCTTTATGTAGGCTGACTATCAAGACAGCATGTGATGACAAGACTCGTAATCTGAGTGTCTCAAATAAGCATCTAAAGTTATGGATATGGTCTTGAAGGGCGAGAGCCCCCCCCCTTTTTTTTTATAACTGATCAATTATCAGCAATGTTTGATAACCTGTTGCTCTACTGTAAGTGTTGCTGTGCTAATAACCAGCACTGCATTCTGAGCAGAGTTGTGGAGCTGTTTGCAGAGACACCTAACTATGCTGATCAGAAACTCTAGTGCTTACTTTGATCTCTAAGGAAAGATATCACCAAATTTTGGTGAACTATATACATGTTAAAAATTTGGGAAAAACTGCTCGAGATACAAGACCCTTAAATTCTGTTAACTTATTTAGATTTTGGTTCTTCCTAGGCTCCTTTGAAATGCTCAGTAACTTTTGTTGGGATGAGTTACACATCTGCAAACAGCTCTGGCTAATTCACCATCTCTTTCATGATGTTAAATGGAGCCTGCTTGAACAAGTTACATTTTGCATCTTAATTATAAAATGACATGAATAGAGTTTCCATTAAAACTTAATACCAATAATTTCTGTCTGATTTAACTTGGAATCTTTATTGACACTGGTAGTCTATTCTTGGTATTATTTCTTATGGTGTTAGTATTACAATGTCAATAATTTGCTCAGTACTGGTCAGGGTAAGTTTTTAAAATGAAGGCATAAATGCTACTTACGACACCTACTTTCTTATTAAGCCTGCAGCAATTCCTGCTAGGGAAAATTAATGATGCCAGCTGAGAAACGAGCCCTTAAAGATTAAATATCTGATGAATATACAAAAAGAGATCCAGGAACTTCTACTGGAAGAGCAGTGCAAGAAGCAGGCATTACAACTGCATGCTTTTTTTGGTCTGGTTGTATTCGCATAACTCCCTTGGGAGGCTAGAAAGTATTTTTTTAGTTTTAGGAATGCCAGAATTTTCAAGCTGAATGCAAAAATTTGAATATTCAAATCCACATTCATCCACATAGAAATATTTTACACCTCAGAGGCACTCACAATTTTTAGTGAAACCACATGGAGTTCTTAAAAGTCTGGGGAAAATACTTGTTATGGATTTATGCACCTCTCTAGATACTTTGCAGCAACCCAAAGGTTTTAAAGACAATTTTAAATTAAAACTTTGCCATTTAAAAAAAAAGCTTTTCATTTTTTTATGAATGATGAAGACTTTTTAGTGTATGCTTGCTATTTTGATTTTGTTCTTTATTTCATACAATTTCATGCTTTCATTTGCTTTAGGCATACCTGGCATGTAAATTTTAATTATATCTATTCATTTTACCTGTCTCTTTAAACACTTTTCAATCAGCATATACTTCCTCTGGAAGAATATCGTGTTCAGATTCTTTTTAATCACTTTTATTGCCAAATCCTGTTTGCCTTACTCATGCAAGTATTCCTGCAGAAATCAATTGGACTACTTGTATGAGAAAAGCAAGCAGTTCTTGCCTTTATTTGGTAAAGCAACAGACTTGAACAAAAGCAGTACTGTACCTGCTATGGGCAGCCAGAAACAATGACGAGCTCCTTGATAAGATTAGATGTAATTTTAAATGCAACTGGGACAAAGAATCCCTCCCACCAACCCCAACTCCTAACTCTCTACAGTAATTCCACCGCAGTGAAGCAGTTGAAGAATTACTGACAAGAGCCAGACTGCCCGGTAAGCACCACCTAACAGACATAGAAACATGATCCGCATCATTTTTAAGCTTGGCAGACATTTTGTGCTTCTTTCAAAAAAGAAAAAAAAAAAAAAAAAGCAATCTTTTAAACGAGGCACACATAAACCTTATACATTCCTGGTTTTACTGTTACAGGAAGACCTTAAATTTGAAACATCCTTATAGATACACACTGAAAATACTTCTGTGAACCAGCTACTTGTGGCTGATTGTTTCAAAATAAACATATGTTCTGCATTGTCATTGTGTTTGAGCAAATTGGTTTAACTTTAGAACAAAAAGGTGCTCTCCAGTCCCAAGCTAATCACCAACCTTTCACTCACAAAATTTATGCCAGCAAAGCTGACAACTGAGTCTGCAACTATGAAATGGGTGCAGGGCTACATGCAACACAGATTCCCTGGCGGACTTTCTATTTGTTCTTTGAAGTCATGTATTTGAGTAATTCTGTCTTTAACAACCCAGAGAAACCTCCAGCGTAATGTCTACTTATACTTTTATTTACACGCCTGAGATAAGCACTATGCAAATCCACACACAGTGAGATTCAGACATGATTTTCTTTTCAGCATAAATTCTTTTTTTTTTTTTTTTTTTACTTTTGCCTGTTTGAACATACTGTTTTATATATGGGTCAAATGTATTCAAATTGTAACCTTACGGTGAATAACGTTTGTTTAGATGACAATTCAGCAGCTTGATGCAGAGACTGTTGAAGCCAGTGGAATAATACCCATAGGTTTTGGATCAAACCCAGGCAGAGGACAACAGAGCTAGATTAGGGAGTTCAAACAGCATGGGCAGTGTTTCTGAATATCTGACAAAGGTGACTAAGCAGAGCAGGACAAGGCGTTAAACAAAGCATCACCAGTATCTTGCTCCAGAATCTAACCTTTTTGTTAAAGGAGAAATAAAACATTTTTGTCCTATTCGCTAAAGAATATGAAGAAGTGTCCTCTGCAGCTAGCTGGCAACAGTGACTGTCGTCAGCCTGCACAGAACTTCCTGGGGAACAAATGGTGAAACATTAAAAGTGAATTAGTGTGGCTGTTAACTGACTCAGCGACAGTTAGCTGGTGGCCCCATGGGGTGGAAAGCACCAGACTCCATCCTCTACCACCTTCTGAGAGCAGGTGTGCTCCAAGGCCATAGCAGACAATGGCCAGTTTTACTGACTAGAAGTCAGGAAGTGTATCATTATGTTAATGGCAGTGGCTTTTTCATTGCAGAGTTTTCCAGCATTTCCTAACAATTTTAAGGCCTTGGATTTATCTGGAAGTATGTTATCCTTGACCAAGAAGGCTTTGTCCTTGGTTGTCACATACTTTGTCCTAGACTTTGTGATCTGTGCTGTTCTGAGAAGCACAAGAGCCCTCACTAGATAGACGGTCTTGGCATGCATCTGTGACACGTTTGACTCCGGCACAATTGTATTATGTGACTCTGTTCTCGGTTAACCTGGACCTCACTTCTCCACCTGAATAACGGAGATAACACCAATCCTTCCCTATCTCAGAGAGGTAGTGGGAGGATAAAAACCATTAGTGATTGCTAAGTGCTAAGACATAATCTCGATGAGGGCCATGTAAGTGCCTCCACAGATAGCAGGTCTTGAAAGTGTTCAAGGCAAATATGTCTCTATTTTAGTTGTAACTTATTTGGTTGCTTTTCATTTTATGAAACTTAAGAAATTCACATCAGTTTAGAAGAGTGGAGAGTAAATATGTTAGAAGAGAGATTAATAAAAACTATTAAGCAATGTTAATTGAGTTAATGCAATTTGTAAAGTACTTTATAAAACTCAGGATTTTTATCCTCTGCAAAAAAAAAGGAAACTGAGCAACAAAGACATTAAGTGGCATGAGTGAGGTCAGAGAATTAGATGTTAACAGGGCTGGGACAGATTGATGGGACTGAAATACATCCCAGAACTTGTCTTTTCCCTTTTCATTTTACGAAAGCATAGGATTTCCAGATGGGCTATGACAAGAGAGTTTTCATACAACATTAATGACATAGAAGTTTCCCTGTTCCCACATTTGAAACACAGAGTGATTCTTTTAAAAGATAAGTTTTTCATCATAACATCAAATTGTGTGAATAAGTTTTTGATGCATAAAGCATAATCTAAAATCTGAAAGCAGTATGAGAATCTGTTTTTATTGGTTTATGTTTCTTGGTCTGGAAAATGTACTGTTAGTATGCAAGGGGAAATTAAGATACATAAATATTCAATACTTGGCTTTTCTACCTTTATGAGGGTTCTGACAGAGGAAATTCTGCCCTCCATGCTCTGAATTGTTCGTTCTGGAGGTATCTGCCTTTTTTCATTGACTGTCCACAGAACAGAACCTTGTTTCCAAAAAAATGACTGCCCTCTGCTATAAAACTTGTGGGAACTTTGTGTAGTAAGACAGAGCTGCTGTAGACATGTCTAGGTTGCCTTCAGTAGGGCACTTGCCATCACAGAGACCTAGCTCTGGTTGCTAGCAGGTTGCTAGAACAACCTGCTGTGTTTCAGACTGGAGGAAAAGCAAGAAACTACCTGTAAATAACACGAATGATCCTTCAGTACCTCTTGTAAGGCAAAATGACCGAGCTACTAAAATGACCGTATGGATGTAGCCTGTCTACCTCGGTGACATCAATTTTTGTTACGCAGGTTTAACTAAACTTATAGGAATAATGAAGATTTTTCAGCATGGCTTTGGATGCCCAACATCAGATGTTTTATAGTGGGCTGTTTTCAGAGGAAGGGCGCTCAGCACGTGCTGATAGTTAGCACATGCCTTTTTGCCTTTAACAAAACCCAAAGGCACCTAAGACCATGAGTCACTCTGAAAGCATGAACTTGATCCCTTTTCCCCTGGAGATACGCAAACCCTTATTTGTGATAAATCTATATTTTGCACACAGGCAATCTAGACTGCAGCAGTTACCATGAGTTAAAACAGGGAGCAAAACTTAAAGTGCCAATGGCTTAAAAGTCACGCATTTCTGAGACATGCCTCGTCCTCTCGTATCATTCTCCGACAGGGTTATCAGAGGAACTTTCTGCATTCAAAAGAGCTGTGCTTCACAGCTCAGCTAAAGTGACCGCAGCACAGTGTGAGGTGACATGTCGCTCCTTCACTTCTTTCTTTTTTTTTTTTTTTCTTTTTCTTTTCTTTTCCCTTTAAGCCTCCCTGGACCAATTTGAGTTGCCTGTCATCAGCTGGGAGCCCAGCTCTGCCAGGCGCGGCTGCCCAGGACATGTCGGTGAAGGGGACGCTGCAGGCAGCCCCCTGGGCCTGTTGGCTGACGGGGTGTGAAGGCGAATGCTGAGAGCCCCCAGCGCTGCTGCCGCCGCCATGGGCCCCCGCTGGGGAGAGGCGGGTGGCCCTGCTGGGAATGAGTCCTGGTGCTGAAAGAGTGCACTTCAACCTTTCAGTTTGTACACAAGCCTCCCTGTAACGGCATTATCTGGCAATTGGCCTTCTAAGGCCTAATTTTCAATCCACAAGTAGGAGTTAGGTCATTGAGGATATCCTCACCATTAGAGTTATTCAGTTTGCATAAAGGCTCTACTTAGCACTCGAGGAAGGAGTGCTGATTTTCAGAGTGTTGATTTGATCCCCAGCCACCGCTGTGTGCTCGGCAAGGCAGCGCGGCACCGGTGACGGAAGGGTTGTTTATGATTGACAAAATCATTGTCATTGACAAAAATTGTCCGTCTAGAAGTGTCCAGGACCGTGGGCAAAATCCCAAAACTTCCCTAGACAGGGATATGACACCTGCCTCACAATTGAAGATTGTGTTCAGCCTAATGGTACAAAGAGTGCAGAGAGCATCTTGTAGTGATCACTGAAGACACCAGCTATAAATGTGGGGGGAAAAAAAGCAAAGGTAGATATTAAAAAATTAACTTGAAAAATGAAATGTATCAGACAAAGTTTGTCATGTATATTTATAAATACTCCTTGCACTTTAAGGGTCCTAACAGTTTTTTTCAAGACAGCTGTAGTAGTTAAAAGTGATCAAGGAAAGTTATTAGAGCTCTAAGAAAGTTAGTAATGATGGTGAAGCTGAAGGCGTACAAGAATTAGATATATCTCACCTGGCTCCCCTTTATTCCCAAAGTTACAGCTCAATTCAGTTAGTCTAAATATTCAAACTTCAGAAAAATACCTTTTTTTGCCTCACATATATTTTCATTTTTGAAGGTATTGATATGAGAACAGGAGAAACACTTGAATTTTGTTTGTGGCTGGATTTATGTTTTTCAGGCTTGCTCAAAAATAAAGGAGATACAATTACATCTGGAAAAATTCACTGTTACAGAACACCACAGAAGGTTTACTCACTCCAGGAGATCCAGTCTTGAACACCAAAAGGGAAGTGCTTCACAGTCCTAACAGAAAAGGGCACAAAACAAAACGTAATTTTTGATCACTCAACAGTATAGAATATTTTTATCCCAGATTCAGATCTACATGTTGTACCTGATATCTTCCACAGTAATCAAACAAGCTATACCCCACACTAAACCTCAGTATTTATCAGTTGTGAAGAAGTCCAGCACTGTTCCAGGTTCAGCTCAGGCTTATTGCTGATGGCTAATAGGCAGCCTGGTGTTAACACTGCATTTTTACCTGCCAGAGAATATCTAACTGCTATGAGAGCAAGCCCTGCTACCCTTAAAAGGACACCTTTTGCTTACCTAAAAATAGAATCATAGAATCATAGAATGGTTAGAGTTGGAAGGGAGCTTAAAGATCATCTAGTTCCAACCCCCCTGCCATGGGCAGGGACACCTCCCACTAGACCAGGTTGCTCAAAGCCCCATCCAGCCTGGTCTTGAACACTTCCAGGGATGGGGCATCCACAACTTCCCTGGGCAGCCTGTTCCAGTGCTTCACCACCCTCACAGTAAAGAATTTCTTCCTAATATCTAATCTAAATCTCCCTTCTTTCAATTTAAAACCATTACCTCTTGTCCTGTCACTACATTTCCTGACAAAGAGTCCCTCTCCGGCTCTCCTGTAGGCTCCCTTCAGATATTGGAAGGCTGCTATGAGGTCAAGATGACCTTGAATTCTTGAATTACCAGCCTACACAGAAGGCCCAATGTGCAGAAAGAGCTCAGTACTGGAAGTCCTGTAGATTCCTGGTTTATTTCATTGTTGTTTCTTTGCTCAGAAGTTTCAGCATAGGCAAAAAAAACATTACCCATGAAGTTCTAACAAAGAAGGATAGATTTTCAAATCAAAACAAAAAAGCTGTGATTTCTCTGTAAGAACTATTATGTTTAGTTTCTTCAATACACGTGTGGAAGTCTTAATCCAGTTCATTCATTTAAGAACAGAAATTCCATCTAAATTTTTTTTTTTTTTTTCTGAGAAAGCCCTGAACCATATGAAGGGAGGGACTGCACTGTCATTATTGAATTCTGTAGCATGAAGCAGAGGACTAATGGGTTGGTACTAATAACAGATGACAGTTTTGAGTCTTTCTGAGATGTTCTCCCCTTTTCCAAGCATCTAGGAAGTCTGCAGTAAGTTCCAATGTATAGCCAGGAATATTACATTTCAATACACTCCTTTCAAGCATAGTATTTCTAATACAGAAAAAAAGTCAGGAAAACTTCTTGGTTTTGAACTATTCTGGTTTGGATACAGTAAATTTTCCCATTGAAATACTAAAAAACAATTTCTGCTTTTGGTTCTTTAGAATTGCTTCATAGGTCACCAGAGATCCTTCGACCATATAACCATGAACAGTATATAACCCAGAGAAACTGTAAGCCTGCTGCCTCACAAACATGATTAGCCTGATTAGCCCTGAAATTCTTTCCTTTTTTTTTTTTTCTCCATTATTATCTGTTTTAAGATGTACATACCTACAGTCTATAGCAAATGTCAGGCCATCAATGTATTTTACACATTCATTAACAGTAACAAAAATAATGTTTTGCTCTCACCCACACATTTTTCACTCAAGAAAGCAAAACTGCAAAGACTGCATAGGTGTTTTGTTACTGTTCTTTACTAATCCACCTGTGTGGTTAGCTAATATAGCTACATTTGAGGCTAAGCATTGACCAAACTCAGTCTAACAGCATAATGGATTTGTTACTAGGATAGTTTAAAAGTTATTAATGAACTTTTAGTAAATTCATAACATATTAACATGTAGCACAAAGTCTTGTGCAGAGATATATCCTGTTTTGTGGGATCAGACCAATTGTGTTCCCAGCTGGTGTCATCAAGAAGTTTTGCACTGACTTCTTCCCTCCAGTCACTCTCCAGCAAGGTGTCTGCATGTTTTCAGGGATGGGAGGGATGAAGGAGATGAAGTTCCACTCCAAGGCTTTTGACTCAGGCCACTCTCTTGATTCTGACAGCTGGATGACTCTTGTACATTTACTGTTAGCAGGCAGAGATTTGTGATGCATGTTCATGCTGCCCAGGTAAGGCGACGGACCATGATCAGTAGGATGAGGGATTTGACCTTGTTAAATGCAGAGGGCTTTCTGAAAGGTTCTTGGTGGTCTTCGAGAAATGTGTGTACCTTGCACCTTGCACTTAACTGAATTTCTTAAATCTCAATGTTACCATTATAACTGCGCAAGTGGCAACAGCAACAGTAATAATAATAATAGACAGTTTGAAAGGCAGAAGTGAGTTCACTGCTTGAGGACTACTGTTTCAAGAAAACCAAAAGGTCTGTGAGGACTTCTGAACATGCTATGTTTAGTGTTCACTATGAAGTTAGTTCTGATGAAGTTATTAAAATGTTTATTCCTGTATTTTTGGAGAGGGTAGGATTTTCTTTTTCTTATGTCCTCAAAGAGACTAGAAATTGTTCTTATCTGACCTTGAAATATGGAAACTTGAACTGCCAGGAGCTTCTGATGTGCAGCCTATTGGAGGCTCTACACGTGGTTAAAAAGTCATGGCGGTTGTTGGTGAAATACTACAAAATTCAAATGCTTCAGTTTATTGTTATTCTGTAAGGACCTACTGAAACCTTGTTTGAAATAATGGGAAATCCCCAAGTGATTTAACTCAAAAGGCCCTACTATACAGAAAATTTCTAGTCTATCTTTAGAGTCATCATCTGTACAGTTTTGCAATTACATAGGAATAATACAATCAGTTTATTTGCACTGAAACACAGCCCAGATGTTTGTAACTGCCACAGTAGGAAAAGCTGCTTCTTCCTCTGAAGTCAATTCAAAATTATTTTTAAATTGAGAGTTTTGGTAAATTAACTGCTTTGTGTTATATTTGTCCCTTGAATTCCATTAAACCTGTTAATACACTGTAATAAATACTACTTTCATCAGTACTTATGTTACTTTTAAAAATTTATGGGAAAATATAATTATGGAAATGTATATAATATCTGAAGTATTTTTCACAAAAGTGACAGACTCCAAAGAGATCTTAAAATCTTCCTGACACCCAGTCCTATGAATAGGCCACAGGACCAGTGATTGTGAAACTGGTTTGGTTCCTGACTGCAGTGTTGTTGTTGATGTGTTTCTAATGCTCGGGAATAATATCTAGAATTCAACAGAACTCTTTTCTTGGAAAACAATTCTTGTTTCTCCAGGCTGTCATCATTTATAAAGCCTTTAATAGAAGTTGACATCATGTGCCATTTATGTGTCAGACTGGTTAGCAAAATCTTTTGATACATAGACTTATTTGTCAGGTAGCAGATTCCCCATACTCCTTTTCACCTTTAAACTGTTATATCCTTCTTTGGTCAAAAATATCTGAAAACACTGCTTCAGCATGAATCTTGTCACATGAAGTTGGCATTTTCCTCTTCTTCATTTTTTTTTATCAAGCAATTTATTTTTAAATACCTGTCATGTTCAGCTTGTTACTGCTGCTCTACTTCACCAGGAAAAAAAAAAATCACTAGATGCTTGTAATTCATAAAGCAATGCAGTAACTGGCTCTGGGTTTCTAGACGGAAATTAACTGCAATGGTTGGTTTGTGTTAAAAAAATTAATATTTGAAATGGATTTTTTTGCTATGAAAATGGTTGTTGGTCATGGCAGATCTTTAATTCTTTGCTTTTTCATTTTTATAGTGCTAATAAAATAAAGCCTTTGTGAATAAGAACTTGTGAATAAGAACTACGTTAATATGGCTAAGCATGGCACAGAACACAGAGTTCAGCCCTATATGATCATATTAGGGAGCAAAATAACAGGTAAAGGATTAATTTCTGAATGCAAATGGTTCAGATTGTTCAATCACAATACATCAATACAAGCACTGCAGTCCTATGGCCTTATCCTGAATATCCAGAACATGGACTTGATTTTCTCTATGTGGATACTCCCAATGATTCTCTCACTGTAGAGATGTGTGTAGAGACTCTCTCACATGTAGCATGTGTGGTTATCAAGGTTAGCAAGGAAGAAAAGCAGTTTGAGTCTGAGAAATTGACCTTTTGCTGCGTTGGGTCTTAGTTTTGTAAAGTTATGACTGTACACACATCCTGCTCAAAGAGGAAACAAGTAGTGAGACAATCTTATTTCTAGTACTAACATGAGTCTATATTATCCTTGGCATCTGTCTTTGGAGACAAAAATACAATGTATAATTCTATAATCCAAAGCTGTGCTGCTACCTACATGTATTTTATCAGCAGTAAATGTGTTTTAAATGGTTATCTCCTCCCTAGAAAAACATGAAGTAATTTCATCTTGTTGTATATTAATTTTTGTGGGCTTTAATATTTTTTTTTTCCCAAGAGTACATCACAGCTGTAATTTTTGCTTTAGGTGTTCTTCTTCTTTGGCTGGATTGGAATTTTTCAGTTGGAACATACTAGCTAGCAGGAAAACTAAGAATAATGAAGATTTTTGAATTTAGAGTTAATTAGATGATCAACAAATCACAAGATAATCAAATACCAAGATAGTCACACAAAAGTAAATACCTTTCTGTATTGTAAGATGAAAAAATCAAGATTTACTTATTCACCAAGACATAATACATACAGAAAAGAAAAATGCTTTGCCGATAAAAGCACAAATAAATCTGTATCTGTGAAAACTCCACTGATCTGAAACAACTTCCATCTGCTAAGCCAGAAACAGCTGAGTAAAAATTAGGCTAAGGTTTGAGAGAGTATTTATAAAGTTTCTTCGTTATTTCTGTTCTATTGTTCTCAACAAGACTCATTTCACTGACATAAGAGACTGGCTGGTAAAGGGTTACTAAATCAGAGGAGTTCAGAGACAGATTAGGGTTTCCCAGCGGCACATATCTCTAGCAGTAAGTGTGGAAGCCAACTCGGAAGAAACACGTTTGAAGTGGCAGAACTAATCATGCAGAAGCAATTTGCGATTTTCTCTCTCTCAGCCTAGATAAAGCAGAGCATTATGACATTGGCTGCATGGAACAAGGTCAATTTACTGTGAAAAGGCAGCTATAGACTCCAACTTCAAATAAACTTTCATCCTGCATGATGAAAAAGAGGATTTACCCTATTGCTTATACCACAGAACAGGCAAAACCAAATGTACAATTCAATTAGGACATGCTAATTTTCATCCGTTTTATTTTTCACCACTGACTCCCTGATTGTTTTAGCTATTCGTAATGTAATTATATCCCAAGGTATTTCTCTTGACGTAAAAAAAAGGGAGCTGCTCAATTGCTGATGGTCTTGACCTCGACTGAAGCTGTGGGCTGTTCTGAAAGTAAAAGGATTAAAGTGCAAAATTTCACATGGTTACTTCAAAAGGGGTTGGGTTTTTTGTTCATGTTTCAGATTTTTAAAATGTCACTGGAAGCAAACTAGCCAAGACATCATGTGAAACAGTTCTTGTAGCTATTCCTTTAATTTTCACTACTTCTCCGTTGTGACCTGAAATTTTCGTACTCTAAGATCAGCTGTCTGCGTGAGTGATGTTTGTGCATGCTGAAGTCTCAAAGCTGCATCACTTGAACAAGGTGTGATTCCTTCCCTGTGCCTCCTTGCTTCAAGCCAGTGAGTAATACCCTTCAGTAGGGATAAGGATACAATACACTTTCTGTAAAGCATCAACTCAAATCTTCTTCCTAGGGCATAGAGTATCAAAGCCAATATTTCAGTCATTTCCCATTTTCCTTACCAATGGCTGGCCCATAGATGTAATTTCTTCTTCTCATCTCCCTCTTAAGCCACAAATGTACCTCTTACACAATTCTCTTCTTCTATTTCCTCTGTGTCACAGTGCTGATACCAATCATACCTGATTCCCCAGCACATAGAGGAGAGATGCTCACCTCAATAAAAGTATCTTCTTACCTATAGTACCTATTCTGTTAGTGAGACAGGCAAGTTATGTTTAATAATTTTGGGAGTAGTTATATTCAGAGAATGGTCAAAGAGGTACTTTTGTTGATGAGTTCTGTGACTAAGCACAAACTATCCTCTACGGAATGGAAAAAACACAGGCAACCCCGCACTTACCTATTGTTGGCAGATAGCCAAAGAGATCATTCTTGGGAAAAATTAAGCAAGGCTTTACTTTAATTAGTTATTCAGGGATCCAGCCAGCTGGGAGGTTCATGTTTTAGTGCTTTTATGTTTATTAGTTGAATCCAAAAGTCTTCCTCTTTCCTCCCTTGCCCTTCTGCAGTAGTTTATATTTATATTGATGGCAATAATCAGGGTATGGAGATTTTTATATGCATTCTGAAATCATACTTGGAAGGTAAATGAAGATATGATTGAATGTCATTGCTGCTATAGTTCATGTTAAAAAACGCACAACCAGTCCAAGGGCAGAGAGGCTCAATGAATTAATTCATTAGTCTATTAGTCTTCCTGTGCCAGACTCTAGGACTTCAGATTGAGTTCTGGTGAGCAACGGACCTCCACAGGGCTGACATTTGCTCCTGGAAAGGAGTAGAAAACAGTCCATTAACCTTAGCATTGGTATAAAATCAGCACTACTACTACTATTTCCATGGTCAGTACAATTAATATGGTTAGTTTCGTGGGACAAAAAACTAAAACATTCCCAGTAGTTTAAATAACTTTTAATCAAAGGACAAACCTTACAGACTTACTGTATTCCTGCACAAGCTAACAACAACTTTATACCTTTCAGTGTCCAGATTTCCAACTGACATTACATCTTTCCAAAATGATCTTTCCTAATTTTGGGCTTGGAAAAACAGGGATGTGAGACATTAAAATACTTATCAGAGAGAAAAGATACAACTGCCTTGGTCTTCAGTTAGTGTAGTTCCTATGGAATAACTCTCCAGTCTTGATCTCAACCCTGAAATGGAGGAGACTTGCACTGATTTCCTCTGAATTTTGCAGAGGGAAGAACCTAAGAAAGCTTGGCCACTGCTGTTCCATCTGAAAACCTGACAAATTCACAGCTCTTGCCAAGAGGCTCTTGGCAAGAGGCTCTTGGCAAGGACTGGGAAGTGAAGTGGGAACGTGCTATGAAGGGCTTCCACCCGCATTTCATGCTCACCGCGCACAGACTCATGGGCACAGGAGCTTCCGCACACAAAGAACAGAGTAATATTAGGTGCTGGCTGAAAAGCACGCCAGGCTATTAGGATTTCTAGGGATGCTGAGAAAATTTTGACTCACTCCATAAAAGGTGATAGGAAAAAACAAATCTGCATGAAACATACCTAACGTTTCAAAAGTAACAAAAGAATTGCAGTTGTTTGAAAAAAAATGAAGCATCATAGACATGCCCTGGCTTAAGGGGGGTTTAAGACTGGGATTTCTTCAGGACTAAGCCTCCCTTTTGACTGCTTTCAAGCATTTTAAATTAACATAAAACACATAAATGTTCCCTTTCAGGGGCTTACTGCAGAGCTTTTACAGCTGTATAGAAATGAGAGGCTACTTTAGATTTGTTGCAGGTTTCTTCAGTTGTTAATTTGAGTGCTGTCTTTATGCCATGCTCAGGGAGTGCTTTGCCCAGAGCACACTGTGGGATTCAGCTGAGATGAGCATACCTCTTCATTACTAAGAATTAAAGCTGTACTTAGATTTTCATTTGCTCATTATTTGGAACTGGAAGATTCCTGCTTGGAAACTGAGGAACTGCTAGGCAGATCCGACTTTTCACCTTAGGGTACTGACTGCTGGCTCACATCCATTTCTTAAACATAAAATATTGCTTTGTTCCATTTCTGGAAATGCAACAAGATATGTCTAGGTTTCCTTTTGAAATGGATAATTTGTGACAGATTTCTCATACATCCAAGCTGTCATGAGCAACTTGTTTGTCCCAGGAACTCCTGTACTATGTGCAAGCCGTATTAGGTTTCTGATAAGTATGTTTGGTACATTCCAAATGTCACTATTCTTGTCATAAAACAGATACTGCATGATAAATGGGCAGATATACACGGACATACACAGGGTTGTGTATTTTAGGTACAAAATGAGACTAACGCAATGCTCTAAAATGAAATTGCATGTAAGGGACTCAGAGTCATTAGCTTTAGCTTATAATTTTAACTGATCACTAAGATCGTTGTACCAACTTTCAAAGAATACAACCCTATAGACTTAAGAAACTTAATGCCAAGTCACCCTTCTCATACATCCGAGAGAGAAAACGACAAGCTTTGGAAAATATGGTAAGTTTTCTTTTTACAGATTTTCTTGTAAACTGATAACACTGACTTTAGATATATAGGCAAAATGAAGAAAATATTGCTTACTTATCTAAAACACATCAGGCTAAATCCCTTGGTTTGTGCTCACTGCTCAGGTTTTACACCTTTACTCACAAGTAGTTCCATTGTTCAAAGAACAAGGTGTTAATAAACTGGAATAAAGGCAGGATCTTGTCTTATTATTCTGGCAAACTCACACTTAATGTCTGAGTGAGAGTTACAGAAGGATAGATGGTGCAAGAAAGCTAAAACTCCACAGTTTTCAGTTCTGCTATATTCTCAAAGATTTAAGAACTGTCATTGAAATGGCAAACTGGAATGTGAATGATGCAAATTCACCTTGTTGTTCACAATACTTTTGCACAGGATCCTAATTCTAATAGTCATACAGCATTCAGGGAACAACACCGTATCATTTGACATTTTGTGTCTAAAAGGTGTTCCACCCTAATTTATCAGGATCAGATTTCTAAAACCAGTGCACGCTGGGTCTGTATAAAAGCTTGCACTGGCTTAATGGAAGACTATTTTATTTTAATACCTTTCATACACTGACATACTGGCTTAAAGCTGATGTGTCCTGGTTTTGACTGCGTCCTTAAGCTTAGGTCTCTCACTTTGATAGCAGATCAATATTAAAAGGCTGAAATTGTTACTTCCTCGGGCATTGATCTTCGCCCTTTAATGATCTTGTAACACAGTCAGCAGAAAGGAGTATGGACCTGCACCTCAGCGCCATAGCTTGTCTATTTGGCATACTTGTGCAAACCCAATGTCATTATTGCTCTCAATTTCTACCAAGCAAATGCAAGTAGCAAATGAAGCAGGACGCTGTGAGGTAGTAACATCTTCAGACTTCCCCGTCTGGATTCAGCATGGCTTTTCTATCAAAACCTGAAGAAGTCTTAATTCAATTTCCACTTAAAGGTACACTTATTGGACAGGTAATCCATTTAATAAATGTTACTTGGGGCTGTGGCTGACAGGTGGGACTGGTCAGTGAAGTTACCAGTTATCTACTGCGGGGAGGTCGGACTAGATGACCTTTGGAGGTCCCTTCTGGCCTGGACCAATCTATGAATCTATGAATCTATGAATCTATGAATCTTCCCCAATTCATGGATGCATAGGGAGCTGGTAGGCTCACGCATGGCTATAACAGGTTACAGCACAGTAATTTTTTGATGATTCAAATGTCATCAATTCAGAAAGTAATTGTATCACTTGCTGTGGTGTAGAGTGCAGTCAGACACCTGGGGAAGCTACCCCAGCTAAACCATCTTTGTGTGGCCTTGGCACAGTGTAAAGACAGTATCTAGGTTATTTTCATATTGTTTGTCAGAAAAGAACTCAATTAAACTAAGGTTAAGTAAGCATTTTGACAGAATACGAACTAGTATTCTTCATCTTGATGATTATTCATATAGGTTTAAAAAACCACACGCTTTTTGCTGTTTCATTTCCAGTTTGTGTGTAGCCTTGATCAATAGAATTTGAATGTTTGTATTGTTTATTTAATTCTTCTTCTTCTTCTTTTTAACTTTTAATTAGTTTCAATATCAAAACCTCACATGAGAACACATTCTTACCTCCAGGATAAAAATCTGTTCAGAATCAACTCTGGATTTAAAGTTTAGGAGTTTAGACTCCTAAACTTTTCCTTGGCTATTAGACTACTTTGGATATTAGACTGGGAAATGGGTGCAGAAGTGCTGATAACAATCTTGCTTTAGTGGCTTTAGCAGTATTCCTGGCCAACTATATTATGGCCTGTGAATAGGCCCAGTAATTGGGGGAGGGGAGAGAGGGGTGCAGGAGCACGTTACTTGTAGAATAAAAGAATATAGACATACTTCAATTTAAACAACTTAGTATCCTTTGTTGTTTTGTTGCTCCGGACTATGTGAATCTACTCTTAATACTCAAGGTTTAGGTTTTACCACCAAAGATATCTGAAATACAGCATCAGTTGACACAGAAATCAAAACTCTTCAGGACTCACAAAGAAGAGTTTGTAATTGCTGCCTGCTGCTAATCCTATCAGCTCATATTAGTGAAACATGCTATAGTGCTGCAGGGAAGTTGTCAGGATCTGATTGCAGGACTCAGCCTTTAGGAGAGGATTCAGGCTAAGCTTAGGCTATACATCGCCACCCATGAGTCAAAGTACATCTATTCTACTGAGTGACAGGCCTCCAAGGGGAAACAATGTGCATAAGAAAGAACATGCTTCTTTCACTGCAGCGCTATTGTTACTTTGGTTTAACTTCTTAACCTCCTTCCTATTAAAGCTTCATTCAGTCATAAAAAAAATACCTGTAGCTCTTTATTAAATCTCTGTTCTCAAAAAAATGCATGAAATGATACTTTATTCCAGGTGATATGTTTAAGACAGAATGTGTTCTTTTTCTTTACGAGACTTTGTTTTACTAGCTGCTTTTTTTGGTAAATTTTATTTAGGCTTGTTCTGAAAGAAAGTGAATGATAGATGGAAATAAAATTAGTCTTCTAACTTAATCTCACTAAGTCACTAATTGAATCACAAGTTAATTAGAATTTGCTAGCACCTCCAACAGTTACAAATCATATTAGTTTGCAGATGTATCAAAGAAACACGCTTAATCTTTCAGCTACTTTGTGATTTGCAAATTTTCTTTCCTACTTTTTCTGTTTAGACCTAATAATGAAAACGTTTGCTCATCTATGTCCTGAAATAGACATAGTCTTGAACCATTAAAGTATTGACTTAAACAGAATTAATCCATTTTTTAAAAGTTCAAATGTTCACTCTCTGGGGGTATATGAAAAATTCACACGTTTGCTAACCAGCATGGTTCTCTGGTTGTGGGCATGGTCATGAGAGTAATAAACTCTCATTGGAGCTAAGTTTTGTTGGGTAAAGCCACAATTTTCTCTCTGTGATTCATGTTTTAGGAAAGATTTTTCTACACATTAAAAATGTAGATATTTTTACTTTTTTGTTCTGTCCCTGTAATCCTTACAGCATGTAATGGATGGGATTCCTTCCTATCTTTTCAGCCCTTGTTGCTTTTCACACTGCCACTGAAAAGCTACTAAAGGACATTAAGTCCAAAACAAAACACTGTGGCAATGTAACTATGTGAGATTAAAATTTCACTTCTTTTTATTAACTTCTTCCTCAGCATATGCTCTATCAAGTTAAATTTTTACTGTGTTGCATCAAAGGAATGATCCAGTCCTGCAATGAGCTGCTATTTGGTTGCTGTCTGTGTTTGGGTTGCGGGATCCTGTGATTCTAGCATAGCCTCCATAGGCTGCATGGGAAAAGACCTCAGGGCTTGTGTGTGTAGAATTTTGGAAGTAGATTATAAGACACATCCTGAACTCATTAATCTGTTTTTTCATTGTCAAGGAAAAATGTCCTTTTTTTTTATTTTTTTCCTTTTTTTCTTGTAAAATGTGTAATCCTACTTTGAATGGTATGGAACCAGTTGCAGGGCTTCACAGGAATAAGTATCTCACTTGGAAGATAAACAACTATGCATGTTTGGAAGTGCATGTGCCTGTCTAATTAAAAATTAAACTATTCCACTAGAAAATTTTTATTTTACTTTTCCTAATTTATAGCCAATTTTCCCTTCAGTGAAGGAACATAGTTTTTGTTATATATTTCATTTAATACTGAGACTGAGGTTTGGCATTTTTAATTTCATTGAGGGATCATGAAAATGGTATTTGTGAGCAGTAGCTAGAGCCAGATAGAATGCTGGCAAAGATTAACCGAGCTTCTTAAAACATTCCCACAGCACCTTGGCCATGACCTGTGACACTGAAGTGAATGCAGAGCTGCATCTACTCAGAGTTGAAACTGGAGATAGTGACAAATTCTAAGATGGATTTTGCAAGAAGCATTACTTGTGTCCTGCTTAAGACTGGAATTTAGATTTTAAAACCTGAACTACAGTTACTTCCTGGTCTTCCTTTTCAGATTGATGCAGTACTATTGACACAGTGTAAACTGGAAATAGTTTACTCTTAATGCTACTGAAAGATATCTGACTGTAATATAAATGGGATCTAGAAAATACTACTTTTCTCCAAAATATCTTTCAAACTGTAGATATGAAAAACTCAAAATTGCAAAAGATTATGTATGTGCTTAAATTTAGGTATGCAAACAGCACCACTGCAATCATCGGACCTGATCACATGCTTAAAAGTTAGCTTGTGCACAAATTTCTACAGGGTCGTGACCCAGTTCTGTATTGCTCCAGTTCACAAGAGGCCAACCTCCTTGACCTTGCAAGTCAAAATCCTCTTGTCATTGAGAGCTGCAAGATGCATAGCTCACCCCTCTGAGACCTGGTGTGTAGATACCCCCATCCACCTTCTTCGGCAGCTGTTAGTGTGGACTCGACAAGCTGTTGGTGTCTGCGAGTGAAGATGGGCTTTTACTAATCTGCACATCAGTGCAGCTTGAGTATCTGAATGTTCAAGACAGTAAACCTCAAACAGCACACCTTTTGCCGACTCAAACGGTCTCGCATTCGTCTAATATTCTTAGTAGGCCCTGCCTGTTAGTCAGTCTTGAAGGAAGTGAGGAGCTTGGTAATTGCGCAGGTCTAGAAGAAGCTGAGCAGCTGCTTAATCTGAGACTCCACAAAATGCCTCTGGCCCATGTTTGGGACAGACCCTGCTTTTTACCATATCGCCACAATAATTCTCTCAATGTTCCTTTGTTAGATGGGAACAAAAGATTTTTAGTGAAAAAAAAGAATCAAATCTTCACAACTTAAATAGTCCTACTAAGGCAAGTGGACTATCCATATTCCTAAAATCAGTGTAATTTATTACTTTCTACTTTATGTACTTAACTATTTTGTTTGATGGAAGCTTATATACTTCTAGAATAAAGGTTTCAGTTCTTTCAGACCACATGCCTATTTTGACCTTTAAATGTTATTTCTTACTGTTGTACTGACTGGAGTCCAGTGACAGAGAAAAGAACAGACACTAAAAAGGCAGGCCCCTGTGCCTCCTTTCTTTTTAAGAACATGACTTCAGTGCTGGAAAATAAGGCATGTTTTACTTATATTAGGCACATTAATATGTCCAGGACTAACACTTTTAGACTGTAAGTATTTTTGCTGAAGAAAAAGTTAAGTCCAGTTGCCAAACTAGAACATACATACATGTGTGAACTCTCAAAGTGGAATGATGTTAACCGTAAGAGCACTATACCATGGCAAGACAACAGATAAAGCAGCTAGATATTCTTTCAGTTTAACAGTGACAAGAAATGCACTAGTGGTTAATAAACAGAATGTCACACAGAAATAAAAAAAAATAATCTTATTCATATATAAATGCATACATATATGTATTAGAAATAAAATACTTATAATATTTGAGCATAAATGTCATATAAACGTGTTTTCAACCAGAAATACAGTAGTCAGTTCCATTTTACATCTTTCTTAAAACAATAACAAAACGGTATCAGCAGGGTCCTGTATTGAGGCAGACATACAGCAGGTGTCAGTTCCATGTCTCCCATGTACAATTTGTATTTCTGCAGGATACATTTTATTTGAACCAGCGAAGAGAGTAAACACAGTATAAGAGAAAATGGATGAAAAAACAGAATGAATTGTTGAAAACAGGGAAAAAAAATCTTCAGAAGTATGTAATTCAGTCCCAGCTGACTGGCGCCTAGCAAATGTGACGCCCATCCACAAGAAGGGTCGGAAGGATGATCCGGGGAACTACAGGCCTGTCAGTCTGACCTCGGTGCCTGGGAAGGTGATGGAACAGATCATCCTGAGTGCCATTATGCAACGCATGAAGGATGCCCAGGTGATCAGGCCCAGCCAGCACGGGTTCATGAGGGGCAGGTCCTGCTTGACAAACTTGATCTCCTTCTATGACAAAGTGACTCACTTGCTGGATGAAGGAAAGGCTGTGGATGTTTTTTACCTGGACTTTAGCAAGGCCTTTGATACAGTCTCCCACAGTATCCTCCTGGAGAAACTGGCTGCCCATGGCTTGGATGGGAGGACTCTCCGCTGGGTTAAAAACTGGCTGGAGGGCCGGGCCCAGAGAGTTGTGGTGAATGGGGTGAAGTCCAGTTGGTGACCAGTCACGAGTGGTGTCCCACAGGGCTCGGTACTGGGGCCGGTTCTCTTCAACATCTTTATCAATGATCTGGACGAGGGGATTGAATGCACCCTCAGCAAATTTGCAGATGACACTATGTTGGGTGGGAGTGTTGATCTGCTGGAGGGTAGAGAGGCTTTGCAGAGGGATCTGGGCAGGCTGGATGGATGGGCTGAGACCAACGGGATGAGGTTCAACAAGGCCAAGTGCTGGGTCCTGCACTTGGGTCACAACAACCCCAGGCAGCGCTACAGGCTTGGGGCAGAGTGGCTGGAAAGCTGCCTGGCAGAAAAGGACCTGGGGGTGTTGGTTGACTGTCGGCTGAACATGAGCCAGCAGTGTGCCCAGGTGGCCAAAAAGGCCAACAGCATCCTGGCCTGTATCAGGAATAGCGTGGTGAGTAGGACCCGAGAAGTGATTGTCCCCCTGTACTCGGCACTGGTGAGACCCCACCTCGAGTACTGTGTCCAGTTTTGGGCCCCCTACCACAAGAAGGACATTGAGGTGCTGGAGCAGGTCCAGAGAAGGGCAACGAAGCTGGTGAGGGGTCTGGAGAATAAGTCTTACGAGGAGAGGCTGAGGGAGCTGGGGTTGTTCAGTCTGGGGAAGAGGAGACTGAGGGGAGACCTTATCGCTCTCTACAAGTACCTGAAAGGAGGCTGTAGAGAGGCAGGGGTCGGTCTCTTCTCCCAAGTTACAGATGATAGGACAAGGGGCAATGGCTTCAAGTTACGCCAGGGGAGGTTCAGGTTAGATATTAGGAAATATTTCTTTACTGAAAGGGTTGTCAGACATTGGAATGGACTGCCCAGGAAAGTGGTTGAGGCACCATCCCTGGAGGTATTCAAGAGAGGAGTTGACATGGTGCTCAGGGATATGGATTAGTGTTGGGTGGTGTTTTGTGTGTGTTTTTTTGTTTGGTTTTTTTTGTTGGGTTTGGTGGTTAGTGGTTTTTTTTTTGGGTTTTTTTGTGGGTTTTTTGTTTGTTTGTTTTTTTTTTGTTTTTTTTGTTTGTTTAATCGGTTGGACTAGATGATCTTAAAAGGTCCCTTCCAACCTAGGTGATTCTGTGATTCTGTGATTCTGTAATTAAAATATGCAGAACCAGATTCTACAGGTTCATGTTGATGTAGAACCAGCGTATGGAAAAACAGTGGTATTACTTTGAATTTGCTCATGCAGCTTAGAACTGAATCTGGCCTGTAAAATTTAACAAGCTGCATTTTGCATCAGATGGCAATGTATATTTCCATAGGCAAGTACTTCATGGTTTATGAATAGCATATATATTGTAAAAAGTGGTGCAAATATGGTATTTCATGTTTTTACTACTCACACTATTATGTTATCCTTTGTAACATTAAAGTCACTTAAGTAGCCAGCTTTAAGTTTGCACCTTTTTTAGAGGTCTTTTTTTATTTACTTTTATGGTACAGCTCATTCACGATACAATGAAATAGCTGATAAAGGCTGTGCTGGAGATGAGACCAGCAGGGAAGGGTAACTCGCAAGCCTGCAGCCTCTCAATCCAGAGAGTATGCAGTTTTTCAGAATTGAGCGAGAAAAGCGAAAGGTCTGTGGCAGCCAGGCTGCCCCGGTTCTCTGCGCCTCAGCCAGCAATTATACACTGGAAAGTACAAAATGCCTTTCAGACTGCGATGTCCTGGACCAGCTGCTGAGAGCAAGGACCTTTGCTTTTCCCGCTTCTTCCCACTCACTGGCAGGTTGCATTCAAGGCTCCCTCCATGGAGCTGCTCAGAGGTGTCTCTCAGAGGAGCTGCCGACAGCCCCCTGGGCAGCTTCCCACAGCTTGCCTCCTCTCCCCTGCTCCCCACAGCTACACGTGCCAAGAGCAAAGTGAAGAGGAGGAAGAAGATGAACTCAAGGAAGAGGTAGAAAGGAAGGAAATTGAGAAGAGGTTAGGAAGCAAAGGAAATGCGAAGAGGCGAGGAGGATGGAAACACATTACTATCAATAACAACCTCATATGGCTTATATAATTACATATTAATAAAATTAATAATAGCAACAATAACAAGAGTCCTGACTCTATTGGAAGAAATGGGATGAAACTCAGACAAATGGGCTCCTGTAATCCAACCATTGCCTCAGAAACTATGCTGATGGATATCTGAAACAGAGCAATAGACAAACACAGTGGTCGCTTACACCTGCATTGTTTTGCATTTGAAATCTTTAAAACTATTCTAGAAAATTATTAATATTACTTAGCTTCTCAGTAGGCTTTCTAGTTCACAGACCCTGCTATGAAAATCATCATTGTCATAATCAACTTTTCTCTTGCTATTTTTTCATATTCCAGGTAAAAATCTTAAAATTTGTATTTACATAAGTAGATAATACTAGTAATAAGCTTCTTTCATGCTGACCCCAGACCCTAGTGACTGTGGAAACATCTGCATTTATAAATTCTTATACCAAATCCACACTTGAATTCTGTAGATCTTTCCCCTCTCCCCCCCCAAGTCTGTGTAGAAAAATCATGTAATTTGACCCTACAAGACAGGACAAAGTTGTGTGACCATATCATAAATTAATTTCCTTATTTGAACAGCCACACTGGTGACTGCAAGCAGTTAAACCTGTAAATAGTTTCAGAGTCTCATCTAGTCTTTTCTAATTTTTCACTATAATCATTAGACTGGTGATACTTTAATTAAGTGAAATACAGCTCCATACTATTGGTCCATGTAGTCCCTCCCAAATATACCCCTACAAACAGCTGGCGTGGATATACCACCATCACCTCAGACTCTTACTGCTCAGGTCTAAACAGGAAAGATGCAGTACAAATAAGGCTGGTTTCAGATATTTCAATATGTGCTTAGATAGTTAATATGACTTTCAGAATCATCTGTAATAACATTCTGTGCACTTGGTTTTAAGTATAAATCATACAAACAGCAGAATATCAAAAAGCGAAACACAAGCTGTGTAACAAGATCTTCCAATTTTATCATCAGTTTCCATATATTAGGAAACACTCATTTCTGCTGAAACCAGAGACTGGAGAATTTGTTAGTCTCCATAGTTTTAGGTAAAAACTTGTGTGCAGAATATGAGACTCAAAAGGCAGAGGGTAAACAAAACAAAATAGTACTAAATAAAGAGTAACATAGCTTTTCCTTTTTTGCTTTTCCTTAATCTGGTCTTTGTGGCCTGAATAGAGGTTTTAAGTTCTTCAGGATAGCAAAAGTGGCAAACATAAGAAAACCTGCCGAGACTCAGCTTCTTCAGCTTCTTTTAACAGAGCAGCTGGTTCATTGCTGCAATATGTAAACTGCAATTGAGAGACAGATGAAAAGTCATTCTCAAACCTTCATTGATTTTGTGGTGAAAATTGGCCCATGCAATAAGTGCATCACTGCAGGCAGAGGACAGTTCTGTGATTGCATTTCTAGTGTTTCCAACTCATAATTTTAGTCCCAGTCATAAAGTAATCATTATTTTTTTAAGAGGTCCCACAACTAGTACAAAACATTGAGATCTGGTCTGTCTTCTCTGTTGCTTAGTGCTGGGACGAAAAATAAGAAAATGAAAAATAGTGTCCTTCAGAGGCTCAGAAATAAGAAGGTAAACTCAAAAAAAAAATCTTCAAAAAAGTCAAAGCAAAGAACAAGAAAAACAAACCAAAAAATAAGATTTTTTTTTAAAAAGATATTTTCATGAGCAGAAGAGGCTCACAATTGTTCTCAGAAATGCTAGCAAGGCAACATATACTTTTCTCAGCAGACATGAACTCAAGCCCCTAATGTGACGGCTACTCTAATAATAAAAGCTCTCATACATTCATATCAGTAAAATATACACTCAAGATGATTTACTAATAGGAAAAACTTCTATTAAAGAACACTTAGTAAAAAGAAATACCTGATTAAATCATTGTATCACATCTTAAAAATCAAAAGTACTTTACTTAGCATTTCTGGGATGATTTTCTTGTACTTTTTAATAGTTCCTATTTTTGATTATACATAGTTTTTATGGGACAATCGAGGTATAGAAGCTATTCTCTAATTTGGATCATATTTGCAAACAGTTCTAGTGAAAGAGAAGAAATAAAGGAAAAGGGTTCAGAAAATGCCCAATATGACATGCTTTGAAAAATAATTTTTTTTTCAAACAGGCTTTTTTAATGCAAAACTGCCATTTCTAGTTGAAACAGGTAATGTAGAAAATTAAAAAAGTCATCAAATAGAATATTTCATTTTGAAGCAACAAAGCAGTTTGTTTAACCTGGTGCTCTTTTTTGTTTGTATTGGTTTACTCCTTTGTTCCATTTAACACCAATTTGGGCTGAATTGAAAACATTTTGCTTTTCCTGATTAGGCAGGCAGCCTGAGAAAACAGTTATTCCTTTAATTACTATTTTCTTAGGCCTATAATCTTCTTGACAAAAATACAAAACACTTAGTGCCTGTCATTACTGTGGAACAAGCATGAATTGATACCTCCCAAGGTACCAGCGTCAGGTTTGGACCCAGGAAAGGGACTGCTGAAGCAGCAGGGAGACCTGCCTGATTTACCATACCCCGTTGATTGCCATGAAACATTGCCTTGGAGGTGGCACCACCGTTGCGGGGAATGCTATTTCCTGACCTATTTGTGTGTCAAAGTAGCACTACATTTTTATACCTGGAGCTCCAGGCTTAGGTAGGAGTCAGCTTGCACTTGTATGTGCAGTCTTCTTGGATCTAGCACACGTCTCTTCAGTTCGTGTTATAGATACATTTTTATGGCTCACCTTGGAATATTAGCCTCTAGGTATTTACCTTGCATCTTCATTGGAGGAAGTTAGTTAATTGGATTTGGTGTCCTGAGGTTTAATTCTGATTTAATTTAACTTGCAGGAGGTCACTCTTAGAGAGAGCGGAACAGTTTATATTGCATGTGAGTTATCAGATTGTTCAAAGGCTCTGCCAGGGTTTGTGCTCACCTCAGCCTCTTGATTTATGCAAAAGAGAGAAAATTCCCCTCAAACTGTTCTGTCCTTGGCTAGGTTTTAACTGTGATTAGTTAGTCTGAGAATTCAGAGCATATCCTCTTCTTCTCCTAAACAAGCCCAGAAGGAATTGTTAAAAGCTGCTGGTATCATTCTGTTGCCACTAGCGTCAGTCCCAGCCTCTCAGCCTATATCTGCATTGCGTACAGCTGTGTCAGCTGCCTACAAATGCATGTGATATGCAAAAGAGAAGATGCAGGAGCGTGGATGTGTCAACACGGTGCTCTGCTTGAGTAATTAAGCCGAATTCATCAGCAGGCCAGAACAGTGGCATTGCTGCAGACAGTAATAATGCTACTGCAGAGAGCAGCATTGATCCAACTAACGTTGTTTTCTGTAGCAGAGCTGGCTGCGTGTGCGTAGCTTGCTGTTTTGCAGTCTCATGTACTGTGCTACCTTACACACCCATTACCTGCCTGTTGCCACACCTGGATGGGTTGAGAGGAGCCTGAGCTACAGGCTTGCTCCTGTGCCTGGGGCTGCATCATCACAATTGCATCTGGTCTTCTCTCTTTAGGGAAAACCTACTCAGTAAATTAGTCTTATCTCATTAACTCGAAGTTTGTTGGCCTCTGCCTTTCCTCAGAAAAGGAAAACAAGAAGCCTCTTTTTGACAAATGTTCTATAATTAGGGTGCTTATTATTAATATTAAAGCATATTAGGGTTGAGAAGCATTCATCATATATATGTATACATGCAGAACCTCTAAACAGAAAAGTAGGTCAATGGTCACTTTGCCAAAACTCTCCCAAATGAGTTGGAATGAAGCATTTAGCTTCAGGCAAGGCTGCTGAAATGTGGTAATTTGGTTTTAGTTTGATGCCTGGCCCTGCGTCTCCTTGAGCTGGGCCTTCCTTGGCTGGCTGCAGCGTCGGGGGCAGACCCATGGCGCCACGCACAGCCACGACGCTTTGCAGAAGGGAAAGCAGCTGCTGCTTGGGAACCTCAGCAAACACCTGCACCCGCAGCCACAGGCACTGCTGAGCAACCAGAGCTAAAGGAATAAAGGCAAGCGTGTGAGGTAGAATCTACAAGGAACTGCAGGAATTAAAGAAATTAATTTAGCAAATAGGAACTTAAAATGAAATCTGAATATATCAGTAACGAAGCTGCATGCACATATAGGCTGTATAGCTGCAGAAAGATACACTAAGCACATGAAAGAAAATCACAAACTTCACACTCAGATTACAGCTGTCCCAAATGCTCAGCACTCAGCTGTGGTTTTGAAAAGTTTGCAAGAGGCAAAATCACCATGGTTTAATGATAAAAAATTGTCATTGAATTTTTTATTCCTTTGTCAGAACACTCTCAGAGATTTATAAGCATGAGAATTAATCGATATTATATAAGAGTATAGCATACCAGGACATACTTTATATTAATACTGTGAGATTTTTAGTATTTTATACATTCAAATTAAATGATATATAAAACTCTTAGAATGGAAGATTACGTATTTTTCAAGAAGTCTGGAGCTGATAAATAACAATCTGGTGCTAGATACAAGGAACTTTTTCCTTACAGCAGCTAAGAGAAGAGAAAGAGAAATAGAAAACAATGCTATTGATTTTTTAATTTTAAATTATTTTTTTTAAGAAACACAAAACTACTGACTTCCCATAGGAGTTTAATGCAGAGATGACGATATTCACCAAGAACACTCAAGGCCATGATGAAGGGTAACCAATTCTCCTGGTCCATGGGCTTCCATACCAATATTTTCTCATGCTCCAGAGCCAGAAGCCGTCACGCTCTAGAGTGCTGACAAAGAGATGAAATCCCAATGTAGTTCTTAAACATAAAGTAACAGCATCTTGTTCTGTCACTGCTTTACAGTCAGTCCTCAGCTAGGCTGCTGATTCCCATATAACAGGACATTCATGGGTACAGAAACTCTCTCTGACTCCCACCCTGCTGCTGGGAGGTTTCAGGTCTCCCAACCTTCCCTGTGCCAGCCCGGTCTCCATGGGATGTGCTGGGACATGCAGAGGAGTGTGTGGATTGTTTAAGAACCGTGCACAACTCATAGCCAAAAGCTGACCTTCTCCTCCACTAACATTTTCTTCAAGCTTAACAATTAACAGAGTACCTGCTACAGAGGCAACACCAAGCTGAGTCCACGCCACGTTCAGTTCTTACTCCTGTTTCACTCTGAGCATTTCTGAAGCACAGCAAAGAGCAGACATGTTCTTGGTGTGAGTTATTGATCTGTTTAACCTCTTGAAATATTTTTTTTTGTGGCAAGGGATGGAATTTTCTGCCAGAAAATGCTCTTTAATTTTACATTTTAATAATTTTCACCATTTCTTTGGGTTATTTCTTTTGCCCCAGTTTTCCAGTTTCATTTCCTGTTAGCACCATTTTGATGTTAAGTTCTCTTCTGAAGTATTAGTTGTGTACACGTTATATCAAGATTGTGTTCAGAAATGACAATTTTTCCAAGTGTTGTCTCTGGGAAGCCTTTTTATGACGCTGCAGACAAATCCAGTGCAATTTTCCTTGCACAAAAAAGTGCAAAATTTTGGGCATTCTGCCAGTTTAATAACTGCTATTACTGGTATGCTGACCATAGGGAAACTGTCCAAGTACGTAGGGAAAGAGAAGCATTTGCTGATAAATTACTGCTAGAAGCGAGGAACGAAGTTTGCTGAAAACAGTTTTTATGATGAAGTCAGGAACTGACTGTGACTTTTACAGCAGATTCTGCCAAGTCAAACTGGCTATGCTTCAGCCTGCCCTTGTATTTGGGGTAAAAGAATTTCTCTCCAGAAATCATAATGTTAAAAATAGAAAAAATCTTTATCAATCCAGCTATGCTACCAAGTTGATAAATGTTATTTCAACTTATGAGAACATGGTGGCTAGTCCTTACATTACTGTCTGTGTCTGATGCAAGAAATCTATGTTTTTCCATATATACCAAAGGCTGCCATAAGAAATAAAGTTATAGATCAAAAATGTGCTAAAAAATGTGTATATAAAAGGCTAAGTCCCCTGTGGAAGAAAAATCAAGAATAAAAAATAAAAAGACTAGTATGTAAAAGGAGTTGGAATGAAATGCAGCCCCACACAGTTAGAAAGGCTTTGGAAGTTTTCACAGGACTTGTTGGAAAATATACATTGCTTCTATGAGAAGATTCAGTTTATTAGTAAAAGTCTGGGTAAAATTTCAGGATTTAAGAGAATACCAATAAAGTGAAGACTGACATTAACCAGACCATGCTATAAATACCACACAAAGAGACCAAACAAGCCCACTACTGGGAGACATGCTTAACGTTCTGCTTCACTGCTAGCCTGTAACAATAGGAAGAAACCTGTTGTCTCTGTAGAATTAGTTCAGTTAAATAAACTGCTCAAAATGCTATTGTTTAGGTCTGACAGCAGCTGCTTACTGTGGTTCCTGTTTATGTACGATCAGCTGATGCTGCTTAAAGTCTGCTGCAGTGCACCCGTAGCACACATACATTTTAAACCGTGCCATTTGGCATATACAAGTCACTTTGTGTTGCTTTGCATAAATTCCTCTTTTTGTTCTCATGAAGTGTTAGCCGTAGCTCAGGATGCTATGCAAGTTGCTCCTTTAAGGAGGGATGTTTTCAGAAATTCACTTCTGCAAAGGTAAATTGGCTTATACCTGCAATTTAGTTGCATGAAACACAGAGCAATTATGCTCTACATATATGACTGCAAATGTAAACCTGAGTTCAGATTGCAGCATAAAATCTATATTAAAAAAAATTAAACCCAATTTTTTTGTTACTATTAGTAGGAAGACACGTTTTCTTCTGAATGGCAGACACAAAGATAAAGAAGCATAATTCTTTAAGAATAAATTATTTTCACAAAGAGACTGAATCTCACTCTGATGAAGAATATATCTATTTTTAATAAGTGTGCATTTTTTTTAATGAACAAGACAGGTTATATTTCTGAAAGCTTTCTCCTCCAGGCATTGAAAAATGCAGGCACATACAACTGCTTCAGTTAGCAGTTGGTTTGCCTTTTACTACTGTCGTGGTGGGCATTCAAGCCTGAGGGATAATAGCTAACATTAAATATGTTCACTATACCATGTAGGTGAAGCCATTCAGACTTTTCAGAACTGTGACCTATAATATTTTACTCACTGTGCGCACCGGTAATCGTGAGGTAATAATTCACTAAACAGCTAGAAGAGAGCACAGCTCAGGCTCCACATAGACACGTCAGAAACATTATAGGGTAAGAGGCAGAGAAAATTTAATTTTAACTCCCTTTCCTCATACATAAACTCAAAAGACTCTCCAAAACAAACAAACATATCCTCAGCTGAGAGGAAGGATAGAAATAAGTACCAAAAACTGGATTAGAGGGTTAGTTTCATGGTGACAGCAGGGAACAGAAAGCAAACTTCCTATTATCAGCTGACTCCCACTGAAAGCATGATCTTCTAATCCGATGCAGAAAAACGTTCTGTTGAAGTCAACAGAACAGGGCTGGACACTTTAAAGTTCCTGAAGAGTTCACAATTCATATTAAATGAGTAACTGAATAACTGAAAATGAATACTAGCATTTACAGTGTACTCTACAGTATAAAAGAAAGAAAGAAAGAAAGAAAGAAAGAAAGAAAGAAAGAAAGAAAGAAAGAAAGAAAATGTGAGACCAAATTCATGCAGATCCTTATTTCTTCCAAATTATGCGAAGAAATGGAAATCTATCTTCTTAACTCTAACACATATTTATGAGTTTAGTAGCAGGGAATTGCAATAAATGTCATATTATTATGCAGAATGTATTTGTAGCTCATTTCTATGCTTATAGTAAATTTGGGGCACAAGAATTAGGATTTAAACACTAGCAGTTTTTATGAATAAAGACTGCTGAATCAGGTTCTAAACTCTAAAAACTGACACAAAATAACAGTGGCTTTTATGTTAGTTTTCAGACTAGTACAGATAAGTACAGATTCACAAACTGGCAAAGTGTATAAGTTATCTGGTAGAATATCATATGTCAATGTTTCCTTAGATTAACAAAAATAACCTTTGGGGTGCCACAAGTCCTTTGCAATTACTTTACAGTCATAACAGTGACTGATAAACAAACTGAAACATCAACCAATATTATTTTTGGAGATGGGGGGACTTGGAAGTGAGTGCCAGATTTGGTGTTTTGAAATCTGAAAGCAGGAAAAAATATATAGGTTGTTGTTTGTTTGGAGGTTTTTGTTGGGGGTTTGTTTTTGGTTTATTTTTAATTCAGAGACAATCTGTAGTTTTCAACTGACAATAATATGTTCCATGTAACATTAAATTTACATCAACATGCTGTTCAGTAACACTAGATATTCTGAATAAATTTTTGAGTGTGATTAGAGTATTAACATTCTGAATGTGACATTTAGTTGAATTTAAATTCATTAAAATAAAATTAAAAGGCCAGAGAGTTGGAATATTGAATAAAGAAAATTTAATAGCTTCATTCTGTTTATTTGCATTCTTCTCTAAGTACTAAGATGACTGCATGCCTCTGAGGATTTTTCAAATAAGAATGTTTACACATATAAATCAGAATATAAAATGTAAGGATAAAATCAGAATACCCCTCAGAACTATACTACACACCATGCATTATTAGAAACGAGATCTCAAAGAAGTTTACAAAAGAGGTGAGCTTATTAAATCAGCTAAAGCATAGTAAGACCTAGAAGAGGGGTTTCACCCAGCATTCCCAGGCAAATGAGCTGTACCTGCAGGATCTAATATAGCTTGTTTTACTCCAGTCCAGTACCAAAACACACAAAACATTACTGCCTTTCTTCTGGACTGAAATGAGCTTGACCAGAACGAGGCCAAGTTCTTCTCATGATAATCCCTGTAAGCCTAGAGCAAGGAGGTTTTGGCCTATGTTTAATTAAAGCTGCATTACAGTACTTAGACATCTGTTACATTTGTACATTGTGGGTCAAGGGCTCAGTTGAGCTTCTCTTCTGTGATCTGTATGGCCTCTGTTGAGCCTCTCCTCCCCCTCCCCCCATAATTTTTTATAGCTAAGCCACTACTTCCATGTCCAAGGACACTTTCCTCCACCTGGAAAAGGGGAACTATCTGGTCCTTAATTTCTAGCATTTTGAGATTTGCAGAAGAATGCTACAGAGAAACCTCCCGAAAACCCTCAAGAAGTTTAATGAACCACACTGTGCAAACTGTAATGGGGATGGATGCAAACATTGTCTTTAAGTCTGACTCTTAGACCAATAAGGTCAATGTCTAAGCATTGCAGTTAGCTGCGTCACTATATTGTCTTTAACTGAACACTTGCAAACAGTGATTTTCCTACACTTACATCATTCTTTGCTATTTCTATCTTCTATTTTCTACCTACATGCATTTTGGCACTTTCTTTCATTCCCCCCTGCATCCAAAACAACCTTATGCAACAAATTCAGCCCTCTTTATGCGAGCCTTTAGTTTCAATCAATGAGACTAACCGCATGACTAAAGATTTGGACACACACTTCCTTATAAATAGCTATGACAGTTTAAGATTGCCCTCTTTTCCCCTGCTTAAATTACTTCTATCACAGCTCTATTGACAGAATATCTAAGAATATCTGAGAACTCTGCAGTCACCTCGGAGAAAAGTCCTGCAGTTTGTAGGAGAAAATTTTGCTTTGGATCCATGTACTAAGTCCCGTGTTGTATGTGAAATGCTTTGTTAAATTACCTCCTCTCTGACAAATTTATTTGGGTTTCCATGGCTGAATCTCTTTCATTCCTTCCTCACCTTCCACTAAGTGGATAACTCATGAGCAGCTGCTCATGTCTAACAACATTCTAAGGAAAGATGGATCCTTCATCCTTCCACCATCCACAAAAGGACTGGCCAAGGGCTCACCACCACCCCATAAAGTGTGGGGGGAACATAAGTCTCTTGACCTTAGGCAGCTCTTTGGAGCTGTCTAATTGTCAGAGGGTACAGGTGTGCCAAAGCTCAAGGTATTTTAACGTCTGCATCCAAAATTATTTTTTACATTGTCTTATGTTGGGTCTCTGTCAGCAACAGAGGCTACTTTGTGGTGTCAGTCCTTTTATAAAAGAAATATGTGTCTGTATATGCATTTGCATACACATATATATATGCATGTCCATATGTATATGTGTATGTGTATGTATATGCAATTCTTTTAGGAAATTTTTTTTAGGAAAAAAGAGGTCACATCATCAAGTCCTTAATTTTGTTGTCTGTTGTCCCACTATGTGTTTAGACCTGGTTAGACTCTTCCAAAAATTTGATGAAAGCTAGATGTTTTTTTGAAATATGTCAGTGAAACTAGTTTTCCATTGTCTAGTTGTTGTTAGCACATATATGAACTTCGACTCATCAGGCAATGCATTTTGATACTTGTGTTCTTATTGCCCCTTGAAAAAAAGAAAAAAGGAAAATAGGAAAAAAAAATTCCATTCCCACTTCAGGCAATGCTTTTTCTATGGTAAAGTGTCCTTCAAAATAACAAACAATGAAGGAAACACCTATGCACATAAATAACTTTATTCTATAAGCAATTTCATCTGTAAGGGTTTGGGTCAGAACTTTGACCTAATATACAGGACGAACAAACTCTATACCATGATAGAAAGGTTTGGGATACTCTTCAGCAGCTTTTTCCCATGATTTTAGGAAAGTGATGTATCCTGGACCAGTGAAGACAAAATCTGAAAATTTCATAGTGTCAAGGTTTATATTCTAGAAGGATGTAAAAGTGAAGATATATAACCTAATCAGTTTGCTGAACAGCAAGTGTATTTCTTTCAAAGTAAATAGCTTCTGCAAAATATTATTTATATAGTTCTTGCAAATTGGTTTGAAGTGTTGTTTAGACAATCTTATTATGTATAAAGATAAAAACTTCCATCAAGAAATTATGCAAAAGAAAATGGACACACCAGCTGGATAAATCTATCATACATCGGCAAAAAGCAACAAGCACTTTTAATTAGCTGAGTGAATGTACTTTGCTAAATGCTGAAAGCACAGACTCACTCATATTAAAATGTGCCTAATTTTCTGTGAAAAAGTCCCATCTGAACAGCCCTGACCATAGTCAATCATACTAAAAGCCACTGGTGCTTAATTTGATTTACCAATATAAAATGCAAATGAGGTGATTAAGTGGAGTGGCAGACATAGTAGGGCCTCTTTCAAACCATCAAGTTAAATGCAAGCAGACAGCAAACTGGCTGTGCAAAGAAAATTTTAGCATATTCGTTTGATTAGTGCTACAAAAATTTAATTAGGTTGGCTAATTACTTGACAAATTGCTCTACACTAGAGAAAAGGCAGAGCATGTTTTATTCCTGCAAAAAACCCTGTGTGTATTTTAGCCCAAATGCTATCTGCCAATTTGCAAAAGCATTATTAAATGAATGAAAGATGGTACAACAGTCTCCAACAATGGCAAATTGTATAATGCATATAATTAGACAAGGCACACACCACTATATCCATATGTCCATGATCCCTCATGTCTAAAAATATTTAACACAATATTTCTAGGAAAATACTGTCAAAACAGATTATTACAAGGCTGTCAGTTCTTCATAAGAAGCAATATATAGAAAATACTCATTAGTGAAAAACACAGCTCATCCAAAGCAGAGCCTCTTCACCCAAATGAACTCTATCAAACGCGGTAACAGGGATGCACTTTATCTCTACCTTGCTAAAAGGAAATAATATACACTGTTCAGTTAAGGGCTGTATCCCTACGTCTTGTTTATTGCTAAGCAATGCAAAGAACATTAGTTATCTGGGGAAGGAAAAGAGACAAACTTGGATGAATTTCACATTTTACAATTTTATTGGTGTGAATAGGTCACATAAGAAGAACATCAGGACTTCAGTGTAGAAGAACATGTTTTTCTTCTTGTTTGTCTATTTGTATTCACGTGCCATGAAAGCTGCCAATTTTTATTCAGGAGACTGCATTTGCTTTTGCTGGCATTCAATGTAACTAATCAGCCTTTACTGACTCAAACATCATGATAATATAAATAGATACCCACTTTATCTACTCAAGTGGAAAAAATAAGTATCATATTATATAAACATAATGCATTGCAATTGGCAATTAGATACTGCATTTAACTCAGGCTAAAACAATATCTTAGGAAACCAAGGGGTACCCAAGATCTCTTTTAACAATTATACATGTGTATGCAGGCATAAAATATTTCTTGCAATTAGTAATTCTCAACTTCTACCATGCCAATAGATTGTAAAACGTACAGCCTTAGCGAGATGCCAAAAACTTTAAATCAAATATAATTTCATGTTACCTCAGCATAATTATTACTCTGTGTGATCAGGTTTGTTTCTAATATATTATGTGTTACAACAAATTTCAGTTCCTTAGCAGTTTGTCTGAATCATTGCTAAGCTCACATTAAATAAGAAGCTACACGGGTTTTCTGATGATTTTTAAAGGATAGTAGCCAAACCTGGCATTTCAGTCTTTGTTTATGTTCTGATAATCCAAAATTCCTGATTTTCAGAGGATGATTCTCATTACTGTACCTACACCGTTTGTGACAAAAATGGAAAGACCTTAAATCCATTTTCACTTAAAAAAAAAATTGTTTATACTGAAATATCCAGGAATAAGATAATAATAGTTGTTAGGTTTCAAAACCAGTCAGATTAGGATAGAAAAAAATGCAGTGAGCTGCACTGCTACACTCTGCTTCCGCAGAAGGATAGGAAAGGCAGCGCATGGCACTCGGCTCAGAAAGCAAGCTCTAGCATCAAAGCAACTAGCTCTGACATGTCCTAACATTCAGCAGAGTCATCCCCATGGATGCGGATGTTAATATTACCTGCATATCGAGTGAAAAATGTCACAAATTAATTATCTAAGACTGAGATTCTTAAAAATAATAAATATAAAGGGGAAAAGAGAGGCTTAACGTCAATCCTGTTTTGTCATGTCTACTGTAGGTATGAAAAGCTCTTCAGTGAAGCAAGTTTTGTGTGAGGTGTTTCAATAAACTGGGATTTGTAATGAAGACTAGACTAAAAAAATCACCATTTTTGGAAGAAAAATATCTAACCAACTGTTGAAAGCAGGTATTTTATTTATTCTTTTCTTTTGGCCTTGAGCATGCTATGGCCACTTGGCCACTATGGCCACTGAAGACCAAGTGAAAGAGAAGAACTGTGATTTCTTAGGGAGCTCTGACTTGCTATCAGTATGGTAAGGGACATGAGGAAAATAAATTACTCATTTTTTACTCCATGCTTTCTGAGAAGCAAGAAGAAATTGTGTCTAGAAACATTTCAAATAACTATGCAGGGAAGAATAAATATATAGGGAATAACTAGATATGTATAACTATATATAGAATTACTAGATAGTGAAGCCAGCAGGGCAGAGAAAAACTTTATTAGAACATGTGCTGGAGGCTATAGCTCTTCCTACATCCAGTGTAGATCAGAGTACCTTTAGGAACTTATCAATATAGCATAACAATTCTTAATATTTCTTGAGAATTTTTTTTCATCATAATTTAGGTCCGTCTCCCCACAGGTGCACATAGTCACAGGCTCCAGCCAGCCCCAAGCCTCTAAATTTCAAACTCTCACCTTTCAGCTTCCATTAAGTGCAGCAATTTGTCCTCTCAACTCCTTCCTACACCCAAAAGACCCTAGTCTCTCTAGCTGGTCCTGATGACTTTTTGACACAGCCATGTACACTGAATTTGTGTAAACAAAGCATCTTTCCTGTAGAGGAGCTTCTGCGAGAAAATTGGGAGAGGGAGCAGAAAACTTACAGGAATGGCACCTGTATGGGGGAACAGAGGTCGGAAGGGATCTGTGGGCCCTGGTCTCACCTCTGAGGATACACGCGTCAGCCTGCACAACCTGTGCAACCAGGGCCATTGAGATGCACTGTATGGGGCCACCAAAGAGAGAGCAGCCCCTGGAGCTGGCAGCAGAGGCAGCAGTGGCCCGGCTGTGTATGAGGAAAGCTTTCATTTTCATCTTGTTGCTCTGGGCTTTACTGGCTGGGGGTGTACTGAGAAGAGCCCTCGTCCTAAAATGACAAATGTGGCAGTGCAAAATGAAACTCTGGCAAGCACAGTTTCCTGTCTGCTTGGTTTACTTCTCATCACCACCTTTCCCTCTGTGAAACAGGGGAGCAAACAAACAAGAAAATAAGAAGCCTAAATGTTTGAAAAGACATTTGCTGCAGTGCAAGGGAACATAAAAGATAACAGGCAGTTTTCCTATTCTGAAATAGGAAACACTTCTTAAACAAAGTCACAGAAATAGGAATTCAATCATTACTTAGATGAGACAATTAGAAACTAGACCTTGCTCAAGACAAAATAGCTCTTCATTTTTGTTACTGTTTCATTTTGTAAAGTAATATTTGAAACAATTTGCAATTGTTAGAGAGACACACAGTCCTGGAACTGACATTAATGAGATTAACAAAAGCTTTGGTTTACATGCAAATGACATAGTTGGTACATGAATTTGTCTTACAGTTGTTTTAAAACACTAACAATTTATCAAAGGACTATATTTTAAAAAAACGATGCACCACTGGATTATTCACAAATTACCCCTTGTTATAAGAAAAAGCTGCTAGACTTGATTTGGACATGTTTTTAGTTTCACAAAGTTACTCAATTTTTTTTTCTTTTTTTTTTTTTTTTTTTTTTTTTTTTTTTTTTACACATTTTGTGTTTTATATTCTCTCCTCAGTACAGTATTGGCTTCTTGTCTTGGAGACAAGACACCGGACTAAACTGCTATGCCATTTAATTATTGTGTATACAGCAGGATGATAAGATTAGGTAAAAAGGTTGAAAAAACCCACTTTGTTTCCTGTAGGTTCTAGTCTATTAAGGATATGTTACTTTAGCTTTGGTGGAATGTCACTGTTATGCTATGCATAGTTAAGATTTACATCCTAAAATTAGATTTTTGCTATAGGTTTCTGGAATCAAATCTTGGTTGGCTACATGACATTGAGCAGACTCCTTAGCTTTTCAAAGAAAAAATTCTTACGTTCACTTATTTGCATTAGGACCCACCCAAATTAGTATTTTAGTCACCTCCCTGTGTATCATTCTAGATAAAAGGTGGTATCTGGCAAAGTAAAGTATAGTAGTATGGCAACTATTATTAAATGAGAAAAGTTCTTCTATCTTGACTCACTTTTACAGTCCCTTCTGTTTCTGCTCTTTTCTGACAGTTGTGGCTTGCATATTACTTTTTTCTTACTGATTTATGTATAAATAACGGTGTTTAATCCTGAAAAGCAGTTTCAGCACACTGAATTCATAGCAGCAAAATCTAGTTCTAGACACACTTGTGTTACCTCTCTAAAAGAGTTAAAACATTTGGAAAGGGCCATGCTAACAAAGGACCACCTGTACGGAAAATCTGAAGGGAAATAGTGAAGTTTAATGCTATCATCATAAATAGCATACTCTAATCAGTCTCTCCTTTCATGTGAATTTGAAAATCCTTCTTCCCTAGAAGTGCTTGCTAAAGACAATTATGCAAGAGCAAAACCACACAGTGCTACTGCTGAAAATTGCCAATAGATTCTGAAGTGTTTCAAACAAGGATATATTAGATTGCCTGTGTACTTGTAAATTATAATAACAGAGGGCAGCAGGCTGATGAGAATAAACAAAAAGCTTCCTGAGCAATGCACCAAATAAAGCACAATTGTAAGTTAATTTTTCAATGATGGTTTGCCGTCTATGCTTATGCCCGAGAAAATGCCTGCTTTCTTTTATTTCCCAATATTCCCTGAAGTATTAGTTACAGACTTGTATAAAAAATTCAGAGGTTTTCATGATAATAGAAGGATTTCATTTCAACTCCTGCATATATTTTATCTGTTTGAATGAATATTTATGATGTTTGGAGTGACCATTTGCCCACCTTTGTAACAACAAAGAATTCTACTTTACATGTGAACAAAAGTGGATTGTATTCCATGAAATGTTCTGGTTTTACATTTTGTACACTGTGATAGCAGGCAGAAGCATGTGAACAAGCTCTGAACATTAAATTACAAGCCACAGTTTGTTCCCCCTTTACATTAACACAGATCTGAATAACTTTGATAAGTACAATATATTATTCTTGGTTCAAGCTGATACAACTAAAACAATCCAAACTTTAGCTTAATACAACTATTTTCTTTAACTACAGGGTTGATATTGTAGAATGTGGGCACAACATTTCAATGTGTGTGTTGTAAATGATGCAGTAATCAGATGACTTGCTTTCCCTTGTAGGAATTGATTGCGTCCTTGGAAACGTTGCATGTGCTTATCTATGATAAGACTAATCTTCGTATGCACTATGTATTTATTACTAATTACTAGTAGTGATTAGAAGTATTACTAATACTTTCATTAAAACCTTGATTCTCTCCAAACCAAGACAAAGTTTCTGGAATGAACAGGCCACACCACAACCACACACATCGGTAAAGGCATGCAGTTTAGTTCTCTATGACAGATTCATTTCGAAGTGCTGATGGTTCTGCCTGTCTGATGTGCAGGGATTTAATAGCAATTGCTGGTAGCACCAAATCAAACTCTTTAGCTTATTTTAACTTCAGATAAAAATTATTATTATCATTATTCTGGTTATTTTTCCCAACTTGGCCTTCTCAGTCTGATTGCATTTTAACCATCTACCAGGCTGCCATTGAAAAGACAGTTTTTTTCATTTCTGAATCACAATATTCCATCTTAGAGGACACAGAGGAAAAATCTTTTTTTTTAAGTTTACGACTAAATTCAAGATCAGATTTTTAAGAAGGGAATGTTGATATGTCAGCTTAAAAGCAATGCAGATACTCAGGTCCAGCACTGGATCAGTAACAATCCCTGCAGTTTGGCTACTAACCACTGGGATTGGGTTAGGCTCTGTATAGGTGCCTGAGGTTTCCAGAACCCACAAGGTTCTGCTTCTTCACATGTCCAAATGTCTGAGTTATGACAACACTGAGCAGCCAAGAGAAAGAGCTAAAGTGATATTTATCTACTTGAAATCCTGAATCATTTACTGGAAATGTATTGAGTGCCAAATTACTATGAGACATAAGAGTGTTTTTTTGTGTTTTGAACGAACACACTGTATGTGTGATGTGTGTAAGGTACTGAAGTGTATGAAAGATGATAAGTGATATAAGTATTATTCAAAAAATTGTTGAGCATGTCTTAAAGAAGATATGCGGGTGCCTGTGTGCGTGTGTGTGTATGTGTGTTTCCTGCCAAAATAAGAAATTGATGGATTTGAAATGTAACAATTTGGTACATTAGTCTGATGTTTGTTGGTTTTTTTCCTTGAAGATGCTCTGAAGACTGAGAAACTGCTACATTTTCTTTCATCTATTAGAAGATGATGGGTGCAAGACTGCAAAACAGGGATGTAGTGAAACAAACTGAAAATAAAAATAGTTTTTGTGCAAGCACAGTTTAATTACTGACAGAGTTGAACCAAAGACATGGTCAGGAGACAATGCTGAGGATCAGAAAAGTCATCTGCCTGTTAAACTGAGAAAGGAATTGTGGTAGAATAAGGAAAATAATAACATTATTGGACCACTCAGGGTGTTGCTTCTCTTCCTTGCACAGCTTCTACTCTTTTCTTCCTTCCACCTTTTTCCCTGACTTAATGATCAGCTTAAACAGAGAAGTGGTATGATGTACAGAGGAAAGCAGAGAGGTCCATACCTCGCATATCGTACTGCCTGCTGGTGACAGCAGTGTCTTGAGAAGTAGGAGGCTGTATGGGGTGGCTGTGGCAAGGTGTTGCAGCAGGGGGCTGCAGCGGTGGCCTCTGTCTGAAGAGGTCGGGGCTGTCCCATGCTGGACTTGGATGGTTCCAGCTGGCTCCAAGGAAGGAGAATGAAGGAGAATAGGGAGTGAAAGAGTGAAACTGAGCCTGAGAAGAGGGGTGGGAGTTGGAGGAAAGTGTTCTTTTAATTTTTGCTTTATTTCTCACCATCCAGATGTATTTTAATTGGTAATAAATGAAATTAATTTTCCCTTAGTTGCCTGTTGTGCCCACGATGGTAATTGGTAAGTGATCACCCTTTAATAAAGAGATCACTTTATCTCAGCCCATGAGCTTTTTAGTCTTATTTTCTCCCCTTCCCTGCTGAGGAGGAGGGGCAGTGCGAGAGTAGCTCAGTGGGCTTTTGGCCATTAGCCAAGGTTAACCCATCACAGAGATACAAGTGTAGATCTACTGAGGCTGGCGAGGACCCAGAACCACATATCGATGCTCCTGATTGAATACAAAACTGTAACATGGAAAGTAAACTCTAATATATTTAATTGAAGCCATTAAAATCAGTGAGTTTAGCAAAAGGTCTGAATATCACGCTTTGGGTTAGATTTGGTCAACTCAGCTCACAAACACTCTGTAGCAAATCTTAAGCCCTGCAAAAAATATGTGTATCTGTAAAGATAAATTTATAATTTACCTGAATTTAGGCTTTTGAATTCCACTTATATGGCACCTAAATGGTGTCCTGAATATCTGCCCTCCAACACTGCACAGTCCCTACTGCCCTGAAAATGTTGATTAAAAGGGTGCTGTGCTGGGACAAGCAGGGTAGGTGGCATGCAAGAAGGGCTGCAGCTCCTCGGTGGTCTCAGGGACACTGAGCCCACTGCTGAGCTTCCTCTGGGCCGTAGCTCTGGCAGTTGTCCTCCTCTGCCCTCTCCCTCCTGCACTCCTGCTATGGTAGCTCTGCTGCTTTTACTCCGGAGCCTGTTGCACAGGTGACTGGTACTAGGCAGTGAAAGGATTTGTTATGTGTTTTATTCCCCCTCTAGCTAAATCCCTGATCTGGCTTTCTCAGGAACAGACTGGAAGTAACACGCTGTCTGACCTACATTTTGATTTTGTACTGTAAGAGAACTGGGCAGGTGCCAGATATGTTACTGTTCATCCCATGCTTGCGTTCTTGGAGAAAAAAAGAGTCGGGGCCAGTTCCCGACAGACCTGATACATCTAACACAATAAAAAGGTATCTTTCCTGTCCTTCCTCCCTCCCAGTGAAAGATCACTTCATGTTAAGTGATGCCTTGCTACTAAAAATACTAATTGATACAAACTAGGTTCTGTAATTAAAACAGAAAATTGAAAAATAATGTCCTGAGGGGGTTTTTAGTTGAAAAGAAATAGCTGAGATAGCTGGAGAAGAGGCAAGAAAGGTTATCCTTATCCACCTATTTAAGTGATTCTTGATTAGTGACTGAAGGCCTCTGGCTATTAAATTATAGTTTTAAATTTAATAAAAGAAAATCTATATGAAGTGACTTTTCCATTGTAACTACACACATTGCATAAGGACGCAGTAAAGCTTTGTTCACTTTGCCTCTGTCCTCTAAGTGAAAGTATCCTATCTGTAATACTGACATTCAGTGTGGGTGGTGTAATTCTACCCATGACTATTTGAGGACCCCAAAGGTACAAACAGCACCTTTGACATTGTGGTCTTGTAATTTCTGAACTACTAATGAATGGCTGAACCTACTTCAAAGAATCTAACTATTTATGTATTAGAGCACTGATGCTGATTTCATGTGTAGTTGGCCGAAAAGTGTTTTGGCTCTGAAATCATTATGAGGCTGCTCAAAAAGTACTGGCCTGACAGCTACTGAAATGAGCAGAAATGAAGTTCCACCTAACCATCTCAAGAAGAGACTGAAAGCGCTGGGCTGATCAAACATAACTTAGCAATGATTTTACCAGCCAGTGTTTATTCCAGCAATTATGGTCACTCGTGGTGTGCTTTTACAATGAAAAGAAGCCATTTTAAGTAGGAAATTCATAGCCACTCGCAGTTACATATGGAGCTGGATATGGTTCCTAGCCTGGAGGGAGAACACAAAAAGTCTTATTCTGTTAAACGGTTAAAAGGTTTCTTTCTGAGCTGCAGGGACAAAGATATTACCAGCGAGAATAGGAGTCATCTCCACTTTGCCTGGAGCAGCAGGGATCTCGGCCAGGTGTGTGCTCTTGGATGAGATATGACATATGTCCATGCGTCAGCATGTGGACACATGTTTCTGGAAGTACAAAAACACTGGTTCAGTCACAGCTACTGGGTGTTTAGCACTTCAGAAAATCAGGGAACTTATTTTGCTGCTCAACGCAGAGTTTTAAAACCCAATGTTGCCACTCATTTATTCAGTCTCTTCTTCTTGATCCTGATGAAAGTGATAAGCACACAAGGCTTTTACACACCAATGTATAAGTAAATTCAGAAACATAATTTGGATCCCTTATGTAACCATTTCCTTCTAAGAGGCAGACTCCTGCGTTAGTCTATGCTCTCTGTGGTATGATGGATAAGGCACTCCCACGCTGAATCACAATGGCTGGAAGAAACGGAACACATTTCTCATGGGAGAGATAGTCTACCCAAAAGTCAAACCTGGGAAAATAGCCTAACTCTAACTTCCCTGATATCAAATGAGATCAGATTATAGTTGAATTAATTTGAGTCCTGCACCTAGAGAGGAATAACCCCATGCACCAGTACAGGTTAGGGGCTGACCTGCTGGAAAGCAGCTCTGTAAAGAGAGACCTTGGAGTCCTGGTGGACAAGTTGACCATGAGCCAGCAATGTGTCCTTGTGGCCAAGAAGGCCAGTGGTCTCCTGGGGTGCATTAAAAACAGAGTGGTCAGCAGGTCAAGGGAGGTCATCCTCCCTCTATACTCTGCCTTGGTGAGGCCACCTCTGGAGCACTGTGTCCAGTTCTGGGCTGCCAGCTCAAGAAGTACAAGGAACTACAGGAAAGAGTCCAGCGGAGGGCCACAAAGATGATCAAGGGAATAGAGCACCTCTCTTCTGAGGAAAGGCTAAGACACCTGGGTCTGTTTATCCTGGAGAAGACTGAGAGGGGATCTCATCAATGTTTATAAATATCTAAAGGGTGGGTGACAAGAGGATGGGGCCAAACTCTTCTTAGTGGTGCCCAGTGACAGGACAAGGGGCAATGGTAACACACTGGAACACAGGAAATTCCATCTCAACATGAGGAAAAACTTCTTTGTGGGTGCCAGAGCACTGAAACAGGCTGCCCAGAGAGGTTGTAGAGTCTCCTTCTCCACAGACATTCAAAACCACCCTGGATGTGTTCCTGTTCAGTCTGCTGTAGGTGAACCTGCTTTGGCAGAGGCGTTAGACTAGATGGTCTTTGAAAGGCCTTTCCAACCCCTACCATTCTGTGATTCTGTGATTCTGTGTAAATGAAAATGAGTATTTCTGCTTTGGCAAATTGAAAGGTACCAAAGTCACTTCTTCCACCTCACATACAAACAATGTCTTTGTTAGCAGCTTTACCAAAAATACTATTTCTTTGTGGAAATTTTCCATTGTGGAGAAAATGCATTTTCCATTGAAACAGAAACTGGAAATATACCAGAAACTTTTATTTTTCAACCAAAAAACAAGTATCTGCATATACATTTTCTAACTGCGTATAGGTTATATACTCTGTTTACACACAGAGATCTTGAAATTGTTCCCAAACACTATTGACCTTTGAAGCCTATATTTCTTCTCATGACACGTGCTGTCTCCCTGTAAAATTGGCAGGAAAAGTCAAGATACCTTTGTGAGATGAATTTGATTTTAGGTGAGTTAAGTTACTCTTGAGTTGACTATCTCCTTCCATTCCTTTTGCATAAGACTTCCAAAATTAGCTGAGATAAACCCACATCAACATCCCAGTTGTTCAGTCCTCTAACTAAAGAATAAACACTTCTGTGTCTAACTGTTAGTTTCTTTCAAAGACATACATCTCATCGTGGCCCAGAACATTCATACTATAAGGATTTCAGAATTTCCAGTGCAGAAAGTTTGTGATTTCATAGTTTTCTTTCACATTGTTGAGAATTAGAATGACCTTTACATATATTTAAATCCCCATAGATATGTTTAGAAAATTTTCTAAAAACTGATTGACCAAATATTTAGATGGCATGACATATTGGCTTTTAATGGTGAATACTTTCAAAGTGTTTCTGCACTTTTAAAGAGCTTTATTAAAAGAATGTCTTCATCCAACCCTCCCTATTTTAAAAACAAAACAAAACCAAACCTGAATTGAGTTTCTTTTTTCTCCTGACAATTATTTTTCTGGGGGGACATAGGGCTGAAAAAATCTCTGACAGCATTTTCTTTGTTGAGGTAAACCTAATAGATGAATTTATTTGGCCATGAAGGTTGTTCTTTTTAGAGTGCTTTGAAGGCATAGCAGAGGAAAGAACGCTTGCAAGAGCCTGAAATTTGATTTACATCTTTAGAACAAAGAAACAAACGAAAATGTGACTATTGTCTTTATCTTCGCTGTTATTGTATGTGGTATCCTTCTATAATCTTTTCTTGTAATGATACTTAATAGCTGCCTTTGAGATATTAATGGAAATTGTCACAGGCAAGGGAGATATTATTGCATCTAATGAAGCAAAGTAGGACTAAAAGGAAAAAGGAACAATAAGTAAAATCTGAGCAAATAGAAGAATTTAACTTATTTCTGAAATTTAACCCTATACAGGGTTAATTGTCATAAAATCAAAATAAGTGAATGCAGTTACTATTCAGCATGCTAGTGCTGAAATTTTTCACAAAAGCTTACAGAGCAGCTACAGTGTATAGATTTTGGACAGAAGAATTAAAGTGTATCTGATTTATCAGCCCTTAGCACATCAATATAACAATACTACCAGAAAATATGTCCAATTTGTATATAAACTATACCAAGTGAATTCCTGCTGTCTGAAGATTATACATGCTTCAAATTACTCATAATTAGTAAGACAAATAAAACCAATATTTTATAAGGGAAAAATATAAATCTGGTAGAAAATGCAACTCTCCAAGTGTCAAAATACAAGCATGGGCACCACTTACAAAAATATTTCTCACCATGTCTCAGCTCATTTAAAGTCTAGAAACATGACTAATGCATTTCAAGCATTTGTCCTGGCCAGTTAAACACAAGAAGCATATGAAAGGAGACTGTAAAATATAAATGAATGACTTATTAAATACATTAGCATTCTTGAGCAAATTTCCAACTATGTTCATCTTTTAATGAATTTAGTGGAAGACAAACAGAAAATACCATCCAAACAGAAGCTATGGAACATGGCAAAGTCTTTGCCTGATACTTGTTGTTTGCCTGACAGAGAGAAACAGAAATTTTTAAAACATTAACCATTCAGTTTTAATTAGAAAGTATTTTATTTAAATTATATTTTAGAAGCAGACCTAAATAATTTTGGTTAAAAGCCAAATACATGAAAATGTCATTAAATCTGCATGAAGCCCTTATTTTGTTGCAATCAACTTGAATAATTTCAATTAATGGAAAAATGTATTGAATATATTGAATAGCATATGTTTTGCTACAGTTTTGAAGAAAGTAAAGTCACTGAATTGGTAGAAGTTATTGACTAAATCCCTGAGAAGACATTTGTTGAAATGATAAGTCTACTTCAGGAAACAACAGTCATTTCTGCAGATAAGTATAATTTTACTTTTTTTAAATTCTGTTATTCAGTGTTTGTGATTAAACAGTTCAGAAATATACAGGAGGTCAAAAAGATATCAAAGCCCACAAACCAAGGAAAGCTGTTTGTTTTGTTTGGTTGGTTGGTTGGTTTTTTTTATTTGGTTGGTTGGGTTTTTTTAACCTGTGAAGTGGTTATGGAACAACGAGACCTAATACATCTAGAACTTGAAATTGCACTTAATAGAAAAAATAGGTGGAGCTTCACTAAAACTGCTTCCTTTGTATTGTATGAAAAGAGAAAAAAACCCAAGCTTCTTATGTATGTAATGTATATGAAATGTAGTTTTAGACAACATTTACTGTCATATGTGATTTTTCTGTATTTTGAGTTTTAATTTTTATCCAACAGGAATTTTACAATATCAGAAGTTAAAAATCATTACTCACCCACTAAAAAAGAAAATTATCATATGCCTTTCTGACAATAAAAATGAATTTGCTGAATTTTATTTATGCAATTTGCAGGCAGTTCAAAAGCATGTAGTTAGACATAATATATCCACCTAAAGTTAAAGAAATGCCAAACTTGGTGTGAAGGCTATAATTATGAGACTCACTAGATGCTAACATCAAGGAAAAAAAATATAAATCCAAAGAACAAAGGTTCTAATATGTAATGAACAGCTATCTACGCCTGCTGCAGCTATATTTACATATATATAAACACAGGCAACTTTCAGAGGCAGATGAGAATGCAGTTGGCTAGGCATGATTAGGAAGAATAAAAGTTTAAGAAAATAAATCAAGGTATGAAAGACCAAAAAAATATAGCAAGTTTCAAGAATCCCTAATTAATTATTCAAAATAAATAAAAATTTTTGCCTAAAATCACCTTGATTTAAATATGTACTCAGCAACACAGCTACTGGAATACTTTTAATGACCGCACCTGGAGGTGATCTAGGATTGAAGTGCATAAAATAGCAAAGTACTTCCTTTTACATGATATCCACTTGCTGATATGGTCTCAGAGAAAAGTACAAATTTGGTCATTTGTACGCAATGCTTTTAGATAAACTGTCCCATATATTGCTGTACATAAGTCTGTGGTATCTATGAGAAATCTTAAGGGATACATATGAAGTATGAACAGCAAAAAGGGAGTGTTTGCACAGGTTTGGGTAAAAAATTAAAATCTCAACTGTTTATAAACCAAAATCTGGTAAAAAAAAAAAAAAAAGAAAAAAAGAGAGAGATCCTAAATAATCACACTTTTTGTGGTAACTTCAAATTTTTCAGTTTTTTCTGACTTTGAGTCAAGACATTCTCTGCAATTGTTTCCCATATGATGCTATAAAGTCAGTAAATTTTGTAAAACAAAGATACCCCAAGCCTGTACTCTGAAAATTCCCAAGCCATTCTAGTAAGCATGCATTATAATTTGTACCTGAAATTTGTAGCAGGCTAACACTCTCTGTATCAGGATTGTGAACGGAGCAGTCTTGAAACCAGTGTTCCATTTAAATCACCTGTGCTTTCGCAGAAGAAAGAAAAATATACATCTTGCAAGGCTTTGGGGGGAGGTATTTGCTAACTCTAAAATAAGTTACAGAACATTCCCTTCATTTTCAGACTGTTAATGCTTATCCACGGCTTAAGTAAGAATACTTACTTTTTCTCTTCAATTGTGCACATTACAAACAGAGATTAGTGGCCTTTCACTTCAGAGCTGTCAGAGTTAAAGTGACATGAAGCTATTAACATTCTGTTGTAAGTGGCCAGAAGCTTCCTCTGGTGGTTTTTTTTTTTTTTTTTCAATCAAAAGATTACTAAAACCCTTTGCTTGAACTGTTTTCATGAAGATCACCCATTCCCTTTTCACTCAGATCGGACACTGGCACCGACTATTTTAAAATTATTAGTACCCCTTTGCAGCTGCCAGCTATTTTACACTTCAAAAAGTCAGACTATCTCATATAAACTATTCCATGATATTTTGTGTTGGAAGACTTTGAATGCAGTAATCAGAAGGTATCAATCAGATCTATGAGATGGCCAGCCATAAAAGGCAGCATTCCTGTTGGATTTCTATTTCTCTACTTCAGTAGTGCCGCAAAAATATCCTGTAAGTACACATCTCTAAACAACAAACAAAATTCAAACACTAAGAGGAAAGACAGGAATCTGGAGAAAGATTAAGAAAGAAAACATATGTTGTGTTTACTCTTTTGTATCTTATTACTTTTTACCTCCTCAGTATTACATGTTCTTATACCTGTTATTACAATCCTTAAGAAAATGAAGACATCTTAAATTTACAAAATTTTTCTCTGACAACTGCCTCAGTACATCTTAAAATGGATAAAATTTGATCTGTCTCAAAATTTGCCCATTTTGTAGTAAGCACAAACAACTACTCACATACTATAGAGACCCAGAAGCAGAGCAAACAGCCTCCAACATGTCTGGAATGTAAAAGATTTTCCACTGTGCAAACTCTGACAGGGAGCATTTTCACTGCGGTGGAGATGTGAGGTGAAACTTTTGGCTGACCGAATACATCAGAAGATTTGAGATCAACTTTAGGCAGTACCTCACCAGGTTTTATAAGTTGGATAAAAAATACTGCTTCCTTTAGATATAAACCTGAGGATCCCATCCACATACACGTCTTTCTCTACTCTTTTTCTTCCTGTGTCTTACTTCTTATTTCACTCAGTTCTTTCCACCTTTGAATAAGATTTCACCTTCTTTCTTCAAAATTGTATAACACGAGTTTCAATGTTGCCATGTTTTTTTAACAGCTCTCACAAATGCTATTAAAGCCATGCTGTTTCGCTATGATGCTTTCACTTGCAGTAGAACTAAAGTTTGTGCTTTCAAAAGGTTTAAAAATGTCAAAGGAAGAGTAACTTCACGTATTGGCTTGTAGATAACATTACTATGAGGACATAGTAACATCTGCAATAGCAGTCCTACTGAGAAAATAGCTGTGTGGTGTTTTCTTCTTGTTGTTGTTTTTTGTTTCGTTTTGTGGTTTTTACTATTAAAAACTAAATGGCACTCTTCAACCTGCAGAAGCAGCATTTTACAGCCCTCCCCATTCAGGAAATCATGGTTTTTGTTACTTGCAAGTACCAGATTTTAGTGACCTTGAGCTATTGAACCTTGATTTTCTCGTGTCCTCTGATGCTGGATACATCAGTAACCAGCTTATTACTTTTAACCTGCCCTTAGAAAAACAGATGATGTCTGAAAATACCTTTATAAAGTATAAACAAGCACACAACTGGAGACTTGTCTCTAAAATTGAAAACTCTTGAAATGCAAAGAACTTGACTGTTATATGCAGAAATAATAATGATCACTTTCCATGTTTATATGGCACTTTTTTGAAGAGCTGGAAAAATCAATTCTACTGATTTTAACAGGGATAGACAAATCTGTTCTAGCTAATTAATTCATATAAACCTCTAAGAACGTGTTAGCACACTTACTTTACAAATGAGGAAAGATGTAGATGAAGGCTTAACAGAAAAACTAAGGTTAACACTCAGTTCTTAACATCAGTAGACAACAGCGATGAGTGGACTTGGATGTTGCAGAGTAATATCTTGACATATTTGTAAAATTAAAAGAAATAAAATAAAATTGGTAGTCAAAACAGGATTGCCAAAAAGCAAAACCAGCAACCCCCTTTCTAAGGAACACACAGAACTTTTTATTTTAAATGAAAGAGGTCCAAACTTTTTATATACCCAGAAACTATTTTTATAATTTAGAACTATCTCTATAGGTAGTTCCACTCACATTAGGATAGAAAAAATAGAAACTTTAGGAAAATTTAAATTATTTCAAATATATTTTGAACTTAAAACCACTTTGAATAAAAAGAAAATTATATATACGGAAATTAAAACAACCCACTTCCCACAAACCTCTTGGCTTGGTTTAACCGAAGCAGAAGAGATATCCAGGTACAGCAGAGTACAATTCGCATGAAAGCTCAAGAGTCAGAAATGGAATGATATTCACTCCTTGTAAAGTGTAGAGAGGGAAAGGGAAAAAAAACCCACCAAACCCCATCTGTAAATTATCATCTCTGATTACATTAAAAAAAAATAAAAGAGGAAAGCACGGAACATGTTGCACAGTACCAAGCACTACCTGAGACCTGTGCTTCCCTGCATATGGCCTCATTCTGCACATAGTGAAATCAGTAACGAGGGTTCTTCTTGACTTGAGTGGATTCAAGATTGAGCTGACTGGCGCTGTGCCCAACAGGCATCATTGAAACTGTAAGAGCAAGGCCAGGGACTCCAGTGGGAATCCATGCATTGACTGAAGCATGTCCTTAAGCAGATATCTGAGTCCCATAAAGTCAACAGATTTAAATATGTACTTTAAGCTGAGAACATGCTTTGTTGAATCTTGGCCTTTGGCAATTATTTGAGACATCAAGTTTTACTTACTTTCTGACTAAGCTGCTAAAACATTTTGAAAAAAAAAATGTATCTTAATGCCAGGGGTCACTATTATTGGTGTTTTTACATGAAAAAAAGAATTCCTGAAAGTATTATTAATTAATGAAATGACAAGGGCTTGCTTAGTTTCATCTTACTGCAGATTTGTTCTTGTCATTCCTGGAAACACTGCTGTATGAAGTCAATTTAAAGCTGCTATTAAACAAAAAAAACCAACCAAACAAACAAAAAAAGAAACAAGCTTTATAGATGTAAATTAGCCTTGCTCATAAAGATGTATTTCTAGAGATCCCTGTTCTGGAACAGATGAAGAGCATCCCCACAGACACTTGGAGAAACCTGAAAAGCTAAGGACTTTGTTTTGCAGAAACTGGAGAAAAAGGAGTTTTTATAAATATGGTTAATGTAACTATGAAAGAACTTCAGGAAATTCAGCCTTTTATAATTGTCCTAAAGTTAACTGGATTTGCTAGATGTTCAGGACCTTAGAAAACCAGAATACTTATGAAGATGAGTTGTAGTGATTCAGGAACTTAATTTTTAAAACCTGTTTTATAAGGATTTATGCAGACATTTATAGACTTATAGATACCTGTAGATGTAGATATATACTGATTTGTAGCACTATACATACTGATTTTCATTTTAGGTATAATTTAGAATATGACAACAGTCCTTATTTCTGTACAACTGATTGAATTGTTAATTCTCAAAGTATTAACTAGTAGATTTATATATTTAGTCTGTTCACAATCACTTGTGATCTTCAGTTACATGAATGTTTGTTAACTGTAAAGACTGAATATATTTTGTCGTTTTTTTTTTTAAATTAAAAAGAAATTTAACTAAACTTAATTGTTAAATGGCCCTCACTATTAAGTAAAAAAATATTCTCAATCAGTTTGCTGACATGTATAAGTATGGATACAAATAATCAATTGTTCTTATTTTTGAACTAACTTAACAAATACTTTCCAAAAGTCCTCTGGCTTCATAAAATACAAATTTCCTTAATTTGCAGAAAATTACTTCTGGTCAATCTTTTTTTTGAATTACATGCATTTTAAGAATTTTCTAGGGAATTTCTAGAAATATAAATTGATTGTTAGCATGAAAGTGAGAGTATGTTATTTTTCTTTGTTTCACAGTATTCTTTCTTTACTAAGCAATGCTGCTTATTGTCCCCAAGAAGGGACATAATGATTTGCTTGAAAAAGAGCATACACTAATCCCTTTTCCTACAATATCCTTAAGTAATTTATAAGTGCTTATTTCAGACTGAGGAGTTTGACAGTGCCCCTAGTGAATCTTGATATACATGTCTTACAATTCATACACAAATGATACTGCATGAAATATTCATTAGGAATACTCTAAATTATGTACTAAACAACGAGGGTACTGTCGTCATCACACTTTTCATCTGGTAAATATCCCAGTGGGCACAATGAATTCACTTATATCTCACAAAGAGTTTCCCAACATGTTTCAATTATTTATCTTATGGCTACAATCCTCCATGTGTGTGTGCATGTTTTGTTTTCAGGCTTTTCAGAAACACACCCACATCTTCAATGCTGCAGTAAAATAGATAAAACCTATAAAGGAAGGCATTAGCTTGTATTTTACTTTAGTTAAGTATATTTCAAAGCAGTTTCTGTGTTTAGACTGCATTGAGGAGATCTGGTCACAGCATAAACAGATTAGACTTCAAGAGAAGACAGTTAAGTGTTTTTAAAAACTCCAGAAGATTTCCCCATTAATTTAAACTGAAGCACACAAGCAAGAGAATACAGGAAAATGGATCTATACCACATTTAGAACAGGCAGGCATCATATAATGACAAGAAGCAACAGGTCTGTCGTGATGAGATGAATGGTGTCATTTTTAACTTCTTAAAAGGCAGATGAAGAGCACATGGTACTTCCTTGACACATGATGCCAAATGACACTTATCACTTAAAATAAGTAGCTAGAAATCTCAGACATAATAGATCCATTTGGAAAGTGCACAGCACGATGCTAAGTTCTTACAAATATTTAACATCTTCTGACATGTCACATTCCATTATTCAATAATATAAACTAACACAATCTTGTTTTTTTAAAGTAAATTTAATAGAAACTTAAATTCTTCTACCCACACTTTTCAGTGCCTTAAGCTACCTTTCAAGTAGATACGGCTTGCAGTTAAATATACTGAGGCATTGAAGATCCCATACAATAGAAAAGAGAAGGGCTAAGCTGTGTAGGTGCAGTGAGAAGCAGCTTTTCTAATGTACGCTTCTCTTAACCCAATGCTATGGCTATATGCAAAAAATACACAGGTAAAGACAGGAGGCCAGGCTGAAAACCACCTGCACTGGTGACAATGCTAAGGAGACAACGCAAGCTATGACACTATGACTTGAGCAAGAAAATTGTTTTCACCTTCTGCTTACTAGAGCTTTCAGGGGAAATGCTGGCTTAAACAGTCTCCCCTCCGGTCTGGTCAGGCACCACCACCACTGCTCCATAGCTGCTTGTCCCCTCAGCTGGCTGATACAACTGTGAGGATGCTGTGTTGTAACCACACCAGGGTTTTAAAAAACCCACTTATTTCCAGTGAAGGAGCAGGGCATGTCTAACCAGGAGCATCTTCCCAATGCAACACCTCGAACAGAAGTTCAGGCACCATAGCTGAGGTGAAGAAGCAGAATGGGGCAGGCGGAGGCAGCCAAGTGGGAGGTGGGTTTCACTGCCAAGCTTGCATGGACACTGCATGCAGAGTGTACGTAATCATCTGATTTTTACCCAAAGTCACTACTTCTTGCTAGACAACAGAAGCACCACTCTGAAAGAGTATAGGCTTCTAGATTTTATATATCTGCAGGTATTAGTGATAAATTTTGACAATTTTGGAGAAAACCACAGTTTTCAAATATCTGAAGTCATGAAAAAGAAATCTTGCTTAGATAATTTATCCTTTTATAATTCCAACAGCATGGCTGGGTAGAATTCCTTTGGTATATGAAAACTCCCTCCACACAAGAAAAACCTTAATTCTTGTCCTTTTAAGAATGTGGCTCTTACTTGTCCATTTGTGTTTATGTTACAAGTAGAACAAAAAGTCTAAATTTTATATTGTTATTTTATTTTAACTACCAGTGCTCAAAACTTTGAACTAATATAAAAAAATTGAACGATTTCATTTTATCTTGAGATAGTTTTAAAAACACTTGTCACAAATAGAACACTACTGAACGAGGTGCTGCAGAAATATGTAACAAAAATTATATTATCAAAGAAACTAAAAAGCTCCATAGAGACTCTATTTAGCATCATCTTTATTGAAAAAAAGCTAAACATAAATTAATAGTAATATAACTGCGTGACCATTATCCTTCTTTAGATTTTCAGACTCTTGAACACTTCCATCTCCCTAAAGAAAATCACATACACAAATTTCTTTTCTCAGTCACCTCTTGTGGGCAGTTTAAAGTAATACATTGATAGAGAAAAAAGTTGAAAACTTTTGAGTTTAGCAATACTGGCATTTTCTTTTCAAACAATTTTAATACTGAATCAAATACATGTTTAGCAGCACAAGACACACACTCCTGACCTTTCTGCAAATAGAGGACAGAAAATACACAATTTGTTTCTAAGATATAGTTAGAACAACAAAACTGTTTTTAATAACAAACAGCTCAGGCTTACAGACTTTCTCTTTCAATTGCTACTTTTAGTCTCACTCTTTATCCCCATTAGGAAGATGAGATGCCTCAGGGCGAGGAATATATAAAAGGTTTTGCTGTCTCTTTCTCTTTCTGTCTACCCCTTTTAAAAACTAATTACTCCCTCTCATAGCATCCTGAGCAAAGCACCTTGGTATTGTATGTTTACTAGAAAGGGGAGGAAAAACCCAACAACTATCAATACATGCTATTAAATTTCAGGTGGACTAGAAGGTTCCCTTTTATGTAACACTTTACTGCCTAACAGATGTTATGGCTATTGACCAGTTTCTCTAAGTTTAAGGTTAAGGCTATGCTAGAACATGACACTTCCTTTTATAAATCTATTTTCTAGAACAGTAAAACCTGCAAAAATAAGAGCATAATGCCGCTAGCATGTATTTCTCTTCGGTAAATTAAGAAGAACAGTAAGAAGAACAAAATTGTGTTGGGTTTTCCTTCTTTAAAGGAAAGAGTTAATTATTTAACATTAAGTGGGGTTTGTGGGTACATGCATATAAAATTATTTACAGTCACTCTTCTGTAAACTCCTTTGGCTCTCAGCAGCAGATGACAACGAATTGAGACTTCTGGGCTCTGTAACAGTTTCTGTCACTGATTTCTTACAAAACTTAACGGAAATGAACAGGTTGAGATCAAAGGTGTTTAAATCAGCATTTAGTCTAGTGGCTGGTGCTTTTTTTCCTGTGTCAGAGGTCACAGTTGGTCTACAGAGCTCACTTGTAGCCCCCGGAGATGCCGTAAACAGCTGGTATGTGGGCAGCTTCTGGCTGCCCTTACTTTATTGTGGTTGGCTTACTTTGCACTTACTTTATAAAGTGTCAGCTTAGGCAGTCCTTGCTGCCATTCATTTCTGCTCCCATCTTGCCCCTCATTTCAGCAGTGAAAACGTTAGCGTATCTGCATGGCCGACTGGCAGGCTTGTCCAGTTTTTGGTTTTGGTTTCTGTCTTCCTAGTTTCCCAGTGGCCTTCACAAACACAGCTGCAGCTACCACCACGCAGAAGTACAGTGAGTCATGCTTAGGATAACTGCTGAATGATTAAAGCAGTTAAGTGCCAAATTTCTTTTTTTTATGGAAACCACCATACCATCAGCCCATAAAATAATTCTTCCCCCTCTTATTTGTCAGTGTGGCGCTTCCCAGGCCATCAGAGAATATGAGCACAGAGATGGCACATAATGTATTTATTTGAATACAATAATTTTTGTTCCCTCAAAATCCATTTCTACATAAGCATATTTGAGAAAGTAAGACTTATTTTATATTAATTTATTTTAATTTGTTTTGTTTTATTTTTGGAACGTTGAAGTTTAAGAACTATGGAAACAGCTACAACCAACAGCTCACGGAAGAAGGATCTGCTGCTTTCACACATCCTTGAGCCCAGTCTTGCACTTATTACTTGAATGAAATTCTCTGTCTTATAGGACAAAACTCTCTAATGTCAACAAAGTTAACCCGTCCGACATTTTGTCAGACGAAATGTCTGGTTTCTCAAAATCAACCGATTTCAGCTCTTAAACAAAACAACTGCTTCCTTCACCTGATTTCAAGAGGAACTTTGCCAGCAAAAAGCTTGCAAAAGTGGCCCCATTGTGTCTGCCTGCCCTTGAATGATTGCTGCTTAGCAGTTTCTCTTAAGAAAACTGTGCATAATCGAAGTTAGACAATGGGAAAAACAATGAATATGAATGACTCTGGAATCTCTGAGCCCCTTTGTTATGCTGCCACCAATGTACACAAGAAAGGAGCTATATATGGGACCATATGAGGTGATCAAAACATTAACCAGACATTGTAACCGTTTTTCAATATTCTCAGCCCCGAGTGTGTGTTTGAAAGAAATGTGCTACTTGGAGCACAGCCATTTTTTTAGTGTGCGCGGCCTGTATCTTTGCTTACTCATGGTGGTGGTGGTGACAGAAGTGCTGACGCCGGTCCCAGAAGCAGCGCTAGAAACACCTCCCTCTCCCTTCCTCGCATTCAGAGCTAATCCGCAGCCCTGTGAAAGAGAGGCGCGCAACTTTATGGCTGGCTTTCCTAAAAGTGCGCTTCATAAATGATAATCGGGTCATAAATATCTGAGGGCCAGGTTGCGGTGCCCTTCATCGCCGCGACAGGCGGGGCGGCCGAGGCCAAGCGCGGCCTGCTTCTGCGGGCACAGCTGTGCGCAGGCTCCCCCCGGGGCCCCACAGGCCTCCTCCCCCCGGGGGCGTCCAGCCCTCAAGGGTTACGGTCCCGGGGAGGGAGGCCATGGAGTGGCTCACTTTTCTTGAGCCGCCTGAGCGTGCCCAGAAACCAGCTGTAAAGTTTCCCTCCATCTCTGTGCTGCAGGCCTCCCTCCTCGCCGCTGCCGCGTGCATCTTCACAGTTTAAGGCCAAGTGTCCGACCCCGTCTTGGGGGTCTGTGTTTCACCGCTTCCATTGGGAGAATCATCATTATCCACATATCTTAAACTCCCGGTTCCTGTTAACCACCTCATTATACAGGGTGATATTTTTTCCCAGCCGTTTCATGAAGTCTAATAGACTATAAAGCGTAGTTACGTCTCTGTATGTGTGCGCCTGCCTGCCTATGTTTACACACAAATCAGAGTGTTAAACCCAAATCTAGTAAATCGATGAGATTATTTTCAATCCATTAACTGAATCTGAAACACCTTTAAAAATAAATAACGTTTTTCTGTAAGGAAAATTACTAAGCGGGAAATTCTTGGAGGCATACTATGCAGTGTACTTTGTGATATCTGAGTCAGGGTTTGTTATTAGGAATGCTATTTGTTAGGCAGTCTTCGTAAACACAGTTTGCTTTAGCAGCTGACCTGCTAATTAGTAGGTCATGTATCTAGCTCCTGGCCAGCGCAGTTTTCTTTCAGGTGATCTGTATGAAATAGCTGTTTGTGAGATCTAGCAAGATTAGAGCATATTGTGAAATAACCTTAAGTCAGAAGAGACTCTGTATCACCATTCTGTATGACCACTTTGAGTTTTGTTTTAAAAATATCATTAAATAAATCATTGAATAGTATTTCTACCACCGCTACTACTATTACTACTAACGATAATGGTAATAGTCTGACACCCAGCTTACTGTATGAAGTGTTCTAAGGCATAGCGTTCTCATTTATAGAGATTTTTTTGGCATAATTTGACAAAAACTAGAAGATAAATCTATGAGAATTTTTCATTCCAGTATCTCATTAAAACTACCTCTTACTGAAGTCTGAAGTATTGTCCAACAACAGTATCTACATGTAATGAAAACCTCCCTGCTTAGGTAAGACAGAGAGTAAAGAATTTTTAAAACCGAAGTAACAATTTCATTTGTGATATGTGTATTTAATTAATTAAAAATGAAGCTCCCTGTCACTGCAGTTGCAACAATGAAGTACAATGCAAGCCGCATATACTTTACTGAAGTTCTCTTTTTCTTCAAATTATAGTATTATTATATATTGGGTAATACATTTTTTTGCTTACAATTTCCGTTATACAAAATTCTCTGTTATTGTTACGTGTGTGATAGAAACAGGGCCATTAAACCCAAGAATTGATGACTACTAGCACAGTTGACTGCATAGCCAGGTGCCAGCAAGCAGAAAACCGCAGACGTATTTGTATTCCTTTCCACCTAGCTCTGTAAGGAAAGGACTGCGGAAAGGTACGTTTGTGAGCAAATCTATCCATTTTCACGACCTTCAGTGAGACAGTATCTAAGAACTTCTCAGTGGGTTTTTATGCCTCAGTTTATTTTTCCTCATAACACTCTTATGATGCTAAGTTTTGGAAGAACAACTGTGCATATTGAGACTTACTGAGCCTGTTGCAGTACATACAAAAGTAGACACTTTTCAGTAGCTTTTCAGTCATGGCAGAAGCCTGTACCCGGGGCTAGGTGTGCAGGTTCGCTGCTCGGCACACAGAAGTGCAGCATCCAAAGACCGTGACAAGCTTGCCTATCTCCCTTTTCTCATAAACCCACATCTTAGATCATGTTCCATGGCCCCTTCTTGAACTTTGGTGCAAAGACTTTCCTTTTAACACTGCATGTGTATATGTGGCAGGGAGAGACTAGCAGCGAGAAGGTGGAATAGGGACTAGGGTTGAAAAGTCAAGCCTGTCTTTAAAAATACAGCCAGAGAAGGACAGACAGTAACAAAGTCTTTATCTTTTAGTAACATATCCAAACTTAAAAATACTAACTTAAGCAATTGAAATAAACTTTTCAGTCAAATTATTTGGATATGCTTTTATTGTAATAAGACAAATTGCTACTGAGTATAGTCGTTATCCAAACTTTATTTTCATTTAGATCGTAAACTTACTTTTCTGATCCGGTTGTATCAATAAGCCAGCATCAAAGCACCACGCTGATATTGGAAGGAAAGCATGTAATTTTCTTACGGACTTTCAAAATGCCAGTGGGAAAAATGTTGGTGCAAATCCAAATATAAATAGAAAATGAGCATTGTTCAGGATTTCCCACCAAGACTCTTGTAGACCATATGTTGTAAAATCGATTTATAAAGCTATTTCAGGAGTGACCTACATATCAAGCCAAGTACAGTTCTAAAAGCTTCCACCTAGTCCCTAACGCAGCCAGAGAAGTTGGCATTTTGCAACAGTTACTACATGGTATTATTGGCAGCAGTTCTACAAGCTGCACATATTAGACTAATTACCATTAAACTATACTAGTTTCTGTTGATTTCCTGGCTAAAAGTTCAGAAGATCTTACCTTTTTCCATGTGATGTGCTTGCCAGATTTTACAGAATTCTCAGGACTTCATAAGTAATATAACACCTTGTGTGAAGTCATTTCAATACAGCAATTGTTTTATAGCAGAAATGATCCTCAAGCTGGCTGAGATCTAAGAAATGCTTGTGAATGCCACTTTGCCCTTGCCCACCTGTTTTATGTTTCTCCTCCTCCCCTTATCTACCTTTTCCACACAACAAGACAATCCAAAGTGTGGGCCATTTAAGTGTCACCAGGTCTGCAAGGCTTGAAAAGCTCTGCTAGTTAACATAAAACAAAATCACTGTCGGTTCCATGGAATCACATTTCTCCACCGCAAAGAAAGTCGAGAGGAGAGGAAAGGTAGCTTTAGAGCAGGGGTTTGAATGAGGACACTTTGTGAATGTGAATGGAAACTCTACATTCTTTGTTATTTTAACAGGCTGTGTCTGTTCTCCTTGAAAGAAATTGTATGAGAGAAGATTGGATTAAGTAGTTTTTATTTTATTTCAATGTGCTTGTGCACTTTTACAAAGATCAACTTACTTAGCCATGTAATAAACTCTTGTTTTACAATAGTACTAGTGCATATTATACCACTGTAGGTATCTGCAAAGTACGGAATCAGAGCAGGGAAACAAAACATTTGTTTCTTTGGTGAATGAAGCATATATCATTACCTTCATTCAGTATGTCAGATATAACTTGAACCTTTGCAAGTCAGTTAGAGCAATGCCCAACTGCCAGTTAATCAACTTTGAGCGTTTGCACCTATTCAGATCACTTTCTAACTCTTTGCAATTTATCTTTTGATAGGTTAGTGTTTATTCTTCCTATTCTGTCATTCTTGAAGTAAACATGATAAAAATCTTGAAACTTTCTTAGAGCAGAAAACATTTTCAGTCTGCCTCATGCATAACAAAATCTACCTTTTAGCAGTAAAAGACCTCTTCGTTACAGGCATTTGTGATTTTGCACAGCTATAATCTGCAGAAACAAGTATAAATACTTAAAAAATATGAAAATCACTTGCATTGTTATTAAGTTATGGAAAAATTGTCATGTAAAGAACGCATTTAATCTTTCACCAAATTCTAAGATGTTTAATAAGGCTTTTACTATCTTAAAGTTTTCCTGTGTTCTTTGTCTTTCTGACTCCATCTAAACTGGTTCTAGTAGAAACAGGCTATGCAGTCAAAGTTATTGCATTGTTACAAATTAATTTTAACAGTGTTATGCATCAGCTGTAGAGTTTAATGAAAGACGTTGGCTGAGAAACAGCATAAGTGACAGTGCTATAAAGAGTTTAGTGAAATAAGAGGGCATTAGAGAGAAAAAAAATAATTCTGGGTAAAATATGTATGTGTAAAGAAAAGGAGTATGAGAATTAAACTTCAGTCTTATGTATGTCCTGTTTTAGAAGGATAAATGAGGTTTTCTACGTTACATAGCCTTCGTTCTGGCCTTTTTTTTTTTAATTCTTCTAAGAATAAACTTCTTTCCTGTGGAATCAGACTAGTCTACAGAATTTTAAACCTTTTGAGTGAACACTAAATTGAGTCTAATACTGTTTAGTATTTGTCTTTAACAGAATAGAAAATTTAAATCAAATTCAGTTTCATCCAAGGAATGTTATCATAAAGAAGTTCCTCATATAGCTATCATACAAGAAATGCTGAATAAAATAAGAATGTGAGAAATTCCAGGAAGAAATTTAAAAGGCTGTTGTTGTGATAAGCAGAATGGTGTTACTGTGAGCAGGAAAAGGAGAGAAAAGGAGGAAAAAGCTTGCATTTTACAGGAAACAACCAGATCAAGTTCATTTGGTCTTCCAGTAAACTGGAGTTTCTATAGGGAAGATGAAAATGCGGGCATTGGATAGAAATACTTTACTGGAATCATGGCAAAAAAAAGAGTTTGTAGGGTCAAATAAGATTATTCATGACAAATTTGCAGAGAAAGAAATGATTACATGCTATTAGAAGAGTGATTCTCACTGTTTGATGTGCTCTATAAAGATGAAGTACCATATAATCTTATGAACAATCTAGTTGTAAAATTGTTCCCACATAATATTGGATATTTTGAGAAATTCGCATACTGTGGAGTACTACAGATGCTGTTTTCTGTGGTTTAGGATGGATAAAATGCTTGCTGAATGGAAAAAACTCTTGTTCTGTTGGTCTTAATTTTTATTTTAGGGTGCTGGAATGGATTTTCAGGGATGTGTTATGAACAATTCTGACCTAAGTATCTATCAGTCTCAAGGCTGAATGTACTGTGGAGGTTTCTGTTTAATGGCTGATGTTGTTCTTTCCCATTCCCTTCAAAATTATTTTGGATCCATTCTCATATATATGTAGCCCAAAAAGAAATATGTCCTATAACTATAAATCACAATAAATTGAATGAATGTGCATATAATGATCTGATGGTAAAGTTATTTAAAATTTTATTATTTATTATTTAGTTATTTAAAACTATTTATTAATAAAGAAATACAGAAGAAAAGTTTATTTCCTGTGGGTGTTATTCTGTAAACCTGGAATCTCTAATAAGCATCCTTTATCTTCATGAAATCTTTATTCAATTTCTACTAAGTGTTACCATTCTTTTGCACTAACTGTAGTAAGTGTTCTTCCAGTTAGAACTATGTGTTTATCCAGCAGACCAATCCCACTCTCCAACTTCTAATTTCTTTCAGCAGGGTCCTGTGAATTAATTCAACTCCAAAATAATTTATTTTCAAGTAATTTCGTCAGGAAGGACTGTGACTAACTGCAGCTGACCTATCAGTTTGTAGCCTGTTTGGGTGTCACTCAGAGGTCGTAGAGCCTGGACAGGCACTCGTAGGAACTTGAAGTTGCAAAGACAAAAGGCTTTTTTTTAATCCTATTTTTGTTGGTTTTCATGATGCTGACAGTAGAAAGTCTATCAAGTAGGTGACTGCAGCAGTTCAGAGTATTTAGCTCTGCTTCGCCTGTGGTCCTCAAACAGCTTGCTCAGACCTTAGCATTTACTGGTTTGAACCTGGATTGTTTACAGATTTGGCACATGTGCAGTAGGAGTTTTGCCTGAATATGTGCTTCAGGATTAGCCCTAATATTAAGCATCTACATAATGAACTGTCACAAAGAAATGCTGGATTTGTCAACCTTGTGCAGCTGTACTTTGCATCAGCCAAACAATAAAACAGTCCCTGTTGCCTGGTATTTATGTGCTGAATGATGTATGCCTGCCAATTACAGTCTTGCAAAAACACGTGTATGAGTGATGTGGTCATAAGGGGCTGCTGCAACTGGTGTTTAGTGGAGCAGTCTCATAAAAGAAAAAAACCCACCATCCCTCATATGCACGTTGATAACATTTTATCGTTTAATCAAACTGATCTAGGGACTTGTGATTGTTTTCTGAGATACAACTATTTACTTCAAGTTTTTAGCATGTTAATTTGTACTCCTGGGTCTCTAGCCTTGTCTGTTTTAAGGAAAATAAAGTTAAAAAATACTGGAAATTTCAAAATTATATTTTTTGTTGTTGATTTCTGGATCAAAGGGTCCATAAATCCAGAGGAGATTGACTAGTTAGATTTTTAGAAATGTACCCAAGTTTCTGGCATGGGAATGCAGAATACTTGGGAAGCAAGGGCAGGACTTTCATTTCTGTTCCAATTTCCCTAGAAGCCTTGTGGCACCTGCTGTAAAAGAACTGTTTTATTGATGAGAGAAGTGTAAACCCTGTAATCCTGTATTGCATGTAGTGCAATGCAGTTTCCTGTGTGACTTTCACCACTGAATATAAAAATATTTGCCCAACTGTCATTACACAAGGTAGAAAAAAAAGACTCCAAGTTTTCGTACTGTTTCTTTGTCCTGTTTCATTTCATTAAAACGCGGAGGTAGGCTCCTGTACTCAGCTGGTTCTTGGACTGTCAAGGAAGCCTTGCCTTAAGAAAATGTTAAATGTTTCACAAATTGATACTGAACATGGCAAAAAAAAGAGCGTGCCTTCATTCAGTTATTGCTAGTTTTCTGTTATTGCTTGCTTTTCCATTGTACAGGTGCTTCACTGTGCACAGCTGGTTTTTAGGCCCTGCCAAGACTAGTTGCAGAAAATAAAAATATTTGCCAGCTTCACTTTAACAACAACAACAACAACAAGAGCTTTTATTTCTTTGTACTCTAGGTACATGAAAGTAACGGGTCCACACTGCCTCCGTCACAGGAATCTGGCACAGTGAAACTGCTGTTGGCTAGCAGCCAAGCGTTTTGTGTAGACTACTACTACTGGTAACAGTTTTCATTGGCAGAAGATTTGTCTCCAGTTCAATCCAAAGCTAGAAGCAGATTTCAGTGATTTTTTAATGTCTGCCACTTTCTCCGTTATCTTATAGCCATTATTCCTATCCTAAGACTCCGAGCTCTTCTCAGTTATGCTTGTATACCAACTTAGAAAACTAACTCCTTCCATTTGCAGCAGCTCTGCTCTGGTTAATGCTACATTACTTTTATTACTACTTCAAATAGAAAGCAGCCCTCCGTTGGAAGAGTTTTCCATTCTTGTACCTATTGAGAAGAGATGTGGCTGAGCATCCTGTCTAATTTGAACATGAATATCACTTGTCCAGATCAGCTCAGCTGAACAGTACGCTTTCTGATCTGCATGGGAATGGGTGAGGGAAAATGAAATGAACAAGTCCTTTTGGAAAAAAAAAAAAGTCTTCAAAGAGTCTTGGTTAATTCTTGAGAATGAGAGGAAGTAACCTGTTATATTATTATGAGACTGCTTTCTCCCTCTAGTGTCAAACTTGAGACCTAGACCCATGTCTTGCAATGTTGCCTCTACCCTATGAAATCACCAGAGCTGTGTAGGTGCTTAGCACAAAGTTTGCAATGCAGGAAACTCCTTTTAATTCTAAAAGTACATCTCTTCTTCCTCTCCAAAATGCACAATGAGTACAATTACTGCATGACTTCCCATATACACTCTGTGGTTGAAAGGCTATTTCTGTAAAATAGGGGCCATTTATATAAGGTATTTATACACACTGGGATAAATTTAATGAGATAATCATCTCACCTATGGCTTTTTTTTTTAGGGATTAGGGATTATTTCTTACCCTGAGGCTGTCTGACAATTCAAATTAAGTATATATAAAGGTCTTGAGACTCGGGAACATTGTGAAGAAGAGAACTGAGAAATGCACGGTTGTAAAAATGAGTGGCAAATCCTCTGTGCCAGCAAAGGACAACAAAACTCAGGAATCTGTCTAAACTTGTGTGTGTGCATTTTAACCATGATTACTGAAGTCTGAGAGATTTATATTGCTAACTTTTCTGAAGCCAGGACATAACAAAACACTTCCTCACATAAACTCCAGCATGGGAAGCAAATTGTTCTGAGATACACACTTTTTTTTTTTTTTCCTCCAGGCAAAAGAAAGAAAAAAACATGGCACTACTCACTCACAACAGACATCTTCAACAGGTGAATTTTGGCCCTACAACACATTTCTCAACCATTTGCTGCCCACACATTTATATCCACTGCTTTCCCAGCAACTTCTCCAGTGGTAGGAGAGCAAAGGCACCCCTGAACATCACATCTCTGAGACATTAGCTCTTGCCATCAGTGGATGTCTGCAATACCGAAAGAAGCCAAGCTGAGAAGTACAAATCTGGGTGACAACTCCTTTTGAATCATCTGTTTAATTGTTTATCCTTACCTAAGTTTGGAGTTTCAGCTTCTAGTTTCCATTTCCCATAAAGATTTGCTTCTCCATTCTTTGTGACCCTGAGACATTGCAGGATATGGGGAAGGAGGAGTTCATTTACTTCCCCTTCTCAGTTGTGCCCTCCTCTCCGTTGGCTTGTCCAGTATAATTATGTATTAGGCATCTTTATGTCAGTTTACAGACATTTTTAACTCTTACCTTCTCTTATGATACAGTGATAAGTCTCTACAAATCGCTGAGAATCACACATATACTTTGGTAATATAACTTAAAGCAGATCGTTCTTAGTAATTTAGAATGTATACTGGTATCCACAACACAAATGAGTGATTTAACAGAGAAGAAGTATACATATATATATTCCTATTTCCAAGCTCACTTGCAGAAGAGCCCACCTAATTAACCATAAGCATATAGAAATTAAACATTCAGTAAGGATTTTACTATAAGTAGAGCAAAATACATATTTTACTCTAACTTTGGGTTTATGAGAATTTACAACCCATTATTATCCATATAGAATACATTGATGTGAGAAATTTTAACTCTAAAGCTTCCTGCTTCTGAATGGTGAAATACAGATCCAGGATTTTGTCACATGGAATTCGTTAATCCAGTTTCAAAAATGAACCTTACTTGAAAACAAGTTTACACAGTAATTTATCCCTTGAATAATATAATCAGTTCACAGGATTTACTCATTGACTACAATAATGTATTTCTTCCTATCAAAACATATCTTCCTATCCACACATATTTTAAATACATATCTATCTTAACCTGACAACAATGGAGTTGTATCAATTTTTCAAGAAACATTTAGAAATTAAAGACTGACATAACTGGTTTGTATCTACAGAATCCAAGCAATGCTAAAGTCAGACTCTGAATTTACAGACTCTAGATTGTAAACAAATGTCATGAAAAATTTTACCTACTGCAGAACATAAATGGCTAAGAAAATAAATTAATTTTTGTCTTCAAATCAGAAAGTATAATTAAGAATGAATATTCAAAACTGTTTGGTTTTTTTTTCACAACTTAAAAAGAATACTGCTAGTGAGTAGTGACAGTGCTTTACAACATAACCGAGCCAAGAAAGATGAAACGGATTTCTGTATTTCAAATTTTTTATACATGGCTATGAGGTAACAGAGTTACTTGAAATTCACAAATCCCACCTCAAGAAAAATTTGACATTTAACTTCTTACTTTTCATCTAGGACGAAAAATTTGAAATTTTCCACATTAGAAAATGTCTAATAATGTTATTTGGAAGTATCAACACATTTTGATCTAGATAATTGCCAGACATTAAAAAAATGCAAAGATTTCATTAAAATTTGTTGCAACAATTAAAAATGGTAATTTTCCCTTTTCCATGTGGCGTAAGGACTTTGGATCACAGGAGAGCTGAGGTTGGATTTGGGGCTGGAAGGGACCTCAGGAGGTCTGTAGAATAGCATCCTTCTCAAAGCAGGGGCAGCTAGTGGGTCAGACTGCGTTACTCAGGGCTTCTCACAGGTGTTCAAGGGAATGGAGCAACTCTCTTATGAGGAAAAGCTGAGACACCTGTCTTTTTATCCTGGAGAAGAGAAGTCTGAGAGGGGATCTCATCAATGCTTATAAATATCTAAAGGGCGGATGTCAAGAGGATGGGGCCAGACTATTCAGTGGTGTCTGCCAACAGGACAAGGGGCAACAAGCACAAACTGGAACAAGGAAATTCCATCTCAACATGAGGAAAAACTTCTTTACTTTAAGAGCACTGGAACAGGCTACTCAGAGAAGGTATGGAGTCATCTTCTCTGGAGATACTCAAAACCCACCTGGGTGCGTTCCTGTCCAGCCTGCTCTAGGTGAACCTGCTTTGGCAGGGCAGCTGGACTAGGTGACCTTCAAAAGTCCCTTTCAACCCCTACAATACTGTGATTCTGTGATATTTCCAAGTAGTAGTAGCATGAGTTGTCCAACACAGCTCTGGAAACATCTTCTGGGGTTTGATCCCTTCAGCCTGCTTTGTTTTGGCAGGTCTGGGGGATGCCTGGGTGTGCATAGGGACAGAGATGCTGCTGTCTGAGAAACTATTGTCAAAATGCTGGTCCATGACAACCTGGAGTGCCTTTGCACTTGTATGTATTTAAGGGGCTTGTTTTACATTGTAAAGTTAGATTCACGTAACAAGATTCTGCCTATGTCCCATTTTTGGCACGAAGACTCTGAGGAGAGGGTTTGCTCTTTGTTCATCTAACACCGTTTTAGAACCCAGACAGAATACAGGTAAAACGAGAAAGTAAAGTCTACAGAATTACGATTGAGATTTTCAGACCATTTTAGTGGATGTGTTTTAATGGAAGATTTGTAGCTCAATGCTTATCAAGATGTTTAACTTATTTAAAATAAATCTTACAGGTCTGGAGCTGTAACCAAACTCAGATATATACAATATTATCTCTTTGCTGAAGTGTTGCAGCACTAAAAGAAAAGGGTACTCTTCTGGGGGAGAAGGAGGCTGTAGTCCTGTCTTCTTGCAAAGGAGAAGCTTCCTCCTGAGAAGGTTACGTTTAAGGAAATTCAGTTATGCAACTGAGCACTTACAGCCATTTAGTATGAATTTTCTATGTGAAAATCTCAAAATTGTTGATTAATTGGGCTCTAGTTCATACAGATTGTGAAAATACTTGTTTTTCAAAAGCTTTTAAAATGTTCAAAACCAAAACTGTTTTGGGTGTAAACCTTGAAAGACTGTAAAAAAGAAAAGTGAAAGGCTTTCCCTTTCTGCATTTTACATATAATGATATGTACATAAATATATTACATTGGTTTATGCATACACTAAAGTTTTGCATACTAAGCCTCAATAATTATTGAAATCCAACATATTAAAAATGCTACCTTGATAGTATTTGTGTGTCATAGAACCATGGGATGGCTTGGAAGGGATTTCATGTTTTTATACTAGAAAGACTGTCAGACTATAACATATAACGGGTTATATACTCAGCTGGCAACTCCAATGCTTTACAGCAGCTGACAATCCAAGATGATACTCAACATATGTGAAGTCCTTAGTGCACAGAAAGTCAATTGCAAAATTTCCCATGGTTAGGTGACTTCCCTGATCTGAAGGCTGATATCACTAGAGAGAGAAATCTTCCTTCCCTCCACTCCCGATTTCCTAATGGATTCAAACTCTATTGAAATGAATAGATTTATTTAAATTGGTCCTTGGATCAGGCTGCTTAGTAGCTATTTTTCAGGTAATGCTTGAAAATTTATTTATTTATGAAATAAAGTGATTATTTTTTTCTATTTAGAAGTTTCTTTGTTTAGAAGTTATTTGAATTGAGCTTGCACTGTTTACATTTACTCCCTGCCAGCCTTAATCACAAATTTCTACTGTTTGGTTGAGTTAATATAATCTCCAAAAGAAGAGAATAATATATAGTTTATTATACTCCTTCAGAGTTAAGATAACAAAATAATGATAATATTTATACTATTTAGAATAGATATAGGAGTCTCAGAAGAGCAATTAATACTAATTAATAAGTCAGGTGAAATGTGTAACTGGATAAAGGATTTCAGATCTGCCACAAATTCCCTATGAGACTGTGTACAAATCACATACGGTTTTGACATCTCAATTATGTGTTACTTGTTTTTCAACAATTCTTTGCTTGTTTTAATTCAAAGGAGTGCTCGCCTTTATGAATGAAGATATTCTAATACTACTGTGATGACAGTCACTGGCAAACAAGCTGTTTACGTCTTCACTTTCAAAGGTTTTTTGCTCTCAACTAATTTTTGTAATATTTCTAAGTCTTTCTATTTCACTTGGGATTTAGAAATGTCCAAAAGCTGCTTTGTTTCAGAAATACGCAACCAGAACATTTTGCATTTTTCCATGAGGGAAAATCTTGCAAAAAATGTTTTGAGAGTGACTGACACATTTCATGGCTACAAAGTCAAAATGGCTGGTTTTAATATTTTTCAGTAAATTATTGGCTATTCTTAATGTCAATAACTTATAGCATGTAACAGCAATTTCACTTCACACCTTCTCTTAAAATTAGCCCGCCCCCCCCCGCCTTGATATTTGATTCAAAGAAACAGTTAAAAACATTTCATTCCTAAAATGTCAAAATGGATTTTTTCATCACAGTGGGTAGTAGTTGCTTTCTATTTTTTCTCTTAATTTCTCAGAACATCCGAGGGAAGCCAGCTGAATTTTGTGTAGCATTTCTGTTTCTATGGCACTGTATTTTCAAAGGAAGAATGATCCAACCAGTGTCGCTCTGAGCGGCTGTACGTGTGGGGTGCAGGCTCTGGGCTGGTCCTCTCTGTTTGAACCATCTGCAATTCTGTTTTGGGTGAAAGCCGAGAGAAATTGGCAATTTTGGCTTTTTCAGGCTTGCCAGTTATCAGTAGAACAGAATATTACTTGAAAGGTTGAGCTTGGTTAAGGACGATCTTTGTGAAACCACAAAAAGTTTTTTCTCAATAATATATAGCTAAGCGATAAAGAAGCAGTTTAAAGAAGAAGGAAAATTTTGTTTTACTGTCAAATAAAAGCATAATCTATGATAGGCATTAACAAAGCCTGAAAGGAGAGCTACTTTGATAGGTTAAAAGAGATGTTTGGTTCTGGATGGAAGTGGAATTTCATTCAATTGAAAATGAAGCAAAATTTAGTGTCTTGCAATTCAGAGTATTTTGGTTTTTTATCTACAGGAATTGTGAGAAAGAATGCATTGTACACTGATGAAATTTGCTATGAAACAGAGTTTGAGAGAAAGATCAGATTATTTTCAGACGGACCTTTTCAAATTTGATAGACTTAAAGGATTATGAGCTACTTTAAGTGGTAGATTAAATAAATTACAAAGAAAATGTGGACACTTAAAGACTGAAGGGGAATATACCTTTGTAAATTGTGCTGTCTGGTTTAGAAACATTGAATAAGATTATTAAAATTCTTTGTAAGAAAGTTTAAGGACAGTTAAAAACACAAATTGCATTCTGAGATACATATTTTGGCTTTACAAATACTTTATTTTGGCAGCTATCTAGTAACATCTGCTATACTTAGAGCTGTAGAACAGTTTCCATTAAAACTCCCTGTTTTCTCATCACTTTCCTAAAAATGCAGCCTTTGAGGTTGAATTCTTGATCCTGTGTAAAACATATTTTTTTTTAGTATCAACCATTTTCTGTAGATGCCAGCCTTTTCCTCATTTCCCTAAATGCCTAGAGCAGGCTAAGACTGTAACGATTTATAGAAGGACTACAGTTATTTTCATTTAATATAGCCCTAGCAAAAGAAATGAGAAAATGGCATTAATGAATTAATCTTCCAGTCTTCCTCCTCAGAATTCTGCAATGTTTTATCATTCATCATTCTGATGTTTTATCATTACCATGGTTTTCTGTACCCCTTTTCATATACAACCTTTTAAAAATGTTGTTACTAAAAATGGACAAGGTACTATAAAAGATGATTTAGCAGCACTAAGAATAACTAACCACCTCTTTAATGATTGTGCTAAGAATACATAAAATTATTATTTTTTTTTAAAATGGCCATCCCAGTATGAGCCAACATGGGGCTTTTGATCTCCTATTGCCTTTGGATCCTTTTCTCAGATAGTGCTGAAGAGTGGTTTCTACTCAGTTTTTGTGTGTGCATTTGACTTTCCAACTGTAGTATCTAGACTTTGTCTTATCTTGTATATTTTTTACATTTCTCCACTCAGCTGAGATTTTCTGAATTCCAATATTGTGTTCAGTAAACTGCCTATCTCTCTCTGTTCTTTTTTTTCCCCATCTTTTAAATTGTTAATGAAAGTAATGATTAGACTCAGCTATTTGGCCATGCAGACCTCAACATGGCCTCTCTCGGACCATTATTTTGACAGGTTCCTTCTCTGTTCTTTGAAATAAAATCTGGCATCCTAGAAGACAGTAATTAATAACATTGGGATAATGCTGGTTACTTGTTTACAAATTCCAGAGTAAACTTTATTTGACCTTACTGACTGATTATACCTAGAGAAAACACTGGCGTTTTTTTTCTTTCTTTTTTTCCTACTGCTCCTTCATGTAAAGTGCACTCATGTAGAGGTCACATTAGACATTAAATATATAACATACTTTAGCCATATCTATTTAATCTGATGTTTATTAATAGATATCCAGTGGGAGTCAAAGTATCGTATTTAGACACTTTCTCAATAAAGTATCACGTGAGATATAAATACATCTAAATTTTCTTCAGAATCTTCTTTCACCGTCGTGTTTCTATAATCTTTTCTCCCTACCATTTTTGTTCTTTGTCACTTGCAATCCCTCTTGCTTCTTAATCATTCTGGTTTTATAAACATTTTCTGTGAACCATTCCTTAATAATTACTCTGGCTCTATGTTTTATTTTCTGTGATTGTGACTGCTCCATTTTGATTTTTAGATTCTGTTGATATAACCACAATGATTTTTTTTTACCACACTTCTTATCTTTCTTGTATGTGAAAACAATTTCCTCTTACCTAATTTTTAATACTCTTTTTTTTTTTCAATAAGATTCAGTGTTATAAAACCCAATTTCCATGATATCTTATCTATTGAATAACTATATTTGCTGAAGTTAGTTTTCCTATTCTATTGCTTTTAACTTGGGGTTTTTTGTGGTTTGTTTTTGTTTTTGAGTTATGAACTTTATTACTTACTTTCGTCCAAATTGCCTTCTGTCTTTAAACCCTCATCCAGGTCTGGCCTATTAGCTAGAACTGAATTTAAAGCAGCTGTTCATACACCCTAAAAAAATGTTGCATACCTTTTTCCATTGCCTCTGTGAAGACTCTTATACTGCAAGTGTAATGAAGTTTGGTGTATCAAGTTCTGAGCTCAGCATGAGAGGCCAGGACATGCTGGAGAGAGGCCAGCAAAGGGCCACAAACATGATGTGGGACTGGAGCATTTTTCCTGTGAGGAAAAGCTGAGATAGGTGGGACTAGAGAGTCGGGGTTGTTCAGCCTGGAGAAGAGAAGGCTCCGGGGATACCTTATAGCAGCCTTCCAGTACCTAAAGGGGGCCTATAGGGGAGACAGGGAGGGACTTTTTATGAGGTAGTGGAGTGATAGGATGAGGGGTGATGATTTTAAGCTGAAAGAAGGGAGATGTGGGTTAGATATCAGGAAGAAATGCTTTGCTGTGAGGGTGGTGAGGCACTGGAACAGGTTTCCCAGAGCAGTTGTGGGTGCCCCTTCCCTGGGAATATTCAAGGCCAGTCTGGATGGGACTTTGAGCAACCTGGTCTAGTGGGAGGTGTCCCTGCCCATGGCAGAGGGGTTGGAACTAGATGATCTTTAAGGTCCCTTCCAACCCAAACCATTCTATGATTCTATGATGACTCTATGACTGTTCAGGCCAAAGAAGAGGAGGCTCAGGGCAGGTCTCATCAATGTATATAAACATCTGAAGGGAGGGTGCAAAGAGGATGGAGCACAGACTGAAACACAGGAGGTTCCCACTGAACATCAGGAAACACTTTTTCCTGGGAGGGTGGCTGAGCATGGGAACACGTTGCCCAGGGAGGCTGTGGGGTCTTCATCCATGGAGATATTCAAAAGCCATCTGAACACATTCCTGGGCAACTAGCTCTAGGTGACCTTCTCTAGCAGGGCTGCTGGACCAGATGACCTCCAGAAATCCTTTCTAACCTCAATAATTTTCAGTTTTAAAAAGTCTATCTTAAAAGCAGAATTTGAACACTGGAAGTATTTCTTAGGATCATACATAAGCAACGAGGATAAAACAAACTACTGAGCAGGTTTTCATTTACTGAGGATTGTCAGTGTTGCACAGTAAATGGTCTCACATTTCTTAAGGAAAAATTAGAATGTGATAATGAAAGTAAGGACTGCGCTATAATGCATGTATACTAAGAGGTTAACCAAAGGTTTTACAGACAGAAAATTCCAGAATTTCCTTTTTTTCTCAGTAATTGGCACTACTACATTAAATTTTTTTTAACCTATATTTAATGTGTAGCAGAATTTATATTGAAAGAAAAGGTTAACAAGGGGACATCAAAGCCATTTGGACAGGAGAAAAGGAAATAAAAGGGCAACAAAGATAAGGCATGGAAGATTCAGCAGGTAAAGCCTTTGGGAGTAATTTCTTTGCATGAGGACCCGTTAATGCATGTAGTAAATTTCCAAGGTCAACAACAGAAGTTAGCACAAACAGTTTCATAAAAGAACTGGGCAAGAACTTCCAGGGAGACAATGCTGTCATTTTTACTAGGAATGGCAAAGGACAGATCAGGATATTTTCCCCCATTAAATAGTCCCATTCACACCACATTCTTCTTTCCTTAACCTGCTGCTCTATAAATGGGTCTTTTCCAACAGTAATAAAAATCAATACAAAGCCCATTTAAAATGCAAAATATAGAAGATTAATGAATTCTTAGCTATAGTATTTTATGTAACAAAGAGAGCTGTCCTATATAGAGGCACAGCAATTTTGTGTGAGGCCAGGTTGCTGTTCGTATCTGTTAAACGGATGGAGACAAATTCCATCTCTCTCTTTTCTCTTATTACCATGAGACAGAAGGTGTTTGTATGTGTTCACCGCCACTGCAAATCTACAGGCCTCTAAAGGTAGGTGATTTTCTTCCTTTTGGGATCAAGGTTTACTCAGATTATTTTTTATTTGGGATATTGTTGTCGATTATTGTTTTTACAGCATTATGTTGAGCTAAACTGCAGTTGCAATTGCAGCACTGTTGGGTATGCCTTTGTAAAAATCACAGTCAGAGACAATCTCTTTCCCCAAAAGCTTACAGTTTAAACAGAACAGAAAGAGGGCAAAGTGACTTGCTTAAAGTTATACATCAGATGAGGCACAAACTGGGAACAGGATTTTCTCTACTGGAGAAATCAAGATTTTTGTTGCGAATTTTTCACTTTTGGGCCAGAGAATAAACTCCTAGGCTGTACTACTGAAGAGTTCAGTGTCAGAGATTTCGTCAGTTTTAAACATAATTTTCCTCCAAGCACAAGTGGTATTGTTCAAAAGTCTGTTCTGGACTGAGCTTTAAAATATCTCAGGCATGGAGAAATGGTTGGAGGAGAAATTATTTAAACCAGAAAGGACTTAATTATATGCAATGGAGGGGGACATGAGCCACATTCAAAGTGAGTATATTCTTCCCTGGATGTGTAGGTGTAACTCCCTCGTGTATATTAAAAATGATCACTTACAAAATGATTTTAGATATATTAATGGACTTACCGCCAATCTATTTCTGCCTGTCAGATGTGTCACCTCACATCCTTTGAGTACAAGAATGGCAACACTCTCTTTGCTTTTGACAAGTGAACTAAAATGGAAATCAAGGTATTTTGATACAGCCTTTGCAAAGGAATTTACCATTTTAACTGGAACAGGGATAGGAACTTTCTGATATTCAGAAAGGTCCCTGCAAAGCAGGAGACTATAGATAAACACACAAAGTTTCTAATAAGGTCAAAGGCACTAAGTTATGCTATAATTGGTGTTGATTTTTTTTTTTTTTGTGATGAAAACTTTTTGTTTTTTCTCTCTCCAAAGATTATAATGAAAAAATATGATTGTGGACAGTCTTATGTTTAGCAAAAATCATTTACTCTTATTGCCATTCTGTCCTGTTCTTATTAGTCTGGTTAAAATGCTGTAATTCATTTTCCTGAGAGTCTGCTTTATTCCTTTTTCTACTTTTCTTGCTATTAAAGCTGGTAGAAAGATGTGGTTGTAATCTGGAGCTGTACCTGGCACTGTAACAGGTGTTGCATTAGCTAGTGAAAGATTTCTTCTTCCCTGACTCAAAGTAACAACCGAAGCACCCAAGGAAGTGCCTGGCAGCCAAATAGGATTTCCTTGTTTAGTGACCATAATGCTGTTGCCTAGCATCCCACTTGGCTACTGGTTTTTAAACTTTTATGCTGCTATTGTGCTTGTGTAGATGTTTTGATTAGTGTATCATCCAGTTGCTGATAATAACCTTTGCTTATGGATGGTTTTGTTCACTCTATATGTATATAAATGACGTGAGATATTCTTCCTTTGAAACAGATGCATTACTCTCATGTCTCTAATGCATTTTATTGCAGTCGAGTAGTATAGACTTTTATACTTTGTCAGCAGAAGATTTATAATCTGTGAACAAAGTTGTGCATGGAACAGTACTTCAGAATGTGTTGAAAATATGTAGGTATGCTGCATGATTCTGCTTCAAATCAGATTTTCATATGAATATTTTTATGATATTGTTTAACATTAGAGTAAATGTGCATAATCAGAAAGGTAATACATAAGGCTTGCTATTGTTTTATATGATTTACATATACATAGTTAGAGATGGCCTGTGCTCAAACCCCCTAGATTTAAGCAAAACACAAGCACCCAGTAATATCTATTTGTACTTGTAAAATTATTGCAATGGAATTTTTTGTTTGTTTACTGTTTCTAATCATGGCTAGTGGCCTAAGCTTTACTGGACTAGTTATACTCTCATGCCTGGCATGAGATCATATAACTATAGTGTAATGCAGTCAATAACTGAACTTTGATCTCCAGTGCTGTGGGCAGCTGCTATGATAACGGGATTTTCCTAGTTCAAAAGAGTGAAAGGACTATGCATAATAAAGAAGAAAAGAAAATTCCTTCCTCTGCCTACCAGGCAAAATGGTAACAAATCACATCAGTGCATGGAATGCAAAGTTAATATAATTACTTACTATTTTGTGAACTTTCAAAATGAATAAGTAATGCTAATTTTGACAATAATATACCACAATGGTGGTGGGTGCAGAATGCGCTTGAAGAGATTTAAGGTTACAACCAAGAAGTCCAAAGAGCTTATAACTGTACCAGTCCAGCAAAAGAAAAGTTATAACAAGAGTCAAGAATGAAATCCCTCTTTCTGAGAAAAAAGATCCACGGTGACAGAGCTATGGGTAAATTCTGCAAAGTTTCAGTCTACACATAAGGCCCAATTCCCAGTTGGTATTAAGCACACACCCATTCATTTCATCAGTTCAATAACTTCAATTATGCTGTTACCCAGGATGTCAACTTACGATTTCTTATATCTGGAACTTTCTTGACACAGAAAATTCAAATAATTACTGTACTGAATTTGTTGCAATTTTATATATAAAAAAACGTTAGCATTCCATAATTTATATGAATGACACATTCAGTTACATTCTGTTACCATATATATAGTATATACTTAGTGAATTGGATATAGAATTTGTACTCACCACAAGCTTTACTCGGATAAAGAGTCAGAAGCTCATTGATTATATTTTTAAGGAAATTTGTGCAGTATTTTTAGAAATAATTTCGTTTGGTTGTGAAGAGTACATACATTTTTAAAGATATTATCCCTTTAGAACACAATATGCTTAACGAATGTGAATCGTTTGCATTTTTAGTAATTATTTATTTAACAAATTAAAGCACATAATTCTGTAAGTAGGTACTTGTCAGTCTATAGATGGACTACTTATTCTGTTACTGAACTATACAGAAAATAACCACCGTAGTCCAACCATTTGAATCTGAAGACTATGTATATTCACAGTGATTTCTAATAGAAACTAAGTGAAAAGACTGATGCCTATAGTGTGCTACCCAAAAAAGACCTGTTTGGTGGAGTAAATAAAGTGAATGAATGTTTTGCTGGTTTTGCTAAATACCGGTCTGTCTGATCCACATTGTAAGTATGTCATATATTCAGAGTACATGCACCAACCTGAACTGCCAACTTGGCATACATTAATGAAGGACATACTAGCTAACTCTCACACAAACTACATTTTTCTTTCATAACCATTTTCATAACCATTCATATGCATCCTTTATTTATTTAACTAATGTTTCTCACACAGTCTTGTTTCTTGGAAATGAATTTATGGAATCACAATCAAT